>NC_088245.1:147296396-148496396 GCF_036013445.1 Caloenas nicobarica | reverse complement strand
ATTCTGCGAAATAATCGCTAGCGATTTCAATCAGATTAATTTTATCACCCGTATTAAGGAAAATTACCTCCCTCTTCACTCTCTACAGCTGAGGGCTATTTCATTTCCTGAGATGTTCATAAAAGCATAATATAAAGCAATCTGTAATTGTAAATATCCTTCCCTAATAACTTTGAGATATTTCCTTAATACATCTTTACATTTGGAGTTTCCGTTCCATAAAATACAGTAACAAGTGCTCTATTATGTTTTAAGTGTGTGCTGTTAAGCTGGACAACTTAGCACTGTCCTTCCTGTTTTTACATAGGGTTATATTTAACTTGCAGATAATGGGAACAAGGTTTAAAAGTGATGGAGCGGAATAATGGCGTTACAGCAATAATATATCTTGCCTTTGCGAGGAATAGAACTTTACGGCCTATTTCAGGTCAGCCAACACCAATTCCATTTTTCACAGCCTGACAACTTTCACCTTCACCCACACTCCAGATGGGTATTGAAAACTACTTTCCAAACAAGCTCTGCTCTACACCTGGGGAGATCCCTTCTGATACTTGAAAACCGAAAAAAAAAAAAGGGCAGCCTGCAATAGCCACATGCCACTGGCTTGTGTGGTGGACTTCTCAGTTACAAACAGAGCAAAGCAAGCTGCTGAGGTCCTACAGGAGGGGTCATAGAGAGGGAATTTCTGCAGCTCTTGTGTGTTCACCTTCTGCAGGGAGGACATGGCATTAGCACAGATTTAGCACCTGCTTTATGGGAAATGTGAGGCGTGTGCTTGAAGGATCACAGCAGCCCAATATATCACCACCAGCAAGATTCATTAAGGTGTTCAGGCCACTGAACAAAGATTTAGGAGATGTGCACGTGGGACAGCTTGTATGGGAAGCTCCCACCCAGGGCAGCTGGGAACACAGCTGACTGGTTCCTGAGTCAGACTCCCATTTTTATCTGTAGGCATTGGTCCTGAATATATCCCTTTATTAAAAAAAAAAAAAAAAAAAAAAAAAAACAAAAAAAAACCCAAATAAACAAACAAACAAACCCCAAACAAATAAAAAAACCCCAAAACTTTAAAACAAACATCACAAAAAGCACTAGGTGACTGAAGTACATTCTCAGCTATGCATGTATGTATTGTCTGCATTGCAGAGCTTTCCCCCAGCATCCTCAGCTTTGCCACAGAGGTACAACGTGAGTGATACAGAAAGCGCACTATTAACATAAGGGCCAAAACAGCCCAAAGCTGTTTTAAGCTGCCCCTGTTCTCCTCAGAAAGCAGTCTGCCAGCCTTTCAAAGGTAAAGGCATCTCATTGCCTGTGCAGGCTCATTTATATATGCTCCATATTTTGTTTTAGCTGACTTATCCCTTGGATAGTCTCACTCCTAATTACTGCAGATTGAGAGCTGTCTGTACACAGGAAGGCTACCTGTCATGCTGGAGAGATGACTAAAATGTGACAAAGATCAAGATGGGCAAGGGACCATTCCTTTTGGAGAAGGGAATTCTCTCTGCCTGCTGCAGTGGAGTTTTAACCGTCCTCAAACAGAAAAGCCCCAGGGGAAAATGAGGTGTTTAAACCTCTCACAGCAAATCACACAGGTTTATCCAGCACACTGTGAAACATGTGCATTGTTGTACATCCCTTGGCACTTTGAGACTCTGTACTGTGTGTGAGATGAAGACTAACTTGTTGTATCTTGAAATCTTATGAATGAGGTGTGGGTTGTTAGAGAGGCGATACTGTTGTTCAGTGCCACGGTATGAGGATATGGAGGATGTTACAGATAACAGCTCACTGAAATTAAACGTAATGTACTCACCAATGTATAGGAGCATGATAAACTTTCCAAACTTTTAAGCAGGCATGAAAAGTTCATTGTTACCTGGAGCTATTTCTTGAGTGTTTGCAAACATGTCTCTTTGTATACATGGATGGGGCACGCTAGCAGGCTGCAATGGGTTAATTTCTTTTGCTGTTCACTTATGACAGAAGACAGATATTCAACCTCCACTCTTTCCCAGTATACCTGTTTCTACAATGGCAGAAGACACTGAAGACCAGATTATACGCTGCATTTGAGCATGACAGAGATCCTAAAGACGTATCAGAAAGTGATTTTCAATTGCCTGAATCTCTGCAGGAATCCCTGTGCCTCAACTGTCCCAAGGATGTTGTCAAGAAAGAGACCTGGAGCTGGTATATCCCCACATGGCGCAGGTATTCCCAGCAGAAGTGTCATCTCTATTTCCTTTTTTTCTACTTAAAAGCACACAAGAACAGGGGCACATCAGGCATCTCCTGGGGAAAATGAGACAGTTTCACTGCAAGAAGAAAGACTCAAGTTTATACGCCTCCAGAAAAACTCAAACATATGCTGAATTTTCATTTTCTCATGCTAAAATTTCCACTTCTGAGAAGGTCGGCTAATAAACAACGTCACCTATTACAGTTATACAAATGTTGCAACCCCACTGTTTTATGTTGTCAGGAAATAAAGTGAAAGTAGTCAAAATTCAGTATCCCTGGCAAATACCTGAAACTCTTTTTATGTGGAATGAGGATACAGTTAGGGCTTAAAGAACATGTGTTTTCAGTCCCACTGAAAATTTCACTGTCTTCATATTTGCTTTTATCCCAATTTGGAACAGAAATTCAAACATTGACTACTGAAACTTATGAAAATCACAAAGTTCAGAAATGTCAAAACATGCCACTTTAGTATTTCTGATCTAAAGGTAATGCTGAATATTACAAAACTGCAACAATGAATAACATTTTTTGAATGAAATCAAAGCATTTCATTTTAGCTCAGTTCAATACCAATGTAAGTCCCCCTGAAATTATCTCAATACATCACAAGAGCTGGAGTTTACATGCTTTGCATTATTAATTTTTCACTATGGACAGATTTTCTGAGTGTGCCACGAGGTACATAACCATTTGAATTCCCAGGTTCACCCCAAAAAAGACATGCAGTTGCATCTTGTGGAACATAATCCATCTACTGAGATTTCTCTTTATAGATCTTGGTTACCAGGAGGTTAGGCACAACTACACTGTAGGGCAACACAGATAAATGTTGAAAAGATTTGAAACGAAACATTCAGTTTAGTTCAAGAAGCTAAAGGATTTTGAATTGTGTTAATCCAATCCCAAACAAGACACTCTTTCCCAGATTTCTAAGGGCTGGAGATGTAATTGTTCGATGTTATACTGAAGGACATGTATTTGTACAATGGTCATTCTAAAAGATACTCTGGATTTCATTGCAGTAAAATAAAATGCATTACTGAGTAGTTACACTGATGACCTATGCTACTTTATCATTACAGTTTGCAATACTTTGAGTTACTGAGATAAAGTTAGCCAAGATGACAAATTTTCTGGCCACTATAAATACATATTGCTGTCACATTTAAACTAGCAGATAATTAATGCAGAGCCAGCTGCTACTAATATACTGCATTAAGACTTGTTAAGACAAGGCTCTAATAAAGCTGTTAATACTGATAATACCATACAGTATTTAAAACTGTTGCAAAATTTCCCTTAGAATTGTCTCTTCTTACTATGAAGGGTTTTGTTACATTTTGGGTTTCTCTTTATAATTAATCTCTAACAGCATATGTTATGTTATATGTAATAAATAAAGTCAGCCCTTGCCTCAAGGATCTTGCAGTTTAAAAGGCAAGAACAAGAAAGTCAAGGTGTGTTAGAAATCTAAAACAAGTAAGATCCATTATTGGCCTTATAACTGAAGCTGGAGATCCAGTCAAGCACAGAACTTAATTGTTTGTATGCACATTGCAGACAGATAAGAAAAGATAGTCTTTCTCCTGAAGGGCTTTAATTAAAATAATATAGATCTACAGGAAAGTATAGCTTTAAAAATTGCTTTTTGCTTGTAAGTGTCTCTTCTTTAAGCTTTTCACTCAAACCCAAGAAAACCTGCAGTAGGGGTGGGCATTTAAAGGCGCAACCTCTTAAAATCTGTGGAAGTTTTGGAGTGTGCTCTTAAAAACTGAAATCCAGTTACCCAGATGTCTGGAATATCCTACTGTAAATGGAAGGAAGGCATTTTTCTTGGTTTTGGCTGGAATAGAGTTAATTTTCTTTCTAGTAGCTGGTATGGTGCTGTGTTTTGGATTTAGTATGAGAAGAATGTTGATAATACACTGATATTTTGGTTGTTTCCAGGTAGTCAAGGACTTTTCAGCTTCCCATGCTCTACCTGGTGCACAAGAAGCTGAGAGAGAGCAAAGCCAGGACAGCTAACCCAAGGCATGCTGCTTACCATATGGCATCATGCTCAGTATATAAACTGGAGTTGGCCACAGGGCAAATAGCGCTGCTTGGGAACAGACAGGCTATCAGTATCATGGGTGGTGAGTGACTGCATTGTGTATCATGTGTTCTTTTATATTCTATTATTATTATTATTATTATTATTATTACATTATCTTCCTTTGCTGTCCTATTAAACTATTCTTATCTCAACCCACAAGTTGCAAGCTTTATTCTCCTTGTCCAATTCCCTCCCCCAACCCAGTTTGGAGGTGGAGGGGCAGAGTGAGCGGTTGCTTGGTCCTAGTTGCTATCTGGGGTTAAATCACAACAGCATTCTCTGCTAATTCACTCACTCTTACAATAACGCTAACTGAAAATGAGAATAGTTCTGATCACCAGAGTCAGAAATTGGTATTCCAACAGTTTCATAACAGAAATTGGTTTGCCTCCATTTTACTAAATTATACTGTTCAGTAGTTAGAAACTCATTTTATAAGCAAATACGTACTTACCTATTTTTTAAGGCTCTGACCCGCTGCTCATCTTAATGGCTTATAACTAAAAGTGTTCCAACTGGTTGATACCATCTGTCTGAATCTGCTAGACAAAAGGGTAGTGAACTAGATCTGTGGCTCTAGCTCATTTAGTTTATATTTAAAAAACTGTGACACTGCTTTTCAGTATGGAAGACTGTTGAAATATTATGAAAGCCAAAGGACTTTCTTTAACAGGGGGAAAAAAAAAAAAGGCAGTGAGTAATTAAACAGGAATAAAAAAGAATGACATGTCAGCTGTGGACTGTTATTTAGTCCCCAGATATTGATGGCCATTAAAATAGCCTGTCTTCTGGGAATTCAAAAAGAGGCACGGAAGGGGAAAAGTAGGTTTATGAGTGCCCAAAGTTAAAACCATCTCACTAAAATAAAGGCGAGAGGGAAGAGGAGTAGACAGCTGCTCTGAGTTTTGTCTGAGGACTGGATCTGTGGCCTTGTGTATCATAACTGCGGATGGTCCTGTGTTTGGTTCCCATGTGAATTCAAGGAACACGATCACCTCCGACAAGCAGAAAAGACTGTCAGTGATAGACAGAAAAATCCTTTCTGCCGCAGGAGGTGTCAGAAGACCGTTCAGTACGCGGATGCTGACTGCCTTCAGGCATCAGCAAAGGGCAAGTACGTGTCAGTGACCAACATAGTTTCTGACGTGCAGTGCCCATGACACTGAATATTAAGGGTAAGAGAGATCAATGCCTCATTTTATAGAACTCAAGGTTTATACTCTAAAAGCCTGTTTTGAACGTGGTTTTCACCCAAAGAGTTAAACACTGACTAAAACCTTTTTAACATAAAGGGTCCAATTTGCCAATGATTTGTGGCCATGCACAAATCAACTTAATAGCACTATTTCTGGAAATATTACAAGCAGAGAGATAAGTTTCACATTCATCAAAGCTGTTTAAACCCATTTGGAGCCTTTTTTTTTGAGACGCATTAAAAAGATTTAGCAGTTTAAGGAGAGATCAAGGCTATTTTCACACAATTATTTGAAATTGTTAAAAAATGCCTCTGCTTTTTCTGAAATGCACATTGTGATGCCATTAGGGCAGCTCCGACAGGAGTGTAGACAATGGATTTTTTTTCCCTTTTTTTTTTTGGTATTGTTTTGAAGTTGCTTTAAGGATTCTACTCTGGCCATTTGCATCCACAGCTGTTTTGTTCCATTGAGAAACAGATATTATTAATACTAATTTATCAAGAATCAGAAGATTATTTGTCTTTTGGCAGTGATGACTGTATTTACACTACAAACTCTTAACCAAAAAGCTCTCTTTAAGAAGACTTGGTGTTAGCAAGATTTTTTTTTCCTCAGAAGGAAGGATGATCACAAAGCTTAGATCATGGTAAAAACTAACAACTACTTTTACTTTTATTGTTTGTTTGTTTTCAAATTAATGAAACGTACTCATTTTGCTGCATAAGATAGTTCGTCAATGTTTTATAGGGCTTGTCAGTCCCCATGGCAGTTCCGAGCACCTTCACTGAAAGAAACCTGTATAATAAAGTTTTCTGCCAAATTCTGTGTGTCCTGAATCAGGCAACATAGTTAAACATACAAAGAAGAAAGTTTCCATTGCTCCTCTATGATTCAGCCCTGTAGTGGGCATCAAAATTAAAATTTCCTTTTACCCTAATCTGATTAAAATTAATTGAAGGCATATGCTCTAAGCCATCTTGCCATACTGCCAATGTAATCAGTTTATCATATTCTGCATAAAGCCATACCTGCTTGCTAACAGTACACACATTTTGGCTTCTTCACTCACCTTTGAATATTAATAAACTACCCAGAAGGCAGGTGTGAACAGTTTTCATCATCAATATTTTGGCTTTTGGTGAAAAATGCCTTCAGCAGTTGAAACAGTAGCCAGACTGCCCAGAGATCCAAGCCAGGCCATGAAATGGAGCTGAACTGATCTTTCAAGGGACTCCTTGTTCAATGTCTTGGGAGATACCTGACCAGTGGGATTTAAGAAAGTGAGTCTGTAGGAAAACAGTTGGGAAGACAAACACAGGAATGAAGAACGCACACTGGAAATGTTTAGCTTGCACAGATAAATGATCAACATCTAATGGCATAATAGATAATGAGAAAATACTCCTTTCCTCGTCCAGCACAAGGACTGCTAGATAATATCACAGGATACTGATGTTATGTAATATATACCTGCTTGTTGAATGAAATAAGATAGTCAGAAAGAATAATCTGATAAATATTTCTGAAGTACTAAAAAAGGCAAGGAAGTTTCTTCTTTTCCTGCACCTCCAGTCCTTTCCCTGCCTGCTCATATTCTTCTTTTGGTTGACAAACACAGCTTTGTAGATGAGATACAGACACGCACAAACACACACACGTGCATCCATGCGCATACGCATGTTTTAACTTGACTTTTTTTTTAAAGGTTGCTGTGTAAAGTCTGGTGGACTCATAACATGCATCGCTAGGGTACAGACACACTTACTGTGTGTTTTGGAGGCACTACTTTCTCCCAGAAACAGTTCCACCTTTTTCAGCTTGCAATAAATATGGTAACTAGGAAAAAAAAATGCAGCTTAAAAATGAAAGGACAGATATTCTTGGCATTGCTGGATACAGAAGGTGTGATGTAGGTAAATCAGGAAAATCAGATCCTCTTATGTCTCTTTCCTTCTGTTTGCTTTTGTAAAAATGTATTCCTTTGTTAAGAATTAATAACTCTGCACATCTCGTGACCAGCGTTAAGTGATTAGAATCAAGCCACTAATGCTCTCCATTTCTACTGTGACTTTCATCAGAAGGTCTTAGAGGATGCTACTACGCTATATAATCCCCACAATGCCAGCCTAAGTATTACCAGGTCTTTTTTAAAAGTAAAATCAGAACTGGTTTTGGCAGTAGTGCCAATACAATGAACCCCCTTGCTTTCCCACATCTTCATCTTGCACTGGTCCAGTACAAATTTTGGTGAGCCATGTGGTAGACAGCATCAGAGAACTAAATATGCTGAATAAATACCTTTCTTTGGCAGCAGAGAAGCCTACATTTCAGCCAGGTCAGTCCCCAGCTGTGACTTACCAAATACATGTTGGTGCCAGTACAGCTCCAGAGTAGAAACCGGTGACCAGGAGAACAGAAGGGCAGTACCATGCCTACTGAGGCTGTCACTGCCATTGAATATCTACCTGTAATCAAAAAAAAAATTAGATCTAGGGTCCTGCCTCTTCTCGGATAAGAATGAAAAAGTCAAATCTTTAGCTACCCACTCAAGGTCACAGACAAAGTCAGCGGAGACAGGATGAAGTCCCAAAAGTCTGCATACTGGCTCTGTGTTGCACTGATAGAGAAACCCTGTTTAAAATACCTCTTAAAAAGTTTTCAGTGATTTGCTTCTCAGGATATATAATTGCACATTACTTGTGGCATTTTAATCACTTCTGAAAGTAGTGTCTGGAATTGTAAAGTTATTTGAAGACAAAGCAATCTCCAGCATGCATAGTTTAAAACGGGCTAACGGTAGAAGTCTGCATCATTCACAGGTACATTAACTAGGCCTTTCCCCCCCTCCTGCCCTAAACTGCATGCCAAAAGATGTATGATCCACTTTCTGAGCTGGGTCACCTTTAAGAGCACAGTGACATGCCACAGAATTATTCGCCAGTCCTCACCAGAGATGTCTGCAAGTGCAAAGCCTGTGACAAAGGACTGAAATGACAGCACTTTGACTCACTTCTACATTGTGTTTGTTTAGGAAGGTCCTAGAAATTGTATTTCACCAACCACATTCGCTATCAACACACAATTATCTGGCTTAATCATGTGGAACAGTGGCAAATTCACCTGGGGCTTAAGAACTAATGACATTCTCGTCTGAGCTGCTTTAGTGAAATGGCCTAGCACCTGAAGCAGGAACAGCAAGATTGCTCAAGAAAATTTGGTTTTCTTTTTTCATTTCACAGCATAGGGGCTCTGCTCAAATCAACAAATGCTCCTGATTAAATAGCTGTGGTAGTTGACTTATTTGCACTTGTGCGTATGGCTCTGAATGTACATTGAGAATCCCTAACCTTTACAGGAAAAGAATTGTCTGTGACTTGTTTTTAATACGTTGTCCTTTTGACATAGAAAATAACCAAATAATTTGGTATTTGATAATTTTGGTATTATGAGATCTGTAAGTGTGAGTAACCCCAAATATTCAAAAAACAACACAGTGGGAACAGAAAACAAAACAAAACAACAGCAACAACAAACCAAAAAAAAACCCCACAGAAACACCTTTTCTTGTGCTGAATATATTTGTATCTATTTTTGTCTGCAGCCTAGGCAGGGCCATTTAAATTCTGCTTGGTCAACAGAAATTCAGACCCTCATGTTGGCTTCACCCCTAGTATACAGGAGATGAGTTGCATTGCTGCTGACTATGCCACTCAATCTCAAAAGTTTACAGGCTTGCAACAATGCAAAATTGAGTGTTTAGGCTCCTGAATGCTTCAGAAAAGGGGTAAGAAGGGCTGGGAGATCACCTACTCCTCATGTTTTGACTGCGAGAAAGAAACTAGCCCCGTTTCCATGAATAAAGTCTGAAAAAAACATTCGGAAAGATATAGTGGGTGAGAGTTTCATACTGACCTTTAACACTTCATGCTCAATGTGTCTGAGCAAAACACCCACAGATTTGCACAGACAATCACAAAACAAGGCACTCCAAAATCGGACCTGGTGTGATCACATTCGCTGCTATGAAAACTAATTAACTACAATATGGCTCAGATTGATATACAGATGAAATTTAGTTCATACTAAAGCTGCACAGACACCCACTCAAAGTTGATTCTGCATTTGACTACTAGTAATACTGTATCCTACTAAAGCAGCATCAGCACCAAGCTGTATTTGTAGCAGAAGACCCCTGCACAGCCTCTGTACCCTGATTACTCCCACATGAGCATGAAAAGCACTCACGCAAGGTTGTGCACAAAGCAGTTTTTGCTGGATCAGACTGTGTAGCCCGCATTTCAGAAGCCCAGTGCCCTGTCACTAATTGCCTGGCCCATTGTAACAAAGCTCTGGCTGCAAAATCTTTGGTAATTGCTGGAGGAGCCAATGATTCAGGATCCTCCTAGTGAGTTGCGCTATCGCAGACAGTCCTGCTAGGTTATGTTCGAACATGCAATTCCCCTTTTGAGTTAGTGCCTAGACATAGCCAGGCATAAATCTGGCCAAAAGAATTTCATTGAAAGACAACAAAAGCAAGTTGAGTTTTGTAAAAACAGGGCTAGAAAACAGCCGTAGCCTCAGAGGCCCACAAGGAAGACGTTCAATATAGTCACTAATGAAGCGAGTTTCGTTTGAGGTTGGTCTCCAGAGGAACCGGTTGCTGACATCTCATGCGTTTTAACTGGAAAGAGCTGAAAGTCTGCAGCAGATGGACTAAGTGAAAGAGTAGTGGGGCAGAGTTATTGAGATTAGCTTTAATGTAATGTTCAAGCATCTCAGGAGGAGGTTTGAGTATTCTCTTGTTTACCGTGGTATTATAGAAGCTGCCTCAACATAAAACTAGGTAAAACAAGAATAATTTTGGAGGCTATGAGGGAAGTCAGTTCTTCATAGTGAGCCCTCTGTGCTGCAGAATGCTGAGGCTTACCCGGAGAGCCCATTACAGAACAGCCATCAGAATAAGCTGTCGCCACCACTACCTTTGAAGCCCTCAGCATATTGCACTGTCCCTGGAATTTCTCAAGCATCTGAAGACTCAGTTTCTAACATATATCTCAATATTACCACTGTTGATCTCATGGGGAGCTTGGGGTTTCTAGGAGCCCGGAAGACAGTCAGCCTCCTCACGTAATGAGCACTGGGCTCGGCACTGTCTCAGCAACTGCATGACAGCCTGTTCTTCATCTCTGCACTAGGTTTTGCATGACTGTATGGATTATTTTCCCCTTGATGTCTTACTCTCTCATAATTGTAGTTTCATTAGCACTCCAGATCACCATGCTTTTTAAATCTTAACTCACCACCAGTATAAATCAGTATAGCTAGACTGAAGTCAACAGTCACAGCAAATAATATTGACAGAGTATCCAGACAGTTAATCCAACTCACTGACATGAAGAAAGTGCTTTTTCAATATATCCGTGTCACTGCTTCTATAAGACTCTTACATGTTCTAAGAAACACCGGAATATCTAACGTCTTGGAGAAAAGACCATAGTTACCAAACCAATTGTATTTCTTTGACAGATAGGAGGATAAATGCAGTTGGCATAGATTTGTGTGGCTTCTATGACACCAGTGCATTGCCATCAAGGGCAGTTTAGTCAGTGAGTTCAATGGTTTGAGGACACAATAAATTCACTGCATGCCAGCAGGAGAGTATGCCTGTGATAATGGGGAAAAGTTGCTTCCAAATGGTCTTACCCTATGGTCATTTTGGACATTTTGCTGTTAAGGCTGTAGTATTGGTTAAATAACAGAGAAGCAGAAAATGTGAGACTGGGTGCATTAGTGCAGGTATGTACATGAATACTATCATTAAAGCATTTCATACCAGTCCCTATGCAGAAGTTGCTACATGTACAGTCACTTATCACTCATACTAGGTTTCATAGGGCATATCTGAATTGGGAAATATGGTAATTTTCACAGTCACTAAGTGGAAAATATTTATGGTGCAGCAGTCTAATGTATCTGTATTTTATGTTTCTAAGATTGTACCTGATGACATAATAAGAGTTTGAGTTTAAATAACAGCTGGATGATTTCAGGGAAAAAAAAAAAAACCTGCACTGGTAGAAGGCTTACTCCTTTATAAAAAACCTTTTCCACGTTCATCAGGATTGCCAGCCTGGGGCAAGCTTAATTAAAGTCAATGGAGAAAAAAATTGAATACTTGGGGCTTACAGAGCTTGAATGACTCAAAATATGAAATATTCAATTACTAATAATTGTGAGGTTTTGTTTGGTGAGCATTTTGTCACTCACTCCACACTTCACATCCTTCCCCTTTCTTTATTTGCTAGACAGAAGGGTTAAAAGAGAAGAAAATTAGCAGCTCAACTCCAGGGGTGAAGAGGCACCCACGTTTCCCCAACCCTTTGCTCTTCATCATCCTTGTCTCTCTTTTTTATTCGGACCTTATGCTTGCTGCTTGCTTGCTTGCTCCTTCCCTTTCTTCCTGAAACAGGCTCTCTCTCCTCTCAGTCTTTCTTTTTCACTTGTTCAGAGTGTGATCATGATTCATGAGGCAATGATCCGGCTTTGAACGTGACCTTACATTTAGCAGCTCTGTTGGCTTAGGTGCCTGGGAGGGTTTGAATTTCTTACTGACTTGGGCAGACCATTTAACAAACCCAAATGCTTTGAATGGTGATTTGGAGGAAATGATGCCAGGACTTATTTTTCAACACAAGTTCCATAGGCCTTGTAAAGGGAAAATCTGTTGGGTGAGGACAACGGAACTTGAAATGGTATTATTTACTGGATTGCAGTATTAGAGGAGATGAGCTAAAATTTAAGTACATGCCCTGCCCAAAGGTGCCTCCAATTCCAAATATTGAGTTTTATATCATGGGAGGCAGAGATCATTGGGATTGATGTTTCAGTAAAAGAAAAAGTGTTCTGCAAGAGGTCAAGCAAATTCCTCAACTTTAGAATTAAAACCAAATCAAACCAATATTTAGATCAATATATTAAAATAAGACACAAAAGAACTGGTTAGCCTACCAGACCAATGTTTATTATTTCCTACTTTATTCCAAATATACTCCAAGTATTATGAATTAAGGACATATAGGACTCGGTTTGGGGTTATTAAAATTCCAGAATTACTGGAAAAAACAAGAGTAAGGTTCATTAAGTGAGTGATGAGGACAGGCTATTTGAGTGAAAATTTTTCAGCATATTTTGCTTTCTTACAATAAAAGAAAATCCCAACCTAGAGAAATGGCAAATTAATTAACATATTCTCCAGTATTTAATGACACCTCAGTAGAAGGCAGCTCTTAAAATGTGAAACCCTTGACATTGCCAGCAGAGAAAAATAAAGTACATGTCTCTCAGTGGGTACCAGGGACCTATATTATGTCCTACTGCTGGTTACAGAATTTTCAATATTTTCTTATCCTTTTTCACTCATATGAACTGCAGCTTATAGCAGTGGTAATCATTTCCTGTGTTTGAAAAAGAGATGAAAGCATTCATGGATGAAAGCAAGTTGGATTTAATCTCCTTCTCTCTCATCCAGTGCACTGTACTGATCATTTTCCAAAAAAACAAGACTTAAGCTCATTTTTGTCATGACAAAACTAGTTTCATAATAATCAGATGGCAATTCCTAGTGTACACAATTCTAATATAATTACCAGGAGGAAATGTAGAGGGAGTTGCAGGTTTGAGATAAAGAAAAGCCTGTGAATTTTGTATTAATGTCTCAGACTCTCTTATTTGTGCAAGTAATCAATCTTTCGGAGAGTAGAATAGTAATTCTTTGTGAAAAAATGACAAGAGTCTGAGGAAGAAAGAAGATAATCTGAGTTTCATTCTGTACACAGCAGGTCAGCTGTGATTGACAAAGCTCATCACAAAACTATAGCTCCCGGAATAATCCCAATAGCAGAGTTTCATTTGCAGCCGAAGCAGTGTTAATGACATGTTTAACAGCTGCTTGTTGAAGTTTGGAATCTGCATTAACCTGCAGAGCACTGAACAGAGAAATGAGGGGAAGTATTGAAATCAAGCCCTCATTATGCCAACAGCCCAGAGTAAGGGGTAGCGAGGGGTTCATGGAGCAGGGGGGTGGAGGGGCACAGGTTTGGAGGGTTCAGTTGCAGATAAGGATAGTCAAGGAGATGACAGTATCTGATCAGTGTACACAAAAGGCTGCAAAAGGGAACCAACATGCTTGACTCAAGACACTGAAGAAGGGAAAAATTAGACAACTGGAATGAATAAAAAGGGAGAGGTGGAAAACAAAGGGTTGATGGCACAGCTTGTGAAGAGGAGAACCAAGAACATCATGCCTTGCAGGTTATCACACTCTTCAGCCAACCCATTCTCCAGTCTGCAGTTGTTCTCTTTCAACCAAAGGCCTTTGCCTACCCTATAGAAGGGACCAATTTCACATCATTCAGTCTCCTGATGACATCCATTTCAAGATAAAAGGCTATTCCGTACTGAAAAAAACAATGACAGGATGCTTGATGTCTTTCCATGCCACACTGGTATCCAGCAAATAGAAGTTTAGAAACCCTGGTCCAACTCCAGTCTTCCTGCACCAATGCATGTGTTAAGAGCCAGAGTGTGTGCTTGAGTTGCCCGTATATCATACTGTTCTATGCCAACCCCTTCTCTCATACTGCTAATGCTAATGTCAGTGACACACAAGGATAAAGAGCTGGAAGTTTCTCATCTCTATCTGTGTGCTTCAAAAAGCTGGCAGTGCAAGCAGGCATCTTTTGATGGAGATGGAAATTAATAGAGACATATACATACAGTACCTTCATAGGTTAAACAAAATGCTTCATGCTGTGCTTTGTTATTCTGAGTACTGGGATCATCTATGGCTTCCATTAAAAGTCATTGGAAGGCTGTCCCTCACACCAATTATGTTGACCTTTCTTGTCTGAGGGGCAGCTTAGTCACCATTTTTCATTGGACTGAGTTGTTCTCTATTCCTTCATAATATAAATGGGACCCATTTAGTTCTTTAGAAAACCATCTAATTTAAACCAGTAATTGTAGGTGGATGGCATTTAATATCCACCTCAGTCCCAGACTGCCTTAAGCTTCCAGGCAGGTAAATCCAAGTACATTACAACTTGATCTGAAGAGCTCCCCAAGCACCTGGCAAAATGTCTTTCCAAAGACAGGCACTTGAAAACATAGACACATTTGTGGCTAAGTTAGGTCTAGCTAAACTAGACTTGGTAGACCCATCACAGTGCTTCTAATCAACTACTACACATGCCTTTACCATTAACACAAGTGATCAGTCCTGGGAAGCTGGAAAAGGTTTTTGTCTTACAAGAACATTTGGCATTCAAAGCCAAGACATCTGAAGGGTAAGCATGGGCCATGAAAAGCAAATACGAGTTTGGAGTTGTGCAAGTCTGACCCAAGTTTAGAGGTCACACTAATGGTAAGGTCCACCAGTCGAACTGCCTATGGTTTTCTTCACATGCGTACAGCTCCAGTGTTTTATTTGTTACCTCTTTTTTATTTTTAATTCATATGTCTTTGTCTCTAGTGAGGGTCAAAATCTGTGCTCTGGAACAACACTGGGAAGCAAGCCAAAACACTGTTGACGCTCTCTGAAAACAACAGGAGAAAGCAGAGCAACATTGAATTGGCATCGTCCAGAGGCTAGAGCAGGAGTCAGAGACCTGTGTTATATAAATACCTTCAGAGTGACTTAATCACAGGACCAAGGGCAATATTTCTTGACATTCTTAGTCAGAATGGGTTTTGTTTATGCAAAAATAAAATTTAGGCTAAATATCGAATGTTCCTGTGGTCATTTTCTCTCACTTGATTGCATGTAGTGAACATATTTGAAAGCATTTTGGTGGGTAGTCTTTTCACAAGCATTCTTGGAGACAACCTTCTGACATCTTAAGGCACATAGCAACCCAAACACTGCAGTAGGGCAAAAATAGAGATAGAAACATATGTAAGGCATGAGTAATATACGTCTGCATCATCTCTCCCAGTTAAAATCTTCTACTACCATAGAAAATATATGTATTTTGTTATTCTAGCCTCTTGTCCAGAAAAAAACTTCTGATCCTGTGAACAATTTCTCTTACTCTCTCAGCTGTCCTGTGGAATTAAGTGTTTAAAATCAGCCAAACTTTGTGATCATTTTCTTATGTTTAAACAGCCATTTGCTGACACTGAACAATGTCAGATACTGCTTTTAGTCTTCTTTATGCATACCTGCTAGCTATTGCATTATCAAAAGACTTAGATAGCATTGTTAATTTGTCCCCTAAACATATGCAATGGATTTACACAGATCCTGATGGTTTTGACAGTAAAATCTACTCCTGGGACAGTCTCCTTAATCCGTGTTCCCAAACAAACCTGAGGGCAAAGACTGAATGATAGTAAGCTGTTGAACATGAAAATAAATAACATACAAAAGAAAATTAGATATATCTATGGAACAATTTGGCAGTGTGTTTAAATTCCTTTGTTTTGATTTTCACAGATACTTTTTTAAATAAAATGACTATCTTAAATAGAGAATTTTCCCAGCAAGAGCTTAGAAAGCCATATTGTTTTCTGCTCAGCCTTTAATTTTGCAGTGTTCAGGAAGTTTATTGTAGAGAACATAAAGTCAGAAGGAGGGTTAGTCTTTGGATCTAAACACACAAAGATTCACAGTCACTAGATCTAACCACCAGTGCAGTCGTCACTCCATTCTGCTTCGCATATCAGAGTGTTATAACTGCTATTCAATTTTAGCATAATTTATGAATTTAAATATTTTCTATATTATAATAATAAACACTGATGTTTTGGTAGCATGATGTCCTACTCGTGTTCTCCATTATCTGACTTTGTGAAGTGGCCTTTCTCCCATTTGGCTTCTCTTCAGTGCCCTATCCCTTCAGCCACAGAGCTTCCCCAGGCACGGAATTCGACAACGTGAGACCTGAACTAGCAAGGCTTTCACCCTTGTCCAAATAAATTGTCAGCAGTATTCCAGAGAACTGGGATAAACATGTGTAGAAATTATGATCAAGCTTCTGAAATGTCCCTGAAGCCAGTAATGGGACTTAGATATACAGGATAATTGCATAATTTTTTCTTGTTTTACTGACCATTGAGCACCCTTGCTGAAAACCCCTTTGAAAATAAGGATATTAATCTGTGGATGTATTTATGCTTTGTCACAAAGAAGTCTCTCTACAGACAGTGGAATCAACTCTTTTGACAATAAGAAATTGTCAAAACAGGGATTGCCCAGTAGGAAAAGGGGAGTATGCACCAGTTAGAGAATACATTGATTTTCATTCTGTTCCAATGTAAAAATATTGCAATCCTGATCGGGCTTTTTTACAGTTGTTTAATTTCAGACCAAAGAAAATACTGAAAAAAAAGAGGCTCAACTTTTGACCAAATACACATACACTACATACACACACTATAGCCTAATTTGGCATAAGGAAGCAAGAAGATTTTGACACCTTTTAGTCGGAGCACATGCTGTATTCACTGTTAGCATTTCAGAGCCTTTTTTATCACCAGATAAGAATGAGGTGGCAGGAACATGAATGAAAATCAAACTTCATACCTGTCTGAACAAATTTCTTGCACTAATGGGTTGAATTACAGGAGATGATCTTGTTGCCATGTGTGCATTTTGCTCATCTTAACCATATGGCTTTCTTGCTAAGCAAAATATTTCTAGATTTCTATTTTTTTCATCCTCAAGCTGGGACAAATGTCAGCATTTTGAAATTTTTCCCACATTAAGAGTCAGGGTGGAAAATTGTATCAAAGCAGTTAAAATATTTCCTTCACATCTCAGACTTTTACAAAAGTTTATAGCATAATTAGTCTAGCTTAAAAAGCAATCAGTTATTTTGAGCTGGAAATAGCAATTTTTATACAGAGAAGGTCAGAACAGAATAATTTATCAGGATTTTGAAAAGTTTGAGTTTGAATGAATCAGCATGTTTAGCAAATAAATACTATTTAAGTTGAACATTTTTCCAGCCATCTCCAAATAAACATAATGCATGCTTTGTGATTTGAAGGGAAGCCAATAAGCTTTGTTCTAGTGCAGAAAGTGACTTAGGGAAATCGAAAAATGGGAGACAGAAGGCAGACAGAGGTAAGTTTTGTAGAGGATCAGAGGCTTCAAATCAGACATGGAACGAGACACAGGAAGAAGCAAAGAAAATGAGCAAATAAGTAGGGAGTGTCAAAATACAGAACACAAAAGATAAGGAGCTTTGGTAAGGACTGTGGTTTCAACTGTGGCAAAGAGAGAAAAGGTGAAGTGCTCATTTTGTCATTAACCTAGCTATGGATTAAGGAAATTACCGCCCTTATTTTGGATTTGAGTCAAGAAGGGCTGAAGACACCATATGGTCATGAGAGAACGTTAAACTGAGCCTGTGATTTCAACACCTGTTACCACAGATAGAACACTGGGTGCATTCCTGGAGTGTATCTCCGGGTTTAGTTTCAATGGTAAGAATCGGTTTTACACACCCTGAGATGACCCCATGATGTGAACCAAACTGGTAAGAAGAGCTAAGGGTAGATTTGCTTCAAGAGTACACTTCTGAGCTGGGAAAAAAAAAATGCTTATGTACCAATTCTTTGGTTAGCTTTGCATAGAAGCATAGACTCAGTGAGAGCATCCTACCTTTGAAATGGCTTCTTACCTGGAGGGAGAAACAATGGAGAGCTGTATGGATGAGTGACAGGTTTCTTTTAGTATTTTCCCACCAATGTCTAGCTCACATTACAGTAAGAAAATATAAGTGATCCTTCATGTTTCCCCTGATCATAGGCACGAAAGAAAGATCAAGACCACTGATAATCTGGAGAGTTAGAATGTAAAAAAATGGGGAAATTATCTCCACCACATTGCAAGGCAGAGGTGCTGGTTCTCTGCTACATTTTGGGGCAGAATGCAGCGAGCAGTCCTGCCCTCCAGTGCCCATGGCTAGGAAGCACATCCCCCATCTACATGACCCAACACTGTGAACGATTTTCCCAGTCATGTATAATAAAACATGATTATTCCATGTGAAGAAAGAAGTCACCTGGGATGTTCATGTTGCCATAGCTGAAAGGGCAGAGAGGCCCTGCTTATGTTTTAGCAAAAGTCTTCCCATTCCTGAAATGTCCCTAGACAACTCATAGAGAGACCTCATCCTGTTTAAACCTGCAACATTGATCTAAAAGCAGATGCATTCCCCAGGAGTATTAGTGAGAGCAAAGATGAGCACAATTATTGCATATTTTGTAATCATTTTAGGTTTTAAGAACTCAGTTAATGCAAAGTTAATGAATGTTTTCCCTGGTATTTTTAAAGGTCATCCATCCTTTCCTTTAAAAGATCAAAAGTATGAACTAATACCATAGTAAATGTTCAAGCCTGCAAAGTGTCCCTCCTCTGTAACATGATTTAGGTGTTTGTTCCTTTCCTTGCTTTGATCTTTTTCCAGTAGCATGCAGGCACTATAACCTTTAAGTCTGAAATGAACTTGCAAAACCCCTAATGACCAAGCAGGTTCAAACCTGAACAGAAGTAGTCTTTTACGTTCATTGCTAGTAGGAATAGAGGAGTCTTCCACACATTATGCTGTCAGCATGGAAGAAGATGTCCATGATTATTCACCTTTAAAATAAAGATGAGCTTTTCTGCAGCTTCTGCTAAAGCTAAATTTTAGCCAGTTCGGCCATGCAGCTGCCCTCACAGAAAGCTACCGTATTCAAGACCAACAATTCTTGTAAGTATTTGTCTGGGAAGAGAAATATTAGAAGAATCCTCCAATGGCAAACAGGAATTGACCCTAGCAGGGTAGGAAATGTGCTTGGGAAGCATCTTTAAAAAAAAAAAAAAAAGACCTTTGTCCTCCAAAACCATAAGCTAAGAATTTAGGGGAGAAATAGAAAGACACTTGTGTGAGGTAGGAGCTGATGCAATTTGTCCATTACTACCTTTGCTGGATTTTGGAGTATCATGATTTCTTGTGATGCTCTTTTGCCAGAATCAGCTGCCACTCACATTGACAGTGTTTGCTACATGGGCAGCTGGTCTTCTAGACCAGTTATTTGTCTCATATCGGCCATTTGCTCAATGGAGACCTACACGCTAGTTTATTAAAACCACAGCTCTCACAGTGCAACACTTCAGCTTCATGAGAGGTATAAAGATGATGAGGCAGGAAGAAGGGGAATCAAGCAAGGGATCTTTAGAAGATCCTGGGGCTATAAGGTAACCAGCTCCCATGGATATGGGAGTTTATGATGTCCTGCACTGACATTTCCCAGTCAAAATTTACAGTAACTGGACAAAAAAAACTTGATATTTTTGTAGACAGCCGTATTTTCTGGTGAGGGTAGACTAAAACATTTTTCATCTGTGCATGGGATGGAGAGTTATTGAATGGTGACAACCTGAATATCAAACTGGTCAAGTCATACTTTTAGTATGTGCTAAGCATATTGCAGGGTAGACATATGTACCAGCACTTTCTCCTTGAATTTAGAAGTATGACTTTACTTATGGTTCTGTGCAAAAACAGCAACTCATTACCTAAGTTTCTGTTTATTAAACAGGTAGAAGGTTAGGAACTACATATAATCCTTTTTTATAATGTGTACAGATTTAGTTATTTAAAAGCAAAATAATGAGCCATTAAAAAGCAGCTGTCTGGGTGACTAGAGTGAGCAATAACTCTCTCCGATAAATTTAGCTTTCTTTTTCACAACTCTACCCATTACTGAAATCTCTTTTAAAGTCTATGAATTTATTTGAAGCAGAGCTCTGTGGATATCTGATACATTCTCTCCAGGGGAATTTGGAGATTGCAGCATGTTCTGAAAGAGCAATGAACTTACTGCCCCTTTCCATGTTGTCAACAGGAACTGCTGTCCTGGGGAGATAGCAGCTGGATCTCAGTAAGAAAAAAAGGTTGAGTGCTGCTGGTTTTTTTCTGGGATGGTTAATTTGAGTTTCTTATTCAGTTGGCCTTTTGATAGGGATGAGTTCTGCTTCTAGCCAAGTTTTGCAGGCACTCTTGAAAACTAGTATTTTCTGCATGTATGTTTGTATATTTCAAATTCACTTCCTATTAAATTTGTACATGTAATGTCAGATAAAATGTACACCCCAGACTGCAAGATACTGATTTCTTGAAATATGATCACATCAGTATGCAGGAAGTGTCGTTGGCATGCTTCTTTTGCTTTTTGCTTTGTTTCAAACTATTATATTTTGGGATTGTACTATTCATACATCTCTGAATTTAAAGATAATATATTTTTTTAAATGTTACCTGGTAAAAGTCACTGGCATATGCAGAATTTGCCCAGAAACAATCCTACCAGAAGCGACCGATAACGACAAATCTGACTCTGCAATATCATGAAATAAATAGCCGTCATCTTCTTGCTCAGACAGCCACCGTGCTGCACTAAAGCTAGAATCTTACTTGAAGTTTGGTTATCAGAAAGAAGCAAACTTTGATGCTCTAAGTCAGGAGTAGATGAATGCATATCATAGGAATGTTATGACCATTTAATCGTTTTTCCATAAGAAAATATTAAAATGCCTTAGTTATGCTAGATTAAATGCTCATTCGATAATTGCAATGGACAGTATGCTTTCAGAGTAGGAGAATTAAATTAAAAGAAAGACAACTACAGAAAATGTACTAGTGGTAGAATTAGACAATGTTTCATCAGTCCCTGATGCCTCTACGGTAATGAACCTGTCAAAAGATAATAATATTTTAGTGAAAGGTGTGATTGGATAAGTCACGTTATTTATTAACTGTTACCCTAAAATATCACTTTTGTCTTATTATTAAAGAATGGTTAGAGGGCAGCAGGGATGCCTGACATAAAGCATTAAAATATGGATTATGGCTATAACAGGCCATACAGTGTATATGCTGTGCTGTAAACTCTGTAGCATAACTTCCTAATACCCAGTGACTAGGAGTACTCAAGAAACCATAAGCCAGCAGACTTTATGCAAGTTCTTTGGATTGATTTGGTAATTCAGTAGTGTATTTAGCTAGCTCCCTGCAGCTATGTTTGTCAAAACATCTTAACTATCTAGCGTCCATATCCTTAGCTTCTAAACTTTACTTTCAAAGAATCACAATTAAATACTTAGGGTTTTTTTTTTTTTCATGATGGTGGTAATGGTAATAGGTAAAGGTGTGCTATGGAAAAAAGAACCATACAGCAGCAAACACCAGCAAAACGTTGGTCGAAGATCACAGCAAGCTTTCTGGTATTCCCATAGCACATGCTTTTTATTGCAAGCACAGACTAGGTCATCTAGCTGTATGGTAAAAAAGGGATTTTTGTAAGTCCACTACACAAGATAATGAAGAGGGAGGAAAAAAGCAGTGGCACTACAAATGATAGCAACAGCTCTACTGTGAGAAGGGAAGGATGTGGCTACTATAGTGAGAAGACTATATCAGAACCACAGATAGTATGTACACAGAAATAGTCACTCAAAACATTACTTCCTTTGTTTTTGTAATAGCAGCAGAAGTGGAAAATCAGGAATCCAGGCTTCTTAAGCAATGCTTGACATTTTTATTAAAAAAAAAATCAAGGCACGAATCATTTTGCATTTTTTTTTTTTTTTTGATTCATATTTCCTCAGCCCAAGATCTCTGATTACAGGTAGAATTCTGCCAAATCATACAGCCCTGCAGCAGTTTCTGGTTACTCTGGGTATTCTGTCTTTCCTGTGGCTGTTAGATCACACTACCCTGATAAAAAGAAAGATGTGGAGCTGTATACAGTAGAAGCTTTTAAACAGCAAACTCTACCACCTTTAACTAACTGTATGAGATTGCCTAAAACTGTGCCTCAATTTCATTCTCAAGCAAAATGTATCTTGCATTTCTGTAACTTGTTTTGTCTAAGAGAAGATGAAAAGTTACCAATTATACCAAGAGAAAGCTAACCTTGTGGACAGGGAAAAACTATTTGAAGTGAACCCATTCATTGATAAAAACGCAATTACTCCTGTTAGATGCAACTTGATCCAAAGTGCTAATTGTGGGTTTACAATCCCTCATGTTTCTTGAAATACAAAACCTTCAATAAGTCAGGGGCACCAGCAAATTGCTGACTTTTTCCATCATTGCCAGGAGAACTTCTGTTAAATGCATTCATTCAGGGAATAACAGTGCAACACAGGACAACACCAAAGTGGCAAAGTCCCAGAAGCACACCTAAACTTCCAAGCCTTGTATGAAAGGCTACTCAAGGACAAATCAACATCTTTATAGCAGGAAACATAAAGGATGCATGACACGCTGGGACAGACACCAGGAGTGTGCACATCACCTCAGCGTCACCAGCATCATGGCATCTTTGGTCCACTCTCTCACCAGCCTGCAGATGGGGCATTCGAGGCTGTCTGAGACACACGACACATGTGCATGCACATGTGGAAAGACAAAATCCCACAGAGTGTGTATGTACGTGCATAATTCTCGTGCTTTTCTCTTAATGTCGAATAAATCCCACTGGCTTTTAAAAAAAATAATGCTATCAAAACCAAAGCAGACACTAATTACTGAGAAAACCCAAACCCTGGAGCTGAGACTACTCTCCTGTTTGGTTAAGTATACAATCTTGTTCTGGTTTCCTTTCTGTGAAAAACTGAAATCCTGAAAGGCTTCCTGACCTGGTTTGCATTTATTAAATTAGAGCTGAATCAATATTCTGGTACCAGATTTCTGCCATTCTCGGAATCATCATAAAACCTTTTTTCATGGCAAGCCAAGGCTCATCATTCCTGGAGAAATTATGTGAAGTATTTTTTACTGTTTGATTCTTTTAAGGATGATGAGTGCCAACTTAATATGCAAGCAGGAGGATCAGAAATATTCAGATTATACAAATCTAAGTCCTAACACAGGATTACGTGAGAACACCTGCTATCACAGTATTGGCCATTGATACATTATTGAGATAATGTGGTTGTAGAAACCAAGGACACCACACCTACCATGATACCCAGTTTCATGGAAAGGAAGGAGGATGGACATCGGGAAAGCAAATTTGTGATATACCGCAAAGCTGAATGAACCATGGTCCAGAGCGCACACACACACAAAATACAGACAGTCAGCACACCCTCGTAATTTGGAGACCTCCTCAAATACAGCGCAAACAACTCGGGACAGAAACTTAAGAGGTGGTTTCTGAGGTGGTTTGTGGAAGGGCTGTTAAACTGTTCATTTGCATCTTTATGACTGGCAATTAGACAGTGTAAATACCTCTCTAATACCCGCACACAAACCACTACACACTTACAGCAATATTCTTGCTACAAGGCAGTTGTGGACCCTTTGGAAACAGCTGCTTTAATGGGACAGAAGACAATCTACAGCTCAGGTTTCTAGAAAAGCATTTAGCCAAAAAAAAAAAAAAAGTCAGAGGAAATATTTGCTTTCAGCTCACAATAGATGGATACTATTTGTAAAGTGGCAAATAAAGAGTTAATCTAATTCCCTAAAGCTCTTTTTAAAATGACAGTCCTTAAAAGGGCTGTACCTACACTTGAAGCAAACCATGTAAGATGCCAGGATGTGGAGAATCAGGCTCACTTGACTCTAATCCTACTGAGTAAAATATGTATTTGTACATTAATCAGAATGTGCACAGAAATACCTATATAACAATACACAAGGAAATGAACGGATTAAAACGCAGAAAACTCCAGATGCTGGAAAAGATTTTGCATCCTTATTTTTAGCAGTCAGCATCAGCAAGATTGTCTTTCAAAGGAAGGAAAGAAACTGACTTCACAAAGACACTTGCATTTCAGGTCAGCGTTACTTAGGGAGTATTTCTGTTCCCAGATGGCTTCCTGAGTATATTTATAAGATGCGAAAAAAAAAAAAGACCTGAGAGTATTTCCGCACTCACTGCATTTTAATCTGGACAACGGATTAAAGGGAGGTTCTTCCCATTGCTTTCATAACAGTCCTAACCCATTTCACATACCAATGCCTGTCTGAACAATTTCCATGTCGAAAGGACAGAAGATACTTGGTCCCTGAAGCCCTACTAGAAGAGCCACAGAAAACTAAAGGATGTACACGTACATCAGCACCAAGGATCAGAGACAAGTTATTGCCAGTCTCTGTTATTTACTCCTGAAATTCTTTGCACAAGCAACAACAATATACAATGATCTGATAAACAGTACCACTTTTTTTTTTTCTTTCAAGGTCAGTTCCAAGAAAGCCTTTCTAGAATCAGCTAATTAATTTTTGGCCTCTTTAACTACAGGGTATTTGAAGCCAAATGTTATGAATCATTTTCAGTTGAGATATTAAAATCAGATTACAAGAGAAAAGCCTTGTAAATATTTGCCTTCAAATGAGGCTAAGAATAAATATATATTCAGTAATTCATCCATATTTAGCAGATATTAAAGAGACAAAGCATAGCTTTAAATTCACTTATCATTTTATACAAAGAGGGGAAATATGAAACTTGGCTTGATTAGCTTGTTTCTTCCTATGCTTTGTAATACCTTATTAAAATTTGAACTTTGAAATTGATATTATCAGTCAAATAATGTCAGCAGAAATATTTAATCTGTGGTTAGAGCTTTATTAATAGAACTTTTGTTTGAAGTGTTTTATGTCCAAAGAGAAAAAAAATAATAAAAAAGAAAGTCTGAAATGGACTTGGAAGGCTGATTTGACTTCACTGATTCCATTTTGAAACTCTGCATAACTTGCTGCTAAAGAAAACTCCCTGAATCCAGCTTCCCCCCCCGCCCCCCACACACACACATACACGTACACTCTTCAAACTTAGACTACTGTGCTCTCACTGGGGAAGCTGCTTCTTTTTGACTGGGAGGTATTCAGATCTTCATGTGATGCAAGGTTCAACTGGCCTACCAACCTAGACAGACAAAGACTGTTGTGTTCGCTGGGAAAGACTCATAAAAGATGTTTTCTTTTTTCCTCCCCCAGTGATAACATTTTAACCATGGAAGAATGCCCATACAGTATAGAAGTGAAACAGAAAAATCATTGCTTATCGCCTGTTTTTGACGAATGAGTAGTGTTAACTGATGAAACAAATTTGTAGACCTCTGATAGACTAAACCCCAAAATTAAATATAATTATTCTGATGAAAATGAGGATGACATCGCAGAGCATCCAAGGGTGACATAAGAAATAAAAATCACTTCAGAATTTCGCTTATAGAGGAGCCACATTTATGGAAATCTGAGTGACTGTCATTCATAGTATTCCATTTTGTTCTATAGTAATGTCATTGGAAATAGATTTCCGTTTCCCTGTAAAGTATCTTTTCATCTCCACTGACACATGCACCAGATATTGTAGAATGCACCCTATAAAGAAAGACATATGAGAGAGAATCATGAAGACTTGCTGTGCATTCTTATTTTTCCAGTAAATATTCTAGTTGTCAGCCTTGTCAGTTATGAATTTGCAAGGATAGGTTTTGTCTTGAAAATAGCTAAAGGAGAGAGAGAGGAGAGAGGGACATGGAGAGGGAGAGGAAAAAGGGAGAGATGGAGGAAAGGAAGGAAGGAAGGAAGGAAGGAAGGAAGGAGGGAAGGAAGGAAGGAAGGAAGGAAGGAAGGAAGGAAGGAAGGAAGGAAGGAAGGAAGGAAGGAGGGAAGGAAGGAAGGAAGGAAGGAAGGAAGGAAGGAAGGAAGGAAGGAAGGAAGGAAGGAAGGAAGGAAGGAAGGATAAATGGAAAGAATTATGAGAGAGAGAAAGAGAAAGGAGAAGTGTGTCCTACTGGGCAAATTCTAATGAGACCCCCTGTTTCTCGGTGTGACTGTGTGAGGAAATAAAAATACAAATATTTCTTTCATAGGGAACCTGATTTCAAAACTGTTCAATAATCTTAAACTCTTTTTAAAAATGCAGTGCCTCAATTCATTATTTTGTTACCACCAAAGTATTCTTTATGTGAGGGCAAAATAGAAGAATGCTGCCTGTATTCTAAAAAAAACCATAAGTACCAGACTTTCTTTTTCTTTCACACATACATATGTCTGAACATTTGATTAACAGAAAACCTGCAGGTCACAACTCTTAGGAACAAAGAGGGAAAAGATAATGCTTACCACTTCAGCATGGTTTTGGTCAAGCCAAAAACAGTACAGAGCCTAAAGCCTAGAGATACCTGCAAAGATCTGACCATCCATATTTAAAACTAAAAACAAAACAAAAAGCCTTTCAGGTCTTTACCTCCCTGCTGATTTGTGAATGCCTGGCTTTAATAATAGTCTCTGTTACCAGTAGAGGTTATGGTGTTAACCACAGTGAGCAGTTCATGAAGAAAGGCATTAAAAACAGGACTTTGAATTCTCTACTTGACATTTTCTTTCAGAATTAGATTTATGAAATGTGTTAGAAATCACCCTGTAGTAGCAGAGTGAAACACGTTAGCTCCTGAAAACTTGGCTAAAACCACACAGCCACAACTGAAGTTTGTGCACATAGCGAAGAATGCTAAATAAATTCCTTTCCCAGGACTATGGAAGTGAGGATGAGAAGGGGGATGAAGGGAGCTTCTTACAAGCATGAAGTATTAAAAGATATATGATAAAATCACCAAAGTTTGTAACAGGAAAGGTTTTACTCTCTTGCTGGTGCTGTTTCACAGCCAGTTTGCAGGAAAATAATACCTCTGTGTCTGATGCTCTCTCTGGCATTGCTCCTTTCACTCCCCAGACCCATCTACAGGTGCCTGCTGGGTGCAATCCAAAGCACAAGGTCCACGGGCCATCTGTGGCAGGCCTAGGGAACCCCCAGAAGATCATAATAGAAATTCACTTCAATTTTTATTTCAAGCAGCACTAGCTCACATTCCCCTTCCTAACCTCTCCACTCAGTGACAATCTTTATTCAGGTACAGACAAAAGAAATAACAACCAAAACCAAGGAGAACACAGTTCCTTGCCAACCAAACACTGATCAGAGGCAGAAGCTTTGAGTCCAGCTGTCCTTCAGTTTACAGAGACAGCTTTTCATGCCAAACAGGAAAAAACTAGAAAATTCAGAAGTGAAAGTTTCTGCTTCGTGCTCCTCCAGCCTCAATTTTTTTTTTTTTTTTTTTTTTTTTTTTTTAGCAATAGGTATTGCTTGATACATGAAGATGCTAGTGTTTGTGGCACTCAGCCTGCAGGATACCAATTGTTGTGACGGTGTTAGCACTCAGACTTTCTTAGAAGACCTCAACTAGGTCACACTACTGGTATACTAAAGCAATTTTCCAAATTTTAGTACTTTTATAAATAAAAAAAGGCTACTGGGTTTGAGATTGGTCACAACAACGAAAAAAAGAACTGGTAGGTGTGAATGCAGTCTAAATATTTAGATATTGTTTGGGTTAATTCATTTCCAAATGCCAGCTTGCCACTAAACAAAGTATTCCTGTTTACCTTCATATTCACAATTTTGTCTTTATTGTAAGAAAATTTAAAAACAACGGTGACATTAAATGGGAGATTGTCAGAAGGAACCAAGGGATTGGGATCCCAAGTGTCACTGCTCTGCAGAGGAAGTTCTTCCCCAAAAAGCAGCAGGAACTTTTCAGAGTCCTGCCCCAAATTAGCAATAATATTAAAGGTAAGTGTTGCGAGATTATATCAGCACTGTTCATATTTTCTCTCCAGCACCCCAGTATGCTGTATTAATTCAATTCTTCCCTTGGGATGGAGACATAAAATAGCATAAAAAGATGCAAAATAGCATGCTACCATTTTTAGCAGGGAAGCTTATTTATGATGTTTTCCATAGCACTGCAATCTCCTTAAGAACCAGAGGGCACAGTTAGTTTAACAGTGTTTGTCTGTGACAGTGGCTTCAGTACGCATCCTTTGGGCAAGTCCACAGGACATAGTAACCAGTTGTGATTATCAAGCTGAAGTGTGCATAGGCATCTCCCCTGAAAATTAGCTGTGGTCAGAATACCCTATTTTTGGGGGTACACAGGGTCGACTGAAATAATTTCCCACTAGCAGAGGAGCAGCAGTCCCACTCAGGGACCTGACCAGAAAGCTACCCCCCTTCCCCTTCTCTGAGCCTGCGGCAGGAGCCGGAGCAGGCACACAGAGGACATGGTGAGTGCTGGAGGTTGGAAAAGGTGTGATGACTGGCAGGGAAAACTGAACTCTGAAGGAGCGAGGAGGCTGCTCGGAAACAGAGGGAAGAAGGTGCTGGTTCACCGAGCTGAGCCTTCTATGCTGCTGAGGAGGAGCAGGGGAGGCTGCGTGTATACTCTTCCAGCAGGTATGCCAAGCGTGTGATTGCTGCTGATGAGGAAAGTGTTTCGGTGAACAAGCATGTTCTTTGTAATGCAAAGGAGGTATTTCATTACCAACTGGTTGAGGAGCGTTACTCTGGCTCCATGGATGTGTGAAACGGAGAGGTGGCATCTGCACCCATATGGCGTGACCCAGCTGTCGAGGCACCATGGCTGCATGGGTCTGAAAGCTGGTTTTCTGAAAACATCGCACAGAGTCAGCTTCTAGGCTTTTATGTTTAAACCCTTAGATTTAAGTACGTGGCAACTGCCAGAAGGAGTATATCCTACAGTTGCTCAGTGTGCAGGTACAACTACAGCCTCAGCGTTTAAAACAATATCTGAAATACATTTTAAGCAAGAAAGTAGCAAAGCCACTCACTTCAGTATACAGCTTACACAAAAATACAGACTAGCTGGCATATTTGTGGCTTACAATACTACCTACATGGCCGCAGTGTGAATCTTGCCCTGATGAAACCCTGCCATGCTTGGGCTGCAAATGTTGTTGAGAAATCTTTAACCCCCCTGAAGGGACTTTTTTTTTTTTTTGACTGGTTAAAAATATTTCTATCCAGCATCAGTTCTTCAGTTTTCCTCTTTAATGAGTGAAACCAAAGTGCAGGGTCCGACTTTTCTGCCGCCCTCCTACCATATGAAAACAATGCTGGCATGTGCTTGGCGCTGCCTTCCCTGTCACCCAGTGGGTGAATTTTGTAGCCTGCCTTGTTAGTGGCACAGCAGGCCGCCAAAAGGAAACCGAGTTGTTTGTATGAGATGAGATGTTGGGCTGCCAACTGTTATAAATCTTGTGCTACTTACAGCTTCGGCTTTTCTTCAAGCCTACTCCACCCCCTGCTGTGGTTTCGACTGTTGGAGCAACATTAGGAGGCACAACTGAAAGCAGTAATATTGGCATTCGTAGGGAAAATAAGAGAAAATGAGAGCAAGTGGCTAGACACAAAGGTTTCTTTGCAAGAATTGTATGTGTAAGGCCTGTAGACACAGAGATTTGGGCCCTGTAATGGTGGAAAGGGTATTTGCCCCTCAATATTTACCTGCAGCCGTACCTGTTGCCACCAGCTTGTTTTGTAAGTGTAACTGCTTGTAACCTCACACGTGCTTTCCCACTGTCATATCATATTAAATGAGCTATAATTGTAGTCTGTTAGAGTGCAATAACCTAAAAGTGATAGTGCATGACAGCACCTGTCAACACGTCACAGAGGATTGTATGGAATGCTGAATTATACCCATTTTATACCACATTAATGAGGCAGCTCATTCTTCTCCAGTCATAAATAAACAGGTTTCAATTTCCTTATATGCCATGAGAAGCTTTTGTTTTTTCTTTTGCGCAGAGATCCACAGAAGTCATGATAAGGTGATCTATAAGGTGAAAAGTATCAGAGTACGTTCGTTAATGACAGTGATGGTGTTATTTTTATCATTATTAATTGCTCTACAAACACATCTGGGTGCGACTGTTTCTTTCTATCTTTCTGTTTTTCTGGAGAACAAAATAGAGAAACACATAAAGACAAGCAATATTCGTTGTGCCTAATAAAGTTTTAATATAAAATAAATGAATTATCTGATTGCTTCAGCAGCACCCAAAGGATGGACTGCTAGGGCAGAAACCTGATCACCTTAAGATCAATGGCTGCACTGGGGATGCCTTCTCCTTCATAAACTCTTTAAATGGGTATAGAAAGAGAAAAAATAAAAATGACAGAAGAGAGGGGAAAGACAGAGAGCAAGAGGCTATCAACCAAATCAAAAGAAAAGCAAACATATCAAAGTGCATGTATAGTGCCCACTATTTTCTGTAATCTAACTGGATAAGGGTGTCTTCATTTTGAATAGCTGCTTAGGTTTCAGACCAACAAATAACTGCCTGTACTCTTGTGCTGAGCCCATGTGAGGAGAGGTCGATACGGTCCCCTCCAAGAGCTCTCCTGCCTGACCCAGGCCGAGGCCAAGTGCACAAAGCACACCAGGTCAGTGATGCTGAGAGATGGATGTGGGGAGGGTGGTCATGTCAGACATTTTTTTTCCTTTCCTTGCTCAAAGTTACTCGGCTAATACAAGTAGAAGTAGCCCATTCAGTAATCTTAAAGCGTGTATAAAGTATGAATTGCAAAAATAAAGCACACTTCCTGAGAGAAGGACTGATGAAGAGTGGATGGTATTTATAAGACAAAAACATTTTCAATACAAGAAAAATTAAGGAGTTGGAAGGAATGAACTTGCTACTAACAAAAAAGATGACCAAATGCTGTTCCTTCGCCAAGCACGTCCTGCAAGACCCATGTGAAGGGCATCTTTCTGATCTGGGGAAATAGCCTCTCCTTGCTGCTTCTCTGATCTTTGAACTGTTGCAGGAAGAAGAGCAACCTTGAAAGTCCAGCCCACAGGAGAAACACTAGCTTTTCCTAGTAAGTGAAAATGAGATGTCCAGACTGGGGACCTAACACACAGGCAGCCAGCATGACCAGACACTGATCTCCTCCATCTTCAGCTCCACGTGAGACCACAAAGTGTCCTGTTTCCCCTGCACCCACGGTCACCACCAGTTTCTGCAGGGATGATGACTTTGTAACTCCAGTGCAAATCTGTGACACTTACCTGAATACTCTGACACCTCACATTATTTTATTCTGATTTGATTCTCAGGACTGATAATTAGTAATTTTACCAGCAGTGGTTTGGATGGACTGTTTAAGAATAACTGCTTTCTTCATTTGTCAAGCCATATTTACTTATTTATGTATTACCTTAAAAAAAAAACCCTACAGAACCACTTTAATATTTTCTCTGTAATCTTAGCTTTATAACAGAGAAATGGGTTTAGAATTATGTCCTTCATCTCCAACAGAAGTGAGTTTAACATCCTCATTTAAAAACCAAATTGTCATTTCCCTCAGAAGTTGCTTCCAAAAATTTTTCCAAGAAATACAGTATCCTGTAAAAGTAAGGTGGAAGGACAGAGGGAACCAGTGTCATTAGCTACTAGGCAGACAGATCAGGTAAAATTTTTTCCTGACTTTATCTTGATTTCGCTGAGAATTTTGACTGACAACAAGATATTTTCAAAAATGAGAAATTATTTTCATATTTTCACAATATTTCAATCTTCTGTTCAAAAATTACTATTTCTAAACTTCTCTAAATTAAAAATGCAATTAATGAGTATGTCAGTTCCCCAAGCTAAATGAACCATTAACTTTGACTTCAACCCCAAATCACTTTTTTAACTTTTTTTTTTTTTCATTTTGCCATGAAAACCAATAAAATTTTATGTTTCAGGTCAATCCAAAATTAATAGTTTTTTTCTTCACTTTGACCAGTGAACTGAAAAATCAATTATTCACACAACTCCAGTTTAAAATGACTTGGAACTGTCTAATTGTGCATGTAGGCAGTTATTATGCGATCTTATTAGTACTCTCCTAATTCTTGCTCTTTGTCCTCCTAATCATTGTTGTATTTGTTCTAAGTGAAATTGTAGATGTTATAGGCAGACTCTTTGCCTTCCCGTAAGTCTGAAATGTATGCGTAGGGCGATTATCCCTATGCCAGTGGTAGAGAAGTGGCATGAGAAGTGGCATAAGGCTGTGTCCATTATGTGTTCATCAGCCCTCCCCAACACCGAGACACCTTCCTCATCATGGTGAGTGTCATTCCCAGCATGCTGGACTCATGACCTTCTATTTTTTGAAAGTAATAATTCAGAACTAATCATTTAACCTTTCGTATTGGGCCCGTCCACTGCTGTGCAAACTGGAAGCCAACTCAGGTAAGGAAACATAAGAGAAACCTTACAAATCCTCATAGTGAAGGGAGAGCTCAGTGTTTGATTTCAAAACTGGAAAGCAGATGAAAGAAGCAGCAAATGACAGAGAAGGTTGGAAGAGTTTCGTTTCTGTCTGCTCGCCAGTGCTGGCAAAGGAAGAATAGATAAATGAATGAATGGCTCTTGGTGTACATATAATTACCAGATCATTCAAATACATCTCTATCTTTTACTCTCTCTTCCAGCTTTTTTGTTGTTTGGTTTGTTTGTTGTTTTTTCTTTTCTTTTTTTTTCTTTTTTTTTTTTTAAAGAAACATGTGGTACTGTTTTCTGGTCTCTGCTTAGACTGGTCTGAGTCTATTTCAGTGGATTTACACCTCATTTACATTGTGATAGCCAAGCTTTCTTTGAGTCCCAAGAATAACACTTTAAATAAGATGAGATGTGCTGTAAAAATGTTTGATTCCTCTTTAAAACCAAACGGATATTTCACCTTGACCCAGATAAATGACAGATCCTGCCAAAATCTCACTGTAGCAAGCAGGGACAGAGGAGAAAGTAGGGTTTCATTCATATGGCAGCCTCCAGATAACTCTCAGTCTTTCATAAATAACTCCAGTGTTTTTTTGGTTTTTCTGTAATGATTTTTAGTGTCCTTATAAAGTTTCACTGCATCTCTCTTCACCCCATAACTAACAATGCAGTCATCATAAATCTGCTTTCAAACAATATGATACACATCCTGAAAAACATGTTTCTCTCTGAAAGGCGACTCACTGGCAGCTTATAAAACAAGCCCCTTGCTATCTGCAAAGCATTTCCCATACATCCTCTGTACCTATAAGTCACAGCACTTTACCTCTGTGCATGACCAAAGCTGATGCAGAATCCCTGCATTAGGCTGCTGCGTGGTGTTTCAGTGCTTTGAGTGAACACTGGTGGTGAAGACCATGAGTAACAGTGATGAAGCTTCCACAGAAATCCTGACACTAGCATAGAAAAGTGACTTTTGTCATCCTGTCCACTGCCCTCCACATTGTTATTTTCCAACAGCAAAGAGCTGCGGCTGTAGACATTCTTTGGTATCCTAGTTCAGGAGACAACTGATGGAAAAGGTAGCCAAAGAAAGGCCATCACCAGTCCAGACCTCAAGACTAGTAAGACTTCAGTCCAAAAGAAGAATTAATGTTTTTTGTGCCAGTCATGACCTCCACAAGCCCAGGTGCAGGCCATGGTCCCACACGGAATGTGTGTGAAGGAATCAGTACCTGAGACCAGGACCATGAGAGAAAACTCTGGGAGCAACATCCTACATGTCTAGCAGAAAACTACACACCATGTTGTACGTAGGGAACATACTATGGAATAAATGCTACCTACTTAATTAACTGTACTTTGCAGTTCTATATTATTAGTTGCTGAGGGCAAGGTGTGGCTTGGCACTGTAGGCAGTGTGGATTACACACACAGCCTGAACCTGCTAACTGAGTATGAGCAAGTGTATGCAGCTTGGCTGGCTCATGTCTCAGACCCTCCTGCAGCACCAGCGAAGGGTCTCAGGGTCTTCTGCTGGACAATCGGTGCAACTGTGTAAGTTAAAGTAGCATTACCTCTGTAATCTAGACATCGGCAACAACTTGCAGAGCACGTGCTCGCTGCATGATATTAAACTTGAGCCCTGATTTGTAAGCCCTGATTGAGCCCCTGTGCTGGACAATGTGTCAGGACAATGGAGGAGTCTGCCTTGGTTGATGAGGACTGGGTTAGGAAGCAGTTAAGCAATCTGGACATCCATAAATCCATGGGTCCAGATGGGATGGCACCTGCAGGTACTGAGGGAGCTGGCTGAAGTCATTGCTAGGCCACTCTCCATTATCTTTGCTAAGTCTTGGGAAATGGGAGAGGTGCCTGAGGACTGGAGGAAAGCAAATGTCACTCCGGTCTTCAAAAAGGGCAAGAAGGAGGACCTGGGTAACTATAGACCAGTCAGGATCACCTCCATCCCTGGAAAGGTGATGGAACAACTTATCCTTGGTGCCATCTCAAGGCATATCAAGGATAAGAGGGTCATTAGGGGCAGTCAGCATGGCTTCACCAAGGGGAAGTCATGCTTAACCAACCTCATAGCCTTTTATGATGACATAACCAGGTGGCTAGATGATGGCAAAGCAGTGGATGTGGTCTTTCAGTAAAGCGTTTGACACAGTCTCCCACAGCATCCTCGCTGCTAAACTGAGGAAGTGTGGACTGGATGATCAGGTAGTGAGGTGGACTGTGAACTGGCTGAAGGAAAGAAGCCAAAGAGTTGTGGTCAATGGGGAAGAGTCTAGTTGGAAGCCTGTATCTAGTGGGGTGCCTCAAGGGTCAGTTCTGGGACCAGTACTATTCAATATATTTATCAACAACTTGGATGAGGGACTAGAGTGCACTGTCAGCAAGTTTGCTGGTGACACAAAACTGGGAGGAGTGGCTGACACGCCAGAAGGCTGTGCTGCCATCCAGCGAGACCTGGACAGGCTGGAGAGTTGGGCGGGGAAAAATTTAATGAAATATAACAAGGGCAAGTGTAGAATCTTACGTCTGGGCAGGAACAACCCCACGTTCCAGTATAGGTTGGGGAATGACCTATTAGAGAGCAGTGTAGGGGAAAGGGACCTGGGGGTCCTGGTGGACAGCAGGAAGACCATGAGCCAGCACTGTGCCCTTGTGGCCAAGAAGGCCAATGGCATCCTGGGGTGTATTAGAAGGGGGGTGGTTAGTAGGTCCAGAGAGGTTCTCCTTCCCCTCTACTCTGCCCTGGTGAGACCTCATCTGGAATATTGTGTCCAGTTCTGGGGCCCTCAGTTCCAGAAGGACAGGGAACTGCTGGAGAGAATCCGGCACAGGGCCACAAAGATGATTAAGGGAGTGGAGCATCTCCCGTATGAGGAAAGGCTGAGGGAGCTGGGTCTCTTTAGCTTGGAGGAGATTGAGGGGTGACCTCATTAATGTTTATAAAAATGTAAAGGGTGAGTGTCACGAGGACGGAGCCAGGCTCTTCTCGGTGACAACCAATGATAGGACAAGGGGCAATGGGTGCAAACTGGAATACAGGAGGTTCCACTTAAATTTGAGAAGAAACTTCTTCACAGTGAGGGTGACGGAACACTGGAACAGGCTGCCCAGGGAGGTTGTGGAGTCTCCTTCTCTGGAGACATTCAAAACCCGCCTGGACGCCTTCCTGTGTAACCTCATCTGGGTGTTCCTGCTCTGGCAGGGGGATTGGACTAGATGATCTTTTGAGGTCCCTTCCAATCCCTAACACTCTGTGATTCTGTGATTCTGTGATATGGAAGGAGACTTTCTTCTCCTCGGCTGGATTTCTAAATGAGTTTTTATCTGACATCCGAGTACCACCCACATTTGCCAGCTGATGTCCTGCGTCAGGCTCTGCTCCTGGTTTTGTAAATTCCATGGAGACCCCAGAGACAGCCAAAGTGCAACAGTAAATGGATATGGGGACTTGTTTTGGGGATTGTTTTTTTTTTTTTTTGCTACTCCTTCTCCATGCCAGCAGTGCTTAGAAAGTTCAGTGAAAATGATACAGACTAGTGTAATGCTTGACATTGATTTCGGCAACATCTGAGCTCTCTACAAAAGAAGTTTGTAGTTTAATTAGAATGGCTTACATCCAATAGCTGTGTTCAGAATAAACAAAAATTAGAGCATAGAGATGATTTTTTTCCTGACAGTACCTCAAACAGGGAAAGGGGTAAATTAATTACATCCACACAGTCTCAGTTTGTTTTAGAAGCACACTGACAGTGCAGATGCTTGTGTTTGGAGGTCAAGGGGAGACCCCACAGGCTAAGTTAGATGGGGTGCATATGGGAAAAGGCAGGGACTGATATTAGGCCTTTGCCCAGAACCCTTCTTTTTGTGGTCCCAGCTCAGCACAAAGTACAGGAAGGATATGTGAAGCCTGATTGTCTTCATAGATGATTTCCTATCTTTTGAACTCCTCTTCTTGCTGAAAGTATCATGGGTAAATCACATTAGCTTTGATCTGAGCCTCTCCCAGCACCCCATAAAACACAGCTTTGTGCATCAGGACACGAACAACACCAATAAAAGGGGTGCACTTAAGGGCAGGATTTTATGGATCCATCTGCCAAGCATTTCTTCACAAGAGGAGAAACATATCATGAGTCTAAGCAGATGCCAGGTCTCACCAAACTGTTGGCTGCCAGCAAAACATCAAGCTATTCCTATGATTGCCTGTCCTGGTTTCTACACTTTAGAGCTGAATCTGAAGAAATCACTGAGGCCTTGTCTCTGAGAGAGAACCTCAGGGAATGGAGAACAGCAGAGGATGCTGATGGCACTGAAGTCTTTTCCGTGTTCACCCTTGACCAATTATGGTCCTCATCCGCAGAGTTATCTGAGTTCCTCCTAGGATGAAGGAGAGCAAAAGATGCACACCACGTTTATAATCAGTGGAGGAGATGTTGCATTCATCCTTTCTTATCTCTGAGAATAGCAGAGTGGAAGAACAGGCATTGCCACTGCATAGAACTGATCTATGACATGCAGAAAACACAAGGGCTCTGCTCAAGTACATTGCTAAGTAAATGTGACCCCATATTCATAGAATTATGGAGTTATTTTAGTTCGGAGAGACATTTGGAGGTCATCTGGTCTGACCACCTTCTCAAGACAGGGCTAGCTTTGACATTAGTAAATCAGACCTACTGTAATGAGGCGGTTCAGTCATGAAGGAGAACATGCTTTTTAGAGCCTTGGCAACACCCTCTGACCCCCTCACTCCCCCGGAACAGAGAGAAGTTGCCGAAGTCCCTGACGATGAATCAGGGAGGGAGAAGCAGCCCACCCAGTGTTCAAGCTGCCATGTAGCACTCACCAAGCCTTACCATTCAGCTGCGACAAAACTCTAAGAACTGGGCCCACCCCAGTTTTCCCAGAGTGTGAGGCAATCCAAGCCAAGACCAATGTTCATGTCACCAGTGTGTACAGAGCATACCTAGGAAAAGCTTTCCGTGAGATGCTGAATTCCCCTCTGATGTAGGCTGTGCTTGCTGTCGCAGAAGACATACTGCACAGAAGTACTCTGGGATAAAAACACATGCAAGATGCCTCCAGATGAGTGTCCTTGCCACTGTGTCTCATTCCTCATTTTCTCTCTTCCCTCTTCCCTTGTTGCTCTTGCTGATGTGGAGACTCCCCATATTGTTTAGGAGAGGTGACCATTTAACCTCCACCTCCCCAGGCCTCCAAACACCTTCCCAGCTGCAAACACAAGGGCAGAGCATGGACAAGCACTTGCTGGAAGGGCCCATGCCCTGGGAGAGATGCACTATTTGCACAGACAAAAGCTCCTCCTGCACACCCAGGTGCCAGCAAAACCTGAGCACCCAAATGTTTGTGCAAAGGGAATAAAAGGAGCAGGAACGTGATCAGATGGAATCGCTAGCCAGCTTTAGCAAACACAGGCTCTAATTAATTTTTTCTTCCCATTGTTTACCCAGCTTTGCATGTAACTGAGAGCTGAACTGGGCTTATCAGTAATTACCAACAGTTCTGGAAACTTTACATGTTATTGTGCGGTGCTACTACACAGGGTGTAGTACACATCCATGAAGATGGGTGTCCCTTCATTGCTAAGCAGTATTTAAAAAATCAGAAAATTCCTCTGAGCTGCTATTAAGGTTGCTGTGATGGAGGGGAGAAAAATGTGGAAAGCAGAGGGCAGCAGCACATCTGTTTCAGATCTAATTATGAAAGTTTCCCGGACGTAGCAGCGTGCTACCTCGGTGGCAGCGTCAGAGGATGCTCTGCCTGCAGCCGGGCTCTTTTCCCGGCGCTGGAATTGCATTTTCCCATTCCATAGTGACACCTGCTGGGAGCAACCGGGCGGAGACTCCCCTGCTGCTCCGCTTGGCAAGGGGCTGCGGGGTGCAAAATGAAGGGTCTATGGCAATCAGGCAGATTGATTCCTCTCCTTTCTTTGCAGATTGAGCCGGGCTCTTATCAGAGGCAAAACGGATCTCTGCGGCATGATTAATGCTCAGAAACACCCCACGGGAGCAGCCCCTGAGAAGCAGCACCGGAGTATCAGCCAAATGCCTGCGGGTGAAAGGAGAGAAGGAGATTGAAGTGTTGTTTGGATGCAGAGGGCCAAATTTAGCCCATGTGGCAAGGAGATGAAAGCAATGGTGAATTTGTCCCCTTTGCAGAAGCTGAAAGGTCACTTGACAGGAAAGGTCATGTTACGCTTGCTGTTTGCTGAGTATCTTTCTGTAAATATTGGCCACTGTAAGAAGACAAGATCCTGGGCCTGTACCTTTGATCTGATTCGATATAGCCATTCTCCAGCAGTCTGAACTGTGGCTTTTCTGTGCTTTCTATTTTCCTTTCCTCCTGAGGATTTCACTGCTCCTGCTCAGCATTTAGATCCCATCATGCCTGGCATGGGGGTTGCAATGAATGCATGCTATAACCAGGGAAACTGAAAAATCTTGCCCTAACCCTGCACTTTTCCTTCCCCCACCTCCCAGTTGAAGGAGAAAGACAACCTGGCAGGAAAAGTGCCAAAATGTTTTAGAAATAAACGACAGACACCAGAGTCGTCACACATTTTCCTAGGCAGGATAGTAATTTCTGTAATGTATTTTTAACAGTGAGGAGCAATGGGAGGGAAGCCACTTAAATCTAATGCAAACGGAGGATTTGTCAGTTACACAGTTCGTATGTCATACGTAGAAGATGTTATAAAAGTGGAGGGATTATGGAGAGGAGAGAAATTTCTAAAATTGGAGGCCTCCTTTCAGGGCTTTAGCCCCCTTGTTCTTCCAGATCACTGAGAATATTTTTCTCCCAGGAGGGGCAGGAGCCTATCTCAAAAACTGTGACAGCTTTCTAAGCTACATGTTACTTAAGAAACTTTACTCTCCTTCTCACTGCTACCTCTTCCAGTTTTTGCCAACTGCTGTTTCTCCTCATTTCAGCTCTTCAGTGATCCCCAACCATTTTAACCACAGCAGGGCAGTTTCCAAATGCTTCTAGGCTGTTTTCTTCCTCCTTTCAAGACACCAGCAGCTTCTGTGATCAATAACCTTATCTAATATGGGGGCTTCCTGCTGTTTTGGTTTTGGTTCCAGCCTTGGCTTGAGGGTGTTAGAAATGGGACCGTTTGCCCGGCGATGCACAGTGAGAGCATCAGTTATGAGCACGTCAGGAAATTCTTCACAGCAGTGGTTCGATAGGGTTAATTGTGCTGACCTCATTTAAAAAGCACTTTGAGATCTTATGAATGAATATAAGTGTTAAAAAAAACCCCATGTATTATCGTTATTAATATGTATTACTCTCACAGCCAATTATTTAATCAAGAAATTCTTGAAACACCCGTTTATAGCAAAAAGTAGAGCAGCACCGCAGGAACAGGAGTCTGGTAGGCTGTAAGGAGCTTTTAGCACAACATTTGGGGCTGTCCTGCTCCAGAAACAGCCTTTGTTGTTCTGAAGGTAACATGAGGCTCGTGTGAAGAGTAAAATGTGCTTAAGCGTATTAGCCTCAACTCTGTGAAGGCCGACAGACTTGAAACCTCCAAAATAAACAAGGAGGCCGAGATATCTTTAAAGGGCTAAAACCTGAGCTAACAGCAAATGCTGCCCGGCGGGAGGGGGAAAGCCAGGCTCTCATTAGCGCTAACAAGCCGCTTTCTCTGGAAGCAGCTCCCGGCCGAGCTCCTTTTCTAGGGGAAATGAAGCCCCCCGGTGGCCGCCGGCCGCTTTGCAGCCCCCGGCTCCCGCGCGGCTCTGCGGGCAGCTCCGCGGGTTTCCCGCAGCCCGGCCCGTCCCCTGGCTCGGGGCAGACCCCGCCACAGCAACATAGCCCTGGCCCATGCACACCCCTCTCCAAAAATGTCGCCGTCATCTTCCTGCAGCCCGCTTTTAGGAGTCGCCAGGTGAAAGTGAGCAGCGGCGGGCTGACAGATGTCGGCATCAGCTGGCGGGGTTTCCACCCCGCGGACAACATATGGGTTATGGCATGCACAGGGGTGATGCGGACATTACCTCTGCTGCCTCTACAGCTAAACAGCAAATACAAATCTCAATGAACATGATGTAGGTTGCAGTTCTTCATTCACAGAGGAAGAAGTTGTTGGGCATCCCTGTCTCACGAGGTGAGAGCTTGTTTTTGCCAATTGTTTGTCTTATGCTGGAAGAACAGGTAGTTCAGAAGCTCATGTAGTACAAATGCCCCTTTTCCCACTTCAAGCCAAGCCTTCAGCATTCCTCATCAGTGGAACCCGGGTGTATGGAAAAGCTGGCATGGGCCAAATGCTTTTAGTTAAATCCCTCTTTCAGGGCCCCATCTTGTTCTGTTATTGAGCAGTTTTTAGGCACTCTGACATCTAAAGGTACCCCTATGTCTAGACATACAGCCAATAACTGAATAGGCAGTGTGTTTGTGCTGGAATAAGGCTATGAGCAAATAACCCAAACATATGACTGATCGAAAGAGTTTCAGATACCCGGATGTAGGGCATTAGCTTCTAACTGGGGCTTCTATAATGCTTTGGTCCCTCTAGTTCAGGAATTTCCTCCCTCTCTGAGTGCAGAAGCTCCTTAAAGAGCCTATAGCTGATTCATGCCGAGTCTTCAAGGGGTGTGCTTATGTCACTGGAGCAGCAGAGATATAGGCACAGATTACCAAGGGCAATCTGAAGAGTATTTCACTGACATTGAAATACGCATAGAATTTGTTGGGGCTCTTTTCTGCACGGAAAAAAATGTCAGACATGCCTTTTTATAGCAATTAATAATTGGAATATAATTACTTAATATTCCCATACATCTGAATTACGAAGTAATGCTTCTAACTGCAGAAAGGTTATCCAAATATTTTCCTACTGGGTGAATCACAGATTAGAGTTATAAGAGGGTCTCACATACTAGAACCAGCTGTCACCATTCTGTCTTCGAGTATGTACGTCATTGCCTTGTGACACTGATTTCTATGGGACTGTTTGTACAGTAACGTACTACTAGGTTTTCATTAGGGCTAGAAAAACTAAGCTGATAGGAGTTGGGGTTTTTGATCAGGTTAGAGCTTTTTTTTTTTTTTTTCTGTGAGCGATGAGAAGAATTACCTCCTGTAGGTTGCATTCTGTGTAGAAACAGAGTTAGTAGTCTATCAGAAATGTCTTCCATGGGAATATGCAGCTCTGCACAGCTTCTGTACAGTTCTGCATGAATCCAGCTGAAAAACCACAACCTACACATACCACATTCTTTTCTGAATCCCACCAGGCTCATTTCTTCAGCCACAGCTGGTGTATTGTGCAACTTCAGGAGCGAAACAAGCACTTGGAGCTATAGTGATGGGACCACAGTACTGGCACACTGGGTAAGGCAGAGAGCGTAGTCCCGGTTAGTTCCTCCACCTCCTTTGACCAAGTCTATCTCGCCCACCACAGTGTATCCACCATCAGGTGGCAGAGTCCAGTACTCAAGCTAACTTTCTGGAGCTAGTCGGTGTGTCCACACTACATTGCTACATTGACATCCCTGAAGGCTGCATTTTGTACTGTATTCTCCCATGTCTGGACCCTGGTGTGGGTCCTGGGGCAGGTCACGTAGCTGTGCAGGCTCACCTCATCACCAGGCACGTCCGGGGCTGGTCTGTGACTGGCAGTAGCACACCGGTGCCTTGAAACACGTGATATTCCGAGGGAGCCTTAACAATTCCCTCCCTAAAGCACACCCCTCGGGAAGGCTGAAAGGGTGCTCCTGTACTGGATTGTGTGATGTACATGCCAAAGAAACAAGTTACCTTATAAACTTAGTGCCAGTTCTGGAACATATAGGAATATGCTGTTCATATTGCTTTGACTGGCAAGTTGCTATTTAAAGTTCAGGGCGAAGCTTTAAACCCTGAAAAGGTTCTGATGTAATTGGTGGGAGAGGGATGATGACGAATGACATGGACAGGACTTTAAAAAAAGGAGTGAAAGAAGAATTACGTACAAAACTTCAGTTTCCTAATCAATACATACTGGAGCTTCTGGGTAAGCACTATCCCATATTTCCTGAGAGAGGTTAAATGCAAACTGATCACCCCAGCTCTTCAATGTAATACATCTATCAGGGTTAACAATGACGTGGGTATGAGATCAGTCATTTTATTTCCTACGGAAAATTCTCCTATTCTCCCTTAATAAAATAATTAAATTCCCTGCAGTGTAAAGTATTTATTGGTTAATTCTTCTTGGGAGCCGCTTGTCTTGACTTTGTTCAATGTTTTGTAAAATTCGAGATTAGGCTCATTATACAAAGAGCAGGATTCAAATCTATTTCGAATCTCATAATAGCATCCTCTCCTGCTTCAAAATCTCATCCTGGACTGAATATGGTAAGACGAAATTAATCCTTTTCAAGAAGCAATCATCAAAGATCAATGACCATCAAGGCACTTTACTTGGGGGAAAAAAGAAAGAGGCCGAATTTTGAGATAGCACAGATTGTCAGTGAGACTGAAGTGCTTGAAGCTGGTGGAATTTTTTTAAGTCATTCACAAATACTATATCTATCCTTGACAGGTCATTTCATTCTATTTAGCACTTTTTATTCTCTGTGGTTTATAAGCTCTTAAGCAAATGTAAGAAGGAAGAAAAGCTAACGCATCTGATAATACGCTATATCAGGCTGACAACCTAACTGAATTTCCCCTGTGGTGCTAGCAAAATGCTGTTCCAAAAAAGTAATAACGCATATGGGAAAGGAAAAGAAAAAAGAAAAAAAAAAAAAAAAAGGAGAAAAGGGGAGAAAAAAACAAAAAAAGATCATAGAGACCATGCCATCACATTTAATTTCAGAGAACAAAACCTGAAGTTGATTTCTCCTCAGATCAGTTGTATACCATTTGCAACACGGGTGCCCAGCACTGCGACAGAGTAATATGATCTGAGCTTTAAATAGCTGCCAAATAACCATGTGGTGGCTGGCAGCATTAAACGTGTTGCAATGAGAGTGATCTGTTTCAAAGTAAAGCCACATAAGAGAGGATAAGTCAATCTGATGTGGTATAGAAAGGGAGGGGGGAACGTTTTTCATGATCTTTCTGGGTTTCATTCTGTTTCAAATGTGTTTCCGTCTTAAAGATGCATTAATTTAAGGTCTTTTCTTACCTGGTTTAAAACCTGAATCACATGCAGGTCGCTTCAGAGAACGTCTCCTTGGGCACCCGGGCACAAGGTGAGGGGGAACGGTGTGCCAAATGTGCAGTACCACTGCTAAGACCATCCCCTTGCTGCAGCCCAGGTCAGAGCGCCTGCCTCCCAGTGTGAAAGGCACCTCCTTTATCTAGGGGTTCCTCCTAGTTTATACAAAATGCATACTTGGCAATCTTTAGGAACAGATAAAGAACAGATCTATGGAAAATAACATGGGGTAACTTCTGCTCCAGGCCCTCCCCTTATCCTCACAGAAAAATGTAGAGCCTTGCAGCACTCCATGAGGCCCCTCTGGGCACTTAGAGACGTAGCAAAAAATCAGGTGCAGCGTTTGGAGATGTCTAATATAGGCTCTCCTGATCCCTATTGTCAGCGTGTCTTCTGGGTAGATAAGCCACATTATGGACTGGGAAGATAGACCAGTTTAAACTAGTAATGTAAGAGATCCGGAGAGAGAAGTGGTACTGTAAATACTTGTGATTCTTCATCCCTTCTGTCACTTTTGATTATAGATGACCAACTTCTGTTTTCAATTTCAGTGTCTCCACCAACTTCAGCAGCATCAGTCCAGACTTACTGTAAGTTAACGCAGCAGAATTTCATGTGAACATACTTTATGCAGTCTTCACTGCCTGGAAATCATACTGCCAGAAGTACAGATAGGAGCAGGAGAGGCAGAGGAAAACCTTTGGGGTTCAATATGACCTCTTAAAAGAGAATAAGTACAAGATACTTTGCAGACAGGATTTTGCAAGAATGGAGACACAGCAATACAGACACTACTTAAGATTGTCCTGCTAAAAGTTTACTAGCATACTATAGAGTACAGTCTCAGTTGCAGCAGGTAAGGCACCCTGCAGAGAAATAGAGCAGGCTTTATTTTGCATTTCCTCAAAGGAGAACATTACTTTACCTCACAAACATAAATGTCAATAAACAGCCACATATTTCATGCAGGTCAACTCCAGCGAAACTTCCAGCAGCCACCCTAATGAGTAACAAGTATAAACTCAGGGCAAATTCTTTTCTGACTGTTTTTGTCTGCAGCTGCCTTTACCACATTGTGTCAGTGCATCCTCCAGAAATCCCCAACAGCTGCACAGGGGGCTGGCAGAGGGCATCACAGAGGGACGCTCACCCTCCTTTCTCTCCCTCCTTTCTCATCTCCATCCCCTCGTTTTCTCACTCCCTCCTTTGTGGGCAGTCATGGTCCTCATCATGTTTGCACTGGACAAGCAGAGGATTGTCAGATTGCAAGTAATCAGAAAATGCTTCTTATCTACCTGTTCCTTTTACCATCACTTTTCCAAACACATTACTTTAAAAAAAAAAACAAAAAACAACTCTTTTCTTCCAATATGATCACAGGTTATTAAGCCGGCCAGACAATTAAAAATAAAAACCTCACAAGCCTATAGGTTTGTGAGGAACACAGTTCTTTGACCAATTTCATGGAATATTTTGATTACAGTATTTAATTGGCTTTACAATCTTTTACTCAGCTCTAATCATGCAAATCCCTGCATCGCCACCAAGGATTTTCTAGACAAAAGCTGTCTGGAAGAACGCCCTGGTATGAGTCTCCTTATCTGGCCTGTCTTCCCTGAGTTCTTACAAACCCATTCTCCTGCACATAGTTCTTTAACAAAATCAGAAAAACACGAGTTAGACTGTGCTTTTAGGTAATATCCATACAGAATTGCCTCCCCAGCACCCTCAACACATTTCCCTGGTCTGCAGTAGCTACCTATTACACATCCTATTTTCAGCTACGTACATGTTTCGGAGGGAGCAAGCAACCTGTCCACACTGTTTCAGAAGGTATCTGGCTCTCGGTTTTGCTGTGAGGAGGAGAAGGTGGTATCCAGTTAAAGCAAATGGACCAAGCTACAGACTATTGCCAAAGGTGTGAGTTTGAGTGAAGAATTTATGAGTACTAAAGCAATTTCTACCGACACCAGAAAGGCTTCCTGAAGCTTCCAAGGAAACCCTCAGAAACACCTTGGATCTTCAACAGCCATTAAGCCCACAGTCTGACCCAAAGAGTTGTCTCCAAGAGAGGCCGTCCCGCACAAAAGAGTGTAGCTAATTTAGCTGCATAATGGAGAGAGTTCTGAAGATGCACATGGGCTGAATTAAGGCCTCCACAGGAGCCTTTGGCTCATTCCTTGTAGAGTTTATTAGTTGCTGCTGCACACATGGTTAGGTTTGCTGGAAGAAGTCCAGCTCTGAGGCACCTCTCAATTCCTCCGGCTTCTAAAAGTTGCAAGAAAGTGGCTCAAGAATATTGCCCCCCTCTAAGCTCTTGCGGAGAAGGACTCTCCCCTGCAGAGAAGCAGACAGGGTCTGGGAGGGGTACCTAGTCAAGTAACTCGTGATTATTTAATTTACCTCCACAATTACCAGTGAGTATCCTAGACTGTAAAGGGGGTAAATACCAACAGATTTTATTATTTGTGAAACAGTATGTGATTGTGTGATTAAGGGCAGGAATATAATACCATATGCGCAAGGGACAGGGTTAATTTCAGCATTTCCTGACTAACCAAGGGCATTATGTTGGAACCTTAATGTTCTCCGGATGGCTATCATTTATATGGAGTTCATATATACACTTATTAATATTTGGCTAAAATTCATCCATCGTACTCTCTGACACAGTAATTAAAACCACCATGTTAGCTGCCAATAAAAATATTTTTGTGATTTGGTAATTATTCCAAACCTCATAGTTGCAGCTCTCCTACCCCCCACCCTTGTTGTCTTCCTGTTCTATAATGTATGAAGCTAATCTTGATGATGAAAAAATAAATAAGTAGCAGGGAAGACTGGAAAGCTTCCAATCACAAAAGCTCCTGAAATGGAAGTAACATCCAATCTGACCCACCACATCTTCTAGGTGGGCATTCCTTTCCTGACTTTAGCGATGCCTTCAGTATTTGTAACAGCTGTGGAATTAAGCATCATGAACAAGAAGAAACCAACATGCAGTCTTTATTTTTCCCCATCAGTCCCAAACTATTCTGCATTAAGTTACAAAGTGAAAACCAACACACCCTCAGATGGATTTAATTTCAACTTGGGCCCAATGCCCAAACTCCACCCCATCTTTTCCATACCATGCATACAGTCCCATCCTCACCCATCTTCCAAGCGTATGCGCGCACACACACATACACAGAGAACCAGCCACTCGTACAAGACAGAACCAAATCCATCTCCCCTGCTGCCTTAGCTAGGCTCATTGCTTTCCCTGGGATGAACAGTAGGCAAGTTTGGCTTGGTCTACAATGCCGATTTTTAATATTTGGGAAAATGAAGGCTACACAAAACATACATTTTCACGTCCTAGGTATTGTCTTCATAATGAACCTTTTTAAATAAAAAAGTCGTTTTACACAAACCAGGAAGATGTTTGTTAGAGGAGCCAATTATTCCATTCCAAAATAAAAGGTTTAAAACTCAATTAAAAATATTAATGCTGTAATTCAAAGTACAGTTTTGGCATAACTTCAGCTAGTGATTTAATTATGGCATATTGGCTTACAGAATCATGCAACAAACATGGATTTCAGAATACAGATGTACACAGCTTTCAAATACATACAGAAAAGAGAAACGTGTAACGGAAGCAATTAAACTTTTGCATGTATGAACTAGTACCAGGTCGCTGTTCACAGCAACTGTCTTCTCTCTCATCCCCTTCCCATGGATGCTGCATAAACAACTGCACTCTATTTTTATAAAGTGGAAATATGTTTGCTTGTATTCATGCTAAGGCAAGTAGTGGAAAACAGGAGAGGAGGTAGATTGAATTACTGTGTTCGAATGTTTGTTTTCTCCTCCACCTTGTACCATTCTCCACAAGAAGAAGCATAAAGTAAATGTTAAAAGACAAACGTATAAAATGTTGATTTGGCTCACTTCACATTGGGCTTTTGGTTGCAGAATTTTTTTGCCTTCTGTTTGCAAAACTGTAAAAATGCTGCTAATAGTACAATATGGAGAACCATGTGTGTACTTTCTAAAGAATTAAAAACAACTAGTTTGGACTAAACACAGTTTCTTCCTGTACCGATTTGTGTCCTTTACCCTTAAACAAGTAACACAAGAACTTCCAGAAGTCTGCCTGCATACTTAGGATTGCCATAATGGTAATAATGTATAAAATAGTGTTCCAGTTTACAATTGTCACTAAGATCCACTAGGATTCCTGTATTCCTTTCAGCTGTGTATGACTAGTCTGAGTGTAAATAAATGGCACGTCCTACCAACAAGAACAGCATTCCTGCCAATAAAGCAAAAAATACTCCTATAGGAGCCAGCATAAAAGACCAGCCATAGCGTACATAAACAGTAAAGTCTGGACAATCCATTCTTTTCATGTTTGTGTAGTTTTCCAGATCAGCCATCGCCTGGACCCAGATGACGTACATCATGACTACCAGCGAAAACAAGACACCTGGAAAAGAAACACCAGGTTTTAAAAACAGAGTGTGAGACAAATTCTGGGTGCACTTACTGTTATACCTAGAAACACATCAATGCTTGAAGCCCTGTCTGCAAGGCACGGTCAGTCACCACTGGATGGGTTTTGTCTTTGGCTTCCTCTAACAAGCACTTTCTCCATCTTGCTTCTGATTTGCACTGAAAGGCATACTCCCATGACAAAGGATATATCTGTTTTTTGTAGGCAGACTGAAACACAGGTGTGCTAAGGGACAAATTTTAGGTATTTATTTACCATATTGTATTCAGGAGCTAAGGGAGGGGGAAGGAGGGCAGACAGGATAGGATGACCTGGGAAAAAAAACTCACTTTTGGTTCCCAAACTCTGACAGTGTTTCTATCACAGTGTTTTGGATGAGATATGAAAAGGGAAAAGGGGTGGGAAATCTTTCTATTATCTTCACCTCTCTAGATTTTGCTTCTTTTTTCTTAAGAAAAGGGCTTTGTTTGGAACATACTACCTTCAGACGATTCTACTCAAATATTTTGCAGACAAATTCAGATGTATTTCATTCAAAATCCTCTACATTAGAAAAGAGGTTCCTGGGATAGGAACAAAACTCAACAATAATTAAATAATAGCTATGAAGCAGGCTACCAGTATTAACCTCAGACTGGATACAACAGTTTCCTGGAAATAATCCACCAAATAATTCACAGCCTTTTCCCAACCACTCCTCTGAAAGGCCTTTGGATTGTTTACACACGCTAGGAATAGAGGCACATGTCCCTACAAACTCTGTTAATCTCTTTGTTACTATGCACCAGAAGGAGATATAAGAAGAAAGTGCATTCTAAAGTACCAGTGGCATGCCTAATATTTCATTTCACTTTAGAGGAATGTGGACATTTGAGAAATGCAAGCCTGAAGCACAGATGCTGTAGCAGATTCTTCTGGAAAACTGAGGGCACAAGTCTAAATTTTTTGCATGCTCCAGCCTGTACCCACTTGCTCCTTGAGCTCCAGCTGTCACAGCACAGTTACAGCAGCAGGACTATCTATTCCAACAACAAAATATTTGGGAGACACCACTCCATCATGGTTTTATCCCAGGGTGTTTAAGTGCCTCGTTAAATCAACAAGCCAGTGCATACTCCTGGGAACACCTATTGCCAAATTTGAGTCTACAGGCTCTAGGGCAGCAAAGTCAAAGGTATTTGTGGTCTCTTCCCCATCCTCCTAAATACTTGCAATGCAAACTTGAGCAAACGTGACACTTGTGGCAAAACCCACAAATGCATTTTGTAAGCACCCATGGATGGGCATTTGCTTCCAGACCCACTGGTCCTGGTCACCTTCCATGGTTACTTTTCTTCATCCCCACTCTGAGATGCTGCCTCACCATCTCCATTCCCTGCCCTTCTTACCCACTTACCAGGGAGAAACTCTTATCACCTCTCCCTTGTTTGCTTAAGGCAAAATAAGGTTAGCTGCAGCAGTTTAAATTGGTGATCTGGTGACATTTTTGTTGGTGCTTTATAGTCAAAATGTAATAGCTTTACATTCTGGACATCCCGAACATCTGACAGGTGAGAGGTCACAGCTTAATGTTTGTGAGCACTACCTTTTGAAGCCCACCAAAAAATGAGCTGAAGTAGTTAACATGAGGCATAATAAAAGTGTGACTGAAAATCCCAAAGGTTCTGCAATTTTTATGAGGCTGAAAGGAGAAAAACTAAGTAAAGGAGGCAGACACATTTACTGCCTATGAAATATACTTCCAGGATTACAGTTTTTGCTAGGGCTCAAATTACTAACAAAGTTAAAAAAAAAATACCACTCAACTCTAAAAGGCATAAATTCAATTTTGAAAGTATTTTACGTAAGTAAAACTCAATTTTGATGGCATTTAGTGCTGCAATTGTATTAAAAATGCAACTGATGACACAATCAGAGAGAAGGATCACCTTAGGGCCAGATACAAAGAATGAGAAATTAAACTGAAGACTCTCCAAATGTAAGTCAAATTGAGCAGAAGATTCCTCTAACAGAACATCTAATGATAACAGATAATGTAGGCAACACAGGAAAAATAGAACCAGAGGCAGTAACTTTTGACGTAAAAAGTAAAAAGATTCAGGACCAAATTCATAAATGGAGTTATTAGATACATGGAGTTTGTTCAAGGTTTCAAAATTTCAGCCAAAAAAATAAAAACTCTAGCGCAAAGATCTGATAATATAGCACAATCCATATGAACATTGGAGTCTACCTCTTCAGATGGCTATGCTTGTGCATTTTCAAATGTCTGTAGTCTGCTATTTACCCTCTACATAAGGGCAAACTTTGTCCAAAACACTAGTAATTACAGAAAGTGGTGATGTATATTCTCTTACTGTAGCAGCAGGTAAATGTAACCAGGCCTTGCACGTCTGGAAAGCTTTTGACCTCTGGCACCCTGGGCTGACACAAAGCTAAACAACCCAGTTAGTCAGAAACATCTGCCATAAAAACAAGACTCAGAGGTGCTTTCATCACGAAATGGGCACCCCTTGCTCTCCGGGCAGTCTGAAGCGACATCTTCTAGGTGGTTAAACTAGAGCCAAGTCCATGTCCGTGCAAAACAGCAAGCCAGTGCTGCCAGTGGTAAAACGGCTTCAGGGAAGCTGAAATCCATTGGGTGATTTCACAGCAAGCTGCTAATACCTGTGTGTGGCAAATTGTTGGGTATGGAAATTTGCTGAAGAAATGTATGTCAAGCAGAGATAAATGTCCTTCTTTAAAAGAGAAGGAAAAGGGAGAATATGTAAACCCTCTTAGTTAATTGAGGCTCTGAAGGAGTATTTAAGGATTCTCATTATCTGCTAAGGGAGGCTAATTAGTAAGTTTATTGCTTAGTTTGTTCAAGAAATGTCTTGAACAGTAGAATCAGGCTACGTAAAAACTGACCATGTCCTGTTGCCTCCAACAGCATTTCATTCATTAGTGCTCCTTTTGTCGAAGGTTCACAGAGTTAAGATTTCATGGGAGTTAAGCACATTCACAGAGGTTTACTGAGGCTCCTGTGTGCTGCAAATGGTAACAGAGATAAAGGAAAACAGGAGCATTTATTAACAGGTAGACTCTGTCTTGTCCATTTGGTCTTGTTTCCTAAGACGTTAGAGTACATTAGAAGCAGTGGTGAGAGCAGAGAAGCAGACCTTGTACTTCTATTATCACTAATGCATCTACTTAAAACGTTTGATGTTTAGGGCCAGAGGCATTAGTTCCTTCCTATCCATTAAGCACATGTGCAAGTCTCTTTGACTTAAATGGTTTTTCCTCCTAGCATCCACACTGATTGCATCAAAATACCTCGTTCAAAGTCAAGTTATGAGCTTAATGAATGGTTACTAGAGCTTAAATATTTATCTGGTTGTTAGATTCCAAAAGAATAGTGTTTCTTTTCAGATTATATTACTATATTTGCATTGTCTTATTTTAACAAAATGGAGGGATGTTAATGGTTCAAGAAAGTTTTGAAGAATAAATAGTAACAAGAACAGAATACTATTTGTTCAGTGGATTGAGCAGCATAACACGTGAAGTATTTTTTCCAAGACAGAAGACAGCCATTGGGTCTATGCATTATGAACCATAATAGTCATGTCAAATAACAGTCAGCACTTTATACGGTCTTTACAAAAATATAGGTCAAAAGCTGGATTTATCTCCATTTCGTAGAAATTAAAATGAGGCACAGAAGCAACTAATCTGATATTCAGCGGGTCTAAGTATCCAAGCTTTGCTCTCAACTCTGGCTTTCAAAGGAGTTTTGCTCCTCAAAGCCAAGGCAGATTTGCTTAACACATAAGACATACTGTACCAGATTTGCTAATAAATACAAGTTCTCTGCCTCTCCATCCTTCTACTTTGTTCGTACACGTACATTATTTCTGCAACATTCTGCTTTGGTTATTTATACCAGTTGGTGAAGTTCTATTCAGTGGAGTGTACTTAAACAAAAGGAAAGGCATTGGACTGAAGGCAATACAAAATCTTGTTAAGCAGTTGTCTATCTTGGTCTGCTTAAGTGTTTTAAACTAGACCCCATCATTGCAAAATTTCACTGCCTCAATTTATATGTAGGGAATACGGCATTTTTGAAGAAAAATCATATATCGCAAAAAGTTAAAAATTAGCCTATTTCTTTACCTCACCCCAATCACAAGACCTGAAGTCGATTGTGCAGAATCTAGTACAGAGGCTGGAATCCTAGTAACTCAGAACCATTGGGAGAGCCCATGCAAAACTGAAGAGAGGTCAGAATTAGACTCTTTAACTGCTGGAGAGTATTTCCTTAGATAAATTTTACACTGCTTGTGGAAGACAATGGGAAGAATTCCTCTATTTATGTAACTACACTACTGCTATTCCATCCTACTGTATCCACAGGTTTGCCACACCAGCTTATCTCTTTCCTTCAGAATATGTCACGCCAGTAAGAGTTGAGAAAGCACCTATTTGAAGTGTAATAGGAATGCGTATCCATTATGAAGGAGAATATACTAAAATGAATATATATTTATTCTGGGAAATCTGTTGCTGCACTCCTACAGACTATCTATTGTGAATGTCATGAACTCTCATATTCAAGCTCCAAGGCAAAATTACTGAGACTGAAAAAAACCTCCACAATTTAATGAAGCAAATATTTTTAGAAACAATGTGTACTGTAATGTATTTCTAAATTTTCAGCATTTAGACCTTTTGCATAGTGTGGTGGTGTCCATTTGCCCTTGCCTTTTAGTGAATATAAAATAAAACAGCAGTTGCATGAATCGGGAGTGGTGGGGGAAATTATTCCTAGAACATGAAATATGTCTGAGGGAGATTAAGAGAAATAAATACTTCCCTCCTTCTCCTTTTTCTTTCTTTTCTTCCATTTTGCATTTTTTTAAGAACACACATGTTTGATATACAGCTCTGTGCAGTGTGATAAGACATGGACTTCTCTGAGGTCACTCTTTTCTGTCTTTTGCATTTATTCTTTTGAATTTCTTTCAAAGAAATACTTGTGCATATTGCAGAGGAGAAAGAATAGAGAACCTTTGGAAATGTCTATGAATTCAAGAAGCAGTTTGCTGGCCTTTAGTACTTATTCTTCCCACGTAGAAATGCCTTTCACTTGTCAATGGTGAATGGCTGTTTATGGCATGAATCTTTTACTATGCAGACACGAAGACAACAGGTGCTGGAAAGAATGATGTGAGATTTTTACTTGTGCCTAGAAGTTTAGAAATCTTTATCTCACTTGAGGAAAACTTGTATGTGTGTCTATTTTTTTTCCAATTGCATTTTTGTGTCCTTTCCTTATTACAGATTCTACCACCTACCTTGGCCTCTTGCGATTTTATTTAAAAAGGATGGTTGACATTCCACTCTGAAGTACGTGCAGAGGATCCCACTTAAGAGTTATGGGAGTTGGCACCAATCTCTGAAGACAGATTTTTGTCCTCATCTAGGAGCTAGAATTAAATATCAGCTTTTTTCACTCTTTTGGCAGGAAGTAGAAGTCATACTTCTAATCTTGCTTCTTCACAAGGGTATGACTCTGTAATGCTCTGTGCATATCCTGGGGGATTGCTTGTTTGACATCAGTACAAGACAACAGTTTTTACTGCCACCCAGGCAGGAACAGGCCCAAGGTAATTACGGACTTTATTGAAGGCTGCTTTAAGTGATTATTTTATGGCAGCTTTCCCTTCTTTTCCTATGATCTTTGAAGCAACTGTAAGGCTTTTTACAGTTTGCACTACTGTAGCTGCTCTTGCTCCATCCTCTGATATTGTAGACATGGAGGTGAGGGTGCAAAGACAGTGCTCAAATCACTGATTTTTGTATTGTTGAAGAGATATGCACTTTACCCCACAGATGTAGCATCTGCAGTTTCACTTGCAGCCTCAAGTAGTTAATGTAGTTACAAAGCTTAATGGGGAAAGCTGCTAGTCAATAAGCTGCCACCAATACTAATAATTGTTTGTACCTCTCCATTTTGAACTAGCAACTGCACCACTTAGTAAGAGAAGTGGGCAGCCTTTCTTAAAGTTTGGGATGAAGAAAATGCAGGTGTGTGACCCTGCCATAGATCAGACAGCAGAATTGCTCTTTGGGTAGGTTTGCTGCTTTTCTGGGGCCCAGATACGCCATACTATGGAGAGCATTCTGAGGCTCCTTTGGCCCTTGGAAACCCTTTGCAGTTCATCCACATGGGCACCAGTGATGCTGGCAGAGAGACCTCAAGTCCTTGAGGGCTCTGAAGATGAGAGATAAGGGCATGGGGTACTGGTGATGATGTTCTCTAACCTGCTGCCCAAAGGATAAGACTTGGGGAAAAGTTGGCACACATTGATGCACATCAGCTCCTAGCTTTGCAGCTGGTGTCACAAGCAGGACTTTGGCTTCCGTGACCGTGGTACCCTCTTTGAGATACAAGGACTGCTGGGGAGAGATGAGACCCATCAGGCAAGGTAAGGCAAGAGCAACAAGCTCAGTAACCTTTTGAGAAGAGATACAAGCACAGACCATTGGCAAAGGAACATCTAAGCCTCCAGATAAGCAGGGGGAAGGGAATGAAGAGCATATGCATGGGACAGAGCAATGAGGGAGGCTTATACACTTCCATTGAGAGAGCAGCACAACTGGAAGCCCATCTCAAATGCCTGTACACAAATGAACTCAGCGCTGGAATAACATAGGAGGAATTCAAGTTCATGCAGTCACTGGATGATGGATGAGACCACTGCAACCGCAGATGTGATAAGACAGCTTGCTAGACTGGAGAGCTGTGTTGGACGGATACAGACTCTTTAAGGACAAGCAGTTAAGATGGGGTGGGATGTATGCAGTCTGCACAACGAATATGTTGAATACACAGAGTTCAAAGGAACAGGAACTTATGGATTAAGATCTGCAAGGTGGACAAAAAGGGCGTAGTCATGGCGGGAATCTGCTACAGGCCAGGCAACCAAGAAGAAGTATACTAGAAAAAGTTATGATTTCTGGTTCCCATGAGGGACTCAGCCACACCGACATCTCCTAGAAGGCCAAGATTGCAGACTGTAAGCAATCCAGGTAGCTGGACTGAATCAAGGCTAACTTTTTGAAATAGATGTGGAACAAAACAACTAACAGAAGTGCTTTGCTGCACCTGCCACTTACAGATGAGGAAAAACTGGTCAGGAATATGACAAATGATGCTGGCTGTGGTTCTAATGGCCATGAAATGGCAAACTTTAGTATCCTGGGAGGAATACAGAAGGTGACTAGGAGATTAAAAAACCCAGAACTTCAGGAGAACAGTCTGCTCAGAGAACAGGTAGGCAGGATCTCAACAGAGGCTGCCTTCAAGGGCAAAGTATATCTTGAAGGACAAAGGATGCTTTGAAGGACAAAAGGGCCCAGAAAAACTGATTCTTCCTCACAGGCAACTTTCTTAGAGCACAATAACAGTCCCTCTCAGTATGCAAGAATTCAAGTAGGTCTGGCAGAAATGAAAGTTAATGTCACACAGATCTGCATTAGTAAGAACACAGTCAGCGGGTTTGAAAATACTCTTGTTTCCCTTTACTCAGCACTTGTGACATCACATCTGGAATACTGTGTCCAGTTTGAGGACCCCCTGGTTAAAGAGAGATACTGATAAACTGAGGTGATGACCAACAAGACAGTTAGGGAGATAGAGGAAGAGGCTGAGTGAGCTAGGGAGTTTTGGTCTGGAGAACAAAACAATCTTCAGCTTTCTAAATGGAGTTATAGAGAAGACGGAAATAGATTCTTCAGACACATGCACACTGAAAGGATTAGATACAATGGTCACAAGCTGCAGCAAGGATAATTTCAGGTGGATATAAGGAAAAAAAAAACCACAATAAAGTTATTGTAACTGGGACAAGTGCGTGCGCTGTGGAATACTAAATATCTTCGCTTTTCAACAACAATGGTAATAGTAAAAATAACACAGGTCTTCTCTGAAGGCCTAAAGTTGAAAGAGAGTAAAAAGTCAGGATTTCCCTTGAAGAACGTCTTCTCTAGAGGGACAAAGGGTGACAGGGGCAAAGAGACAGGCCCAAGGTCACACACAGGGAAAATAAAGCTCACTTAACTTGACACATCTGAAAAAAAAATAGTCTCTCCAGATTCCCTCAGTAAAGGAAAGAGAGGTGTAGGGCTCCTCCATAACACATTCACCTGACACATACTATGCCCCTCTTTCAGGATGAAATTAATTCCCAGGTGGGGGAACTTCTCACACAGCTACCATTTTAACTGTCAATTAATGTTATTGCCTCCTGCAGGCCTCCTAGGGAAGCCAAGGGAGATTAGCCCTGTCTAAGTGAGGGAAGATGATGTGACCCAGAATGGAGAACACACACGTCTCTTCGGACCTGTGCCCATCAGTTCCTGGTGCCTTCCAAGTGCCCGTTTCTTCTCCAACAGCCTCTGCTATTTCCTAGTGACAACTGAGGTTTTCACAGAGTACAAATGCACGAAAAGAGCAGGACTCACATGGGCTCCTAGCCTGCAAATTAGTGACAGAAAGCATTGAAATATCTTAGGATTTCCATCACACTATGAATATTTTTTGTATGTCTTCTAAAAGAATGAAGGAGTAATTCTCAAGGGATCGAATGCAAGTATGTAGGAGATTTTTCAGCAAAAATGTTACAAAATACTTCCCACACTTCACTGATGGTCCTTTAAAAGGGAACAATGATCACTAGCTGCATATGCAGAGCTGTGAGGTGAAGTGGGTAAGCAAGGTCAGCAGGTCAGTGACAGAAGCAGAAAGAGAGCCCAGGCCTTTTGGTCCTGACACGAGTGGCTCTATCTTGTAACACAATTCTGTTCTCACAGGAATGCTTCTCATCAGACTTTATACAAAAGAGAACAGTGATTGAGCACATACTGTCATTTACATCCTACACAACTGTATCTCACACACCAGAGTAGCACCTTCCCAGGCTTTGCAAGGTTAGCAGAACAGCGTCCCAGACATCTGTCCATATCAGCTGAATCCTGGAAGGGGGTATCCTTTGTGGTACGTGTGAGTTGCGAGGAAGGAGGGAATTCAGTTATTTGTTATCTTCCAATAGCAGAGTTGACAGCTCCCACTTACTCATATGTGATAACTATTTTGCGTACACCAATCATATACAAAACATTTATCCCATATTGGTCATGTGAATGTACTATGTCTTATGACTTCTTTAGAAGCAGCCCACCATAATCATCTTCATTGCTTTTGTGTCACTGATAAAAAAACACTCTCCTTAGCTAAAGCCCTTAAGAATCCTATAAGGCAGCATCCCTAAAAATGCATTTTTTCCTGCTAAAAAAGGTAGATTGAAATTGCAGTGTAATTCCGTGATTCATCTTGGATTTTTTTATCTCAATCCAAAAGTAGCTTTTAGAATAGTGTCATAACTAAATAACTGTGGAAATAATTGTTTCCAAGGCAGGCACTCCACAAACCAAAGGGTAGCATCACATGCTTTTTCTTTCTTTTAACCATAATTAGTACAATTTTTGATGACAGAATATGGGAGAAATACCTAATCCTTTCTATTCTTTAATTGACTGAGCAAACTGTATACCCACCAGCAATGATGTAAAAGCCTCCTCCTGCTTTGTACAGAATGTGGCTGGCAAAAGGAGCTGCACAGATGATGAAGAAACTAGCCAGCACAATAGTGAGCACTCCCAGGAGCATAAGAACTGTCCAGAAACCTCGATAAACTGGAGAAAGGGAGGAAGGAAAAAAGAATACAACACTCTTTAGAACTCAAACAAGTGACATATTTGGCTAACAAAGATTTTTCTTTTCCCTTTCTCTTTTCACTTTCCTTATTAACAAATGAAGCATTCGTTTCATTGTGCATATATGTTGTATGTCATGTGGACCAAATTAGGTTTGAATGCCCGTCCTTATATGATGATCATAGAAAATATGTTGTAAGCTACCATGAATGAAATCCATCTGCTTAATATTTAGCAGTGACTTGCAACACAGCAACTTAACCAAATTTACGCTTTTTGGAGAATGGTACACCAAAGCTGTAGCAAAGATTCTTGGGGATAAATGAGTAGACTGACAGGATTCAATTGTTTTACAAAAATTGTCTGGGAGAAGGAGAGAGCTGTAGCATCTTGACATTCTTAGTGCTCAGACCACATCACCAACAGCAATCCTTAAGTTCTCTACAATTTAAAACTGATTAATTCTCCCTCCATACAGTCATATTCAATAGAAGGAAATCTAAAGCAGCAGACAGGAGAAAAAAAAAATGTAAACCAGGTTTCTGAAAAACAGTTAAGTATTTTAAAGCAGCCTATTCCTGCTCTAAAGCTCTTTGTATTTTGTTAAATTTAAAATGTGATGTTTCAGAAGCCCCTGTTAGACAGTGCCAAGCAGTGCTGAATTAATGGATGCAGCTGGTGATAAATGAGCCGAGAGTTTGTGACATACTCTGGCCAAAAGAGTCTTTCTAACAATTATTTTTAGCTGGTTAATTGCACATCCATTTAACAAAGTCATCATTTTACAAATGCTACAAGAGTGACATAAATTTCTCCCATGAATTTAAAAATTGGTATATTAACACAACCCATTAGTAAAATTACGAGTTGCAAAGATCTCCATCGTCAGATCTGAAAATCTTGAAGCACTGACAATTCAGTCAGTGAAAAACATTTCCACCCAACTGAGGGAAAGCATTTAAGCCAGCTGGCAAGTCAGAAAAAGTGAGTCACAAAAGAAACTGCCACTTATCATTTGACAGCACCTACTTACTGTTATGGCAAAACACAACTAAGCAACTATTATACTGGTTCATATCATGGAAGTTTCAAATTCATACAGCTTGTTAGAGACAGCTATTCTGGAATAATTCAGGTTTGCTTTCATCTGAAATATAAAGGTGCACTAGACATTATCAGCTTGTGCTTCCCACTAATGTGTTCCAAAAATCTATAGTTTTTAACTTGACCAGCTTAACTCATGTTAAAGTACACACCATCTTGCTTTTATAAGCCTTGTAAATGTATTAGCTAGATCACATTCACATCACATTAGCTACACCTTTTAAATAACATCCTTTTTAATCCAGGCAAGCATTCAGAGATATAATTTTCCGCTACACTGATCAGCAGATTTGGGCATGGGAAGGATGGATGTGTCTGAAAGTTGCTGGCAGAAGGGTTAAAACTGTGGTTTAGTCCACATTCAATACAAGTCTTCTTTCCATATAAACAAAAAACTATGGAAATCATTTGTAAGAAATAAGACTGGTTTAACAAAGCAGTTTAGTGTGTGTTCTGATTTAAGTACTCCACCTCTTATGGGACTTAGGCACCTGTTTGAAGTTAAATACATAGTTAAATGATTCACTTAATGTAAATGGACAGTGAATGGAGACCTAGAAAGGTAAATCTCTCAAGTCCTTCAGTCTTGGGTCTCTGAAGCAATTTCATATTATTTTACTCACGGGGCTACTTTGCTAAGCTTCATCGCAGTCCCCAAGTCCATGGGACATTACTTTCTCATTTAAAACCTAATACCGCTAAATCAGTCTATAACCACCCAACTCTTTTACATGGATGGCCCAAGGTACTTCAAAGTCATGCTACATAATAGGGCACATTGGCCAAAATGGACCTTGAAAAACCTTTGTTTGATATCATTATGGTCAGTCACCTAAGTCATACAGCAGTGTTGCTATTTTCTGAATGGATGAGGATACAAGCTTCCCCAGAATTACAAAATTAGTATACAGTTTCATTATTTACTCTTCATACAGGAAGCCTTGAAGTCTGCCTTTAGTGAAATTTTACCCAAAAAGCTTGATTTATTCAAATATTCCTGGCAACTGAACACAAAAGGAGTACAAATGTAACTGATGAAAATTTGTTGAAACCTGTCTGTAACTACACAAGAGAAAAGATGTTTCTCTGCTCCAACAGCATAACTATTTTATGCATTATATGTGAAATACTGATTTGACCTAGCACCTGACATAAGCTTCCATTCTATTTCTTTAGAAATAATTATTTATTCTAGAGAATCATACATAAATTCTGATAATCGTAATATTGTTAAGGCAGCTAACTCCATCATTAAACATCAATTTGAAAACAGAGCAGAGTCGACAGGTAAAAAGTCTGCAATGATCTCAAATCTGCTACTTTTCAAGCAGAAGACTACCCCCTCTAATCTGCAAGACAATGAGTCATTAGGGTCATTTGTGGCACAGATATGAGGAAACATCCTAAGAGCACTTACACTTTTTCTTTAGTAAAGGAGTTAAAAAGCAACCTTCTTTCTGCAAAGGGGGCTTTACTTATTTCATATTCAGACCATTTTTGCACAGACCACGTTTCCCATCTTCTCTCCCTACATGGGCAAGATCAGCTCCTGCAGAGCTAATCGTTCAAAATTACAATGCAGCCCAACTGCTGTCATTTAGCTTTAGCTGACATCTAAAGATAAACACAAAAAAAGCTGGTTAAAATTAGAACTACGTAAGAATGAACTTACCCTTCAAGTCAAAGACTTTGCTACTCTGAGACTGAGGTGGACTATGACAGAAAAAAAACCAAAACAAAACACCACAACAGTAGATGCTGCTTTGAATTATGCTTTTTTATATCCTACGAAAAGGGATGACACTGAGATACAAGCATCTTGTTTCATGAAATAATGGTTCAGTGTACCTATACAAGGTGTTAAGAGAAGTTTGCACCATTTCAAGTCTCACTGAGGCAGTTCATAAGACAGCCCATGTTCTGGTCCAGATGACAAGGAGTACCCTTGCCTCTGAAAGGCACTTTACAGATATGTTTGAGTTAGTTTCCTCAAGTACATGCATTATTCCAAGTATTTCCAACATTAGAAGAAACAAAGTATAAGCACTACCATAGAGTCCGAGTAAATCTATCTGTAGTTTTAATCTTAGATATCATTGCTCTGTGTTGCAAGAGTGCTGTAACCTGTCTTGGTAAGCTGCCCTTTCATTGGGTACAACATATGCCTTGGCAGTGACAGGCAAGCCTAAAAATAAAATAGTACATAGAGGCAAACAGGAGTACACACGGTGCGCTTGTCTTTGAGCTCAGCATCGTTCAGCCAGAATACTATGGGAGTATTATAGCTGCAGGATATTCCTCCAGAATTGCATGACATGTAATTTTGCCTTGTTACTTGCTTTTCTCCCTAAAGATACTAATTCAGGTTCCTTTGGAGACTTCTGCATCATCTGAAAACTAGCTGAAGTATCTGGTTTTGAGTAAGGGACACAATTTTGGAGAAATGGCTGAAAACTATCAAAAGACTCCTTTTCTAGTATAGTACATCCCAGCATTGATCATAAACTGAAGCCACAGATTCTTATTTTAAGATGTTACTGGTGCATGATATGAAACAGAAGTAATAATATATTTGACAAAGTTACACAGCTGTGTCACCCGCAGTGCACGCCTGTTGTGTAGTAGCTGTGCACACCTCAGAAGCTCCATAATGGCTTACTCAGGAACAGGTTAATGACAAAATGCAACACCCAGCTACAACTGCAGATATTAACACCAACCTCATGAAACCATAGCACATTTTATTGCCCTTGCTGACTTCAAGTGTTTTAAAATCTCAGCCATAAGCCAATACATTTTCTGCAGCCTACCAAAAAAAAACCCAGCCACTTAATCTTGAATTCGATATCAAATACAAATTATTAAGCACTACAACGCTGAAAAAAATTTTGAAGCATATGTGAGTACAATGCTGCATAAGCAATACTAATGATAGGCAAAAAGACTTGGAAAAGTTGCCTTGAATTTTCACTGACAAGCTCATATCCTGAAGTGAATTCTTCCTATGATTTGACTGTGGACTGTATTTTAGAATATTTCTTTTTTACCTCTCTATTTAATGTAAGAGGTATCAAAATGCTTCTGACAAGAGGTATCCAAACATCACTTACAATATAAAATACAGTGAAAGGTAAAGTGCCTGAACTGCTCTAAATCAGGAGTCTCTTCTCTGCAGATAAACATCTCAGCAGCAGCACAGGAGACACACCTGGCATATAGTAAACCTTTCAAAACTTTTCTCAGTTTCACTCAGTACCCTTTACTATCCCTTAGTAGTAATAATCTTTTTTTTTAATAGCCTTAACAGTAAAACAAATACAATAATCACAGTATGAATACATCGTCTCTTTAAACACTCCTTGCTTTATCACTGCTTGGTGGCTGGGGAGTTCTCCCTTTGTAAATGTACTGTATAACAATCTCTCATGGGCAATTATGTGACTGTACTACCTAACATAATTTTTTTTTACCCTAGAAATAGGCTGCTGCTAACATTTCGCTGTACAATTTTTATTTTCAGATTTCATTGGTGATATTTTCTGGATTACTTTACACTAATTTCAGCCTAGGAACAAACCTGCCAATAAATTTGATCACACCATTTTAGATGTAATAGTTGCTCAATGGGAATTTCGCTTCAGTCCTATAAACATTCTGTATTCGACATTATATTAGGCACTGCTTCAAATGCTGGCAATGTGCCCAGTGCTGGACAAAATAAGATACTAATGGTCAGGAAAAAAAAAGTAATAGCAGCTACAACTCAGAGTATTAAACTAATGTGTCAGTGCAGCCCCATTAAACGGCTTCCAATTTAGCTTCAGAAGGTGCTGGGGCAATTGACAACAGTTAATAAACTATTGCTATTTCCAAATAAAGTTGTAAAAATAAACCCTCAAAAATAAAATTAATTACTTGACTAAGTGCTAGATCTTGCACTTCTTTTTTTTAGGAATAATCTCACTATAGCAAATGGGACTATTTGTACAAGTAAGGACTTCGTACACTTTTCAAAACAGGCGTAGTAGTGTCCTGTAGTAAAAGACAGTTTTTAAAAAGTGTTATAGTCCTTGAATGTCAGTGTTACATAACCTAATGACATGATCCTACGCATTAATCTAGCTAGCAATGAATTATTATTTAGGTACTGTACTACTATGTTTTCAAAATAGCCTGACGGGATAACCAATCTGATTATGATTATACAGATGTGTGTTTATTTTAGAATGTAGAGGTCACTACTCTGGCACTTTTATTGTATAGGCTACTTTTTTTTTTTTTTTCCTAGCTTGTATTTTGTTGCACATATGTTTGTGAATCATCATAAAAATGAATGTGCTGACAACACAATAAGGTGCTGTCTAAGACCATTTAATAGCTGCACATTGTAACAGCTGTCACTATAAACCACTTTACTCTAATAGAAAGTCACTGAAGTCAGGCTTCCTCTGAGTTTATTTAGATACCTAATTCAAGTTAAGATAAATGACACGGCCTGCAAATTTCTTTAAGTGCATTAACCATAAATGATGGTTAGCACAGCTCTGGACCGCACCTTTCACTGCAGGTAGGTGAAGTCCTTCCCACTTCACCAAGATATTTAACAAAACCACGGAATGAACAAAAACATTATAACTGTGATTAAAAGACAGAGAAAGCCGCAATTTCAAGGCAATGCTATCTAACCATTTGAAGCTGATTATGCATCTGACAGTAATGAAGGAAAGAAATCTGAGACATTAAAACATGCATTCAAATCCCTAATACAAGAGGCACTGCAGGCTTTTTCTGCCTCTGCATTTCCATCTAAGGCTATAATTCTTGACACCAAGAGCTCATAGTCTAGGCTTGTATGAACCAAGCCTTAGGTCTAAAGCTTTGTAAGGTGTACTCTAACACTAAACTTCAAGGTCTTCAGTGTTTTGAGTCTTTTGGGAACTATCACACAGACATTGCAAAACCAACATACAAAAAGACGTAAATAAGCTAAGAGGGGATAGATTGAGCCTGTTTTGAATTCTGGCCCAGAAAAGCTCTGAGCCAAATTCCTACTGATACTAAAGCCAGAGGAGTTATGTCAACAGAGAACTTGGTCTGGTCACTTAACTCAAAAATCATCAGAGATTTTATGTTCCTCAGGAAATTTATCTTTGCTTGAGCCCTTTTAACTGGATGGTAACACAGAACTCCACCAATAAACCAGACTTGTGTTTCCACTAGGGCCTGCAGTTAAATCTAAATTCCTCTGATAAGGTCCTGAAGTTTCTTAAGCCAAACAAGCCGTAAAAGAAGTCACGTGCTTTTACTTGCTCAGGACCTAACAGTTCTGTTAACAGAAAGTTAGAGGTTTCTACAAATATGTGTTGTTCACAAGTTTGATTTTTCTAACGAAGTTTAAAGCTTTTTATTCAGCTGTTTATTTTTCTATGAAAGAGCAACTAAGTATTTTTCAGATGACAGAATATTTTTTCTTATCCACTCCCAATTAAAAATAAGACTTGAGGGACTCACTAAAAACATAGTGGTAAACCTGTGTGGGAGATTTCTTTTTTTTATCCCCAAAAGTGAATATGTTGAGAAAGAGATATGAGCCATGAAAATGGTAATATTGTATCAAGAAACAGTAGCAGAATCAAAAAAAAACCAAAGGAACAATAACCTCAATCTCTGGGAGTGCCCTTTTGTTCTATGTTTAGCTGATGTACGGTATTAGATGCAGCCAGCTGGATGTACAAATAGCTGATGAAATCTTGTTCTTCACGAAATCAAACCAAGGGCTTTCGCGACTGGCTTTTACAGAGAAGCATTTCCTCCACTGTGAATCAAGAAGAGGATAACCTTTTAGTATTTCTTAATTTAGCAACTGCAGTTGCAGCGAGGTTTTAAAAACTTGTTTGGCAAATATCATGGGCAGGACTGTCAAACTAGACTGAAGAGGAAACAAGTTTTCAACTAAGAGAACAGACAATGACATAACCTTCTTCATGAAAAGTTGTGAAAGATTCTTAAACAAGCATACCTGCCCTAGTAAATAACTCAGCTTGGAAGCTGAAAATGAACTGGAGGAATAAAAAAAGCCTCTTCAGTTTTAATGAGCTTGAAAGCAATCCAAGTGTATCTATTTATATAGCAGGAATGGCTCTGAATACACTACCTGGGCCAGCATCTATAGTACAGTTCTGTCTATTTTTAAACTCCTAATATGAAATATAGATAGGAAAGTTATATTTGAGTAGTGGTTCTTTTGGCAAACATTAACTAAAATTAATTAAAACTTTGATGATATTCCTTCTCCTTTCCCTATTCTTTGTTTGTCCATTTCTATGTAATCATGCAGTATAATTTGAGGATCCTTTGTGAATGTAGGAGTGAATGGTGGAATACAAACTCTGTCTAGATTATTAGGAGCTGATGACTCTGTCACTTTCAAACAAAAGATAAACTGTTCTAGATGTGCTGTGAAGTTACAGATTAGATTTCTGAATGGTGAGGTCTGAATTCTTCGTGGACAAACACTTCATCATTTCTAAAGATTAACAGAACAATTATCAGTCCAACTTCTTTTCTTTTTCAGGTCTGCAGCATAAAAATTGGTTTCTGAAGAGACTTCAAAGTTAGCAAATGGATAATTACAGCTTTGGGACAGGAAGGGATCACTCAAGTCGCTGAGTCAGTGAGCTCAGAGATATTCAGCATCCATACATCACAAGTTATATAAAAAGTTGTATAAAATGTGTCAGAAGTGATTTACTTCAAGTACAGTCACACAAAGCCCTTGATCTGATGAAACGTGACCAATATTTTTAAGGGAAATCATAAAAACAGTGCTTTCCATGTATCATTCAAATATAAGGTTTTTAATTGCCGTATACCTTCCACATAGATTCTGTTACTGCACTAGAGTTTTTTCATATTAATATCTCCATTTAACATCATAAGGATTTTGAACTATTATTAAGAATATATATATATATATGTATATATATTAAAAGAGCTTGGTTCACAAACCAAAACAGCCCATTGCTACAGTCTTAGGCTACATTGTTCATGTATGGCAAACACTGTTCAGAGTAATTGCAGAGCCTTAGGTCCCTATAGTGTCAATGGAGAGAAGCTGGCACATCCAGTGGTTGGTGCAGTATATTTGAGTTAGTTGAATAAACTTAGTATCAAGGCCCCGCTGCTCCTTCTTCATAAAGTAAAAATGCGATATATTTCCACATGTGGCTATTTATTTAAAAAAAAAAAAATGAATACATGAGAAGAAGTACTTCTTTAATGCATTCAGCCCAAGGAAGTTACTTTTCATGTTGGATAAAAAAGGAAATGTCTCTTATTTAAGAAATTACTTCCATTCTGCCATCATGCTTAAAGCTAAGCATTCATTTAAGTGGTTTAAATATGTGTGTTGTAAAATGATGAGAAGTATGAAACACCAAAACTCTATTAATTAAACTCTGTGGAGCGATAAGGCTGTTTTAAACTGAAGCATCCAAACTGTTTTTTTGAAACTATAGGCATTGTATCCATTTGCAGCCAAAAAAATACTTACTGATTGCAGAGTCATAGGAGGTTGAGTTGTGTTCATCTCGGATAAGAGGAAATGGTGACAGGTAAGCATGTGTACAATTCTTAGAAGGTGACTGGTTAGCTAGAAGTGAAATAAAACTAAAGATTAATGTTTTACTGCCTTAACAATAAAAGTATTTTAAGCCTGTTCTTCAAATGGGCAAACTGAGTTTTGTAGGTCAAGATTCCAGGTTCTTTCCCAGGCAATAGCTTAGAGTGGATTTGGTTTGATAAGAGATACCAGCCTTGTTATCTAGCCAAGGATATTCCTTAAAGGGCAATACAGATTTGTATTACGGGAACAGTAAAGCAGCCTTGATGAAGGCACACTGCAATTTATATGCAATGCATAGGTATGCTTTTATATGCACATGTACCTTTCTCTTGTGAAGATTAATTATGTCCATCTCATTATTGCAAGTCCCACAAAAAACAAACAACAACAACAACAACACAACAGCAGCAACAACAACAACAAAAAACAAACAAAAAACCAAACAAAAACCCACGACAACAACCAAAAAAAAACCCACCCCAAAACAACAACAAACCACAACACGCCAGGAAATTACTTTTTCTCTTGTGAAAGAACAGTGAAAAGTATCAGTCATCTTCAGAAAGTTTACAGTCTCCACAAATATGACTTTAGTCTATGGAATCAATATCTCCAAAGAAGGGTAATTTCACTCCTTATATTAAAAGCTTATAAAAACATCACTTTCTTCCTTGCAAAAGATAACGGCTGACTATAGCTTAAACCACATTCAATTTTCAGATTCTTGACCACAGAATTCTCCAGATAAATAACAAGAGGAAATTAACTACAGTGAACGTTACATTTGCCACCTAAGACCAAGCAATACTTTAACGAAACACAGGTTACTGAAGTCAAATTTGTATGATGGCACCTGCATTTCACAAGGATTGTGGAAAACTTGCAAAAAGGAGAGGGAGCTTTGTACCTCAGAGGTACAGAGACAGGAAAAGTTTTGCTCGACCTCTTCTTCATCGAGGATTTTGGTTGGAAAACACTCTTTGATCTTCCAGAATCCTGGCATGTAGTGAAAGAAAGCAAAAGGCCATCTGTGAATTTATCAGAGGGATTCTTCTGGAGATGATGTGTGCTATACCATTTTCACAGTGGAATTGCCCTCCTTAACCCACTCATAGAACTAGTTGGAGAAACTGTCCAAGGAAAAATTCATGGATGATTCTAACCACTAACCTCTTTTGTCCTATGTTACAGAAATAAACAGTCTGTTTAACCATAAATCACAAGAAGCTGTCCTGATAAGAATGGTTAACAGGTTAACAGTACAGTCATAACACTCACTGTATAAGGTGATAGTTAAATATGTATGATTTTGTCTTGGGGCTTCTTTTAGTACAGATTACAAAAATGTTTGTCAAGAATTTATTTTAGGGTAGCTGAAGAACCTGATCAGCATAGAAGCCATACGAAATCTGGCGATTCATAAGAAGAAAAAAAAAGAAAAAAAAAAACATTTTGAGAATAAACTACTGTAGATAATGTAAAGTTACTTACTGTACCAGAAATTCCACATGCTAGCATTATTCTCTCCTACATTTCCACTAAACCAGCACCTCCAGAAGAAACCTTCATGATGGAAAGTAGCCTTCTCTCCCTATGGGGGGAAAATCAAAAATAAAAAAGAAGCCATTATCAAACATTTTTAAATGGTTGAAAGAAGCAAGTTCAACTGAAATTAGACATTGAGGTAAAAAACACCACCATTGCAATGAAACACAGCCTGTTTGAATATAAGTTAGCTGTAGCATATCTAAACAGTTATACTTCATTTGAAAGAATTTCATGTTGCAAAAGTAGTATCACAAAAGACAAATTAATTTTAGAGTTGATTAGAATTGGTTACAAGAGGTCTTGAAGCAGGCTTGTAAGACTCCAGAAGGTCAAAAAGAGCTTATTCCAAAGTTCATAGAGAAGTAAATTCTTACAGAATAAATACATCCAAGAAACCTACATATATAATTCTCATTATAAATAAAATGTCCATACTAACCCCAGAATCTTCAGGTGCATTTGAACACCTTCCTATTTCTGTAGCAAGAAGCCAATAATCAGTTCCAAATGCCACCAAAAAAAGTAAAACCCCCAGAGCTGCAAAGAAGCCTCCAAAAAATATCCCCACACTCAGTTTCATTATCAAAGTTAAATTAAAAAAAAAAAAAAGTACTTTTAAAATTACTTAAGATGAAGCAGTAAAATAAATAAAAGTTTTGGGAAAGTGACTAAAAAGCTGTTTGGAGAATACAGCTCATATCTGAAGAAGTTTCTCTTTGCTTGACTTTCTGCCTGTGTTTCCCAATGCCCTGTGAGTCGATTTGTGTCTCCTAATTTGTGTTCCATGTGGCTGACTCAAGCCTGACAGTTGAAAAGGGCCTTCTATTTTAGGACACTGATGGCAGAGCTTCATTCTGTTTCTCTGTCTGGGTGAGGCCAGTCAGAAATAGCTGACCTTCCCCTAACTAATCAGGGATTGACTTGAAATATTATTGCAGTTGTTGCATGAACATCAGTGGAGATGCAGATGGTGATGGAGTTGCGATGGCTCTGGCCATCCACATGAATTGTGTTACGGGGCACACAGTAGCAGCAAGGACTTCCAAAGTTCATGCTTGGTGGTGAATGTTTCCATGTCTGCTAGCAGGGAAGGAGACACATGCAATGTCTTGGAAGTTACTGTAAGTCATGTTACTAAATGGAGGTTGAGATATTTTTATGGAAGTTTAGAACATGGCAGCCAAATTGCCGAGATGACTTTGAAAAATCCTAATTTCTATTACAAATACAGTTAGATTTTAAAATCTACATCTTAAAGTAATGGCCTTAACAACACTAAACTAAGCATTTAACTATTTAATTTGTTCACATTCAGTTTATATGCATATATCACAATTAAAAAAAAAAAAAGGCTATTCTAAAGATGAAAAAGTGAAACCAACTACTATAGCACACCTCCCAGCACCTCATAAAGAAACCTCAGTCTTTTTGAAAAACTTTCCCATATGTGTACTTTGGCCATTTTGGAAGGTGACAAGGTAACACATTTGAATTTCAAGGACTCACTGCACAGGAATAAGGCTTTTCCAACAACTTTTTTTCATGCCAAGCAGGCCTTCCCAAACATTTCTTGTGGAGTACAGGGCATGCTCCTGTAGAGATTTCCTGAGTTCATCATGCACCAGATCCTGCAGCCCTTACCCCCAAAAGATTCCACTGACTTCCCATGCTGAGAAATTCTGGGATCAAGAGAAGGATGACGTCAGTTTACTCCAGAAGATATTTGTCACAAAATATTATTGCAACAGGTTTAGGTCTCCAGACGGACTCCGACTTCCAATATCCCTGTATCTGCATGGAGAGTGCAGCAGCGTGCTCAAGGAGAGCAAGGAAAAGACTGTTTCTGCCACCTCTCCTCATTTCCAGATAGATGAACCACAGATGTGTCCTGAGTGTTTTTATAACACAACATTATCTGCCTAATCCCAGATTTGCATTTGTTACAAGTCATATTTTATCCAGACTTGATAGTATACTAACTTCATACACAAACACATCTGATACTTTGTGGCCGTTTTGCAATGAACAATTTCAGTGAACGCAGAACAGTAAATGAACTTTCAGTCAAACAGACACTTTTGCAATATTTGCTTTCCCTGACAGCCACTGATGCAGTTCACTTTTCTATAGCAGAAAGCCACGTTTGGAAACATCACTTTGGAAGATGATGTTTTTCTGCTATAGCACAAAGTGATATTTTACTGGGTTTTATGTTATTAAAGAAAAATTTTAAAAAAAATCTTTAGGAAAAAGAAGAGCACATAGAATGTGGTATAAAAGAAAATAAGGCATATTTTAGAAAATATTTACTTAGGGATTAGAATAATGTGTCCAAAATACCAATTAAAAAAAAAAAAAGGATTTCGCTCAGGACTAACATGCCCAAATTCAGACAATTTCACATGAGTTGGATGCTTTTCCATTATAATCAATGGCTATCTAGTCAATACAGTCAGCGGAGCTTGGAGAGCAGCTCAGCACAACCTGGATCACAGAGAGCTCAGTGCCATCACTCAGGCAGACACCCAGCTCCAGCTGCTCCCCAGGGCATCCTGCTGGCTTTTAGCTGCCACTCCAGAAGAGCATATTTCTCTCCTAGTTTTAACCATATCTGCCAGCCCCAGGGTCCCAGAGGGTCCTAGGTACCCTCTACCACCTCAAATGGCACTAGGAGCCTACGTGATGGTGACAGAATCGAGCCTGAAACAGAAGGATACAGTTGCTATCATGTCATCTCCTGCCATTGGATGCTCCAGGATGTCTAAGACATCTACACTTGGCAGGCAGGTATGACAAAGGACTTAGAGGAGACCTGCACTTTTCTTGAATGACAGCTACAAGTCCAAGTTCACACCACCCAAAAGTCATGCTAGATACCTCTGCCTAGACAGCTGAAAACTGTTCCCATTAGCTGGTCAGGTCATTCTGGAGGCACTACTGACTGTTTCAACCAGACCTCCATCCACCTTAATGGCAGCAAGGATCCTTATTTCACATAGAGACATCTGAATGTAAAGGTCTTCATCGGGAACTGAATCCTACACAGTGGGCTACAGCTCCCAACTATTTTGCTGTTGTATGTGTGGCCTTACAAAGCATTGGCCCAGAGCGCAAGAAATTTTATTCAGTGAAATCCAGAGATGTAGATAGTCATGACATAAATAAAATGAATTATGCAAAGTCCTTCATGATATATATTAAACAAAAAACCACCAAACAAACAAAAACAAACAAAAAATTGAATTATTTCTGATGTGCTGCTTAACATAATGCCATTTGGCTTACATTAAATAATGTTATTTTTCAGTGTTATCAGACAGGTATTTACAACCTACAAAACACCAGCTGGACAGTGCTTTGTACGAGCACTGCAAAACAGGACAAATATGGATTTGGTGAGTTCTGGCAGTGAAAATAATACAGATACATTTCACTCTCATGCTTTCAGTCTAAAAATCTCAAAGCTCTTTTCAAAGATGATTATGCACTGCTACTCATACCTGTAACTATGAAACTGTGGCACACAATGGTGAAATAACTTTTTCAGTGTTACATCAGAAGTAAAAAGAGAACTCCAGTCTCAGCCACTGAACCACAAATAATAAAAGAACTGAAATGGCTGGTTTCAGTCTTATTGCACCCACTTGGCTTCAGGTCAGAAATATGTCAGTAACTCCATGAACTCATTTCTGCATGAGAGTAACTTACTCTCATGAGTAGCTTCACTGAAATTAGTTTGCATGAGAAGTTTCACTGAATTCAAATGACAGCTGAATCATTGCCTGTGCAGTAAAAGTATTTATTTTTAATATACTGTACATGCACTCTGGTCTCAACTTAGCCTGTTCATCTTGGGAGGATCTAATTTAATTATTCTCTTTTATATTTATGGCACGTTCTCCAGCAGTGCTGTCTTCCAAATATTCTGACATCTCCAGTATTATGCCCAGCTATGTCAGGAATGAATCAGAAGCCATGTTAAGACTTGTTATGTCAGCTTAGAAATTCACATGATCCACTACTTGAATACTCACAGAAAGTCTCAGCGCACTTTTTCTTCAATTCAATTCTGAAGGTCCCTCAATAGGAGAGAATGTATCAAGGCAGTGAAAATAGGGCCAGGCTTATCAAGCCAAAACAATTCCAAATCTTAAATGATGTCATTCCCGAACTCCTTCCAAAACTCCTAAATTTCTACAGAAAGACTGGCATTTTAGAATCGAAGTGACTTAGCCTCATTTATCCCTACTATAATGAGAACAAAGTAATTAGATCAGTTTTAACATACAATCAATTTGGCCAACTAAGCACAACGTTCATTGATTTTGTTGTTTCATAGTGTGAAGGCCCTCACATAATGGATGGATTCCGATCTCATTTAACAAAGCCAGCAAAAGTTTTACGTTTTTATTTCCATTTATTTTTCTTTTCTAGATAGGCAGGCCTAAAATAACTCCTAAATCAGCATATTTTGTTTATTTCTGTATCTAAATAGCTCCAGCTTCAATATAGTATCTGAACCCCTCCTTGTATTTAAACACAGAAAAAAAATAAAAATAAAAATTTAAAAAAAAAAAAAAAAGCTGGCTGTTTCTTTCTTCCTTTTCCATCTGAAGGAGAAAAAGCTTGATTAGTTTATGGGAGGGGGAGGTTTTTTATTTGCTTGTTTATGTTTGTGTGTGATTGAGTAAATGTGGTGTGTGTATGTTTGGAATTGGCAGGCAGCTCCTTATCTCTGCTGGCAGCTATGTCCATGATCTAAAAACAGCCTTTTAGTACTGGCTGCATCTCTCACTATACACCAAGAAACAATTTCAGCAGCTGCCTCAGAGCTGAGTCCTTCTGAGACCTCACTGCCCATTTACTGTTGAAGAGAAACAATCTGAACAGTGATGGAGCACCTTATCTGCTGATTCAGATCCTCACCCTGTCCTTCCTCCCCAGCTAGGCAGTATGTCATCCATGGCACCTACATGATCAATTGTCAACAGTGTGCTGGGCAGACACACAGAGTATGGTACACGTTGTCCATTAAATCTTTGGCTGAGCTTCACCTTACCTAACACTAGACAACTGCATGGTAGCTGGATCCAGTTAAGCTGTTCACCTCAGGTTTCCTTTACAGTCATATTGGCACTTCTATGGCACAGTCCATCTGACCTATTTTTGGATGATTACTTCAATGTGCAGTGAATCACGCCCTAAAAGCGCAATTACTTTTTTTTTGTTTCTCCACTGACTAAAAGGGGGCCCGAAAAAACTAGTTTGAGATATGACCACTTTAATCTTAACACTACAGTAAATCATGGCACAATTCACAGAATAACTGAATGGTTAAGGTTGGAAAGGATCTCTGGAGGTTACCTTGTCCAACCCCTCTGCTCAAGCAGATCCACCTACAGCTGGTTGCCCAGGAAGGACCATGGCCAGGTGGCTTTTGAATGTCTTCCAGGTTGAAGACTCCAGAATCTCCCTGGGAAACCTGTTCCAGTGGTCTGTCACACTCACAGTAAAAAGTGTTTCCTGATGTTCAGATGGAACCTCCTGTGTTTCAGGTTGTCCCCATTGTATCCGGTCCTGTCACTGGGCACCACTAAAAGAACCTGGCTCTGTCCTCTTTACATCCTCCTTTCAGGTATTTATATACATTTAAAAGATCCCCCTTAGCCTTCTCTTCTCCAGGTTGAACAGCCTCAGCTCTTAGCTTTTCCTCATAAGAGAGATGCTCTAGCTCCTTCATCATCTTAGTGGCCCTTCATTGGTCTCTCTTCAGTATGTTCATGTCTCTCTTGTCCTGGGCAGCTCAGAACTGGACCCAGAACTCCAAGTGTGGCCTCACCAGTGCTAAGTAGAGAGGAAGGATCATCTCCCTTAACTTGCTGGCAGTGCTTTGCCTAATGCGGACTAGGATACATTCACCTTCTTTGAAGCAAGGGCACATCGTTGGCTCATGTAAAACCTGAGTAGAGATTGTAGAGAGTGCAAGTTCTCTACATATGGAAGAAATTAAGCCATTCTGAACACAGGTACCACTAAGTCATTCATCCTGCATGAGCTATACTAAGCTTATGAGGAGATAGATGATGGTAAATACTTTTCTTCTGACCTAAGGACAGAAGCAGCCCATATCCCAGCAACAGCCTCAACAGAAACCCTAATAAATCAACAAGAATAATCTTCTTTATGAGCCATTATATCTACACAGTTTTATATATCCATAGATTATATCACACATTCTGCTTATTTACTGTGTGGGAAGCAATGAAAACTACAGCCTCTCCCTCACATTTCTATTAGAACAATCTGATGAAGGCTCCGGGGAGACCTTATTGTGGCCTTTCAGTACTTAAAAGGGATCTATAAAAAAGTTGGGGACAGACTTTTTAGCAGGGCCTGATATGATAGGACAAGGGGTAACAGTTTTAAACTAAAGGAGTGGACATTCGGGCTAGACATGAGGAAGAAATTTTTTACAATGAGGATGGTGAAACACTGGCCCAGGTTGCCCAGAGATGTGGTCGATGCCCCATCCCTGGAGACATTCCAGGCCAGGCTGGACGGGGCTCTGAGCAACCTGATCTGGTTGCAGATGTCCCTGATCATTGCAGGGGAGTTGGACTAGATGATCTTTGAAGGTCCCTTCCAACTCAACCTGTCTTATGATTTCATTATTCTATGGTGCAACACGCATCTGCAGGAACATGTGACAGACTTGCAGCCACCGCAATGAACAAAGCTGCAGGGTGTATATCCCATCTGGACACTGATTCACGCCCTTTCTGTGTTCAGGACTTTGACACTCTACAAAGCATCACAGATTTATTCAGCCACAGAAAGGAAGGGAAAACTTTAGTATGACTGTGAGTGGGTCACTGTTTCATGTATCTTGTTCCGCATTATATTAAATGAAATCTAAATTGAATAAAATAGATAAAAATATCATAAAGCATGATAATTTTTAATTGCATCATAACACTGATTCAAAGTGTGATGAATCCATGTCCCTGCAAGTTGGGAAAGATAACTAGAACCATCAGAGGTACAAAAAGGTGTATCACAGCTCCTCACATCCTTGGTGAGTGCTCTAAACCTTTCTTACAATTGTAGGAAAGCCAGGCCAATACCGCCAATGTTTCCTGTGGTGCTTTAAAGGAATGACTCATCCCATCTGCAATTTTCACAGAAATCAGTGAGTTGCCTTATTTTAGGAGATGTTTCAGGCAACTTCCCATGGAAATTGCTATGTGCCTGCACCCCAGAAACAGTCAGAAATTAAGAGTTTCATCCTTCTTCACCATTTCTATTTCCGTCTTACAGGGATCCTTCCACAGCAGGAAGCTACAATGAATCTCACTCTGAGGCAGTAGCTCCTCCCATCTACTGCACAGACACTTTAGCACATATTTTAGGATTTTATTCAGAAAGTCTGAGCAACTAGCCTCCACTCCTTTCAGTATACTTCCAGCTTCTACAGAGCTCCAGAGGTTAAAAAAAAGATAAATATCAGAGATTAAGGGTGTGTGTGAAATCAGGGTACTTCAGTATGACAGGAAATTGACCAGAGTCAACAGAAGTCATCCAGGCCATCTTCTGCTCCACAGCAGGATCCACAGTACCTAAATTATTCCTGGCATATTTATCTGTTAAACTCAAATTGAAAGAAACATAGAAAGCTACACAGTCTTACTTATGCTGCCACAGAAAACCCCAGACGGGGAGAAATAGGCCCAACATCCAAAACAATTTCTTCCTTTGAAAAGAGTTTTAGAAATGCTTTCTAAGTCACTCTGTCATGCCCACCAGCACTTAGAGCTTTGAGGGTGGAGTCAATTAAAAGGTTTCTTTCCACATTTCTTTAGTCTGAAGATCTTTTCAGACAGATTACGCTTTACAAGTCTTTAACATTAACAGCAGATGCCATACTCAAGTTCATTTCCAGTACTTCTTAAAATGTTCTGGACCGCTGGATTGTAACTTTTTCTACTGGGCTCAATTTGTATGTGAAAAGTTGAAATGGCTGTTCAATGTTACACTAATGATCTGAAGCAGTAAACCAGAATGAAATAAGTCACTGTTAGATTTGCTAAATTTGATGATGAATTGTACATTTGGGGGTCTTGACCTTACCTATTTGTAATGCAGGAATACAAGAATATGTTCCATTTACTGCAATAAATTCCTATAGTTGTCTTAGACCTGTCTTACAAAATTATTTTATGAACTTTATTTAAGGATTTATAAGGTTTAAAATTTTCTCCCTTGTTGAAGTAATAAAAGGATCTTTTCTTCAAAACTGTTAGATTTCAGACGACTTCCACCAGAGCTTTTACTTTGGCTTGGAGCACACACAACCACCCAGCTGGCTGCGGAAGGGCAGTTGCAGACCATCACAACTCCTTGTTTGGCAGGTGACACCAAGCATTGGCCACAGTGGATGCTTGTAGTAAAGGGTTGCAGATCCCTCATCCCTTCTCCTCACTACCAAACTGAACCTCAGGCATTCTCCCCTGGACTAGTTCTCCTCCCATTCATAATTTGAGGCAAGAACAGCCCACTAGGCAGGCCTGAAACCTGACACTGTAAGTTGAAGATGTCCCTGCTCATTGCAGGGGGGTTGGAGTAGACGAGCTTTGAAGGTCCCTTCCAGCCCAAACTATTCTGTGATTCAAAAACATTATAACATAATAGCCATCCACAATTCCAGCTATTCCTGACCAACGGAAATGCAGCACAGCAGCATACATCTTAAGCAGAAAGAGGGATGCCCTTATTCCCCAGCTCAGTGCCACAACCACCAGCCATGTAACAAGGCAGGAAAACATTTTGTCACAGGAAACACAAGATGAAGGCACCTGGCTGAGCCCCATGAGAGGACCAAGCCATAGCACTGGCAGTGGGACATGGTTGCTTTTCCCCATGACTGAGGCAGGCCCTGAGGCACACAGGTTCCAAAGTCATCTTTCTACAGCGACCAAAAGAATGGTGCAGGGGACCTGTTGCTACATTCACAGAGTCACAGGATGGCTGGGGTTGGAAGGGACCTCTGGAGATCATCTAGTCCAACCCACCTGCTAAAGCAGGTTCACCAGAGCAGATTGCACAGGAATGTGTCCAGGTGGGTTTGAATGTCTCCAGAGAAGGAGACTCCACAGCCTCTCTGGGCAACCTGTTCCAGTGCTCTAGCACCTTCAGAGTAAAGAAGTTTCTCCTTGTGTTTAGACGGAACCTCCTGTGCTTCAGTCTGTGCCCACTGCCCCTCACCCTACCGCTGGGCACCACCGAAAAGCATCTGGTCTCATCTTCTTGATACCCACCCTTGAGATATTTATAAGCATAAATAAGCTCCTCTCTCAGGCTCCTCTTTTCCAGGCGGAACAGGCCCCTGGGTGTATTTCTGCCTCCAGAGCCCCTCCACCCTATCTCGCTGTTCCTGCTTTCATTAGAACCTCCGGCCCTGAGGTGACTCCTTGCAAAACTCCACACGCAAACAGGCAAGAGGCAGGAAGGACAAAGTCCTGCAGGTGGGGGGGTATGTGTGTGTGGGGGGGGGGGTAGGGATCTTTACTCTTGCTTCTCCTCACCTGCAGGGAAAAAAACAAAAGAGAGAAAGAAACGCAAAGAATGCACTCGTTAACGCAAAGGAAACCCCAAGAGCTTGTACAACTTCCCCTCTCCCTGTGCCGCCGCCGCCGCCATGTTCCCGCCCCGCTGCCGGCACTGCGCATGCCCCGCGCTGCCGCTGGCTGCGGGCCGGCGGCCGCCGCTGGCCGGATGGAGGAAGAGGAGGATGGAGGCCGGGAAGCCGCCAGGAGCCCGGCGGCGTCCGGCCGCTTCGTGCGGTGCCTTTACGCGGTGGGCTTCCTGGTAAGCGGGGAGGCGGGGTGCGGCGGCCACGGCGCCCTTCCGGCGCGGCCTGGAACGGGCGGCCGTGCCTGAGGAGGGGAGGTCTCCCCGCCTCACGTGAGGACTTGCCCGGCCTCACGGCTCCGGGGCAGCGCTTGGAGGGGTCGTGCTGGAGGCAGGTGAGGGGCAGCCGGCCCCGGAGCCCTGAGGTCCCGTCAGGGTTGTCAGGAGATGCTGCAAAGCCCGGTGTCGGGCAGACGCCCCCCACACCACCGCCCGCCCCCTGTCTTTTGCCGCTGCCCGGCCGAGTCCCGGGGCAAAGCTACCGGGTTATGAGGTCTATCCCTTCAGTTGCCTTTTTTTTTTTTTCTTTTTTTTGAGTTTGAATGTTTGTAGCGACAGCGGTTTGCAGCGGCGGTGTTGTTTCATCCGTGCGAACTGCGTGCAGTTTGATACAAATGCATGGGGTTTATCCTGTGAATGAAATGGGGCAGTAGCCTTCAAATAGCCTTCAAAGCTAAATCTTGCCTTGGGCTTGTCAGAGAGCTGTACCTTGTTTCCTTGAAATACAAGTAGTTGGTGTAAACTTAAAAAAAATTTTAAAAAGTCAGTGATTTTTCTAGGAAAAAAAAAAAGCGCCCCTTACTGAAAGAACATAATGTATAGGCTTTAAAGAAGGTTTGTATTCTGTAGCGATTCGTGAGCCTTGGGAAAAATGTCATTTAGTTAATTTAAAATTCAAATGGATAACTTGGAAAATGAATGCAAAACGAATACAAATTTGCACTGCAAAATGTGGATATGTTCTCTTACCGACCTTCGGGTTGGGCAGTAGAAACAGTCTGGGTCCTGGAGCTAACATTCCGGGAAAAGGTGCATTAGAACAAACTTTGCTTCTTAGCTCACTTCTAAACACCATGGTTCTCCATCTCTGTTATACCTCGCTGTACCAAGCAGGAGTACACGCTGAAGTCGCCCAAGGAATGTTCTGTTAGAAGGTGCAGAGTGTGGTAAAATATCATAATAAAGAGCTGCTGCCTGGGATGCAAGCTTCCTGTAACCAAGCAAACACAACTTAGTTATCGTTTGACATAAGGAATTATAGGTGAAATGAGAAATAACTACCCATCAGAGGATAGTGGTTAATGGGTCTTGCTCTACGTGCATGCCCACAACACACTGCCAGAGTATATTCTGAGATCTGTCCTTCTTAATGTCTCTATTGATGACGTGGACGAAGTCATTGAACCTCTCTTCAGATCTGCAGGTGACACCTAAGATCGTGTTATTGAAGATATTCGTAAGTCGTGTTGTCTGTTTGCTCATGTATATAACACTGATTCTAACCTTGTCTTAATTTCACTCATCAAAAGATACTTGATGACACACTGTGTGAGAATTGACTTAGTGATGCACTGTGTTACAGTTATTCAGGCTTTGGGCCATGCTGTGAAACACTAGTCTAGTTCAGCTCAAGCAGTCACTGATAAAAGGTGATCTTGCTCCAATAGATCTTCTGTAAGGCTCTGCTCTGATATAGAACACTGTAGGCTGTGCCAGATAGTAGTAGTGAAAGAACCACTGGGTCAATGTGGTTAGCTTAACAAAAGATAAAAAATCAAAAAGAATGAGTAGGAGATTTTTGTACTGTTCAGGATGGGCAGTGTCCTTTGCCCTCCTCTCACAAAACGTTTTTCAGTTATGCTTTTTTTCATTTTTCTGTCTTTTCACTACATTTCTCAAGTTATACACAAAGACAGTCTGTAGGTAAGTTTAGACTTACCATAGCTTCTTCCCCATTGTGGCTGTGAGTTAAAATACTGTAGATTTTCCAAATATACTCTCATTGTACAAGTAAAAAGTATTTTTAGGTGATTGAAATTACAGGCCACTTTGAATTTAAAATACAGGTACCAAGTACTTTTCTTGTTAAAAAAATAAAGTTTAAATATATATTAAAGGAATATTTAATGTTTAAATATATATCTTCAGAATGATTGTATCTGGAGGGGGAAAGAGGATTGCCATTCCCATAGATTTAACTCTTCTGTGAGGCTATCCTTTATCTTTCAGTTTATGTGCTTTTGTAATTTTGTACATACTGGATGCATTGTAGAGGTTAGAGCATACCACACTGGCCATGAAAAATTTTATTTTAATCTTGTATTGATATGGAAAGAATTTTTTTTTAAATATTTACTGTTATTAAGCCAGGTTGCTATCATCTTTGTAAAAGGGATCAGTTATTAAAACTTTTCCTGCCTTCTTTTCAGGATTTATTTGGTGTGAGTATGGTTGTTCCTTTAATGAACCTTCATATAAAATCTCTAGGAGCAAGTCATACAGTTGCTGGAATAATAGGTGAGTTGCAGTACTTGACTGATTTACCAAAGAATAAGATAATGTGAAGTGGATTACGCCATACTGCAAATTGGACATTGTAACATGATTCTTCCTTGCTACTAGCATAATAAAAAGACCAATTTCCAAGTAGAACTGTAAGGGCATCCATACTGCTTTAGACCCAAAGACCTGTCCAAACTTGTATACTGATAGTAGCCGAAAGCAAGTGCTTGAAAAAGAGAATTATTGAAAAGAACAAGGAAATCTTGCAGTAACTCTTGTACAGATGCTTTTCCAGCATGCAGGAATTCACAGCTCAGCAACTCTGGAAGCCAGAGGTGTTGCTTTTAGTTTTGTTGTTATTTACAGGCTTTGCAAACAGCACTTCTGCAGCTGGTTCTCCTGAGCTTTCCAAAGCCCATGATTGCTCCCAGTTTGATTAAATTCCTTGCAGCTGTCTTTTGGCAAAATATTTATCATCTTTAAGGAGTGTTTACAAGTAAATTCTGAAGGTTTGGAATTTTGTCTTAAAAATGAAGTGGTAAGATGAAGTTTCATGCTTCTAAAGTTCTTGTTTAATGATGCAAGTATGATGTATGATATTCTTTATAGCTATGTGTGGTTGACATGGGATCTGTTATTCAGTTTATTACCTTGCTTTTTTATTTTGGATTACATTTAGCACTTTTCATGAAATAATTCTGGTTCTGCTCTGAGTTGTCAGAGTATTATTTAACGTAGCAATTCATCAAAAATATGTTTCATTTCAACAGTCTGCTTTGATTTTTAACTTTAAAAGAAACTGGGTTTTGAGGTGTATTCTTATAAACAAAAAAGGCTGGCGGATGTTTCTCTTTGCTTCTCTTTGCGGCTTCTCTTGTTACTAACTGCTGTAATACTAAACTCAGCCTCCAAAATGAAAGAGGAGGGTCTGTGGTTTCTTCAGGGCTTCTGTGGTACCTTGTAACATGTTGGAGTGCCAAATGGAAAGTAATGAGTGCCTCCCAGTAATGAATTCTCTCCTGATTCTGACAAAGTGATTGTGAGTGCCAATGTTTAATACATCATACAAAGCAACATCCTTCTTCATTACGCAGTTTCTGCTGAAAACTTGTACAACTATTTCTTTGGTTATGTGCTTCACCCTTGGTTTGTCCTGCTCGCTCTTCTTATTCTTCTGTAAATTATTTGCAGAGTTTCTCTCATGTTGTCTCATTTAAAAATTTTGTGCGGTTTTCATTAAAAAACCCCAAACCCTCAGTTTAATTTTTAACATTGATATTTTACTTGTTTGTTTTAGGATCTCTCTATGGTATAATGCAACTATTTTCCAGCACATTTGTGGTGAGTTCTAACACTCTGTTCCTAAGTATGTTGGTATTTCTGTGGATTTTAGGGGAAAAAAGGATGAGGTTAATGAGTGTTTCTTGAAATTTTTAAAATTTTTATAGTGTTCATATAAGCATTTTTGGTTGGTGGATCCAGTTTTTAGTTTGTGTGGAAAATGTTTGTTTCCTTTGTAGGGAATCATCAAATTTTTCAGAACTAAACAGAATACAGTCTTTAGACAAAATCAAGAATCCACATTTTGGGCTCAGTTGTACATTAATGAGCATGTCACAGTCACACAGGGTTCTCTTCAGTGTTGGTGCTAGTAAAGCAGTTTTCTTCAATGCAGTAGCCTGTCCAAAAAACAGTCTCACAAGTCAGTTCTTCATAAGCCTTTTACCTAGTGTTTGCTTTCCCTGCTTAATGCGCAGTGCCCTGTAATTTGCCATGTGGCCTAAATTCATGTATTATGCCTTTAAGATTTGTTTGGTTTTGTTTTCCATTAGCTTTCGATTTTTTACATCCTATTCTAAGCAAGAGTGCAAAGACTAAATGTCAAGGCTGAACCTCTTGAATGTATGCTTTACTTATTAATACCTTAGTCCCTGCATTTAGCCAGGAACACCTTTAATGTTACCCTGATACCTCCTAGCTTCCAAAAGAGCAGATTTTGAGCATCCCATGGAAAAAACTGTTCCAGGATTTGCTATGCAAGACTATTGCCTACTTTATTAAACTTCCTGTTTGCAATCAAGCGGATTTATAAGCGTGCTACATGCAAATTCACTGTTCACCCTTCTCATAAATACTTCCCACTTGTCTACACTCAGATGATGAATTCCTCATAGCTAAGATCATTCCTTTTAGGATGCTCAACAAGTGTCTAGTACATAGCAACCATTGTTGCAAAGAAATATTTGTGGTCGGTTGTGATAACATTTTCAGAGAGCTGCTACTACTATTTCATGGTGTTTATTGCAGGATTGTATTTTTAAAAGAGAGAAATTGTTTTTAAAAAAGCTGTATGCATGACATTAAACAGAATGATAGTTCCAGCAGGTGCACTGCCAGCAGAGCAGAGCTCTGCTCATCAGTTCCAGATTTTGAGCACTTAGGAATGTTGTGTAATAAGCTTATTAAGCTTTCATTGACAGTCCTTTGATCTCTTTTCTCAATTTAATTTAGAAGTACTGATTGTTCACTGTACATAGTTAAATGGTATAAAAAGCTAATCTTAATTTCCTGCTGTATGAAAGGGCTGCTGGAGTGACATAGTAGGAAGACGGTATTCCCTGCTTGCTTGTATTCTTCTCAGTGCACTGGGTTACTTCCTTCTTGGAACATCTACCACTGTGTTTCTGTTTGCCATTTCTAGAGTCCCTGTAGGTGAGTAAATGCCTGGCATTTTGCAGTTTAAATTCCCTGTAGTCTCAGCTTGAGAATTATTATTAGAGAAGTTGTGGTATGTGGATGGCTACATGGCATCATCACCCAGCAACACCAGCTGAATCTCAGTAATGGAAAAATCTCTACAAATCAAACATTCTCATGGCCTTTTTCTTAAAACAATTTGAAATACTTACTCAACAACTGTCACAAATTTTATGCCACCTTGAATGGCAGAATTTTGTGAGAACAGGAGTGCAGCAGTTCCTTGAAAGAAGCTATTGTAAGGTTAGTCATAACAGGTACACAATACACCAAATCACTGCTGGAAATCTTGGCCTGCATTTGCAACGCAGAGTGAAATGATACGTGCATTATTGTGTTTTTTCTCGTGCTGAAAATATACCTCAAAGTGATAATACAAGATCTGGCTGAAATTTTAGGTCAGTACTTCAACATAATATTTATGTTGGGCAAAAGCATGTACATTTGCAGCGCTGAAGCTAAGTTTGTGCCAGGGTTCATATCAGATTTCTTATAATAGCTGAACACCTATTACATGTATTCTGATATAGTAAGTATCACTATTACTGTGAACACATCTATCCAAGGGCATTTTTATGGCCTATAGTCTTGATTTAGGAACTGTTTATATTGTTTCTTCATTTAAAGACAATTTGCTAATTAATTATTTGGTCGATATTTGATTACTTAGTAGAGGTAATACTTCTTAATGCTAACACCACTGTGACTGTGACAGTGTTGCCCTGGTCAGAGGGAAGGAGCATAAAAGACTTCATTGCATACCTTGCAAAAGATTGCAGGTATTCCTGTGGTGTGCTTACCCCCTGTGCTCTTCTTTTGCCAGCCACCAGTCTCCCACATGAATTTGGTATGTTACAATCCCGGAAATCTCCATGCTCAGCAAAGTTAGTACAGAGCTATGTTCATAAGCAGACAAGCCATTCCTGCTCCACCATTACCACCCACAATTTCCTGTTTCAGTGACTCTCTTATTCCTACTGTGCTCCAGCACTCAGCTGAGGTCCTTCTTCTTTCAGCAGGGCTGCAGGAGCAGATGCATGAATAATTTTGATTCTTAAGTCCAAATTCTTGAAGAGCCAGGATGACGGTCATGGCCCAAAAGGCTGCATGACTCTAGCATTGAAGAATTTGTAGCTTATGGAATCTTAAAAATACCGATCATACAGGTTTTGAACTTTGCTATTTCATGTAGCTTCTGTAATTTTTAATCTTTTGGACTGAGCAATAGATGTTTCTCACTTTGTTTATATTATATTGCAGGTATTTTCAAGCACACCCTCTCCATCTCTAAAGCCCTGCTTTCAGACTTGGTTTCTGAGAGAGACCGCCCATTAGTAATGGGACGTTTCAATGCAGCCTCTAGTGTGGGCTTCATTCTGGGGCCTGTCGTTGGTGGCTACCTTACAGAGCTGGAAGATGGCTTTTATCTAACGTCTTTCATCTGTGCCTCCATCTTCCTTCTGAATGCTGGTAAGTTCGCATCTTGGGCCCCTTCGTTCCTCACTCTTGTGTTTTTATACCGTTTGTAATACCTTGAATTCATGGTGTGTTTATTATCTATGGCATACACGCTCTGTATGCTGATGCTACCTTTTCAATTTGAACCTGTGTGGAAGGGTGGAAATTTTGAAACCGTTAACCTCCAGATGCTTTTCCTTTGTATATATCTTTTACATTCAGACATAGGAATGGGAATTTTTAGTGTGCCCAAAGATGAAGACTAGAAATCACAATTTTGGCTTTAGCCATTAGACTTGTTTAAATATTGCAAATGTGTCACCTCAGTGTTTTCCTTCTTTGCTTTCACCTCATTTAAAATTGAACTGATACTGTGAATAACAGTAGACTTAATCTTCATAATTTTTTAAAGTGACATTATTGTTAAAGTCCTTTTTTTAAATTTTGATCTTTAAGAAAACTTTTACAATCAGACTAATGTCTTCCACGTAAAGTTAATGAAATTGAATGAAATCAGCTAATTTCTTGACCTATGTAGGTCTTGTCTGGATGTTACCCTGGAGTGAAGAAAACACTGGCAGTAGGGAACATCAACAAGGCAACAAAGGAACAGACAGTTTCTCAGCAAAAGCAAATAGTGACCTGCACTTGAAATCAGCAACTAATGGAGCTATGGCAAGCGATAGTCTTTTCCAGTCTCCGTGGATCCAAGTTACAACAGTGCTGAAGAGGATTAAAGGAATTGCATGCTCTGATCTGTGGGATATATTTTTAGTGCGATTGCTGATGTCTGTTGCTATACTGCTGTACTATAGCAATTTTAGTCTGGCCTTGGAGGAGAGATTTGGAGTGAAACCCTTGTTTTCTGGATACCTAATGAGCTATAGCAGTGCGCTTGGAGTCCTGGCTGGTTGTCTGCTCGGACCAATAACAAGATTCTATCAGCACAACACTTACAGAATTTTGTTGCACTCCAGCACACTTACCTGTACGTTGATTCTCCTGTATGCGTCAGCTCTGAGCATATGGATGGTCATTTTATCTTCCACGTTCTTAGCCTTTTCAACTACTATAGGTCGTACTTGTATCATTGATCTTGAATTGACTGTTGGTGGGAATGAGGCCAGCGGTACGCTCCTAGGCGTTGGACAGTCTGTGACATCAGTGGGACGTATAGTTGCCCCGCTCCTTTCTGGAATTGCTCAGGAGTTCACTCCTTGTGGCCCACCAAGTCTAGGGGTTGGACTAGCTTTAGTAGCTATTCTGATAATGAACGCGAACAAACAAAAATACTGTAGCTATGGAAATGTTAAGTTAAAAAATCAGTAGCTGCAAATTTGGATTGCACAGAGGTATCTTACAGGAGAGGCAAAGTGAATCAGCCTGGGGTGATGTTTACACCTGCCAGACTTGTACAGGATCTTTTAAGAAGGCACATTATATTCACTTGGAAGCAAGTACATATAAATATTTCTGCTGCAGGGATGTTAACTCCAGACAAATGTTATTCTAACTGGTACCACTAGAACACTTGTGAGGAGGACAGGTGTTGCTTTATTGTACTGTCTGGGATTTTTTTAATGGATTTTTAACCTTTTTGGAGAGAAAAAAGAGAATTACATGAAATACACAAATCCGTCGTGTAGCTCACATTTGAAACGGTGTTTAGATTGATAGATTGTTAAAAGATGTAAATGGATACTTATTATTTAATCAGTGGTGAATTTTTATTATTTAATCAGAAGAATTTGCAATATAGCTCATTGGCCTTAATTTCTTATGCTGTGGCCTGCTGTCATTTGTCTGCTGTGACAGTACCTTAATTAACAGTGTGTTTGCTTTTGTGATTTTGTTACGCGTACTTTGTCTGCAAAACTTGCTGCACAGCATGGTGAGGTACTTTGGGGCAGCTATCTGACCCTTGCTGATTCCTGGTCATTCTCAGGTAACAGAATTGAATATATGCTAACTTCATGTATTAGAAGGCCTAAAATGGAAACTTTTAGAATAACATGGGGTCATTCAGACTGAAACCGTGACTGAATGTAAGCTTTATTGAAACTTAAGCTGGTATTTTCTGTTTAGTAAAACTTCTACTGAACAAATTTGTCATAAATTATTTGGTAATATTCCCTGTGCAATTTTTCTGCCTTCATTTTAAGAATAAATTTGCTTCTTAATTCTTTTGAATGACTGTTAAAGGTGTGCTGGAGCAATTCTCAGTTCATGGATGTGGATTAACACATCCTCATTTCTGGAGGCATAAGTGACATTTCAGTGACAAATTTGTTGGTGTTTTAATCTTCATTGTCTGCACTGCTTAACTAATGAGAGGCTACTCTCAAAGCTATACCAAGAGTTGTAGCACTCGCCTGTGCTATTTACTGTTCAAGCTCATATTACTTGCCAATCATCAGTGTTTGCATTTCATTTGAAACGTATGAAGAATATATTTTGCACTGATAACATTCCATATGTTTTTCCTAGTGTTACTTGATGAAAGTACAAAGTCAGCTATGTATAATTGTTGGGGGTGTTTTTTGATAAAAACAATTTAGTTATCTTCTTGAACACATCTGTGCAAATAGTGTTGCTGCTTCAGGAGAATCATAGATGGTGTTTTGCATTTTATTATTTGTTTTTCTTCTCTACCTTTTCCAGTGCCTGCTCTCATTTAAATCCTTGCTGAAACCTTCATGATTCCAGTGGCAGCACCATAGGAATATGTATAGAATTCTGAGTTGTTTTAATTTTATATATTGATGTGTGTGTCTCATTGCTGCTATGATATCAGTACATATCCTCAGAGTTCCTTATTGTAATAATCTATGATTCATTTCTCCCTAGGAACTTCAGGCATTTTCAAGTGTCTTACCTCCTTCTGTCTTGTTTGGTAGATGTCCCAAAACATTCTTGCCCTAAATTTCGTATTTTCTTTCTTTCCATCTTTTAAAATTGTTTTCTGGGGAGTTTGTTTTGTTTTTTACTTAAAACTAACCCTCTGTAAGTCAGGGACTTCTGTTTTGCAACTATAGGAAGAGGTAAAGGAAAAGGGTAGGAAAACCTCCTCAAATTAATATATATGAAAGATTTAGTTGCTTTTACTATATTTGTTGATTATATGGGACAACAGATACCATTTACGCTTCTAAGCTGCTTCACTGATTAAAGCTGAATTCTGTAGACACCATAAAATTTACTTTATGCTAACATATACAGCTGCCTGAATATTGCTTTTCTGCTTATAAAAACTTGAAAACTTCACTGTTTTTGTTTATACATAAATGAAAAACATGCTTTCCACAATCAGCAAATATTTTGAAAAATAATTCTCCATATAAGCTAAATAAAACCAAAATTAAATAATCTAATTGAGAAATCTGTGGAAGGCTGTCGTCTCAGGGACATGTTGCAACTGATGTTACAGAAGAAAACTTCACTTGTAGGTCAAAATGATTTCTGAAGTGCTGCAGAAACATTTTTCTTTGTAAAGACTCAGTTACAGAAAAGTTGCCCTATTTTTTTTTAAGGTATAGAAATAAAATGAAGTGACATTCTACATCTATCATTTTGTCACTGTGTTTTTTTCCCTTTTTCCTCTGCTGAAAATACAGCACAAAGTAGAGGTGTTCAAGTCAATATGAAGTGCAGTTTTTTTTTTCTTCAAGCTGTTCCTTAAAATGATCATTTGAATCTGCTTGCTTTTCACATAAAAGGCACAGGAGCCAAGGAGTCAACCAAGAAGTGGCTTGACAGTGAATGAAAAAGAAGTAGAAAATACAGAACTTGCTAGTTTTGAGTTGGAGCGCTTAAAGCACTAGTTTCTAGTGCGTGGAGACCACGTTTGGATCCCCTGTGTTGTCTCTCAGGTGCCATAACTACACAAGTTCAGAGAGCGATGAGTAAATGACTTCCCTGGAGAGGGGGAGGTGTGACTCCCTCTTTTCTGTTGAGGGAGGAGCAGTTCCAGCTATTTCTGGCTACAGTCTAGTGGGCTTTACTGAATTACTGAGCAGGTTCTTGAATCCAGCTGTTGTATCTGAAGACTTCAACAAAACAGAGATCTGAATATGAAATAAAGTTTCTACCTTCAAATCACTGCAAATTAAGATTTTTCTCTTGATTGCTGTTACTTTAGGTTTGGGTTGGTTTTCATGGGATTGTAGCAGGGTTGGGTTTTTTTGCCTTTTACCTTTGGAAATTTTCACTTTTTAACAGTGACTACTTTTCTGACCTTTATGATCAGCTGATGTCGAAGAGGCTGTGTATCCAATGTAGTGATTTATTTCTATAAAAGAGCTGGTAGCATATGATATGTACTGATTTTCTTGCTTTTAAATGATGAAGCAAATGTCAGATTTATTCCATGTTGGTGCATGCTGAATACAGTTGAAGAGATCCTTTATAAACATACCAGTTCTGCAGATTTCAGTTTCTCGTCTTGTTTTCTCCGAATTTACTCACCGCAAAACCATCACAGAGGTCAGTGCCGTTCTCCTTTTCTGAGAACAGGTTGCTTATTGAGCAGATAACACAGCAACAGAACAGGACAAATGTTTATTTCTAACTTGCTTGCTGATTACTTCAAGCAGTCTGTAATGCCACCGCATTCTAGCTGATGGGAACCTCTCTGGGTCCATTCAGGTGCTGCCAGCCCTCGTTTGGTTATGGGTGGTAGGGAATATCCCTGGGTAAGTGATGCTTTATAGCTTAGCACTTTGGGATTTGAAAACCCAAAAACCAATTGTGCTGTCATTGCTATAATTTTGAAGGCTCAGTCACAAAAAGCTGATCATTAATCTTGTAAGGGAGTATATTGGAGCCTGAACTTTGAGAATCAAATGACTGTGAGTGTCAGGCTTCTTTCTCATACAAAATGAAAGAGTTTGTAGAGCTGGTTTTAAAGGGGAGGCTTGAAAAACTTCTGTGTTAACTTACAAGGAGAAATGAAGGCAAATTTCTGGTTATTTTAAATCCTAAATTAGCATCAAAGAACTATTTTTGAGATGTGCTACATCATAGGAACTGCTCTTCTGTCAAATTTGTAATAAACAGGAGGTCTTAGATATTAAAAATAAATGAAGTAAACTAGTGTATTCAAAATCTCTTTTCCTTTTTGTGGCAAAAAATTACTTTTTGAAACAAAACCTGTGGCAAATAGGATGCTGTTGTAACTCACACATTTGAACCTGAGCACATTTCAGATCATGAGCCAGTGAGACTCACCAGAGCAGCCAGTATAACTATTGCTTTCCCTTCTGCAATCTTAGTCCCTCATATTCTGTCAAATCTCACAGGACAAAAAGGCTTCTGAAGCACCTCAGTGCTATGGGGGAACCACGTCAGTGTTTGCTGACTTGGGAGAGGAATGATGCTAACCTAATCTACCATTGTGTTGTCCTATTAGAAGGTCTGTCTACCAGCTGCAAGAAGAATTCTTCGAATGGATAAGATTCTCAACTGACTCAACACAGGATCTAGGAGGGACAATTTTTAGCCCCAACTTTGATTAACTCCAAATGCTCAGGTTCCTTCAACTTATGCTGCCATGCTTTTAAAATTATTATTATTATTTTAAGTAGCTCCCCATTTAGCTGGCTGTCTAATACAGGCCAAGGAGATGAAACTCTTTGACTTGAAAGTTGCAAGACAGCTTTCTGTGCCAGTTTGACTTAAAACAAATTAATTTTCTTCATGCAGTTAGAAACCTTTCTTTTTCATAGCTAGAATGGTCATTGTTTGGATTTAGTTTGAGAACAAGAACGTAACACCCCGGGACAGAGTTAATGTTTTTAATTGCTGTGGTCTAAGAGCCCCGGCCTCTGAGCTCTGCCCACAGGTGTGAGGCAGCTGGGAAGGGGGGCTTAGATGGGGCAGACCTTGACTGACATCCAGACTGATCAATAAGAATATTCCACCACATTGGCATCATCCTTCATATCTAAGGAGCACTGGGGTCTTCTGGCTAGGTTCAGGTTTTCTCAGAGCTGGGACAGAGACCTGTTTGGGGGAGTTCTCTTTGGGACTTTCTTCGGCCTTTTGCCATCCTGCTGTTTTGCAGAAGCCTCTGGGCCTTTCTGCCTTTTTCTCTCTTCTCTCTCTGGGATCGGCTGTTCAGGACCAGGGTGCTCTCTCTCTTCCTGGGGCTGGCTGCTCAGTGCAGACTGAGTTCATGAGGAATTGCATTCAGTATCTTTTATATTCTATTTCAATTTAATATATATTAGCAGTTGTAGTAGTATATTATTGTTATTTCGTTATCTTATTAAACTGTGTGTATCTCAATCCACAAGTTTCTCTCTTTCCTTTCGATTCTCTCCCCTATTTGGGGGTGGGAATGGGGGGGAGTGAGTGAGTGGCTATTATGGTTATATTGGTAGCTCGAGTTAAACCACGACTCTTCCTCATGGTTGTTCACACAACGCGCAGTGTCAAGGACAGCTGCAGGTTTATCTAGAAAGTGCAAGATCTATCATGGTCTGCTGAAATGAGGGATTAAAAAAAGGACTCCTAGTCCTCCTGTCTCTCCCAGATTTAAATAGCACCTGAAGCAAGTAGGCCATGTCTTCTCTCTACTGTGTCCCGAAGCAGTTCCTCCTTCTCATCCTTGGACTCCACCATGTTTTCTGGCATGAGCCTCCAATCTATTGTTGGCATGGCTGGGGCTATGTATTGCAGATGCCATGTTTTAAGCATATTCGTAAGCATATTTTTATAGGATCAAAGCTCTTGTCATACAAAAAGCGTTCCTCCAGCCAATTTCAAAATCCTTCATCTTTTCTTCTGGAGCTGGGGGATGTTGGCAGAACTTGGACAATTTTGGAAATGGTGACCAGCTGAAGCATTTCTTGCAGTGTGAGCCTTAAAATGTTGCTAATGTTTGAAATTGGTGGACTTGGCATATCTTGAAAAAGGTCGTACAGGGTGCGGTGTGTTTGCTCCCAGAGACCTCAAGATACTCTTCACAACAGCATTTTGGCTATTAATAAATTTTTAACTTGGTTTCTTTATGTGATTTCTACGTGGCTTTAGTGGAGAAAGATATTTTCAAGTTTCTAAATTGTTATGCAGCATGGTTTTCTTTTGTTGAACACCTGTGGTTTCAGTGGAGCTTGCATTATAATTTAGTACCAAGTAGGACAGCCCTTAAAATTTTGCCTCTTATGGCAAATTATTCTAATTTTCTCTTTCAAATAGCTGCTTAAAACAGATAACTGGGTGTCTATCTACTCTCTAGCCCTTGGTAAATATCCTTTCTTATCCTTTGTATTTATAGGCCTCTGAGCAGCTAAAGGGGCCAAGAAATTCTCAGAAAACCCTAATTCACAGTGTAACATACATATTTTCTTGCTGTCCCTAAAACTGGACAACTGGGCATTGTGCTTCCTCACCAAGGCAGTAAAATATCAATACTACAGAGTGTACTAGGGAGAGTCCAGCTGGAAACAAAAAGTTTGCATGTGAACTTGGCATGTTTCCCAGTCACTGCTGAAGATGAGGTTTCCTGACAAAGTAAAAAACATGTCCCCAGTCAATACATGACTTTCCCCATCAGATGGTGCTCGAGGACAGATTTATTTGGCATTTCATTCTCCAGCAGACAAACTGATACAACATGAAGAAAAAGTCTCCTCTGCTACTTATAATTAGATGGGCTTTTTAGAAAGATCAAAAAGTGCTACTGAACATGTTTTTCCTTTGCAGGAAAATAAAAGAAGAGATAAGGAAAGGCAAACCTCTGAACCAAACCAGAGCAAAAGGAGCTAGCTACCTGGGATACAGCGTGTGACACCTGCTTGCTGTCATTGCTACTGAAAAGGAGAACACCCAGGAAAGCAGTTCCCAGAGGTGATGAGAGTCTGACCCAGCAGTAGTAGAAAAGCACCTGAAAAGGGTGGGAGGAGCAGGAGTGAGGAAGGGCGCAAGCACTTGAGAGGTGACAGAGTCCCAGGAGATTTCTGATTCTACTTAGCAGTGTAACTGTGCTAGAGATCTGCCTTGATGCTTGTATCTCAAAGTGCTTTGGAAAGGTAACAACGTGCTAGCATGTTTTGAAGCACCAAGAACTTAAGATCATATTTCATATAAATGACCTCCAATTTGATGTGCTTGTACTGTGAGGCACCCAGTCTAAATACCAATGATCTGAGCATTCACTGTACTAACAGACAACCAGCAGAGCAGTAAGGTTCCTGAAACCTATGTTCAGTATTTAAAACAACTGTGCCAAAAAAAAAAAAAAGGGCAGCTTTCCCTAGATACAAGCCAATCGCTTGATCATTACCAGCACATGGAAGAGAAAGCTCCACAGGGAGTAAACTAAATATTAATGTGCAACATTTAATATATATTTATTTCTTTGGTCAGATTTCAGATGGGCCTGATATAAAACACTTAATGTAAACAGCCTGATCTGCAAGGAGAACGTGGTTTCAAAACTGAAATTCAAATTCAAACTCAAGGCTTTTTTCTATTTCAAACATGATCCCAATAACGCAGTGACAGAGTACTTGCTGACAGTTTTACTGATGAAACATATTTTCCTGTTGAAAGAAAAAATCAAATTTGTTTTTAAAGCTTGCTGGCTCTATTTGAACCAAGTTTTATTTCCAAACAAGAGATGATCATTAAAGGATAGCTAAGTATTGCCTTCCATAAAAATCATGTTATTCATATGAACATTTGATGACTGAGATTTCTAGGATTCACATTGCCATCCCTCTGCACCTTAAACTTTGCATTTGACACACAGCAGAAACTTCCATAACTGCAACAGAGGAAAAAGACTAAAAGACCTGTGCCAATAAGAGTTTAGAAAGGTTTAACATTTCAAATGCACACGTGAAATAAATATTTTGGAAAACCTGTTAGAAGAAAGATAGTCTTAATCCCCATTTATAAAACCAATTTATTAACCCTGCCCGCAAAACTTTGAAAGAAATACAGCCCGTGATTTTTAAAGGAAATTCTGATTTTAATAGTTCTTTCAAAACAAGCTTAAATAAAAAAAAAATCTTATTGCCCACAGATTTAGAAATGTGCTAATGAAAAAGAGAAGTTATGATTTCACAGTGTACATTCTTCAATGAAAGTTATCAATCTTGTAACAAGTAGGATGAAAATTATTTCTGCATTGTGCTGAAATGTCTATTTGTGCTAAAGCAAGCTCAAAACTTAAGACAAATTAAGTGGGACAGAAAGTGCAAATTCCTGAGAGCTACGGTTATGTATCATTTATTTTAATGCACCCTCCCTTCCCACATGCTCTCAGATGACAGCCATTTATGCTGGGCTGAAGAAGTCTGTGTTTCTTACGGGTGTTATTAAGGTGCACAGTGACTTCAACTGATTCCAGGGCTCTGCTGTGCTACTTTTCTGTACAAACAAATTAGATGGAACATTTTTGTTCCTTGGAGTGCATAGCTCAGACAAAGAAAAGATTATCTTTCCCCTTTTACAGATGAGGAAACAAAAGCAAAACAAGTTGACCAGGGTCACAAGCATGAGTGAGCGAGCTTTCTTGAATCTCCGTGGTCCCTGACTCAAACAGGAGACTGCTCGCTTTGTGTATGTGCAGCGCTCTGCAACTATTCTACTGCTGTGTTTGCACTGCAACCCTGAAACTAAGGTGCAAAAAGCAATTTTGAATAAGAATGTCATTTATTCGCTTGAGGTTTTCTCTTTTGAGGGCTTCTGATGTCCTGCTAGGTGCTCTCAGCTCTTGTTGATGTCAGTGAAAGTCAAGGTAATTCAGACTTCCTTTGTAATCCTCAGTACCTTTCAAAGGTAACATATTGCCAAAAATTCAGAAAGCAAAAATTCAAGCAATTCAGGTCTTGTTTCTGTTGCAGCTCCACTCTGTAAATTGTATTTGCAATTCTGCTTCTACAGCTTGTTCCTTTTCCCTCTTTTTCTGCACCACAGCTCTTCAAACAAATTGGGCTTCAGCAATATATTTATTCTTCTTACAAAGTCTATATGATAGGTGCATTGTGCAATTTTCAGTGTTACTTATATTAAAGCTCTGGTTAAAACAAGTATTTGGTTATAAATAAAATCTGAAATGATACAGAATTTTTTTAAGAACCCATTCGTCACTGGACTTTCAGTGAATATTTTAAATGGATAACTGGGTATTGAACCTGCATGACTTGGTTCCACAAGAGATGATGTGATAAGGCACATTTCCATCCTATCTTAATAGTGGAAATAATGTAATTAAAGCATTGCCGTAAGTTATTTATAAAAGAGGTTTTCTTTTTTTTTTCTTTTTTCTTTTTTTATGTCTTCAGCTTTTCAATTGCTCCAGTATTCCTTTCACTTAGTTAATGGTATTGACTTCACCCAAATGGAAGTGGTTAGATCCACACTGAGGCTTGGTTTTGTTTTGTTTTTAATGGATCCCACAGTCTGATCAGATAGTTTAGAATCCTCATTCGATATATCCACATTTCATTACCAATAGCTCTCTTTTTGCTGCGTTCAGTACGGCTGGTTCTCAGACTTATTTCTCTGCCTTTCCCCTTGCGACGCTTGCCTAACTAACCGTGGTGGTGGGACAGGTCTTGCTGACCCGTGGTCTGCAGTCAAATCTTCCCTGCTCAAAGTGCCAAATCTTGGTCTCGTCAGCAGTGGCTGCCTGAACCCAACGGATGGCTGAGGCAAGGTGCTCGGCTCCTGCTGCTCTCCTCGGCCATCCTGGCTCCCGTCAACTTCGTTCTTCCACTCCACCCTAAACTCAGGTGGTGGCCTCTGCTGCCTCGGTCTCTGGTCTCTCAAGATCTTCCCTGCTCTGGGTCTTAGATTGAGCACCGTGGTAGTGGCATCCATCTCAGAGTCACTGCTGTCACCCACTGTTAATTGAAAACAAAATTAAAATTTTAGGTGCAGAATATTACTGTTTCAGGAATATCTGAATAACAGCAGATTGAGGACTAGCAGCCATAGAGGAAAGTTTCCCTGTGTTTCCTAAATTCAGTGCCTTCTGATTAGACCCAGTAAGAGACACTTAACTCTGCCAGGAACAAGGATAGATTTGACTTACAAACTCCCCTCCCCTAAAAACTGTGATTTTTAGAAAGCCCTCGCTCAGCTGCTCCTTAATCACCGAGTGCCACGCTGTTTGAGTTGCCATTTCCCCAGTTCTGCCTTTGGATTTAGAAAAACCTGTCTCTCTCTTAGCTACTTGGGCTCTAGTTCCTGCTGATTTCCAAGTAGGATACAGAAATGAGATTTTTTTTCCCCTCACATCCCATGGAATCTAATCTGAGGGGCTCTAGAAACTTGACTTTGGAAAAGGAGCGTCAATACTTCCCCAAGCAAAGGATCTCCCAAGGTCAATGAACAGACGGGAGGAAACATCCCATCCTTAATATTCTTGAATGTCAGATATCAAAGAAAATCCACAGGTCAATTCTCACAGGTTGCAAGTGCCGCAGGCTCATTCTGTCCCTCACAGCAGGGTAGAAGATGGTCAAGGGAAAGCTGGCGTAATCATTCAGGGAATACTCTTAAATGATCACTATCAGGTAAACAAAGCTAGAAACATTCCAGATGTGTATACATACACATTCTGGGTGTATACATACATTCTGGATGTGCATACCTTTCCCCCAACAGACTTCCATCAAATTGAGTAATGTCTTAATCAAAATTAGCACACTTCTGTCATTTGATAATAATTTTAATAATCATTTATGAACGACTCAGATTTGTTCTTAGAGCTATGTCAGATTCAATGTTTTAAAGATATTAAAGAAAAGAATTTTGTACTGTTCAACTGTCATAAGAACAACTTCCATTAGTAGCCTACATGTTATTTCTTTTAAAAAGGTGAGGAAGGAGTCAGCAAAATGTATCACCACATAATTGTCCATTCACCCAGATAATTATATGTCAAGGAAGGTCTTCATCAGACTATGTTTTCAGGCTTCCCCCCCCCAAATATGTCAAATAATATATCTCTTGACAATTGAATAATCTGGAGGCACATTTTCTCTTTAATTCTAGGTGACAGTAGGTGACCTCTGCAGACGTAGCTACAGAATAAAAGGGATCCTACATTCAAGAGAGCAAAGACATAATTATTAACAAACAAAACCATGGTCTATTGCTGAATTGATCTGGAAGAGTAGGAAACTAATTGGGATGGGGATCAGGACATTTTAGTGATTGTGCAGAGATTTAATCTTCCCAAGAAGAGACCTGGATGGCTGCTTGGTACAAAAGGGAATGCTCCTGAGCATGGTAAGGTAATAATCAAATTAGTATATAGAACTGGCCAAAGTTTTCACATCAAATGGTTGTCTTTCTCCAGATTTTTGTTTGTTTGTTTAGAATTCAAGAACTCCAGTATGAAACATTTGTGAGATTCAGCAGAAAAATAATTGACATTTTGGTTGCAAACCACAGCATTTTGAGAAGTTCTTCATAAGATCTATAAATCAGATGTCCTCACTTTCCTCTCTGGTTTGGTTCTCAGGGCAGTGTCCTCTACCCTGACCCCAAAGAGAAAAGAAACCATATAAACCAAAAGGGGGATCTGGACAGTATGGAACAAAGACAAACAGAATGAGCCATGGCGGTGTTGAGGAGATGTGCTGTGACGACTGCGCCGCTTCAGCATTTGAACTGGAAAAGCCCCATGAGACTCTCCTGCTGCGACATTTCTCTACACTCAAATAACTGCTTTCGGACCTATTGCTTTGAATGCCGTAAGACTCCTGATAAATATTCAACACCTTGAAATATGCTATGAAGGTATTAACTCTAGAATGAAAGCATGTGAACACAAAACATTTAATATGTATTTGAAAATGAGTATGCTGATTTCTGTATGTCATCCCTAGAAATTCCTTCTACATTGGCAAAATTAGGGCAGCACAGTAAGAGACAGCAGAAATGTTTTCATTACCTCTTGAAGATGTTTTATTTCTCACTCGTAGTTTCTCTGGGAGTTTAGTGTTTTTAGGAAGTGAAAGAAATCTTTTTGTATTTGCAGGAGCCTGTGCAAAGAAATAAATGTTAAGTCACTGCAGACTGAAGTACTTGCATAATGTATTTTAAGATAGGCAACTGAGATTTGAACGGGCTTATGTAGCTAAAGGGTTGGAGAGTAGTTTGGGATTAGCTAATATGTGATCTTTTACTACACACTCAAGTTAACGCTTATTGATGGCTGAGATCTCTGCTAATAAAGGTAAAGACTGAGTAATCTCAAGCAGCTTAATCACAGCAAAGCCTAGTGATATGCCCTCTAAGATGGAAGTTAAAAAATGTAAGCTCTCTAACCTCAGCCTTAGCTGTACAGGTTTTCCTAAGGAAGGCAAATGCTGCAAGCATCACTTCATGCAGCTCCAGTCTGGAACATTTTATTAGTCAGCTGCAAAAATTTGGTTGTGACTGAAGCTCGAGCACATGAACTAATTTGTATTCTGATCTTGCAAGCACTTTATACATATAAGTGACTTTATACAGTTGACTAGTCACGCTGAAGTTGCTGGGGAAGTTAGGCACCAGTGTGATCATTTACCAGTTCAGGGCATTAAAATCCTTGTTTTCCCAGGACTAAGCTCTAAAGGTCCTGGGTGCAGAGCACATCTCACACTTCCTGGAATAATGACAGGTACTTTCCCGAACAGGTTGCTCTTTTTTAAAATTCAAAAATTTCTCAAGAGCATCCTTTCTTACATTTGTTACAAAGACTTTTTAAAACCTTTACAGTCTACCAGCTCTCCCCTGCTTGTACCATTCACTGTTGCACACTGAAAGGGAACCTGAAAGGAAATTTATTTTCCATGAGACATTTTTCTTCTTTGGATATTTTTGTCCTGCTCAGGACCACTACGCTTCCCTCTGTGGTGAATTTACCCAAGGATAATTATTTTTAAAAATCACAGCCTGTGCGTTTTAAAAAGCTGTCAGACACCCTGTTTCCCTGCCCCAAAAAAGTCTCAATCCTGCAAAGTCTCTTCATTATTGCACCTAGTAAATAAATTATTTGTATGACAAAGGCAACATATGTAACTGTGCTTGAGAGGGTAAAAATGTTAGAGTTAATGGCATAGTAGCTGTGGTAATGATCACAAATGAGACATAGCACTTATTGGAGACACCATTCCAGCCTCAGCTGCTGAAGGACAACTGTATCAATGATGGCAGCAGTCACTAAGTATTCATGTTACATGAAAATGCATATTTATAGGATGAGTAATTTCCCCAGCACCTAAAGTGGCAAGATGATTTGTGGGATCAGCTTTCCTGCTGAATCAGCATGTCTGTCAAATATGGTCCAAAGTTTATAATGAAGGTATTGCAGGATTGCCTCAGAGAGCCAAATGTCATCATGCCATGCCATTTCTTCTAGGTGGAGGGGTTTTTCCAATTCTGGGTCAAAACCTGAAGTCCTGACTACATTTTATGAATACTAAAGAACCCACAACATTTTTCAAATTAAGAACTCAACCTGACTGACTTGATCAAAAGCTCTCCTCTTTCCCAAATTTGAAGCATGTTGTAAGTAGTCTGCCTGTCTCAAAGTAATTTTTTACCTCGATCATCCACACTTCATGAAAATACTGACCATCTCTTAGAAGTATATTCTGTATGGAGCCTGTTCAGCCCCTCCAAGATAAAATTGTGGCAGCAGATCCCACCCCCACTACAAGACTGAAGCTTTCCTGAAGGGATCAACGCAAATTAAGAGTTCCATGTGTGCAATTCAAGGTATGTAACATTTGATGTGCAGATGTCTTCCAAATTCAGGATTTATCTTTTTCTGAATTTCAGAAGATTTTTTTCTGCATGACATTTAGCTACAAAGAACTGTTTTCTGTAAAACAACTAAAATGTAAGTACCGGTCTTTCTCTTGACAGGCTGTTAGTTTTCCTCAGGCTCTCCCTAAGGCTGTGCCGACGACGAATGAGAATTTCTTTGGCCTGCTTTTCGTTTGCATCTGCAGCCAAGCTATGTCGGTTATATGACATTGTCTGAAATGTAAAAGCAGTAGTTAGACTCTGAAAAGCACAATGTCAAATGTGCTGAACTATAAGAACAGTGCAAAACCGTCTTTTTGCTTTAACATTTTAATAAGCATCATAAATCCTTCTGAACAAAATCATATCAAAGATGATTAAGAACAAGGGCAGTAATTATGCCAGTATTTTTTTAGTCATTTACTTCACAAGGACTTGCTTTTTTTTTTTAACCTGCTGATGTTTATAATGAAAGATAAATTGGAAAAAGTTGGCTTAATACAGTGTTTACCTCCACATTGTACTAACTCAGTCAATATGTCAACAGAGGACACATATTTGAAAGTGATAAGATGAATCACCTAGGGGGAAGTCATTTTTACCTCCAGCAAGCTGAAGCTTGCTCCACTTTTGAAGGTTTTCCAAGGGCTGAGACATTCAAACTACTTAGCCACAGGAGAGTAAATGTGAAATGTCCTTTTGCTTTTATTTCATTGTTTTTCCAGCTCATCACCTCTGCTTTTAATACAAACAACTTCACAACTGGAGGCAAATGGGAAATCTAATCCCATATCATGAAGTGACCAAAATACTAATATAAGTGAGACAATGTTGGGTTGAATTTGAATTGATGATCTTTTTAAAGTATATTGCAGATAATATAAAACAAGAACATTAATCTTTATCCATAGTATAAGATCAAGGAAGCTATTTACATAAAGGAGTATGAACACGTTTCTGTACATGTGATAGGATATAGATTCACAGGCAATAGAAGTAAATAGCAACATTAATTATGATGCTATGTTACAGTAGATGCTGCACTAGCCCAAAGATATGTTAGGAAGGTAATCAGTATATTCAAAGAGTAGTGGGATATTTAAGTATGCAAAACTTCATCCTTACTCGATGTCGTATTTGGTAGAGATTCTTGGTTAATATTTCTCGCATGTTTTCCATTTCAGTGGGAGAAAGTGGCTTTATTTTTCCTTCATGATATTCACTGTGGCAGAATAAAAACCAGAAAATAGAAGAAAGAGAGAGACAGAAAGAATATTATTTTTATGATTGGGAATTACATTTGAACTATTTCCTTTGTTGGTGTTGGAAACATTTCAAAACAACATTTCAAATCAACAGAGGAACAGGTAAAAATGTAACGTGTAGGAATGAAACCTTGATCTCATTTGAGCCAGTGGTAAGGCTCAAAACTCAGCCTCCAAAATTTGATATAGATTACATTAAATTGTAAATTTCATTAAAGGTACTTTTGAAAATGCCCCTCAGGCTTCCCCCATAGCTATTTGCAGCAGATGTGCAGACACTGGTTCAAATCCAGCTCTGCTCTACATGTTCCCATGAGCAGTTGCCCTTATAAAAAACCACACGCTCCAGACAAGCACAGCTCACCGAGCACTTTGTGTGTGAGCTGCAAGTAAAACACTCTTGGTTTGTGTCCTCTTACTGTTCAGGTGACATTTGGACACAATATGTCCTAAGTCAAAGTGATTATCCTGCCTACAGACTGGGCTGGGAAATAAATTAAGTGACCCAGCCAAAATTCTCAGCCATGCTGGCATCACTTGCTTACCTGAGAGACACCGACGAAGGGACCTTGCTTATCATTCCACTCTCTGCCATCTCAATGGCATGTTTTATTTCCAGCTTCTTGTATAAAGAAACAATGCTGGATTTGGGCTGGTTCTCCCGGATTAGAAGTCTTCGTAGGTATTTATTGTCAAACTTTTTAAACCTGTACATGAGGCAAAACAACCCAACCAGTTAATTTTTACTGTGCATGGTTAAGAAAAGCCAATATACCGTAGCTAAGGCAATTGCGAAGGAGTTTATTCCCTGGGAATTTGTCTGTTCATATTAAAAACATGAGTAACACAATAAATGGTCAAGTTCATCTTTTCTTCAGATAGACAGACTTAACCTATGTTTTGGTTAATACGTTAATGGACAGCCTCCCTAATAGTAACTTTTCACTTTTAGGTATTCTGTGTTATTAGAAAATATTATTTTTAATTCTCCATTTTCATTGTGACAAAGAGAACATTAAATATTTACTGTAATAACAAATAAGAAGTCTAAATCTGCACCGGCTGCTTTTTCTTTGAAATTTTAGCTTACTTTTTTAAATCTCTGGAATTTCTCCTTTCCTCTGAAGCAACTGCAACCCTCTTGGACGCTTAGCGAAAAAATATTGATTACAGCTGGGGTGATTTTGTTTGTTAGAAAATATTTTGCACTCCAGCCATTCTGAAATTAATCTTGAATTCAGGTAAAAAATGTTTCTGAAGGTCATGAAGAGGTAGGACTCTCTCCTTTGCTCCATAACTGTTAAAAGTTCTCACACACACTGGAGAAGAACCAGGTTGAGTAAAAGAAAGTTGTCTCCATGTCATTCACCTGTCAGGAGAGTGTTCTCACTGTCATGCCCCCAAGTCATCGGGAGAGGGCTCTTTTCAGCCCTTCCTGCTGGTGCTATTCCTCTTTGTAGAAAACACTTAAATTCCTGTTGGAGCAGTGATTAGAACACAGGTGAGCAATGACCACGCTTTGGGTCTAAAGGATTTGGGTGTAAAAGAATGTGCTGCTGAGAAAAAGGCGTTAGATCGAAACCAGTGATGATGAAGATTCAGCAGCTAAACTGAAAACATGAATTATTCAGGTATTGCCAGTGGTAATCTTCTTAACTGACACTCAGTCTTAAATAATACCATCAAAAAGTGTGGAGCTGCCTGCCCTCAGGATCTCTCATGCACCTCACATCAGCTAGTGCCTTGATGTTTCTAGAGAAAGCCCCAAAGCTTTTGTATGTTTCCCATCAAATACGGAACTAATCCTTCACTTAACACCAGAGAGACGTACAATTTGCAGGAGGAAAGCCAGATGGGATGAAAGGCTCAGCAGGCATAGAGGAAATGCTCTGAAACAGTCAGGAACAGGGAGATGATACACACCCTTAGAAGGTACAATCCTGTACCCTGGGATCAAAGGGCTGCATTACTTCCCAGCTGGCGATTTTGTTCTACTTGCTTGCGGTTTAGTAAAAAGACATTGTTTTGCTGCTTTGCCTTTGTAACCCACACATTCTAAAAACAACCATTCACTTTCAAGAATAAAGTGCTGAAAATGAAATATGATGCCCAACAACCTTCGCTTGCTGCTGCTGAGCCAGTTCAGCCTTTCCTGTATAACAGTTTTAAATGCCATTCTTACTTATCTCTCCAAAAGTTGTGACCCCAGTGTCCACACACATCTTCAATTCCAGTCTTCACGTGGTCAAAGAACTAAAGGAGAAATGTTGGTTCATTACACGAACTTATAGACATCCCTTGGCTTGCCCTCATGTATATTAGTTTCTAAGTTCTAAGTTACTTTAAAACAGAAATGTCTAGTCAGAATTCAGGGTGATGCTTCAGTTTAACTAAATGGAGTCTAACCAAACTGAGACAGACTCTGCTTTGTTCCCCTGGAGCTTCTTTAGCTCACAGCCCCAAAAGGACAGAAGTTAGTTGCTAATTTCCTCAACGTCAATCTTGCTGAGCACCTGCCTGAATCTGAAGGTTTTTCCCATATTCTCACTTCTTTTAAATTCCCTAACCACTCACGGCTATGCTTAGGACTTCTCCAGGGACTTCCCCAGGCGTCACGGTGAACCAGGTATGCCTTTGTGGAGGAGAGAGCCTGAGCGGGCAGCAGCTCCCCACATCAGCATCGACCCCCTCGGTATGCACTGGACAGAGCTGAGATACCCAGTATCAGGTCCTGAGCTCCTATTTTAAGGAACTGTGGTGTAGCCTCACCTCGAAGCATCCTAATCACCTAGTATTAGAAACACACTGTTCCTCGGCCTATTAGGAATTACAAAAGAGTGAATCAGTTCAGCCAGGTTCTCGCTTGATCCCCAAAGGCAGCTCATTTGTTCTTAACTGAAGTACCATAGTAGGGGGCTCTCAAACTCAGGGGGAAATCCTGGTAGATATGTCCAAAGGATAAGCTCTAAAAGGATGGACTTTTAGATGCTTAGTTTGACTTCCTTGCTGAATGTGGCCCTTATTATTCCTCATCTTTGGCATTTCAAACCACCTGCCACAGGAATGCTGCAAGAGAAATGCATTCAAGAATATGCATGGCTAATAAACTGCAATAATTGGAGATACACATGTACCAAATATGAATCCATAAAGAGGCTGATGATGTGAGATTTAAGTAAATTTAAGAGTGCGTTTAGGAGGAATTTGCATTTGTTTAATTAGACTTACTCAAATGTAATATAATTAAATTGGCAAAGGTTTCCTAATGTAGCCAAGTTCTAAAATAACACATATCTCATATGTGAAACAAACTACAGAAGGATAATTTTCCTCAAGAGATGAACAATCAAGAAAGTGAAGATTCCAAAATAATGATACGTAATAATGCTAATTTGGGTAATCGCCAAAGGCTAAATATAAACTTTACAGTTATTGTGCTTATAACACCTATCAAAAAGAAATCTAAAAGCATGTGTGCCTTCCTGTAATACTATATGCTGAATCCTTGTCTTACTGAAAGCCACTAAGAATTTCACTTATACAAGGGTGTCATTTGTGACAGTGAAGCTGCAACATACCCTGTTATAAATTTCTTCACTGACAGCAGGCTGCTTTTTATTTGACCTTTTGACGTCAAGAAACTCCACCAGTGGGCGAATTGTTATTCCCTGTGAAGAAAAAAAAAAAAGGCAAATAGTTCTGGGTGGGTTTTTTTTCCATAAACATCAAGAAAAAACAAAGCCTTTCAGTCTTTTCTGTTTCTGTCAGAGCACTGAAAATGGCTGTGGATACCTTGTTAGCTCTGGATACCCCTTTGCCTTCCTGACCCCAAAGTCCAGCCTGACACAATAATCACAACAGTGAATTCACTCTTGTGATTAGCAGGTGTTGCACTTAGCTATGAAGTCCTTGTCAGCACACAGACTCCACTAATGCAACAGAAGGAAGGGGCTCCCTAGAGCTAAGAGGTCCAATAGGGGCATCAGGAATAAGACACATCCCAAACACAGTATTTTTAAACTTTTTTTTCAGTCCTGTTATGTATTAAAAAAACCCAAACAAAACACTTGTTTTCTGAATTAATAAACAGATCTGCCATCATTCCAAAGCAAACATATAAAGTCATCTTTTTTAGTGATTACTTCCAAAACAGGTACTCAAAGATGTGTCAACAGTAGCACTAAAATCGCTATTCAAGATCGTGACACTATGACCTTTGTAAATATGTGTCCTTGCCTGACTATTCTCAGAGAAAGAACAAGAAGTTTTGGCTGTTCCTGAATGATATAATGGTTTTGAACAATTATTTGTGGAAGAATTGACATAATTTGTTTATTTGTACAGACGCACTGGCACAGGGGAGAGGAATGAATCTCTCATGGTGTTGAGATCAGTCCGTATGACCACAGACAACCAGGTCACATATTTCTTTTCATAAATGAATCAAGCTTTATCTTAAAAGTAGTTGGGTTTCTTTGCCCCATTGCTCATACTGGAACACTCATCCTGAACCTCATTGTTCTGATAATTATAAAGCTGCTTCTTAATTGCATCATGGTCACTTTGTACCACTTTGTTCTTGTGCCAACATTTGTCTTTTTAGTTTAAACAGTGTCCCTCCTTCTCTGGTGTTCACTCCTTCATATAAACAGTCATTATATTCCCTCTTCATTTTGCTAAGGCCAAGGCATCCTGGTCCTTTCACATGACAGGCTTACCAGTCCTATGATCACTCCAGAATACGGCACTATTCTCTGATGGAAATACCTGTCTCAGGACTTTATTCTGTCCCCACTGCACTAGTGGCTTAAACTCTGCCCCGTTATCAACTAGCACACCTATGCCTTTTTCCCTTTCAATTTTTTTTTTCCAAATGAAAGGCTCCCATTTCATAAGACAAATCCCTAGTAAAAAAAATCCTAGTAAGAACACTTCTGCATGTATTACTATTAAATTTCATTCTGTTTATTGTATTTGCCCTCACTTATTTTCATCTCTCTACATGATAGACACTGTCACCCTGAGAACACCTTCCAGAGTCTGTCATCATGAAACATCAACAACAAAAATCTCCTGTGTTTATGTGCCATAGTCAATAATGAGAATATTAAACAAAACCATCCCCAGGAACCATACTTGAGGAGTTCCATTAAGAACATCTCGTCAGCCTGTTATCTGAACAGGGTGGTCGAATGCTGGAATAGGTGCCCAGAGAGGCTGCAGAATCTCCATCCATTGAGATATTCAGAACTCAACCTGACATGGACCTAAGCAACATGATCTAACTTTGAAGGTGACCTTGCTTTGGGCACAGGCTTGGACCAGAGACGCCCAGAGATCCTTTCTGACCCAAAGGACCATATGCTTCTATTTCCCTCTGTAGAAGAAACTGTCAGCTCCTTCCTCATTCACTTTACAATCATTCTAATGTCAATCTAAGCCTCAGTTTAACAAGCAGTTAAGCTAACAATTGCCTATGTAGCCCCCTGCCCCGAAGATTTTACAATAGTCCAGTTAGAGGAGATTACTCTGGAAAATAAATTGCCTTATCAAAGAATGATCTCAGGTTTCCATTTAGTAAACCATGTTGCATTTCATAACACATTCCATTTACCTCCACATTTTAAATTAATCCATTCTTCAAAATCAGTTTTCACAGCTTACATGCTAAGGTCAACTACCTGACCTCCAGCTGCTCCAGCCACATTTCTCTCCTTTCCCAAGCATGAGCACAGATACTTGCTACTTCCCATGGCACCTTTATTCATGGAAAAGACAGGCTAAAAAATTTTTTTTTTCCCACAGACCTGAAATTCCATATACTAGCCTCTCACATCTCTCACACCACTCTGGATAATGCCTAGCCTGACACGTTTATTTGAGGGGCTCGGCCACCTCTACATCTTGCTGCTTTCAGTCACTTCTCACTCTCTTGGTCACTCTTGGCCAGGCCTCCATGGCCAGGTTGTTACCAGAGACAAGTTCTTCACGTTCTTCCGCACACCTGGTGCTTTTGGATGGATGTCCAACCAGCTTGCAGCATCACTGCCCAATGCCCAGACTCAAACACTTCACCTCTCAGTGCCCTCGGTGTCTTCCATCCCCTGCTCGATGTGCACTGTACCCAACACTGAACTCCTGAATAAATGCACAACGTAAACTACTCTAACAAGGAATTAGTGCTGGGGCTGTACCCAGATTATCTTTTATCTCTACTCCAACCTCACTAGGTCTTAAACGCTTAATACTACTTATATGTTAGCATGAGTACTTAGTATCTGGCATACTTCTGCTACCTGCCTGCAGTCTGCATAGCATTTTTTTTAAACTATGACCATGGAGAGTATCTTCAAGTATGTTTCTTCTAGTAGGTTAGGACATTTGTTTTTCTACCCACTGCTTATTTACAACCCGTCTGAGAAAGGAGAAGTCCAGAAGAGGAAAAGCATTACCTGAATGAAAACAGTAAAGAATATCACCACGATAACAGCAGTGATGAACAATTTCTTCCTGGGAAACACAGCAGGAGGAAGCAGAAATACAAGTGAAAAACAAATAGCTCCTCGGAGGCCTCCATAGGCAATAATAAATTGGTCCTTAAAAGTGAGAGGAATTGTCCGAAACACATTAATGATCTGAGTCAGAACAAAAACACCTGAGGGTAAAAAGAAGAAATACAGGGAGGAAGGAAAAAAAGGGAAATTAAATTACATATAAATCTCCCATAATGGTAATATCTGTTTTAAAACACTTTTAATTGCTTCTTACTTATATACTATTGAAGAAATGAAATGTTACTTAGCAGCTTGAAAACACCATTGAAGAAAAATTTAAAATGACTAAGGAGTGTAATCTTAAACATAACCACCTCAGGTCTGCTGGATTTAGGACCTGAAGCAGCTGACTGATCTCCACAAGCCAGCTATCTGATAGACTCCACACCTCTAGAACAGCAATAATTCTCTGTCAGTAGAGAACAAGACTTCTAATTTTTTTTAATAGGATTTGAGGTGCTTTTGAACGCTTTGGCTTGTCACCTTCATCGATCTGTGCTTTGAATCCTGCAAACTCTTACTCACTCCTTTAGCTTTACTTGCACAGACAGGAAGGATGCAGGACTGGGGATGGAGGGAGAAGATGCCAGTGCATGCTGGTGTCCCAAAGGGAAAAGCTTCAGGAATGTGGCAGACTGGAACAAGGGCATAAAGGCAGGTGAAGGGAACATGGGAGTCAGGAGCTGGAGGGCAGTCAGGCTGCCTGGCTGCTTTTCAGCATAAGGTATTAATCATGGGGTTGCAGGTGCAGGAGGGAAAATAGTTCAGATTTCTGCACTGGAAGGAAATTTGGGAGCTGGAAGTAGGGGTGCAGAGGCAGATTAGAGCATGAGCCATCTTTACACAAGGAGTGACTGAATCATTACAGAGGAAACTGCATTTAGGTCTCAAGCCAAAAGAAAAATAGCTACTACAGCAAACTCAGGAGGGATCAAGCAGTTTCTTATAGGAATTTTTTCTTCACAATATGTCCCTGAACAAAACTTCAACTACAGCATTTCCTGTTTTGATGCTATCTATGCCAATGACTGGGAAAATCTCAAAGCTAGTAAATAGAAATTAAAAAAAAAATCTAAAAAAACCCACTGCAACCCATTTAATTGTTGTACAACTGCTAATTCTTTTAAGCGAAATTTGCTTATTTTGTAAGTAAATGTTTAGTTAAATACATGTACTCTGATTAACAAGCAGACTGCCTCGGATGTTAGAGGGACAGGATCAGGACCGAACTGATTTTTGGGTTCCATTTTGGGGGAAGGTGGAAGGTGACTCTACTATCTAGGACACACTGCGAATAAGAAGACCATGCTGCAAGCTGATATGACTCTGTCTAAATTTGGCATTTTCTACTTGAGAAGAGTTTAAAAGTTTAACTTGCACAGAATATTGACATGTAGTCCAAAACTTGCTTACCCAGTGCCCTCCAGATTAAACAGAAAAGGAGGGTGAAGCTAACGAAGGCCCAGTTCCACTCATGGTTCTTCCCAACTGTAGACACTCCCATGAAGATGAAGATTAAAGTCTCACTGACACTGCTCAGCATCTTCATGAAATACTTTATTGTCGTATAGGATTTTTGAGAAACATTTTCCTCCACATATTTATTCATGGTCATGGCACAAGCTGTAATCCTGAAAGGCAAACATTACCCTGTATTTAACTGGCTTGACTGGTTTTTAGACTCTTATTTCTACAGAATATTATTCTCTTTTCCATAGTCCTCAGCAAACTATGAAGCATAACTTATTCCATAACCAATCTCAAATGTATAGACTTGGTGAACCTAAGTTTTGCACATAAGACTTTTTTCCTGCAGTGGGGAGTTTTCTGAGAAGACATCGGTATAGGGAGAGTCTTGCTGCATACTAAATCCACATGATCTGTGCAGGGGTCACTCAAACTCTGTGTTTTGAAAGAGGGAGAGCTGAGGAGAGCCAGAGGCAGCCCTGGAAAACAGGGATTGCCCCTTCTATTGCTGCTCAGGGACATCAGACAGGATGGAGCAGCATCTTCTGGGGCAGGGCTTCCCTCCCTTCTCACCAGCAGTTGTCCCACCAAACCATTCCACTCCTCAATGGCAGTGACAGTAGTCAGCTCTCTTTCCAGGCAAAGAAGCAGCAAGGCTACAGACAATTTGTCAGCCTCTGCCACTTTAGGCCACTGCTTGCTTTGCCTGTGCATAGGGTTGAATAAGAGAAAAAGCACCACCAGAAATGATGGTGCAGTTGCACATTTAAAACCCCTACTAATGAATGAAATGGGCATCTAGGCTGATCCATGAGAGAACAGACAAGGCTTATCATAAGTACACCTGTGTGTCCGTGCTCTGAGCCTGTGTTAATAAAGAGAGTTTCTTAATCAGCAGGAAGAAGAGCAAAGAATGACATAACTGGCTGTACATCACTTGCTCAGTACAGTTGGCTATGGTGCAGGGATGGCTGAACACCACTCAGCTACAAAGTTTACAGCTTTAAGGATAGTTAGCAGAGCTAGCTGGAGGATAACCTCAAGGTGGTGCCTCAGTGTAGGAAGAACAGTCTGAATTGCCTAATAATTTTCAGGGTGGGCAAGTAAGGCAAGATGTATCGTGAAACAGCTGTCGCTCCTGGTTCTGTTACGTAGGTTAAAAACATGTCTTTAATTTCCCAGTTAAAAATGTTATACATATCCACATATGGGTTTTCTGTCAAACCTTGTACGCTAAACCTAAACAGAGATCTGGTTTTGAGTTGTCTTTCTGAATACAGCCCATAAGGACTTGTCCTATGACTATTTATCCCAGTTCCACCAGGTTTTGAGTTTATAATTATTTGCCAACATAGGGGATTACTTCTTCCTACTGAAATCTCCACATTTCACTCTGTCATCGAGGAGGATGATATATTTGCCACCATCTCTTTGGAAAAAGCTGAAAAAGTCTCTCCAATGTCTTATGGAGATGACACTGCAGAAAGCCTTCTGCTTCTAAGCTAAGAGCCCCACACCTGAACAACTCAAACATTCATGGTTGTGAGTGTGAATGGAAAAGCAGACTGAGGGAGAGCTCAAAAAAAGCTCACTGACATTATGAACATGCATGTCTAGGTTCTTTCTTAGAAAAGAACAGATTAAAAAAAAATTTTGCAAACTAGAAAGAGGAATCACAGAAGCAGCAGTAACTTCAAAAGGACCTTTGCATAGTAAACTTTCTTAGCTTTTTGCAAGAGGGTGTCCATAGCAGCAGCTGAGGCTGTAGTCACTGGTGAACTCTGAACATGTTTCTCTTCGTTAATTAAAGTTAGTTTTGTCCTGAAGTTACCTTCTCTTATGTGGAGCCAGCACGGCCTACTTTGGATGACCATGGCCAAGATCTGAAATATGGTAGATCTCTGACCTCACCAACACATCCACATCCCCAACGTGACTGGCAGCATTACTTCTGAGGGACAAATTTGGGAGGACACGTGGACACTGGGAGAGGACACAGTGTACTTCACTGACCTCTGCAGCAGCACAGCTCCTGCAAGCACATTAGGCTGAATAAAACCCAAGGAAGAGAGTCTGATGTGGGGACAGATGCATCCAATGGGGCAGGTAGTGGCTTACAAGTGGAGAGGCTTTGCTAGCAGAGCAGTGCACCTACCCTAGCCTTCACCCTGCATTTTTTTTCACCTGCACTTGGTGATAGAGAATCAGAACTAGTCAGCTCAAAATAAAATGGCCATTGTCATGCAAAAACTAGCTCTAACCCTAAGCAGACTCCAGGACTCCGAAGAAGGAAAGCTTTACTAAAATTATCCCAGATCCCCATCTGCATGTAGTACTGACATAATTATCATCTCTCTCCTCATTGTCAGCTGATTTCACCACAGCCTTGAACAGAAAGATCCTCTATGGCCCAAGAGTAGCACACTGTCTGGGAAGCAGAGCGCATCATGGTTACATGGGATCTACTGTGGAAGAAATGATGCAGATTTCACAAACTTCCTCCGTGCAACACTCAGAGGTTTAGGTAACATTTCCAGTTTGAGCACGTGGTTGTGACAACAGAGGTCCTGCATTTTTGCCAACACTGACAGATTGACAATACTCTTCCCAGCTTTCCTCCTTGTTCTGATCTTACAGTTGCACAGACTGGATACCTGTCATAGCTCCCACAAACATATGTGGCTACATATCTCAGGAAAAAAGTGGGAGAGGACTTGGGCCATGCATGGATTTTGTCCTGACAAGTAGGGATGACTTGGCTGGGACATATGCCCAAGCCCAGAAACTGTCAAATATTCCCAGGTTCTTCAGTTTACACATAGTTCTGGTGATCAACCTCAAAAGTATACATGAAGAAGGGTCTCAAGTCTGCTTAACACCTTCACCACTCGAGAACTCTTACAGTCAGTGGCAAACCAGCTCTTCACAAGCCAGAGGCTGCTCTCTGGTTATGTCATGGGTTGTGACAGCTTTCCTGTGCATGCCCTGCTTATCTGCACAAGTGTAACAAATCCGATGGGCCCCAGCTACCTCCAGCCAACTGCAAAACCAGTGGAGCTGGCAAGTGCAGGGGCAGCAAATGCAATATAGGAAGAACGCAGTGGTTAGGCTGCAAAACAGCTATTTCCAGAGCCACAATCCCTTCAGAGTCTCGAAGATGCAGCTTTCTGCTCAAAGCATTAGTCATTTAGGAAAGCCTTGCAGCTTGGGCAGTGGGGAAGCATGCTCTGGACAGGACACGGTTTGTTTTTGGATCCTGAGGTAATGGAGGCGCTGTAAATAGATGTCTGATAAGAATCTGTCACCAGATTAATCAGGATCTTTGCGAGCTGTAATTTAAAACACCTACCATGCTTAACCACTAGAATTTAAAGGGACGACACTCTTAATATTATTTTCAGTCACATTTTGCATTCATTCAATTAGTGTCAACTAACTGATGAGTTGATTCACCAGTATAACAAATAGTGCTGTACATTATTTTTTACTCTTCAGCTAAGTAATATTCCACAGCTAATCACTGCTCACTAGATCTGGTATCTCTTCAGAGTAGTTATTTACATTAGAAAAAAAATCTGTTGAAGTCTCTTTAATTTGAAAATGATATGGCAGTAGAGTGCTAGCTTTAACATAAAATCAATTTCTTTAAATATGCAAGATTTTATGTATATTACTATATGTTCTTTACAAACTAAACTTCTACTGTCACTATAATCAAAGCAAAACCTTAGGTATGTTTTATTTTACACTTCTTATCCACATGCATTAATTCTGGCTTCCCCTTCTGTGATCTAAGGTAGCTGTCTTGCTCAAGAAGGGGAGGGAAAAAACAGTTAATTACAATTAACCTGCAACCTCTTGTGCTTCTAAAGAATAAAAGTCCTCCTGTACAAACAGCACGGTTTCTGTCATGACTGCAATAAACTAGGCCACTGGGTTCAATCCTCAAGTTTCCTTGACCTACTAAATTTACAGTAGTTTCAATGTTTGTTCCTTTCAGCCTGCTAACTCACTGTTGCAAAAAAAGAGAAACACGTACTAATAGTTCTGCTGCTTCACAGCCTTTATGAGAAATTAGTAAGCAGAAAATGCAGCATTATAGTTAGAAATGGAAGGAAGCAAATAAAGTTCAGATTCACATCTGTACGTTTTACACCCGTGCTTCCGATTCGAGCCTGGCACTCATTACAGTAGAAGCTCTTTCCTTCTGAACGCGACTTCCTTGCTGCAGCTCACAGAGACAAGGTTCAGTCCCTTCGCTATTTCAGCCAGGTAACCCACTGCAGAGGTTATACACAGGTATTTTAAGAATCATTTGTCCCCAGAATGAGTACACAGACTTATCAGAAGAGGGACAAGCACCTTTCATTGCCTTCTATTCCTCTGCCAGTGAATTCCTACTTGCACAGAAATGAGGCACTCTGTGTATGAATCTTATTTATTTGATAACACTGTACGTTCCTGCTCATTTCCCCCACCTAAAGTATGGTACAGCATGTAACCTCAAGTCTCGCTGAGTGTCTTTAAGAATCTGCTTATGAAGGAACTGGGAATGAATAGTTTAACAGATTCAAATCGATATGGGTGAAAAAGAGGAGATCAGGCAATTATTCTCCATAGCCTGGACTACAAATGGGCACAGAAGCATATAATGAATAAACGACCCAGGTTACAAGGGACACTCCAAGGTCATTTGGTCCAACTCCATGCTCAAAGGAGGTCTGACTTTGAAGTCAGATCCAGGTAATCCTGCCATGAGTCATTCGTTGCAGAAAATATCAGGGAACTCAGTATCAGAGCATGTTGCACTGTGACACTGAGCAAAATACTCTCTGCAGTTCAAAGCCTAGCAAAATGTGAAAAGCACAGGACAGGTTTACTCCAAGGGGATATGGAGATTATGGGAGCTATAAGATCCTCAGCAGCACTGCTGGGAGGGGGCATACTTTACACCTCATGAGAGCTGAGACACTACACGGCTGCAGAGAGCCCCTCCTGCTCCCCATTGGTGTTACAGATGCATCCATCTACTTTAGCTGTTACAAAATACATGTAGAGTCAACACATACAGAGGGCATTTTAAAGACAACTTATTTTCTGTTGTGCTGTCGGAGGGAAAAAATACTCCATGTTTCCCCTACCGTTTTGCACCCACTCAGGTGCCACTGTTAAAAATGAAAAGCAACAAGTTGTTAGTGCCATGGGAAGCACTGGTGTGCTGGTGGCAGGCACTGGTATGCGGTGGGTCCACTGACCCACCAGCAGACCCGCCGTGCCCTTTCCATTCCAGTACTCTCCAAATCAGTATTTTCATGCATACTGCTATAATTTTTTCCATGTACAGTTTAGCCACACATTTTTGATTTAGAAGCCCTTTAAGTATTTGATCATAGGATGTCAAGGACATTTGACTTAAGAAGTGGAGGAAACCAGAAACCACGCAAATGCTATGAATAGAAGCTAGGGAAAGAGATGGCACATTTATGAACTCGGTCAAAGTGGATGCATACGTTACTTTATTTAGGCTCATATCAGAGAAAGAAATCCATGCAATCTTTAGCTTTTTGCTTATATTAAAGAACTAACTCCTCCCATTTCATGGCATATTTGTATTTTTATACTGAAATGAAATCGTCAGCTATCAGTTTTGATGTAAATTACTTCCCAGCCCCAGAAAACCTTGTACTGGCATGGCTATGATATCAAACCTATCTTCATTTTCCTAAAAGATAATCATCAGATGAGGTTTTATCTAGTATTAGTGATACTCAGAAGTAACATCTAAGCTTCCACAAAAAGCTATACTCCTAACGCCTGAATGACTCATATTTACCACTACAACAATACAAAGTCATTAAAGAAGGTTGGCCTTTAAAAATATTACTTAGAATCCGAACAAACTGTTTAAGTATATCAAATGCCATAAAGGTTCCTTCTAAAGTTGAGGTTGTTACAGTATAAACAGGATCAAGCGAGAGACTGTGCTCTCTCTCTACTGAAGCCCAGGAGTGAAAAAACAGAAGTGAAAATATTTTTATCTGTTGGAAGTGGGAAGAATAATATTATTTTGTACATAATGATGTATACAGAGAGCATTGTAACACACAGGCATACATAGCAAGATACTAAACGGTTATATTAGCATAGGACTAGATCCTGCAAATTTTACATTCACCCAATCCTTCCTGTGCTTGTAATCCAGCAGGAGTTTGCCTTAATGATATATACATTGTCTTCACTGAACGGTACTTATTGGTTGCTCATGTGACTAAGAGTTAAGATGCAGTTTCACAATATATTGGCATTGGAAGTGAAGCCAGTTCATGAAGTTCCCAGCTACCACTCCCACTCCCTCCCAGCCACTGCTGTCCCTGCATCACTGTGGGCCACCCCTCAGCCATGCCCTTATGACTAGTTGTAGGGTCACATGAGGACACAGGTCACCAAACTGACCTGGGTTAAAAATAACCCCACCAAAAATACAAAGGATTATTTTTAACTTGGAACATTTCAAAGACATGGTTTACGGTTGTGATGCCATGACCAGTTTTAGTGACACAGCTGGTGTGGTGGAAGCCGAGAGGATGGGATGGAAGCGGGAGGGGAGAGGCCGGAAATCCTCAAGCCAGCATCACTGCCATGCACAGTGGAACGATGCCATATGGCAAAGTCTGCAAAATTCGATCCTTGCTGCAATTTCCTTTGGCATTCTTACTTGGTGCTATTATTACTGAAGTTTGGAGTACTTACGCCATGATGCCCGAGAGATGAAACATTTCAGCTGTTATGTATGACAAGTAACTGTACAGGAAGACAAAGAGTGGCTCAATCACTCGGATTTTATGGGTGAAACGGGTGGTAAAGGCTGCTACAAATCCCAAAAGGATTCCAATCAATACTCCACCGATCCCCACTATAAAGAAGTTAGCAATCCCAGCGAATATGTCAATAACCTGAATTGTGCGCATCTGGCAGAAAGACTTGAACAAATTGTACAGGACCTATGAGAAAAAGAAAGCACGTTATGTTTCTGAACTGTTCTTATTTCCCTTCATGTCATTATGTTCCTCTGCTTTAATGCTGAACTTTGAATTTCTCTATCTACCTTGAACTCACTTTTGAGATACACTGTTGTTTACCTCTGGTATATTACTTGGCATTTATAAATATCAGGAAGAAATACAGAGAAGGGCAAATATTCCCATTTTTGCAAATGGGGCAGATTTCTTAACCCATGCCTTTCTGCAGGAGAGGACCATAGATCTATCTAATATATATATTTTTTTAAAATTCATTTATTTGCAGAGCTTCTAATTTCTCCATAAATGGCCATTTCATATTTTCCCAAGAATCAAAGAATTTTTTTTTAAAAAAAGGGGGAAAAAACCAGTTTCATAATCAATGAAAAATCACATTATTGTCAAATGTGTTTGATCTACATAAGACACCAAGAGCTGCAGTACTAATTTAGACCATAGATCCATCTGGCATAGGGTGGGGCAGAAAGTGTAGAGACAGTGACCACCCCAAGGAGTCCAAGAAACGTGCCATTCATGAAGTGCTCTTTTTCTGACTTATTAACCATTAGAAATCCAATTACTTGAAGACTTTTCAAACTTGAGATTAACTCTAGAGATTTGGATTTAATTCCCATTAAAAGACTCATTACCATGTGTCTGCCCAGTTTAATTTCCAAAGTGTTTATAACCATCCTCCAAAACAAGCTGGGCCAATGGGATTATCATATTTTCTTAGTCAGAAAGCCTTTTTTGTTTTACACAGGAAACAGAACAGTGTAAAGCCCACATTTTTCTAATATCCAGTATTTTAGTTACTACAAAACAGACAACAACAGAATCAGTTACTCCTACAGAAACCTTAAAGGGTCTCCCCATTTGCAGACTTACTTGGGAGATTTAAGCATTGCCTGGTGCTGGATGTGTGCTCCCAGCCATGCAGTACTGTGATGGCTATGTAGTCCCCTTGTACAGACCTAAGCTTGGTCTTAGGCACCTACTCCTGTCACAGTGGGTTCACAGGCTAAGCCACCTTCGTCATAATAAACATCTGACTGGTCATCTTGGACAGCTTGCAGGAGTTAAACCTCTGCTTTTTTTCTGGACGTATTATTAAACCAAACAAATTTCTGAATCACAAATGCTATTTGAGAGAACAATGCTTCATCAGTACTTGCACTGTGCCAACAATGTAGGTGTTTGAATCGTGACTGGGAGGGATTTGCCATGTTTGCAGTCTTGTTCTCTCACACATGACAGAAAGTAATTTGTACAGCTCTTCTTGGCCAAAATTTGATAGGTCTTACAGAGGCAAAAGTTCTCACTATAGAATAATGCAAAGACACAGCCTATTGTGGGTCCTTTGGGCTAAGTGAAAGGAAAGAACTGAGAAAGAAAAGAAAAAAATATATTCTAGGGCAAGCATGAAACAAGAAGGTTAAATCAAACCTAACATGGTCACCAAAAATTTTCATTACAAAGTGACAAACAGAAGAAGAGCAGGAGCATGAAGTATTGATTTGATACAAATGATGCCCTCAGAATGAGTCCACTTGGAAAAAGTGTCCTTTTTCACCTGGACAAACCACTTAATCTTGCTACTCTGATGCAGACTCCCAGACTTTTGGCACTGTTCCTTGTTACTATGTCCTGTGCAGGACAAGAAAATGATGTCATAGGCTCCACTGGTTTTCAACCTGTTTTGATTTGTGGACCTGATGGATTTGCATGAAGTATACCAGAATTAAGCCTATTGACAATATGTGTGCCTTTGATGATTCACTTTACAAGGACCTCTCAGTCCACAGACTCCCAGGACTCCATGAATCACAGAGTGAAGAAAAAATGCTGTTGATCTGTGTTTGCAAGGAGAGGAGCTTCCCTGAGTCATTGGCTGAAACTTGTGACTACCCCAGAGTTGTGTTAGTCTCCAAGAGACCTACAGAATTTGACATGGCAATACCCCCTTTGTATGTATTAGGGAAGATGATTATTTTCTTTAATTGGAGTTTTAAATAGCTTGTCTTATATTTTTAAAAACTAACTATATAAATTTATATAAGGCAAGTCTCCAAAGTAAGGCCACTGAGAACTGCTTGTAAAGAAGCATAAAATTTTGATCTTCTCGAGCAATAGCCTTTCCCTAACGTCACCTCATGCTCACAGAGAAGTATCCACCCTGCAAACAGAATGGAGCCTGTTGTTTCCACGTACAGACATCCCCGTAAATCTCAAGTCTGTGACCATAAGTTATTTGAAAGAAGAAAAGCAATGTTCTCCTTTGTACCTCAGATCAAAACCAGACCACCATGGTAGAAGCAGCAGCTAGGACTACGGAATGTCATGAACACAATTTTAATCTCATTCCTATTGTTCTTTATTTACACTGCTGCAAATGAGATAAAAATCAGGTTCACTACCCTTTTACTCTACAGCAGTTCAGTTTTACAGCTCTCTCTAAGCTTTCAGGTGAGTTAAACAACATCAACTCTGGTCACATTTTGTAATGCATTCAGTATGAGAACAGGGGTTTTTTCAAGTTCAAGATTTGCATTTACTCAACATCCTTCGGCTGAACTCACTGAAGATAACACCAAGGAATATTAGTCACCAATCAATTTTTAATCTTGTCCCAGAGGATCTCTGCTCTTCCTAGACACTAATTGCTTATTTTCATCAGTTCTCAGTTATTAGTGTTTAATTCTGAAATCACTTTAAAACACTCTAAAATAATGTTTTCAGTAGAGGCAGAATACAGAGCACCGCTGTAATGTTTTCTAACATGGGAATAATATTATTGTAATGACACTGGCTCCTTCTTTGTGATTTTAAGCCCAGAATTGGAATTTAAACTGCTAACAGTCGCCTTCAACTATGACCTTGCCATTTAATATCACTTGTGCTAGTCATCACTGGCCCGGTCTTTCAGTAAAGCACCAACTCTAAACAAGATGCCAACTGGCAAACATTGTCCTCAGGCAAATTCAAGCTCCAAAATTCCATCAGTGGGGGAAAACGATCATCCCAATGCACGGGCATATCACAAAAAGTACCAGGCATGAAGGACCATCTGAGAAATGCAACAGAGCTGGGATTCCTGAGAAAGCACACCTCACTTTGCCTTTAAAATGAAGGTGCAGTAGCACGTTTTCTGAAAAGGGAAAGCATAGATGACACTGCTATCCTAATAAAAGCTTTTGTTAGGAGCAGCCAGGCACTGCAAGCAGGATAGCAGGAAAAAGGGCTTAAAGTACTTACAAAGCATGTTTACTAAAGCCACGCTGTTCTGCACTGCCCATGTGTAGCCCCTGGGGTTTTTGATACTGCAGTGGCCATAGGAATTAAGCAGCTTCCATGGATGGCCAGTCTGTGTTCAACTCCCCGCCAGCTTTGTCCCTGCATCCCACTGGGGGCACCAGCCAGGGTAGGTGGGACTCCAGGGCTCCAGCAAACGAAAGCTGGAAGGTGCTGAGCTCTTCCTGCTGGCTGGTTTTATCAGCTCTCCCAGTAACCCAACAAGGGTAGAGGAATAGATCCTATTTACAAAACATCATCTTTGAGCAGATAGCTGCAGAACCCGGGCAGCATCACAGTGAGGACTGGTCCAGCAGCACTGCCATGGGCAGGGGAGGCGAGGTCCTCTAAGGTCACCCCACGGGGGATCTGTGTGACGGCCTGGGTCACGCTTTAAGTATAATCACATGATTGCAGGTGTGCAAAATCATAACAAGGAACCATTAGCAGATCAATGCTTAGCATGTGAAAACTGCTTGTTCTCCTGCCAAGTGCTATCTTTAAGCGATAGCTGGGAAGTAAGACCGAAGGTACTCTAAATTCCTTTCACTCCTTCATGAATATATGTATGACCAGTGTGTATGCTGGGCTGGCCTTACAGACTCTATGATTCTATGACTCCTCAGAGTATCTCCCCTGCGTTAGGGCATCTGGCCAGGCATGCCGTGAGAAAGGACTGCCTCCAAAGAGGCAACAATGACGTCTACAGGAAAGCCATGCATCACAGTTATTAAATTGCTATGCCAGTGCTATAAAAATGGCGTTTTGGAGTAATTTGCCATTGGGCAATGGCACGCATGAATACTTCTATCATCAGGATGCAGTGTTTTTTGTAGCAAATCTTGCTGGGTTAACTGCTGCTCCAGTGGAAAGGTGATTGATTTTGTGATTGGAAAAAGTGATTTGTTTGGAAAAATCCACCAAAAAAAAAAGGTTTACATTAATATAAACCCTACCTTTTTCCCCAGAAAAAAACAAAACCAAAACCAAAATAAAAACAAGTGAAAACAAACAAAAACAAACAAACAAACAAACAAACAAAATTGTGTAGAAATAATTCCGCTGCATGAGTGGCTACTAAAAGTGAACAGAGATAGACATGGCCATGGCTGAACTGCTAAGCCTTTTGAAACTCAGTATTTACACGCACTTATTTTCAGGACTGGCTTAAGTACCACTTTAGTAATGGCAGGCAGTTTCAGCTGTAAGATAATAAGAAAAGCTAGGCTTTAAGACAAGCCCATAAAAGAGGATGTGATTCAGCTGACTGAATAGAAACAGAATCAGGTAAAGCATGGAGCATAAGTGAAAAAAAACAAAACAAAACAAAACAGTACTCCCACGAACACACAAGAAAGAATCAGTACCAAGGCTCAGATGAAATTGTAAGATGTACGTGTGCTAAGCAGTTGAGGCAAAGTCCTAGAAAAGGGGAAAACCAAAGGACAATTGTGCATAGAATGGGACAGGAATAAGAAGCCAGTGAGAGGGAAGGTGTGGACCCAATTCATTAATCTATCTGATCCTGCTGGCGTATGAAAAACTGGATGTCCACGTCTCACAAAACAGAAAGCATGCCAGGACATAGTTGGCATGGGGAGGATTTCAAGTAAGGCATGGATAAATGGGAGTAATGTCCCAGACGTGGTGTCATCAGGTGCAAACAAGGGGCACTCGGGGTGTTAATGGAATTTGCAGATTGCTGTCCTCAGGTCAGAACCAGAAACTCAGTTCAGCTAGTTAATGATTAGAAATTATTGCCTCCAGGTACCGATCCTATCTCATCTGCAGCCTGGGAGAAATGTATTGGTGGTCTCAGGGCAGCTCCAACTGGATGGGCACATGCAGAAGACTCACATCAACCAGGTCCTGTGGCATCTCAGTGATTTGCCCATTCTCCCTGTGAACTCACTAGGACACCCCTCACTGGCCCTTTTCCCTGTCCTATCCAACGACATTTCTGCAGGTGAGGAAAACCTCCAGTTTCAGATTACAGAAGTAACAGAATTCGAAGATACAGAAACTAAAGAGATCAGGTAGTAAAATCCCTAGAGCAAACATGCTACCATTGCACATTACTCTGGTGTAGCAAGATACTACTGAGGTAGTTTCTAAATCTAAAGTTCAGAGTACTACATAAACACATTAGCACTCCTTGACTTCTTGACATACAGAGACATAATGAAGTGGTATGCAAACAATCATTTATCATTTTTATCAACTCATCATTCATCAAGTAACTTACCACAGTTATGGCATCATTCAGCAAAGACTCTCCAAACACCAGGATGTAAAGCTGCTCATTGACATGAATATTTTCAAAAACGGCTAACACCGCCACAGGATCCACAGCTGAAATGAGGCTGCCAAAGAGCAAATTCTGCAGCAATGTGATATCAGTCAACCCAAATGCACTGATCTGGCAAATTCCATAAAGTGAAATTCCAATGCCAATGGCGTTCCAGAGTGTGCCCACCACGGCATACCAGAATATGGTACCAAAGTTCTCAAAGAAAAGACGAGTTGGCATAAAATATCCAGCGTCGAGTACAATGGGTGGTAAAAGATATAAGAAAAAAACATCACTGTTCATTACAGGTGGGGACTTCTCCTCTGCTCCAAAAATAATCCCACCAAGAAGCAATCCAACCAGAATGAGGAGACAGCTTTCAGGTACTATTGAGGGCAACTTGTGATAGAGATGAAAGCCTTCAAAGGAAATTCAAACACAAGAAAGTGAAATGGTTATTTGTACTGAATCCAAACGATTATGCTGGATTCTGTTATCTTAGTTTCTATAGTAAATAAACAGCAATCACAGGGCAATTTCATTTTCATTGCAAAGACTGAGCTGAACCACCACAACAGGTCAAGGCAAATTTGTCAGCTAGGGCAGTTAATTAAGATAATTTGGTGGAGAGTCAATTTAATAGTGAGATGTTCCAGCTAATAGCTAGGCTGGCTGGAGCAACCATGTGCAAGGTTTCTGCTTGTGAAAGCGTGAGGGTTTTTTGTGACATGGAATCCTCTGGAAACACAATCCAAACACTTTTCTAAGGCAAATCACATCTACATAGAGGAAAAAAAAGTCACTCTAATCACCCCTTCCTCCATGCACAGCTTCACAAAAGTGCTTAATGAATACATTCATTTTATTTTTAGGTGTCTTTTAGAGTCTCAAAGCTAGGGAGGGGAACTAGAACATGTGACCTGCATCCAGTCACCCATGGTCACTTCCCCAGTGACCATGAGGAAGCATTTACAGACAAAATTATTATTTTAATTTTAGCAGAGCCTCCAATTTGATTTCACAAGAATGAATATGTTTTCCATAAGATGACAATAGCTGTAGCCTGTATTATTATGCTCGTGTTCTATATTATATTAATTGTGGTAGCATCAGAAATCTCTCATAAAAATCTGTGCACGGTACTGAAACAAATGCATAGAAAAAGGTTCTGAATGAAGACTTAATGGCTGAATGTCCCACAGCCTACTAAAACTTTCCAAGCCATGCAGTCCTGATTTAAAGATTTCTGTTACTTTTAAAAGCTGACTGTTTAAGGATGATTTTGGAAATGAATGGGAAAAGTTTTGAAGGAACTTACTCTGGCCAGTCCAATGGAACAATCAACCTTATGCACCAAGGTCACATTCCAGGTCTTGGCGATGCCAATCTTTTCCAGGCTCCTCCTTATCTATATTTGGCCCACGTAATTATATAGAAAACTATCCACACCCACAAGATCCCACAATTCCTGCCTAACTAAAAAGCATTTAAATTATTTTAAATGAGAGCTGCATGGAAACACTGGGTGTGGTAATAACGGGCATCTATTTCAGTAGAACTATTTCAGTAAAAATCACACCTGTAGTTGAAACAGTTAAACTAGTGCAAGCTTGGCATAGTTCACAACCAGTTTCCCAATTTCAGGCTTCTGTATCTTGTAACACTGATTCTGTTAATTCTCCTTTCATTATAGATTTTTTCCAGGTAAAAGAAAGCCTGAACTTATAGTTAGGAAAAACAAATGGTTAAGAAGGACCAAGGAGAAAGCTGTTTTACTCTATAGATTTTTTACTTATGTATATATACTTACTATATGTTCTATAATATTAAAGATATTTTTAAAAGTAAGCAGTTCAAGCTGCATTTTTTTTCCTTTCTGGGTGGATACAGACTGTTTTTTAATATTTAGAAACACAGTCTATGTGGCTTATTAGGACTGTCAAATTCACTGTCATTCCTCGAAACCAGAATGACCAATATCCTACATTGGCAGAACAGGTAATGACCCTGGAAACACAAGAATTTGTGGTTGGAGACTTGACTGTTCACTTTTCAGCCACTTCCACACAAACATTTTATGGTTTGTCTTAGTTTCTGCTGTGATGGGATGCCAAAATTTCCAATACAGTGATTAAGTTTCCCCTGAGTAAGGTTTTGCTAAAAAAAAAGTTTTTACAAGTATCTGAAATCATTTTCTCAGTAAAAATTGGAGAGTAGGGTAATTTTGACCCTGTTCTTGAGCTCCTGACTATGCAGTAACTCAGCTTCTAATGAAAACAAAAACATTCCAACCAGTTGTAATGCAATGGCAATGAAATGTCTATTGTGAATACGAAAGAAAAACCTTTGACTTTTCTTTACAAGTCCCTCTTTAAAAAATTCATACCTCTCAGAGCTTTTGGGGCCCCTCCTCATCCTTTAAGATAATGGAAAAGCTGCTGCTAAGTTAAATGTGCTTTTTATCCATGTCAACAGCATCAAAACTCCTAAACGACTGCCTGCCTCCATGAAAGACATTCAAAACTGATCAAGGACAGGCTGTGGTTCCCCATTTAAGAGCAGACAGCTAGGATTTAGGATCCAGTGCACACCACGTCAGGTGCAGGTGCCCTGCAGTATGAGGGACATCTGTCCTGCTCTGATGGACCAACAGCCAGATGGGCAGGTGCACCCTGGGAGCAGATCCCCTGCAGTGCATGAATGCTTGGACTTTTATGCTGAACCCGAGACCAGAGGTACTTTCTCCTCCTCTGTCTCTGTTCTTGGGCTCCTGACTATGCAGTGACACAGCTTCAACAGCAAAGATGATGTTTACCCTCAGGCTACTGGGCATTAGGGCACTTGCCTAAAGTGCAAGTTCAGTATTTTTCAAGCTGAAAGTCCTTAGAGTCCTGGTTTCCTATTTCTTGGGTGAAATCCAGTGCTCTTTGATGATGGAAATGCCACTGAGATGTGTACTTAGACGTGAGCTTTCCAAGGGCCCTCTGAACAGCTTAAACTATTTTTTTCAGGAGAGTAGTGTTGGAAGGTTTTCAGCTCTGTTCTCAGAAGCACTTCTAATTGTGCATTTGTGATTAAATGTAGAAGTAATGGCAATTGGGGTGGGCTAGACAACATTTTGTAGGTCTAGTAGCACAGGAATTAAGCAGAACTGGGAGATAAATAGACTAGCCTCACTAACCAGAGACTGCAGCATACTTCGGGTGCACTGGGTCCCACCTAATATACTGGTGGAGTCCATCAGCATGTAAGTAACATACCTTATATATGGTATCACCAGCCAAGATGTTACATAAGTAGAGGTAGCCAGAAAATAACAATGCTGTTCAAGGCAATTTCTTAAATTTCAAAACGTGCCCTTGTTCTCTGCTGCAATAAAAAGCACCAAGTTTCTAATGTCTTTGTCAAAATGTAATTTGTCAAAATGTTCAACTTGACAACTTGACCACTTCAGATTTTCTTTTGTCATGCTGCCATTTTTGCTCTCTCTAAAACTAGCTTATGATGACACAATCACAGCTAGTATCTGAGACACCTTTCAGGTGCTGGAACCCTTCGGTTTCAGTGAAACTTCACTTCTGTAAAAAAACACATTTGTTCAAAAAGGCTCCAGTCAAGTCATAAGCAGGTGCTGCAATACAGCTGTCTTTGGGATCCTTCACACGTTCTGAGCGCCGTTGTTAAATGCGACTCTATCTTCTGAGCTCCTTGCAGCTGAAAAGACCTTAGGGCTCAGTTCATAAAGGTTTGCTACTTGGCAGTGCCAAGTGTAAGCATTCAGCGCCGAGCCCCAGAAAGGAATTTGTGATGCCAGATTAAGCACCGAAGTTTCCTGGGCAGTGCGTGAGTCTCGAGGTGCCTGGCATGACAGGGGAGAGATGCCTGTGCTGCCCGGCAGGAAAAGCTGGGTAGAGGAATGCACTGGGGAGCCTCCGCTCTCACAGGGATGATCTTGGGGCTACAGGCAGTGAGATGGGCTGGAAAACCCCTCTTCATCCCTTTGAAGCAAAACACATGGCCCACTCTTAGTATCACAGTAGGACGTGGCAGAGCTGACATCTCAGTGGTTAGAGAACTCTGCCAATCTGGGCTAACTGCAACATAAAAGAAGGCACAAGCGAGTGAAAAATTAACGCCGTGGGATTGTGACTTAAAAGAGATGGGAGTCTGTCCTGGGAAGGTTTACCTGATGCACTCACTGGATAAGGAAGCACAGACGGAGCTCCAGGAGCGAGAACTGGATGTTCCTAATTCCAGTCCTGGAGTCAGGGTGCCTGTCGATAGGTGTGGCGAAGCTGAGCACTGCCACACCCAGGGCCTCTCCTGGATCCGGCCCTCATTGCTTACCGCACGCACGCTTAGAAGAGCAGAGGTAATGCCCTAGATTAGCCACACCAGCTTTCATTTGGTGTAACTGATGGGGTTTAAAAATTATATGCATTTCTCCTCATCTACAATGTTTGCTTGCTTATTGTACTGCAATCAGCTTGGAAAATTAAAGTAGTCAAGCCACTTTTTTTTTTTTACTTGTTAGATGCCTCTGCACTCGCAAAATATCATGATAGTCAGAATGTGAAGTCCTACAGAAATTATATATTATGGTGTATGTATGTGTTTACATGTTCCAAATGGCTTCCCTGTAGTCTTTAATAAAACAGAAACTTTTTCACCAGTCTTAGCTTATTCCAGAGTTCTTGATGTATCTAAACTCAGAAGTCGGAGCAATTTTACAATACTCAACTGTCTGAAATAAATTCTTTACCAAACTCCGTATTTTCTGGCTATTATAGTTCATTACATACCTGTGTGTATCATATTTGAACTCTGTCCTGATTCTGCAAACACTTAAATACATACTCAAGACTAAGCATTCATCTTTAATGCATTAAGATACATGCATCAAGATACACGCATCCTTAATGGATGCAACATACAATATTTCTGCAGAAAGTAATGAAGCCATAGCAAGTTGCTTGAGCAGAGGATGAGGCTCTCAACTATAACACTAGCCAGGGCAGGAGGTGAGTACAATTTTTTATTTTTGCAAAATCCTAATTACCTGATCACTAGCCAGAATGTGACACAGTCTATTTTAATGTCACAAACAGAAGCCAATGTTTTAAGTTTTATCAAAATGTTTTATCAGAATGAGTACAATCATAATTTCTAATTGAAATCTGTGCTGCTAAATCAGATTTCTGATTCAAACAACTGGAGTATGAGTAAACTTTTGTTGTCGTTCGCACAGTTTTATTCCTTACATTAAGATTATCTTCTAGGTAAAAATACACAAAGTTCGTAATTTATGGAGATTTATTGATTATTAAATAGGTCTCTAGTACACCTTTACCTGACATTCTTCAGTTTATTATAGTGTACTTATTTTTCTGTTTAGGACACAGAAAGCTAATTAAAAGCATTATATATAAGCTGCACAAAACACAGTGAAACTATGCAATACAAATATTTTCCACATGAGGGAAGAGGTGGCCTTTCTTACTCATTCAGTGCTGTCTTTTTTATCTTTCTTGGGACACAAGTGAATGGTGGGAAAGTACAAGGAGGCAGCTTACTCTCCCCTCACAAATATCTGCTTTCCATCGATCTGTTGTTCTGTTCTGAAGCTGTCATTATATGCAGCGTTATTTTAAGAAAAAGAAGATAGTGCTCAAATGACAGCACGGCTATCAAGGAAGAGCCAGTCGCGCCCTGGGTGAACTCTGGGTTTTACAGCCTGAGGTTTACGCCTTGCTACAGAGGGCTGGAGGTCATCTCTTTTCTGCTCCGGCCTTTTCCTAACCGAGAAAACCCCATCTTCTGCCACTCAAATCACGCCTGGGCATCCCGCGCCGCCAAAGAGCATCAGCCATCGGCTGCCCCCACACCCGCTCCCCCGCCGCCGCCCACGGAGGGCCCCAGCCCGGCTGCCCGGGGGGCGGGCGGCCCGGGAAGGCAGAGGGAGGGAGGGTCGCCCGACGGCCCCGCTCACCGATCTTGGCGAGGGAAGCCAGCAGGATCCAGAGGGTGATCTCGAAGGGGATTTGCACGTGGGGGTAGTCCAGGGTAAAGACGTGGAGCCGCGTCTCCTCGAAGGCGGTGCCGCTGGGGCTCGGCGGGGTGCCGGTGCCCATCGCCGAGGCGCCGGACGGCTGGCTCTCCGAGGTGGCCCGCGCCTCCGCTGTCCCGGCCGCCAGCACGGCCAGCACCGGCAGCAGCACCGGCAGCAGCACCGGCAGCAGAGGCGCGGCGGGGCGCCGGGGGCCGCCGCGGCGGCCCATGGCGTACCCGCTCCCGGCCCGGCGCGCCGCTGCCCTACGGCCCCGCTCCGGCCGCCGCCACCATCCCGCCGCCGCGGGCACCTGCCGCCGCCGCGGCCCCGCCGGCTCCGCCTCCTCCCCGGTGACTGGGCGAGTCCCGGCCCGGCGCCGCCGGCCGGCAGCGGCTCCCCGCTCCCCCCGGGCCGCCCCCGGGGCCGCCCCCGCGGGGCAAAGCCGCGGGCTCGCCCCGCCGCAGCCGGCTGCCCCCACGCCCCCGGGCCGGGCGACCGCCGTCGGACGCCACGGGAGCGGCCGGGCGGGGGCCGGATCCCAGCCGCTGGGGCTGGGTGCGGAGCTGCTTGGCGGCGCCGTGCGGTGCGGCGCAGTACCGGGGTGGTCAGGCACCCAAGCACCAATTCCTGCCTCCCAGTCCCCGCGGGAGTGAACGGGCTTGCAAAGGTATAGACGAAGCCGGGGTGGGTTGCGTTAGCCCTAAAGTGGTTTAAAAGAGACCTGTATGCGGTCGTATAAACGCACATGCATATATATGTATTTATACGAACTAATTTAGAGACTTGGCACGCTCTATAAACATGTATGGGTATATACACGCCTACATATACATAAACATTACATTACTAGAAGTAATTCAGATATATGTATATAGAAAATACATATGTCTGTATACGTATATACGCAAGTCCAAATGTGTATATCGATATATACATGTGAATGTGCATATGTAGGCATATATCTTTTAATAAGTTCTATGTATGTATATATACGTGTGTATGTGTGTATGTATGTGTACATATGTATGTTCCTATTACCAAATACAGGCAAGGTGCTTCTACCAACTGTACAAAAGCCAATATTCTGTTTCTTCTAATCAAGAGTTAAATTACGTTAATTTAGAGAGTTAAAAGAATTAATCTGTATATATATATAGGTTAATATATATGTATATACATGTTATAATATATATATCATATTATACAACATATGCTATAAAAATACATATAGTATATAGTATTTTACATAGCATATTTAATATAAATATTTAAAAATTTTAAAATATTAATATCTATATTATCTATATGTTACCCCATCAAATATGTAATAGGCACAGTTCTGTTCCTATTAATTAAGAGATTTACATTCAGTTGATTCAGACAGTTAAAAGAACACACTATGAACATATATTAGTGTTCATGCATACATTCCCATATATCCACACATTCCACATATATATAAATATATAATTAATAACATGTGTGTTTGTGTGAGTGTATGTTGCTGATATTGAGCATATGACTGGCAAAATCCTGCTCCTGAAGGCACTGCGATCCGATTCCGTCAGATACTGCTGAACACCGGCTTTCTGTATTTCCTGACAGAATGGAGTCTCAGCCATGATTTGTTCATGACTTCACCACTTGTGAGTAAGACAGTATGCCAAAGCTCAAACTCATAAAATCTTTATAGCATGCCGTTCGCCATGCCTTTCTAGCAAAGCATGTCTTTCCTGACTTCAGATTAAACTAAAGCAGGTAGTAAGAGGTCTTCTTTTTTCCCCAAATGGCAAAAAGGAACCAGTTGCTACCGTTTCTGTAGGAAGTTAAAGGTTAGAATCAATTAGCCGAGTATTCGTATTTGTCATTTACTCCCACAAGCTGATAATAGGGCACTAAGCCTATGGTTTTAGTGATAAATTTAAAACCATGACACTAGCAAAAGTTTTTTCATTCTTTTATCTAAAATTCAGCCAGAAGAACTGTCTTGAATACCTAACCAGTGTGTACACCATCTAACCCTCTATCTTCATAGCATATCTTCATAGGTCCTTTTATTTGTTATATAAGATTCTCTAAAATAAGACGAACAGCTAAATATTGCCAGTTCTGAGGACATTTCCTTTATAGGGAAAAAAATACAAAAAGAAATTGTTCCGTCACTCTTGAATCTCCTGGTCCCTGTCAAAAGGTGATCCATAAGAAGAGAACTCTAACCCTCAGGTGAGGGTGAAAGAGATAGTGTTATCTCTCACATGGGAATCAGCCTGTAAATCATCAATTTGATTCCGTCTAAAATCAAAAGACCTGTAGTTATACTTGCATGTCTCATTTTATGACCTTTTCTGCAGGTGAAGAAAGCCTTTCTGAAATATACAGTTATGAAACTGTCCATACCTGCACTCCTAAGAGCAATGTTACAAATTCTCCCTCATTACCTGACCTGTGCCTCCAAGGCATTCCATGGGACTGAGAATTGTCTTCAATAATGTCAATGAAAAAGCATTTGGAAGAGGCAGCTGGCCAAGGCTATTGCAAGTATAGTTTATATACTTTCTGATTGTCTTTTTTCTCTAATATCACCTCATAATCCCCCTTTATGTTGGGGTTCATATCCTCATTCAATAGTCACAGCAGAAACATGCTGTAGAACAAGGAACCAGACCGCCGTACTATAGCCCCATGGCTGTTTGGAAATTGTGAACAGCTGGCTGAGGATTTTCAGTTTGCCATAGGAGAGGAAAGAAGACTTTGGGTGGGAAGGTGTGGAGGCATGAGAAGGTCAAGGAAGGTCCCTTCTCATGGAAAACGTGCTTCATTGCTGCCCTTTTCATTACAGGCAGTGAGGGATGACACAGACTGGCTGCTGTGGACTGGCAGAGACAGAGCGATGCTTTGGCACCCAGGTCATGCCTTTACAGCCACGAAGTTTCTCCCAGACACACGAATATGGACCCTTCCTTGGGGCACCATCCACATATTTGCCATTATTTGTCCTCTTACTTTCCTCCTCTCCAAAAGTGAAAGGGCACACATGACAGAAATCCTTCTAGCTTAGACACTGCTGGGGTCTGGTTACTAGAGTTTTTTGGTGGGTTTTGGTTGGTTTGGTTTTCTTTCTTTATTTTGTATTGTTTTGGTTTTCAATAATATTATGAAAATGAGAAGTAAATAGGAAAAGGAAAAAAAAAAAAAAAAGAGGAAAATATATCATTAATCCTGAGCCTGGTGGTTTACATGCCAAAAATAAAAAGGGAAATAATACATTGACAGACCCCCCAAAAAACTGGGAAAGCAAAGAGTCGAGATTAGTTACTTGAGTTGATAATGTCTATTGTTACATCAAAATAATCTATTTTATGTATGGAGTGTATAGATGAGAATATCCAACATTTGAATAGGAATTGCCTTTACGCGATAGCATGATACAGCAGGGAAATGCACCATATTTGACTTTGGAGCTTGTTGAAGTAGATTCAGTGAAGCTCAGTACAGCGTAAGGTGCTGAAGGTCTTGTGGAGTTTCAGTATTTGCAGCACGTGCTGCTTTTCATTGCCACCAGCCCTGTGCAGCTGGTCACACAGATGCTGAAGGGTTTCACCACCAGTGGGAGGTCTTTAAATCCAGGCAGAGCTTTGCCTGGGACAGCAGAGTGGCATATGATATTCCTATTATCTCTGCTTCACCCAGGCTATATGAAACAGCAGCAATAGCTTCACTCCTCTCCACCATTGCTCACCTTGTGCCCATCCCTGCTCGTATCTGCACAATAAGCAGCTCCTCCTGAGGGCATGGCCAGGGATATCACCATTTGGAGAAGAATAGTCCTGAGTTTCAAAGCTGCCCAGGGAAGGGAAGGAGGGGGGTCTTCTCAGCCAGGGAGGGTGATAGAGGAGACGTGAAGGTGTGTCCCTGGCGCCACGGTGTCTCGTCATGGCTCTGCCCCTGACAGCTCAATGCATCTGCTCCCACTTCAGAACAATTTTCTGTCGGGTCGCTCCGCACCATTTCAATGATAGCACAAACAGAAAGCACGTACGCCGCACTTGCCTGGTTGCAACTGATCCATAGAGGACTCTCCTGCAATGCCCCCACCGCTGCCTCGCTGCCCACGCTGTGCTGTGCCATCTGCAGCCGGGCGTACTTTCATCTCTGTAATTCTGCTCACAGGCATTGTCTGTTTTCCCAGATACAGTGCTAACAGCATTTCACGTGACAGAGTGCATGCTATTTTATACATCCAGATGATAACTCAGATAATTCAGTTTGTTTACCTTTTAAATCCATTTATTGACTACTACTGGAAATTACTACCAGACCAAGGAGCTGTTCAGGCTGCCCACGGTGTGACGTTTGGGAAAGGCTTTTGTAGGCACATCATGCAGGTTCGCTATAGGTGGTTCATACAGGTGTTATGACAGTTTAGTTTTACTTTTGCCGTAGTAGGCATTGGGACTTTTTCATTGTAGGCATGGCTCTGAGTTACAGGGTTGTAAATCATCTGTTAATATTAATCCAGCTTTACCTATATAACAGGAAAAGGTCTATCATTACTGCTATTATCAAAACTCTGCTTTCACAATTAAAAAAAAAAATAATGATTTGAACAAATGAGAATGTTCACTGTATTATAAATGTAGCTCCATTTTCAGGTGTTCCCTGAAACTCATGAGGTCATATTTTCATACTTAATTTTCTGACCTCTCTTTGATATCAAAGAAGCCTTTCTGGAAAATGTTATTGTGACTACTTCAATAACTGGATCTCCTATGAGCTATGTTATAGGTGTTCTTTAGCAAATATGATCAAACAATCAAAACAGTTGGGGGAAAAAATCACAAATATTTTCGTTGCTATTTTGGTTTGACAGATATTTTCAGAAGATTTTAAAAAATATTATATTCTACTGCTGTTATTTTATTTTGATGCAAATTAAATCTGTGTAGAGGAGCTTTTGGGTTGCATACTTTTTAAATTTTCTCTTACACAGTCCACATAGAAGTATTGTAAAAATTCGTGTTCCCAGTTCAGAAGAAAAGTAGAAATTTCACCCTTCTTCCTAGCCACTTCTCTAAAACAGAAAAAGGTTTTCTCCAATTTTTCCCCAAAGTATAGAAAAGGAGACACAAAACCAGACCAACTTGCTGAAATACATCAGTGTGTTACTATTTTTTTTTTTTAATTTGACTATTTCCATTAGAACAAAGAAGGAAGTTTGACACCTGCAGCTCCATGGGAATCAGAGTAATGCGGGAAAAACTTGTGCCCGTGGTACATGCAACGAGGATGTTCAAAGAATTAAGAGAGAACAGACAGCAAAGAGGTGACATAGACCTCTTTTACTTATTCAGAAATAGCTTCAGTAGAGATTTAAGGATTGTAAAATACAAACATGCTTGACTGAGAGTTCTTTTCTTTGGCAGGGGAGCTGGGTGCTCACCTGTGTGCATTATGCTAGCAAACATTTCTCAAAATCTCTCTTCCATTAAAGGCTGGATCCTTTTTATGAGGGCTATGTCATCAGGGCTTTGACGACGTAACTCTGTTTCTAAATCCATTCATTAGTGAAAGAATATCTCAACTATCGAGTGATTTATTACGTAAAATCAATAGTCCATTGAGGATGTGTTTTTCCACAGCCTTTTCCAGGGCTGCTTAGCAACCGTCCCCATAAACCAGAGGCATTATACCTTCCTAATATGGGCACTTTAATGGCAGCAATTTACTTGCGCAGGTCTGAACTTTGATAAGCCATTTTAAGGCCCTTACGACGTTAACTGCTGTGTCTGCACAACTCAGTTTTTAAATCGGAAAGGGATGAGAAAGGGCACAGGTACTGGCAGCCACCTAATTTTCCAGAACTCGAGGAATGGCAAGAGCAGAAGGCCACACGACTACAGGCACGAAGCATGAAGGAAGGAGAAGAACTATTTTTTTAAACTTCAAAAGCAGCCCCGTGAACGAATCAGCAGCTGAGCATGAGGTTGTGGTGCAAAGTGGAGATGACCAGTGCTGAATTCAGAGTGATGAACTCTGCTTTTATGGGGTCCCCTGAGGGCTCACGCAGGAAGGAGCTGCCGCGCCTCAGCACCGGGTGCAGTTATTGCAAAGTGAAGCCCTGAGGGAGCGACGTGCTGGTGCTTCTGAGGATTATGGGCAACCACGTCCCCAGAGCCAGAGCTAATCTGGGTATCAGAGTAATTGCACCCCTGTGAACGCCCTCCCAGAGACTTCTCCTAAGGCCTTCCCCAGCCACTGGTGTGTACACAGGCACTTCTGCTCACCATGAGTAAGCATCTCTAGCACGTCCAGCCAGGAAGCTCTCGGGGAGCATTTTATGCCTCATACCAAATAACAGAGAGGTTTTTGCAGTGCTGCAGGGCATCAGCATTAAATATCATTCTCAAGACCAAAAAGGGACCTGCTTTCAGCCACTGCAGGAGGGCTAAGTGATGTTTCTGGCTCCAGAGAGACATTTAAAACCCAAGAATGGTAATAACCCATGAAGTTAATTTTTGCCATTACTTGAAAGTAAAGTGCACTTCTTCTGTTCATAAGACAGGCAAAATCGAGAGGAGCTGCCCAGAGGCGGCTTGTGCTGTTTTTCCTTTCTTTCATTACTTTTGTCCTGGGTGATCTGGGCATTCAATGGAAAATGACATTGTTGAGCACATTTGCTGGAAACTCAGAACCGGAGATGACAGACTGGTCTCCATCTCTCAAGGATTAGAGCAATCTAATTGTTTAATAGCTAAGCAACACGTTTAATGTTTAAACTGTAAATTCCCTCTTTAGCTCATTCTGCACCAGCACATTTAGTCGTTGGACGATTTCTGAGGCTGTGTCCCCACTCTGGCTGTCAAAACTAGCCACTGTTCTCTAAGACTAGCACCTGTCACTGCCATGAATACAGAAATACTTATTTCAATGTTTAACTTGTTGGGGAAAATAGTTAATGACTAAAAGAATGCCTCCAGTTTCAGCCTTACTATGGCATCATAACAGACAACAAGAATTTTCCTTTTAAAGCAGAGTTTGGTAGGTTTATAAACATGTTTTTAATTGCTCTCCCATGAGTTCAAGTGTTGGAGTTGGTGACTGAAGTGATTCCTTTAGTGCTATAGCCTATATTTACAACTCTGGCAATCTTAAAAGCATAGAGGCGTAACCTTTGTTTGCAAAGGGCAAGGTAAAGGCTGATCCCGCCATAGAGTCCTGGGAGGCCTTCTGCTAAGCTACATTTCTTACTTGTGCTTTTTCAGTAGATTAATGGCACGACTGTGTTGAACAAGTGTTGCTTTCAAATATGCTGACGGGTTGGATTTTCTTCCTGAAGAAAATTTCATTTTAAAATAAACGTTACAATGTTTTTCAAGCAGTTCTGAAGCAAGCAAAAAATGTGTCCAGGCTGTGCTGCCACCTTATTCTCAGACTCTCCTCTGGCCCAGGACCGTTTTTTCTCTGTGTTTGCACTCAGCTCATAAACAGAACCAAAGCTTACTTTCCCCTTTACCAACACAAGCTGATTGGTATAGGCATAGCAGGTTAGATTAAGGCCCTTGATAGGGCTTTTCTAAGAAGAGTCAGATCTTCAGGAGGAGTCTGTGGGGTGCCTCACAGAGCATCATCCTATAGTCGGTGATTCAGGTCAGTTTATAACCAGCGGCTGGAATTGCTATGTGTATGAGGGAAGTATAGGGGGCCGTTCACCCCATGGCCCCTTTCTCACCTGCCCCTTTGTTTCTGACACCCTCTTGTCTCTCCCCTTTACACCCAGAACCCACCTGCAAAGTAGGAATACACATACACTGTGCTTGCCCAGTCAGACCTGACCAGCACTGATCATCACTGAGACAAGTTGAACCATCCTTTAGCAATGGATGTAAAAACTACCTTGAGCCCTCCACAATCCTCAGAGCTGACCCTTTGTCTTGGGTGATGCTATCTGTATCCCACTGAAGCCAGGGAAGCACTCCTGACAGCTGAAGAAGAAGCAGCCCCAATACAAAAGAAGGAATTTTGCAGCTTGATTTGCACTAAAAGGTAGTTTGTAAATTGCTGCAGTGGTCAGCCAAAGAATTAACTGCTTGTATACTAATACTGTGTATGCAGGGGTTAAATAGTGTGCATAGGTTATCTAGAAAAAGAAGAAACCTAGAGTAGGTGATATTTTCTATACACTATATATAACTTTATGTTAGGGTTCAGAAATACATGCTTCAGGAGTTGATGAACTCTTGCTTCTTTTCAGCGGCTTGAGTTTATGCTTTGCTTATCTCACCCCAATTTTCCTTATTTCTTATTTCTCTTTATCCAGCCTACTCACTGAAATGAATTAGCCATTGCTCACATATCTTATGTCACCATATTTTTATTGCAGGAAATTAATAAACCCTTGCAGAGTCTTTAACTGTTGATCTCAGCTGCTTGGCTTTACAAACAAAAGACGGTGTGAACATTGGTTTTCCACTTGACTTGGTGGGAGTTTCGCTTTAAATTTTACATAGAACGTTATCTATAGCTTGTTTCTAATAAAAAGTAGTCCATTGTTGTTCCAAAGGCATGGGTAGAAATAAACCTTCCTCACCTCTTCACATAATCCTGTCCTTGGGAAAGTTAGCACAGAACCATCAGGTAAGAAATGAAAAACATTCATTCATTCAAGAAGAAATATCATGGGAAAGTCCACCCTCCACATTTCTGCAAAAATATAAAGCGTGTTTGGGAGAATACAGTCAGTGAGGCTGTGAGTGTTAAAAGAAAACCTTTGAAGTTCCCTGTAGGCACCATAGAGTCAAAAGGACTATGGCTGTTAAACTCTGTCTCTCTGCTCTGGAGAATAAAGGGCACGGTATTCAGCTGCACCCAAACCCCTCCCTAACCTTCAGCCTGGTTTTAGCACTTCCTAAAGGGAACAGAATCAGTACATGGAGTTAACAGAGCTTCAGCCTAAAATATTCGATGTTGCAGTGGTTAGAGCAAGTGGCAGAGAAGCATCAAAATCCTTCGTGTTCTAGAAAGAGCTTTCTCTTGATCTCAGAGATTACATGGTTGAACCTCATGCCTCATTTAACTTTCCAAAATAGTGTAAAGAAAAATGTGCAATATTTTCATTATCAGAGACTTCCAAATAAAAATATTAAAAGTGCTAGGTAGAATTACTGATATTATAAAACTTTTCAAAGAATTTTAATGGCATTTTAAGTTGGGGAGATGGATACAAGAGCTTTCAGGAATGGAAAATGTGGACACTTCTTTGGAAAGCTTCCAGATGAGTGGAAACTTTTGTTAACAAACTAATGGTTGCTGGCTGCTATAAAACAAACTAAACCCATTGATGTCATAAGGAAGATAGTGAAATAACTTCAGTTAGCTTTAACAGCATTTGATAGACTTTTAAAATGCAAGATATCTGTAACTTATACCACTAGAAAAATCTGATCAACCTTTTCAGTGGTCACAATCATTTGGTGAGCACCAGTACCACTCTGACTCCCATACCCTCTGTATCTACCTATATTTTGGGTTTGATTATACTGCAACACTAATAATTCAGTAGAGAACAAATTTACTCCTTCTGTATGGTCTAACAGCCAACACCTTTTCCTTTCATATTTAGATATAGATATTTAATATCCATATCTATATGTCTACACACAAACACACATATATATGTGTATCATTTTATTTGTATATCCTCTGTGTAATTAGCTCTAATCGACAGTCCTACATTTTAAATTGTTTCTCCCTTTCTTCACAAATGCAGATATTGCAACTGGAATATATTTATGTATTTTTAAATAATTTCAGCTAGGCATAGATACTTAAATGTTAGGGCTTCCAACTTAATCCCAAGCATTTACAAGTTATAAAAAAAGCAGTCAAATTTGTTCCCTCAGTTATATATGGGGATCAAAATGTGAGCATACTTTTTAATCAGAGAAAAGACTGCATGGGGAAAAACAAAACAAAACAACCCCGAACAACAACAAACTCAAGAAAACCATTTTAACGAGTATAGCAGGAAACTGCAGAGGAATGGTAAAGTGCCTTCCGACGCCTACAACAAGCAATCTATTCATACAAGCCATGTCAGGATAGTATTACTTTATTGAGAAGATTATGTTCATTTCTTTGTATTTTAACTTGTGTCTGATTGCTTTCTTGTGCAACAGTCTTTCTTGGAATGTTACATCATGGAAAAAAAAAAAGGTGAAGCAATTATGTTTATAGTCATTAAATACTGGTATTTTTTTTAACTCCTCCTTTGTGACATTCTGTCTATACTTCCTGAGGAAGGAACGTACTGCCAAAAAAATGGAATTAGCAAAATTTCTAACAGAATTGGCAAAAGAAGTTATTTTCTCTTGATACACAGAGAGAAATAAATCCCGTTTTCCATTTGCAGGTACCTTGCAAAATGCCAGGAAAATAACAATGCCAGGCCTGAGGAGAGCAACAGAGCCTGCATATCTGTCCTGTGCAATCAACCTCTGCTTTCTTGTGGTGAGGTAACTTTGTCACATAAGCAGTTTGGTTCCCATCTCCGCTAGATGAGCATGTTGGTGCCAGTCCTGTAATGGCAGCAAAAACCATCCCACAGTGTTTGAAATAAAACAGAGCAGCTAGTTATCTGAAAAACCTCAGAGAGGAAAGAGGAGTCAGTCTGATCTGTATTTTCTTTTGTAGAAGTCAAAAGTCTAAAAACGTGAAGCTACATGAAGTCCAGCAATGGGAGACTAACAAATGTTTGGTCCTACATGTAGTCCCAGGCTGGCTCAGGACAGTACACATACGGGCAGATATGTCCTTAGGGCAAAACAGCTGGGCTTCTTAGATGAACATGGGCACAGGGCTTATGATACAGATGTTGATGAAGCTATTCTGGTTCTGGAAATTGATTTTTTAGAGCTAATGCAAGTATCTGCTTTTAACAACTCATCACAAGTTCAGGCCTAGCATCCAATAAGATGTGTACAGATACTGCTTATAGAAAGACCAAAATCTATTAAAACCCCTTCAACCCATCAGTAAATGGTAGTCTTAATTTTATTTTTGGTGTGGCTCATCTGTCCTTTAGCAATGGCATCTGTGTCCCAGCTTGTCACCCTGGGCTTTATTTAGGGCTCCTGGAAAGCAGCAGGCACTTCAAAAGGGCCCATCAATCACTGCCTGTAGATGCCGACTCTTACAGCGGAGCACGCAAGGAGCCCAGGGCTGACAGGCTGGGACACATGTCTGAAGCCAGATGTGGTGGATTCCAACCCCTCATTTGTCCTTCTGCTGCTACTGAAGTCACAGGCCAAGCTGAATAAGGTGCCTTCTATCTCACTGTTCACCGCATGTATCTCTTTTCACAACTTTTCTTACAGTGCTGAGACGGAATATGAGTTTTGGCCGTTGTTAAGAGAATTGCAGCTGTGTGCATTGTCCAGGTCATCTCCAAGTGACTACCTACAAGAGGGGAAAGAAGCCATGGATGAAGGGTTGGCCTAGATGACCTCCAGGGATCCATTCTCAACCATTTTGTGATACTGTGATGAGAAGGGATTTTACCTATCAACTTTGCAGTGGTTGGTATTCTGGGAGCTTCTGAAGAGGCCTTCTCTCCTTGGGTTGAGCCTCAGGTTTGTCCCACCTGCAGCACACTAAAACAAGATTAACAGAGAGATGCAGATTGCCAAAATCACAATGGTTAAAAGAATGGCAGCTTCGGATGCAGTTTTTGGAAACAGGCATAATTGTTAGGGTTCAGAGCTGGCACTGAGCAGAGAAGTTGGCTTCTAACTCAGGAGGTCACTCAAACTCTGGGCTTGGGCCGTCCAGTTTACCCTGAGAAATCATGCCCAAATGCCTCTGTGTGAGGCCAAAACCAGCAAGTATGTAATTCTCCCCACTGTAAGAAATCAAGCAATTGACCCAACCAGCAATTATTGCAGAATCCAGATAATCTCCACATACACAGAGGAGGAGAATTTTGGGGCTCTTTGAAAGAGGAAATCCTGCCTTATTGAACTCAGTTGCAAAAAATCCAAATCCAAATGTGATTTCACCCTATATTGTACTCTTGTCAGTGTGGAGATTTTTGGTTATAGATAAGGATCAGCCAGAGTTTATTGCAAAGTTTATTTTGTAGTAAGTCTGTAGCAGCAATTAAAGTTCCAAAACAGTTTTCACATACTAGTAATTTAAAGAAAAGTACATCTCTGAAGATGTAATTTTCCATTTTTAATCTCCATCCAAAGATATTCTTTAACTTTGAGCAAATTCCTGTCAAACAGTTATAATTGTATGAAAAAAGATACTTTTCCAGATTAAAAAAAAAAAAAAAAAGATAACTACTGACTTTTTCCTTTCTCTTCTGTAAGATAAGCCAAAAGAGCTGACCTCTGAAGACTGGCACATAAATAAGCACTCAGGAACTTGTTCATAAATGCACTGTGAGATTAAATGGGAAAAGAACTAAATTATAAAGCTTGAATGCTGAGTAATAAAAATGCAGAGTAGAAAAATGGCAATAAGATATTTTGTTTCCTTTTGAGTCACAACCTGCTTCCTAAACCATACCTGAAAGCTAGTATATGTGGACCTGGGGCTCAGCTTTAGCACAGGTATCAGAGTATGGATGATTTCAGCCTTCAGTGCAAAAGTCGTAGCTATATACAATATTACAAATGTTCATTCTAGAATTGTGTCAAGCAACCTAAAAAAATAATGTTCTGTCACTAGGTAAGCTTGGGAGAAAAAAAATTTTCTTTACATAGAATCATAGAATAGTCTGGGTTGGAAGGGACTTTCAAAGGTCATCTAGTCCAACTCCCCTGCAATGAGCAGGGACATCTGCAACTAGATCAGGTTGCTCAGAGCCCCATCCAGCCTGGCCTGGAATTTCTCCAGGGATGGAGCATCTACCACCTCTCTGGGCAACCTGGGCCAGTGTTTCACCACCCTCATTGTAAATATATAGAATGTAAACATATAGAATTCATGTATAGAATTTAAACATACAGAATTCATGTAGAATGCTTGTACGTGCTATTCTAACATAAAATTAATTTACTTAATGTATAAATTTCCCAGGAATAGAGGCTTTTCTTGGGAGTCTCTTTAGAAGAGTGAGTGGGTAACTGGAGTCCTTTAACATGCAGAGGTCTTTGTAGAATGCTAAATATATTGAGGCAAAGAAATATTTGATCCAACCTACCACTCAGCTGTACTTCACAATCTGACCACTCTCCACAAAAATTTTTCAGACTTACGCAGAGTCAAAAAAACCAGACAGAATTTCCCAGAAGTCAATGAAGATCTTTGTCAGGATCATTAATTATATATGGATGATGCATCAATATTTCTTTCATGCCTGAGAGCATGAAATTCTCAAACCAGTAGCTGTAATATTTGGCCTTACTGTGAAATTTGTATAAGACGCCATAACATTTATGGTGTCTATAACATATGCAAACTAGGATTGATTTTAGTACTTTATATTTTGTGTATCATCTTGTTCTTAGACTGGCAGAGCAAGTACACCTCTAATATCCAGTTAATGTTATCATAATGCACTGATCTATGATTTATTTTTATGATTTTATCTATATCAAAGTAAGATATTGCTTTATGTGCAGTTTTTCATAATTTTTATTAAAAATACTTGGTTTTTTAATTTAAAAAACTTGGGGTTTTTTTCATCCTTACACTTGCAGAAATTATTCTCTACAAAGCCTGAACAAGGATATCATAGTGGATACTAGTTAAGTGTCATTACCAGTATCGATTTTTCTCTTGTGAGAAGGATGTTTTAGAATCAGAAGGACAGCACTGGTTCTGGAAAGTATACTAAAAATAAATCTTCTCAGGCTCTGGTAGAGGCATTAACAAATTAAAATATCTAAACTGGGAAAACCTCCAGCTTTGTGATCATGGCTAGACCTGACATAACACTAGACATAGAGGGGAAAAAGACACCAATCTGTATTGCTGTGACTCCTAGAAAAGAAAAATGGTGTGGGTACTGAACAGCACAGAAGAATTAAATAACTCTAACAGTAAGAAACCCCGATCCTCATTTGTGCCTCTGTTTAACACCAAGTAGTCCTTAGCAAAAGCTCAAGTCTGAAAAAACAAGGACATCATAGCCTGATTTCCACAAGCATTTCCACTTAACAGTTAATGGAAGTTTTCTTATTGATTTCATTAACTTTAATCATACAGGATAAATCCTTAAATGCTTGGCTTTACTGAGACTACTCCCAACCTTGAAGTTAAGCATTAAGGTCCAGATCCTTGTGGGTATTTACATGTTTAATTATTTTCCTGGATCAGAACTAGCCCAGAAAGACATGTTCCAAATTCTTGGTCATAAAGGCATGACAGTTCCTAGATACTTCTCCTTGCCGCAGGCAGCTCGCCAAGTGGAAAGCTTCTTTGCCTCAAAACTTCAGTACCGTGTGTCAGGCTGGCACGGGGAACCAGTCACTAAATTCAGATCACGTAATATATACAAGCACGATGTTTTGCTTTGGTGATCTAAACTCCTGGAATACAGTATAGCACTTAAAAAAACCCGCATCTCCTCTAGTGTGTTCTGTCCTCTGTCTTCACAGCAGTAGTTTTTAATTCCACATTAAAAAGCAACAGTTTTTCCAAAAATAATTTTTAAAAGACAACTATCCCGATGAGGATTGTGACTTCAGTGGGTGTTGGGAAATAGTCACTTTCATATGCAACCTGAAAGCCGCTCCCTTTTTGCACAGTTTACTTTTGGTCCTATTTAATCCTAGCAAAGGGCTTGAATGTGTCACCTCTCCTTTTTGACTCTATAAATACATTGCTTAATTCCATCAACAGAGGTCACTGCAGCTCTTTCCCTCTTTGGTGAAAGCATGCCTTTTCCAGCAGATAAAGCAGAATTAATACTCTCATCTAGCATAGTTTTAGTTTATCCGTCAGAGGCTGATGCAGGAAAATTTACACTTAGTGGGAGTCTAGGAGAAAAACCCACAAACAAACAATAAATAAACAAATATCATAATAATAGTAAAGAGAGCTCTTTTGAGCTTTGGTACTTAACCTAATTTATGCAAGCTTGTTTACAGCGATGTTTTGAGTCTTGTCACTACATCTGTCTTTCTTCTCATTACCTAGGAACGAGACCTCTAAATCTGGTCTTGGCACCAGCTGTTATATCTGCTCTGCAGTGCATGGTAAATCAGTATCAGGCATTTTTGCATTAGGGAATAAAAAGAAAAAATCTCCTGAAAGAGCTCCTTCAAATTGCTAAGACTTGATTAACAAATTTTTCAGCAGTCATCACTTTCATTTGAATCTATGTTTGCATACTTGTGAAAATGATAGGGAAAGATTTGGGAATATTTATCATTAAGAGGAATTCAAGCCAAAGAGTCCATTTGAGCCAGCAGTAATGTGAGGCTTGCAATTTTCTATTGCTAAACCCGGTACAGCAGATTGAGCCAAATATGCTTGCAGACAGAGAGCCCTTTAGAAATAAACAGAATACAGGAGCTGTACACAGTGAAACACTGTTAAAAATTATTTTTATGTGTACATGCAGAAATAGCTTAGTTTATTCACAAGGAAAGGAAGATTTATCTCAGAGTTAAAGCAGTCCTAATGCCTAGCTTTGAAAAGTTGCTTCTCATTCATAGGTGCCAAAATCACTTTAAAAGGTGAGGACAGCAGAATTCCACTTGAGACTCAGTCAGTTGCCTTTAGATGTTCACCACGAAGGTGTCTACATGTGGGGCAGGTGACTGAGTTCCCAGTAGGGTTAGTGGAGTCGCAGCTGTTCATCAGATCACCACAAGGTAGCTGTTCACATCCATTCAACCGGTTTGTGCCATTGTCTGCTCTGTGCAGATCCCCACAGATTCCAGCCCCAGGGATGCAGTCCAGCTGCCATTGAAGTGTCCCAAGGGACCTCCCTGGCCTCCAGCTGCTGATCCAGGGAGCAAAGGGCTCTTGTGGCTCCTGCACCAAATCTGGCAACCCAAATGGCTCGTGCACCTGTGTATAACTTAGCCCTGACTGTCTTAATCTCTTTTGCATATGTGAGAAAATGGGGGCATAGAAAGCTGAAGAGATTTGTCCTTGGTCTAACACCTGTGCTAAACACCTACAGCCTCCCTCACTGGAACAAAATGAGGAATAAGTAACTTTGAAGAGTTTCTGTTCCACTTTCTAATGAAAAAGTGTATTTGCCATGGTATATTCACAAGCCCCTTCAATGTTACCAAGTTTTTCTAACTATGCAAAACATGTAGAACATATGTAGTTTTTGAAAGTAGTAACAGTGAATATACTAGGGGGAAACGAGTGAAGAATTACATCTCTTTTACATTACATGTATTTTATATATGTATATTAAATTTGGCAAAATTTAATGGTATCTTTTAAGACAGTGCGTGTTTGTAAGCAGCAGGTCCTGATGCCTGGCTTGAAGCAGTGCACAAACAATGTAATTTTTGTGCAGATTGTTCCCTTTTTGTGGTGAGAGCCAGAGGAACAGTTTCAGCCTGTTCTTTTGTTCCTTTCTGTAGGTTTCAGTCATCTGAAAGCCTAAGGGAAGTAAAGGTAGACATAGGGTCAAGGGACCAGGGTCTCGTGTTTGGTTCCTGGCACTGTTCCTGCATTACGTGTACACACGGCTCATTTGCTTTGTGCAAGTTTCCCCACCTTTCACGTTGTGTTTTAACATTGGCATAATTCTCAGAGTGTCCTGTCTCTGAACTCTCTGTGCCTTGTGTTCACACAGCACCTGGAAGACACTGTGCACCACTGCAAGTATTATCATTTATTAATCATCATGTAATAGTGAAGCTGAATTTATGTGGGCAGGTGGCTTCTGTGATGGGAAATCTGCCCTTAAAGAAAGGCATGAATAAAGCTAGCTAGAGGGCTATAGGTTTTATTCCAAGATATCTTAAAAAAATAAGAGCTCTTTTATTTTGGCATTTGTGCATAGCTCATTATTTTCACCCCTTATCACTGTTGATAATACAGTAGAGCAAGGAGCAAAAGGCATTAGGCCCAGTACCAACTAATCAGCCTAAATTAATACCTGACATACATGCCAGTGAAAAAAGCAGTTTAACTTTGGGTTTCTTTCATGATAATTTTGTATTTAGTGGAATAAGTTATTGATGGGAAAGCACCAAGCAGATGTCTAATGATCTGACCTGTGTTTGCATGTGTAAAAGTGATGTTGAAGATGACTAATACCGGTGCCCCCAGCTCACTGTTGCTATTCTTGACAGATACTTCTTTTCTCCAAGCTTGCTCCCACAGGGACAGTAGAAAAAAAAGTCAGCAATGATGTCCAGTTTGGTTGTCTGCTCCTGTTCACTGTTGGTGTGGCTGCAATCTACCTTGACAAAGAAAGAAAACTCTGAAAATCAGAGCTTGGCATTATTTTCTTCTGTCCATATCTCATTTTGTATGTTTGAAAGGCAGTAGAAACTCAATTTTTTCCAGGAGAAAGGGTGAACTAGAAAAAAAACAAGATCTGATATTAACTTTTGAAATTTCACACCTGTGAAACCAAAGCAGGAAAGAAAAAGGAGTTTCACTTGTGATTAACATTGAGACAGTCTCAAAAGAAAATAAATTAGGCAACTTAGCTCAATAAGTCCTCTTAACTGGTTCAGAATATTACTCATGTTACCTCACACCTCTGATTTTATGGTTCTTAAGTACAGTGAGTTTGGCAAAACAATAAACGTAATTGTCCTACCTAAAAAGCAAACAAAACATAAAGATAAGGTTATCTGTTTTTCCACTCTTAATGTTTGTGTTCTACCGTTTATGTAGATAGAAAATTAGAAAAAGTGCCTATGAAGAAAGGAAGCTTGGAAATATTTGTTATGTTTTTCAGAGTCTCGCATAGGCTTTTAAATAATAGCTACCACTCATATAAGACAATAAAACATGAGTTTTCAGAGTCTAACAGGTGCAGAATAAGCACTGAAAGTGTCAGTTCTCAAAACCTACATACCATCAAGAAAATAAGAATCACTTCACAATTATTTTTGTTTTCTGTTTACGTAAAAGTCAGGTTTTTCATCCATAGCAATTTGCTGATTTCCCCTGCAGATATCACTGGTCCTCTTTCTCTGACTAGCTTGCTCATAAGCTGTCCTTCTCCTGCTGAAGATGGTCACAGTTCTTCTCTACCAGTCTCTCCACTCTGAAACCCTGACCTACTTTTCTGAATCTCATCTAAGCTTTCTTAATTGCCCTAAATGCATCTGAAGTAACTTATTTCTTTTAATTTGGTCTACTTTTTTGGGTCACGTGCACAGTGGTAAACCGGTCCATCTAGACCTCCTACCAGGGTGTTCTTTCTTTTCCCAGTATTATAGCTTCTCGTCTCAGGCTTTGATGGACACACACCTGCTTCACTCACTGGACTTCCGAGCCACATTATTAGGTGCATTATCCCCCTGCTTCTCTCTTCCCCCAGTGTGACACACAAACGGCTTTTCTGTCCTTCATAGCACCCTTCCCAGGCCTGTTTGATGGTGTCACCACCTAGCCAACGTGTTGTTTCCCCAGGTGCCATACAGACGGCAGCAGCAGCCCTGACCACGCCGTTGCAGATGTTCCCAGTGGGCACCACCTTCCCTGGAAGAAGGGCCACGGTGATGCCTTCTTTCCATGCACTCTGTCAAATGGTATTTCTGGAGGTCACTGTTTGGGCGCTCCCCGTGCTGGCTGCTATTGTGTCCTGGGTGCCAGCGCTCCCCTTGCTGCCGCGTCCTTGGTGGTATGCTCTCTGAGGAAGAGATTCTCTAAGCTCTCTGAGGAAGAGATTCTGCTTTCACTACATGTTCCTGCTTGCCTGGCACAGTAGTTGAAGAATAACAGCTGCAGCAAGAACAGCAGGATCTAACAGTTAATCACACCGTGCAATAAGTATGAAAGTATTGCCGGTGGCTCACAATGTACTAGTGACCTTGATAACTCCCTCTCTTTTTCTGCAATATTCTATTTGTCCATTATTGCTTTTACTATTAAAATATTTTCTCATCATGACTGTTCTCATTATTGTCTTATTTTACTCAACGGTTAGCAAGTTCTGTCCAAGTGTATCTCCTGTTTTCTCTACTGTTGAAGGTACAGGTTATTCATTATTATTCCTTCCTGAAACTCACCTGTCTTGCACTATCCTCTCACCCCAAGGAAATAGTCTTAATTCCCTGAGTTCCTGTTTCCTCTCTGGATTTTGAATAATAATTCCTCACCTTCTGGGCCTGAGTTTCCTCTGCTAGTTCACCTTGAATCTGAGTACAATTTAAATTCCTGAGTAAATAGTGCTGTACCAGCCTGAAAAAGGAGATCTTAAATAACTCACCTTTGCAAATTATCAGCACAAGTTTCCTGAATGTGGCCCAGGTTAAAGAGTTTAAGGATGCCCACACACAGTGCGTTTCAATTCATGCCCTAAACCACTTCAGTTTTCTTTATGGACCAGGTCTGAGAGCCTATAGACATAGAGTAAGTTACTTGTGATGAAATATTGCTGTAATTATTGCTATTTAAAACTCAAGCATTGTGCTTCTTCAAGGAGAACTCTTTTGTCTACAAGCACGAAATACCCATGAGAACAAATAAACAGTGCAACTTTATATATTAGAACATATTTTATACAGGAATCTGCAGCATTGTTACTTGGCTAATGGCCAGGAAAACCACTAGCAGCAACTAATGGTGCAGAAGGAAATATTCTTCCAGTCCTATTTTCTAATTGCTAAGAAAGAAAACTAAAAATAGACTTTACATGTTTGGGGGTGAGACTGCAAAAGCTGAGAGAGCTCTATTGACTTCTAGATGCTCAATGGCTTTACAATCTCTGATGATCCAGCTCACTGATTTAATCAGAGGAAAGATTAGGAATGAACCATAAGTGGGAGATTTTACTCCATCTATGCACTAGTTTTATTTCTATTTTAGAAAGACATATTTCTCCCTAGTCCTAATATAAATAGTAATTAGAAATTGAATGCTTTTCTCCCTGCTTACAATCAGTAATTATATAAATGCTACACAATTTTTATAATATTTAATAAAGAATTTGGGAGTCAATTTTAAATGCGCCTTTCAAACATAGCCTGACAAAATCGAACAGACTTGTCTTTTTCATGTTGTTTGTCTAGTCCTTTACCATGCCACTCCAGACACCCCGTTAACCTGTATCTCACACAGTTTGTATCTGTTCAGTCCCTCCAGAGAACACGTTGAATAAATCTTCTTAAAGAGGAAATGCTGAATTTGCAGCTCACAGTAATTGCTCTGTTTAATCTCTCTGCTGAACATCCTTTTGAAGATCAGACAGTATGCCTTCTTCACCCTCCTCCCAGACACCAATTTTCTCTTCATTGCTGTCCCCAAGGATTGCCTCCAGTTCACATCACCACCTACCAGCCAGTTTTGAAGACCCTACTGCCTGCTGACTCTGCAATGCAGAAGCAGGTCCCACACCTCCATCACCCCTCTCCATGCACCTGTGTCAACTCTGTGGCCTAAGGACCACATCACACGGGCACCAGTTTTGCCCTCAGTTAAATTGTGTATGTCAACTTGGTAGTTCACAGTGGAATTTAAGACCCAATCTTGTGCGATAACTCTTTTTATTAAAATAATGTTTTCACTGAGTTTTATGATATGTCAGTATAACTTGCTATAGGATTGAGATCTGGCACAAGGCTTTTGTTTAAAAACTATGTGTAGCACTTCCTCTTTTGGTGGAGGTGGGTTTATTTGTTGATTTTCAGATACAGAACCATATTTCATTGCTTATTCTGTGTCAGTACAAAAGCCAGAACCTACCCTGTTTTAATAATGTGCCACTGCTTTCATAAAAGGAAGTTGTACAATTTCTCTGACAACAAGGAAATGTGAACAGACTTTGAGTTGCGCTAAGCTTTGCACAATTTCATTACAATTCATTATGACCTGCTAAATATAAAAACTGCAAACACAAGAAAAAGGGCTTTTATTTTTTTCCTTTGGTGGAACTTTTCAAATTTGATAGTTTAGGTGCTATCTGTCCTGAATCAGAAATCCGTTGTAAGAAATATGAAGTCATATGTTCCACTTAAAAGTGTTTTCTGAACTAGTACATAGAAGCACTTAACAGTAATACAAAAAAGAGAAACATGCAGGTGGCACTGCTATCTCTAATTCTGACCTCTCCAATTCTTAGGGTAGTATTTATAGACCTTGATTTGGGCAGCTAAGCAAGCTCTGAGTGGAGGAGAGAGAAGGAAACTTGAAAAAAACATGACCAGACTTGGTGCATTTCCCATCTGCAGATTTGAGTTCAGGGCAGCTGTAAGGGTGGGTTTATGGACTTCTGGACTCAAATCATCCCTTTGGATAAAATCAGCTCAAGTACAGTTTCAAGACACAGATGAAAGACGTGCTTCCATTTTGCAGAAAAGAGCTCCATCAGGGGAATTAGGTGTCTGGGATTTTAGACTTTATTCAAAATGGCTCAAGACCACAGCTTCTTGCACCCCCTATCACTCAGGAGACCCAGCATGGGTCTGGATCATGGGCACGCAGAGCCAGTTGGAAGGGAGCTCAGTAGAATCATAGAATCATTTTGGTTGGAAGAGACCCTTAAGATCATTGAGTCCCACCATAACCTAAATCTAGCACTAAACCATGTCCCTAAGAGCCTCATCTATATGTCTTTTAAATACCTCCAGGGAGGGTGACTCCACCACTTCCCTGGGCAGCCTGTTCCACTGCTTCACAGCCCTCTCCATGAAGAAATGTAGGAGGGCTGGGAGGTCCTGGGCATCCTTGCTGTCCCACATTTGCAAATAAAAGGCATCCTGACAGCACCCTTGCCTGAGGAGTACTCTCTGGATTTGTACATACTGGGATGCCTCCTTTATTCATTTAAAATTGTAGATTGGGTGATAGGTGCCTACATGTTGAAACTGGTTGAAGTAACATGAGTTATGGACTATCACAGCAACTGACGATAGGCACTTTTGCAGAGCCAAAACTGGAGATGTCAAGAGATTCAAGTGCTAAAAATGTCCACTAAAAATCCTTTTGACTTAAGTACCCCTTGAGGCATTTAGGTGTCCTAAAACCTTCCTTTCTTTTTGTAACTTTTTACTGGAATATCTCAACTACTACAAGGTCCAGAACTCTAGGCAAGTTGAAGTTACCAATCGCGGCACTCATGTGCCAAGCATGTCTTTCAGTGTTTCTTTCTTCTGGATTTAGGTCATAGTACAGAACAGAGGAAGGCAATACCAGCTTTCCCCCATAGCATTGCATCTGCCCAGCTACTGTAATTTAAATCCATGTTCAAACCTCTAAAAAGATCATGTTCCCCTCTTTCCTGCAGTGTTCTGTTGGAAAGAAAGCTTGATACAAACATATAAGAATTTGAATCTTCTCCGTACCACTAAGTACCTTGAAACAGTGCTTGAAAGTGATACGAGAATGAGTACATTGGTCCCAAAAGGAAAACTGTGGTTTGGTTCATATAAGAGCTTTGTTATTTTCTCTGGAGCAGTGCACAACAGGCCCTAGAGATGCAAACACCACTCTTCTCTGCTCCTCATATGTCTAATGGCCTGGCTGGTGCCATCGTTTCTGTCTCTTCGTCTGACTCATACCCCTCTACTTCTCCCACAGTGAATCGAGACTTTGGCATTAGAGCTAGATTTTCTGCTCTGTTGAAATGATGCTGCCTGATTAAATTTCCTCTTCGACTTGAGAGATTGGATGGGCCTGCTTGTCTATCCAAGTGTGCCATTGGAAGCAGCTCTTCCTGATGATGCTTTGCTTTGAGTGGTTGTAGTCGGGGCTGGGGTCTGAACATTACTGGGCAGTCAGCATCAGAGCCACTTCTGCAGTGATCTGAAGGAAAATAAACAAATAATTTCTATTTTGAAGAAGGGATAAGAGAAACACCATGGTATCGGCAAGGACAGTTAAAGGATATTCAACACAATACAGCATTATGGTTGTAAACCTTGGAACTGAAACATTTTAAATGATTTCTGTAGAATAAGAGACCAGTCAAGAACTAAAAATAAACCTACATTTTTATTTTCATCCCAAAGCTGGTGTTTAAAAGATTTTATTGATCTTGTCTCTACTCTGAAACCCCAGCAAATAAGCACATTCAGCTGTTTTTTAGTACCTCACAAAGCTGCTCAATGCCTTCACAGTGCTAGTTCATGTAGCTTTCAATTTTCTATGAATTTCACAAGTCACCTGGTTCCATGGTTGAAAAGCATTGTTAAACCCACAGCAGAAGATTAAAAAGAGACCAAGGAGAAGACCCTAGTGCCACCAAAACCAAAGTTTACCGGTCACCTGTGATTAACGACTGGGAAGAAAACAGTTTCACCTGAAACCAGGAGTTTGACTCTAGGGCGCTTTGATTACATTGGGTGTGTCAGACCTGCTCCAACCAGCTTTCTTTGACACAAGTACACATTAAAATTTGCCTGCAACTGGCTAATAACTGGATCTCCCTTTCTGTTGAGTTTGCAGAATATACTTTTTTTATTTTTCTTAAAGCCACTTGTAGTGTGACTGTGCACCAGCAAATTAGTTAATTTAAGAAACAGCTTGTAACAAGCTGGGAAGTATTGGGAGATAAACACAAAGGTCCATGACTAAGAAAATTACACTAGATCTTGCTGCACTTAAAGCATACATGTATTGGGTATAGTCACACAGTCAAAATTTGTCAAGCTGTTGCAGCCTAATAACAATTAAATTACTTTTTGCTAATGTTTACTTCACAGTTGGCACAAAGAGCGTATGCACCAGCACTTACTTCCACCAAACAGGGTCACATAGTTCTTTAGCAGCAGAAACTGCTTCTGTTAGGCCATATGGGCATATTACACCTCCAGGAATAAAACAGGAAATGTAATCTCAGATTTGAAGGTCTTGTACTTAGCCCTTTGGGGGCATCACTGTTAAAAAGTATGAATGATATGTACTGTCAAAGAAATCATTCATTTGTATGAATAGCAGAAAGAGCTGATAGACAGCTTAAGGACCTATTTGTAGTTACTTCTAACCTCTTAGTTAGTAAACGTTCTGCTCATGCTATACATAAGAGCTAAACCAAACTTGCTAGAGGATGCTTGTTGCTGGAGGGCTTCCAGACATAGGCAGAAGAGGTGGTATTTATCTCTGTAAATGCACATGTGCATATATGAGGTTGTCATTCTGATTTCCTACATACTGAGTATTTCTCTTCTCAGTTCAAAGTATAATTCATCTCATCCTAATACAGTTTACAAGAGGAGTTTAGGGTGGCTTCCTTCTGCAGCAGACATTTAAAGTAGCATGAATAACTATGCAATGGACCTAAGACAGGGCCAGAAGCTCGACCAAGAAGTTTAATTGTTTGGACAGATCACAAAGCAGGACCCAAACTCAGGTCTATCTATTAGTAAAAATGTACCTGCATTCGCTGCTTCAGTATTTACTCTTTTCCCCACTGAAATAATGTGTCTGTCTGCTATAGCAGAACTCAGTCCCTTGAAAGTGTCTGAAATGCTTTTAGGCCTGAGGCTGCTGCGCAGAACAGTTTGAGTCTTTTAGAAAAACATACATCCCCCACCATGACATCCTGACAAAAAGAACAGAAAAGACTAAGCTGTATGAAAAAAAAAATTCCCTTGAGTAACTTTGATTTTCCCCTCTGAAAAGACCCTATGGGTTTCTGTTTTGCTGCCATCACCTGTGAGTGCCCAGCCCCAAAGGTATGGTTTGCCTACACAAACTTCTTTTGCTTTCATCTCTTTCACAGTGAAATTGAAAACAAAGAAACAAAATGATTTTGCATCTGCAGGAAACAAACCTTGTTGTCCAAATTTTGATAGAAAGACGAGGACTAAAAATAGTTTCAATTGCTATAGCTAATTTTGCCAGAAATTAAAAGAATTTTTTTTCTAAAGAACCCAAATGCATTTCAGGTCACATAATAAAGGCAGAAAGGAATCACGGAGATTACAGATGGAGACAAAGTTGAACATTGAAGTGTCCTAAATTCCATGTTTTCTCTGACACTGTCCTGTTATGTTTCTGTGGGCAATTCAGCATTGCTCCATCCCTAACCTCTAGCATGTAAGTGATGATGGGTCTGCATTTTACTATGTACACATGATAACTTGAGACAGGCTGAAAAGTTCATCCAGTAATACCAGTATTACTATAGAAATAATTATACAGAGTAAACTGGGAAAATGGGAGAACAAAGGCTGCTTGGGGACAGATTCTGACCATTTTTTTTGGTTAGATTATGTGATTAAAGGCTCATCTCCACAAACAGAGGAGCCCCAAGGCACAAGGGCAGGTGGGGAACGCCCCCAATACCCAAGTCAGAGGAATGAGCCTGAGCTCCTGCCCTGATCCATCATGGGGGTGATCAGCTCCATGGGCAGGGTGAGATCCACCATGATGAGCCAATGGAGAGAGTCTCCTTAGGGCACCTCATAGAGTGAGGTGTGGGGGGTATAGGGATCATTTTGGGGATATCTGGGGAGAGTATTTTTGGATCATACAGGACTTATGGTGGAATATTTAGGGCAGGAACCAAAGACAAGGAAAGGAAGGGACCAAGGTATTTTGAGGAGGAACAAGTGCAGGAAAATGGAGAAGAAAGGAAATAAAAAGGGCTGCTTGCATGTAAACAGGCGCTGGTCAGTACATGTGTCTGGCAGTGCCCTGTGCCTGATCCTGTTTTCTCTTTAAATTCCACTTCTGATGGTTTTCCTGGATGAGCAGCTCCCTGTACTGTGCACCTGTGTGTGCGGAGGTCTGAGTGCCAGCAGCTGGAGGGACTGGGGTGCATGCCTATTGTGCAGGTGCATATGTCAGTGCAAAATCACCGGCAATCACCAAGCCAGAGTAGCCATCAAGTAGGATAAGAGGCTTGGGAATGAACCATTGGAGCAACCTTGAGTCTGGGACAGAGACTGAGGAGATCAGAAGATCTGTGAGTTGACTGCTGGAGGGGCCAGGAGGTCCAAACCACTGACTGAAGAGACCATGGGGTTTGTGGTTGTCTACTAATAAGGCCATAATCTGGAACAGGGACCAGAAAGGCCTGTTTGCACAGCCGTGTCCCTGTGTGTGAGGTCAGGGGAGACCAGGGGATCCAGGAGCTCACTGTGGGGAAGACTGGGTGTCCAAGACCAGCTACTGGAGGGATCTACAGTGCATGAGGTGGAGTGGAAGAGCATCTATGCATATGTGTGTGTGTCCATGTGTGTGGGTCTGAGTACCAGCAGTTGCTGTGGGGCTGTGTCCCCAGGGGCTCACGTGCCCAAGTGCCACTAAATGGGAAGACAGAGGGTCCAGGGCCAGATACTGGACAGAGTGTGTGTTTAAGTCCAGCTTATGGGGGAGCTAGATAGCAGGTACGTGTATGTAATTTTCCACTAACAGCCTAACATCCTGATCAGCCAGAGAGGGGACCAGGATGAGGCCATTGGTGCTGTCTGCATTTGTGTGAGCACTGTACCCTGTCTGTGTTGCTCTGTGTATCCAACTGTGTGTAGGTGTACACTGAATTTAAAGGGTGATGAGGGTCGCCTATTGGGAATACCTGGTTAGCCTCACTACCAGCAGGACCCGGGGGCACAGAGCTGCAGCAGCCTCACCTCGGCTGAACTACAAGTTCAGCAACTCCTAACAATTTTGCATGGAATTGTGCTTGTGGGGCTGCAGGGATCAGATAATTTGCTTTCTTGGGCTTCCACGGATGCCCTCATGGCCAGGCCAAAGTGCAGGAATCACAGGAATATTTGTTCAAGAGGGAAAGAGAAAATTAGGCGGTGCTGGAATGAGATAGAAACTGCAGCAGTAATGACCATATAAACAACATAGATAAAAAAGATAGGAGAGAAGGGTGTAGCTCATTTAAAGAGGCCAGCGACTTCCGTGGAAGTATTCGTTTAGTACTGTTAAATCCGCTGAGCAACTGGCCAAGTTTCTTTCACTGCTGGAGTGGGATAGAGTAAAGAAAGAACTTCCATTACCTGTAAAAGTAACATGCTTGGCTTTCTGTCTTGTGGGCTGTCTGGGGCCCTGAGGCAAAGAGAGGTAGCGCACGCTCGTGGTGCTAGCCTGTGTGTGGAGACAGAAATGTGTTCAGTGCCTGTGATTGCCTCTGCATCATCCTGAAACAGGACCTAGGCAAAACAGTGCAGGGTCCCACAGAAACTGGTCAGCTGGTGCACTCCCTCTGCAGGCATCGTGCTTATTCAGCACAAAAAAAGTAAGAGAATAACCATCTAATGATGCAGCACCCAACCAGGGTGAGTTACATGCTTGTGGAGGAAAGGGGAGGTATTAGGAGAATTTGCACTTATTTGGTGGGCTGTAAAGAGGGATGGTTATATGCTTTTTCTGCTGTGCCTCTGCACCTTTACAGCAAAATTTAGAGGGGTCTGAATATGATCAATGCTTGACTTGGATGACTGAACTAATCATCAGCTCCAGTGAAAATATTTGTGCCTGATATAATAGCCTTAGGTTTTTTCCACAGTCAGTGCAGTGAATATGTTCTTCTAAGATTCACCTTTCATATTTCAGGTGAAAAGTTTAAATAAAATTAAGATACCCAACAAGAACTTATTTATCTTAACTATGATTATGTCAGCTGTGAAGGTCTGTGCTATCCAATGCCTACATTTGGTCAGATAAATCTTGCTCTTACAGATCAAAAGCCCAAGCTGTCAGTGCAAGGTGTGAAGGGCTTTGCATCAGGCGTTTTATGAGTCAAAAAAATCACACAGCTGTGGTTAGACTACATTTTGCACATGCCAAAACAGTGCAAGTTACATTATTTTACTAGTTACAGCCATATTAGCTGACTTCTGAACAATGTACAGAGGTAGGACATAAAAATGTTGCTGTCCACATGCTAAGTGAAGCTCTTTTTTCTTAGGTGTTGCATGAGGACGTTGAGGAAAGTATCCATTTTAATTACTGCAAAAAGCGTATAAAAATGTATGTCTCCTTATTTACAGTGAGGCAGTGGCATTTTTCATCTGGATAGCGTTTTACAGAACAGGTACCTGTCCACCCCAGGGTAAGCTGTTTCCCTTCCTGCAACTCTGCCTCAGGCTGTGCTGCCGACGGATGAGGATCTCTTGGGCTTGTTTCTCATTTGTGTTGGTAGGCAGGTTGTGTCGGTTGTATGTTGGTGCCTGAAACAGAAAATGCACCCAGCTGATTCTCTTTACGCTTGTGATGTTAATAAACTTGCACAGTCTGGTCGATCCTGGGGCCAGAGGAGCACCTGCCCTGGCTCTGCCACCAACCCACCACAGTTCTCTTTGGTATCACACAGAAAAATGCAGCCTCATGCTAACCTCTCTTCTGCAGAGCAAGACAGGAGGAAGCACCAACACAGCTGTAAGTCTTGGACCTCAAGGGCTACATTTTCGTGCTGGTTTTGATAGACTAGTGCCTGCTCAAAGTGTATCATAAAAATATTCCCACCTACACAAGGCTGTTAACATCTCTGGGCTTGTCAGTCCTTTTCTGATGACACAATTGGGAGTTACAGATCTGAGGCAGATCCCAAGAGACAGATTGCTGCTTAAACCACCACTGAGTCTTGGTACTAATATTACTGAGCCAGGAGCAAGTTGCAGGTGTGTCCAGGAGCAAAACACTACATAGAATACATCTCCAGAATGAGAGGCACAGCCGAGTTTCCTTCCCATACTTGGACAAACCATACCTTTATGCCCTTTCAGGATGCACTTTTAAATTTATTGCATACATCTTGTGAAATGAGGAAAATAATTATCTGCCTTAAAGAGAAAAGTTCACTTAAATTTATAAGACCACTTACAAAGCAGAATCTGATCTAACTTGCTAGGGTCCTTCTAAGTTGGTCTGGTGAGCCAGAGCATTACCAGGCCTTTGAAGTTGAAAGTAAAGCGTTAGAGGTGGCATTATTTTACTTCTGATCTTTCATTTCCAAAAGCACACTGTTCTCAACACCACATAGGAAGTGACTGTTGCAATTAGTCATTATTGGAATTGTTTTTGAAGAGAGAGAGTTCATTTCAGTAATCTAAGATACAGCTGTATATGCAGATTCTTGCTGGTAAGATAAGAAACTAATATCATAAGGATAATTGGCCATGCCAAATCAAACAATATTAGGAATGAATATCATATTAATAATGACACATTTAAATGAGCAAGGCCTAACATTTTCTGTCAAATGTGTGTTACGTGAGTTAGCGCCATTTATCTGCATAATTTCAAGGTTATTGCAATAAACCTCCTACCACTCATTGCTATATGAGATACATCATCTACCATTCATTGCTACCCAAGAGCACTCAGTTGTATATTCTGGGCCCAAGATTGGATTAAGTAGATATTGTACACTGAGCTGCATCAGAATCAGTACAAACTTCTGCAAAACAAATCCCTGTTGAGGTATTATCACCCTCATTTTAGGAGCGGGAAAAAAAAAAAAGAGAGAAAGAGAGAAAGGGAGAGAGAGAAAGGGGGAGAGAGAGAGAGAAAGAAAGAGAGAAAGAAGGAAAGAAAAAGAGAGAAAGAGACGGAGAGAGAGAGGAAGAGAGAGAGAAAGAGAGAGAAAGGCAAGGTGAAAGGAAGGAAGAAAGGAAGGAAGGAGGGAAGGAAGGAAGGAAGGAAGGAAGGAAGGAAGGAAGGAAGGAAGGGAGAGAAAGGGAGAGAGAGAAAGAGAGAAAGAAAGAGAGAAAGAGAAAAAGAGAGAGAGAAAGAGAGAGAAAGAAAGAGAGAGAGAGAAAGAGAGGAAGAGAGAGAGGAAGAGAGAAAGAAAGAAAGAGAGAAAGAGAAAGAGAGAGAGAGAAAGAAACAGAGAAAGAGAGAAAGAGAGAAAGGAGAGAGAGAAAGAGAGAAAGAGAGAGAGAAAGAGAGAGAGAAAGAGAGAAAGAGAGAAAGAGAGAAAGAGAGAAAGAGAAAGAGAGAAAGAGAAAGAAAGAAAGAAAGAAAGAAAGAAAGAAAGAAAGAAAGAAAGAAAGAAAGAAAGAAAGAAAGAAAGAAAGAAAGAAAGAAAGAAAGAAAGAAAGAAAGAAAGAAAGAAAGAAAGAAAGAAAGAAAGAAAGAAAAAGAGAAAGAAAGAAAGAAAGAGAAAGAACCCAAAAGCCTGTAAAGTGAGGCTCCATAGGAGGTGGATTTGTCTTTTCCTTTCTCCTCCTACGCCGAGAGTAAACTGTGACTCCCGCACAGACAGAGGATTCACCAGCCTGACTCTCAGCTGACTTTGGGCTACGCAATGTTTACCGCCGCTGGTCCACCCACCTCCCCAGCGGAGTTTCACTCCTGCTGGCCACCTGCCATCCCGCTGCCTCCCATGGAGCCTTCATCTCTCCTCTGCTGCTGGGTCACCATCTAGCCCAGCCTCTGGCCACCCCAGGCCGGCCTCCCCAGGCACCGGGGAGAGGGGCTGGTGCCCCGGGCTGCCCTAGGGATGTTTGGCAGTCTGGGGAAGGTGGTTTCCGAATCACAAGGTAGCTGTGCAGTGAGGGAAGCCTGACCTCTACAGCTCAGTCACAGATTTTCCTGGCTTTTCACATTGCTGTCAGGGTGGAAAGCTGATGGAAAAAAGAAAACAAACTGCTTTCATTTTTTCCACCCAGGAGCAAGCCCCGAGCCAGAGCTCCTTCCTCTCCATCCTCTCTCTGTGCATCTCCCAGGTCAGAGCTCTGGGCCCACATTTCCCGCCAGTGTGACCCCAGACCAACAGTGATGCCATCACCCACCATAGCAATGACCTGCAAACAGTGCGCAATAACAGGTCACTTACGCACCCTTTGTCGCACTTGGTATAGATTATGTGCCAGGACATCTCTCATGGACTTCACCTCTGCGGGGGAGAGCCTGTGCACACGCCGACTTCTGTCGCTCCTGTAAATAAAAGTTTAAATATGGTATTAGTGAGTTGATTAAATACTATTCCCATGAAATGATGCATGATTTATTTTTAGTACTATAAAAGAAAAGCCTTTCAGTGACCAGTGGCACCACAAAATCACCCAAAGATGAATAAAAAATGCCAGATTTTGCCCCTTCCTGGGTTTTGTCATTATACTGTGTAGTCAGAATGGGTCCTAAGCCTTCATACAGCTGACAGCAGAAACTCTCCTTTTCTTTCTCAAAGCTTCATAAGGAAGTTCACATTTAAGGATTAGATTGGGCAAGAGTCAGTTTTATGTTCAGGAAGGCACTACAAATTTCCTCCTCTGTCTGAATACATTCTTCAGCACGGTCTAGCAATCTGGGCCTTGCGGTCCTAGTGGTTTTAACTCCTTTGAGAAAGTGCAACAAATCAGTAAGAAATAAAATATATGCTGATTAAAGGGGTCCGAGAGATCTTCCCTGTGGTGAGGGGGACTATTATAGGGTTTCCTTGGTACTGAGCCTGTTTCTCCATTTAAAATGAAAGAGCTGTCTAAAAGATTGTCATCTCTGTATTTTTAACAAACTGGGACAAGATGCCCACAGTCAATTGTAGCTGCCTGGCCTTTGCACTAGCAAAACAATGGATGAAGGCTGCTATGAAATGCTAACTGGTTTTGCTAAATCGGTCAGTCTGTGTGAGAGGTAGCATTCAGCTGAATTCCCAAGAAAAGAAAGGGACAGAGATAGTGATCATCCAGGATGAATCAGTCCAAGTTCATCTTGTTGTTTCTGGTTTTTTCCTTTCTCCATCTTACTTTCCTACCTCTAAAAATAAATAAATAAATAAAAGAAATTGCAAATATTTGTTCTCAGATACATGATGTCCTTAAAGTGTTGTATATACGTTGTGTGATTAAAGTATGGATTATGATCAATGTACAGAATTGTCAAAGGTTTGTGTACATTTATTTTGTACGCCCGCTAAAAAAAAAGAAAACTTTTAACAGCAAAGGAAGGTGGATTCAAACTAAACTAAGATTATGCTATAAACATAGGAAAAAATTTGGAATTTGCAATTACACCTAGTTTAACAATATTACCACTGTTTTGTGCTATAATCTAACATGTAAATCCATCATGAGCTGACTGAATTCTACCCTTTACTGCCTCTTACCATCAAGTAGACAGTGAGCCTGGCCCTGTCCAAAGTCCCTGGAATATAATAATTAATTCCTGATGTATCTCAAGGTTTTAGAATGTGTTTTCATTCTGCATCAGAATAAAACTGAGATCTGCCATTTTTTCATGAAGCAAAGAGAAAGAGAGAAATTGATAGTAGGTTTAGGTGTAGTGTTAGGGGTAGGGCTGGGGTAATCAATAGTTTAGGGATCTCACTGAGGCACGAGAGACCCATGAGTCTGCCACTCAGCTATTGGCAAACCAGAGTGAGAGAAAAGGACTCCCTTTCTGGATTTGACTAGAAGTCTTATCCTGGCCCTGATAAATCCTTCCCAACAAATGTTTAATTGACATTGATCGATTCTCAACAACAGCAACAACAACAACAAAACTAGGTATTTACCAGTAGAGAAAAAAGGACATCACCACCACCCAGTTCCAAGCCAGCTGGCTTCTTTGGTCGATTGTTTTTTCACTTGCTTTCAGCTCTCAGGGGTAACACTGAGAGGATCCAGGGATGATGCCACATTTCCAGGCTTAGGTATAATGCACCTTTATTCCATACTAGGTCTGGAATATCCCAGTCTGTGGGACAGCCTATGTACACCACTTTCTCCAGCAAGGAAACCAGTGTCTCTGCTGTCAGCAGGCCCTAGCTGCTCTCCCTTTGGACAAAAGAAAGACCAAGGTCCTAGGGCACACATGGGATAGTGAAAAAAAAAGCACAACCTCTGAGGATTAACGGCAATCTAGCCTGTCTAGTAGTGGTATATCTAATATAGGTTTGGCTCATTTGTGTAATGCAAATTGAACTGTATAGTTGATGCAGGTGGTGTTGCCATTGTAGGGAATGACTGTCTGTCTGGTCCGTACTTCACCGAGTGTCTCTACAGGGTCTTTATACCTTAGAGTTGAGAATAAACAGGGAAAAGTGGTGAGCAGAGCTCCACTGAGAAGGCATCAGATCATCTCTTTACTTTTCCAGTTGCATACCTGACCCCCTCCACATGCCAGCACAGATGTGGCCAGTCCTAAATCATTTATAGCCTTATCATTTTGCTCTTAAAGTGACTTAAACAAAGCAAATAAAATTCACTGAGTTTCAGCTGAGCCGGAATAGCAAGAGGACAAACAGCATGAAGATAGTTTGTATTGTTCTGAAGCACAAATAAGAAATGTGTATTCTTTTCATGGGATTAGATATTAACCTACCCAACTGATAAAAATGCAGAAATATGGCAATAAGGAACAGATTATTTTTATATTTGGCAGTATACAGTACATTAAAAAATAACTTTCAAAAAAAACCCAAACAAGTTTGATGCGTCACCAAACCCATAAAGCTATCCTTACAGAAAGTGTTCCTTTGTTCTTCTTGAAACTTCCAGCATGTTACAACAAAGCACTGTACAGGAGGTATACGTGCAAAGAAAATACTTAAATGATAACGTGCCATGAAACCTGACTGTCTCTCTGAAACCAGTACCTCTTTCTTCTTTAGAGATGGAGAGAGTTCATACATAGAGGAAATAAAATGCCTTCACAAACATTGTAAGATTTTTTATATATATCATATCTAAAATTTGAACTTTGTGAACTCTCCACCAATCTTCACCAATCCTGTGAAGGAACTAACATTAATCAGGCACAGCTCTTGCACAACTGTGCCACTACAAGTGACAACACGGTGCTTGACTCTGATCTCTACTGTATTGATACCTTGTGAGATTTACTATTACCCAAGTCAGTATTGCAGTAATATGGAGCTAACATTAAGTAAGATCCGAGTCAAACCATTTCCCTCTTATGTTCACATTTCCCCCCAAAAACAACCATACAAACACAGTTTTGATAATAGCTGCTAGGCTGTGCTTTTGTCTTTTAAATCCTTGTTTCTAAGCCTTACATTCTGCAAACCACCATAACAAAAGGCTTCGTGTTCATTCAAGTGTGGATTCTTTGTTGCAAAGCCCATGGACAAATTTCTCCAGACTGCACTGGAAATATTTACTGCATATTGGACACTCACTGCACCTGCAGGAATCACACCAGCATGAACACAATTTCTGAAAATAATGCTAATTCACAGCAATGGAGATCTGCCTTTATTGGTATAGAGCATTTCCCCTCATGTGCCTGAAGGCTGCAGAACTGATCAGAAGTGCTAATGAGAGACTTTTCTCACTAATCTGGCACTGCAAATATTTTTTTTACATGACATACATTGGAATTTGATTTCAAGTCTCCACTTGCTTAGGGCAAGATTTTTGTGTCATCACGGAGGATAGGGACTTTAGGTACAAGTTATATCAATTATAACAATAACACAATTTCTAAATGCTTCCATTTAGAAACCTGTTATTGTTAAGGAAGGTCACTTAGTTGCTCAGGAGAACAGAGATAATCTCTGCATTGGTTCAGACCAAAGATCCAATGAGTTCACTACCCTGTCTCCTCCAGTGCTCAACAGCAGATACCTAGAGAAGAACAGAGCTAGGAAAACATACATTTTCCTAGAACATTCTCACAACCTTCAAGGTCAGAATGTCCCTCAGCCACAGGCTGCACTTTTTTTTTTTTTTAATAAGTTGACACTTTATTTTTAAAAGGCTGTGTCCGTAGGAGAAACTGTGCATAAGAGGTTGATGCACAGTAAAATTCAATTACGGACAGAGTAGAGCTGGCAAAAAATATTTTAAAATATTTTTCAATCTAAATTCTTAGCTCAGGAGAGAATTTGAGAACTACACTGAAGCAATTTGACTTATTTTCTCCTTCCCTCAAGAAAAGAAGACAAATATGATTTGATTGCCATAGATTGTCTGCCAAACTTGCACATTTTCTCTTGGCTCCCAACAGTTAAGGGAATACAGTAGATAGAAAGGAACCTGACAGATGCACAGTCTTTTTTAATATCATCTGCCTAGCAAAGAATGATTTAGAAAGAAAAGGGCCAGGACTTACGCTGCATGCTGACATAAGTTTCATGAATCCTGACATCGAATCATAGAATCATTTTTCTTGGAAGAGACCTTCAAGATCACCGAGTCCAACCGTTAACCTAACACTGGCACTAAACCATGTCCCTAAGAGCCTCATCTACATGTCTTTAACACCTCCAGGGATGGTGACTCCACCACTTCCCTGGGCAGCCTATTCCAATGCCTGACAACCCTTGCTGTGAAGAAATGTTTCCTAACATCTAATCTAAACCTCCCCTGGTGCAACTTGAGACTATTTTCTCTCATCCTGTTGCTTGTTACTTGGGAGAAGAGACCAACACTCTCCATGGTACAACCTCCTTTCAGGTAGTTGTAGACATGATTAACCCAAACAGTTTCAAGAGAGATTTTAATTTAACGTCCACTTGGTATTTGAACTTTCTGGTGTGGGTTGAGAGGAAAATACAAAAAATCAAAATACGCTGAGCCCTGCCAGAGTCTGGAGGAAAATGGAGAGGGGCTGAAGGATGCAGCAGCAGGGAGCAGGCAGTGGCAGCAGCAGTAGCCGGTGGGAGTCCAGGAAAAAGTTTGTGAAGGGCAGCTCTCACCATTGGGTTACAAGGTGAGGATAAATACATGCACAGCAGGTAAAGTACGCAGGAGTGATAATTTGTACAGACTTCTCTTCCAGATGGTAGTTCCCTCAGTGATAGCTATGGAGATCCCACCAGTTTTTTAATGCTGGTCTGTCTGATTACAAGTCGCATTGCTGTTTAGTTGGATGAAGTTGGTACAGAAGTACCACAATACTGCAAGATGGTTTGAGTGACTGCAAACTGAAGTAGCAAAAATTGCAAATCCTGCAAGGAAATCCACTCTCAGTAAATATTTCTGATTGGGATAATGGAGTCAGGACCTGTGCTCTGGCCTCTCCCACAGGTCTCTCAGCACCTAGCAGTGACAAGTAAAACCCACTGGCCAGCTAAGTGACAAGTATGGCCACCTTGAACCACTGCTATGATTAAAAGCAGCCAAAGCTGCTTCTGTGCCTGCCTCATGATTCCTCTTCCAAACTGCCTGTCACTGAAAAAAAAACAGAGAAAATGTCACTGCTTTTAATTTTCACTCTGTGAATAAAGAGCCAAAGTGCAAATATGATGAGCACTGACAAAACAGCAACTTCTTTTATCTGTCTTTTTTCTTCTTACTTTTCTACTGAAGACATAAAATCCTTCGGGTGTTTCATCATTTTTGTCCTGTTTCTTCCTGTCCCTACTCTGCAGAGGGGCAGGAGGTCAGTACTCACTGTATAGAAGCTGTGGATGTTTTTGAAATTTTCATGGCACTCTCAGCCATCTCGATGGCCAGTTTTATCTCCATCTTTTTGTACAATGACACAATGCTGGATTTGGGCTGGTGTTCCCGAATCAAGATTTTCTTCAAATACTTATTGTCAAACTTTTTAAATCTGCAAAAGAGATGTTAAAGCCAAAATGTAAAAAAAAGGAAATATGATTTTATTTCTGTGGTACAAGCTGATCTTCATTCAAATGCGTACATATATAATTCAGTGGTGGAAACTGAATCCAAATTGGAGGCACCTGTGAACTCCTGAAGGCCCAGTGTGCAGAGACCTTTAGGGAGACATTTGGCATGGTCTACTGGTCCACAGAGATTGCAAAGCCCACCAGACAAAAGAGAGAAACAAGCTGCAATCAGAGCAAAAAAGAGAGGGTGTTTGTTTGCATGTAACACCACCGCATTTGTTAGAAAAGAATGTGGCCAGTCTCCATGCTTTTGTACAGACGTATTCTGGTGGGGCATTACAGCAGCAGCTGCTCTTACAGTAATTCTGGCCTATTCAGCCAGCCGCCAATGAGGATCTAAATGGCCCGGCAGTTACAGTAGTTTGGGCCCATTATGTTGCTGATAATTTTGAATCCTGACAATTAGAGCAGAGAAAATATATTTCTTTGTATTCTGAATAACAGAGAAATTGAATGGACTGCAAAATACTATGTGCTCACATGCTGCAGATTGTGAATTATTGTTAATGTGTGGCATAATTTGAATGTGAATGTGTGTGTTCTTTGGAACAGGTATGTGTGTTCAGGCAGACATTTTGCAGAACAACAGCAGATCTTCTATAAGTTTCTTTCAAAGAAACAGTTTACCACAGCAAGGTAATGCGCTCTGCAAGGCTAGGAAAAGCACTACAGAGTTAGTACATTTTTTCTTAACAAAGGCTACTTTGTGTACACTAATAGCAGACACAGGTACATAAATGTTTCCACTGGGATTAGAGCTTTCTATGTTTTTCTGTGTAACAGAAAACCTCCTGGGTGTCATCACTTAGTTAATTAATTCTGATATACATATGCTAAACATCTTTAAATTTGCATTTAAAAGCCTAGGGAATACCTTTTAATGCAATTCTCTTACACTAAATGTTTTCACGTACAGTGTGCTGTTTGAATCTCCCCCTGAACTAAAACACTACATTTATGATCAGCTTGGATAAAAATCTCCTTTCATAGCTGTTGGGTAGACATGAAATAAGGGGAATTAACATTTTCTCACCAATATGTGTAAATGCATCTATTCCAATGGCATTACTGCTCCAGGAGGGATTTGTTTGGCCTATTGACTGCACAATGATGTAGTCCTGATGGATGTCCTAAAGCTATCTCTGTATTGTGAGAGCCAAGAGAACATTTTAGCGTCTTTGTCCAGGTATGTGCCCTAGATACATTGTTATTCCCTGTTGAGACAAGAACTGGCTGCAAACCAGCCACCTTCTTCCTGCTCTTAATTCCTCATCTCCATAGGGAGAAACCTGGTCATGAAAGGTGTTGCCATGTGTCCCAGCAGACCCCCAGCTGGATTACTGGGGTGCAATGCTGAGAGGTGAGACAGAGGACTCCAGCACAGAAATCTAGATGTAACCTAAGGGATAACATTTAGCCCATGGCATCGTAATACAATGTTTGTGGGAAAGAAAGATTAGTCTCTTCCCACACTTCCCGTCATTGCTGTGGTGATGGCCAACATGATCACAGGGCTTCCTCAGGGAAAAGGTGAAGGGAACGGCAGCTCAGAATGGAAAGTTTGTCTCCTGCCAGAGATCCATAAAGCTTTGCAGAACCGCCTTGTCCTGCTTATGGGAGATAAAATGCCGGTCCTGTGTTTCTGAGTGAAGACCAGATTGAAAGTATCTGTTTATGCTACTGGGTATTTATTATAAATTCAACCATTCCCTTCAGTACTCTTATTTTAAATGACTGAATACAAAGACCTGTAAGAACAGGTGACTAATTATTGTTGAATCTGTACTCAGCAGCAATGGATCATATCTGCCATGAAGGGTTACAGCAAAAGTCAGTGATGCACTGACACCTTACGTAGCTTCCATTCTAAATCCAGACCTAAAGGAGCAGTGCCATGGGTCTGAGATTTATGTCAAAGCAATGTGCACAAGATGGTGCCTGCAGCACCATCACGTGCTATGTTTTTCTTTCACAAAGCCTGTTTTCTGTTTGTTTGTGCAGAAGCAATTTAGCAGGCAATATATGAACACTGCACTCCCAGGAGATAGCAGTAACTGAGGAGTTCACTTTTAAAAAAGAGATATTGCATGTGTCCCCAAAATTTTAATGCTTTTTTAGCACAAGGTTCATTTCCTATTGTATTTTACATGGTAGACCTGTTATTTGATGATAATAAGCTGCAATAAGAGATGCTTACTTATCTCTCAGCTGATAATGAGTCCAGTGTCCACATATGTCTTCTATACCAGCCTTCAAGTGATCCATCAACTAGAAAAACAAAGATGGAAAAATTTTGAGGGGCTATTATGAGAAAATAATGTCACCACAATTCTACAATTGTTGTCAGGATTTTGAGAAATTTTAAATGATGGAGATGTGAGTTAATTCTGAAAGCATCTACATTTCTCTAAAAATCAAGGCAAAGATCCCACTGTGGCAACACTTATGCTTGGCGGCAGTACCCATATTTTGATGGAGATGACAAGTCTGTCAGTCTGCTATCATCTCACCACCACCTAGCAAATTAAAGGACTGTGTCCAATGGAAGATGATACCGAGCATCCAAATTGCCTGATCCTCTTCGTCTTCTGAGACCAAAAACTAAATTCTTGGTTCTGTCAACCAAGTTTCTCTTCTGCCTGTGTAACCTCCCTGAGAGGGGCACAGGCCCAGGTACTCCACACCTTAAACTTTGCCCTGACCAACAAGTCCTCAGGGGATTTTGCAAATTGCAATTAGACTGCTAAGTCCTTCACTGCTAACTATCAGGATTTTCAGTCATCTTTTGTGTGTTTCCAGCATTATAGAAACAGAGAGAAATATGTCCAATTCTTACATACTTATTGTCATAAGTGGTGCTTTTAAACATAAATTCCTCTTAAGGTTAAGTGTAAAGGTTGAAATAATAAGAATTAAATGCACTTCAAATTCAAATCGGTTGAGATTCCATAATTTTGCTGATGTCTCTGTATATGCTTAATTTTAAGGAACAATGTTTCTGTGAATTTCAAATCTATTCCCTGTTACGAAAATGAGAGCATGTATGTATATTTTGTATAGTGTTAAGTCAGTTGAGCAGCTTTCTGATGCTTTATATAATGGTAATTTGAGAGCTAAAGCAAATGTTTGAGAGGCAAAAAGATAATTTCTCAGAATAACTTCAAACTAAATTTGCAGATCAATGGTTCAACTAATTTCACTTCAATAAAACTTGATTAAAGACTTTCAAGGCATCAGTGTGTCTAGAACCAGTCAAAAGATGGCAACGAAATTATCTGGAAAATCTAGCTGGAAAGGATGACAAGTCATTTTGTAAATTCCACCTATATGCATCTGTCCTGCCATGGTTACAAGCATCAAGAAGGGCCCTATTACACCATGACAGTTGTACAATATTATAATACGATGGTCACTATGAATATAAGTGAGAGATATATTGTAGAAAATTACACCTAGGATTTCCTCCAAATGTTGTTAAAATTGTTCAGTGTCCAGATTCTTTGAACGCCAGTGCTAACAAACACCTCCTCCTGTCCACCTCTTTTGGAACACCCTTTCTCTCCTTTTTAGGATACCGATATACAAAACTACTACTGATATACAAAACTTACTCGGACATGAATTTCTTCATTGATGGACTCCTTTTTGTTAGTCTTCTTAACATCAAGATATCTGACCAATGGTCCAATTGTGATTCCCTGCATTTGGAACAATGAGTTGAAATGTTGAATTTTTTTAAAAAGCAGAAAGAAAGCAAAATTATTTAATTGTAATCAATCAGGAAAGCTGTGTCTTGGGCATAAAAATGATCTATTACTTATATGGAGAGCTAAATAAGAGAATTAAAATCCAAATATTTTTAAAAATTACTCATCAGAATGGTTTTTTTAACTGAGATTGTATTTATCAACATATTTTAACTATGTAAAGTAACTAACTCATTGACAACCTTCTTCAAAACAGCACTCACTTGAAATAAAACATTTTCTTTGTGAGGTTCTTACAATCTTGAAACCTCTTACTTCAACATTTTCAGAACTAAATATTTGGGAGGGGTTTCACTCAGGAACCGTTTTCAGCTGTTCCAAGTTCTTTACTGCCCTGCTACAGAATAGCACTTTAAAAGGGGAAATATTATTAATAGAAACAAAATTTTTTTTTCTGAAACATTCTGGTGGAATCTAAGTGCCTAAGCATGAGTACATAGTACCCCCTTGGCACCCTAGGATATCTGAGACATTTGTACGAGAAAATGCAGAATATCGGGTGCAAGACCTCCTGAAAATCCAGTTCCTCATGTACAACAGTGTAAGCAAAGAGGAATAACCCAAACATCTGAAGAAGCACCAGACACCTATTATTACAAATCTGAATTATTCACTTCCTTTTTCTTTAATATTCTTTTGCAAATGATTTTTAAATATTCTTATTTTTGTCTCCCAGATGAATGAAGATAAACTAAAAAATTAAAAATACTTCATAAAACAGTCACATTGTTTCCTGTTCCATTTGAGATGCACAACTAGCAGAGATTGTTTCTGTGCCAAATTATAAAGTTAAAATGCTTCTTAATTGGGAAACATTAGGAAGCACACGTGGAGTGAATAGAAGAGATTTTGGACAAAAAATGCCCTTTTCCCTGGATTCTTTAGAAGACACAGGTTTTCAATGTGGACTTTCTGAAAAAGTTGTTTAATAATACCTAAAATGCCCTGAAAGGGTAGTTACACAGTGGAGTGTTAAATCTGACCATAAAATATGATAGCTTGTCCTAGTCTAACAGTAAATTCAATGCAATCTTCACTATGAAACTTCCAGTCACCTCTATTACATGAAAGAAATCCATTAAGAAATACACTTACTTGGATGAACACAGTGAAATATATAACTACAAGAGTAGCAGTAATGAACAACTTTTTTCTTGGGAAGAGATTCACTGGAAGCAAGAATGCAAGAGAGAAGCTGCTGGCTCCTCGAAGGCCACTGTAGGAAATGATGAGTTGATCTTTGAAGGTGAAGGGATATGTTCGGAACTTGTTACTGATGTAGAAGAGAGCAAATACACCTAGGAAGGGAAAAAAACCCACAACTATTATTAAGCAAGGAGGAAAGGAAAAGATTTAAAGGAAAACAATATATTGGCTCTGGTAGCTGTTGACAGACCTTTCTTTTCAATTTTGGGTTATTGTAGCTTCTCTTTGACCAACTGTTACATCTATTTTGTGTGAAATAATCTCCTAGAAAAAACTGTGGCTCCTGACTCCTTCAGGCTTTAAATTCGCTTATGCGGTTTAGAAGTGAGATTGGGCAAAAAGATTTACTTTTTATATTTAAGTTGCACAGTTCTTCTCTGAAGTTTTCTGCAGTCAAGACAACTGATGAGAGTATTTCCTGTGTCTTCCCTTGCAGTGTTTCCTGCTTTCTGCACAGTATGTGCCCAAAGTGTTTGAACAGTGCTTTACCAACAAGTCCTGTGGACAGGTTCACTGAAAGGCAAAGACTAATAGCATTTTAATATTTAATCTTCTGCCTTATCATGTCTCTAATTCTCTGTTTATTTCTCAAACTTCATTTTGATTTTAATAAATGCTAAAATTCATCCAACAGCTGTGTAAGGACTGCAGCTCTTCTTTATAGAGGACATTCAGCAATTTGCTTGATTTACTCTTATTCTTCATCTTCTGTAAGAAACAACTGTCCTATGTTTTGTGTGAAAACTGTTAAATTACTGAATTAAAAGCTGAAAAATGCTGATAATTACTAGTATTATTTTACATAACTGATACTGATAAACTCAGTGGATTATTACAGGTAAGGGCAGTAGCAGTATCCTGTCATGTAAGTTGTTGGATACCACTTTATATAAAACCTTTTCTGGCTAATTATAACTATGCTAGACATCAGCTACTCAGACTGAAACTTTGTATGTAAGGTATCACCCTCAGGCCAATTCTCTTTACTTTATTCAAACTTCAGAGAAAATGATGTAATCATTTCAGCAAACAAATTTAATGAAAAATGTTTCAGCTTTCCTGTGGAAAGCTCTAGCACTCCTCTTGGTGTCTGAGAGAAGGATGGACGTGTGGCAGAAAATCCGCTTTTGTATCAGGAGGGCACTTTTTATGTCTTGATTGGAAGGGCATTCCAATACAGACTCTGAAAGTAAGCTTTTAAAAACTCAGAGGCCATGCTTGATTCAGGATTAGAAAGAAAATACTATTTACTTTATTTTTTGCTATCAACCCACAAGAATCATATCATCTCTACTGCTGAGTACTTGAGTTGTCCCTATATGATAGAGCTGTTCAGATGCACATGTTTGATCCTTTTCCTCTGGTTAAAGGCTTTCTCCAGGGCTCCCAGGGTTAAAAGTCAAAGGTCTTGATATGTGTATGGGCTTTGAGGGTCAAGCCAACATCTTCTTCCTGCTCTTGGTGTTCTTTCTTACTGAGGGATGAGCTGTCTGAGAGATCTAAGAAATAGGACCTTAATCTCAGAGGTTTCATGCCAATGCTTAGCTGATCCCAAATGTTAGATTTGGAGGCCGGAAAGGGCCTTTGGAGAAGGACATAATTGTGTTTTGTGTTCAACCTGTTGTCCACCAGGCCAGGTCTTTTTCTGCAGAGTTGCTTACTGGACTCCAAGACTGTACTTGTTCATGGGATTATTCCAATCCACATGTAAGACCTTGCAGGTCCTCTTCCTAAACTTCATGAGCTTTCTGTCAGCCCATTTCTCCAGCCTGTACAGGTGCCTTTCAATGGAACCCATCTAGAATATTGACTAGTCCCTGCAGCTTGGTGTCAGCCACAAACTTGCTCAGAGTGCATTCCATTCCATCCTCCAGGTCATTAATGAAGACACTGGCACAATATTGGTCCCTGTACTGAGCCCTGTGGGATGCCATTACCCACCAACTAGACCAGTATTTCGAGCCCAGTGGTCCAGCCAATTTCCTTTCCACATTATTGACCACTTAAACTGGCCAAAATCTGCCCTTTCAAGTCCAGGGTTGTAATTCTGCTGTTTGTTTGTGTGCTCACTCCTCTCAGGGATCTTAGCATCCACTTTCTCATGGTCACTGCAGTTAAGACTGCCCTCAATATTCAGTTACTTCTTCCTTCTTTATGAGTGGCAGAGAAGATAAGGCATGTTCTCCAGTTGATTTATCAGACAGTCTCCAGCAACTATCACTTACCTTTTCCTCTCAACCTTCAGGGCACAGCTGGCCCTGATGAATCACCTGACAGGTCTTGTTCCTCACCAATACTGTAGCAGGTGGTGCAGGGCCAAAGCTGAGAGCTCAAGCCTGGCCTCTGTATGTAAAGGGAATATAGGCAAGTGCTGAATGCTGGAGGAGGTGGTGGTGGTAGCAGTTGCAAGTGCCCAATGTAGATTTCTGCCCTGCAGGGTGCTCCAGAGAAGCCTTATTTGATTATAAATGAAGCATGGGGAACTAACCTCCTAACTTAGCCAAGGTAGGTACCTATATTGCAGCGCTCCTCCTAGGCCACCTGATAGAATATTTGGATTTCTCATTTTCTCTAAAAATATAAATTGCTCTGAAAAGTTCTACTGAAATTCAAAAAGAATGTAGTTATGATGTCAAATTCAGGCACTCAGAAGTTAAAAAAAGTCAGAGATAAGGTTGCCTGTATAATCATATTTTTGGTCCTCTCGTGTACTACTTTCAAAACATCTTCTGTTACAAAAGTATCATTCACTCATATTTTTAACTAAATGCAAGTAACAAATAACAATGGCTGAGTAGAATGTGTTCCGTAATTCATCACCTTCTCCAGGAGTGAATGTGCTTTCTGTTGCAGCAGTTGTAACTTAACTTGACACAAAATAGAGCATTCACATTCAGAAAAAGGATGGCATAATTCATGGTCAACAGGTCCAAAACAGACCCTCATATAGCACAGACAAGAAGTGTACCCTCCTACAACCCTAACACAGTGACTGTAGGTGTTGAGGAAGTAGGAGGTGAACAGAGCTCAGAAAGTAGCCAGGCTTGCAAGCCTTCCCTAATTGGCAACTCCTGCAGGTTTTGTTGAAAACATCGCTGGATGGTTGGTCTGACCCCGTAGGTCATTCTTTTTTCTCTTATGTCTACTAGAGTGTGTGGCAGGATGGTACTAGTAGATGAAGGAGAAGATGGCAATGTGTTGCTTCTATGCTTCCACAGTTGTGGTAAATTGCCTAACAGGCACAAGAGCAACTTGTACAAGAAGCCTATCAGGACTGCTACCACTTCCAGGACACCAGCAGCCTTCTTACTGCTTCTCAGTTTTCAATGTTACTGTCAACTCATCCTGGACATTAGGACAAGATGAGAAATTGTGTCCTGTAGCTCTTGTAACATCATCTATAAGCTGCCCTGCCCAAGCTGGAGGAATCCCAGTCTCACAGATCAGGGAGTAGAGGACCTTTGCAGGAATGAGGAGATGCTGTACGTAAAACTGGAGTAATTTCAAACAGGCACTCTCTTCTAGCAGTTTAAAATTTCAGAGTTGACTTGTGAGGAGCAATAGCACAGCACTGTTGGCCTAGGTGTGTTATAAGGAAGGAAACAGAATCCCTGTATAGTTATTCATCAGTGCTAATTTTCACCTCCCTTCTTTTTCAATGCCTCTAGCACTCCTGGCTCAGGACTTGTAGCATTATAGCACCAAAAGTGTGCTGTTGTGCATTATCTAATTAGTAAGTTAGTTACAGTGTCCAATGAAATAATTACAAAGCCCACTTACCCAAGGGCATATAGTTAACTAAGATATCAGCATCTCTATAGGCATAATCATGGTAATATTTTAATTTTGCTTAAAATATTCCATTCTTGCCTAACAATACAGTCTATGCTTGGAGACTGGTATTCAGATTCGTTTGGGTTTTTTCCCCTACTTTTTTTCCACGTGTAGATTCGTGAAATTAACTTGTCAGTAACATAACCCTAGTAAATTCATTATTAAACCGGTTATACCAGTCTGCACAGACTTTTCTAACATACCTTTGCACCAAAGGGTTTCTCTCAGAGGTGCAGAGACGGTTGCCTGCAAAAGCTGACTTACTCAGTGTCCGCCAAATGAGGCAGAAGAGCAGAGTGAAGGAAATGAAGGCCCAGTTCCATTCGTGGTTTTTCCCAACTGTAGACACTCCCATGAACACAAAAATCAAGGTCTCGCTGACGCTGCTCAGCATCTTCATGAAATATTTTATCGTGGTATAGGAATTCTGGGAAACATTCTCCTCCACGTATTTTTTCATTGTCACGGCACACGCTGTCATCCTGTATCAGGCAAAACATCAGAGATCAGCCACAACCTGTTTTTCTTTTCATTTAAGAACAATTGCAGCCTTCATTACCTGTACTCCCTATCACAAAACTTTGACCTTCCTAACATCAAGAAGCATTTTCTTCAGTAACAGTAGCTATTTCATTAGACAGAAGAGTGTATTCGTTCAGATTTATCAATCCATTTTGCATACAGGAAAAAGGAAGCAAACCAGTCAGCTTTCCTGATGAGGAAGTGAGGGTATCACGTTCCAGTTCAAAGTCTGTTTTACCCTGAGCTCCTAACACACAGCCACCAAGCACCAAATATTTGAGTCTCAAACAAAGGGCAAGTTGATTTTGTACCAACCTATGGACAGATCGGTTAGAGGCACATAACTTGCCTGTTAGTGATCTTCTCCCTTGAGGTGGTGGTGGGACAACATGGTGATAGTCCTATGTAGGGGTCAAAGCTCCAGATGGCAGGTCAATGGGGAGAGGGTAAGCTACAGTAACTCTCCACCCACAGCAGCCCATTGCTGTACTCAAGGGGACACTGAGTTATCCTACAGACATGTCCTTCCCCCCTTTTAGTTACTCAGGATGTGGGGAATGTGCCTAAGGAAGCAAAAGGATGTTTTCTACCTCTTCAATGTTACTGAAGTCTAGCACCTGCTTCAGAGGGATCAGCAGGCAGCCAGCACAGACACTGGTGACAATCACACAGAGCAGCAGTCTTTGAACAGGCCTACTAAAGGGAGTTTCCTTTTCCTCCCTTCATTTTCCATAGTCACAGGTAATAGTTAGATTGAGTGCTATGCTAGTAATATATTCCATCATCTATCTAGTTTCTACTGATATTAGTTTAGTTTTATGGGGCTTCTTGTGATTATATTTTTCCAAACTTGTGAATTCAGAGAACACTGACTGTTCATTAAATAACCCTTCATCTAGTTTCTGCTAATTTAATTTCCACTGAAGAAATCTCAAGAGTATTCTGGTGGAGCTGAGACATTTAGTAGGTCCAAGGACACTCTAAGACAAGGCCACTAGGCATTAATGTTTAATACTGTTGACTTTCAGAGACACATGCATAATAGACTTTCATGATCCAAGTGAAAAATGAATGAAATCCTCAATAATTCAGAAGTGACAATAAGTTCCCATCCCTAAAACAAGCAATAATTTCCTTAATGAAGCGGTAAGAATAATATATCCCAATTATATAAACATTCTTTTATTACGAATAATTTCAGCACTCTGATGAAAATAGGAAGCAAAAGAAATAAAGAGGTATGTAGTTTAGTGTAATGAATAGGCAGGGAAGTAGTATTTTGGGGCAGTGCAGGTAGGAAAGGGTCCTTATGGTATTAGTGCTCACTACATAGTAGGTCTAACCCCGCTCAACAAAAGTTTTCTAATTGCTCAGAAAAAAAATATCATCCTAAGTACTTATTTACTGTGGTTAAATATTCAAATATTGCTTCCCAGGGCCATCATGCAATGGTTGTTTTTACAGAGCCAATTCTGCTCTGAAGCTAAACAAATCAGGGTTTAACAGGTGGAGATGAGCAAGCGCACCAATTGGGGCATCAACGTCCACACACTCACATTTACTAGGTTTAAACCAGTTTCTCTTCAATAAAGGGAACTCATTTCTAGAGCACCAGGGCTACCCACCAGCATGCAAGCTCAGAGCCAACACAGGCTGTGCAGGCTGCTGCCACCCCCAAGCTGGGCACTGACCCTGCAGCCACCAGCAGCAAAAGCTGGAGCATTCACGACCATCAGATTCCCATTTCTTCATGCTTTACTCTGCTGAGGGGCTGTTTGGTGTGGTATCTTTTTAATTCACCTACTTGCAGTTTCCTCATAAACCCTCTCACACCTATTCCTTCCTTGCTATTCCGATTCCTTTCCTGCTGCCGTCCTCTTTCTTTTGCACAATACTCACCTGTCTCTCCAGCAGACACCCACACCATCACAGCACTCTAAGGAAACAGTCTCCAGCATTACAGTATCAATCTATGCTAATTACATCAAAATACGATCATCAATATCCATATACATGAGTGTATATATATGCCTATGCAATATATGCATATGTATATGTAATATATGCGTATGTATATGCAACATATGTGTATGCATATGCAAGATGTGCATATGTGTGCTTGATGTTCTCACTTGTTGGGTTTCAGCCAGTTTCAGTTCCAGCGACACTGTTCAAATGTAATGTAATTTCAGTAAATCACATTAGAGCTGATATTGACAACTGTAGACAAAAGCAAGAACTCAGGAACGTTTTTTTCATTTTCTATACTCATTACTTTTTATCCCATTGCAATCTGATGGTGATGCTGCTTAGAAATAATGGATAAATACAGCCTATAAATGCAGATACCTGGTCCATTATCAATCATTCTTTCAGCTGATCTTACCACAGGTAGCAGCCAGATGGTGGCAGCACTCACCATTTTACTCACAGTTTGCAATATTTTTTCCAATGGGCAAAAATCTAAAAAAAATTCAGAGCAGATATCCACTTCTCAGTAGTACCTCTATGCCTATGCTGACTGTGGATTTGCATTTCCTAGTTATCACTGCATTTTACAGACCCCTTAGAAGCCAATCACTGCAGATCTCTAGGCCAGAGACCAAAAATGCCTGTATTATAATAACCTCAAGAAAACCACCTCCTCAAAATGCCATTTTCCTCTAGAGGGCATCCAAAAAGCCATAAGGGATACTCACGCCAAAATGCCTGAGATGTAAAGGGTTTCGGCAGACAAGTACGACAGGTAGCTGAACATGAAGACCAGCAGGGGTTCTATAGCAGAAACGTTGTGAGTGAAACGAGTCATGAATGCCGAAACAAATCCAAAGACAATGCCAAACAGCACACCACCCAGCCCCACCACGAAGAAGCGGGCGAAGCCAGCAAACACATCGATGGATTCAATCTCTTCGTACCTGTGCATCTTGGTGAAGGCAATGAAGATATTGTATAACACCTACGGGTGAAAACAAGGAGACAGCAGTCAGGCATCTTTCTGAACTTACTCATTTTGTGTGTGTGTATAAATATATGCCTAAAATTGTTTTAGACATCTCAGCAAAGTAACAGTTGAAATCTCAGCTGGCTCTTAACAAGTCCCAGAATTAAGTATCCTGAAAGAAAAATAAAAGAGAAAAAAAAACCAACCACGAGGTGTCAAATGCATTTGAAGTAATAGAAAAATATTAATGCTTTTGTTTGTTTGTTTTCTGCAGTCAAACTTAATTATTGGTCTTTGTAGCAGATGTTGAAAGCCCAGCTAGGTACCTTACCAACCCCAGACTCTCCCCTACATGTTCTCTTTCTGACTCAGAATGGGGCACAATGGTGATTAAGAGCCATGCTTTTGACTTAAGTCCCATTTAGGTTGTCTGTAAGAGACTGGACACAATTCCTTAGATGGACTCCAGAATGTTAAATGTTTTTCGATAATACTTGATGCACAGAAATCGTGAAACATTGCTGGGAATGGGAAAGGAAGTCGGATAGAGGAGGGGAGGGGAAGGGAAGGGAAAGGAAGGGAAGGGAAGGGAAGGGAAGGGAAGGGAAGGGAAGGGGAAATTGTCAACCTCAGTTTCATATTGTCTCTAGCCAGATAAATACAGACTCTCTATCCTCACATGTTTTGGGTTCGATGCCACTCAATCTCCTTCCCAAGAACTCTATGTCAATCTCAAAGTTGGAATCAAAACCTGTGGCACTCTAAATGGCCTAAAGAACCTTCACACTTATATTTCAATTAGAAAGCTTGAAATGACAAATATAAAAATAAAACAATGTCAGATTAGAAGAAAGATTGAATTTGCTGCATTATATAATTTGATCTGTCAAGTTAATTTCATTTAGTTTAGAGCTGATAAGTTTACCATACTTTTATTATCAATAATTTATTTTCTAGAGAAATCTGTGATTAAAAATCTTCAGTATATTCCACTTTGATCCATCTTTTAGAAAGCAACAGAAAGTTTCCACAGTAACAAGTGGTGTAGTGTAGTGCTAAAAAGGTCTTAAAGGTTACTGACAGTTAACATCAAGTCCTGTCAGATCTGCTTACAGGGAGTGTGTAACACATGAAATTCACTTTTCAGTTTTCAAGAGGATTTGGGGAACATCTAAAGATACCAGCTCTCCAAAGCTGTTGCACCAAAGCATTAGTTCAAAAATGCTAAAGGGACCAAAATCATTTGCCTTATCTGGTTTTCTTTGGTCTTTCTTCCTCATATAGTTAATTCCAGAAGGCAATTAAGAACATTAAAGTAGATCTGTGCAGGTAAAAGAGTCAAGCTCATTAGGATAATAATTATTCCCCAGCTACTATCTAATCTTAAATTACTCCTGGGCATGTATGACCTTGAGCTGTCACACAGCCTGTTCCCCAGGAGGCTCATTGTTAATATTTCTGGGGGACAGACAAAGTACAACAAAATGTTTCACGTAACAAAATACCCAGAGCTGCTTTACTCTGATGACTATGTATGAAATTAGGCTCTTCAGTAGCAGTTAAGGAAAAGAGGATTCATGTCTCCACAGTAGATAAACCTTACTGTACTTACCATATAGCTTTTAATTACAAAGGTGGTTTTCTCTCTGTTCCCCCTTTCTTGCCAGACCTCAAACTCCTACTAAGACTTCTGATTCTTTATAAATGATACCAAGGCATGAATCTATGCTGATTTATGAATAAAGCAAATCATCCTCAGCAAATGACTTAGTATTTCACTCTCTTTTTCTAGCTCAACTGTCTATATGATATAACTGGATTGGCATTAAAATGAAAATTATGGGACTATGACATAATTTCCACTTTTTAATAAAATGCTTTGTGGGAGTAAACTGTTCTGTACAACATACTGCACTGTGTTGCCTAAGTAAGGCTCCATGTAACTGCTGCTTGGCTAAATTACACTGCAGTCTTTATGCCAGTAAATAGAGCACTATAGTTCTTTATTTTGTAGGAAAGCCTGAATCAGCTCAGGATGCCTTTGTTCACTCAAAAAGAAGGGATGGATTGCCAGTTGGCTTCATTTAACAATGCTGAGAACATCATGCTCTGGGTTTTTTGGAGGGGACATTACCGTGTAGCGGTGTACCACTGGGTGGCTGTTACAGCCGGGAAGAGGAAGGGAGTGCGTGACACTGCTGCCCACAGGGGACCTCCCCAGGGACTGGTTCCTGCTCCAGCTGCCTACATGATAGAAACACTGCATATACCATCCACAACAGAAGTATTGCAAAAAAGATCTTCAACTGGCTGCTTTAACCACCGACACAGGCAGCTTTGATAGCTCTTCCTTTCCACCCTGATAACTCTTTCTGACCACATGCATTTAATGGGCACCATTAGAGAAAAGAGTCACTGCCACTTCGAGTACAGCATGATATATAGGTGTCCTCAGTGTTTCTAAAAACCAAGCCTCAGAGATGAGGGGCAATTCTCAGTTTCCTGATTGGCACACATGCTCAGCTCCTGCTGAAACAAAAATGGCCTATGTGGGAGCAGAGCTTCACGTGCCTGAAATACTTTGCAGCAAAATCAGGGTCCTCTCCCTGTATTCAGGTTTGAATGAAATCTGCAATGGATTTAGAAACATCCCTTTTTGGAACAGGGCTTTGAAACTCTACTAATGTATGATACATGCTAGGACCAGTCGTGTTGCTGTGCGTAACATTCTGATGCTAACAGGCCTCTCAGAAACAACTGGGAAAAGAAGCCTTCTTGTGTGATCCATAGACATAGCCCTACTGAGGAGAATAGGAAAAGGTACAAAGGGTAAAATGTGTAAGTTACCCACTTTTGTCCCAGTCCCTTAAGTCAAAGCCATAACTACTAAATCACCCTTCTAATTCCACAGACTGTTATTTTGTACATATTTTATACCATTATATTGAACTAGACATAGGAGAGGGAGCTATTGTTGTCTCAAATATAATATATAAGCTCAGCAAAATTCATACCAGTATTTCCTGCTGGGGAAAAAATGTTCAAGCTGATAAGCAGGCTGGAGAGAACTGGGGGATATTTGTATTTAAACAGTACAAAAATATGTATGCTTAATATATCTTGATGATATTATCTTTTTAAATACACAGAGTTAACTCAAAGGAAACAAGAGAGAAATCGGGAGGAAATGGTAAGACCGGACCCCTGAGGTAAAGAGCTTTAAAGACTTTTAAAAAGCAAGTGATGTATCAGACAGGAAAAAGCCACTTATTAGGCTCTACCCATGTGACAAATAGTTCAGTCTTCTCAAACATGAATCCACACAGAGATTTTGGAAAATTGAACCCCCCAGAAAATGGTGAGAGGTGGGTGATGCAGAGATGCATCAGCAGGAGTTGACAAACAGATTGCAACATGATGAGGGTGCATGGGGCAAAGGGAACTCACAGCACTGTAGCCAACACTCCCCACATACAGCCCTTTCATCTTTTTTGCTAACACATCTAGTGCTGCTAAGTAATGCCTAAATACCAGTTTCTACAGATTCTCTGTCACTACAGATTTATGCTGTAACAGGATCCTGACTGAAAGCTCATGTAAATGCCATTTTAAGTTTGTTCTACATCATAAATTACAGCTGGAAGCAATGGGAAGGCATGGTAAAGAGACAGTCAAAAAACAGATGAAATAAGCTCTTCTAGAGTGAGGCAGAGAGGTATTATTTTCTGAGGTCTGCACTTGAAGGAACCAAAAAGACAAGTGAAAGTGATAGATACATTGAGGACTTTTTTGTTACAACCATAACACGTAAGCAGTTTGCATGTAAAATTCAGTAACATTTGTCCCTTAATTCTACATCAGCCCTACTATATCTCCGATTCACCAAGATAAAGGATTGATGATCAATAGGCTCTGGCTGCAAGAAATTACTTCATTCCTTTTCCTTTTTGCATTACTCATAAACTGCACTTCTACCATGAAGCCTTTCAGCAATGAACTCTGTACAGATTTTACAAGTCCAAGTTGTGCATGAGCATCATGTATGACAGCATCTGAATAGTTTTTATGTGTTTTAGATTCCTGTGATTTAAATTCTGTAAAGATCTTATCTAGCAAAACTCCTTAACCTGCAGTTAACTTGCAGCACATGGGCAGTCCTGTGGGTTTCTGAGCAATGAATTTCCTGCTTGAAATTTCTTCCTTGAAAAGCATGTGTGTTCTGAGTATCTTTGTCAATTGTGGTTTATAGCTAGAATTTCAGGTTACTCCAAGTTTTAGTAGAACTAATATGAAAAGGGGCAAAGTATTGGCAAAAGGAGCTCTGTAAAAACTCTCTTTTCCTACTTAAAAAACAAACAAACAAACCCTCTCTTGTTCCAGAGCATTGTTTCTGAACACTTAAGACAACCAAGAAAGGTGAACATTTGTCAGATGTCAATTTTTTTACTCATAGAAACAGAGTTATGCGAAGCTATTAGTGGCTTTTGGAATTCCTGTCTAAGGTCTCTGGGGAACTTCCTAGGAGGTGCTGGAAGTTGTCCACATCTGGGTTTTTTCTTTTTTTTTTTTTTTTTTTGCAGGGGGCTCTCTAAGGCATGTGAAAAGGAAGGGTCTTCTGTATTGCTACTCCTGCTGCCTTTGGTCTTTAAGCAGTACAATTTTCTATTTATTTGCTTGCACAATGTCAAGAAGGTTCCTGGGTCTTACACTGATCCTACCAACAAAACCAGATATAGCTCATCCGTTCACTTCAGCAGATGCAAAAGCAAGATGTGAAGTCTAATTTGTATGCGCATGCTTCCCTCTTCCAGCAGCTCTAAACCAATATGTTTTTCAAATAGTTAACAGAAGATGCAACTTTTACATACATTAAAACTATTTTGTGTTACCAGTGGAGTATCCATAAAATAAATAACTTAACTAGGATCTCCTTAGAGCTGCTCTTGCCCTGTGCCAAACAACCCTACAAGCCACAAGAGCCCAAATTGGAAAAGACAAGGCATGGAAAAAAACCTCACCACAGTTATGCCATCATTTAGCAATGACTCTCCAAAGATCATCATGTAAAGCTGCTCATTAACAGAGGCTTCTTCAAAAACTACCAGAGCTGCCACAGGATCTACAGCTGAAATCATGCTGCCAAAGAGGAGGTTCTGCAGCAGGTTGATGTCGGTCAGGCCGAAGGCTTCAATCTGGCAGATTCCGTAGAGGGAGAGGCCGATCCCAAATGAGTTTAGCAGAGATCCTAGCACAGACCACCAGAGGATGGACCCAATGTTTTCAAAAAATGGGCGAGTTGGCATGAAATAACCCTCCTCCAGGACAATGGGTGGAAGGAGATACAAGAAGTAAATACTTGTGTTCATCACTGGTGGAGATTTGTGATCAGAAGCAAAGATGATCGCTCCTACTAGTGCTCCAATAGCAATCAGGATGCAGCTTTCAGGCATGAGTCTTGGTAATCGATGATAGAGGTGGAAACCTTGAATAAAACATTCAGGCATTATTATAACTTAAATTAACCTGACATCAAACAGATATTTTGCCTGCCTTTGAATGCTTTCTCTTCAGCCAGGTTTTGCTTTTAGGATTATGAAAGCAAATACACAAGCGGTGCCGTTCTCTTCAAAATAAAACATTCACAGACTTGTATCACTACAACAGGGTGTTTGATCATGAATCTCTTCTCTTCTCTCTTCCCAGCTCTCAATTTCTGAGCAAGTGGGCCTGAGACCAAGCTCCACTTCTAGAAATGCAGAAACCTCTTTGAAAAGGTACTCCATAATTTGGAAAGAAAATACTTTTCAAGAATTCTTGCTGCACAGCTGTCAAACTTCTAAGGCACAGTATGTCTCTCCATCTCAAACAGATCCCCCATCCCTGGCTTCAGGTTGAAGGCAGCTCCCCCCAGTGCTGAGGAGGCTCCCTGGCTGCAGAGATCCCAATGGATTTGGGCCAACTGGCTACCTGGAGAAGCCCAAGGGAGCAGGGAGTGGCTCCTATGCCACACTCTTGTTCAGCTCTGTCCACTTCCAGCCCTCCCCTGAAGCACTGCACTGACTCCAGGTGATCCACAGGCTGAGAGTCTCATGAACACCAAAATATCCAGAACTGCTCAGATATTCAGATATTGGCAGGAATCAACCCACAGCAACATAAGGCTTTGCCCAAGCTGATAAACCTTGCTTTTTTGGGAAAATTGTTGTTCCTACATAAGGTAAACAGCATTTTGTAAACAACCTTACAAGTTAGCTTACTGAAACAAAATCAGTGATTTCAGCAGAGCTGAAAGAACTACCAGCAGCCATCAAATATCTGGGCAAATAATCATCCTAAGGGATTTTTTTTTCCTCACTAAAGGCTGAATCTACAGTAGCAAATTAAGCATGATAAAGACTTTTCCAAGCAGAAAAGTTCGGCTTGCATCCATACAGCCAAATTCTCTTCCCTACCTCAACAAAAAGCGGTCACATCCAAACTGCCTGTTGGGGCAGATCCTGGCTCACAGTCTGCCCAGGCAATGCCTGGGATAAGGTTTTTTGGCATGGGCCAGAGCTGAGAAGGACAGACATGGTATGGACAGTCACACACAGCTTCCTGACAGGGTGCTCCTTAGTTTACAAGCACAGATGTAGCCAAGCTGTTTTACTGAGAAATGGCTACACTTACCATATAAATGTTGTGGGTGTGAATCTTCTCCTGCCTATCTTGATGTACTACTACTGCAAGTGCCTTCATATGTCAAGAAAGACACTGAGGTGCTGGGGCGAGTTCAGAGAAGGGCAACAAAGCTGGTGAGGGGTCTGGAGCACAAGTCTGATGAGGAGCGGCTGAGGGAACTGGAGCTGTTCAGCCTGGAGAAAAGGAGGCTGAGGGGAGACCTGATCGCTCTCTGCAACCACCTGAGAGGAGGTTGTAGCATGGAGGGGGTTGGTCTCTTCTCCCAAGTAACAAGCAATATGATGAGAGGAAATGGCCTCAAGTTGTGCCAGGAGAGGTTCAGACTGGACATTAGGAAAAAAATTTCCACAGGAACGGTTGTCAGGCATTGGAACAGGCTGCCCAGGGAAGTGGTTGAGTCACCATCCCTGGAGGTGTTTAAAAGACGTGTAGATGAAGTCTTTTGGGACATGGTTTAGAGCCAGTGTTAGGTTAACAGCTGGACTCGATCTTGATGGTCTCTTCCAACAAAAATGATTCTATGATTCTGTATCATTCTTCCCATTTGATGTGAATACTGATACCAATACTAAGGTAACGTCTAGTAATGGCTTACCTAGTCACATTACAAGAATGGGAATGAGATAGACTAAGAAACCTATAAAATGGATTGCTGTATGTCCACACCTGAAGCTAGGTCAACCTTCATCCCATAACTCTTGCAGCTAATGATATGACTGCATTTCTGTGATCCTTGAATTGTCAATGTTCAAAAGTACAGGAAAAGAAAAATATTAATTTTAAAATAATTTATTTAATAGACGTTTTCTTAAAAAAACCCAACAAACTACACATGTTAGGATCATAACTACACTCATCTTTTATAATTAAAAAAAATCATGTTCAAGTTTTTTGTCAGTTTTATAGAGTAAGGAGATTGCTTCTCCTTTCAAGATTTCAGAAATGCTTCCTATTCTGAAACCATGAAATCCAGAAAAAAGATAATACTTGAATAAAACACTGAAAATTTTAAACAATTTGGCAATATTCTTCTCTGAGTAACCAGATTATTCAGACTTACTCTTTCTTCCAAATAGATTTGAAGTCAGCAGCTCCACACTTTTCATCAAAAATAATATTATTGAAAAACTTCCAACTAAGGCATAGGTCTGCTTGGGAAGCATCACACAGTTCTTCTGAATTACCTATTTCTTGCTCAAAACAATAATATAGAGTGAAAAAGCCATATTGCAAGTCCTGTGGGTTTATGGATGATGAATGAAAAAATTGGTCAATATGCTTACTGCTAACACACTCTGCTGATGTGATAACAACAAACTTGATTTGTGAAAATTTTTATTATAATTTTAGCAGTGAAGACATTTGTTTATAGGAGTTGGATTGAGACCATAAGCTATTATGAAACTGGCAAATCATGGTCAGCGGTAACAATATTTGACAATTGTGTGAGTATGAAGTGAAAAATGTTTATCTTCATGTCACCTTCAGAAAATCATCAGTGCCATCCACCAGCCCATTCTATAGGAATGTTTGAAAATCCCATGGAAGATCACTAAAGCTGAGACATCTTATGTGTGTTCCTCTTCACATTATTACCATCTTATTCGTATATTTGATATCACTGCACTTATTCTGAATGGTCAAAATAATTTGAGCCCAGCCATGCAAATGAGTAAGACACATGGTGAACCATTTTTGCTATGTTAATTTAAGTGTCTACTTCTCCATGAATTGCCTGTCTTCATTCAGATTCCTACCCGGAGCTCTAATAGAAGCTCAATGTACTGATATGTATTCAAAAGGCACTTACTCTACAGGTCTGATGACCTACACCCTCTAAAGATTCTCAGTCCCTCTCCTCTGGCATTACTTTCTGAACAACTTTAAACAGCAAACATGTGAAATAGAGAAATTTTCCCTGTTATTCATACAATGGAAGAATTCTTCCCACTTTCCTCCACTAAATTCAATATGATTGAAGTCTCAGTCTGGTTCTGCTGATTTCTACAGCTGTGGCAGGTTGTAAATGCGAATATCTTGTGATGTTTAAAGACTAGGAATAGGGATGGACAGCACTGTGGATGGAAGCTCATTTGCTACTCACTAGCATGAACAGCCCAAGAGACATGAGGATTAGATTTACTTAAGTAAGCTGGAAGTATTCAGAGGTAGAATTTTGTCATTGTTATTATAGCTAACACGCCTGTTCTTTTGAGGATAGGACCTGTAAAAACAATCTCAGCTACTAAAATGCATAGAAGATACTTGGTTACATGGTACATTTTTAACTTCTTGCCGAAGTAGGATGCAGGATCCCATTTTCTACTTACCTATTTTTGCAAGAGAAGCAAGGAGTATCCAAAGAGTAACTTCATAGGGAATATGTACATAGTCATAGTCCAGTGTGAAAACATGTAGTCTCATATCTTGCGAGGAGCCAACAGCATCCCCGTGGTCAGGTTCATAGTGAGGCAAGAAACTCTTGCTCAGATCGGATTCATCCAAATAAGCAGCAGCAGAACAGCATACCAGACTCAAGAACAACAGCAACCAGTTCAAAAGCTTTGCATGTCCAAGTGTGGGAGAGCCCATGTCTGGGGCTGTGACTCTTTTATTACAGATATAGTGGGTGCACGAAGGTACGCAACACTCAGTCCTGTCGATTCACACTGCTTATGGTCACGGCCACTTCTTCCTCAGGGCTGCTTCATTTGCCTAGTAGAGTTTATTTTAAAAGCCCTAACGTGCCTGTCTTGTTCCTTGTTTTACAGATGGACCTGGAGTTTGCATGAAGATACCGGTTCTGCAGGTTGCTCTGACCTGGATAAACCCTGGCCACAGCATCACCCTGTTAGGGAATAAAGCTCTTTCCAACCACATTATTTATCCAGGCAGCCTGATATTTATTTCCCACTGCCAAAAAAAAAAAAAAAAAAAAAAGCCACAGCACATACCATTCAGGCAACAAGGACAGCACGAGTAAATAGCATCAGGTGGGAGAGCTGGTGGTACCCTGAGCGGGCAGGAGAGCCCGCTCCATGCCTTCCTCTCCTGCCCTCACTCGCTGTCTGCCTCCCCAGCACAACTGGCACCTCAGGTACTACACTTGGCACTGCTCATTGGTCCTGTCTCACCTGGGAACAAAACTGCTCAGTGTGTAAATAAACGGACTCTGCAGGGCTTACAGTAGGGACATCTGGTGGAAGACCACACAAATTACATTCTCGTTTAGAAATGTGTTCTCTCTCTTAAATGCATGTATGTAACTTACCACATTATAAAAAAGAGAAGGAGGAATGTCTGAGTCACATGATGTGGCTAAAACTGGATATTGAGTTTATCGGACAACCGAGAAGACATTCACCATTATGGAACTTTATTTAAAAAGATCAGACTCTTCTCTCCTCCACAAAAACTGTGTTAAGACAACAAAGTGTGCAGACATAGTAATGTTGTTTAGAAGCTGCTAAAGCCTGTTAGAAGTGAGTAAATTTAATTTAGTGACAAATTATTCAAATTACCCACAGATCTGGTTGTGTCGAAAAGCAATGCTGTATCTCACAGAGTGTTGAGTTACCTCTGTGTTAGAGATCTGAGGTGTATACTCTGAGATGCTCTGCAGTGCAAAGAAAAAGGCAACAAGTGGTGACAATAGGGAAGTTTACTTCAAAAGCTTATCATGATCTGAGCTTAAACCCCAACGCATGCGGAACTGCAGTGATAAAATTTTCTCTGGTATGGCCAGTGATGCCATTTGATGTTCTGTTTTTACACAAGACAATATCTTCTTCTGCCTCACCACACCATCACAGATTGTCCCACTGAAGGCTTTGAACCCAATACAAAATTAGGTAGATAATGCCTAGCCTGCTTGCAAAAGAGTTGTTCTTTTTTCAGTATATTTGTCCTGTTAACAGCAGTATTTCTTAAAGTCTATTTCCAGCAAGGAATCTGGTAGACAAACTATTCAATTAGTATTATAAAACAATGATTCTTTCACTTGAAGGGCAAATGAAGTCAAGAGAACACCAGATCAGTGGCTCTCCTACTCAGAGTTTCTTAACATTGCATTTCTCTTAGCTACAGCCATACATACACAGACTGCAAGCTGCCTTAAGGGTAAACGATACGAACCTGGAAAGTCAGCAAACAGAGGGCTGCAAGGGAAAGACTTCAGAGTCCCTGGAAGTCTACTAGCTGTGACAACCAGGACTTTGATTTACAACTATGACACACCCCATAATACCAACAGGTTCAGTGGGACCAGTGAGTGACTGGCACCAGACAGGATCAGCAGTGCAGATGTCTCTGGGAATGAAATGTTTCACAGCTGGTAGGAATGCTTTCTCCCATTGCAGGAAGGATGGAGATACTGGGATCAGCCCTGACACAGTGCTCCTTCTTTTCTCAACCCCTTTGGCACACCCAGAGCTCTTCTTCCTTGATACTCCCACAGGAGGAGATAACTCCTTTAAAGAATTCGGATTTGTCCCACAGGACTGCATAAGGAAAATTAAACTGCAGACTTCCTCTGGAGTTCCCTTTTTTAATCTTTTTCTAGAAAACAAGTATAAAAATATTCCAGAGGAAATACAGTGCAAAATCCAAAACATTCACATATATGTCTCAACATAATAGAAAAATAATAATAAATACTATAAAAATAACAATAAAATAATAATTTATGAAAGATAGCTCACATTTACAGTTGTGTGCAGTGCCACTTAGTTTTACCATGGGCTGCAGCACAGTCACACTGCAGTCCTTCTCACCATTTTGGAGTGAGATATTGCTGAGCGCAGTGACAGTCCACAGTGGTCAGCCAGTGTAGAAAAGGTCTTTTACAATCACGTCACCATTCCTGAGCCTGCTGTCATCCCTCTGTGAAATTTCTGCTACGATATACCAGACTGAATAACCTTTGGAAAAATCCCTTTAGGCTGCAATTTCCCAACATCTTAGTAGTTTTTACTGGCATGTGGTAATGCATGTATTTCCAGAACTTCTTATTTGGAGCAGCAGAAATAGAAGACTTCCAGGTAATGACTGGTAAAACCCGGAGAGCCTTCTTTACTACTGAAGGCAAAACCTCTGGCTCTTGGAAAGCCTGGAACTTTATTAATACCAGCTTGATCTTTTTGTCTTCTAAAGCACAGTTCACCGCTGCCTGCAGTTCAAAGATGCTTGGTCCACTGATGTAAGCCGGGCTCAAAATAATTATTACTCGTCTGCTTTGTTTAATAGCTGTAACAACTTCATCTGTGTACACTGGAGAAGAAACACCCACTGTTACTGCATTCTGTAATGGATGTTTTATCTTGTCGGTTCCTTTATCAACAGCTGAACCCCAGAAATACGGAAAACCAGAAATAGGGATGCTGAGCAATCACGTAACCCCTAGAAATGTTCTTTTGCAGCCTGGAGAACACAACTTGCTGCTCAGGAGGTAGAGGGCACAGCTGAGACCTCAACACACTTTGATGCTACTTAAAGACAGTCTCAACAGACACTTGGACTTGTCGTTGTCTCTCCCAGCGACAGGTACTGAGGACTTTCTAATTATTGCAGGTAGCACTGAATAAAGTTGCTCACAAAGTAGCTAATGAAATATCTGAGGTCTTCTTTTCAGGGAACAAAGCTTGTTTGCAAGTAAATTCTTAGACAGGAAGGTTTGTCTCAGCCTAATAGCTACCCAGCAACCACACTCAGATGTGTGTGTGCCTCAGGTGCAGGGGCCATATATAAAGATCAAAACAGTATGAAATTTGAGCAGAAGCTCCAGTACCAAAATATACCATTTGCTGATCTGGTGCAGGAGATTTTTTGAAGAGTGAAAAAAATTTTATAAAGAACTGAAGATTGTCTACCATCCACAGGAACCTTACCTCCTCCTGGAAGAATATCTCTTTCAAGAATGCATAACTTGTATCCATATTTATTTTCCAGCATGTCTGGAAGAAGCTCCAAGGCAAACTTTTCCTCGCTAATTAAAGTAGAGTCACTTTCAGAAGAGTCTAGTTTTGCATAGGACACAAACGCATCAAATTCTTTGCCATCTAAAATAAATAAATAAATAAATAAACAGATAAATAAATAAATTACATAGTATACGTTAACAAGTCTGTCTGAAGCATTCAGCTTCTTTCTTAGTGCTCAATTTCCATTTATATCTATTTAAGTAGGCATGACATAAACCTAAAATTACCAACCGTGCATGAAGTACAGCCATCCAGCTACCCAAAGCCAACCCTTGCTCCTCACTGTGTTGCAAATTTCATAGACCAACAGTACCAAAGCAAACAGGGAAGTTATATATGACTAGTGCAAGGAAACGTAAATCAGGTTTTTTTCTGCATTTCCACAAACATGGTTGGTTTTTGCCAGTGGAAGATCTGACCCTTTCCAGGCAAAATCCATGTTGTAGGGAACAATGCCCAATCTTTTTCCTCATTTGCCCCAACGCTGATTCCAAAAATACTCATCAATGCACAATCTGCTTTGAAAATACAGTGAATTTTAAAGGAAAAAATGTTCTTAGATATCCATTCCTTGCAAAAGATGTGCTACTTTCATGCGCTGTTATGTTTGTATTCAGAGAGACTAGCGCAAGTAGCAAACACCAAGTCTGATCCAATCATCAGCTCAGATGCTGAGTACTGACCAGTTCCTGAGCATTGTTTCAGTCTCATTAAAAGAATGTTTGTGAACCACAGATGAAAAATGTATAAAGAACTTTTCTCAGCTTTGAAACACCCTGCTACCAGTGACCCGAGTTAGACCCATTCTGGACTACAAATAAATCTTATCTATTTGCTAAATATAATTTGAACTACACTTGAGCGAGGAGAGAGGAAAACAAAAGAAATTGCTGGTGGAAGCAAAAGACACAGTGGACTCAAGCTGGTCACCCATCTGTCATTGCTTGTTGTCATTTAAGGTGTCCTAAGGTGGGTGGGACCGCAAAATTTGACATGGGAACTATTGGAGACTCAAAACTTTTGGAATGACAGGGCATTCTCAGGCAGTACAAATGACATCAGACACCTATGTTCAACCAACTGAGTTGTATCGTGTGTCAATACAGTTAATAGAAATTAGAAAGAAATTCAGCTATTTAGTGTAGAGTCCTACTGCAGGATGCTGCTGCAGGGAGGGCTGAGAAGTTCTCTAGATTTCACCATACTGACTACATCTTCACTGCACAGGAACGGAGACACGTGTCTCTGGCACAGACACCTAAGTAATGGTGCTGAGTATCACCCCGTGCCTCAGTGTTAACCTCCTGATTTCTATCCCTAAAGGTAAGATTAGGATCGCAACCCTGCGCTAGATCCATCAGGTTCCCACAGGATCTGGAAGAGCCCATATGGATTCCAGAGAGCAAAGGAAATACAAAGGGAAAACTAATGACATACATAAGCTGGGGTTGAACAGCTACAACCAGGATATAGCAGAAAGTGTGTAATGAAAACAAAACATAGGCATGTAGGTTAGGTTTAGAGGCCAAGGATATGATGAGACAACACACATTACATCTCCACTCCTCCCCTCTGCTCCTGGCCACACACTTTTACCACTTCCTCCTGCTGGTGCTGAAGCTCTTGTGGTAACAGAGGAAGGTGACTCACTTTGTTGTCTGCTCACTGTCTTTTACTGAGTTATTTTTCTGCCAGCCATTTTAGGCCCATAAGAGTGAATCACCAACAGCAGGCATGTAGGGCCAGTGTGGGACTTGAAGTCCAGTGGATCACCGGTTTGGTTTAGCTGACCTTCAGTTCAACTACACTCTCAATTGAAGCTCCTTTGAAAACAGTTTTTAAACGACAATAAACTGCCAGATGTTCCTCATTTCACCCATAGAGGTCACTCTAATCTTATTAGACAATGACTTAAAAATACATCACCATTTTCCTTTATAATATTACTATTACAATAGCACGTTAAAAACATATACACAGGACCTCTAGGACTTTTTTTTTTCACCTAGAATTGTACAGAAGGATAGCTATGACCTGAGGAACTTTTGGCACAATCATTTAAGATCACCAAAGGGTAGGCAATGAAGAATACCTGAGCTAAGCAAAATGACTACATATGTGATCTATAAATGCTAGTATGAGAGGTTCTGCATTGTTTCTTTCCCCTTGTGGAAGAAGGCAAGATTTTTAAGACGTATATCTGAATTGGTTAGGGAGGGTTAGAGAAGCATGAGAAAAAAAGGTGACCTTACTGTTGTCTTCAGTTACCAAATGGGAGAGTACAGAGATGATAGAGACAAGACTCTGCTCCGAGGTACACAGTGACAGGAGAAGAAGCAACAGACACAAGATGCAACAAGGGAAATTCTTATTAGATGTCAGTGGAAAAAAGATTGCACCAATAAAGCGGTCAAACACTGGAGCACAATTCCAGAGAGGTGGTGGATTCTCTGTCCGCAAGGCCCTGAGCAACCTGGCCTAGATTGGCTCTGCTTTGAGCAGGGCGTGGGATCAGATGACTCCCAGGGGTCCCTTCCAACCTTGTAGGATTCTGTAGTTCTCTGATTCTGCACTAAGAGAGATGGAATAGAAGAAATGATGGAAAGGAAGAAACAGCAAAATGAAGTCATAACTGCTGCTTTGCTGCTCTATAAGCAAGCCCTTTCAGACACCAGGTGACTTGATATGCATCCATATGAAGTGAGAAGGACATAATCCTGCAGGTGAGGACACATTTTGTGGCCAGTCATTTTAGGAGAAAACTATTTGGGTAGTCACAATTGATCTGCACACTCCATGCTCCCACACCACAAATGGTGTTGTGTGTATGCGGTAGATGAGAGTCGAGGAGCAGGATAGATTTCCACAGTGGAACCTAATGGTGTCCTCAGTTTCAATGCACAAATCTTGGCAGGCCTGTCTCTGTTCTACTGATACATGGGTTGAGCTCTAAGGGGACTTTCCAGAGGTCCTTAAATGAATTTGTTACCAAATAGAGGGGAAATTCTGAGTGATTTCCTAAATCACCTTTGCCAGCTGCCTTAGGGCTCACAAAAATACTTTCCAAAGGGCAGTTAATTGTCTCATTGCATATGTATTTATAGATATCTAGATATAGTTATTTTACACTCACACGTAATCTACATATACATATGCAAACACAAAAGCAGACTCAGACACCTGTATATTAAGCTGCACCAAGATTCAAAAATTTTTAGAAAAATTTCCTTGGGCACATATGACTAGATGTCTTTCAACCCATATAAGAAAACTATCTGTTGAATTCTTTGAAGTAGGCACTGTCTTTTCAGATACATTTTTACATTGCCTACTGTGTTGAGGCCCATTTCAGCTTACGTGATGGAATGATCCTACTACAGAGATATGAAATACTGGAAGCTGATCACACTGGTGTAAAGGTCAAGACGGTCAACGTAACTTTTAGAAAGGAATATTTCCTGAAGGTAAACTTCGCAGCTGATGCCCAATATCCTCTTATTTCTCTCCTTAGTTAATTAATCTGAGAAATTATTTGGCTTTGTGTGAAAAATACATTAGACTCTGGAGTCTTTCACTTAGTTCTACAAGGACATTTGGTTCCTGTCCACAGATTCTATTGAACACTTTGGGAGAATGAGGTTAAAATGTTTTGAGGTGCTCTGTTACTCCCTGCAAAGGTACTGTCAAAATTCAACTTCTTACTCTAATCTTCCATGGATAAATAAGGCATCTTGTAAAAGGCTAACCGTGACATTTCTATTGGTGTAAGATATTTCCTCCACACTGCCTGGGTATTTTCTGTCTGAATTCACTGAGCATCTTACTAGATTTAACAGCCTTTGTATCAGCTCAAAGAGAAGAGGGACATTAAGAGAATTTAATTAAATGGTTGATTCATGTCAGATAAACCCACATGACAAAAGGCAGTAGAAAAACTGCAGAAAATTAATATTCTACAATGTTTCTTACCTCCTGTAGTTTCGTTGAGGACCAGATAACTTCGGTACATCAGTACTATTTCAATCCAGTGCTGGTAAATAAAGGCAGTGCACAAAAGGAATGCAAATAGAGTAGAAATGGCACTGCATAGTACGTATAGGAGAAACACTGTAGAAAGAAAAGAGTCTACATAACTCAGGCATTCCAAAATAATGTTGACACTTAGATGAAAAACTCAGTCCAGAAATGTGGGCAAACCATCTCACAATCTTCAATCTTGCCCTGCTGGTGGACTTTAGGGAAGTTGAGAATTCATTTAGCTGCAAACCTTAACACAGAGTTTCAATCTACCATCAGAGACCTTTTTTGAATGGCATCTCATTGACGGTGTGAAAAACCATTCTGAGGTGGAAGGCACAGAGAAAATGGTCTGTGGTACGCTCAGCAAGGCTGAAAACAGTCATCACTTGAGATGGAAAAATTACATCAGAACACATAGAGCTGCACCCAGTGCCCTGTTGGAGACTTCCTGTGCCACTCCAGTGATGGGTCTCCTCAGTGAACTATGGTTCAATGGTTTCATTTTTACACTGATTCTGGTTTTGGCCTTTGCATGGAAGACTGCCACATTCATATCCGTTATGATAACTTCTCAGAAAAATGCATGCTAAGGAGTGGGGAAACAAACAGAAATGTCCCATGAAAACCAGGAGTACTATTGTTTTCAGCAGATGCTGTGCTTCAGTTTATTAGATTGTCTATTAATGTTCAGAGATGCTACTCTCCTTCTCTTCCTCTCAGTTACCTTCCAGCTTCCACCCTCCTGCAGTAAGTCCCCAGATACCCCTGTTCATCTGAGTACTCCTCAGAATAACATGCCTTTCCAGATATCAAACTTTTCCCAGCCACCTTCAAGAAACTTCTGCAGCAGGCTAAAAATCCTGTGTCAATGGGGAATGAATTTGTAGCAGTGAGTAAATCAAAATGTGTCCCCAAGGGCAAATAGCCATCCATCGACAGCTTTACCTCTCTGCTTTCTTTTCAGCTGGATCACAGCCGTGGCATTCCCCACTGAATTCTCAGCAAAGCATGTGAAGTTGCTTCTGAGGTCCCTTTCGGTAACTTCTTTCAGTTTCGCAACATGAAGAAGTGTGCGCCCCTTTAAACCTTTGGGATAAGAGCTAACGAGAAAAAAATATATATTTACATGATACCTTTGCTGTGAATTATACAATCCCCAAAGGTCTTAAATACAAAGAAAGAAGAGCTTGCAACATTCAGCTTGAACTTTCATCAGCAACGCAATATTCTGGTTTGAAACTTCCATTCGGTTTTTACTTTGTAAGAAAATACTAACATCAAAGGTCTGCAGGCTGACAGGTTTGTTGTTAATTCATCGATCACTAAAATACTTAAGCACTTGCCTGGTTTTAAATATATAGCCCCCTTTGATTTCTATAAGATTATTTGTATTTTTCTAAGAAGTAAAAATTCTCTAAGGGGAAATGCAGTGAAGTGAAACTTCAAAAAGGAGCCCTAAGAGAGGACTAGCTGGGCAAAAGGATTGAGCAGCACAGCCTCTTGCACAGGAGTAAAAAGCCCAAGGGCAGTATAAGCAAACAGAATAAGACAGAAATGAAGAGGTAACAGGAATCCTCTTGGTGCTGAGAGAGAGTTGTGGGGAACATATCTGCGCCTGCAACCACTCAAGAATACCCAGGGTTTTTGAATCTCAGCATTTCTCTTTTAAAGCCACAAGTAGAGGCATCTCTGGGTGGTCCTGAAGGTGCCTCACATCATACCACAGCAAAATGATCATCTGCTATGACCCTACCTCTGGTAACTCGAGATACACAGGCATGACCATGGGCAAGGATTCAACCTGTACTAAGAGTCTCTTGGGAATTTTTTATTCATTTGGGTTTTCAAAAAATAAACAAACAGAAATTGTATGTAAAACAAACAAACAAACAAACAAAACTAGAAACCTAATAAGAACATTACAAAGCTAAACATTCAAAGGTAGGAAAATCCCATTTCCAACCTGCCTCTTTGGTGAGTGAGAGAAAGAGTGAGTGTGTGTGTGCATGCGATATCATAATTTGTTATTTTTTCCCATATGGCTCCTATTAAGAATTAGATCTTTACAATGACAGCAGGGCTTTTGCTTCCCCTAGTGCACAGAAAAGTTTTCCCATAGAGATGACTCAGGGCTGTGTAGTGGAAGACACTTGCCTGTGTTGCTTCCACTATGTTTCTTGCCCAAGTTTGACACTGCATAAGTGAATGAGACAAGGAAGTACAGGAAGGAAAAAGAAGTGTAGCAACTCTTTGGGTTGTTCCCAAGTCACAAGAAACCTTTCTCCCACACGTTGCTCCTCTGCAGGATCCAGTTAATACTTGCCAGGGAAGACTCCTGAAATTCAGTGTCCTGAAATTCAGTGCTGCAAGTCCTCAGACTGACTCAATAAATGCACCCCAACCTCTGAGGCACCAAAACTCCTTTCAATGTCCTGTCCAATGTCGGTACTGTTTTACTGATCTGGTTTATCCCCCACTCAGAGACAGCTTCCAAAGACAGATTGTGTTAGTTGCTAGCAAGGAACAACAGAGGGAACACTTGGAAACAGTTGATGAAGGCACAGGCAACCAAGCACCATTCATGCTGAAGCTGTCCATGAGATAAGCTTTATTGAGGAAGAGTTAAGATTACACAGAAAGTTGGAGTTCTTGGCTTTATGGCCATCAATGTTTGCTTCTGTATGTGAAGTGCGTGTGCTTGTCACATCCTCATGGACATACACGTTAATATGTTGAAGAACAGAGCCTTCTGAGTTTCAGTAAAATGTATGCAGTAAAGTTGTTGCAGAAGGATTTTTACACTTGCTGACTGTATTAATAATCAGGCTAATGGGGTTTTTCTTACCTTGTTTCCTGAATCAGTTTCTCATGTATGTTTTCTTCGTTGTTTCTTTTCCATGTTACCCTCATCAGAGGATCTCTTTCAAACCCAAACTGTACACGGCATTCCAAATCAAGTGGCTTTCCTGAAACAAATTAGCACAGGAAAACCATGCGTGGAGGTCACCAGAATATTTTTCTCTTAAATAGCCTGGGATCTGTATAACACATGATGCTTCCGTTAATATCTACAAAGATATATATCAAGAAAAAGCTAAATTTTATAGTAAATTCTGATACTCCTAGAGAGTAAAGCTGTTTTGCTTTATCAAGACCTATCATTATCTATGAACACCTTATTTAAACATTTTCTTTCCCTTTCAGATGAGAAATCGAAACTTACCAAGCTCTGCTTCAAGTATCATCACGCCATTGGGATACAAGAGGTTCGGTGGATGGATAGTGTTTTTTGCTGCAATTAGCAGGAATATTGTTAATAACTATAATGCTATCATCAGTGCAGAAGACCAGAGAAAATATCTTACAGAATTTTTTTTTTTTCAAATGACAGGTGGAATTTAGACACCTAAGGATGATTTACAGATGTTGAGGTGTCAGAGATTGCACAGATAGAGGAGTTTTGACTACAAAACTTATATATTATAGCTACTTAAAGATCTGCTATCTCAGTTACTCTGAGGTATTGCCAACTTACATGAGCTGAGGAGCTCAGAGTCTATCCTGCACTTAAGGTTATTTAGGATTCAGAAATTAGGGCCACTCCCCCTTGCAGGCCCCCCTGAAGGTTGCAATCCTCATACCAGTTCCTTGCCAAGCCCCATTCCATGCCCAGTAACCACACATACAGCACGCACCTCATTCACCAGCACAGGTACTTGATTTAAAATGACCATGTGGGTTTTTTTCAAAACAAGGGCTGCCAAAAGGTCACAGATAATGACACCCACAGTTCATATAATCTACTAAGCAATTACTCAGGCTCTGGAAAAACAGCCTGAAGGGGCTAAAACCCACACCTCTGATATTCTAGGAAAGTCCCATACTGCAGGAAATGGCACCACACAACACTTTTTTTTTTCTTTTTCGTCTTTTTCTTTTTTTTTTTTAAGGGAAAAAAAACCAAACTAAGCTGCAGCAGACAAATGCATGCAAGATACAGAAAGAGTAAATATGTACATGGCACCTTTCAAAAGAAATTAATGAGCACTGAAGGTTCTAGTCAAAGCCCCAAGATGTCCTTGAAATACTTGGAAGGGGTTTTTAATGAACATGTAGCTAATCCAATTTATGGTGTTATTGTTTGGGGTTTATTTCTAAAACAAGAGCCTCAAGAAAAGACATAAGTAGGGTAGGAAAGTATAGAGAAAATGTACTTTACTAGAGGTATTTTATTCTGAGTTATTATATTACTCACCAATTACTTCTACTGTTACTGTTGTTCTCATTGTCCAGTTGGTAGCTTTGTCATCTAGAGTGTAATCACACACATATGTTCCAGCATCTTCTTCATAGGTTGGATTCAAATAGATTTCATTATGCTTAAGTTTTAGGCTTTGTCTGCTTTTCCTACTTTTTATCTGATGACCACCCTAATGAAAAGAGGAAAAAGGAGAGGAGAGGGGAGGAAAGGAGAGGAGAGGAATTAGGAAAGGAATTTGAAGTCCTTTTCAGAGTTGTTGTTGCTGTTATTAAATTATATTTTAAGATATTTGGATAGAATTACCATGGCAGTAGAGCTAAGCTTAACTCTTTCCGCTAAAGCCCAAAAAAAGATTTATTAGGTGTCTGAAGACGTTTGTCAGTTATATTAAAACGTTATAGTCTATAATATGTGAAAATCATTATCTTTTTAAAAATCATTTAAAATGCATGGTTGTTGCTGTGAGAAATGTGAAATCATGAACCTAATGTAAATAAAATGCATATTACTAACGAGCAACAAAAGTGATCACTTTTTTGATGGACTGGATATTTTTTATTTTGTAAATAAATTATTTTGAAAACATTTTCATGTTCTTTTATGAGAAGTAAATCATTGTTTTGAATTGTCTGAGACTGACAATACTGTCACTACTTTTAAAGGATGAAAACTGACTATTTTTTGAAAAGCACCTGTATTTTTCAGCTTAGTTTACTCATATTCTCTAAGATCACCAAGAATTTTGCTTAAATAAAATACCTGAAAATAATCCAACACAAAATGGAAAGAATTTCCTTAAATTCAGTGGGTTTCAGACCAAGACGTAGGTAAAGGTATACCTCATTTAAAGTTTGAAAGTAAATGAAGAGTAGCTTTGACTAGATCATAATTCTACTTGATAGAATAAATAATGTAAATAATACCAGGTAGTAAAACACAGAATTGAAATTTACACCACTTTCATTTTCTTATTTCTACAGTTTTAAACGGTATATTACAGTGCTTATGAACACAGTAGGAAAAATTCTTAGCTTGCAAGTATTTTAGTGGTCATTTGAAAAAGAGCAAGTCAATAATGTAATAGAGTTTCATTGAAAACAATAATCTTGGAAAGAATAATTTGAAACATTAATCTTAAAAGAATTTTGGTTTTCTAACCAAGCCACTTTTTCTTTGGTATATTTGATATTTTCAGAATTTAAAATGTCAAACCAAATATTAAAATTTTAAATTTCAAAACATATGTCAATTTTGTAAAGAATCTGTTTCGATTCTCAAATATTTAATTTTCTTAGCTGAAGAGAAAGCATTTCTAGGTTTCTATTTCATGCAACAACATACTGGGTGTGGCAAATTTCTTCAAAACTCTTACTTACAGACTTGATATGTAGCAATTCAACATTATGCTTTGGGGTTGAATTTCTCGTGCTGCATTATCTGCCAAAGAAGAGTTCAAGAACCTATGGCATGTGATCATTAACTAGACCTAAAGCTATACTACCACTGAGCTTTTTCAAATGCTCAAGACAGTGACTCTTACCTTGTACCATTTTATATCTCTTTTTTTCATGTGGCTGTAGCATTTTGTCCCAGGACAAGTTATTGAATTGCCATTGCCAGCAAGAAGATTCAGCATGTTTGTTTCATAACCTGAACAATTTGCTGCCTTCTTTGTTTGAACCTCCAAGACCATTTTGAGACATGGGGTTTTTTCCCTGAGTGATGCAGAAAAAAAGTTAAACATTTAATGCATAAAACAAACAAACCAAAACAATTAGTTATCGTATAGAAATATAAGCCTTTTTCGCCATTACATACCAAATCATACAGATGTATACTCCGGAAGCACTGTCCCTTACTGGTTTAAACCAAAGTGCGTCCCCTTGGAGAATAAGATTAGAGGTTTCCTTGATAGCCTTCAGCGGCTCTTTATCTTTCTGATGCCAGAACCATTTCACCTTATGTTGGTTTAGAAGTGTGTTGTCATAAATGTGGGTGGCAGCTCTATTGGGTATAGCGCATTGTAAAACAAACTCCTCATCATTAATTGCACGGTACCGTATTTGAGGTTCGACATGTGAACATCCTGAAAAGGGGAACAAAAATATATAAGTACCACCTGAAAGAACACATAATCAACATGTTTAATAAAAAAAAATTAGAAATACTACAAAAAATATTTTTTTTATGTGACTAGATGCTAGGCTAACAGAGAATTGATTTCCTTAAACATGGAATTTGCCAATATTCTGAAACATGTATTCAAAGGTTTCCAAAGGCTTATTAGGGCTTTTTCAAAAACTTTATGAGAAAATAGCTTAAGATTTTTAGTGAACTGAAGATTTTCACATGGGTGCTAACCCGTTAAACCTGAGCCTTGTAGAAGAGCAGATGTAGGTCTTCCAGCTCTCCTCATATTGATTGATTGATATAAACCTGAAGAAGTAGAGCCTGCGTGCTACACTCACTATTTAGGGTAAGATAGACAAGCAGTATCGTCTCACTGCTTTCAAATCTTTCCGCTCTTGTTTTTCAGTTACTGTCACTAAAATTAGACAAATGTTTGGATTCTGAAAGCTGTGGTCACCCATCCTAACTCCGATTTCGGACTGACCTTGCTGCGTAACTCCTCCTGCCAGTCAGGCTGTGGTAACTCCCAGCAATAAGGCAGGAGGACAAGAATCCTTCGGTTCCTGCCCATGTGGGACGCTCAGCAGTTTCAGTTTCTCTCTGTGAACTGAATTGTATCAAGCTCCTCCAGGTAGATTGTGTGGGTGGAAGACTGATACATTGGTCTCATCCTGCCTTTCTCTTCCTTCTGCTCCCCAGCAGGCTTGGGCCACCTGCTACAGACTTCAAGGAGTCACAGAAGCAATTCATTTTCTCCATTTGGTTCTCAGAAGTTGTCCTTTACATTTGCCCTTTTAACTGGGCAACTGAATTTTGAATCATATTTAGGGTAAACTGCATTGCCAATACTTAAAAAGCTTGCAGAAAGGTTAGAAACAGATGGTTGCCTGACACAAGCAGGAACAGGTGCAGGAAAAACTCATGAAGGCATGGCAAAATGCAGATTCACTTTTCTCAGCTGTCAGAAAGCTCCACAAACATCAAAACTCACCAAAGCAAACTCTTACCTGGCAAGTTAATCTCTCTAACTTCTGCCCCACTGACAAATAATGCTAGGATCCAGCACAAAGTGAGCATGATTTTCTTTAGCAGTTTTGGTTGATATTCTGATACATTTTCTTTACGAACCATCTTGCTTTCTGTAAAAGAGCGAAGCAGAGTTTATGGGTTCTTTTGTAAATAATACTCTGATAAGGTAGATAGGCAATTACAAAATCAGCCTTTAGTTAATGATGACTATCAGCAACAAACTTAGATAGGCTTAACTGGCACCAAAGTCCACGGAGCTCTATTGTATCTTGAAGGCAAACAGGACCAGAGTGTGTAATTTGGATTCCTTTGGGATTAAACCGAATCTGAAGATGTCCTGCAGCTATAAATAGTCTTGAGTCCATGGGGTTGAAGTAGAACTATGCAGAAGTAAAATCCTCAAAGCATGTACTGTGTGGACACCAGGTCTTCAGTTCTAACTCTTTCATCCAAGAGACATGCTCCTATTGGGAGCTAAAAAGGACATACCATAAGACATTCATCAGGGTCAGCAGAGAAACCCAAAAAACCTTTCTTCTCCTCTGTGATTTACCTCTATGTGCAGCATCGGGCATCACTTCTGCACCACAGTACTGTGCTGCACTGCTTGAATGACCGTAGCAGAGACTTGTTGAACACGGTGGCACTCACGCTATCATAAGGTATCAGCTCTGTGGTGTGCCATCTGTCAGCTGAGACTGGGAACACCCAGGGGACTTGTAAGAAGGTCAAAAAAGCACTTAGCTGCACCCAGACCCTTGCATTACAACGTCCTGTCCAAGGTGAAACCCCAAGCCCTATTATATGAAGTGTTTTGTCTCTCCTATTAAGAGGTTTGATCTGTGTCACACAGCTTCTCAGCCACAGGGCCAGAGGGAAGGCAGGCTATCAAGCATGTATATTCAATAGCCATGGCTTAATTTGGGTATTTAATAAAAACCTATACAATGCTCATGGTTGACATATCTGGAGTGCCTGATTCAGGATCTCAGTGAGTAAAGGCCATATGCTTTGCTGATGTTCACATAGTGCAACTGAGACATCAAGGAGATTTTTACTTTGCTCATTTGGCCACAGAGTGACTCTGCATTTGCACAGCTGCCAGAGAGGCACTGAGTCAGTCCAAGGGAAAAAAAGGTCAGGCAAAGGCTAGTCCCTTGTCTGTTAGCACCTCATGCAAATCAGACACAACTCACACAGTCAGGCAGCAAGAGAGCATCCAGCGCACACTGACCTAGCAAGAGAGGTGACAAGAATTCCCACTCTGCACTTTTTCAGGCAGCTATTCTGTGCAGAGAGGAGCACTTTAGTCACCATTCTCTTCAGCGTGTCTCTATTCCTTGCAAGTGAAAGGAATGATCTATTTTTACACTCGGAGGTCACAGGAGTAGGTCAACTCATTTGCCTTAACACATCTTGGTGCTTTATTACAGATTGGCTGCTGCCAACTGCCATCACCCCATACATCTTTTAAAATCATCCTGAAACTCCAAGCCAATAGAATGTTTGAATAAAGAGACAGTTTCCTACCAGCACTGGGCAAAAGCTCTCCTAAACTTTAAGAAGACTGTCTTATCCACTGCTGCAAAAAGATCGATGGATCCTGACTCTTCAATCTGGGTTTATGACAATCATAAAGACTTCTCTCAAGGCATTCATTAGGGCTGCATCCCTATCCCTATTAATAGTGTATAAAACAAAGGATGATGTTTTGAGTTATGTCACTCATCAGCCCATATGACAAAGCAAAGTGGTGCCAGTAGCAAGCAGGATCTGAAGGCCTTGTGTGTAATTCAGTGCTGCAGTCTCTTGAGCAAGTGAGCTGATGTAATGGGTCACCGTTCTCATAAAGGGAAAGTTTTCACCTACTTGTCCATCCTCCCCACTCCTCTCTCCCTTGATCGCAGGCAAATGGTCCAGCTGCCTTCCTGTGACAGCTCTGATCCTTTCTGGTAGCTAATTCAATCTGTTAAGCCACCAGAAGCTACCTGAGGAGTGCCTAAACTGGTACAAGATAAACCGTGTATGCGTTTACTTGCCAGCTGCCCGTTTGTCTGTAATTGAGGACATGCAGACTACATGTAGCAAAACCTCATCAAGTGATCATTTAATAACGCCAGTTAACTCTTTCCTCTCCAGTTCACTACCAAGATAGTAATGCACTCTGCAAGCTCAAAATGGTCACCACAAATGGGGAAGAAGTCTGAAAGGGAGGGTTAAGTAATGAATGTTATAGCTTTGGTTAGCAAACTGTATGATTTTCTGCTGTCTTTGGCTAGCCATGGGAAAATACACCACTGCTGATTTTTTTGCTAACTGATAACACTTTTACTAGAGAACCTCAGAAACTTTGTATTTTTATAGTGCTTTAAAAGTATGGTAGCATGTGAAATTAAGAAGTGTCGTCTTGCAAGCATACTTGACAGGAAGAGAGACATCCACAGCAGAAGCAGGCAGCAAGGACGAAAGAAGGGGAGTACTTGAAATAGGATAATCTCAAACTGACCATTCAGGTTTATTTTCACTGCAGGTGGACTCAAGGTGATTCAGTGACTCAATATATTCAGTGACTCGTTTTATCTTAGTCATTTTCTGCCAGAAAAAGAAAGCACTCTACTCTGGGCAACATATTATCAAGAGTCTCTCCACTTTTTCTGCCATGTACACAGCCATGTTATCTTATCCTTAGTCTAGGGATTTAAGATGCCATTTAATCGGAAAGTGACTTACATACAAAGGAAACTAAAGTGGTCTTAACATAATTTCCTGTGGAAAAAAAAAAAATAAAGAGATGAGAGAAGAATAAGAACTGTATTGTTTTGCTTTTGTTTCAATTCTAAAGGGACCCTCACCAAAAAAAACCCCAACCCTCTATTTCATAGAATCGTAGAATCATAGAATCGTTTTAGTTGGAAGAGACCCTCAAGGTCATTGAGTGAAACAGTAAATAGCATTTTTTGTGTATTTACATAAAATATAAGCAAAAGAAAATGAAATCAATATCTCGAGAGCTGCACCATGTTTCATGATATCGCTGAAGTCTAGTAAAGAGTGACATGCTACAGTCTTCCAATTGACTATTCTGATTCTGATGAAAATCACTTCAGCATCAGGTCTATCAGGCAAACTTAATCTGATTCTGAGAGTAAGATTATTAATAGTCACACAGGAGAAGAAAAAAACTTCACCATACCTATCATGAAAAAAAATGTCTAATGAAGCTACTTACTAAGACACTACTGTTTTGTCTGACCAAGAAATTAAAACCGAACTACTTTAAAATTCACATTCAAAGACAACAAAACCAACTCACCTGACAAGCAGATAGGGTAGGAAGGGCTTAAGTCTCAAGGTAAAAGGTATAATTTTTAAAAAGTTATCTGAAAATCTTACCTGCACATCCTATGCTACATGATAAGAATTGTGGTTAGGTCTAGCTGTGCACTGTGTTGAGGTTGTTTCCTTTACAGGAATTTCCTCCACCTCACTGTCATCATCCCTTCCTTTCTCAGTTTAGTTGTGTTAGGTTCAAAATTTCCGGGTCATTTTCTTGTAAAAAAGAACAGTGGAAAAAACTTTGTCTTTAGTAAAAGATCAAAGCCTTTTGGGCTCTGAAATCTTTGTATGCAAAAATACATTGAACTTTGTAGTTTACTTCATTCAAGAGCAAGAAGTGTAAAAGTTTATTTCTTTTACCCAAATGCTGCTACTGGATTGTTAAAAAAAAAAAAAAAAAAAAAAAAAAAAAAGTTTGTAATGTCTGAAATCTAGAAGACAGCCACATTTCTGCCCAATACTGAATATTCACTATATCACTGTAAGAGCCAAGTTCTCCTTATCCTTAGTCTCCTCTCTACTTTCCATGCTCACCGCAAGTGGGCACTGTGGGGGGGCTGTGACACAATATTACTTTCTATTGGCGTCCTCGCAGTTGAGCCTTGTTGGTTACCGCAACACAGCATTGGCAGAAAGAGAAAAGAAAAGCGCCAATGAATATGAGCCCTCTGTGGCTTTCTCCTGCTAGGCAGGCAGAGCACTTTAGCACACAGAGACCCACACAGTCCAGCTCCTCTTCCAGGGTTCCTATATGTGTGTGAAAACCATTAAAGACAGGCCGCACAGTGACTCGAAATACCTAAAAGCATCTGAGAGCACCTAGTCATCATTTCAGACCCCACTTCTCCCTGTTTCAATAGAGGTCACGTAAATATATAGGTCCATCAGATTGCACCAGGGTTATTTCAAAAACAGTAGGACTTGTTTCTTCTTTTCTTGTGTGAAGTTCACTCTCTTTACTGAAAACTGGGTTGATTACTCTATTTCCACAAGAAGATCTTTGCTATATGAGAGGATATTTCAATGTTGCCTCTGTTTATACACATACCTTTAGGTGATGGCCACTATTAATTCTTGATTATACTGGGTCGTGAGTATTTGGAGATACAAGATGTGGATTCTCAGCTTCTACCTTCTACTCTTCTCTCTCCAGAATAGAGCCCACTGATAAGCAAGCTTGCTGGTTGACTCCTAGGACATCTTCCCTATTTTGCCTTGATACAAAATGTATGTTTGGTTTGTAAGTTACAAAAGGCTCCAATGTATCTCTGTAGGTTTCAGTATAAAGAGTCAAGCTTTTTTGAAATTGTCCTTACTGATCAGGAAAAACAAAACAAAACAAAACAACAAAAAGAACGCACCAACCACACACACATGAAAAATTTGTTCTTCTCTGAAAGGCATTATAGAGTGCAATGCAGATAAAGTCAAATCCATGTTCAGACTATGAGAAAGAGAAGATGGTTCTTTCCCAAAGATGCATCTTACAAAAACAAAATATACTTCATTCATTTTAAGTGCTAATCTTTGTAATCTCCAAGTAATAGGTTCATTACATTCAAAAAATAAAGCAGTCCAACTGCTAGAGCAGATCTTAGCCATGCAACAGAAGCATCAGTCACAGAGTTTTGAAAGCCATGCTGCCAGAAAACTCTCATACTGGTTACCACACTGGATGAAAATCTTGTCAAATAGTACCAAATATTTGGCTGAGCCTCTGCTCCAATTCACCCATTCCTTTTTTGTAAAAGTAATGTATATGCTAAAAAAGCAGCGTTACATACCTGTTCTTCCCAGGTTCATATTTAACATTTGCTGCTAGAGTTAGTTTATAATGGAGAGGGTAAAGGACTAGTCTAGAATACCCTCCTTGCTTCCTCCCTCTCCTCCCCCCGCCACCCTGTTCACTCACTCACTCACTCACTCACTCACTCACACATTTAACATTATTTTATACTATAGCTCCAGGAAATTCCAGGCTGCCTGCTCAGAAGTGTTTCCCCACCCCTGTGCAAAGTCAAGGTGGTTGTCCATTTCTTACCTTGTCTATCTCACATTTGCTCAAGCATTTTGACAGCCTAGAAGCAGGGAGGAAATGCACATCTCAGTGTGTATGTAGCATAGTCTTACAGTACTGAGAAGATTACGTCTCTTTAGTCTTCTGTTACTATTCTGGCTTGACACATTACATATCACCTCCTACTCTGCCCAGCTATGGTTAACGCTGAGTGGGTAAGAAATTTTCCTCTCCAATTATGTTCTACACTGAGTCAGTCATGTTTGTTCTGCTGTCACAGGAGGTATCTGAACAATATCTAAACATGAACCTCTGTACATTTTCTAAGTTATACAGTCAGTGAAATGGCATACAGACAAGAGTGGCTTATGGACCAGTGGGGTAACTCACCTATTACTCCTCTGTGACATAAGGGAAGATGGTGTTATTTAGTACAAATTTGCTGAACCACAGTACATTCTGCCTTGGGCATCAGGATGTAATATGGCCAGTGCCACAGAAGTACTCTGGAGGTACTGATAACTTAATAGGTCACTTGTGGACAGAGAAAGAACAAAGAAAATACTCACCACCCAGGCCTTTAAAATCTTTTCACTCTCATAATCTTTAGTGGTTAATTAGAAAAGGCTGTCTAATATCTCCAATTCCGTGCCAACCCCTTCTTGCCATTCTTGATAGTCTAGCCTGCTTACTGCAAGCCAAGAAACATAAAACTGACAAGGATGACCATTATTTTATTATGAGTTTTCTTTCAGAAACTTAGTGAGCTCCACCACAGAAGTAGGTCGGAATAGTTTCCCCGGTACTCCCATAGGAGAACGTAGTGTTCTAATGGCATTAATGCCTTTTGTAAATTTATTCATGGCCACATGTCTGTGTGAATACTGTTCCTTAGCTTAAACGGCTCTTCTTTCTAGTGCTTTTTCCTTTTCTGTATGCATTTGTTGACAGCACTCCTATTCCTTTCCCTGTTCATTTTACCAATTCATTTAAACAATTTAAACTCTTCCAGAAGCCCTTCCCACAATTCTCCTGGTGATCCTCATGGCTCTTCCTTGCAGATCTCAAGGTCTCACTTTACTGGTATCATTTCGTTTTCTGTATCATTTCATTTTCCTGCATCATGCTGGCAACTGCCAACAGTCCTGAGGTTCTCATGAGTTTTCATTCCCAAAGTATGACTTCCTTCCTTGTAGCAGAATTGTTGCTACTTGTCCCCAGAGGCAGTATCTTCCTTAAGTATTACATAAATAAATATGCTTAATATACTACATATTAAGCCACTGTATACAGACAAGAGACATTACTATCACAGCTGAGATGAATATTTAGGCTCAAGTCTCCAACTGGATACCCGAACTCAGAAATGAAGTGTACCCTACAATGAAGTCTGTCTTTGCTAAGGATGTTCAGACTATTCCTAGTATGTACTGACAACTCTTCCTGAACAGACACAGTCACTTGTGAATTTGCCCAGTTGTTTCTAAAAAGTCAGATTCGTACAACATTACAAATAGTTTTGGAACCTCTCGTGGAATAACATTCCTTCACCATAGTAAAAAAAAAAACTCAAACAGCTGCAATTTTCCTGCAATGCATAGTAAACTGTTTTGTAACCACATATTGAAATGAGGTGTCCAGCACGTGACTGAAATTGGCTTAAGTATGGCAGTGGTCAAAAGAATCAAGAGCAATAAGCTGTGAACCTATTTGATTATCTTTCATAAATACCTTAAGTCATCGACATACTGAACTCTACTATTTTTGTATTCGATAGGTAATAAGCGACAAATATGTTACACTGGACCATGGTATATCTTGCTGATGCACATACTATATCTCACTAATAGAGGCCAAATGGAAGACCAAAACAATGCAATGTAAGAGACAAATCCCTGTAATGAGTTGTTTATATATTTAGCTGAAAATGAAACTAAAAAAATGTGGTCTATCTGCAGCTGCTTTCACTGAAGTTGAGGAAATTTGGATTGTTGAACCACAGGAAGCTGTCTTCAGCTGTTCAAAACTGGAATAGATTCTTGTGGAGCCTTTTTTCCATTTTGTATTTTATGTAACTTGTGGCTACTGCAGAAAGCTTGGTAGCTGCTGTTTCACTCAGGCATTTTATCTAATTATAGCTACTAAATCAGAAAACTATTTTCCAAAAATGCGATGGCATCTTCTTTTTCAAGACACTGAATACTTTTCAATTACATCATAAGCATCTCGCTAGGAAAGGCAACATTTCAAACATTTTATTAAATATATGTAGGATTTAATTATGTAAAAGTTGCCTCTTCTGTGCAAGCCAGACTTCTAGAAAGAAAGAAAGAAAGATAGAAAAGGACAACTTAAATATATAACCACAGTTCTAGAGTAACCTTCCAGGCCAGACTCACGTGTCTATCTTCTTACAGCCTAATCTTTATTTTCTTGCCATTTTTAATCATCTTTTACCATTTATCCCTGGTTTGCAAGTTCTACCTCTACTCATATCTCTGTAAAGAATGCAGATGACAACGGAGGAACAGAAGCATTTATAGTAGGAAGAAATTATCACAGAATCACAGAATGTTAGGGATTGGAAGGGACCTCGAAAGATCATCTAGTCCAATCCCCCTGCCAGAGCAGGAACACCTAGGTGAGGTTACACAGGAAGGCGTCCAGGCGGGTTTTGAATGTCTCCAGAGAAGGAGACTCCACAACCCCCCTGGGCAGCCTATTCCAGTGCTCCGTGACCCTCACCATGAAGAAGTTTCTTCTCAAATTTAAATGGAACCTCCTGTGTTCCAGTTTGTATCCATTGCCCCTTGTCTTATCATTGGTTGTCACCAAGAAGAGCCTGGCTCCATCCTTGTGACACTCACCCTTTATGTATTTATAAACATTAATGAGGTCGCCCCTCAGTCTTCTCTTCTCCAAGCTAAAGAGACCCAGCTCCTTCAGCCTTTCCTCATAAGGGAGATGCTCCACTCCCTTCATCATCTTCGTTGCCCTGCGCTGGACTCTTGCCAGCAGTTCCCTGTCCTTCTTGAACTGAAGGGGCCCAGAACTGGACACAATATTCCAGATGTGGTCTCACCAGGGCAGAGTAGAGCAGGAGGAGAGGAAAGGAGAACCTCTCCCAACCTACTATGGATATGGATATCTATGGATATGGAACTAGACATGGTGTACATTTGGAGGGACCGCTTCAAGTATCTCCAGACTTAGTGCAGACACTGAAGGTGGACACACAGGACAGGGCACAACTATAATTCATGAACCTTATACATTTCCAGGCCCTTACACAGTACTAAACTATAGTAATGATACTATATACAATAGTCCAAACTCTTTCCAAAATTTATGTTCAAATTATCAATAGATAAGAAGACTTTTTTGATACTTTTTTTCTTCCAGACTGCATTGTGTATGCTAGAAAGTGGTCAAACAGCAACACTAAAAAAATGCAGGCAGACTATGCTCTCACAGTCAGTACCATGTTGTAGCATATGCACGAAAAACATGAGTCTTCGAGACTGGTGTCTTACAACACTTGTCTCTTCACTGATCACATCTGCATCCACCTCTGGGAAATTACATATTCCAATCACCTGTTTGGATTTGGCTTTGTTTAAATTTTTCTACTGCACAAATATGACATTTATTGTTTGTGGAGAGCGGGTCTAACAACACTCTTGCTTTTTATTGCATTTTTTTCTTCTTACTATAATTTTGATTTTTTACTCTTACTGCTCTCTAACTGCAGCAAAAACAGAAGCCACAGATGTGGAGAGGGGGAAAGGAAGTTTTATTAAGTACAAAAATTGAACAAAAATGCATGATAAATCACAGGAATGTCCCATTACCTCAAACAAACTATCATGTGAATTCACTTATAAGTTGACATATGCATGATCAGGCAAATCAACACAATTACTGTTTATAAAAGTCATATTAGCAGCTCCTTTTCTATAGGGATTGGTAAACAGAAAGCAGACATTTCCAAGCCCTGATTGAAGTCAGTAATTCAGGATATAAGAGCAACAGCAACAACATCAGGTGTTAAAATGAGGATATTGTTAATTTCCCTTGTTTCCCTTTATCACAGCATGGGCAGTGATGATCAGCTATAGAGATTAAATGACTGTGTCATGATACCACTCTGTGCAAAAATACTTGCCCTTTCACAGATATTGAGCAGTTCACTGTACTACATCTGAATGTCTGTTTTGCTGGCATTCAAACGACTTTGGAGTTAATACCATTTAGCTTTCAACCTTCCTTATGTATAGTCCTCTGGTACTGTGTAAAATCTTATTGTGGTCAAATTCTGCATGGTCTCACGATCTTCAGGGTACAGCTTCCTGAGTTACAGCAGGTACATGCAGTAACATCATCTCTCCAAGCTGAAGTGAGGGGGCATTTGTGGCAAATTCAACCTCAATTTATAGTAGCTGATTCTCCTAGAGCATAGGTTCAGTCCACAGCTTTTAACAAATCACTTGTACTATCTGTATTCACATGCAGAGTACATTTGACACTTATATTGTTAAGAAGTACGTTGATGACAGCATGTGAAAGACTATGTGGCTGAGGAGCAAGTTTAAAGCCTCAATTAAGTAGCAGGAAAATTACTACCTTTTCTGTCAGCTGTTTGGCCAAGAAATGGATGTGCCCAGTATGTCCAATGGCATTTCTGAAGTAGAGGCAATCATTAGTCCTGCAAAAAACTGTTGAAACTGATCTGTGATTACAAGTTGCAAGAAACACTGGTAGAGAATAAATGAACCTTGGGAAAGATTTGGAAATACAAAGAGACATATCTACAGAGCAGAAAGCCTCTTCAGTAAGAGCTTAAGCCAGGGAATGGCTTTTGCCTAAGAATCACGTTTTAATAGTTCTTTAGTTGCCTGACAGAAAGAGAGACACCTCTTGGAGCTGATCGGAAGGACATCACAGGTGAGTGCCTTATTCTTTTGTTCCTTTTCCTCTTCATGTTAACCTGGCAACTGTGTTGTCTCCATTTTGTAAATCCACATTTAGCCTTTACTTTTACCTGAACTACTGTCAGAATCTATGCTTGATTACAAGATCTTTGACAAACAACAAGGTATTTCATTCTCATCAATCCTGAGACATGTCATTGCCATAATACCCAGCATTCCATTTGTGTTCTCAAGTGCACTGAGAAAGTAATGGAGCTCCTCCACTACAGCTGTATAAATTAAGTATCCATTTCAAAGAGAGCTCTCCTCAGAACTAGCATTAGTTGAATGCAAGATGATGATGAGACTGGGCTGAGCCTTGGTGGTCTCCTAGCAAACTGACAGAAGATCTTCCAAAATGATTCTCCATTGATTTCTCCCCATTCGTATTAGGAGGAAATACCATTCCATTTTATCCAGGAATTTGTGTCAGACTGGTATCTTCTGTCAAGCAAGTAATAATAAGGAAGATTTACCATGGCTTTGAATGGCATTTCTAACTTTGTTTTTAAAAATAATACTAAGTACAAACGTTCCAAAAGCTTAGGAGTATATGTACATACCAGAGATCTTGTTTTCACATAAATCCCTTACATCCCTCAGCTGAAGGCAGCTCAGGGTACAATGTAGATATCAGTGTCCATGAACAAAATACCATTATCTCTATCACATCCACCTCTTTTCCCTGCCAAAATGAGCATTTATAGTATTTTCAGTGGAACAGGAGGTTGGAAACAGTCTTTACCATTCCTCCAAATCACTCCCACTTGGCTTGTCTAGAACATATACAAGCCCGTAGTAAATACTGGTAGCCCAATCAAATCTGCCTTACTCTTTCTAACCTTCCTTTTCTCTGTTTTCACTTGATTTTTCTGCTTGGCATTGCCCAAAGCCTGCATGCCAGGCTCTCTGGGGCAGGGTCTGTTTGGGTCTACTCTCAAGCAGGATCCTTAGGAAATACCAAAATACAAAACCAAGAGCATCTAAATAATAATACTTTGCAAATGCTGATATATTTATTGAGGTGGCCTCAAAAAGTATGCAAGTATGACTAATATCATTCTACATTATTGGAAAATGTAAAACCAAAATGTTTTGCATTGTGCTTTGTGCCATAAGTCCTAAGCAGAATCAAATTTCTGCTCCTTGTGCAGATCGCTGAGGAAACTTTCTCTGGGACAGCATCTAGCATCAGGGTTAACATCATCCTAGCCACTGTAACGATTTCTACATTCTTCTCAAATCTCAGACTCGGCCTTTTATGAACGCTATCTTCCCAAAATAAGTGTGCAGATTGTGTTTTCAAGTAGTTAGCAAAATGCACAGTTTTCTGCAGCATCTTCTGTCTCCAGAATTGTTATACGACTGCATTAAAGTCACAGACTTCAGTCCGTGGTTGAGGCCCTTCTGAGCCTAGGTCAAGATTATTATAGTGCCCTTTGGTGTTTGTCTTGGTAGGTTTTGCTGGCATCAGGTACCGAAGGTTCTTCCAAAATCTGGAATTCACAGGAAGAGATTTATCCTTTTTCCACTTCACAACCCTCTTTGATGATAAAAGAGACAGTGATTCTGGCAAGAAATTGTAGTCACTTATAGGCATATATTCAATTAATATGATCTTAGTTTTCCTTTCAACTAGGGCTTTATGCAGTCCACTCTCAAGTTCATATATAGCTCTGTCAGAAATGTAGTTCTGGCTCAGTATAATGATTAATCTTCGGCTTTTGTCAATGAATGAATGGATATCATCAACAACCACTGCAAATTAAAGATAAATGTGTTATTAAACTAAATTGAAAGGATAGGCACTGGATTGACTTATCCTTTAACAATCACACGTACCAAAAATGTTCCACTTATAAAGTGACAGCATGTAAGCATCCTGTACCTAAGAAGAAATTAATATGCATTACAGATTAAGAGTCTGCAAAAATGAGCTCAGGTATGGCCCAAGCTAGTTCTCTGAAGCAGACAAAACCCACATACAATCTCCAGATGCCCTAGACAGCTGCCTGTCTGTAGTCACACAGATAGAAGGTAACAGCAAAATGTATTTTTCCTCCAATGAGACATATCTTTGGTTTTTCATAACAGATACTGTTGGCATGTTTACCCAGAAAGTTGCCGAAATCAACCTCTTTCCAAATATTCAGTAACTCCCAGGTTAGTCCTATGTTTATGTCACCCAAATAGCCAAATCTATTGCCAGAAACAGAAAGGTGAGAATGCTAACATGTGAAGACAGAATGAGTTCCAACAGTGTTTTAGACCCATGACTTTGTCATGACAAGCGATGCCTGAATCAAATGGTGATAAACTTCAAACAGTCATGCACCAAACTGAATTCTCACACACAACTTCCTGTGCTTGCTTCAGGACCATGGGACAACAAGGTCTACAGAAACCAGAGATCTAGAAAACATGCCTTGCAGGGAAAGGCAAAGCAAACTGCAAGAGTAGGCTAAAGAAGAGAAAACTGAGAGGAGAAGGAATCTGACAGAGGTATTACAACCCACCAAAGGCTCCTGTAAATAGAAGGAAATAGTCTTTTTTCCATATTCACAATGAATCAGACTAGATAAAAGGGAATAAGATAAAACTCTTGCCAGGAAATAAACCAAAATTATTGAAAGAAACAGGCCAAACAATTCAGAAAGCCTTTTCTTTAATCCTTAAGGAGAGAGAATAACGGGAAAAAAATATGGCTTGGGAGAATTGTGGCGTCTCTCAGGTTAGAAAAATATGTCAGGAATGGATACAAGGAGAGAAGATCCTGCCTTGTGAAGGAGGCTGACTGACCTTATTGTTCTGTGTTTTTAACAATGAAATCCTATTACTCAACTAGGTCTTTTAACTAAACGGAATACCCCACTATCTTTTTTCCAAGCATCTGCAAAAGGCCATCCATCCATAGGCCATTTAGAGAGACAAAATTCCATGTTCTCATTTCCATTTTGTTATGGCATCCATTACGCTCACAAAATGGTTTCAAGCACCACAGTGAAGATACAGAAAATATACAAGTTACATGAGAATAAGTAGTACCAAAGATACCAGCTGCTCTGTGCAGTAAATGTGAGTTCATTCATAGGCACCTGCTCTCAACAATAGTAGAACAAGAGCTTTGTGAGATATCTGACCTCTTCTGTGTTCTCACCTTAACTTTCTCCATGCTAGTTTTTTCATCTGTTCATCTTGGTTCTGTGTAATTAAAGATATGTATATGTGTGTAGGTGTATACAAACTCATAAATATATCTATAAAATATGTAAAATGTGCAGTTGAATTTTGCATTAACGTAGTTTAGATTAGATGAAAAATGTAGCATTTCAATGCAGAAGACATTTGACAGAATTCGTTCTGATTACAGACTTTTACATTTGTGTAAAAATGATGTGCCTATTTAATGATAAGAATATTCAATACGCTTACCTCCTCCAGGGGATATATCTCTCTCAAATATACATAACTTGTACCCAAAGTTTTCTTCTAGTATTGTGGGTAAAATCTTCAAAGCAAATTCTCTCTCTTCTTCAGTAGGAGAAATACAATCCTTCAGGTAAGACACAAATGCATCATATTCTTTTCCATCTGGAAAGAAATCACCAATTGTTGGCTTGTTAGCAACCATTAGAAGTATAGTATCTGATCCACCATTCTGGGTTTCAAAGTTACTGTCTCGGCAGCAAAACATCTAGAAATTCTTGTTTTTTCCTTTAATACCCTGAACAGTCTTTGAACAAAAAAGAAATCCCGAATCAGTTTAAATTTGATACAAAAGATACTGATTGCATTTGGCAAATATTTGAAATTAACATATTCTTTCTACCTTAAGGTGGTTTTTTTAAAAAAAAGGTTAATATAACCAGTCAGTGTCACATCTGTGATGATCAAGAAAATGAAGGGAAGTAAAAATGTGTCTGTAACCTGATAAGAATGCTATTTAAGTGATATTGCAAATTTCCAAATTTATTTTACTCTTTGTCTAAAACTATCAAGTAGTTCTGTAGAATGGGTACTGGGAAAAGAGAATAAACCAATTTATTATTTTAATTATGAGAGTATACCATATTTGGTTATGCTTTGATCAGTAATTTACAAACACAAAATCCAAGACTAATTCAGAGGCCAGTCAATCACATTGAGTTTCTTCCCTGTGTTTATCTGCTGTTACTGCCCCAGGTGTATAACAAACTCACTTTAACACCTGACCATCAAGTTCTTTCACATATTCTTTGCTGTTTCTACTCACAAAACTCCTGGATTTATTTTGTCTCTTCCTCATAGATTATTGTTTTATAGAACCTACCAGAAACTAATTTTTAATCAATACACTTATTTCAATTTTCAGCATTAGCCAAGTCATACCTCCAGCAGTGTCATCTCTTCTGCATATGTTCCTGTAAAATAGAACTAAGTCGACTCTAAACATCAGACAGACAAACACTGCAGCTACAGCAACACATGGAAATAGTACAGCAAGGACCATTCCAGTTGTAAACACGTACACAGGCAGATCTCTAGTGTTCCCTGTAAAACAGAATCCCAGGAAATTATAGCCTTAATGAGAGTATTATGTGACAAAATTACTGTATTCAATACTGATGGCATCTTAAAATCACTACGAAAAGATTACAATGTTGACGTGAATCCTTTCCTGCTAATATTTCAAGCATGCCATTTGTCCTGAGATTAAGAAAAACTACAGAACGTAGATTACTCTAAAAACTGGAGAAAAAATCTTGCATGCATTCATACACCCTTCACACACATAAATGAACTGCATGTGGGATCAAGACTGGCACTACAGATCCTCATCGAGGTATGGCATCCCAGCTGGTAGTCAACTACTTTTATAATGAGTTTTCTTCAGATTCTTTATTATTTCCTGTTATCCTCTACCTTTCACCCCTCTTTCAGTTGATTCATAACAGTCCTCAAAGTCTCCTTTAATCTCTTTGGCCAAGATATTCTTTTTTTCCTTGTGTCTTTGGTTTCTTTCAGGCTTTTTTTTTCTTTTTTCTTTTTTTTTTCATTATTATTCTGTTATCTTTGTATTTTTAGTTCCAAATATAGATTTTTAATCATTAAATCTTTGTGAAGTCTTTATGAAGGCACTGTCAATTCATGCTCATTGTAGTCTGTATTTAATTTGATTTATTACATGCACCATCTTTCAACTAGTCTATTTTCGCATATTTTCTCCCAGTAAAGCTAGGAAAGGTCTGAGAGAGATGCAAAACAAGAAGGGAATACCCATTTGTTATGAATCTCCAGGCTGACTGGACTATAAATGTGAAGTACTACTACAGGATAGAGGTCAGCTTTCCATAGCCAGACAAATAGAGTCCCTGACAAGAAAGAAACCATCAACCAGAACATTTCAGGCATTATCAGGTATATAAAAGATTGACTTTTCAATTTTAGAAAGAGCTGCCTAATAAACAAAGTGATCTAAACAGCAGACACTGGGCTGCACCAAGCTTTGGGTAGGTAATCCCCCTGATCCCAACAATCTGGTGAGTAGAAGAGCACAGGGAATGCTCTGTCATGGGATCTAAAGAAGTGCCATGCAGACGTAGCAGCAACCCCTGGTGCCCCTGCCTCAGAGCAGGAGGAATCATTCAGGGGGGTTGTTAGGTCCATCACTAGATGGACCAAGGCCTTCATAAGGACACGGGCAGATTTGGAGAGATGTTCTGAAATCAGTACCCTGCCCTCAGGATTGAGAAGGCTGACATGATTAATAATTACATATGAGAAGTATGATTCATAGATTATACCGTACCTTTCTTCAGTTTCACTATTTTTATTTGTGTTCTATCGTCAGTTTGCAACATGCAGGTGAAATTATGATGCATGTCCTGGTCTGTTACTTTTTTAATCCGTAGTAGCCTTGTGACATAGAACCTGTTTCCCAGCCTGCAACAAGAAATGGTGTTAGGAGAACTATCTGCACAGAAAACTACAGCCAGCCGAGAGGCAGATTTTGAGAAAAAAGTTCTAAAATAACCCCAGACTCTTTACTGAATTTGCAGTTCAGAAAGTGCAGGACATTATCACATACAAGTACAAGTGCAATATTTTCAGGAAACCTACTGTAAGTTTTTGAACTCTTCTTCACATATTGAAGGTTCATTCTCAGGGATACCCAAGCATTTTTCTGGAAACGTTTGATTAATTAACCAGTAGAGGCTGGCATCTTCTTGCATAGAATAACCTAAGAAACCTGTGCAATTGAGTATTTCTTCTTTACCTAAACAAAGCATAACATGAGAAGATCTAGTCAGAAGTAGCATTCATGTTCACAGTGTAGTAAAACGTCATCTTTCCAGGCAATATATCCCACAAGTTGTGCTCCCTTCTGGACTTCATAGCCCCTGCACAGTGTTTCATATGTGCTCCAGCTGCACTGGTGGTGGCTTCAGCAACCATACACAGGGCTCTCTTGCACCCTGTTGCAGAGTGACAGTCATCCACAGCTTTCTCTCAGATAAACTCTGTCACAGCCAGAAGAGTTCAAGTAGGCCAGTGTGTTTCAGGCTTTACACAGCTAAAAGGAGTTGGACTCAATGATCCTTTTGGCTCCTTTCCAAATTAAGGTATTATATGATTCTATTATATGAACTAGACTGTGTGCTGCAGGCAGGGAACAGGAGAGGACAACCAGTGCCCCAGGGCCAGGTGTAAGTAAGTCACTGGTAAGAGGAGTTACAACCAATTGATTCTAATAGCTGAAGTGCACACTACTGCTCAAAGGAAAAACAAAACCTGTTAGAAACCCTGCTGAAGTTTTACAGAAGAAATTCTCATCCCAGCTTCACACCTGAAAATCAGCATAATCCTGAATGTGCGAATAAATCACTTAGGCAGTCCGCTACTTTGTACCCTTTCAGAGCACTAATTGGAAGTGACAGGAACCACCCCTTAGAGTCTGGTTAATTATAAGAAAGGGCAGAAGTAAAAAGACAACTGTACGCTCAGGAAAATAAAGGCAGGAGGCTGCAGCTCTGCAGTGTGAGATTTGATGATTTGCAAGGCATTTTATTTTAAACATTGTCACGGGAAACTTGACCTGAGGTTAGCTGCAGCCTTACAACACCACTTCTAGGCTATGCCAACATCATTTCCAGGGAACACATCCAGATTGCCCTTTATTAAGCCACAAAAGCTGCATGTTAGTTCTTGTTCAGATCATCATGCACAAATGCTTTCCAGCAAGGGAGGCCTGCCCAGGAATTCTCTAAGGGCACATGTTATAAGCTGCCTTCTTGAGATTCATCAGAAGTGATGATTCCAGTGGAACCTTTAAAGTGGGATCCAGCTGAAAATCTGCTCATCTTAGATTCGGACCTTAGAAACCCAAATCGCAGTTGCACAGATTGAAACATAGACCTAAACTTCTAGTATCATCTACCTTGCAGCTCTAGCCCTTTCATCATACACTACAGCTGTTTTCAGGGAAATACTACAGAACACTGCCTAAGCAATGACAGGTTTGAAAGGCCATCCAAAATTCCCTTGAGTCCCCAACATGCCATCTGTCTCATCACTCACCAGGTAGTTCAATGACCTTATGAAATGATCTCATCAAGGAAGATAAGAGATGGAAGACAGATCATTCATAATATTTTAACGCTGAACCCTATTACTTTCTAAGGGTTGAGACAAGCACAGTAAGGAGGAAGAACTGTGCAGGAAGGGTATCCTGGGAGGCTGGTAGACATGAGGCATCATTGGATTGGGGTGGTGCCTCTGTAAAGGTGTAAATTTAGGCTACTTTTATATCAATCATGGAGTACACTAGGGAAAACATAACCAGGTGTGAAGATGCATCAGATGCAGGAGGGTGCGTAGACAATTCTTAGTTTGATTACACTTAACCAAACCACCAACCAAAAAGTGATCAGAACAAAAAGCATGTACATGCTGTAGTTACCACAAATATTCTTGTACTAATTTGATACCTATTTCTGTTTCAATTTCTTCATTGCGTCCAACTATCTCCAAAGTCACAGCCTCTGGTGCATCTAAAATACAAACAAGTATTGCTATTGAAGTAACAGCTTACTTACATTCTACCACAATAAAAATGACACATTTGCTTTATTTCTAAAACTAATCACATACATTCCATTTAATACAAAGAACAAAATCTGGACTCTGGCATTACTGAGTAGTATCTCCTGTTGAATGTTTTTCACACACGCATATATATACTGTGCACAATTTACAACGGTTAGCAAAGCTCTTCCCCAGAACTCTTAGTAAGTTTGTGTGACTTACTTACAGCAGCTAATAAAAAAAAAAAAATAGAGAATATACTAAATAAATTTTCCAAAATTGGTAATATGTCATATAAACTTCTTCTGTTGCTTTTTTATTTTTGAAATCATTGCCAGATAGTTCAGATTCCCCGATTTGATCACCCTTGTATATATTTATCAAATGAGAACTGTAATTAAAAATCTCCATAGTATGGAGAACCAAAAACCATGCTTCAAAATTTTAGAAAGCTTTCTTACCTTCTTCTACTACCAGCTTAATTGTATTTGTGCTGTGGTATGTCTTTCCTTCATGATGTATTAAAATCTTACAGGTATATATCCCAGAGTGCTGTACTGTTAAGGTTTTAAAATCCAGTTCCCGCTCTGTTTCATTTTCATAGCTCTCACAGTCCTGCATCAATAAAGACAAAAAATACTATTCTGTAGCAAACATACATTTAAAACCTTACAGAAGATAAAAATGAATTTCGAAATGAAGTGTCACCATCACTCTTTCACTATCTCAATGATATTTATTGGACCCAAAAGAGGTGGGGATCCTATTTTCAATTTTGGGCACTTAAATACAACATTTGAACATTTAACCCATTAGGAGTTGAGAACACTGCAATTCCAACTAAGTATTTGAGTATAAAAATATTGTATCAGGATTTTAAAGGCAATCATGTGCTTTTTTTCAAAATGATGGCCCGTGTCTGTAGGTATCACCTGTTCGTGGCTAAAAGTTATCTAGACTTATGAGGAGCTTTCAGGCTAAAGTAAGATGCCTCAACAATAGGGAAAGTGACCATCTCAGAGGGTGAAAAGAGTTGGACTCACATTGGCTTACTCTCCCTATCCCCCAAAACTAACTCTGGTTTGTTGTTCCTTTTTTTTTTTTTTAATTCATGGCACATGACAAGATAAATGTCCTATGAAAATCCACCAATATTTGGTTCTGGTCTGAATTACCTGAATGGGCATTTACTGGATGTATATGCTTACTACCAGGCTCTTATACAAAAGGCATGTGTGACCATCCCCGTTTTATCTCAGCTTAAGGTGTGATAGGAAGCCTTTGAAAATTTTCACCCAATCAAACACTGAAGGATATTTAGGCACAGGGGCAGCTGCTTCATCTGTCTCACACAGTATTAGGCATTAAAATATTAAGCATCGGTATACTCAGCTTAGCCATGAGACGGGTCAGTCTGGGATATGGTCCTTTAATGAGGGAAACATATCCACCTATGGCCCTGTCCATCAATGGTCCCATCCTCCCAGGTCCTGAAGCACAAGGGCTGGGACTCATTCTGCCTGGCAGAATCCAGATGCCTGTATTTAAGCTGCCAAAATCCTTTCTTGAAACTGATTCAACACAGAGCATCTGTTACTTCAACCAAGACACCTGAGAGGAATAAGGAGCACTGGTCAAGATGATGTATAGGGACAGGGTGGAAGAAACCTATTCAGGGTGCTTCATCCAATGGCTGAGTACAACACCTAACAGTTATTAGGTTGGTGCAAAAGGAATTGCAGTTTTTGCATTGTTGAAATTTGCCATTTCATATAGGAATACATTCTTAAATAAATGTGGTTATGTCACACATCATTTTAATGTGCTTTTCTTGCCTTTTTTTTTTGCTACTGACTTATTACTTACTGTTTATTTTATATTTATTTTAGATTGTGGAAATTGTGTTAGACAAAAAGCAAACTTAAGCAATGTTCTTATTCAAGTTCAAAATGGGTCATAAAGCAGCAGAGGCAACTGACAACATCAACAACGCATTTGGCCCAGGAACTGCTAACAAACATACACAACAGCAGTGGTTCAAGAAGTTTCTATAGCAAATGATTTGAGTGACACTGTTTCAGTAATTACCTTGTACCATGTTATGCTGTCATTTTCATTGACAGACAAATCACTGCATTTCAGTGAATAACCAGTTCCAGCATTTTTAGTTTCTGTGGTTAAATGATTTTTGTTGAAACAGCTGCTTTTATTTCTTTCAAGTACATTCAAGGTCCACTTTTGAATTGTGAAATTTTGTTTTCCATTGCTATGAAAAAAAATAGTAAAATCAGTTTTAGGATCTTTTTAAAGGAAGGTAACTTACTGAGTTGTGCAACAAAACACAAACAAATTCTCTAACATAACTGTTAGGTAAAAAGTACATCTACAGTGACCTATATTATTTATATTCCCCTTTATTACTTTTCCACCCCAAAATATATGTTATTTCCCATAACAAAAGAGGTTATCTAAACTAAATCATCTATCATAAAACAGTTGTCAATAGTTATATCTATAAAATATGACAATATATACTATATTGCCCAGAACAAGAACGCAACAATCTGTGGCATCATGTATAGATATAAGTGAGTATAAAAGAGTTTTAGGACCTTCAATCAGCTAGTGATTTTGCAGATTTAATCTGCTATGCATTGCTAAGGTTTAAAGCAGTAACTGAAAAGTGTATCTGTAAAATTATGTCAAAAATAAGATGGGCATCTCTGCTATTGTTCACAAAGCAGAATTATTCATTGTTGCATCCTGTGCAGTCACTGATATTTTGGAAATATTTCTAAACCATGCAAGTCTCATGAATTACAGAATCACTTATGGACTCGAGCATGTCTGCAAAATAAGGCATTTTGGAAAGGATACATCTCTTTGTCTTTTGGTCTGCACTGATCAGAGATCCACAGTAGCTGGCCAAACCAGGTTGACTGGAAGAGCCAGGTAATACCTCTTCTAAAGCAGAGTCATCATGTCCCATGCAGCATTTATAAAAGATCAGGTGAATATGCTCCAAAAATGCCTCTTTCAAATACTTAGCAGCTGACCATTCTCATCTGGATATCTACAATGCTCTATCAACATATTCCTCTAAAGAATCACATTATAGGTGTGAGTAATTTCATTGCTAGATACATCTAAATACATGGCTATCAAGGGAAAAGAAGCTGGAGGACTTCTGGCTTAAAATTGGCAAAGGTGGCCTAATTTTGACAAAGTTAGGGCTTCAGAGAAAGTCATATGCTGCTATAAGTTAATGAGTAAAATTTCTCAGTTATTGCATAAAGCCCTCATTTTTTTACTGAACAGGTGGAGTCTGACAAAGTAAAAGTAACAATCACAGAGCACTTCCCTTCTGTGCCAGTCTTCTCTTCATAAATATGTTTGAATCTTTCTTTCTGTCTCCAAGAACAGAAAAACGAATCATTCCCAGGAGAACTGAAACTAGTAAAATTCATTTTGATGAGAAGGGCTAAGGGGACAAACAGTTGAAAAGGAGAAGTAAGCCTGATGAGCCTATCAGCTTAAATGCTATTCATGACTGACATGCCTTTTACTGTTTACAAGATTCAGAAGAACTATTAGCACATCACTTATATGATGAATTTAGACGAGGTTTTAGGTTGGGGTTTCCTTCCATTTGAAGTTCTCCAAACAGATGTATTTATGTATTTTGTTCAACCTCTTCACATTGTAGCCCTTTTTCAGCCCACACGGGTTCTCCTTGTCCTCCTTACTCACTTGAGATATCCTTTACTCATAAATTGCAATTGACTAACTAAATCAAAACATACTGTTTTGGTTCCTTGATCAGTTAACTGTGGTGTCATAAACAGGAAAAACGTTATCAAAACTTCCCCATCAGAGATGTACTCATATGGGTATTCATGGTGGGTGGAGTCCATCTCACCTATTCTTCAACATCCCATTTAATCACTTAAATCAGAGCTACTAATCACAGTCAGCAGTGGGACCACAACCAATAGTCACCCTTTTAGAGTGCAGTTTACATGACCTATTTTATATGTTCAGTTTAGGACAAGGTAACCTCTGCCCCAGAAAGGCCTCTCTCCCCCTAGCAATAAAGGTGCCTAACGTAAGTAGCTTAGATGTACATATAAACATTAGTTTCAATTAATTCCACTGACTCTGTGTGCTTCTTTACACTAGTGTCTGAATACTGCTGGAGAAGCAATTATGCGATTAGCCATAAAATACATATTATTTTTTATCTAGATTCAGCAAATGGAAGAAAAGGATCAATAAAGCCACATGTTCTCCTCAGCACTGTCACTCCACAGAGGCTTTCTTCTGTGATCATATTTGGTGAAATCACTTCAACAAATACGAGGATTTCACCTGAAGTGGATAATGATATTCTACCTGATAAGCCAAAGTCTAGCAAGGAGCAGCTCCTTGGAAGGTGAAAAAACCACATCTGTGAAAACTAAGATGAATTTGGCTTACATAATTTCTAGCTGCCTGCCACATACATGGTTTTCAAAATAGTTTTAACTGCTAGGGTCTGAGCTGCTATATTTCTATCCTGGTTTTCACTTGGTGAGACTTTTTAATGATAATTTTTGAGGATCAAAGCCACTTGTGGCTTAACAGCCTTTCAGTTTCACCCCCCACACACCACCAAACCCACCAAGAAGGAAAACTAAAAACTAGCTTGGCTCTGGAGAGGTTACAGGAAAGTGAAAGTCCTTAGAGAATATAAACCAAATTTACTGGATACATAACAAACTCTAAGCCATCCCTTAGCTATTTCATTGCAACAAGCCAGTCTTATCTCAATATTTCAATCTACGGGAAGAAACTGACCCTCTGCCTTCCAAACTACAACATGAACTCTAAATGTATGTATTCCCACTGCTTTCGGCTGCTCTAAACACAGTGGAAAAGTGAGCAGTATTAGGATCTTAAAACATATCATGTGTTTATCACAGATCTCTGTACTTTCATTTTCTTCAGGAACCTGTGAGTTCCCTCAGTTTCAAGGTAACCAACACAGAGCACCCAGATGACCTGCTTTCTTGTAATCTGGTTTTTCATTTGATAACCACAGGATACAAGTTAAGAAAAAAACACACAAATTAGAAATCCTGCCAAAGGTGTGACAAAGTTTTTCTGTTTACCACTCCCATTGCAAGTGGATATGAAATCCTCTGTTTTCAAGAAATGTTGCTGCAGATGGAGACACTCAGGCTTACAGATGATGTTTATTCCTGAATGTATATCCTAAATCTACTATACTAACAAACACACATGAACACATCAATGCAAACATACATATGCTTTAGCTATCTATGGCATGTGACTTCATTCTGATCCTAACCAAAAAATTAGTATCTGTATGGGCTTAAAAGAAACTTTGGGGGGAAAAAAAAAAGTCATTTCACACTTGTCGAAATATATTATTTTAGTTAAGAAACTTTTTTTTTCCAAAATAAAAATGCTTTCTTTCAAAACTGAGTTTTCAAATGTAGTAGCATAATGTAGTCTTAGAAAATTAAACAAAAAAGCAGAAAATCAAAACTTTTAATTTCAAATGAATGCTTTGATGCACACAAAACCTTTCGTCTGAGTTTCTTGCTTAAGCAAATCAGCAAATCAAGACATTTCACAAAGGATTCAGACATTTTTGTGTTTTCCAACAAATACTTATTTTAACAAATTTCATCCTAGTAGTTTTACTTAAGGTCTTTTCCTGTCGTCTCCTTCTTCTATACATTAGACTGTATCCCTCAGTTTCGAAGTTTACATTTTTTTCATATTCATCTTACAGTGTTGTTGTAATTTACTGTGGATTTACTGTCATTACTCCAAGTCCTTGAAATATATAATCACAAAACTGCAAGGATTGTGAATTAAGGTGGGGTTATCACAGCTTTCCTCTCTTTTGTCCTTTATTTTAGACTCCTTACAACGACCTCCTTCAGTAGCCTGGCAATTCAGGTGTGCTCTCCACCTATCCTTCCCATGCCAAAAAGCGTGCATTTTATACTACTGGTTAGGTGCTGGCAGTAGAGCGAGTTGTTAGATTTAATAGCTTTTTAGCACTATATTTAGTGAAGTGACCATACAGACAGCTGATCGAGGCCACCAATAACACTAGAATTTAAAGCCAAATTCAGACTTGATATGAGAAGTAAAGGTCCATGACAACAGACAAGCCTATGTCAGGTATTATCTAATGTTAACACATTCTGTTTGCACAGAAACCATAGTTCAGCTATGCCACTCTGTGTTTGTTACTTTACTATACTATTAGACCACTTGGCTGCCTCATAGCATGAGACACACTCAACACAGTAAGAAGAACAAGTCTGGTGGAGAAGACAAGCAAATGTTTCCTTTTACTTGGCAGTGGACAGAAGGGTTACCCAGCACTCATTTTGCTTAGGTAATTAATCACAAGCCAGCAGAAATGCTACCTGCCTTATCAAAAGGTTTACAGAACTTTTTAAATGCTGCAACTGCCTATAGCTATTTGTAAAAATTACAGGTCTGCCTGGATGGTTATTGTGAAATGATGTGGAAAATGACAGTAGAGTTAATGCAGTTCCCTGTACCTCCTTTGTATGGATGCCACTAGCAATACAAAGCAAGACCAAGAAATTAGCTTCTTCACAGACAAGTGCAAAGGCAAGATGTTCACCCACCACTTGGGTACCCACCTGTGAGTGACAGAGTAACTCCCAGAGTCAGTGAGTTCAGCTGGCCAGAACTCCAGAAAATTCTTTTGGGAAACATTTCTGTGTGTTTGCTTTATCAGTTGCTGCTTTCCAGCATTTTCTTTGTACCAGTTTATTGTGTATGCTTCTTCCTGAAAATGTTCTTGCCTTGACTCAAGATAACAAAGGAAAAAATATTCCCCTTCCAGTACATCAATGGAGGCACGAAGGGGACACAGCTTCTCTTCAGAGAAAGTCGAGAAAAAGATACATTAGGGAGCCAAGTACTCCTTTCAGAAAATTACATTAGCTTGACTTTAAAGTGATTTGCTGTGCCACTGGTCATTTATAAAGTGAGTTTCCTTCAGCAGAGTAGTTTGGCAGTATGTATTATTCCAGTAATATTTTTTTCAGTCTAAGAATACAGTTTTCCAAGTCTTTATTCTACCTCACCCAACAAAACCAGAAGGAAAAGAACAGTGAAAAACCTCACATTTCCCTAAGATTCTTTCATGTGGGTCCAAGAGTGCCAAAGTCAAATGGATGCAAATGGCCAAATCTGGCCTCACTTTACAGTAAATAAGCTGCCACAAATGGAAGGGGAAAGGATAAATTCTTACATATGGTTTGACTTGTCAAATATGACTAATCCTCAGAACTGGTCAGTTACCATGACAGTAGAGATACTATGGATTAAAATCTGCATTTTCTTATCTTCTTAATTAAAACTGAGTGGTTATGCGGCTATATTTCCTAAAAATTTCAGATCTCTTTAGAAAAGGTGCCTTGGAATTAGATTATTTGTGTAAAATTTAGTCTCAAATTCTGCTTTTCCAATCAAATTTCCCAAATGTACCTTTGCTTACAGAAGTCATAAAAACTACAGACAAGGGGCCACGGTCTAGCATTAATAGTCAGGCATAAAATAAGCCTTTGGTCTCTATTCCTCCTGAGGTTCGTTGTTATTGTTTAGCAACAATTGTGACCACACTTCCGAATGGCACAAAAAGCAGCAGACTCATTCTGTTCATTGTTGTGGCTCTTCATACAGCCATACAACATCATCAGGTGTCTCCAGATAGCATCTCTGCTCTTTTTACTTCATAATTTTGGTATTTTGAACCAAAGTTCCCAAGTCTGGAGCTGGGCTGAAATTGCCAAAACTTTTAAGTTTGGGATTTGGGGTTTTTTTTAGCTGCAAAACACAGAACTTTCCCCACTGTAAGCAACTGTTAAGAAGGTGTCACATATTCAGCAAATATTTTGAAGCTTCTGCTGTTAAAATGAGGATTTATACTTACCAGTAGCACATTGAATGATAAAGATGGAAAAAAAAATCATCAGAGTCATTTTCTTGAGTTACTTCTCACTTCTTTTCCAAAAAGATGAAACTGAAGTTTCAAGTTCTTGCTTGTACCGAAAGCTTAAGAAAAACAGATTCAAAATTCATCACAAGTGCAGTGAAAGAGATTCCTTTGAGCATGTGAGCAGTGTAACTATTGCCTGGTAGTGAAGACGGTTTTCCAAATGGAAAGTTACACAATGTTATCATAACAGCTATTTTCATACATCATGTAATGTATTTAGATTTCTCTTGGAAAGTTTATTTTAAATTCAGAAAGCACTGCAGAGTTTCCTTCCTCCATTTTCTTGTTCACTAGATGTATTTCACATTTCTGATTAAACTGACAATCTTACAGAAGTTCTCAAACTTAGGTCCCAAGCCAGTAGATGCCTACCATGGGATATTACAGTGCTTTTTTCTCCACAGAGTATAAGTTTTGCAAGACTGGACCTTATAGAAATAGCTAGTAGAAACCTCCCTTGCCCCCAATGAGAACAGCACAATGTTGATAGATTTGATATCTTGATGGCTAATTTTGAGTCTGTTGGAGAGCAATGAGGTCTACAATTTTGTCGTACAGTTTTGTCTATGGAACCAATAAGCAGCAGCCAAGAGCACTAGCATTTCTACTGAGGGGGAGAAGACGAAAAAGTTCATATGCAATCGCTTTATCTGCAGTCTACTGTGTTTCAAAACATAAAGGGAAAACAGCACTAAATAATGCCGGCGTGGAGTATCTTCTCTGAGTTGCTCAGAACAGCAGGTTAACTGACAACCAAAGGCAGAGCCAGTCCTAAGACTGCCTCAGTTTTGCTTACAAATAGACAGATTAGGTGCGTAGTAAGCTCAGATCAAACTCTGCAGCCAAGACAGACAACCTGGCTTAGTCACTGACCCAAACATGCATTGACAAATGAGACATACACACACGAGACGTATTTCACAGAGAGCTGCCAAAAGAAATCGCGTTAGCATTCTGTTTGGTTAGTTTTATTACCTAAACCACTTCCAATCTGAGAAAGCACATACTTACTGTTGTAAGAGAATATTCTGAGATTTACAGTCAAAAAATTCCCATGATGTAAAGTAGCCAGAGGCAGGAGTCTACTGCATTTCCAGCAATATTCCAGAATGACATCAAAATGTGTAGCTGGTCTCTCTCTCTTGTCAGCCTTCCCAGTTCATTACAAGTATGTCATCATCCTATAAATCACTGCAAAGAAATGAAAGAACTGTTTCACATCCCCTTTTTCAGATTGACTGGTAGGCAGATCCCAATTTAGAAAGCAGCTAAAAGAAGCTGGATGCTGAGTACTGCAGCAAGCAACTTTAAAGGGTCATATAGTAAACTTGTCAGATCTGGTTTCAGTTCCCTTGTACACATCGAGATTCAAACTGCCACACTTTATAAGGAAAGAAGGGCCTCTCTCTTTATTTTCATTTCTTGATTTTACTTTTTATTTTTCACCCTGCCACATCCAGAAGAAATACAGTTGTCACAGACTATGTAACTATGATCTACTACCTAAAGATGAAATCATTTATCACCGGATTTTTAATTCTAAATCCCATTCTTTGTTGGCACGTCACATCAGCATATAGTGGAAGTTTTAATGAACGTAGAGCAGAGCCCTTCATTCCTTTAACAGGGATTAAAGAATACAATCTAATGCAAGATACTTAGTAATTACCAGGTTTGAGATAAGTGGCTACTATTAACAAGAAAAACACGTCCCTAATCTTACTCTCACACTGCTGTTGAATCTGATCAATTTGTCTCAAATTGTTCCACTCCAGGCTAACAGTATTTACATTTGAGTCAAATGGTTTGCATACTCTTTGGTGAAACATTAGGGGTACAGGGTTTTTGGAAATTATATAAAGAGATTCTTCAGGGAATAGAACAAGATTTTTAATTTTTAGAAAGAAATAGAGAGATATTGTAAAGTAAAGGCAAAGATTCTCTGCCTAAGAAAGGACTACATAAATACTGCATAGGCAAGATGCTATGGCAATAGTGAGGAACGACAGTTTCCACAACAAGAACAACAAAAGTATAAAAAAAAAGTTGTCTACAAGGCCCAAAGTGAAAATAGCTTTAAGCATGTTTTTTCAAATTTCCTACGTGCTTAAAGCCATGGATGGAATTTTAATAATGATAAATGTTTTTTTAAAATCATTGTGCCATTGTGAAGCCAACAAAATCTTTAAACGAACTAAATGTTTAAGTTCCATTAAGTGCATTAATGATATCTCATGAACTAGACAATTGTGTGTATTATGCATCATTATAATTATTCCTCACTTTCCTGGAACGCCAGAATATTTTGGAATTAAAGTGGGCTGGTACATAGATGTGATTCTCAATTTTGGTCAAGTAACTTGCTTTGATCGACACTTTTGGAAACCTGAATTTGGTCCCAAAGTCTTGTTAGTTCCTTTTTTCAAAACCAACAGATTCTTCTGAACATCAGACTGTTTGAACAAACATTTTGGAGTCAAGGGAGGAAAGCACTCATTTTACCTCTTTATGGATGGCTTCTAGTGGAATTTAAATCTTTTTCAAATATGACCATACAGTGCAATAATTCATGTAGGATTCACAAAGGAAACAACAAGGTCTAGCGAACAGTTGCCTTAACCATACTAGGTCTAATCACCATTCTGCCAGGGCTGCTATTTATTGGTTAAAACGAAAATCCATCTTCATTTCAAACAACATAAGTGAAGTTATTTAGTTACTATGCAAGTCTTGCTAGGTGGAAAGCAGACCCAGAGGCAGTCTTTCGAACTCCAGTTACACCTTGTACTTATAAATCTTCTGAACCTAATTCATCACTGAAACAGAGAGTAAAGTCTCTTGATAAGTGAGTCAATAAATAGACAACTCAGTCTGAAAAACCTCCTGAAAAAGGAAGAATGGAATTTCTCATTTCATGAACTGTTGACTGCAGGGAGGGAAATGGAAAAGGTAGATGTGAGAAATTAATTTTTAGAAGCGTTAATGGAGACGTCATAGCAAATTGCAAATATTAACTTTTCTAAATGAGTCATTTGACAGCTAGCACACAAATGTTTTAGGAATCTTCTTTTGCTGCTACCATGTACAATAGCACTTTAAGGTGCCTGTCCTGCTCCAAAATCACCTAGGTGTGAGGGAAAGGACCGGGGAAGCCCAAGGAGAGCAACTTTGCAGTGCCAGTGAGGGGCTGTGTGTTGAAACCAGCCCTTTTCAGAGCTAAATTATTTATAGTAACTCTCTAATAAAGAAAGAGTATATCACGGGCCCGGGAGAGAGTCGGAGACAGATGCCCGAGACGGGCACCTCGGGGGAGCGCGGCGCAGCGCGGCGGGCAGGGGAAGCGCGGAGAGGAAGGCAAGGCTGGGGGGACAGGCAGGATTGGGGACAGGCAGGATTGGGGATAGGCAGGAACGAGGGATAGGCAGGGTTGGGGATAGGCAGGGTTGGGGATAGGCAGGACCGAGGGATAGGCAGGGTTGGGGATAGGCAGGGTTCCCCGAAGGCGGAGCGGCCGCCCCCGGTGCCGCGCACGGCCCCAGTCAGGGACTGCCGCCCCCCAGTACGCTGTCCGAGAGGGGCTGGAGGGATGGGGTTGACGGGGCAAAGGAGGAACCCCCCCCACACACACACACACATACGCACACCCACAGAGATGCCCTGGTCACAAGCGCTCGGGTCCTCCGAAGGAGGGAAGAAGGAGCTGCCTGCACCTGGCCATCACCTCCTCAGCCCGCCCGCCCTACCTCTGCCCGCCCCTGGCCGCCCCGCTGCCCCCGGGCCCTACCTGCCCGGGGCGCTCGGTGGGAGCTCCGCTCCTCTCCGCGCCGCACCGCCCCTTCCTGCGCCCGGGTGCGGGGGCCCGGGCGGGCGCCGCGGGGTGGAAAGAAGCGCTGCCCGGTGCCGGAGCGGGGGCCGGGCAGCAGCGCGGTGAAGGCGGGTCGAAATGTTACTGGTCTCACCAAGGGTGCTGTGCTGTCACCTGGTCGTGGGTGAAACCGAGAGATTCCCTCGCCACGAGCAAAGGGAGTGAAGATCAACTTTTCTAGGAGATGTGGGTCTTCCCTCTCACAACCTTGCGGGGGAAAAAGAGGCGTAAGTAGGTGATGTCTTCAGTCGCCTTTAGAGTCGAAACGCCTCTTCCTCCGCTTTTCTGCTGAATGCCCCTCGCAGGACTTTTTCCAAGAAGTGTGATGGAAGTAGGGTGGAGGTTTAGGAGCTCATATATTAAGCTAAATGTAGCAACTTTTATCTCTGCTACAGTTTCCTCCCCCGTCGCTGGCCGTTTTGAGAATGAAGGTGTACAAAGAGATAAACTGTATCCTGACAGCCTGATATTCTTCAAAGACCTCCAAAGGGGGGGGGAAAAAAAAAAAAAAAGACAAAAAAGAAAAAAAGAAGAAAGAGAAAAAGAAATACACACACCACACACTACACCCCTCCGAAGCGTTACAACATACGGTCTGCAGGAAAAAAAAGGCAAAACAAGTTATCCGATGATACTTTGATCAGAAGTGTCCCGATTTCAGTGCTATTTTCTCTGTGATAGCATCCCCTTTGAGGAGAAAGTAATGGAAGCTTTCAAGACATGAAACATTTTGTCGCGACATTGCTGCAAAGGGAGTGTATGTATTCACTTTTAAATAAACCCTCATTCCAGTAGCTGAGCCTGCATTTCAGCCAAATGTTGATATATTGGAACTGTATTTCCATTAGGGATTTCAGACAGCCATATTTCCTACTTAAGTACTGTTCCTAACAAAATGAATGCTTGCTACTGTTTATTTCACATGAATGGCTTATTTGATATGTATTGTGCAATTATTCACGATACTTCTAAACAAAGTTATTTTGATAGCAGGAAAGTAATTTCCCATCTCCTCAGGATCTATTTTATTTTCATGTCATTCATCCTTTTCATGTTCAAAACTTGCTTGATAACAGCTACCCTTTTTTTTCTTTTTTTCCTTTTTTTCCTTTTTTTTCCCCCAGAGGTAAAACAAGCAGGTTACACTAAAAAGGGAGAGATTCCACAGAGCTGGCTTCTTTGCTCATTTTACTGCTGAGATGAAGCAAAGAAACCCTGGAGAGTTTTACTGTCTCATCTCATTTGTTTTCCTCACCACAGATTGAAAAAAAAAAGTATATAAAACCAATCAGACCATTTGCTAATGTAAACGAGCACAACCAAGAATCTGACCCACTGTAATTACATTAAAAATGTGTGCAAGATACTTTGCAGTGGCTTTTGGGTTTATGCTTCAAAGACTGATTTTAAAACTCAAAAGAAAGCATGTTTCATAAAGAAGATAACGATTTTACATGACAGTCCAAAAGTAATTTAGCAGCCAACAAATGGTAAAATAAAATGTCATCAGCTTTTTAGTTTGACAGACTAAGTCTTGATAGTGACATTTTGGAAACAACAAGATTTTCCATGATCTGTTCTCACATTCATTTACTTCCATACCCTTTTGAAATACTCACAAGTTTCTGAACTTTCATCTGTGTTGTAGAAAGTACTGTTTCAATTGCTCCTTTCCATTAATGTCACAGCTAGCTCTGAAATATGTGAATGCATATGAAAGGTGAACAAAGTTTACACTTTTTAGTCCTCAGACTAATACAATTTTAATGGAGAAGTAATAGCCTCATAAGAGAGAAGTAACTCAACCGAAAATAACTACAGCTCAAATTTTCATTATGATAATGCCATGATGAAAATGGAAGTCTGCACTAATATGGAAAAACAGATTGTTGTATGAAACTCTGACCACCTGACCAATCAGCTAGGGAGCACCAGTTACTTCTCACAGTTTTTCGCATCTTCCTTTCCATGCAACATACGCTACACAGAGATGCTAACTGAAAAGCTAAACTGTGAAACTCTTTCCGTCATAAATAACAACACATTCAGTTCTTGTAACCACAGTCTAAGCCTATTTGCTTCTAGCTGGTAATAGTCCTTTTTAATCTACTTCTTTCATCTCTGTATGCCAGTTATATTAATTCTTAGTAGAGGTTAAGTTATATTTCACAGTTTTTTTCAAAATTATCTGTCCCTGATGTCAAAAAATGGGTTCTATGTTACCACGTCTATTAGAGCCTCTGATGTTTCTCAGAATTTTTAAAATATGCAAGTTGCATATTTTAAAACTTCCTCCACATTGTAGAAACACAGAAAACTTCAGATTGGAAGAGATCTCTGGAGATCAACAGGTCTGGCTCCTGCTCAGGCCATGTACAGCTGAGACCCAAGCACCTCCAAGGATAGAGATCCCCCAGACTCTCTGGGTACATATTCCAGTGTTTCACTATGCTTATGGTGAATTTTTTTTCCTAATATGTGGTGTAAATTTCCCATGTTCTCCTTCGAGAAGTGTCTGGCTCCATCCATTCTCTATATCTTTCCATTAGATCAGGGGTGTCAAACTCATTTTCACTGGGGGCCACATCAGCCTTGCGGTTGCCTTCAAAGGGCCAAATGTAATTTTAGGACTGTATAGATGTTGACACCCCTGCATTAGATTCTTGTAGACAGAAACAGGACCTCTTGTCCTCTCCCTCTGTTCCTGTGCTCTTGGTGGTCTTTTCCTGGGCTCAATCCAGTATGTCGGTGACTTACTCATACTGGGGGGACCAACAATTATTTACCTCAACTACACTCTCATCAGCAAGGTGCAGGGTGCAGTTGATCATCTTTGTGACAAGGATACACTGCTGACTCATATTCATCTTAGTGTCAACCAGTACATCCCCTTTCTTTCCACCAGCCTACTTCAAGTTGGGTTGACCTCCAGGCTGGGTTGTTGAATGGGTTTGTTCCATCCCAGATGCAGCACTTTGCATGTGCCTTGGGTTGAACCTCGTGAGTTTCCCATCAGTCAATTTCTTCAGCCTGTTGCTGTCCAAAACAACAATCCTGTGCTCCATGCCTCCCCAGTTTGGTTTTCTGTCTGAAAAATCTATTGATTGTGCAGTCTGTCCCATTACCAAGGTCATTAATAAGAGTGCTAAACAGTACTACAACCAACATCAGTCCCTGAGGGATGCTACTAGTTATTTGTTGTGAACTGAGGTTTGTATGCTGATCACAACACATTGATCCTGCATGGGCTTCAGTCCCACTGCTTTTCCACTCATCTTTGTCCACTTATCTGTATCTCACCAACAGAGACTGTGTCAAAGGCCTTGCTCAAGATATGCAGTATCCATTGTTCTCCCATTGTCCACAGTGCAGCTGGATACACATGGTGTGCTTTTTGTAAATCCAGTCGCCTTCTTCTCCTTTGTGCACTTTGCAATGGCTTCAAGGAGGATTGCTTCATAATCTTCCCAGGAAATCAATAAAGACTGGAAACAGTTTTAAAGAATAAATTGCTATACAATAAATTCTATCTTTCATACAAAATCAGGTATGTATCTCATGGTTTAAAGTGGGAAAAAGGAACACACGAGCACGTTTCTAACACAACAGCTGTAGTTTTTCAACACTTTCAGCCCTTGAAAGTTGTACATATACCATTTTTCAATAGGATACACTATCAATTGTACATGATATCTTCCAAACATACCTTTGTCCAATGCTGTAAGAAATCAATGTTGCATACACTACAAAAAATAGCTTGCTACAAAAACTTCTAACTTCCTTTTGGTAGTCAGTCTCTTGGGCTTCACAACCATGTGGAGCAAATATAGGTAAAACTCTTTCCCTGTATGTGGCAGGAGCCATAGTTAGGCTGGCGTTTCAGGACTGTGATTTAATTGTAGAAGCCAGCAGGGGTCATGGTTCACTGAGCTGTAGGAACATTGAATCTCAACTGTATAGGAGACCTCAGGGTCAAACCATTAAGTATGTTCACATAAAGGGCCAATGTATACCAAGTGCATAGGTGAGGAAGACAGTACATTCTATATGCTGTCTGCAGTTATCCTATGTCATATTAGTAGGAGCTGGTTTTCATACGTTGGAAGTCACCAGAAGCTTCACCAGTGACATCAGTGTCAGTTAAGTCAATACTTGTTCCTGTCTCATTGTTATCTCTTTATTGTCAGCAAGGTAGCATATACTTTTCAGATATGAGGTATCCAGAGATAAGATTTTACAACTGGGGACATAATTCTGAGTGACTGCAGTTATATGGCAAGGAGTCACTTCTGTTCCTTCAGAACAGATTATAAGAAACTCAGCACCATATTCTCAATGCTAGATTCTGAGGCACTGCTTACAAGTAATGCTGTATGTGTTTGGGGAGATTACAGCAGTACGCACATCCTGAAAATCTCACTGTGTTTAATTCTAATGCTGTTGGACCGATTTCTAGCTGGTCAGAATCTCTTAATGGCTGTTCATCCACTAGATGGCATGAAGACTCTGCTCTACTAACAAGTGAGAGTAAATCTGCTTTCCTGGGTCCCTTGAGACGCCATGACCAGGGAAGCACAGGGCAGAAATTAAAGGGCATTAAATCTCTACGTGGAAGTTATAATTCAGCAACAAAATTACCTTTGATCTGTGTAGTTTAAGCATCCAAACTGATTCTTCTATGAAATTTCTATAGGGAAAGGAGAGATTTTTTGCACAGGGCAGATTGTCCTTCTGTTATTCAACTAAGGCAGACTGCCTAGTGTAAAAACCATCAAATTTCTTTAAAAACATGTTTTTAAAAATTTAGACCCTTTGAAAGTCCCATATCACAGAATCAAAGAATGGTTGAGGTTGGAAGGGACCTCTGGAGGTTATCTAGTCCAACCTCCCTGCTCAATCAGGGCCACCTAGAGCCAGTTGCCCAGAACCGTGTCCAGGCAGCTTTTGACTGTCTCCAAGGATGCAGAGTCCACAACTTCCTGGGCAACTTGTGCCAGTGCTGGGTCACCCTCACTGTAAAAAAAATGTTTCCTGGTGTTCAGAGGGCACATTCTGTGTTTCAGGTTGTGCCTGTCACCTCCGTTCCTGTCACTAGCCATCAAGAGCCTCACTCCCTCTTCACTCTTCCTTCAGATGAGAGCTTTCTCTTCTCCAGGATGAAGAGTCACAGCTTTTTCAGCTTTTCTTCACAGGAGAGTTGCTTCAGTCTCTTCACCAATTTTGTGGCCATTTGTTGGACTCTCTCCACTCTGTTCATGTCTCTCTTCTACTGAGGAGCCCAGAATTGGACACAGGACTCCAGGTGTGGCCTCAGCAGTTCTGATGTTGGAATGATGTTGGAAAGGTAGTCCACAGTTCTTTTTGCGTTTTCTCTGTAACACTACAAACGTGATAACATCGGTAGAAAGGCATTAATTTTAATGCATATCTCAGATTTCTTTAGTAACCACCAAGGAATACAAAAAGAAATGACAACTACAGCATTTTTTTGTTATTATTACAGTCACATACTCACCCTGGGTTCTGTAAAATTTCTTTGCCTCTCTCAGAATTTGCCCCTTTTCTTTCTGCCAAAGCCATACTGTTCACTGCTGGTAAACCACAGTAAGAGGTGTCTGACTTTGCTTGATATTGTTTTCTTCTTTTTTCTTGGTTGACCATGAGGCTTGACACAAAAGGCCTGTCCCCACAAGACCCATTTAGTGAGTTTATTTTTCACCATCATAACTACATGGCTGGCTGATAGAAGTCAATGAGATATCAGGATGTTTCAGATTAATTTGATTCATTGCTGACCCCATGAACTTGATCATTATACCTTCTACTCTTATCCCTTTCCAGCTTCAAAATTTGTCCCAGATTTTTTGTTTCTGAGACACCCAGCTATCATCCTTTCTTCCTTGTTAAGTGCGCAGGACTCAAACTCTATTAAAAAATTATCTTGTGATAATCTTGGAAGTTAATATTCTGTCTTGCTCAGAAGCTGCTATGGAAAATCTTCACAGTGAAAAACAACAGTCTTTCCTGCTTTACACAGGCCCTAGTATTAGTATTTTTTTCTGTGAGAAGAAGTGTTACTCTCTTACACTGGCATGCATACATTTTGTGGAACTTCCATAGAGACAATGGGGTTTATCCAGAGGGATCTTTTGGAACAAGGCCTAACACTGCATACAACCTAACAAAGCAATAAAAAATGCAACAGTAGATATTTTGTAGTTGTGCTGAATTGAATGATGAATGCATGAACACTTGAAAATATAACTCATCTATGAAAAGCTGTTTAGTTTGTCATTGATCTTTTAATTTCATATTGAAAAAAAATCTATACATATATTGAATATACATTTTTCCTATTCCAGATATCTAGCCATAAGTCTGAAGATCCACATTCAATAAAAACTTACAGTACAAGGAAAGGACTTGCCTGCTCTGTAAGCCTGGACTTGGTAAACATTATGTGTTCTCATCTAATTTTCACTTTTTAAGTCCATCTCTGTAGCAGGCCTGAAGCTCAAAACCAAACATACTCCAACAGTAAAAAAACCCTATTTGTAAGAAGCTAAGAAGATTAAAGTTTGCAAGGATATCTGTACTAGAACATATTTTGTTCATACTCCCCTGACGTAGGAGGAGATTTGGCTCTGACCTTTGCATCTCAGGGTATTCACTATCAGAAGAAAGTATAACTGTACATAAGGTCAAAGCAAGGGGAAAAAAAAGTTAATACTGCCTGTTATAAAAATGCGGTCTCTTTTTTTCAGTAGCGTAAAGAATGTTATCAGTGTACAAAAACCACTGTAAATTTTAAAATGTTATTTCAATCCAGAGATTACAATAACAATAGTAACAGCAGGGTCTGCTGTACTTAAAATATTTAAAATTTCCCCTTTGTGTGAGATTCATGTTAATATATTCATTAAAATATAAAAAAACACATATGGATATGTACTAGTGTGTTATTTCCCTTAAAAGTGCTAATTTTTTTTACATGCTGTATTCACATCAGTCTCAAAAGAGCCTTTACTTAAGCATCCATACTAAGGAAATATAGAATCTCATCGTATTATTATTGCTATAGAATTAAAAAGGAAAAAGTGGTGGAATTAAAAAGGAAAAAGTGGTGGAATAATATTTAAAAAGCACAGCATTATATTTTCTACTTGCATAATATACAGTATGCTTTTTAGTCAAATAATATAGAAGGCGTTTATGTTTGATCAAATGTATTAGAAAGGTAAAACAAACCTGCAGGACATTTAGCTATTCAGAATAACTTTCAGTTATATGTACAACTATACATAGGAAGAGTACGGGCACATTTTGCTTCCTGTGACATGCACAATTCTGCACACAGCCTAGAATGCTTTATTTACAGAACTCCCGCACCTATAAAACTTCCCTCAGTTCCTCAGACCTCTTCCATCAGTTTACCTTATCGTTACTCAATTGAAGGACTGAAAAAAAGTCCAAAAACACAGCCAGACTTCCAGGCTGTAAAATCGTGTACCTGAAGAAAGGAAGAAGAGCTGCAGGCATGTGGTCCATCCTGTTAGTGCATCACTATTTCCACAGACAGTTCACCCAGCATTAGCTGAGTATGAGGACTTCAGTGTCAGTGGCATATGGTACCTCACCTGTTTCCAGAACTTAGAATTCAATGACTGTGGGTGCACAGTGTGTTGCTCTTTCCATTTGATGGTACCTTGCTGCTTAACAATAAATCTAAGAGATTCTTGAAGCTTCTCGTAATTCCCAATTGTCTCCATTTCCAGAAGGATCACCTTTGTGTCATTTTGAATGAGGGCATTGTATAAAGCAATATGTTGATCATAAGCAGATTCTTTACAATTAATAAGCTGGTGTGTTAGAAGGATGATCAGCCGTCTGCTCTTCTGCATCCTCTTCTCAATTGCAGTGGCTGTATCTAGGAATTTACAAAAAAATGATGAGACCCTGAAATTTCTTTTATAAACCCTTTTGTGTTCAGGCATTTCATTTTCTTTGCTTTTTAACCAGAAATAACTTCCATCTCACTTCAGTTTGGTACTGTTTATTCAGTAGAAAATGAGCAATAAAATAAAATAAAATAAAATAAAATAAAATAAAATAAAATAAAACCAACAACAATAACCAAAAAAGCTTTCCTTTCAAATGTTTTCTTTGGTTGAAACATTAATATTTTCACTGCTCTTAATTATTAGGAATTTCTAATCCAGCAACTTAAGGCCAAGTTCAGTAGATCTGGATTGCATCAAATTTGTGCTTGATCAATAGTCTCCATGTAAAGAAGGATGTCGTATCAAGTTTGGTGCTTTATAGACTGATCCTGCCATACTTCCCAATGAAAATGAATCATTTGGAAACTTTTGGGTGATTTACTTCTAAGAGACTTACTTACTGACAGAGGGAGTATTAATTCTCCTGAGCTATGGCAGGCTAATTTATACACTAACCTGTGCATTGGATTGGGGGTGGATCCAGACTTTCAGGGCATTTGTATGTCAGCACGACTAAAGGTGTTTTTCTATCCCACTACCATGTTAGGGAGACCTGATCAACTGCAACTGGGGCCATGATGCTGGAGGTGTTGAACCTCGCAAACTCATGCTATGTGAGAAACTTCTGGGCCGACTTAGAAAGCTCCACATCAGGCCTCCAGGAGCTGCTTTTTTTCAACGTCCTGTGTGATGTCTACGGGAGGATGATTGCAGATGAATGCCTGTCCAGTGAAATGCTTGCCCATGTTAGAAGATTTTCCTGTGGTCTGTAGGATGAAAGCTGGAGTTGTTTCAGTGGGAGCATGTCATCCTGGGCCAAAGGAAAGGAGATAGGAGCTGAGCTAAGGAAATTCAATGTATCAATTATTTAACAAAGACATTTATTTGCAGAAGTCATCAGCCAGCTGCATATGCATCTTCTTTTCCTTTGCTGGGGACTACCAGCCCTTTGGGAGGGTCTTCTCAGTATGAGAGGCCCAGCTTTTCCAGCTCCTGGGTCAGAAAGAGAGCCTTTTCAATGTCTTCTCTGTCCTGTTTCTTGTCTCTGAGGGTATTCAATGAAAACAATTTGCCTTTCTGTGATGTTTACCAATTCAAATATTTTCTTCTTTTTAATGAATTTTTCCTGATGTTAGGAGAATAAATCCTTTAGAGAGTGAAAAATTTAAGGTAAGCAACTACTGTCATGTTTAATTCCCACAATAACAAAACTTTTTTTAAAAAAGTGCATGCATCTTTATTAGTTTTGAGGTGCAGTCTGTTGTGCTCAGAACTGAACGACCATTGACTTGGGGAGGTTTTCACTTCCCCATTTGGATTTCTGAAGCCATACTTGAGGAAAGATGGGGCTGCATGCTGTAAATACTTTAACTGAGGGATTCATTGCAACTTGTTTCATGAATACTAGAACGAGTTCTGAAAGTGGCAGAAAACATTGTGAAAGAAAAATCCATCAACAGATGCTACACACAAAAATTTGAGCATCTGAAGTCCACAAAGTGCTAGGAGAGTACCTTAGTGGAAGTACAGAATAAGCTTGCCCTGTTCTTAAAGTCTTTTCCAGTCCTTCGCGCATGACCACTGCTGAAGATAGGACACTTGGCCACACAAAACATTGCTTGAGTGAAGTATGTTCATTCCTTTGTTGTTTTTTCATGGTTTTGTCTATTACAGATACAGCAGCTCCAATGGTGTTTTATCATATTCTGCAGCAAAAATGCAGTTGGCAAGACAATGAGACCATCAGAAGGACAGAGTAGAAGGTGATGCTGGTGAAAGCTTTTGATTTGCTGGGTAGTACTTGCATTTGCACCTCTTCAGGTAACTATTAGGTTGCAGAAAATGCCATTAAACAGTTAAGACCAGGAAACAAAAAGAGTGATAGTTCAGGGAAGCATAATGGGAGTCCAACAGCTATGCAGTGCTGTTTATCACTTGAATCACTCTGTTTAACTTTCTTTTTTACTGGAACAACACAAGTTTCAAGTAACAAAGCTTTGCTCTGGAACTAAGAGTCATAAGCATGCCTTGCAATAATAATTCTATTTTATATCCTCACTGCATTTTTTTTCTGGAAATACATGGAATTTTACACTGAAAAATATGATTCATTAAATGCTATGATAGATGTTCAGGAAGGATCACAGTAACTTGAAGTGGCATTTCCTGTTTCACTCTGCTTAGCATATTTTAATTGTAAGGTTTTGGATTTGGAAATCTGGTAATGAAAGGCTCAAGGTCAGAAGACAAACAAGAGTGGGGATTGCATGCATAAAGTCCATCTGCCTGGAAACAAAGAACTTTTAAGAGTTCCCAGTGGCAGGCAGATTCTGAATATATTTTCCAGCCAAGTGGAAGCATTTGGGGGCATTAAAGTGGGCAAGGAAGAGAAAAGCAGAAGGCTGGGAAAGTAGGCAGGAAGAGAAATAGAAGGATAATGGTCAACGCTCAGGACATTTTTAGAGTTTTGATTAAATAAGACTAAACGTGTGAACCCAATGTTACTCGCTGTCCAAGGCTGGCTTGGTGAGTCTTCTGTCTGTCACTCCTGTGTTACAGGCCTTTGTACAGTGAAAATGTCTTTGTTTTCAGCCAACTCACTACAGTCCCTGTTGGTCCCACAGTCGTCACCCCAGTTGCATGCCATGCTCAGTTTTCTTCAGGATTGCCAGCCACAAACCACAGTTTGAGAGTAGTGTCTCATAACAAAATCTTGTACTGTCCCTAATCACCTGAAGAGGTGGCATAAGTTTTGGTCATTGACAGTTTTGTAAGCTACTGTAAGTTGCTTGTTCTGGATCTGGGAATGGTCTGGCTTAAAAACTCTTGCAGCTATTTTTACCTTCTTGTTGCAGTGGCTTTTCCCAAGGTCAGGCAGCACTTTTGATACTCTCCAGAAGAGAAGGACATCAGAGATCTCAGCCCAGCTCTGGGCAGATGAATGACAACTGACAACAATGCAGATGATTTCAGAAACGTGCAACAGAAAATGTGCCGGCTTCGGCTTCATGCCTGCTTACTGACAGGGAGAGAAGCTCTGGTCCACAGAACAACCAGAGCACAAGACAAACAGAGCAGTCAGCTCTGGAGGAAAGCAGATAGCACCTAGATGACAGCAATCGTAAGAAGTGTAGAGGTGTCCATATTGAGATTAGCACAGGTAAATTAACATGATTCCATTTTGGAAGACAAGGAAGTTGTAATAAAGAATACCAACTCCCATGATTTAGTGCTGGAAATTATGTGAAGTGAAAGCACGTCACGTCACTTAACAGAAACTGAACTTCCTGTGACTCTTAGCACCGCCAAAACAGCTTGAAAAACCCTGAGTGATAACAGCAAGGTTAATTCCTCAACTTATTTTGTGGTTTTCTCCTCTTCCATGTCTTGTAGACTTACTCACATACAGATTGGTTGTGGCTTTGCCCAGATAATGCCTGTGCAGAGTTACTCTACTGAAGGAACGGATATATATTTAAAAGTCACACTTGGGTTCACATTTCCTGTATGACCCAAGAAGACAATAAGCAACCTGAACTCCTGCCCTATAGCTTGATCTTCTTAGCACACCAGCAAGCACAGAGTGTCATTGTGCCACCCTGCCTGAAAGAGCAGCTGCTGAGGAGATGAGCAGCAAGCTAAAGAACATAAAGAGACCCCCTAAACGGGTCTAAAACCACAATTTGCTCAAGCTTCACAAGTCATTCAGTGCGTTATCTGATCTGAAACTTACCTTCTCCAGGATATATGTCTCTCCCATGAATACAGAGTTTATAGCCACATTTATTTTCTAGAATATCTGGCATGATTTGGTAAACAAAATATTCCACAAAATTAGCTTCATTGGTATGGTTTCTGGGGTAGATTACATATGCATCATAAATCTTCCCATCTGTAAGGCCAAGAAAGAGGAAAGCATATTGTGTTAACATGAATTAGAACTGTCTACTGCAAAAGCTAGAAGATAAGTAAAAATATCAGTCTTTGAAGTAGATCTAAGTAGAAGTTCCTGTTAGTCTGAATAGTGTATATCATTGGGTGCATGTTTGGAAATTAGAGACTGTGCAGATTCAGTGTTTTCCATGCTCAATTGTTGTGTCCTGTGTGTTTGTAACTTTGGAGAACCCAACCTTTGTATCATGGAGGCTATATCCTAAAGCATATAGAGTAAGAATTCAACTGATTGATGCATATTAGCATGAAACAGAGATGAAGCTCAGCATTTATTTTTTCCACTGATACAATAGGCTGTTAACAGCCTTTGTCCTTCAGGACACTTGAATTCTTCCTCCTTGAAGAAATTACTCATCACTCCCACAACATATCATATTTCTGAGTGAAAAGCTCTGTTACTCAGGAAGTAGTCTTACAGTCATAACCAAGTACAAAGTCAAATATTTCTTTTGTTCTTTTCTTCATTTCTCTCAAATATATTTTCCATTACAGCATCTATTTTCTAATTCCAAATGTTCATTTTCAGTGGAGATGATCATATATCTTCTTTTGTTGCTATCTCAGGTTCTTGTGCAGACCATCTTTACAATAAAAAAGAAAGAGCCATTTCCAGAGTCTGATTAATTTCATCATAAAATATACTTAAGTGGAAACTGCCCTAAAAACCATAATTTTTTCCTCTTTAAAGAGAATGTAAGTAACTAGATCACTTGTAGACATCTACTGTGCAGACGTCTGTGGTAGGAGTCAGTTTTGGATTTAAAAAATGTAAATTTAGGTGTCTACATGAAAGCTAGGTGTCTAAACTCCTGCTACAATCAGTGGAGAACTGGCCACTGCAGTTAGTGAATCCTAGAGTGATTCAGACTGCTATCGTGTAAATGCCAGGGGCCCAGGAGATCTGCCTAATCATAGGCATCTAGTGTCATTTGAGACTTCCTATGGTACCCTGCCTAATCTCCAGACCCTGTTTCAGAAGTCTGAAACATATGGTAGATCTGTATTACGTGTCCAGTTTTTCAGCCATCCCAAATGACTCTGGATGACCATGTTTAGACCACTGATGCAAGGTCCCAGTGTCTAGTTAGCTCAGCTGATTTCGTTGATGAAGAGCTGGATTTGGACACCTAAAACCATATACCACACAGTATCATTAGGCACTGCCTGCCCTTCAGCTGCTGCTGCAGAGGAGTTCAGGTGTCTCCTAAGGCCCAAGGGAGTTCCAGCAGCACTAGTTGCTTGCAGATAGACAGCTGAACCCAGCCCCAGGTCTCCAGGTTTCATGTCCATTACGGGAATTTGCACATATGCACTTTTGTTGCTTGCAAATTAATTTGGATGTCTCCATCTTGAGCTGAAGTCCACCCCTAAAGTTGGATGGGATGTAGTCCACCCAAAATTGTCTTCCACAATATTAGTACCTTTCTCTTTGGCTTGTAAAAACTGTATTGCTCTAACACATGCCTGTTAATACCTTAGCCAGCAGGCTGGATCCTTTGCTTTAGAGAGCACATAAGAAGCACAGTTAATAGCACTATAAATCAGACTTTCACTGTCATTCAATATTTTGGCAAATATTTTCTTAGAAAAATATGAAACCAGGACTGAATCCTTGTTTTATGTAATACATCACTAAAGAACTCATGAAACAAGGGTATGTAAAGCACCACCAGAGTTATGTCTGTCCCCTCTTATCTAAACGATTTCAGAAACTATGAGAAAGCAAAGGATCAGACTCAGGTGTCATATGAATTAGTAAGCAGCTATCAAATGAATCAGTTTCCAGATTATTTGCCTTTTTCCCTTTTTTAAACTTTCTTGTTTGATTTTTACTCACCATCCTTGACTGAGTAGGGCTGAAATACCTCCCGATACAATAAGACGATATCAACTCGGAAGAACTGATAAAGTATAACAGAGACTGCTATTGCAACTAGCAGAACTAGAGATCCTGTGATCAAGAGGATGTTAGGAAGACCCACTGCAAAGGAGAGGAATATATTGTTAGCCATAGAGAAGTTAATCTGTGGGCTGAAGCCTCAGCCTCTCGTATCCTTGCTTCCGTTGCAGATTTAAGGAGCTCACAGCAGAGACAACAATGATTTTTCCTTCCCCAGCTGGCGTAGGCAACACAGAGATCCCTAAGATAGAAGCATACTAGGCAGTATACAATTAATATTTACTTCTGTTGAATTTAGTCCTACCTACACTAAATACCACAGCTGACAACGATGTTTACGTATTTTGTGACATTGCAAAACTGTTAATAACACAACCAGCAACAACGTTCAGGGCATCTAAGCCCACACATGACAACCCTAAGCATCCACAAAAGGACAAACGGAGGTTTCTGGCATGGTTGCACAAACAGGGCACAAAGAAACATGTGCAAAGAATGAAATCTGCAAGATAAGAGCAAAGTACACAAACAAGCTATAAAACAGAACATGTCCTGGTCACAAAAATAAACTAAACTATGCTAGAGGTAGATGATGTCCTCCCCATCTTTTCCTTTGAAGGAGGTCAAGGAGTGTAAAATAGCAATGACAAGTAGAGAAAATTAGGAAAGAAAGGAGCCACCCACGTTAGTTCCAGCTTCCCTCATGGAAGAGCTCCTGAATCTGACCATCTCAGAGATGAAGAGTTATCGAGCATAGATTCAGACTAAATATGAGGCAGAAATTCACAATGAGAGTGGTGAAACACTGGAACAAGGTGCCCAGAGAGGTGGTAGATGCCCCATCCCTGGAAAAATTCAAGGCTAGGCTGGACGCGGCTCTGAGCAACCTGATCTAGTTGAAGACGTTCCTGCTCATTGCAGGAGTTTGGACTAGATGACCTTTGAAGGTCCCTTCCAACCCAAACCATTCTGTGGTTTTGTGATTCTATAAGGGTGGCAGTCACCATCCCTGTGCTATTGTGTGCACACAGCCAGTCTAGGACAAGATTATGATTACCACTCTTCCAAAAGCCAAAGCCAACTTTGAAATTAAAATGTCAAAGAATTTATACCACAGTTACACAAAAAGGCTTTGTTATTTCCTTGGAGGGAAGATTAATGGCAACTCTCTCATAGCAGAAATAGGCTTCTAAGCAAATTAAAGATGTCTAAATCTACTCAACTTGATTTTAACATGTAGACTCAGAGCAGTTCCATACATGTTTTCTCTAAAAACTAAACCCATCTCCAGGAAATGTTGAATAAGGCAGTTTATGTAATATTTATGGAGGAAACCTAAAAATATTAGTGCCTGAGAAATTCCACTGAAAAGCTACATAAATAAAGAGTTTACAAGTACATTTTCCCTCTCCTCTGGTAGGATGCAAGGTAAATCTGACATGATTTTCACATTTTCCTGTGTCTTTCTTTGCCATTCAAAGGGAGAAAGAAACACCAGGCACATGATGAAGCCTACCCCACTGGAACTAGGACATCAGGGGAAACTACCTTCCAATAAGATTGAAGTGGGTAAGAAAACAACCAGTTTCTTTTATAGCAAACCGATTTCTTTTATAGTGAACTTTGGCTTTTTTGTAGTTTTAACAGTGTCATGTGATGCTCATGAAGAACTTTGTCCTTGTGGACACCTTCAGATTTTATTATTTGATCTATTTTCCTGGTCAATACACTCACATGCAGAGACAAAATCAGAAAACCCTTTCCATTACCTGGTGAGAGTCACCCAAGGATCAGAGACCGCCATTATTTCCTATTGTTTCATTTGTTGACAGTGTGCTTGCCATGACTTTACAAATACTGTTGTAACACATTGAGTAAATATCTGTAAAACATCTAGAGAAGAAATAGATTTGAACAACAACTTGTGCAATCATGAACCTGAAAACCACTGTTTACTTTTGGTTTTCCACTATTAGACCAAGGCTTATAAATTTCCTGTGCTTATACAGCTTGTAAAGCATCAGACAAGAACTCCACAGGAGTTTTCCTGGAAGAGCAGGTTCAGTTCCCAGTAAGGCTGACTCAGCCTTTCATTTCTCTGAAACAGATCATCTGTCTTCAACACAATGGGAACAAGGGCCAGAAGCCACTTCTTGAGACCCCGAAAAAGGCTGAACAGATCCTGTTGTTCTGTTTGACTTTTCTGCATCATTGAGTGGCAGAGAGTTCATGACTGTCTTCTGATACTATTTATTTATATTCAAGAGCAATGGGAATACAGAACTATCAGCTAACAAGAAACAATACTGGACAGGCCAGAGAAAACAAGTCAGAAAGCAACATTTGAAGGGTTTCCTGACAAACTCTGGAAGAATAGCAGTTTTTTGTAACTTCTCTGGCTTCTAAGATCGATACACTTTCAGACACTAAAGGCAGAGGTCTGAGTCTGGAATTCCTGTCCACATCCGTCTAGCAGAGATGAGCCAAAAGGTTAGGTTTGACGTTCAATATCTTTGAGGAAGAACAGAGCTGATGTTCTGGGCTGAACTTTATCTCCGCTATAAAAGACTGGAATTTCTGGCATTTTCCAGAGAAGAGGGTTCATGCCAAAAAGATTTGTGGTCCTCTGGGCATTTTACGCTTCTTTGTGAATGAGAACCGAAGAATGCCCAGGGACAAATAAGATGATGATTGTGGGTCAGACACAAGAAAAGCCACCTCCAGTTATTTAACCAGTCCTGAATCAAGATGAGGAACTAAAAGCCAGTGGCAACTTCTATATTAAAAAAAAAAAAAAGGGAAGGACTTGGAAGGTATTCAGACAGCCTGTGTATTCCTTAGCAGGCAGATTAAAGGGGACACTGAAAGGATGTTCCTGTCCTGACCCAGCTCTGCTGGTAGAAGTTAACATTTCCAGCATTTCTCTGATTACTTGTCATTGCCTCTGTCTCAGGAGCTATAATAACAGCTTCTCTCCTTATGCCAGCAGAGCTGCTTTTGTGAACATTGATCCACTGCAGTTATCAACGACCTGAACTGGCACGGACAGTGTCGCCAATTAGTTTTCTCCTTCTTGAGAGGTGGCATCTTCCAGTGTGAGAAATACCAAGCAGCTGTGGAGGGCAACTGGGAGTAGTCTGGCAGGCAGAGTCGCTGTTTCTTGCCAGATGTCCAGCAAGGTGAGCTACATCTTTGTCAGGAAAGGTGGAAGAAAAGGGAATTAAAAGTTGCCTCAAATTCCTCAGCCTTACAGTGACCAGAGGCACACCACAGAACAAGCTATGCAGATTATCTCAGAGCACATGAGAGGATATGTCTTGTGATAGAGAGGGAGTATAAAATGTGGGATGATCACCATCTCTGGAATTAAAAAGGGAGATACAGGACTGAAAAATCTGGAAGAAATGAGACGGCCTATATTTTCTGTAAAGAGGTATTATGAGACATGAAAAATGTGTTTATGAGCAAGTGTTGGTGATAGAGTCAGAAGATAGCAAATAACTTCAAGCAAAGAGGCGAGAGAAAGGATGGAAAATAGTGTGGAAGAATGGGTTCCGTATTGACTGGGGGTGATCAAAGACTAGGCAGGAGGTGGATGAGAAAAAAATGGAGAACGATCTTCCTCAGCAGGAGGAGAAGCAACCTCTGAATGAAGCAGCAGCAACAGCAGCTAAAAGTTGCGGGGACATTAGCACCTCCTAATGGGAGCAAGAGTATAGCTGCAGAGACTGTCAAAATTCATAGCCAAGTCCTCGTTAAACTCTCCTGTTAAAACAAAGAGAGAATGTGCCTGAATTCTCTGAATCTAAAAGACATAGTGTGTCCTGTCTGAATACCACCAAGTCACACCAAAAGGAACTGACTGCATTGCATCACACCTGATAACTGAGGTACTCAGGTCATGTATTTATAGCTCATTTCTAAAGAGCTGATCAACTTCTCTTAGTAGCATTTATCTCCCATTTAAAAATATAAGTGAAAAGACACTTGAGACACCTTTTTCACAATACAGTGCTTTTCTTCATAGACATATGTGGATACACGTGTGCACAGCATATATTCTAAACTGGAAAATACAGTTTTTTCCCTGTGAAATGTCAACAAGCTTTCCAATGACATCTGTTCCTGGCAGTATTAAGGAAGTATTTTTGTTTTCCATGGAGACAAAATCAAACAGCTCTCGCCATTGTTGACTGTGAAAGAAAATCCTCCTTTTCTCATAACTCCTGTCTGGCAATTTTTTTAATTCTTATGTGGATTACAATTGTTACCAAAGCACATTGCTAGGGTTAATTACAATGATGTTGCCAACAGCAAAATAAGACTTAAAGTATTTGACTATTACTCAGAGAAACACATTTAATTCCTGGTTCCCATTGAAAATTTCCATGTGGTGAGCCAAATCATTCATTCAGCAGGTTTCTGAAGACAGAGACTATTGCTCTAAAACTGAACAGCAACTCCAATGCAATTGCTTACAGCATCTTTATTTCCTCCCTTAATCTGTAACCTGTGCAGCTAAACACTATTTATCTAGTCCATTAAATACCCCCAAAATGACTGATTTGAGTAGTAAGTGGCACAACACCTATTCATCTCTTACCTCTTATCATAGGTCTGTACCACAAATAATGATAACACAAGCAATACTGAATGCCCTCAAAAAACCCCACGAGAATACAGAGCAGAAACTTGTGTAAAAAGCACATTAACAGGACAGTAGTTAGCAGACACAATTTGTGCTGTGGGAAACACTAAGGAACAACCACATATTTTTAAAAAAATCCAGGAAACACAAGCAAACAAAACACTAAAAATAAGTAGAGTACACATTTTTATTACACATTTACAAGATGTGAGGCGCAAGAAAACCCTACAGCATTTTCATTATACTCAGAGGTAAGCCGTCATTGTTTTAGTGTAAATATTGCTCAGCTGTGTAGGGAGTGAGTGCAGAAAACTAAAGCAGAGCACAACTATTTCTGGACGTAGCGTTGCTTACACCAACAGCGCTGAGTAGCAGAAGCAGGCATCTTGACAACAACAGCAACAAGGAGAAGGGGACAGACACCCACACAAAACAGGCAGCAGCAAAGGGGAGGTCACAGTCAAGAGCTTTCATGAACATTTACGGAAGACCTATGGATGAAAAAACAAAATAAGAGTTGTCTACGACAAAAATCAGAATTAATTAATCATTTGATGAATACAGAATTTAAAATACATTCTTTCCTTCATGTAGTTTGTAATATGGGGCCCATAAAGGACTTGTATAATATTACCTGAACTAGAGCAAGCAGGAACTGTTATTAGTTTTCCTTCCCTTTCATTGCAAATACTCTCCCACACTCATATAATTCAGTGCAGAACTGATGTGTTTCCAGCTTCCTGAGTGATGCTACACTCACACTCATTTAGTAATATCCAACCAAAACATCTCCTGCCACCTTCCTCTGGCGGGAATCGGTGCTGTCCTGCTGGGCAATGACCCATCCTCTCTTATAATTCACCTACATCCCTTCTTAGGGCTGTGGCAAGGGAATAGGTCTATGCTTTGAAGCCATAATCCTGTAGGAAGTTATGAACAGTCAAGAATACTGCAGAACATGGAGCTGTGCACACCCTGTGATCACAATACACTTGATTTTACTTTTTTTATTATTTTTTTCTTCTCATAGAAAACTAATCCCTATTAAAGACCTTAGGACATCCTTGGTGGTTCAGCATATCTGAAGGGATAAGAAAGGAAACCATTGAGCACAGTTTCTTGTGCCTTCACAGACACAATAACATATTCTGCCATAAAAATAAAATTCAATGGTGCTGGTGACAGTGCTTTCACAGGGATCTGGCTATCCCTATTAAAAAAAAAAATCCTATAGGAGTTAAAGCTCATCCCACTTCCCATCATTTACTGACCTCAATTTTCCTTCTTTGGCAGAAGTTACTAGAATCATGAATTTAAAAACAAAGCCAAGGGAAAGCCTTCCAAGAGTTACTCACACCCCTGTGTGGCATGCAGTGAACACAGTGCTGCTCAGAGTGGGAGAGTATGAAGCCAGACCTTGCAGAAGTTAGTCATGCCACTTAACATTTGGCCAAAAACCAAGGCACTACAGTAGATGTGGTATGGGAGGGGAGGCAAGTAAACTGGCAGCTGAAACTCCTGTTTTTAAAGTTGACCTGTTTTCTGCCATAGTTACACACCAGAAACAATAGTTTGATTCCCAAAAGAAGATGAATCTCTGCTCCTCATAATGCATTGTAATGCTGATGACCAAAGGAGAGGTCAGTTCCTTGCCCAGCTCTCGCCTGCAGAGGTTCCTCTACAGCCTGCGTATTTCATGAAGCAGACTGCACTACATTAGGGTGCTTCAAATTCAAGTGGACTGCCTATCTTAGAGGCAAGGGGCATTTGTCACTGAGCAGAAATATCCTAGAAACAGGATCTTCTTATCACAGGGCTGATACAGTTGTGCTCTTTATATTTAATCTGTCACTGATACCATTTGAGTAATGCCCCTGACTCCTGGTAGAATTTACCCCAAGGACTTTCTTGACCTAATGAAGCTATAAGAATTTTGTCACTGGCTTGAACGTATAGGGAGAAAGCAGGCTTCTTTATTTTTTTTTTAACTGAACAGAAACTTCCTTACTAACAGAAAGAAATAATAAAATCAAATTACCAACATATTTCAAACTGAGTGCAAAGTGTAACAAAACAAAACTAAAAAAATCCTACCCTCACATGGTGCTTTGAGCTGCAACGTCACCGTGGCTTTTGTGTTGTGCATTTCGTTCACTGCGACACATGTGAAATTTGCCTGCAGATCCTCCTTTTTTATTTCAGTAATATGCAAAGTGGTCTCTCTGTAATATTCTTGCTCACGTCCTTCAAAACTAATAGAGAGAGAAAGACCTGGTACCGTTGGCTTTAGTGGCTATGTACGGTTTGCATAGAAGAAAGATTATTCTGTGTTACATATACTTACGAATTAGTTTTTTCATGAAATCTTGAAAAATCTAAGTATTTCACCGGGACATTATCCACATCCCATGTGACAACAGCTATTGGCTGTTTCTTAATCCCAAGGCGGGCCTGACATTTCAGAGACAAAGTAGCGCCTAATCAAGATACAGAGAGATGCAAACATTCATTGATGAAAAACAAGTATAATTTTATTTTCCTGATAACATATTTTTCTACAAACCTTCATACCACCTGTGAGTTTTGTCTCTTAATTTTGGCATATTTATCTGAACTATTGCTGACAAAATGATGCATAGAAGAGACTTGAAAAGAAATAGTACCATGAGATTTTTAACAAATGATCTAATCAAGGATTACAAAAGGAATTGTTTGTTTTCATTATGATGAAGGCAATGTAGACTTTATTTGTGATGCTTAACACATGTAATCAACTATTGAGGAAAGTAACTCTGGTTTACACACAAATGTACCTTGAAATAACATCGTTAAACTTCAGTATATATTATTTGTGTAAGTCTGGCGTGCAGAGTCTCATCTTGGATTTTATTCAAGATGGAAAAAAGTAAAGTAAACCAGGCCAAACAAAACTAAACCAGGAAATTACGTATTAAGTATTTGACATTAGGAAATATTTATTCCAAAGTTAGAGTCATGGTTGCACTGGAAGAGGTATAATTAAAACACTGTAAATTATTTCCATGTAAATCTGCATCTGAGCAGGGTTTAGATAAGATTAACTTACATCCTGAATTGATTTTAGGTGGCATGGAGAAATCCCTTCATTTGTGCAAATCAGAGACAATAAACCAGTGCAGAAATGATTTTTAAATGTAAAGCGAATACCCAGTAAGAGTAGAATGTGTTATTTAAATTCCCTGAAATTGATGCTTAATACCTAAGTAACCCATCAGTTATATATAATTTCACATGACTGTGCCTGGGGTTAATTGAATCTGGAAAACATTATGGTACAAAAATGAAATGAAAAATCCCATCATTAAATTTTCTTGAAGATGCCCATGTTCACTAGACCATCACAAAATATTAATTTAAAAACAATTTAAAGTCCATACGTACCAAGCTCCACTTCTATTACATCTTTATCTTTTGGAAATAAAATTTGAGGAGGTAGAGGTGAGGGTTTTTCTTTAGAAATTAAGAAGGAAAATAAAGCACATATTAGAAAGTTGTGAAAAAGCATTTTGTACAATAATTATTATAATCTGTACAGTTAATATTTTAAGATCCCAGAGAAGAATTATAAACTAACACTCAACAGTGTTTCACATGTCTGTTGGGATTGTCTGATTTCATTCCAATGACCAAATATTACTAGGGAGTCTGTACATGTTAATAGTTTAACTATTTTTTCCTCATTTATTTAATTTTTACCTTTGTACATAAGAAACAAGGAAGTTTTTTACTTTCTCAGATACTGTCTTAGGTGCTGAGTAGGAAAAAAAAAAGGCAAATGCAGTTATATGTTTGTGTGTTTTCTTGGTTGCTTATTTTGGGGTTTTTTGTGTGTGTTGTTTTTTTCTTTAAAAAAAAGAGATCAAGAAATTCCTTCAGACATTCGGGAAGTTACTCATCTCCATTATATGAAATAGCGAATACGTACTTCCATGCAGTATCAGAATTGGCGACCCTCGAGCCCACAGCTGCCTGCCCATGTTGCCCTGGTTCCCAGGCCTTTCTCTGCTGCCACACAACTGCTTCCCATCACACCAGCCTGCCATGACACTGAGCATCCCTTATCATTATCTTTTAGAAGGAATACTACTCTTCCTTAGACATATTCATTTTCTGTCCCCACTGTTAATTATTATGGACAGGTCCAAGCTACATCCAGCTGCTTGACTTGTATTAGGTATTCAGATCTTTAAGATTTTTTTTCCCTTTATGCATTTTTCTTCTTTTCTTGTCCTTTATGCTGTCTCATATTTCCCACCCCAAACACATTGCTTGCCATCTTTTCCCTCATTAACCACTTCAATTTCAAGGCAATTCCGTGAAAGGCTTAACCATATTTCCCTAAAAACTCTTCAGGAACTCACTTAACCCCCTGCTTCCCAGGCTGCCAGAAGATGAATTCTCTTTACCCATCCTAACTGTTTCTAGTTTTCATTAGCTGGATCTGGTAGAGAAGAATTGGGGAGAAAGTCAGTAACTTCCTAGCTAGCTGACTATGCTAAGTTCTTAGCTGCCAGCATTCGGAGGCAGAAGGCCTTCTGGGTCAGTGTGGATCTGCAAGGCAACAGCAATGTACATCATAAGGCAGTATTATCAAAACATAACAGCTCCACTCATCAGCATAGTAATTTTAAGGGCTGATAAGAACTCAAAGAAATTGTCATTAAGTACTTTGAACTGAGTAAAAACTGGAGCAGACATGGCAGTCACAGCTCAGATGTCACATGTCAAGTTGCAATCCCTTCTTTCTGCAGTGATTTCAAAAGGAAAGCCAGATTAACTTTGAAATGAAGTAATCTGCTTGGATGCAACAAAGGCTTTTTTTATAAATTTGGATGCCTTTCTGTCTAATAAAACCCAGCAGTTTTCACTATAACCCAGCCATAACAATATCCATGACCATCTAGAGAAGCTTTGATGAAAGTACATTCAGACAAAAATTAAGTGTTAGGCAGAGATGTGCATGTAAACCAACAAGGTATTACAGGTAAGGGGAGGAGGAACGGCATGACACCTCCTAAGTTACTGTACTGGTTCTCAGCTCAAATCTGTCTTCTGTCCAGCTAAGAACAGTCCAAACAAACTCTGCTGCCGAGATCTGGTCACGGTGGCAAAAACTGCAATCAAGGCTGCTACGCTCCAAACTTGCATTCTGCCCACAAAGCTGGGGGGTTCCACACAGCAAAAAGATCTGATATTAGTCTGCAAATTAACACTATCTATTTTTGAAAAACAAAACGAAAATCTAAACCCGAAGCCCCCTCCACCCCCCATCTCCTAACACCCAACAATCTTTCTGACTGTTTTTCTACTGATCTGATTGCAGCACTGAAGACACATCTTGAAGTCTTGCAAGTTGATACAACCTGGAACTGCTGATTGCTGCAAGCTCTTCCCCTGACCATCCAAATACAAAGCTCCCTCTGAGGAGGTTGCATTCTAGAGGCACTCCAATGTCCACACATTTCAGCCATGTTGGCTACGTTCAAAACAGTAAGGACACAGTATTCACTAAGCTCCACTCATTTTCTGCCTCTATATATATCGCTCATTTTGTCTCATTCAAGACAAATCGAAAAGTTTTTTCAGGCCTACTATCAAATAAATGCTAAATAATCGAGATGGACGAGAAGGTATTGAGTTGTAGGTCATCGACACACCAGTGATCCAATGATCACCAGATGATCCTCACTAGCTACAAATTCTTCTCCCCTCAAATAAAAAGGAAGCAGAGCTTTGTGACATCCCACAGAGGAGACTCTTCCTTTCAGAAATAAGTGCTACTAGACAACTCTACCAACTCCAGTGTGTAACCAGGCCTGTCAGAGGCTTTTCGCAAAAAAATGAGTGTGACCTGGTCTGAATCTACCCCCATCTTGATCCATTTGGATCCCCATCCACAAAATTCACCTACAAAAGCGGATCTAAAGTTTCATTAAGACAAAGCAAACCAACAGGAACTCTTTTTAATGTACAAAAGAAGCTTCCTTTGCTTTGAGATGGAATCAGTCTTTTTTATCTTAGCAATCTACAAAAATGACTGTCTTACCCTTACTTATGAAAATCCTTGTTGCTGATACATTAAACATATTTCCTTTATGAGTGTAGATAAATTGACAAGTATAATAACCGTCATCCTCCTTTCTTGGGTTGTTAATAAAAATATATTTTTCTGCCTTGAAGTATCTCTCTCCCTGAAGAGGTTTGCAGTCCTGGAAAATAAAACTTTCTTTATGTGGCTGCAAATAGCTTTTCATCGCAATCTGATCTGCAACTGTCACTATCAGGGTTTTATTTACCTTATACCACTGGATGATAGTAGCATTCTTATAATTGTCAATTGTAGGACAAACAATTTTTCCTCTTCCAGTGTCATTTGGGTAACGAATCTGACTTGGGAAACATATTCCTTCCTTATATGGATGCACATGAACACTCATGTCAAATGACTTTGTGCGATTATTTGAACTTTAAAAAAGGAATAAAGATATGTCAATAATAGTATTTTTATAAGAGATATACTAAATATTTGTAACAAATGTGAGTTTTGTTTTTCATAAACATACAGATGGTTATTGTAGTTCAGTCACAGATTGATTTTTAATGACCTGTCATAAAAATAGCAATTACAGAATGAAAAGTTACATTAAATGGTGTATGCCATGAAAAAAATGCATCATTTCCGCAGCTAATAATTAGACTGTATTATTAAAACTTTTTTTTTCAGTCTTACACTTTTCATTTTCAGTGTTGCACTTACAAATGTATAACACAAGTATAGTTTCCAGAATCCTCTCTAGAAGTTGGCAGAAACCAAAGAAATCTTTTTGAGGAAAATATTCGCGATCCCTCTTCTTCTGCAGGAATTATTTTGCTAGTGTCCATGTGATACCAGGTGACTTTCACAGATGAACTCCATCGGGGACATTTTATAACTAAAGCCTCACCTTCCATTGCTTCAACTGCAAATGAACAAATGATTAAAATTTCAGATTAATTAAACCTTAGGCCCACTAAGAGGAGAACATGGCATTCCTGTATCAGTAGGCTGGTCATGTACAGCTAAATACTTTCCTTGAGATTTTTCAGAGATTATATGTACCAAACTTCATCTCACTGGATTTTTTTCAAGAAAAAAAATTGTTTACTGTGAGTTATAGAGCCATTTGTTTCTGTGGGACATAAGGAAAAAAAAAAAAAGAACCCTTGATTCAAATCAGAGATACACTAAAAGATATGAGGGTTTAAGTAAAAAACTGTGATTTCTTGAAATGAACTTCTTATTCAAATCTTTGCTTGAAATCCTGGTTTTATTCAAAACAGGAATTTAAACACAAATAAAAGCACTGGCTTTAATGCTGTACTATGAAGTTAGCTTTCCTTACTTCAGTATAATTTATTTATACTGCACAAAAGAGCTCTTGATCTACCTTTTTAATATAGAAAAAGGAAATCAATATTTTTTTCTTTTACTGAAGAAAAAACTAGTAGAAGGAGGAAGCCTGTAGATAAGATCATGAAAAAAATAAAATAAAAAAGACAAAATCCAGATAAGCTTCTCTCCAAAGTTCATAAAAAATGTGAAAAAAATGAAAGCAATGTAACAGACTAAAAGGAAGAATCTGATGGGAAGGTAAAATGATGCCAGAGAGGAATAAGTGCCAAGTAAGAAACACAGGGAGACAAACCACTCACACACAAAAGAAGAAAGACAAAGGAGTTGGGGGTAAAGCATTATTTTTTTTATTTTTTGTTTTAACTGTGTATATTTCTACTTCTGAATACTGAACGGGGTACAGAGAAACTTGAATCAAGCAATTTTGACAGATATTTAGGTTCCCAGGCGCTTGAATAACGAACTGGCCGCTGAAAACAGAAATGTTAATCTGAAAGTTAAATCGCATTTTCAAGAAGATAAAGATGAGAAAATAAGCAAGGATGAAGACTAGACAAAGATGAAGATTGGCAGAGGAGCTACAGTAGATAAGGGAGCATGAAAATGAGAGCAGGCAACCAAATAGCTAAACAAAATGGACAGACTCTATCAAAAATTACACTTCGTGGGAATATTGCCACCACCTGGCTTTAGACACATACATGCACAAATCAGGTGGTGAGTCCCTGTACATGGTGAACACTTGGCTTCTGCTCTGGTTCTTTCTAAAGAAGTGGTCCATCTCAACTGTCTCACTAATTTAGGCACCTAAATTAGCCACATCAGATATGAGTACCCTTAAACCCATCATTTTACCAGCATTTCCATTCATGAGCCTTGCAAAAACAGTGGCATTTATCAGTGAAAACGATCTTGGCAAATTCTTCAGCAGAATTTGGTCTCATAAGAAATCATATCTGTTTGAAACATAGCATTCACATTGTAAAACTGAGACTATGAGGAAATACTTAGAGATGATATCTCACAATATTTTTCAGACAAATAAGCAACTCAGACTGGAACTACACGAGCGCTATGTAATAGTGTGTCACTGCTCAGCATTATATAGATAAGTCAGCAGAGCTGTCCCATCAAGAGAGAGCTTACTTTTTTGAATATCCCTCACGTGCAGGGAAACGTTACTGCTGCATTGCACTTGTGAGTTAACACCCCCAAAAGTGGGACATTAAAAAACATTATTAATGAATGATGCACCCAGTTACATCCCTGGTTCAGCAGGCTGCATACACATATGCCCTGTTCAGTGCAGTGTAAGCGCCTTATTGGAGACTTTGCCCAGCTGGGGACTGGAACACCAGCTATTCTCAAATCCTTTCTAAAAGACCTTTTTTTCTGCTTGCAGAGGTAGAATCTAGACTTTAGGTCACAGAAATGGACAGTACTCAGTGCATTTTAATATACAGAGAAAACGAATGAAGCTAGTTTTTAAGCTGTGATTTGTGGTTTGAGGTAAACTAGCTAATTTTAGGTTTGAAAAATCTGGGAACAACCTACATATTTCTACAGAATACAACTCATCAGGAAGTATTTTTAAAATGTGACTTACATGTTTCAGATGTCATGGAAACAGAGACGAAGGTAGATAGGAAGATCAAATGTACATACACCATCATACTTCTAAACCGAAAAGAAAAACATTGATATCTCAGAATATATTTTGACTGTATCAGTTATGCTATTGCTATGGTACTGATATACATCTGCTAATAGATAATGGTTTAATGTGGTGATAAACTGCATCATATGAGCTGCTCTGCACAGTGTTTGTGTGTGTGTCACAGTGGTTTTGCAGCTTTGAGATCATAGAATGATAGAATCATTCTGGTTGGAAGAGACCCTTAAGATCATCAGGTCCAAACAGATGATGCTCTTTGTGCTATGATCAATTCAATAGTCATGTTCCATTGAAACTACTGTTATGACTTAGTTTAATGGATGTGGGGGAAATACTCTGCCATGGTGGGCCTCAGACAGAAGCCTCTTCTTGCTTGATCACTTTTGTTTTTCTAAGAAAGCTAAATGTACATTGGCATTCTCTTCATAGTGAAGTGCAGAAAAATTATACCTTGATTTAAAAAACAATAGGTCCTGGATTTGAAAATATATACCCTGGCTATGAGTTAAGCTTATATTCAATCAAGTGCTGAAGTGCACAACACCTTTTTGTCTTTCTGTGCAAGTAGAGGTATCCTTAGTGATAGCTTCTCTAGGTAAGAACAAAACCAGATAAGTGCCATCAGCAATGCTAACCTGAAGGGGGATTGAAGAAATATGCTGGAAAGGTAAATAAAGGAACATATACCCATGTAACAGCAGTAGAGTAGATCATGTGTCTCACTTATGCTTTCACTTGTGTCCAACTGACTGATACACACCTGCTGTAATTCACACCTCACACTGTGGCTCAGGCACTCTCCAGCAAACCCCTTTATTAAAGAAACTGGTTACTTGTCCATGGATATTAGTGTTGAGCTAGTCTAGGAATATCTCAGGAGACAGCAGATATGCAACCCAGCCATACTATGCAACAATAAGCATTCTACTTACCATTAATAAACTCTTCACTTGAATGCTGGCCTTTACAGCAGATCACAGAGCGATGGGTTACACTATCCTACATGAGGAAGAAGCCGTCCCATGGTACTATCGAGAGAAGATAAGTTTTCAAGAGAAACCAATTTAGAAGCTAATTATAATTTATCTTGCTGATAGTGAGCACAAGAGGAGTAGTGAAAAATAGGCAAGAAATGTACAGGCAGCATAAGCAGTGTCATCACACTTACTGCAAGGAATTTTTATTTCAGTGCCAAAGTTTTCCAGACTAAACAAACATTGAAAGACCTTATGAAGACCTACGTTTTTGCCAAGTCTGAAATTCAGAACAAACTCGATTTTGAGCTTGCAGAAACGTCATTGGCTTTGTGTTGATATGGAAAGTTTCTTTTTTAAGAAAGTTTAGTAACATCTACAGGCTTATTCTTAAACTCTTAAAAATAATAGCAAAACTCAGGGTTGGAAGAGAAAGCATGAGAATTTCAATGTAAGAATTTTGCAGGGATACTCACAAATCACAGAAAATATGAGATTTAGACCAAATAAGCATCATCCCAGCATTAACATCAGGGCAAGGCTGGTGCCATGCTTTTCATGGGAAGCAAGTGACCAGCCAGCAGCTCCAAGAAACAATTTGCATGAGGAGTTGCTCATTTTCATTAGAGCTGGAGAAAAGCACCATGTACAAGCATATGTGATCTACTGACTTCTTTAACTTTAAGGAAATCTTAGGCCAGGTTAATAGATTTTTGTAAAGTACTTTCCAGCACGACAAACATCAGGAGGTTTGTCCTGGAAGGAATGAATGAACTGGCCCAAATGAGGGTTCAGGAGTGACCTGGGACAGGGTAGGCCCTCAGGGAAGAAAGATACAGAGCAAAACAACATACAACAAAACTCACAGCAACAACACAGCAAAGCATTTGTCTTTGTTCATCCTTTAAAGGAGGAGGCTTGTTCCTATAACTTATTTCTGACACTACAAGGGAGCAAACTAGATTGGCAGGTGGGAATGGGAAACCAAGTTTCACACATCTCAATTATTAGAGGCCTGGATCCAATTCAGGACCTAAACAGATTTATATTTGCCAACAACTCTGTTGACTTCATGATGAATGAAGCTAAGGTCTACTTCAATCACAGCTGGAAAATGATATGGAGACACATGGCTCCACATTCTCCTGAGAAATAAAAGAGAGGTGCAAGTGCAAATGCCCTGCACGTATTTGTAACCCTGTTCACTGCTGACATGATAAGAGCAACATATGACAGATATATAATGTCTCAATCACCTGAACAGCACATGAGGAGCAAGTGATGAAAGTTTCTCTAGCATACTGCAGTGAGCACCTCATTTCCTCAATCCATGAGATACCTCCCCTCTCCATTTCTGTCTCTCTGGGTACACTGCCATCTAGCTCTAATCTTCTGGAGAAGATTTTCCTCGACTTGGTTTCACTGAGCCTTGTTATGATAGAGATCTGCTCTAAAACACTGTGGCAATGCACTGTCCGAACGAGGACATGACAACAGCCTCGTGGGCTATCCACCGAGCCTTGCTGCTGGAGGAGACATGAAGGCGGGAGCTGGCAGAAAGCAGACGACTGCTACAATGCAAAGCAGTTAACTGCAATAATGTAAACAGTTACCATAGATGGGGACGCCTGATGCAGTAGCAAGAGCCAATCAGCAGTGTGGCTATGCGCGTGAACAGCTCGTGGACAGGCTGTGTGCCCAACCAGGGAGCAGCGTGTCTCGTGGACTGACTTCGGATAGATATAAGTATAGCTCTGTAGAATAATAAAGTGGCTTCAACTGTGACCATATTGGTACGTCATTGAGTCCAATATTCTGCTCCCGCAAAACACAACTTCATTCTTTGCACTAATTTCCACTCTAGCTAACTGTCTTTCGCTACCTGTTACTGTATGTAATCTTATCAGTTCAAATCAGCTTGGGTTAGCCTATGTCTCACTACTTGCAGCTCACAAGAGCCATTATTGATCATAGAATCATTTTGGTTGGAAGAGACCCTTAAGGTCAAGTACAACCATAACCTAACTCTGGCACTAAACCACATCCCTGAGAACCTCATCTCTACATCTTTTAAACACCTCCAGGGATGGTGACTCAACCAGTTCCCTGGGCAGCCTGTTCCACTGCTTCACAACCCTTTCCATGAAGAATCAACTCCCAATAATTCACCATCTCCAGATACTTGTGGCTTTGCTACTTAGCATTGGCTTATGCAGATGAGACCTTTTATTTCTAAATGGTCCTTCTAACCAGCCAGATGGCCAGTTTTGCAAGCTGACTTTAAAGTATTTGGTACCCACATACATTTGGAATGACTCACTTTTTCTAGAGAGACACTGGCTGACACATCTGGACATACACAGAACTATCAGTGTAGGAAGGGAAGGTGAATCCCTCCAAAGGGTATTTATGCAGCCTTCCAGAGCACTGTGCCATCAGATGCTGAACACCTACATCTATGTGTATAAACATAAGCAAACATGATATGTAAAACACTGGCCAAAGCAGGTTTAGTTCATACAACTGAGACTGGATACATCCATATCAACAGAATCTCCACATTGAAGTCTCCAAATAGGCCCTAAGAATCAGCTAAGTGAAGAACTCTATGCTGCATAATAAATAAAATTTAATATAATTAGATTATTTGAGTAATTAAGTAGACATTAAAAATATTCAGTGTATTCCTTCTCTGCTGGGAGCCTTTTCCCTCCAAGTGTTTGTTTCTGTTCCATGGATGCATTTTGCCCCCGATGAGGTATACCAGCAATTATACTAACTGTCCTACTACTTTTTAGAGCTATTAATATTTTTAGAGCTACTAATTATAAACAAATATTATTGATTAATTAAATATTAATTAGTTAATTAATATTAAGCTCTTAATTATAAACAAATATTTTAGAGCTATTAATATTTTGTTTAAGCAAGCAGATACATTGTCATGAAGACAAAAAGTGAAGTGATGGATTTTTAAGAAAAATAATTTTCACAGACGATTTGAAGACTGTCTGAAATTAGGTTCTTTCTCATATGATATTTTATTTGTATGTGTCTGGTTTGTATTTGGGCACAACTGATGCCACTATTGGAGATACTGGTGAGTCCCTTATTGCCAGTGCTATTGCAGCCCTACAAATGGAAGGCTGGTGATTAACAAAAAGTTGCAAGAAGTTGTGCTTTGCACGTTTTTGAGATTTGGCTTTGTCCAGGAATGGAGACAGCCAATTACTTGCCCTCATCAACTCCTCTGACAAGTGCCAGAATGATCCAGGAGTAAGAGACTTGTATTTGCCTACCATTTTACTTGCCCTTTGTTGCATTTAGCTTTCTGTTTCTTGAAAAAGTATGTCCTTGAGAGACCTTACACATACTTGGCTACCAGCCTTCTCCAAAACAGTGCAAAATACTATAGTTGTGCTGAAAGGACAAATTCTCCCTGCCTAACTTTGATGATTGTTTATTGATTTTCCCCCTATTTTTAAGTTCCCGTGTATTGGTGACAGTTTAAGTAGCGTTTGGGGCTTGTGTGTGCCAATATGTTCAATATATGGAGCTCTAATTAAAAAGGAATGTTCCCTGAAAATACAAAGAACTCGGGCAATTAAAAGAACAATGTGATTCTATTTGCATTTTCCAAAGTCAGCAGCAAACTGCCAAATTGCCTCAACAAAAACTGAGGCAGAGGTTGCAGTTCTAGAGAGCAAATAGCAAGACTGAATAGCAAAGCAAAACAAAAGTATCCACACATCCATGATACTTAGATCAAACAAAAAGCACATTATGAGGCACAAGACAAAGGCACTAAGACACTTCACATCCTACAATTAAAAGGAAGAATCTCCTGTAGCTTGAATCATTGAGAGACAAAGGACATAATTTATGGAAATAGTTATCATTTTTGTTTCTTCTTTTACAGATTTATTTAGAACTTATGTTTTATTACATTTGTCTGAAGTAAAACCTGCATAACAGATTTTGGGGTTCTCAGTATACCATAAATTTAGATTGCTAATATTCAGGAGAAAAAAAAATATGCAAGAAGACATTTTCTATTAATATCTCTCTTCCTATAGCTCACAATAACTATATGTTATGAGCTAAATTCTAAGCTCTGTGAAGGAAAACTTCAGTATGATGCTGAAAAAGCACTAGATACAAATACAGATATTTGGGATAACTACTTGAGTATGTCAAAACCCAGGCCCTAATGATCCAATATCAAAGGAAAATGAAAGAACTGGGAATCCTCTACTTATATTGAAGAAGCAGTAGTCTATAGAGCTTAATTCCATGCTTCTCCAAAGGTAAATGTGTTAGAAACATACTTGTCATTTTTCTCCCAAAATTGTGTTTGGCAACAAATTGTTTACAGTACTGTTTGTGTAAGTGAACAAACATAATAAAAGCACCATACCTCACATATTAACAAAACTTGGAAATGTTATTGCAATTTCTACTTTAAAAAGCTTGAAAGACTTTACAACATGAACATACCATGAAATAGTAGTTGTGTGAGATTTGTTTACTAAGACAAAGAATTCATTCATTTATTCACCTTTTGAAAGTTATTTTTATTCTTTTCTCAAACCAGAAAACCCCTTCCGACCAAAAATAAGCTATTAAAATAGTGACAGTAACACTGAATTTATTCCAGAACTAGCACTCACAACACATACACTAATTAGAGTTGTAAGTGCAAAATTTAGGAATTTCAATATTAAAGTATGGAAATGCTAGAATTGAAATACGAATTCTTTTTACAAAACATTTTGAAGCAAAAAAGTACATATATACACTAAAGTCTGAAAAATCTATTGCAGAGTAAATATTTTTGTGCCTTTGAATAATTAGTAAAAATATCTGCCAGAAAACTGAGGGCATATCTATTTCTAAGCACATAGAAACACAGAACAGTGCACTTCATTATAACATAAATCTTTATGTTGGTCCCAAAATTATTTGTGTTTCACATAATTGTTTTCACTATTTTAATCTATTTTTTAATTGAGATAAAGAAATATGTAAGCGAACTGAAATAAACTTTCTTATAAAATACTTCGGTTATTTTTGGTTAAATGATAATACAAAAATTTGACCTACCATCTGGAAAATTCACAAAGCAGAGAAATGGCTTGCTCTCTGTGGCTTGGTCCTTTGCACTGATTTCTCTGCTGTAGCTTGTACCAGATATTTCTGAGAACTCTTTTTAACTGGCTTGTGCAATTCTTATCTGTAGGAGAAAGATATACAGCTTCATTTCAAGACACCTCCCACTGAACAGAGCAGAACATGCAAATTACTGTGGCTACCTATTAGAGATGACACCTCACAGTTCCAATTAATCAGATATCTTTTACCAATAGCATAGGTTTTCCACTAATCACAAAATATTCTATTTTAGCATGATTATTCTGCAATAAACCTGTTGGCTGGTTATTGGCTTTCTCACATGCCTGGGGAGAAGAAGGGACCCTGAGCCAGCAGAGGGAGCTTTGAAACAGATTTTGTTTGAAAACAAGTGGCAGCTTTACCAAGTCTAGTCAGCCAGCATCTCCTGGAGAACAGCTCTAAAAGTTCCAAGAGCACCAGGAACACTTTTCAGTGAAGGAAATTGCTTCACTGAAACTAAGCTGATAAAAGAAGGCTGCTGAGACCATTGTTCAAGACTGCTGAGCAGCCTTCCAAGCATCAACACTAAACCTGGACCCACCAGATCAAAGGCCCCAAACTATCCCCTTTTGTGCAGCAGCCAGCCTAAAGAGGCAATTTCAGCACCAAATCAGCCAAATTCCAGGGGACAAATCAGCTTGCACATCTTAGTAGAATAACCCCTAAAGACATTTTGGGAATCAACTGTTCATTCTTTCTTTCTTGAACTAAAAAAAGATTTTATACTATGCTCATTCAAACTCTGATTTTCCCCTGGGGGAGTTATGAACACCATTTGTCACCTCCAGTGTTACTGGGATTCTGCTGTCAGCGTGCAGCGTCTCGACATCAAGATACAAAGATGTAGCAATTATATGCCAGTATGCAAAAATCTTACTGATGTCAAACCCATGCTTTCGTTAGTTCTTAGTATAGCATTTCCTTTGGAGTGGCCTGGGGGTTGCACTTCTCATATGACACAGAAAATGCAGAGAAGCCTAGAGAAAAATACCACCAGCAACAATGAAATCTCACAATGCTTGGGTTGGCTGGTCAGGGTCAGCTCAAATCCCTACCTTGAAAAGCTCACAAACCATGCCTGCTCAGGTTTGTGCAGTTTCAGCAGAATCAAGGCCTTCCTCATTTCCTGACATAAGTAACCATCTGCATTCAGTGGCAGACTCAGTATCCTCTCGCAACAACATGTCAGGTTACTCTAGGGAAAGGTTAAATATATTCAGGACAAGCTAACTTCCATTGTCTGAACACAGAATAAGTTCTTCTGTCATGAAGTCCACTGAAACCTAGATCAGAGAGGCTCACTGTGTTGGTCCATACCTCACAAGAGCCCTTAATTCCATAATCTGTTTCCCATCCCCAGGTTACTCCCAGATCAAGATGCAGGAAGGAAACTGAGCTCATGGCTGAAGGAGATATTGCCTGCTGAGCAAAGGCCATTCTGCAGCTTTCGTAAGAAACTACAATCAATGTTGAATGCTTCATAACTGCTGGCCCAGCTTCTAAAAAATTTCCTATTTGATAGGTATGTAGAAAAATGTGCTTACAGAAATACGTAAAAAGTTTACTTGAGGAGTTAGATTCATCATACTCCTTTGGCAACCCGTACGCATAGCACTTCAGTAAGGAAGAGCATCATCCATTCTCCAAGCAAAGAGGTCAAGAAGTGATGTACTTATACTGAAGCAGGGAACAGTTAGGCAAGACAGCAGGAAACATCTTTTAACAGGATAGGTAGTGAAGCACTGGAAGAGTTTGCTGGGAACCTAGTGGAGCTGTCAACCAGGTGTTAGTGTTCTGGTATTGGTATCAAGATGCTGTAGCTGGCCTTACAGGTCCCTACTAGCACTATGAGTCAGTGGTCCAGAGACTCAGCTCTCTGTGATTCAATGGCTGGTTTTGGTGCAGTATGGCTGTATGAACTTAGCATAACTGTGTTGGCAAAATTACTTCTGACTTGTGAATCGTATGCAAGTTAAAGCCATGCTAGATACAGAAAGTGAAAACACAGATAGAATGAAGATACTGAGATCACAAGAGTTAGGAGTTCAAGCATTCAAGGGGAAAAAAGATGACAAGAAAAAAGATAAAATCCTGTGATAAAAAGCTGAGATAGGAAAAGAGCAACTCAGCAACCTCAGGTTTCACCCTGCTCCAAGAAACAATGCTTAGTCTAGCAGTGTATTAGCCCTGGCTGTCTAATACCTCTATGAACCAGGAAATAATTGCTGTGTGCATTTCTTGCACCCTGCTTGCAGACTGTCATTGCACATAGCAGAGGACACCTGGACAGAAGTGACCCTGGCAGGGAAAGTTTCACTATCTACGTTTGTTGAGGCCAACCTAGGGAAGTACTGATGGAGTTAGCAAATGGTCGGATGTCAGGAAAAGCTGTCGTTGGGTGTGTCCATACCCAATGGTAGGTCAAGTGTTTTTTAGCTGGTGGGGATCCACCCTACTGATGTTGCAGTGCCCTTCCTGTTCCTCTGTGTTATGATGCCCTACTTGCAGCTAGCATAGCTAGCTTTGTGCAAAATCTGAATCATGCTTTGTGCAAAAGAGAAATTTAAAATATTTTTTCAATGGTTATAATATTCTGAGGGTGATAGACTCCTTTTCTCCCAAGATAAGAGTTGCCCCTGGTCTTTAGCATTAATCGTGCAATCCTATTACCACCCACATTGTGACAAAGATGAATGGCCTGCTCCCCAAATAGCTCTGCTGGTTCCTGTCATTGAGAAGTTGGAGACAGTTATCCCAAGAAGACACTGTTAGGGGGTACATGCCCAATCAGAGTGTATTGGGTTTATGTAGCAAGACTTGGGGGTTTGCAGCAGTGGCTTCACATATTTATGAAGGGGTAAAAGCTGCTGTACAGCAACTGTGAGAGACTAGTGAGAGAATGTGAGAGAAACAACCCTGCAGACACCAAGGTCAGTGAAGAGGGATGGGAAGGGGCTGCTCTAGGCACCAGAGTAGAGATTTCCCTGCAGCCTGTGGAGAAGATCATCGTGACACAGGTTGTTCCCTTGCAGCCCATGGAGGACAACGGTGGATTGTGTGGCAGTTGCGCTTTCCCCCCACCACATCCTGAGAACTGGTGCGGCAGTTGCACTGGTAGCTGCCCATCCCCTCTCAGAACTGGGACCTTCAATAGGGCAGCTAATGGCTCTCTTCATGAATGCCCACACTCGGGAGCCGGGGGGTGGGGGGCGCGTAGAGAAGCTGAGAAGCTTCTGGAATGCCCACAGTCAGATCTGAACAGACTATAAATGGAGTTCCCACCAGGGACTCCCTTTGTGTGGTCTCCTCGGAGCTGCGGGTCTGCCGTGCTGCCGGAGTCCCTCCCCTTAGACGGAGAAGCCATCCAAGGTAACCTCCCGGGATGGGGAGCGCCTCACCTCCACGTGTGGGTGAGTGATAAATTACTGAATATATGCTTTAATAAGTCCTCGCCTGGTAGGCGAGTGTAAATTCCTCGTCTGGGGCAGACGAATGTAAAGTCCTGGCCACAGCAGGCTAGTGTTTATCTCTTATGGGCAAAATGGGGCAGAGAAGGCTCTGGTTTGTTTTCTTGTGAGTGCGTATATGCACCCTGTGGATCCTCATTATTCTTATTTCACTGCACCCCAAATAATCTCCTAACCTAATATCTGAACCTGTATCTCATGTTATCGGAGTGCTAACTAATTGTATAAACCCCATTTCTAATTGGTTTATCAGCGGTACTTTTCCAGCCAGAATAAAGTTTGTTTTGGACCTTGTTGTCCACCTAAACTTATTTTGGAATGCCTCCATGACATTTAAATGGCGCAGTGAGCAGGGTATTAAAAATAGAATTATTTCGGGATTACAGCTGTAATAATCCTCCCGCAACTGCCTGCATTCAGGCTGAAGTGAAGTGATTTGGTCCTGAAATTATCGTAGCTGTGTGTGCTGTGTTCTGTATTGCCGTGTGTGTGCTACTGTTTGTCCTGCGTGAATGCCTTAAGCAAACACAGGACCAGTCAGGGAGATGTGATTATAAGAGGCAGCTGGAAATAGATCATTTGAGAAGGAGGTTGTATTTGTTAGAAATAAAGTGGTTGAGGGCGGAATCGCTATGGGAGGAAAAGCACATGCGTTTGTTAGAACAAAGGAGATGGTGTTTGTTAACCCAGGCAAGACCCCCGCCCAGAGCTCCCCAAATCCGGGAAGTAATTGCGAGCCTGGGGCACCGGTGTGTAAACGAGGACTGGGATGGAGATACCTGGGGAGATTCTGAAAATAGTGCTGATAAGGAGGAGGTGGAGACATAGTATGTGCGTCCTCTCATTAGAACTGAGACCCATGCAGGACCACGGGGTGGAAACCCCACCCCAGACGGCTTCCTCCGGACAGCTCCCCGGCGCCCCGGGAACCTGAACTCGGCGACTTGCAATCTAAATTCTCACACAAGCCGGGCGAGATAGACACTGAATATCTTTGGTATGTTCCACTTATGGGGGTTGATCAGATATCACTGAGTAATGAGGAAGTTGCGGGCTTTTGGGAACTTGATGTGTTTTCAAGTGATAGTCTGGAAGGCTCACCCCCCACTCCGGGAACGTGATGGGAACAAAAGAGTTTGGAGAACAGGCTGCGAGTCTCCCCCAGGCAGCTCCCCCCCAGCTGAGGAAGGTGGAAAGACCGACACCATTAGTGTAGAAGGGTTGCCGGAGCTAGTTGAGGGCGTTCAGGGTCTGAGAGAGGGTTACAGGGACTTCCCCCCCGCTGTGGCTGCACCGGTAAATCTGACCCACCTTCAGCCGCTTGAGCTGCCGAACGCCTTAAAGATACATGTCCAGTCCCGCAGGGAGAGAATCCAGGCGGCCATCTACCTTAGCATGCAGAACCCCCGAAATCCTCCTGCACGTGTATTAACCTGGGCTGAAATCCTGCACAATTTAGGCACCATGCAGACAATGAACCCTCGCTTCCTGTGGGACCCGGGAGGTCACACGGAGAAAACGAGTCGCGATCCTCCCCCGCTCCGCGATCGGCGGAGCGGAGCGGAGCGGAGCCGCCTGTGGCGCCCGGCCTCGCCAGCAACCCCCCCACGGAGGTAGAGGGGAAAAAAAAAAAAAACAGAAGCTGCGGCTTGGGACCTGGACCGCCCAGCCCGCTTAGTAGCTGATAAGGGTGCTTAGAGTTTGAGAGGCACAGGGCAGAAGCAGCTGCCAATCAGGACCTTGCAATTTACCTCTGCGCTGTTGCAGCTTAAGGGAGCTGCTAATATTAAGGTTTTGCAAATTGCTCCTGCTTTGCTATCTAAGTAACCTGCACTCCTAATATCCCCTGCTGAATGCAGCAAAACGAGGCATTATGGAGGTCGTTAATGATCTTGAAAAAAAGATAATCAGCCACACCCATTCTTCCCATGTCTGATGAGCAGTGGTGCTTGACGAAGATATGCTTTTCATGATTCCCCTCCAAGGGAGGAAGGCAAAGCATAATTTGCTTTTCTCCAAAATCAGGGCATCTTGCCCTGAGAGGTTGCTAACAGACAAAGGGTCACCGCCCCCACTCCTCGAGGGGGTGGCACAGAAAGCAACAGTAAAATGGGAAAACCCACTGCATTAGGGAACTGCTGGAGGGAGTCCAGCGCAGGGCCACGAAGATGATTAAGGGAGTGGAGCATCTCCCTTATGAGGAAAAGCTGAGGGAGCTGGGTCTCTTTAGCTTGGAGAAGAGGAGACTGAGGGGTGACCTCATTAATGTTTATAAATATATAAAGGGTGAGTGTCACGAGGATGGAGCCAGGCTGTTCTCGGTGACAACCAACAGTAAGACAAGGGGTAATGGGTTCAAGCTGGAACACAAGAGGTTCCACTGAAATTTGAGAAGAAACTTCTTCTCAGTGAGGGTGACGGAACACTGGAACAGGCTGCCCAGGGAGGTTGTGGAATCTCCTTCTCTTGAGATATTCAAAACCTGCCTGGACACATTCCTGTGTAACCTCATCTGGGTGTTCCTGCTCTGGCAGGGGGATTGGACTAGATGATCTTTTGAGGTCCCTTCCAATCCCTAACATTCTGTGATTCTGTGATTCTGTGATTCTGTGATTAGTGTCCAGTGGATAGTCCCGGACTTCTAACAGCTACAAAGCCCGGTTCCAAAGGGACCAAGGTCTGTCTTTGTGTTCTCTTGCAGGACAAAAGGCAGATGAACAATCCTGACCGCTCCAACATAAGGACGGGGTGGAAGAAGCTCCAGCTGAAACTGGGTGGTGGTTAAAGTCAGTCTTTGGAATGAGAGTCATGCCAGGGTGACATCAACAAACCATTGAGGAAGATCTGTGCCTGCGTGTGTAAGCAATTGGTCTTAACAGAACCCTGTCACCTGAAATGTGCTTTTAGAGGCTCCCTAAACAGAATGACTGTCCAAAGCCAGGCCATATTACACTTGATCCTATTGAAGGAAAAGGTGTATACTGGAAGCTGTCTACATCCTGAGCATCTGGGTGCCATCACAAGAACCACCACAAGGACAAATAACAGAGGACACAGGGGCAATTGTTGCCATGCTGGGGACCAACTGATAAGAACTTTCACTGTATTTGTTTTCTTTATCAGGATGGCTAACCAGCCTCCTCCAATATTTGTTAATAACTGTAATTGTTGTAATTTGCACTATTCTATTGTTTATTAACAGGTTGATTTGTGATGATAATGATAACAAGGAGATGACACATAAGGTATGGTGATCCACAGCGGACATTAAAACTCACCAACAGAATACCCCCTTTGACTTTGGAGGCAAGAGGTGACTGCACCACCACTCCAAAGTGGTCTATCAGATCATGACTGTGGTCACGGGGTGGATTGTGTGGCAGTTGCACTTTCCCCCGCCCCATGCCCTGAGAACTGGTGCAGCAGTCGCACTGGTATCTGCCCATCCCCCTCTCAGAACTGGGACCTTCAATGGGGCAGCTGACGGCTGTCTTCGTGAAGGCCCACACTCGGGGTGCGGGGTGTAGAGAAGCCAAGAAGCATCTGGAATGCCCACAGTCAGATCTGATCAGACTATAAATGGGGTTCCCGCCGGCGACTCCCTTTGTGTGGTCTCCTCGGAGCTGCGGGTCTGCCGTGCTGCCGGAGTCCCTCTCCTTAGGCGGAGAAGCCGTCTAAGGTAACCTCCCGGGATGGGGAATGCCTCAGCTCTGCATATGAGTGAGTGATAAATTACTGAATATATGCTTTAATAAGTCCTCGCCTGGTAGGCGAGTGTAAATTCCTCATCTGGGGCAGACGAGTGTAAAGTCCTGGCCACAGCAGGCTAGTGTTTATCTCTTATGGGCAAAATGGGACAGAGAGGGCTCTGGTTTGTTTTCTTGTGAGTGCGTATATGCACGCTGTGGATCCTCATTATTCTTATTTCGCTGCACCCCAAATAATCTCCTAACCTAATATCTGAACCTGTATCTTATGTTATCGGAGTGCTATCTAATTGTATAAACCCTATTTCTAATTGGTGTATCAGCGGTACTTTTCCAGCCAGAATAAAGTTTGTTTTGGACCTTGTTGTCTGCCTAAACTTATTTTGGGGTGCCTCTGTGACAAGCAGATACTCACCTGCAGCTCACTGAGCACTCCATGCTGGAGCAGGTAGATGTGCCCTGAGGAAGCTGTAGCCCATAGAGAGCCCATGTGGGGGGGCAGGCTCCTGGCAGGAGCTGAGGTCATGGAGAGGAGCCCACCACTCACACTGGAGCAGTATGTTCCTGAAGGCTGCACGTCATGGAAAGGACCCACACTGGAGTAGTTCATGAAGAACTGTAGCCCGTGGGAAGAGTCCACATTGGAGAAGTTTGTGAAGGATTGTCTCCCATGGGAGAGACCTCACACTGCAGCAGGGGAAGAAAGTGAGGAGGAAGAAGCAGCAGAAGCAAAATGTTTTGAACTGACCACAACCCTTGTTCACCATCCACCTGTGCTGCTTGGGGGAAGGAGGTAGAAGGGTTGGGAGTGAAGGTGAGCCTGGGAAGAAGGGAGGGGTGGTGGGAGCGTGGTTTTAGTTTTGTTTTATCTCTCATTATCCTACTCCGTTATTAATTTACAATAAATTAAATTAATTTCCCCAAGCTGAGTCTCATTTGCCCTTGACGGTAATCGGTAAGGGATCACCCTGTCCTTATTCAACCCGTGAGCTTTTCTTAGTATTTCCTCCCCCTGTACTTTTGAGGGAGTGGGGGTGACAAAGCAGTTCAGTGGGCACCTGGCAGCCAGCTAAGGTTGACTGGCATGGCAGGGTACTACACAACAGTAGATAAGGATGTGCATGTGGACAGAAAAGGACTAATAAGAATTCGAGTGTTACAAAGCCATCAATATTTTCACCATACTCATCTTTCTCTTTCGTCCCACCAAGGCAGAGCCATTAAGTCTCTTATCAGATCTTCAGCTCCACTGAAGTTGCCAGCTAGAGTACTAAAGTTCAGAGGATGCAAAATGGAGGTGAGAGTATCTTGAATGAAGCAATTGGCTAAAGTATATATCTGTCCTTGTTAATGTGGCTGGCATGTATTTACTTTTGGGTTGCATATTGATATGTTACTTGAGAAGTTATTTGATCACCGGCAGTTTATAGAAGATCCTAACAATGCTCTTAAGTTTGTCAGGCCAAGGACAATATTCAAACAAAAATCTTAACATCTTCACCAAAGCCTTTGCATCTTAAAACCAGATTCCCTTTCTAAAGTAGTTCTGAACTTCTCTGCTTCGTGCTTTGTCCCAGAAGGAAAGCAGCTGCTCCACCATCCCGCAGAGGCTGGACACAGCCAGCCAGAACAAAAATAACAGCAGCTGTTCTGAATGTCATCAGCAATATCCCTGTGGAAAGACAACAAAGCCCACCAGAGAGATGATCGGTGCAGTACATCTGTTGCTCCTATGGAAATAAAAATACTCCACTGAGTCTCCAGGGTCTTCCATTCTCACAGGTGGTCCTGTCCTTGGATACCAGAATGACTTACACTACAGAGGTGAGAGTGAGTCTGAGCAGGCAAGTGTCTTTGGGCCAGAAATCTATCCAAAGTTTATCCACAAAAGAAAAGCTGAATAAACCAACATTCCTGTGTCCAAATAATTTCAGGACACAGTCAAGATGTGCCTGAGTGAAGTCTTCCAAATTTTAAGTCAAAGACCATTAGATCCAAGAGGTCATTGCTTGGTGTAACAGCATAGACTAGTTCCAGAAGTCCCAGGCTCTTACAACCAAGTATTGCTCTGGAGTGCTTGGGAAGCTTCTTACCTCCTTCTGTGCAGCACCCCCTCTATTTCCCATTACTGTGGAAACAGAAGATTATTCAGCACATTGCTGTTGTTCCTATTTGACTTCTTTTCCCGAGAATAAGAAATCACTTCTACACGATATCTTAGGAAATCTACAAATACATGGCACTCCGGAAATAATAATTCAGATGCAAACGACACAGTTCTTATAATTTACAGAACTAAACTGAATTGAGATTCTCTGGAAAGTCATTGAAGGTAATCTGTAAGTTGTTAACGAAGGATATTGTTTATAATGACTTCTTACTAATTAGCCTTGTTTGTTCCTTAATGTATATGAATTTCTGGAAGTTAATGTCTTGCTGATAAAAGAGAGTCATGACATACTGACAGTTTGCAAGAGCAGAGCTTTAGTTGTAAACATTATTTATATTTTTGATAATATAGTATTTAAGAAAATTTCTTATTTTTTCTATAGGTTATGGACTGGGTTTTTAGAAGAATATTTTTATGATAATTATCTCATTATATTTATTATCAGATCTGGCTGCAACTTGGAGTTTGCATTCCCTGAAAGTTTAGAATATTTTGGAACAAAAAACAAGGCTTGTCATGAAAAATAGAATTTCTGAGCTTTTCCTATAAGAGGGAAATATCACCCACCTTATTTTATCTAGAATAAAAAAGTCAACATTTTTATTAGTTTTCCTATAGCTGAAGCAACCAGACGTCCAGACCCCAAGGACACCCCAGGCAGAGTTCAGAAATCCTTAGAGCGCCTAACCCTCAGGCCTTAAAGCACCTGTCAAAGCAGGGAGGGCTATGAGCATGAAAACCTTCTCTCGTCCTGGCTTCCAGCAACTATTATAGTTACATGGAAACTAGGACAGATTATGTCAGCAATTGGGCTGTTTATTGTAGAACTGTATGTAACCAGTTTGGCCAGCCAGCTGCAAGAAATTTTGAGAATATAGACAGTTACCTATCTCTGTAACCTGTAGAGATACCAAATGGCATGCAGAGTTCCTTTCAGCATTTATTACCTGAGGTTTCATGCTTGTTTCCTTCACAATGAAAACATAAATTCAACACAACCTTTTTTCATCTCCCTTTCTAACCAAAACTCCTCTGTTTATGGAAAACCTTTTTGCAGGTCTCTGCATTATTTCCTGGGAAGGCTTCTTGGGAGATGAGCTGTTCCAGGAACCAAGCTTATTTTCACATCAATCTACAGTGATGTCCTCATCCACGGTCATCATGCCTACTCCCCCTCCATAACACAGTCCCAGTGTATTAATTGCTCAACTTTCTATAGTCCCCCAGGTCAAACTCTTTGTTTCTGTAGGGTTCTACATGGAAAACAACCTGTATGTACTGCTGCAAACCCAGGCAGGTCTTCACTAGGGCTACTTCACAGGCTTGAGAGGTCTTTGTGTGCAACAATTTGGCCTGCCAGGTACCAATAAGAAACAAGAGTTGCTGGGAAGACACAGGAGCAGCCCTACCCCATCTGCTTTCCCAGTAGGACGTCGGTGGTATAATACAGGCAACCCACTACTACACAGGAATTCGGTGTTGAATGGTGGAGTTACTTCACATTAGGCAAATATTTTTAAAAGCCATTTATTCTTTGGATTTTGGGTCCATGGATGACTTCTGGGAGGCAGCTCTCTGAGGCAGTGGAGCACAAGCTCCCCCAGAGACCCTGTGAGGAGGTAAACTCACAGCTAATCAATGCCTACATTATAAATATGAGTCATCAGCATAGATTCAGCCACAAATGGAGGTCAGTTCACATCTGTGTTTTTATCCAAAAGTGTTCAATTAGAAATGTCTCTGTTCTGCCTGATTTCCACGGCCAGCAGCAGAGCTTGCGCAGTCTCCTAGCAGCTTCTGAGGACCTCAGTGCCTTCAAGAACTGCAGGTTTCAGGCACTCCTATCTAATAGCTCTCTGACTCTGTGACTACAGGCCAAACTGCTCCTAAACGTATGCTCTACAACTAAAAACCTGCAGAAGCAAGCGTGCCCGCGACCTCCCACATTAGCAGTGAAGAATGTGCTCTGCATTGTACAACACAAGCAGGTACATCTCTGTCCTCCTCTCACCACATTACAGCCTCAAACACCAGAGCCCAACAGCCATACTAACCAGCTGTGGCTCTCGGACACACCAGTCTGGAAACGTCGGAAAGTTCCTAGATCCTGTGAAACTAATGGAAATGCAAAGGCCACTCCGTCAGTCACTTTTGTAGCAGAATGATTGCTTTTGGGCAGTGGATAAATTTTTGTGGAAAATCCCATGAGATCAGGGGGCCTTAAGCTTTATTTGGTTTGTTATTGTTAGTCACTGATCTACACAAACCACTGTTCTTGGAGAAATAATCTTACCAACACATCGAAAGAGATCAGCTTTCCTTCCCAGGTACCTGGGAAGGCCATCTTGGGGTCATCTTGTATTTTCTCTGAAAACAGCCTAATGTTCAGCAGCTGCCAAGAGGGCAAACAGATTGTGAGGAATTAGTTATTAGGAAAAGAATAGAGAACAAACCAGGAAATGTTATTATACTGATGCAACATATCCTTATCTTGAGCGCTGGATGCAGTTCTGGTCATGAGTGACAAAAAGGATATAATAGCATGAAAAAAGTTACTAAAAAGAGCAGTAGGGATATCAGAGGTACAGAGGGTTTTTGCTGCAAGGATAAACCAAATTGACTGGCACTCTGCAACTGAGAAAAGGGAGGAATTTTGGCACTAGGAAAAAAATCACACAGTGAAAGATTTTTCAGTACCTCTCATGATAAAAGAAATAAGGAAATGATTAGGCATATGGTTAAAGCAGAGAAGAGTCTCACATAAATAAAACCAGAAGCTAATTGCCACATGAAGTTGCCAAGAGTAAATGCACAGTTTGGATCAAAAGGCATGATTCAGATTTAAGAAGGAGAAATACATTGATCACCATAAGATGCTGTTGGAAAAGCTACTTTAATCCGAGGATGTCCCTCCCATATGATTGATGCTGGCAGGGTTCATCATGCTCTCCTTCGTTTTTGATGACTTGTGCTTTCGCTTAGCAACAGGATAAAGACCTGGGGACAGGGGGTGGAGGAGGTTGTGCAAACTGATATGATAGTTCTGATTTTCTTATATTAATAAGGAAACAGAAAAAACACAAAAGTGGAGGTAACTCTTATTTCAGTTTAAATTCCTTTTTTTTTTGTCAGTTATTTAATTTCATCTGACAAATACTGTGATTAATAATTCTGCTAAGAGACAAAACAAAAATTTTCCTTCCCTGAAACCAGGAATTCCTGCAGAGCCTGGAGATCTGTTCTCATAAGGTCTCAGGATGTGCTGTTTGAAAAGGCACATTCCTTTCCTCCCAGTGGTTCTTACTTTGGAGCAGAAAAATCTGCTGAAAAAAAGAAGCTCACAGTAAAAAAGTCCCATTCTTCATGTCTCAGAAACAGACATCTGCAGATATATGGAAAAATGCTACTCCAGAGAAGACCCAATGAAACTGATGGATTTTGAGCACTGAAAATAAATATAAGGTGGCAAAGAAACCTTTTATGCCGAGAGATCATTTCCTGTTCCAAATCCCAGTTTCAGTGACATGTCAAAGCCCTTTTGGGAAACTTTCTGGCACAGTCTCTTCTTTGGTCGTTCTTACTACCCTCTTAAGTACAACAAGACCGAGTTCTGTTGCAACCTCACTTGTGCTAGATATTAGGGCCTATGTTCTTCCATTATAGGTATTGCCTTACTGACCATAACTGCACCTTTTTCTTTTTTTTTTTTAACTGTTGAGTCAGCACCATGTGTGTGCAATAGGAAGTAAAACCTATCTGGTGTTCAAATTGCCATTGAAATATTAAGTGAACATTGTTCCACAGAGGTAAGTTCTAGACTGTAGACACATTGCACAGCTTTACAGGGTCAACTGCAGACACCATTTGCATTGAAGTGGGGAAAGTGGGAAAAAGCATGCATACAAAAACAGCTTCTTTGGGCACTTCTAGGGCCCAGCTACACCTTAGTGTCAAAGATAAACCATATTCCACCTCCTTTATCTTTACAAAATAGCAGTTGAAACAAACAGGCCTACCTAAAAGAAGGAAAATCCAAGGATGCTTGGTTTTATTACCTAATGTGTACACATCGGCATCTTTCGGGGTACATAAATATTCCTAATGCAGAAGTAAAATTAAGGAATAAAATTTATAAAAAAATATTAAAAATGGATATGAGTTCAGTGAACATCTCTCCTCCAAAGACTGACAAATCTTGGCAAGTAAGCCCTCATGTACTGTTATTTCACAGAGTCAGCATGCACCATGTACTGGACTCCCAAGCAAGTTCCAGCCACCCCACGTGGTTCGTTCGGATAATTGCACGTGATTGAGTGCTACAGCCCATCCTTGATTACTGATTAGCTCAGTAATGATCTTGAGGCTCTTTTGTCTTAAACAAATAGTCTGACATCCTCAGGTGACATTACATAGGTGCACACTATGTAACACACTAATCACAGGCCAGGCCACTGAGCCAAGGATGCTCCCTGGCCAACTCCAGATCACCTCAGCAGCCTCAGTGCAGACACGGCCACACTGCTGGTGGTGTGATAGGACGGGTGGGTGACATGGAGATGATTGGGTCATAAACTGCACATCCAGACAGCAATAAGATTTGCTATTTTCTTACTTTAAAGAAGTTGCAAACTAGCAGGAGACTTGTCTCCCGGCATTCATTTCTATTACCCAGGAAAAGGGTTATTTTGGTGTATTAGGAAGGATAGAGACAGTTTGCTGTTCCCAAAGGCCATTCAACCCCCACACCAGAGAAATAGCCACAAATTGTCTATCATTCAGGCTCCAGCTGTCATGTATTTCTAGCTAATTGTTGCCTGAATTGGGATTTAGAAAAGAGGACTGACCTATGCCTCAGGGAAAAAACCCATACATCTGATGTCCAGCACTGCCTGAACTCATTCAAGGTCTCTTATATGCTTAAAATAGGCACTCTGCACACTCAGAACCCCATTCTCTGGAGAGGACAAGTATTTCTCTCTAACGTAAAATCATTTACAACTCAGACTAAGAATACTCCACATTGCCCAGACAAGGCTTTCAGTCAGAACACTTACCCAGAAATCAGAAGACCCAACTTCTAAGGTCTCTAGAGGCTTCTACATCACAGGAAGAACCTTCCACCCTGCCCACTGAAAGTCGGATGCTACGTGTTGGGGTTTATAAATCATGGGGAAGACAGAGAACAGCCAAGAGTGAATTTGACTCTAGATGTGTGGTGAATGGACATTAATAAGAAATTTTTATTCTGAGGCTCTGACTCCTTTTAAGTAGGTTGGGCTCCTTCACATTTTCTTTTTAACAGGTAAAACTGCACTACCAGGTAAAAATTGGCCCAGGTACCTCAGAAAGAGCAGAAACCATCTCAGGAGGAGTTGAGGGAGCACATTCTCCTTCAGAGCAAGAGAAGTCACCAGTTTCCTATTGACTGCTCCAACCACAAGGCTAGTATGAGAATAAAGAACCGAGCGGAGGTGCACCATGTATTCAGATTTTATGTGTCATCAGAGCTGTTTCTGCTCTGTTAACATCTATTCTCAGAAGACAACCAACTGACATCATGACTGGAGGTGGAAGTAAACGTTTCCTATTAGTTCTCTCTACTGTCAACAGCAAGGGTCAAGAGTAGCCAATTTAGGGAGTAGAGCTCCCTTCTGATGGTCTTTGAGGTCCTCACCTTCTGCCAGTAACCAGATTAGACCATCTCTTCTCCTTTGGGAGGTATGTGTGTCTAGATTTGGGCAAAGACATTGCCCATAGGCACTGACATTTCTAGCTCTGCAGCGTATCACAGAAGCGATACTACATTCATGCAAATTAATTTATCCTAATTTTCTCTGACAACCAGAAGTTTTCTGACTGGAAGTGCTTGTGTGGAGAACTCTTTCCACTGACTTTCCTCTTGCTGCTGTCTCAAAGCTTGATGATACTCTAAAGTCAGCATAAAGTTTCTGTCAGGTTGGTTTTCTGCTCCAGCAAAACCTCAGGTGTCAGATCTGACCTTTGCATAGCCACAAAGTTTGAATTTTAAGAGCTCATCAGAAATGGCAGTCTGTCATACAAAATAAAAACAGAAAATGGCTTTAATCTCTCTCCACATCACAAGCCACTCTTTTTCTATAAATTCATATGCTAAAGATGAAAAGACACAGTTTTGAAGCAGTCGTAAGTAGAACAGCAACTCTGTAGCTGATAAGCCAATGAAGGAAACATATCTGTAAAGCAATTTCTACATTATATACTCTTTGGAAAATAGCTGGGAGATACTAAAGTCCTTGAATTATTATTCTTATTTAAAATATCTTGTACAGTTTGTGTTGTCTTTTTGGAGTAGTTTATTATGAAGTTTCAGAAAATACTGAATCACACTACAAGACTGTGTCAGATGAGAAAATCTAAATCAAAGAAAAATTCTCTGTAAACACTTTAAATCTAGATGGAAACTACATACACTTAGCGAAAGAAATAGAAAAGTAACAAGATTGTGGCATGTTTTCCAGTATATTAATCACAGCAGAAGATTAGCATATCAACCCAGTATAGCAGCACACACCTCAACTACATTTTCAAGAAACAGCATGAGGAAAGCAGGGACATCTCGCTGGTCCGCAGATTTCAGAAGAAACTTTCAAATGCACTAATAGGTATTTCAACGAATGTTAGTATAACCTCCTCCATCCAGCATGAAGAGGAGTGAGATTATGTGGAAAAAAACCCCTCAGACTGTACACTTCAGTGGGCATATCTTTCAGTTATGTTTCCTTTCAGTCAATCAATCAGCTTCCCCCTGTAACCATTTTTTCCATCAACTTCAGCTTTGTCTCCTTAAGGGAAATTCCACTTGCCAGTAAATATTTCCTATGTTCCAGCTAAAGTAGAATTGAGTAATTCTGATTATCTTTTTCTTTATTTTTTTTTCTTTCTTTTTGTTGTTGTTGCTCTTTTGAGCTGGAGAATAGAAAGCCTAGAATGCAAATCATACCACTAAATAGCATCTGCATTTCATTGTAATGGACAATTCCATCTACCATCATAGCTAAAAAGGTGGAATTTAAGGAAGTCATAAGTAGTATTTGTCATAACTATTCAGAAGCTCATATTTACTCTAGGAGAAGTACTTACAGGTACTTTTTTTTTCGCTTTCATTCTTTATATAAGTCAGAGTCAACTGAACTCACTGTAGGTCAATGTGCTCGTTTGTATTCTATTACTACCTCCTATTTTTTCTGGTTTGGTCAGTGAAGTCAAACAGTGTCTGGAAAGAAGCAGCTAACTTCTTATGACTGAAATTCTGGGTAAATTAATGAGAAGGAAGAAGCACCCGGAAGTTTCAGTCAAAATGTAATATCTAATAGGAAGCAGTAAAAGTATCACCTGCATCAAGACAAAATAAATATTTATGTTCCAAAGACTAAGACAATGGAATAGTGATGATAAAAGAAGTAGAATCTCCTCTAGCAAAATGTTTCCTGGTGGTTTTCACCAACAGGTTCCCTTCAGATGGTCCATTAAAGCTTGAAAAGACAAAGAATAAGTTTACTGTGACAAACAATGGAAATACCAGATCCTGAACCAACAAACAGATAGTTGGGGTTACTCTAATCAGGGCAAAATCACAGAAGGATAAAAAGCAACTGTAGAGCCTGTTGAGGCAATGTAATGGACAATGATGACAAACTTTGTTTACATGGACAAACAGGCAACGATAGACAAAAGAAGTAGACAATGACAAACTTCGAAGAGTCTGCAATTCAGATGAGATGATTCCTTCCAAGAGCTGCCATTTATGGAACTAAACCATCAATAAATGACATGTTAAAAAAAAAAAGACATGAAAGAATGCTTGTCAACAGCATAGGTAGCAAACTTTGATGGAATAACTCTATCCTTGTATTGCTTTTATAGTTTAAGTCATAGACAAATGACGACAGCTGTGCTGGTTCAGACCATCCAGCTCAGTACTTCTTCTGTAGTAAGGACTATTTAAAAAAATTAAGAGTAAGATCATATCCAGCATACACCGTAACTCCACCTCAATACTCTCCTAGCATCCAATTTGTCTCAACACCAGGAATTTCAAAGCCTATCATGTTTCGTCTGTTTATTCACCTCCTATTGGATTTCTCTTCCAGGTCTGATCTCCCCAGAAACCCATGTGGGCTTCCTACTTCTGTGGTGTCCTCTGGCAAGGAGTTGCACAGGGTTGCTATGTCTCCCCTGAAGATCCACCATCTTTTTCTCTTTAAGGTGCTGGATGTCCAGCACTGAGATTGTGCTGAAGCTCAATAAAGGAATTGGTAAAAACATGAGAAAATTTGTGTTGGTTGCAGAAAATACTGCTTGTCAGAAACTGGTATCTCAGACCATGCTGCTTACTGTAGGATATGACCTTTTTCACTCAACCCCTTGAACAGGGCAACTGAAAGTCCATCAGATGCAATGCATAGCAAAAAACCTTTAAAATCCAAACATGCGGTCAGAGAAGACAGACATTTTCTTAATGTGTTCCTGGCATGGTACTGCAATCTGCAGAGGGAACTCCAAGGACAGTACCATAGTGCTAGAAACAGTATAGCCACAAGAACACAGACCATGTCACAGATGCTGTGTTTTAGGAGCAGTGCTTCTCACACCATCCTAATCATCCACTCTTTCCTTCCCTGCCTCTCCTGTGCCAAAAAAAAAATATTCTGTTCCTGGATGGCAGATAGTTCAAAAACTAGGTCTGCCTAAGAAATGAGTGGGAGAGTGGAACAACAAAAGCAGATTTTTTTCAGCAGGTTTGGTTCTTGAGCAGGTTTCACAGACAGGCAGCTGTGCTGGCACAATAGAAAGGGCAGCCTTGGATTGGGTATAAGCAGACAGAGAGAGCAGGACAGTCCAAATGAGCAAGGACAGGGAATAAGCACCTGTCAGATTATGCCACAAGAATAACAAAAAAAGTGTCACCACTCTCTTGATATCCAGCTGCACTGGGTGGCTGCACCAGCACAATGCCTGCAGATACTACTCTGGTAACTTCATGTTGCATTAGTATTTTCTAACCAAGAGCCAACAAAGAATGTTGTTTTCTTCAAGAGATTCACTCTTTTAATGCCTCCCAGGGTCTAAAGTCACCTTAATAAGGAAAGACAGCTCTATTGTTTTTCTGGGGGAGGATGTGGTTCATTGTGTTATGCAATAACAACAGACCAGCTCAGCATTATTATATCTGAATGGAAATAAGCTCCCAACAGACTTTGTAGGAAGCACAAAAACCACTTTTTCACTCTCAAGAGAGAAAGTTGACAGCTTGCCTGAGTCTAAATATTTGATGACTGAGCATGATAAAAGCATCTCACTCTAAATACACAACTTCATTTGACACCTATTGCTACGGGCAGTGGCAAAATGTCTCGAAATACTGGAGCAATGCAGGCCAAACAAGCTACACAAAAGCCAGCAGGTTTCACGTGGGTTTTTGTTTGTTGCTATAGAGGCAAAAGCAAAAGACTAAAGAAACTTCAGGGTTTGGACACTAGAATGTTATCCTGATCCCAAGGTTTCAGTGGAGCTCAGATTTCATATCTTGAGCGCTGGGGATAAAATCCATGTAGTCTGAATTAGCCATGGCCCAGCAGCTGCAGATGTGCACAGCTGCCTGCTGACATTCATAGGCAAATAGGCAGACAGGACGTCAAAGCACACTGAGAGCTCAGAGCACCCCAAGATTTCCAGGGGTGCTTATCTGACAATGTCACTCACTTTAGTTCAACCACCACTGCGTTCCGAAACTTGCAAGACTAAAACACTCTGGGTAGTCTTAGCTAACATCTGATGGAGACGAAACCCACAAGATGTTTCTTCAACCAGAGCTGCAGCTTGGTGAGGCCAGCTCAAGCAAGAGGAGACTTCATGTGGGAACATCTCTGCTCTACAGAAAAGGCTCTTTTTAGGGGACTGCCTGCTCTTGGCTGTATTCCTTGGCCCTGAGGGAGTGCATGGGAAAGCACTAAGGATGAGAGGCCCAGAATCAGCCCTGAGACATTGAATGAGCAGCCTACAGGATGGTGACACTGCAGAAGTGACGCAGCCATGGCACAGGAGTCAAGCTGGCTTGAGCTGACAGCAATGAGAGATGCAGCTGGAGCTGGCACCCTTGGGAGGCTGTCTACGTAGGTCCCTTTTCCTTTGATGACAGAGCATCCTGCCAGAAGCTGGAGCTCACTGAAGCTGGGCAGCGAGGGGAGAAGGTAGCAGCGACCTACCTCAGCAACTGGAGAGCCAACCCAGTGCCTTGGGGCAGCTAGTGGGACATCAGTCAGGTTTTTAGCAGCTCCTTTCACTGCTGTTGAAGACAGAACTCCTGGCTCAGTCAGCTGCCGGCCTGACTCTGCAGAATATTTCTCTTGCTCTTCTTCAGTGTTTGTTATTCCTATTATTTTTTCCCAGCAGTTCTCATGAGTAACCTGGGTCCTTTGGCTGTGAGACAGCTCTTGGCCTAAGGAGTAAGCCAGCTAGAGCTATTGCAGCCGGCACATATTCCTCCAGCTTTTACAAGCCCCTAGCCAGAGAAACACATAGACTTGCAGCATTTGTAACCAAACTTCATCGCATGTCAAAAGCATCATTTTCCTACCCGAGGCATTTAGGATCACCTGCAAGTGGGTACATCCTGCACTCTGTTATGAAATACAGGTGCAGGTTTTCAGTGTAGGTCAAAAATAGTTGCTTCCACTGCTGAATCCCTACACAGCCTGTAAAATCTTTGCTTCCCCTCAAAGTGCTCTGTTCTCTCTGCTTGAAAAGACTTTGCTGAGGACAAGCCACGAGCTTTTAGGGGAAGAAAAAACCTGTTCTGCGTCTGAAGCAAGGGGATTTCCACAGCACTGGGTCTTGTGAGAGGAACATGGTGATCCAGGAGGTGGCCTCACTCAGGAAATCAAAAGAAGATGACCAGATTGATTGGAGTTATCTTCAAAGAGAAAAGCCAAGAGCAGTGAAATATACCCACACTAAGTACATTTGTGGCTAGAGAGAGGTACATACAAAGATAAAACAGCACTTTGCTGCTTCACATGTCCCACAAGTAGCCCAAAATGCTACACGTGATCGTAATCAGAAATTCTGTAGGGTGCTGCTGGCTTTATTCCTCCTCACTTCCTCCCTGCTTCTCCCCCAAGCCAGGCCACAAAGACTGCCAGGTCAAGGTCAAATTGGCTAAACACTTTTAAAATATTACAAGGATGTTTATTGCAATTAGCCTCTTATTCAGTAGAGATGGCGTTTAGCTGCCAAATAAAAAGTCATACAGTTATTTTTAAAACCAGCATGTTTTCTTTTGAAAAATATGTACTTTGATTTAACCCCCATTATGATATGGCCAAGAATTCTCATTTTATTTCCTGTGAGAGAGTATCTCGTATTATCCACCAGGACCCCACTCTGTATATGGAAATAGCCACTACCCTATATTAATAACATTCTTGAGAGAAATATATGTAGTGATTCCCTTCTCAAGCACTCTAGCCCAGCTCCAGTTAGGACCTGTTGTAACTCACAAGTGCAGGCATATGAGCAAGGTGGTTGGTTTTTTTTATGAGAAGCAGCTGTGCGCCTATGAGGTGAGCAAGAGGAAGCTGCTTCTGGTGGATGTCAAGGAAGAGAGACTGAAGAAGAAGAGAAACAAGTGCATGGCCTGACTCCCAGATTCCTGAAGCCCCACCGAACCCACTGAGCCCCTCTCTCCCATAACAGCCAGCCTCCCCCAGGATACACCAGTGACTGCTCGTAGCTTCTCCACAGCCAGAGCAGAAAATTTCAGCATTGGCAGCACTGTACACTTGAAGGCCACACAAGGCGTGCCTGGGGCTGCTCTTAGATCCTTCAGTCATTAGATGACCTTCACATATCCTAATGCATATACTGCTAATAACACTTTAAGAATTTCCATCTGAGCACTCACTACAAAATCCAGCTACTGTTGAGAGCTCCTTGAATTGATGATAGAATTACCAATCACTGCCACAGCCATCCTGTGCTGATAGTTTTAATCACTTTCTGCAAAGTCTCATCTTCACCATCAGTTCTGGAACTCAGAATCTACATTTTGCCTGAACCATGGTGGATCTTTTGATATGGCTTGCATATTTTCGTTGTTGTTATTATTATTATTATTATACAGGCTTTAATCCAAGTATAAAATTTTGCTCCACAAAGACTTTGGCAAAGGTTCTAGAAAGGCTTTGAAACCACCCAATCACTTCAATTTTGCAAACTCTCTTCAACTTACAAGCCATATGGCTGTAGTTTAATTAAAAAAAAAATGCTACATACCAGCAAGGAAAAGAGGGTTTGCAAGGTCCCTTGGGGTCTGGACACACCTTCCAAGGCAAGGATCACTTCAGGCAGCAGAGACTATGAAACTGGACTCCCAAATCGTCAGAGTCAGGGAGAACTGGCCAGTGCTTCCTGCTCTGAGGAACGTTATGACATTCAGTTTTGGATGGTCTTCATGATGCACCTGACCGCTCCTCTCTGATGGCAGCCCTGAGGCAATTCTTCATCAAGGACTCCAAGACTATTGCATTTCATCTCCTGCCCATCTGCAGACTGAAGTCCTACAAACACTTCAGAATCCCAGACTCCAAGATTTTCTCACCATGTGACTAATGGATCCATTTGTTCCCAGCTCAGTGAGCTAGATAGCTAAATTAGGCACAAATTCTCCATACTTCACCATGTCAAGTGAGCTGCGGGACTCTCAGTTGCCTGGGGAGCACACGGTTGGTAACAGTCCTCCAGCCATCATGCACAGAATGCAAATCCCAGATGAAGTTGTCTCCTTTTATAGTCTTTTTCTTGGAATAATCAATGGGAAGTGTTGCTCAACATAAAGCAGTCCGATCTCATTGACACATGCTGGAGGCTGATGAAGAAACACAGTGCTACAGAGGACAACTCCTGCCCATTTCCCAATTAATTCTGAGGCACTGAATTAACAGATGTACAGGCTCAAAGGCCAAAAATCTCATTTTCCACTAAACTGCCTGCTAGTTCCTACGAAGGATGGAGAAAGCCCTAAAAATAATAATAACAGTATAATTTGGAGCAGCAGTAATCAGCATATCTTCTTCTTTTGACTTCCTTGTGGTGTGGGGGTTTTTTTAGTGTTGTGTTGTGGCATTATTAGCAACAGAACTTTGTTATGATCTTATGTAAACAGAACAGCTTTTTTTAAAAGGAGAAAGCTTCATTCTACCCAAGTCTCAGGCATCACTAGGTGGAGGCATTGCACAGCACAAGGCTGGTGTGGCTCACTGCTCCAGGGTTTTGGGATCCCCACAGCTACTTTCTATGGCAGATGTTACTACTCCCGCAGCAGCCCTCACACCCTGGCACCCGGATCTTTTCCCATCTTCAGTTGTCTGCTCTCTTGGACGTGACCCTTTCCTCAAAACTAAGCTCTCTCATCTCCTAAGTTAGGTCTCAACTAACTATATGGCCGAACCCTTCAAAAACGTCAAACATGCCAAAGTTAGCAGGTTTTAAGAAGTGACAGCAGACGGTGATGGCACATCCTTGGCTCATTTAAATACATCTGTGTACCAAGCCATTAGATCTAGGCTGAGGAGACATATTTTTATGAAAAACTTGGCTTTTCTTGCAGAAGTCAGCATGTGTTCTATTCTCTTCAGTCTCTAAGGAGAATCAAGTCCTGTTTGCTCCAAAAACACAGGAATCGGAGCCAGATATCAAGCAGAACCAGATGTCACGACCCAGAAGAGAGCGTACACAGATGGTAGGGGGACATATGGCACACAAGTTCTTTCCCACTGTGAGTGTCCCTGTCAAGACAGCTCTTTAGCTTTTTCACTATTTGTTCCTGTAGGCAATATGTAAGGGAGTTAACTGCCAATTTTTTTGTGTGTTTTAGAGGGACAGATGAACCTTACTTTTTGGAACTCCCAAAAATCCTGCTTATTTGCCATTTCAGAAATGGAAGAATTTATAATCTCATTTGCTTATCTGTAACTTTTTTACTCCTACAAAGATGCATTTGTCCTGTCATTTCTCCCATGCTCCATTTGAAATGGTGTGGTTGTGGCACACCTTACCTGGGAACTACAGATCTAGCTGATACAATGTGGGTGCACTTCTAGGATAAGAGCCCCAATTTTTTCCTAAATCCTACTGCTTGTTCAAGTCACAGAAGAAATGGGTAGTTATGCATATTTGAAAAGCAGAAAACAAAAAACCAAACAGTATGGGTATTAGAAACAACATGCTTAAAGAGAGAAAAAAATACCTTAAGGACTTGAATGTGGCCCTTCCCTTTCAGGGAGTTTGTATATATTCATGCTATATAAAATGAGCAAGACAGTGCAAAGGATCAATATCAGTATTAGAGCTTGGAGGAGAGATGAGGCAGCACTGGGATGTGTTATCATGGACAATGAAGGAAAAGGAAGCACTCACCTGGTACATATTGCTGGTGATACAAGCAAAAGAGAGAATACAGATTTTTAATAATTGTCAACAGAAATGAAGCCCCTCAGGGAAACTGCTTAGTGGGGAAAAAAAAAAATCTGATGAGACAGTGTTCAAAATTCCCCTTCTACGACAGCCACTGCTGTGCTCAAAAAAAAATTTAGAGTAAGATCAAATGAGTGGCTAAGGGCAGAAATGAATCAGAAAAAGAATTTATACACCTAAGTCACCTGATCTGGAGCAGCAATGCAAAACTAACCTTTCTGGAGTAGAAAATTCACCTTAATGACTTGGTGAACCTTTTACCTTTCTTCAGGGTGAAATGTCAATTCCTGATAGTCACTGTCATCGCCAAGCAGAGCTCTAGCTCCAGCTGTAATACGACAGTGACCCAGGTGCTCTCTCACAGGGAGTCACACATGAGCTCCACATTTTAGCTGTGCCTCGTGGTGCCCAGCAGACATGAGGCTGCTTTTTCCAATGGATTTCAACATGGGAAGCAATCTTAGGAGTAAGCTGAGGACACAAGAGGTCTGTACTACTCTCTACCTCACTTCTAGTGACTAATGTTCAGTGTGTCTCAACAAATGCATGAAACTCTGGTTAATATTATCCCATCTCAAAAGAGAACAAGCATACACGTCAAGAGGTGTACTTTGCCTTTACTCTCAGAAATAATGAGCATAGGGACGAGAGGAAGAAACTCTGTTGCTCCTGTGTTCCTGTGTTGTAGCATCTATGACTAAACCACAGACATGAAAATGCCTGTACTTGGGAGTACTCCAGAGTAAAGCTGTTAGGCACTAATTTTCATTACCTGTATTCTGAAGCTCTGCAATGTAATACATCCTTAAGTATTTATAGGGAAAAAAATGTTTCACCTTAGCACAGATTTTATAAACATTAACTGTATTCTGCCTGCTTCATCTTCAAGCTAACTGCAGCTAGGGAAGGAGATATAGCAGTTAAACTACCATAACCTCTGAACAAAAGGCTGAATGGGCTTCCCCCACTAGCAGAAGCTCAAGGCACTACGATAAAGGGGAAGTATAAAGTCGCCTTCATGCTCTTTTACCTTCTAGGATGCAATACAGATGTAAATTAAAAGGAAAAAAAACAGAAAAAGTCAGTCAGGGCTGTTCCGCCTCCGGCCACCCAACTCCACGAGGTTGTGACAACTTCTTCTGGGTTTGGACTCAGGGCACATGCTCCTCCCCATCACATAAGCCTCTGTCCATGAATTAAGAGAGACATAGATGTGTACATCAAAATGTGAAACAAGTCATATCTCAGCACTAGCTGCCATAAGGATAAGAAAGTGGGATATGGGAGGAAAATTTTGAAAGCAGAAAAGTCTCCCAGAAAAAAACTAGCCTCACAGTACAGATGGAAAGACACAGTGGAGTCAGAAAATCTGAGCCAAGTTAATCACAAGGCAAAAAAGGGAAGGGGCAATCTGGAATACCAAATAAATTGACAGGAACAAGCCAATAGGAGAAATTTCATATAGTTATGGTGGAAAAGTAAAAAATGTTGCAGGCAATGCTTTCGATGTATCTTACATCACATACCATTCAGACTGTTTTCTCTGTCAGCATAGACAAGAAACGGAAATATATCTACTATATTGTGGTGAATAAATACTTTTTCACAGGTTACATTGCATTTGCCTTTTCCTTCCGATGCTACCAAGTTTCCAGAAGCAGAGTTCTAGCCAACTCATTGTGGATTATATTTGTTTTAATAAAGAACAATCAGCACATCTGTCTCTAAAGGATTTATTTTATTGTACCACAAAAAATAGTGTGTTTTCCTATGTGACTTGCAAAAAAAAAAAAAAATTTCCATGGGGAGAAAACACAGGAAAAATTCAGCTTCAAAATAAAGCCCCATGATAAAAGGATAAGCCACTTCATGTCGTGCTACATTCAAGCAGTTAGCCAACAATTAACCACGATAACTGAAACCTTTCTCCCACGCTCATTTTCACACAAGAATACTAAAGTGCCTACATAATCATACTAAATGTTGTTGTTTAAAGGAAAGTATCAGGTAGATAAATGCTGACTCACAATCATCTATCTGTCTTAAGAGTCTTTAGGAGTTTCGTTTTGTGGGAAAATGCTTTTCTTGAATATTGTAGCAAACCTCTGAAAAGAACTATGAAAAAGTGGCCAGCAATCATAACAGCACATTCACAGAAGAAACAAAAAATAGCAGCACAACTGCATGCAAAACAATGTACTTATCTGTAGTTCGGCAAATCCTAGTGTCATTCATATTTTTTGATTTCAAAGCAACTGCAGTTTCAATTTTTAAAAACGGACTCCACAGCTGCTTCTTCAGTGGTTATTACGTTTGTGTGGACTACGACTATTTAATAGTCTATCACCATCAGCAACATTTACTTCTCATATCCGTGAGAGACTAACACAACAAATAGCGCCACTGTCCAAAACCCAGAACAGAAATAAAGTTGCGCAGAATTTTTCTTTCAGGGTGCAATTTGGGGAAGGGATAAGTAGTTTTTATTCCTTGAAGAAAACATCTACTTTGTAATAAAAAGAATTTGTGTACAAAAAAAACCATTTCAGAATTACCTTCTCAGTATTATTTTAATAAGTGCATCTCAACTTCTCTTTGCTGCAGAATTGTTCAGACTTAGGGGAAACAAATACAGTTCAGAATAAGATACCTTCTTCCTGGATGGCATTTGATAGCGTACATTTTTCCAGAATCTTGTATTTGCTGAACGAGATTTCTCTGAGAAGTCCCCTTTCCATTGGATAACTCCATGTTTTTGTTTAATGTATCTGATTGATTCCGGCATGCTTGTGTAGTCTTGTATTTCATCTAGTTCTATAAGAATCACTCGAATCCCATCACGGATGAGAGCATTATACATAGCTAGATGTTGTTCAGAAGTGTTTTCTGACAGGCAGCTGCTAGATGTTTCTGATCCCAAAATAATCATCAGTCTTCTGCTTTGCTTAAGGGTTTCATTGGCAGCACTGATCACAGCTGTAAGTAATGAAGAAACAATCAAAGTTTGCATAGAAACTTTACAACTGATGTAAAATATTTCTTGATTCTAAAATTGCATATATATGGAGCAGTGGGTAGCTCAGAGGACCATTAGGTTTAAGATTTCCACATTGCCATTCGTGATTCATGATCCATTGCATGAAATTACTGATAAAAATTGTTTTCTTTAGTCCCCAGGAGCAAATATTGTTCAAAAAACTTGATAGTATTATTAATTCTGCTGAACCCTCATTTGTTCATCACTAAAAAGAAAGTGCAGAATCTCATAACATCAGAATGAAATTTTTGGTAAGCAAAAAAAAAATTAAACATTAAAAAATTGTCCATTGGAAAAACAGACAAATGTTCCATTAAAAGTAGACAAACACAACTTCATTTTCCAAAATTGTGTGGTTTTTAATTGCATATATAATATTCTAACCCAAGAACAATGTGTCAAAAGACAACCTATTAACTCTATTAACTAAAACATACCTTCTCCCGGTAAATCATCTCTTCCTAATATAAAGAGATTATATCCACATTGTTGTTCTAAAACATCAGGGAGTATTGTACTAACAAAGGTTTCCAGATGATAGAAACTTCTGCCTCCACTGCTTTTTGGGTACAGGACATACGCATCATAGACTTTCCCATCTAAAACAAACACAAATATTTCTATAAATAAATAAATAAATAAATAAATAAATAAATAAATAAATAAATAAATAAATAAATAAATAAATAAAATCAGCAACATCCCTTTATTGCAAGGTTTCATTTTGGACTGCTAAAAATAGTAATGAGGGGCTGATTCAGCTATCTGACAGAATAATGTCAAAGCACTAAAATGCTCTACAAATCAAAAGAAAGATGATCAGCCTCGGAACCTGACTTCTTTTCCCATCACAGGGATGGATGGGCCAGCAAACCAGCTGGATGCAGGACCTGGCACCTGCAGGAAGGAGCCCCCAACCGCAGAGGGGGCAGGACATGAAGAAAGCATCCTCTTGCAGGACTTTCTTCACCACCTCTCCTGAAATAAATTCAACAGTAGTTATCTCCACTTCTGACTAATCACAAGAAAGGCTGGAAAACAGCAATTCTTTCTTGTAAAAATTCTGTGCAGGAAAGGCAGATATTACAGAAGAAAAGGCCAAAATGCAGCTAAGGTTTTGAGAGTTTAATTTGTGTAATAAACAGGCTTGAAGAAACCAAACCCAAATCAGATTTAACTCAACAAGTTAGCTTTAGTTCAGCAAGCTAGAAAACATAGTTTGTTCGATAATTTTTTTTCATTAGAACTCTATTAAAGTGTTCTGGGAAGAGTGATCTTTTAACCAGGAACTGAAATTACTTTTCTTTGAAAACATTTAGAACAGCCATGAGTAAACGTTAACAATCCAATACACATAATCTGTTTACTTTCAAGCTATGAGGAACTTCAGATGGTCTAATTCTGAGTGCTGCCACACAAAATATCTAGAATGTTTCACTTATTCCTATTTTTCACACCTGTCCAATGTATTTGTGTACACCACAGCAATTAAAACACATGAGAATCACAGAATAAAGAACTAGTAGCGTTTTTTTCCTTTTGGTATGGCATGTAAACATCATAATTGACAGGATTTAGAAGGAAAGTGTTGGGTAAAAGAGAGAAAGAGAGAAGTTGCAAAAAAGAAAAAAAAAAGGAAATCAACAAAATTAATCTCTGAGAAAATGTGAGTCTGGTTTTCACTATAAATATTTAATGCACGTATTTAAACAGCTGGTTTACAGGATGTAGCTCTGATGACACCTATTGATCATCATCAGAGTGACCATAAATCTACATGTAAACAAACTACTTTACAAAAAAGCAAAGAGCAACATGTTAATTTGGGAATAGCTGGAGTTCTTTTTGATCTATCTCACCATGACTGCCTTCAATATGGTGCAGTGTTTATTACCTCAAGTATGATTACATATTTTGCCCATATGACTGAAAAAATCCCCCCCAAAATGTCTTTGTGTGTATCTGAAAATTCCTCAAGGAAATTCCACATACATTCTACTAAATAATCAAATTATTGCTTAGAAGTAATAGCAAATGAAAAAACTCAATATGCTAGTTACACTAACACACCTGGTCACACTTACATACCTTCCTTATTTGCAAAGGCACAGACAGAATTACGGTACCAAAGCACCAAGTCAATCTTGAAAATCTTGTAGATTATTAAAGTAATAAATGTTAAAATCAACAAAGAGACAAGCCCTCCAGCCAGCCATCTTCGTATATCAGGAACTGCACAAAAACATAAGAAGACTGGTTTTTAAATGTTGAATTTCTCCAAATTTGATCTTTCACACAAATATAACACAAATTTGATCACTGTATTTTTCACTTCCATCTACCCTTTTTAAAAATAATGATAAATACACTACTACAGTGACTCCTTCCCTATGCACAGGTATATGCATACATAGTGCAAACTGTAATCCATCTGTCTTCTATCAACATTATATGGCCATTTGGTATCAAAATCCCTTCTGGGGAATCCAAGACAAACACAGGCCTCAAAAAGAACAGTATTTCTTACCTCTGTGTTTTAATATAATATAGGATGCAGCCTGCCCAAAGGCATTTGAAGCTTGACAGACAAATGGCTGTTCATAATCTTCGCTATTCACTTCCGAAATTATTAGCTTCACAGAATACACAGGACGTCCATCGTGAGAAATTTCCTCCCTATCCAAAAGGTGACAAAGAGAGCCATAAAACCCCAGCCCTTTCTGGAGTGGCTTCATCACTGACAGCTGCAGCACAACAATGGATGTTTCCTTCTGCAAATGTCAACCACACTTCAGAACAGATGAGCAACTACAGTATATGAAGGAAACCCAAACAACAGTCCGGCCTCTTCCTGACATTTAGCATAGATGTCGGAAAACATCAAAACATTGTCTTAGCAGGACCTGTGTTTCCCAAAAGGAATATGAGGTTTCCATAAGTTGAAGGACAGAAATATACCTTACAAACCTAAGCAAACCCTTGTTACAAGCTTCCCAGCCCCTGTAAGAGCAGGTGGAGAGAAATTCCATAATGTGATATGACACAGAAAGAGGCCCCGACACAAGGGCGTCATCTTGCAGTGAGCAGCTCTGGGATGGGGCGACATCAAAGGTGGTGACCCGCAGCAGATAACACCAACTCACAGTGTGAATCCAGCTGCAAGACGTGGAGTCTAAACTGCTGCTTCACCCCATGGATCAGAACAGACTTGCAACAGCTAAAGCATCAGGCTGCGTCATTAAAAGACACAGATTATCCCCCATACCTTGTACAAGGACACAAAAATGCTGATTATGATGCACATTCAGTTAGTCATGTGTACCGTGATGTGTGACTGATGTGTGAACTAAACAACTTTTTAACCACCAGCAAAATGAGGGACACCACTACGTTGTTAACAATAGATCTCAAATACAAAATTAACTATCTAGTCTACTTAGGCAAGCAGTATTCTTTCCTGAAAACATACTCTAGTTACCATTTAAAATGCAAAACAAAAGCTTGAAATACGTCATAAAGGGCATCTTTTGGACCAGATGAATCACTTTCTAAGCAAAAGGTTACAGTAATTTGAACACTGTAACAAGGAATAAATGAATCAACATCACTAATGCAAATGACTAATGGTTGCAAAGATGACCATCTAAGTGCTAGGAAGCACAAAAAATAACATTGCTTTTATGATATTAATTCAGTGATCACATACCTCTGCATTATGGCCCAATAGTTTATGACATTACATTCTTTATGACAGCACAATATATTACTTTTGTATAGAGTATTCTCTTGCTGAGAGCTTAAAGAATTCAGCATTTTATTTACCCCTTTGTTTTATGATGAGCACTTATTTCTCACAACAATATTCTTACTTTGAAGATATCATTCTCATTTCTTCATCAGTTTCTCCTCCATAGGTAGTGCTTGAGAATTTACAAAAATGATGACATTTTTTTCTTCATAGCACCACCATGAGATGAAGGCTGACAAAAAAACTGCTGTTTTTAGTTCCCAACCTATCATACCTAAAAAGCTTTCAGATTGCCTTCTGCTCCCATTTTAGTTGCTTTTTCAAGTCAGGTCTAATTTCTTCTACCCTAACTCCATTCAACCTGCTTTTCACTCTCACCTTATTTCCCAGTTGCCCTTCTCATGCTTTACTCAGTTCAAGTCTATTTTCCTCCCAGACCTGAAGTCAAGACTGGAAATCTCCCTTTTCTCCTCTCACCCCACTAAGCCTCAATACAAATGTCCTCAACAGAATCTTCCATTAACTCTTCAGCTGATCTCTGTTACGCTTCTTTAGCTCAAGGTTGTTAAACGTGGAAGTCTCAGTTTCTCCCATGAAGCACAGATTTGATCTCTTGCAACCTTTCAGGGAGGCAGATGTGAAGAGAAAGGAGAATGCAGAAGAAAGAGACAGTCTGAAGATCGTGTGGCTGGACATGCTTGATCCAACTGAAAGAGAACTCTGCCAGGCCAGAGCCTGCTTAATAGAAACTGTATGACAGTTATGAGACTGTAAGTCTACAAAACACCTTTTTCCAAGGTTGGAAATTAAGAGAGATTTTACAATGACCAAAAAGAGCACAATCACATGTGAAGTCCATGTGCCTACTATGTTTCAAGTTTCTACTTCAGAGCAGAAAGTGAATTGGTGGAGGCAAGCATTAGAGCCTTTGAAAAGAAAGCTATTTAAGCAAGTGAAAAATGTTGCTAAATATATTAATGTCAAAGGGAGAAAGTTCCACTTTGGTTGCCAACATGGTATTTTCTAACCTGAAAATATACTTACTCATAGTGACTTGCAAAAATTCTGCTCACATCAATATATACACCTGTCCAATACACATCATACCCATCAGCACCTGTTGTATTGCAATCCACTGTAACCTGTGAGCCTATAAAATTGTGTTACAAAGTGAAAGGTTAATTTTCATAATCCTATTAAAGTCCATACAATTCTGTTCACAGAGTCCCACACAGACCAGCTAAGGATGGTCCCACACCCTTTCAGAAAAGTTGCTCTAACAGAGGGCCTATATACTCAGTCATCTCCAGGTGTCGAAAGAGACTGGTAAGATTTAAGAGACTAAATCAAGGAAAAAGGTGCCTCTCTCTGGGGCACCATTTTCCCTGCAGATTCAAAGACAGTTCTGTTCTTAGGATCTCTCCCAGAGTGATGGAAAGAAACAAATGTGACCGAGAATCACTTGGGTTCCCTACAATTTTGTTTGCATGTGAGAAATTGCCCCAGGCTTTGTAAGCAACACGCCTTGTCTCTTTCCCTCTTAACCCCAAACACTCCTCTTTTAGGAGATCAACATACAGAAACTGGGCTGGTCCCTGAACTAGTTTTTGTCAAAAAACAAAAACAAGAAAACACAGAATATGGTATTCCTTGAGTATAAATTTTCACCAGTATACAAAATCATATTTTCTTATCGAGAAAACTACTTACCAAGTTCCACTTCGATAGAGTTGTTTCTTGGATAAGATATTTCTGGAGGCTTTTTTGGTGGGCTCACTAATCAAAAGAAAGAAAGTGCTTTTCAGAAAACCTGGGGCAGTTGCAGTCTGTTCTATGCTCCATAACTCAAGTATGACCTAAAAAACCCCTGTCCTATGGACAAGGTGGTCAGCAATTTTATAACAGGCATCACTCAATACTGAAAGTACCGTATCTCAGGTAGTTATCACTTCTGAAGAAGCTATGCTATTCTTTGCTCCGCTTCTTCCCAAATGTAGTGCCACAAATCTCCACACACTCACAGTGATCTGGCTGTTCCATGGCATAAAATTCATGTAATATTGCACTCACAGGCGCAGAGAAGGGTATGGGTAAATATCTACTGGATTATGCCCCTACAGTCTGGATAGCCTGTCAGCCAGCAGCCCTCAGATACAAACTGGACCCAAACACCTAGGAGTGCAATTCATCTATTTTAGACTTTTACTACCATAGAGGAGAAATTTCATTTCTATACTCTAGTTAAATGCCTTACAATTCCTCCCACAGTGCCATCCATAAGGAAGCACAACACCAGTGGCCCCTTTTAGATGTTTACATTAGAACTAGATTATATGACACTCTGGAAAGCTTATTTCTCTCTACAGGCTACAAAGGGAGAGTAATCAACAGGTGGAGACCTAGACATCTACATTAGAAATATCTCAGTATGGCTAAATGAATCCCAACTTGGAGGGTCCCTCACTGAACACACATACCATTTCCAGCTGTCTCAGGCAGCTGCAGGAAATTTTAGAATGTTTCCTAACAGATATTCAAGGAAGGTGCTCCAAGGGCTCAAATTAACAAAAAGAAATCATAAAGCATCGAGCCTCGTAGCGAAGCACACAGGATTCCCCAGATATATCATTCCCTTTCCTTTCTGAAAACTGGGCCTGCAGCACTGTTTGGACCCCAAATCACACATTTTAATGTAAACTTGTTCAGCTGGAGACTTTAAAAACAACTGAGCTGCCTTTATTCATTTATGGCAAAGGATCGATATTATTTTGCTTCTACTGAATAGTGGGAGCTGAAATTATACTAAGGAAAAGGTTCAATGGACAGATTTTAAGACTAGAATTGTTATTTCAGCTGATCTGATGTTATGTTCCTCATATTTTGTTTATCCACATCATATACATATGACATGATATGAATATGGTACATATTCATATCATATATATATACATACACACATATATAAATATCTATGCATATATACACACACAGACAAAACAGACTAGCACAAAACCAGACCATTAAATAGTAATAAATTCTATTAGTAAACCTGAAAATGTCTTTCATCAGCTGGAATGTAATAACAGTACTGGCATTTCATACCTTGATATAGCACAGCCTTTTCAGTCTCATAATGTTGTGCTAGCAAGGAGTTAGTGTTTTACAGTTACGCCTTCTTCTATATTTTTTTGTCATGCTAGTGGCCCTCTGACATAAATCAGGGTCTACTGAGCTAGACATATGATATCAGAGATCAGCAGTTCTTGGGCTGGGGAGCTTAAAACCAAAACCAGAAGAGACAAGAGTTTGAATGAAACAGATAGGACATATAGAGTCAAGATACTGCTGCAATTTGGGCTGGTTTACCTCGTTGTTCTTGCAGCAAGAGGATAATGTAAAAGACAGAGAAGGAAGATGGGCAGGATAGAGGGTGCAGCTACAGCAGAAAGTATTGTGCCTACCAAGCCTTACAGGACACCTGTTTAGGGACACTAGCAGCTGATCTGAGCAGCAAAGCTTTGACAAACCACAACTTTGAACGGGGCAACGCATCTTCCACACAGTGGCAACAGACAAAAATATGTAACCTCTCTGTCAGCATTTCTTTTCCTCATATTTAGGTGAAAACTAATAGCCCTAAGCATGCCTATACACAATTGGGTTGTTTAGCTTTAGTCTTTAGAAACTTGGACAAAAATTTGAAGTCCTCATTATGAGCACACAGTGAAATTATTTACCTACCTTCTACAGTCAGTCTGATGTCTCTTGAAATGTTATATTGTTTTCCATTGTAGGTATACATTGTTTCACATGTATAGTTTCCTTGATCTTGTAGAGTCACATTGCAAATGATAAGATCACTGTTTGAGAAAGCAAATCTTTTCCCTTCCAGCAGCTGGCAGTCCTAAACGTGTGTAGAGAATTCTTGTTAATTCATTCCGCTACCTCTTTGCAGGGTTTGTCTCTATTTAATGCAATTGGAACTTTCAGTGGACCGCAGCATAAGGATGGGTGCCTTGCAGAGGCTGAGGAAGAGTGAGGGGAGTGGAATAACAAGCAAAACATGCTTCATTTTGACTCTCAGTTTTTAATTCAAAGACACTACAGATTGTTTCCTATAGAAAACAACTTTCAGTTTTAGAGAAATAAGGATGTGAAATGCAAGTGTTAAGATTTGTAAAATATTCATCAATGAAGAACTGCTTAACAATTAGACTTAATTTTTTGAAGTATTTAAATACTCTTCATACCACATGGACTGCACAGGCATGAGGCAGGGATGCTGCAGAAGGCACTACATTCTAACAGAAAGAGCCTTTAAATGAGCATAAGCAACACGAAATGGCATTTATTTAATGGAACAATGTTGAGCACATAACGGATATGCCATCTCTCACAAAAGACATACTGAATCCATTTCCACACAAATGAAATTCCCTACTGTGCTTCAGTAGCAGGTACGAAGATGCCACCTGGTGGATACGTGGGTCAACGGCTCCTACATCTAAGCTGAATTTCTACCCCTTAAATAAAAAAAACTGTATACACCTTTAAAAGACAAAAATAAAAATGCTTAATCCTCTCCCAATTGGTTTTAAAGCATTTTTCTCCTATTTACCATAAATCTTTAGTTTTCCTCCTCCAATTCATAAATATCAGTGATTCTTATTTCAAATAATGGACAGTTAGAAGACAGAACAAAACACGGCATTCTCACCTTATACCAACGAACAGGCTGAATATTTTTCTCATTCCTGAAATAATCCAAGTGTGGACACACAACCTTTGCAGATGATACTGTGAATATCACCTCCTCTACAGCAAATTTTTCATTTAAGCATAAACCATCAATCCTCTCAAAAACTGTTACTTTTGTACGCATTTTCCTGTGGCTTGTTGAATTCCTGCAATTAATATAACATAATTAAATTAACCTCTTTGGCATAGTTTCCAACTCGAAAATATATGATATTCTTTTTGGAGAAGAAAGAGAGGATGAGAAGTTTACAGTTTCTCTAACAGATTTACCTTTGTCTACTGGGAAAAAACAAAAACAAAAACAAAAAACCAAAAACCACTACTTACTTTCCCCAACCTAAAGTTGGTTTTTGTGAATGCACTCTCCCTTCTTCATTAGTATTTCTCTTACCCCCCCAAATTCTACTTGTTTCCTAAAAGTTATTCCCTTTGCAACTTATTTCTGTAGCAGTTTTTTCACTTTTACCTTATGACACATTCATAATCTCCAGAGTCTTCTAACATTGCAGGGAGAAACCAAATAAAATTCTTCTGCTGATGAATTCTAGAAAGTTTGTCTCTAGGCACAGCTGTCTGGTTACGCACTTTATACCATGTTAAGCTGTAGTCTCCACTTTTCAAGCTCATTTCCAGTGAACACTTAATAGCAAGAGGCTGCCCATCAGGCACGAGACTCTCCCTCAACATGACATCATAGGCGTCACATTTCTCTAAAGGAAAGAGATAAATATTAAAGAAAACCTCAAACACTGTAAAAGGTTATACTGAATTGATTTCTTGTTTACATTTGAAAAGTTCATTAGAATTTCCACCTCCATTCTTAAGTCATCTACTAAAAATACAATTATAATCTCTTATCTTTAGAACTGAAAGTACTACTCAGTGATATAAAGCTATCATTATGACACTGAAATGAAATGCTGTTTTTTGAATGCAAACTTCACACTGAACAGAATCTCTTCATTTGGAGCAGTTTGCATGTGTATCTTTTAGTTCAGATGCAAATTACTAGAGTACTCGTATTTCTCCAGTCTGCTTCACATGCATACACAGAAACACACACATGCACACACACAAATTTCACTTTTAAGGACTTTATTTGTTAACTTCACTTAGCTGTAGTAAAAGTAAGTCTTCAAGACAGAGGATGCTTTCAGTACCCAAACATCCTAAGAGGACACCGAATTTAAAGTTACTGTTGCACAAATATTAAGTTTGCTATGGAAATCTCAACTCACTCTTTGATTTTATGAGCATTTAGAGAGGAATTATTACAAGCACTTACCAGTGAGCTCATTTTCTTGCCCCTAGATCCAAGGAGATTCACATGAGAAAAGGCAACACCATGAGATACTTTTTTTTGTCAGTATGACAAAAATGGCACAAGCTCAGGCATGTGACCCTGGTATCCAGAGTCAGTACTCTATTTATCTAAAATTCCTTGTTTCATTAGAATATAAGAACAGCCACACAGAGTCATCCAAGTGTCTGTCTAGCCCAAAACCTTGCCTCTGATATCAGCCAGTGGAAAATGTGTAAGAGAGAAAGACAGAGCAAGTACAATAATGTTTTGCTTTCAGCCCCTTTCTTTTCTCTAATGTTCTGCATGAAGCATTCTGCATTCATTGGCTTTTATAATTTCTTTGGGTATCACGTACTTCTTGCAATAAGAAATGCCAAAATAAACATTTCCTCGTCTGCCCACTCTATGATACTCATTATTTTATAGACCTCCATCACATCTTGCCTCAGTCATCTCTTTTTCTTACCTCATTCATTTAATGACTTCTCATATGGAAGCCATCCTATAACTGACAACACTGTCACTCATCTCTCTACCTTTTTTATGTAGTCTTTCTGAGATGGAATGACCAAAACCACAGAGTTCAACTGATTCACATTTACTATAGTGTTACAGAGTAGCACAATGAAGCTTTCTGTTTTCTGCTCTACTCCCTTCCCAAAAATTCTGTTTTTCTGACCACCACTGATGACAGAGTTAATGTTTCCAGAGAGCATCCAGAGATGTCAAAGTAGCATTTTTCCAAAGTGGTTATTAATTAACTTAATGTTCACACCACACACACACAGTATGCTCGTTTCGGCTATATGTGTTATGACCCTTCCATGCCCCTACATATCCATTTGATTTTACTTATTGACATTCTATCACTAAACCATTCAATATCCAGATATCCTCTTCATAGACAACATTATTTTTAACTACCAGAGGTAATTTCATATCATACACAGTTCTCACCACTTCACTGTAAATCTTTTCCAAATTACTTCTCAAAACACTGAGCTGCTCAGATAGATTTATTGAATGCCCCATAAGAACCCTGATGGTTATGAAATGTTATGGCCTCAGGAACTGATAACCTTTGTCTGCCACTAAATGCTAATACTCTGAAATAATGACTTTTTATTTTACACACTTCTTGCCTCAGTTTCTCTGAAGCTCCCATCCCGCAACACCCTCCACTGTTTCCATGGAGCAGGAAAGATTTATAAGGTAACATACATAATTAAGCCAAAACCAGAACCCTCTGTTATTGGAGGGAGGGCAGCCAAATAATCACCTTTCCATACGACTATTTAGTTAGCCAAAAAAAAGATTATCCAATGGATTAGTGAACCTTGCAGCTTGTCCATTCATGGACAAAAAAAACCCAAACCAAAACCAGATCTTTTCCAACCAAATAGCTTGCTAGAAATTCAAGAAACAGAAATTCCTGAAGTTTTTCTTTTAACAGTCTGGCACTGCTGCAAGATTCCAGGTAGAATGACAAGATTATGACAGCAACTCACTGGAACCATTTCAAATGTTTTAAACATAAGCTGGATTGTTGGTTGGTAGCTGAAGGGCAGAAACAAGCAGTTGCAATGAGTAGCCGAGCAATTTTACAAAAATCTAGATGTGCTATTGTTGTCAAATGGCTATATTTTCCAATATGAAAAAATCCTAAGGACACATTCTCTAAAGTTAAAACTACAATTAATTTCATCATTTTATACACCAGAGGATTGCACTGCCATCCAGATGGACCTCAATGGGCTGGAGAAGTCTGACATAGTCTAACAAAAGGAAATGTGAAGTTCTGTGTCTGGTAAGGAATGACCATGGGCACCAGCACATGCTGGAGAACATTCAGCTGGAAAGCAGCTCTGCAGAAAAGAACATTGGGGTCCTGCTTGACAATGAACTGACCATAAGCCGTCAATGTGCCCTCATGGCAAAGAAGGCTAATGGTGTCCCGGGCTGCATTAGGACTTGCTAGCAGGTAAAGGAATGCGATCCTTCCCATCTACTCAGCACTGGTGAGACCACATCTAGAGTGCTGCAGCCAGTTCTGGGCTCCCCAGTACAAGAGATACATGGATTTACTGAAGAAAGTCCAGCATGGGGCCACAAAGATGATTAAGGGAGTGAAGCATCTCTCACATGAGGAGAGGGTGAAAAAGCAGGGACTGTTCAGACTAGAGAAGCGAAGACTTCAGGAGTGTGTAGGTGGATCATATCAATGTGTGTAAACACCTGATGGGAGGCAACGAAGAACAAAAAGTCAGACTTTTGCCAGTGTTGCCCACTGACAGGACAAGAGGAAATGAGCACAAATTGAAACACACCAAAAAAAAATCCACCTGAACACAAGAAAACACTTTTTTACTGTGAGGGTGATCAAACACTGGAACAAGTTTAGGAGGGCCTGTTGCAATGGGACAAGAGGTAACAGTTTTAAGCTGAAAAAGGGTACATTCAGACTAGACAGAAGAAAGAAATTTTTTACACTGAGGGTGGTGAAACACTGGTCCAGGTTGCCCAGAGAGGTGGTCGATGCCCCATCCCTGGAGACATTCCAGGCCAGGCTGGACGGGGCTCTGAGCAACCTGATCTAGTTGCAGATGTCCCTGATCATTGCAGGGGGTTGGACTAGATGACCTTTGAAGGTGCCTTCCAACCAAAACTATTCTATGATTCTAAGTTGCTCAGAGAGGTCGTGGAGTCTCCATTTGTGGAGACCGTCAAAATCCAAGTGGACACGGTACTGGACAAACTGCTGTAGCTGACCCTGGAGGGTTAGGGAGGTTGGACTAGATGATCTCAAGAGTTACCTTCCAACCAATGGTTCTGTGATAAGATAGTACACAAAATATCACATATTATAAGTTTTATAGGTTCCTGCTTTTAGAACTGCTTAAAAGAACTCATCGGCATGCACATAAATTTGACTTTTACAGTAATTTTCACACAAAATTAGTATTACTTGTGTGAAAAAGTAAGTTTCAGAACAAGACCTTCCATAGCCACTAATAAACTTACCTGCAATAATTAAAGACAGAAATGCTGTTGTGATATTACATGAAAACAACGTTTTTGCTGTCACGTTTCCCTGCAGAAATTGAAAGAAAACCTTCAATTAGTGGTTTCCAGTATAAACTTCCACAATTTAAAGTCAACTTTTGCATTACAGAGTTAGTACAGGATTTACACAGTTAATACAGGACACAGGAAATATAGGAATTTTCTTTGGCTTATTTTGAGCCTGTTGCCTGTTTATTTTACCTGACAGCTCCTAATTATTATACCAGAAGAAAAAAAAAATAATGAACATTTCCTATTCGGCTTGTCAAGCACTCAGGATTTTTTGCATCTCTAGCACTCTCCTCTCCAGTTCTTGCTTTCCTAAGCTGTAGTCTTACTCTGTCTAATCCAATTTCACATTTCTGAGCATGTTTGTCACCCTCTTCTGTATCATCTTCAGTTATGCTACAGCCTGTCTGAGGTGGGGAGCAGAGAAGAGAACTTGGATACAGTCTTCAAAATCTAGGTGCACTACAGATTTTTAAACAATTTTTTTTTCTGTTTGTTTTGTTTTTCCCAATAATTTCTAACAATCTATTTGTTCTTCGAGTACTACTGAGTATTGACCTGATATTTCCATGGGCATATGTAGTCAAATGCCAAGATCTCTCCATTGAGTGTTAAAAATCAGGTAAACTCAGCCAGCCGCTGAGCACATGATGTTAGGATTTTGCTCATATGTTTTCATCTAAAATTTTCTTTATATTTATGTAAAACAATTTTTTTCTACTACTATTACTTAGTCATTCACTATCATGACATTCTTCTCCTACTCTTTGCAATTAACACCTCCGTGTTCTAGCCTGAAGTTTTGTATTGTTTGCAAATTCTGCCACTGCAACAGTTTCCCTCTGTCCAGATTATTAAACATATATGTTGAGCAGAAGAGAGTTGTTTGAGACTTCAGTAGTAATCTTCCTCCACCTGAAAAACTGAGCATTTATCTTTTACCTACTTTTTTATACATGTGAGAATAAATATATTATGGCGGTCTGTCTTCATTGACAGCCTCTGCTGAATGCCTTTTGGAAATTAAGGCAGATGGTATCAACCATGTCTCCTATATGCAATGTGTTCACATACATGTGTACAATTCCAACACACTTGTACTATTTGAGAGCCATGACTTCCCTTTACAAAAGTCACTGTTGACTCCTTCCCTACATAATTTATCGTCATTTCCACTGGTCCTATTATTTCAAGCAGTTTCTACTCAGCTGCCTGCTGCACACACCAGGCTCACGAGGCTCTACTTTCCTGGCTCTCTTTTGATCACTTGAGGAGGATAAAACTAAGTTTATCACTTTCTGATCTTTTGGTCCCAAACCTGCCTTAAATGAGACATTTACAACAAGAGAACACAAGAGCGAGTATCAGTCAGTCATGGTGCTTTGCTATGGATCATTTATTTCTATAACTGCCGTTTACTGACTTTTCAATCTGAGACAGATCCTTCCATGGAAGATTATCCATAAGAAAATGTACTAGCACTATGCTCTACCAAGATGAACACAAATGCAAAAAAAAATGTTTTTTCCCCTTGCTATGTTCATATCTTTCCATAGCCCATCCCATAGGGGTTTTGTTATACCTGAATGACCAACTGGCTCTCAGGAGTCTTTGGTAAGCTTCTCATCCCTAATATGTTTGGAGAAGGATCTATTAGTTGCATGCCTCTGGCAAGTTGTTCCTTAAGTTGGCCTTCCTTACCGCTCTTTTTCTATTCAGCCTACCAGAGCTTTTAGAGCACTCTGAAAGGACAAATGCAATTATTCAAATTGAATGATGAGTAGGAGAACCTCATCGTGTTGTGACGAATCTTTAGCTGATAACCAATTTCTACAATAGTCGAAGATGACACTTCCTGCTGCTCTGTTTTACGTCACCAAACCGACTCAGAAGCGTGCCATACATTGAGTCATCCACACTGCCTCTTGCAGTGCCTGCTTTCTTCCTTCTTCCCCTTCTCTTCCCTCCTCCCTCATTGCAAATTTCCGCTCAAATTACCAGGCAGGTCTTTTCTTGCCTAGCTGCAAGAAGGAACAAGCCCTGCAAGAATGCTGAGCATAAAAAGAAATACACAAAACTTTAAAATCACTGAAGGGGGTTTATGTGTGTTTGTACAAAACCTCCAACTTCCTTCATTAACTGTGATGGAACAGTAACTCTTAAAATCTCTAGTTTTCAATTTTAAAGAACATGAAAATATTATAATGGAAATAATTTTAAGAGAAAATGGGACTGAATAGACTCCACTTATGACCAGGGGATTTTTTATGACTTTTTATGACTCCGAATCACTGTTTTTTCATAAGCTCTGTTCCATTACAACATAACCTTACTGTACTTTTCTGTCTCACATATGCTCTCTCAGACAGTTTTTTGCCCCTATCAGTAGATTCAGTAGATGCAGCAGAAGTATTTCACTATGTTCTGAAATAAAATCTTCCAGTACCCTGCTTCTCTATAAATTAAATGTTCTTTCTATCTATTGAAATTTAACAGTTGCCTTTTTGTCAACATGAAAGACCTGCAAATATCTATAGCTCTCTGTAAAATTATACATATGAACTGCTCTCAGGAGACTCCTTCTTGTCTCTGACTTTTCATGATGATAAAAGCTAGATTTTTGTGGAAGGTATACTCAACAGCAAAATTAGGCTCTGCTCTGTGCAAGTATTCACATAATTCATGACAAAAATAGCAAACATATGTCTGCAGAGTCAAGTGCAAATGTTTTTCCTACCACATTCCACCATGATAAACAGCTACATTTCTCCCTTTTCGCAGCCATTTTGTCCACATCTTGAGCCTGCAATCGACCTGTGGAGCTTCACTACTCAGGACAAAATTCAGCTGGAGTTATCTTTGTCCAAATTTTCCAGAGCGGAAAAAATTCCATGTATCTGAGTCCATGTCCGTAAAGTTCCACCCTGAAAGGAAATATTTGTGTCAATTTCAGATTAAAAAAAAAAACAAACCAAGTGTCTGAAAGAGATCTCCAATGATACACGCACCTGAATTACAATTACAGCATCCATAATAGCACAGAGTAAAGCATAATTCTCATTAAAATCTGTCATTGAATTTATACAGGCACCTTCTTCTCTGCTCTCTAGTCCTTTAAAAGTTGATCTACCCCAAAAAAAAATTCCCATCAGAACTTTGAAGAATCGTGGCTTTCACTAATTTTTGCACATTCGTGGCACCTTTTCTTTCAGTGTCTTATCCAAAACATGGATAAATCAAAACATGCAACAGTCCTGTTCTCAGAATTGAGGGAACTGACACAAAGACAGAGTATCACACCATTTCTTTTACATCAGCCCACAAACATTTTAAATCAGAAAAAATATATAGTCATATTAGCTTAAACACTTCTTTTAACTGCAAGGTATGCCATGCCTCTTCAAAAGAACTTTATCAAGTGTCCCACTTTTGATCTTCTTCTCTGGAGAGCTACAAAACCCGCCTGGACGCCTTCCTGTGTAACCTCATCTGGGTGTTCCTGCTCTGGCAGGGGGATTGGACTAGATGATCTTTTGAGGTCCCTTACGATCCCTAACATTCTGTGATTCTGTGTTCTGTGATTCTGTATGATCTAGGAAGAAAGATTACCACAAAAACACATATTCCTTCGGTGTTGAGGCATATCTAACCAGTGCTGAAGAGCTGGTTTAGCTCCCTTGTCAGTATGTGGTTACAGCACTGAGACTATCTCAATCGTCATTTTTCTGTGAATCGCTGACATCCCTCAGCAGATATGCCAGAATTTTTTTTTCATATTCTTTATTTAAATTCTTACGTATTCCTGGAAGCACTGATCGGAAAGGGACTGTAGCTCCCTTAAGTGTAGCAACCGTGCTCCCAGTCACTGCTGAGGTGCCCATGGCAGGGGCGAGGTGCGCCAGTGCCTGTGCGCTCCCTGGGGACCCAACAGAACCGGGGGCTGAGATTTATTAATAACTTCAAAGAAAAGGTGCTCTCACGTTTCCTCTCGGAAACCCGGACACGTCGCACGCACGGCTTGCAGAGGAAAACGCTGAGCTTTGAAAACAGATTTCACTCCCGCTCCTAAACCGTCTCCGGCCCTTAGTTCCCCCAAGAGACACCACCTCGGGCTGAGCCACCTCACAGCCTCAAAAATGGGACAGCAGATCAAAGTACGACTGTGGGTGCATCTCTGCGGATTTTCCCCCCAGATTATCCCAAACTGGCTCACGACAAGCGCCCTGTTACGCGACTGACGGAGGAAAGCGCTCCCCGCTACCATCGACAATTCCCCACCGCCCTCAACCCAATACCGCCCCCTCGCCCGGCCGGCCTTGCCATGGCCATCGCCCCCACCCTCGCCGGCTGCCCCCTCCGCGGAACCCCCGCCACCCACATCACTGGCAGGCGGCCGGCGCTGAGAGCAAGCGGGTTCCTTCGGGCCGGTCCAGCGCCCAGGGGAATCCCCGCGGCTGCCTACCTGCTGCGCGGCTGCCGGCCCGGCCCGGCCGGGTGAGGGTGGGGCGAGGTGGGGGGAGCCCCCGCTGCCGTCTCCTAGAAAGCTCTGGCAGCCCGTGAAGCGCGACGCCGCTGCTGTCCCTGCCGGCGAGACCTCGCCCTCTCCGGCTGCCGCTTGCGGACCTGAGCTCCTCCGCGGCGGTGAGGTGGCCCCGCGTCAGGTCCGGGCCGCCTCCCCGCCCCGCCCCAGCGCAGGGCGGCAGGTGTCCCGGCGCTGGCAGGAGGTGCTGGTTAAACCCGGGCTGCGAAAAAATACAGTTTTTCGGCAAGAGCCACTTTCTGTTGAAAAAGGCAGGCGCTGGAGCCAGGTGAGGCGGCCGCCTCGCTTCAACCACCGCCTGACCTGCCGTGTCCCCCGCCCTGTGCTGCCGCGGCCGGGGCTCGGCATCAGCCCCAGGGCAGGCGCGGGGGGAGCCGGCAGGAAATCCTCCAAAGATTGCAAGATTTGGGGTGACTAACTTTCTTCTTTTCTGTTTTGCTTTGCTTTGCTTTGCTTTGCTTTGTAATACAGGCAGCTGCAGACTTCTCTAGCTGAAGAGATCACGTTACACTGGAAGAGAAGGGTCCCCTCAGGGCTACAGAGCCTGTTGGCAGGAGCATCTCAGGGACATCAACAGTTTTACTTTGCTTCTTCAACAGGCTGCTTTGACAGCTTGGTCTAAATTCCCCAGACGGCCACACTGAATCACAGAATAGTTGGGGTTGGGAGGGACCTTCAAAGGTCATCTAGTCTGACCCCACTGCAATGATCAGGGACATCTTCAACTAGATCAGGTTGCTCAGAGCCCCGTCCAGTCTGACCTTGAATGTTTCCAGGGATGGAGCATCGACCACCTCTCTGGGCAACCTGGGCCGGTGTTTCACCACCTTCATCGTAAAAAATGTCTTACTCGTTTCTAGCCTGAATCTGCCCTCATTTAGTCTGAAACTGTGTCACTGAGATATTTTCCCTGAAGCTTGAACATAGAAGTTTAGTTCCATTTAGCTGCTAAGTTTTTGCTGGCAAACTTAACAGCTTCTAAGGAGCCCTGACACTTTGCAGAGGTTACGTAGCTTGTGGCTGTTCTGGGAACATTATGTTCCCTATATGCTGGTGTTTCTTAGTTCTCTGTTTTACTTGCACGCCATGGCTGGAGTCAGAGTTCTTCAAAGCAGACATTCTTCAAATGTGGTGTGGCAAACACAGAATCAGATACAGGCATTTGAGGCTGCATTGTCACTTGTTGACTAACTACTAAAACAGACAGTAAGGCAGAGGAAAGCTGTTCCATAGCTTTCTCCCAAAGTAGGCAGAAGTCATGGACCTTTTAGAACTATCAAGGTAGATATTCTCATTATTGTTAAAAATACATCAGAAACGCATTTGCTAAGCAAATTGCAAAAACTGTGGAGAATGATACAGACGTGTCCTGCTCCTTTCACCCTGGTTTTTCATTCTACTTCTGGTACTTCTTTCATTCCACTTTCTGGTACTATTGTATTCACCAAACAGAAACATGTTCAACCATCCTGCCCAACAAGTGGTAGCCACAGATAAGCAAAGATGAGAGATTACTCTCTGCTATGCCTGCATATATTGTCCTCCATCAATTCAAGGTACACAGTGCTGGCTGGAGGCACCTTGCAGCAGCTCCAGGCATTAGCCTGTTGGGAGGAACACAGACAATGGATTTATTCCTGTCTCAGCAAAGACAGCAGGATTTGTGCAGTCAGTTAGCCTCTCGTCAGTCAGCAATTATATCCATATTTCATTCTGGAAACCTTTTTTATGAACTCACTGCCTTAGGTCATAATTTTTATGCAAGATTTCTAGTTTCTGTATGATTTTGCACCACCAACAAACATCTATGAGTTGCAATAAATCTAATTACCACAAACACGAGTGAGTTGTTCATAATCTGCTCGACTACATTTTTCTAGAAGCATTGATTTTAAAAAAAGCATTCATTTTTGAAGCATTTTTTCTGAGACATACATGCCAGAGGTTCTGCTGTATGTAGTTGTTTGTTGTTTGGTTTTGCCTGTTTGGTTTTTTTTTCCTGTCTTCATTATAATACTACTAATAGTAGTATTCCAGTAAAAATGTGTTTGGTATAAAAGGTGTTGTTAAAACAGTACCAAAATGAATAGGTAAAATGAGAACTATTCAATCATTCAAATATTCAGTGGTTGATATGAAGCAGAATTTAGAAGAAATACATTATAGTAAAGCTGAATGGCTGGATTTCATGAGACAGAAAAATATTCAGAACATGGAAGTCACGAGACAAAGATTGCAGGGAAGAGCAGAGAAGTGCATTGTCCAAGGAAAGTGGACGCTGACACCAGTCTGCATGAACATTTGATGTGGTCACCAGGAACACTTTAAAGCAGACCAGGAACCACCAGCTCCAGCAAAGAGCGTGATGCTAAGCAAAGAATTATCCAAACAACCCCCTGATCAGATCTGTGCAGTGGTTTTTCATCAGATGGTGACATGCATCTGCTTTATTTATTTGATAAACATTACATAACCAATGAAGGGAGAATGTTACCTACAGTAAATAATTCAATCCTTTTGAGTTATTCATGGAAGGAAATCAGAGTGAGAGCATGCACTTAGGTAGGGATGGGATGGAAGTTGCCTGGGATGAATTTAGACCATTGCCTTTCATTACCACAAACCTCTTGTTTTTCTGCATCCTGCTGTAGTTTTGTTCCAGCTTTCAAAATCAGTTGTCTTCCCTGATTTATAATATTGACAGCTTTCCCTTTTCACATATATAAATCTCCTTCAGACATATGCATGTGGTTGCATTAGCATCTCCCTCTCAACCCCACCCCAAACACTTTGTACCACCAAATAATGTTGAAGCCCATGGATCCTTTCAGATGATGCAAATCTTGACGACAAGCTCCAGCTGCTTGAGTATGCTATCAGCAGTGCCTGACAGCAGTTAGTCTGAAATAAAGTCTCTTGAAACATGTGTTCTGTGGACAACAGGTCTGGCACACCAACTGGTTTACCCTGCAAAAATCAGGGCGACACTTGCTCTGATGTTTTTTTAGGGCAAGTGACAATGACAGGCAAGCATAATTGCTGCTTTTGTAAAGGAAATTATAGAATTCAGTAATCTTCTGTGTTACCTGCTCCTGGTAAATCATCCCTTCTACGTGAAAAGAGACTGTAGTCACACCGTGTCTCTAAGACAACCAGACATATATTTAGGCCAGAACCATGTGGTTTGTAGCCACAATCTTATGTTTTGGTTTTGACTGCAATACATATTCATCACATATATTTTTTTCTCTGAAACTGAAAATGGCAAATAAAAACATAACAGAATTTTAAAGCCCTTTATATTTACTTTTTCTGCCATTTCTACTTTAAGCTTTGTTGCGCAAGATAACTTTGATGAAGACATTAAGAATATTGTCTGTAAAAAATTTTAAAGCTACAAGAAAAAATATCAAGAAATGTAATTGCAGGTAATTATTTAGGCACAGTTAAAGCTTCATAAAGCAGTCTATTTTGATACCTGTCATCCCAAATGGGAATACTAGGAATGTCGAGGCTAAATGTGCTTGCAGTGCTGAGAACATGTAATTCCGTTTTACTGAGCAATCCGATTTTGGTTTTAACACTGAGCAACTAGCTTAGCATTTACATCTTGCAGACATCTGTCTTACAAGGATTTTACTTGTAAGTGTGGTAATCAAAGATCTTGCAGTTATAAATTATTCACCAGTAGAGCATAGGAAATAATTTTTACTTTTAGCAGGTTTCTAGTAGAAAAGCCAGGCACAGTTTTTATGGCAAAATTTATCCTTTTTTCCCCAAAGAAAATGATTTATTGGTTTTCATGCTTCCAACAAATTAACTTTCTCCTACTTTATCTGCAGGAAGGCTTAAAACTCAGCTGGGGGAATCTGCTTTGGCAAAAAACATAAGAGAAATGGGACATGGGACTGACTGGTAAAGAAAGATCTGGTTTAAAGGTCATAGCCATGAGCACTGGAAAAAGTGAGATAGAGTTTAGTTTCACAAGGTAAATTAAAATATTTAATAAAATATTCTTTAGCTATAAAATTGAGCAATGAAATAGGAATTCAGTGCAATCCGAATAAGCAAAAGAATTACACGTGGCCACAAAACCACATTAAACATCTCATTTCTTTTGAGAAAGGTAATGGCAACTATGGGAGGGGAAGGCAGCAAGACTAACAGAAGTAAAGATATGATCCAGGAAATTACAATAACTGAGAATAAAGCAAAGTTCTTTAGTTTTCTGCATATTTCACTAAGGGAGTCCAAGCAGTTTCTATTCTAAATTCCAGAGTAACTGGTGTATGAAGTTGCAGGCCCCCAGTAATCTTGAAGCATGGCAAGAGCTGCTGCCAGATGTGATATCTTCTTCTAGGCCATCTTAAATAGGTGGAGGAACAGACAAACTTTTCTGCAGGAAAAACATTCTACCGTATTTTTTAAAACATATATATTATACAATCGGAGGACAGAAAAAAATTCTATTGAGGAAGAAATATTCAAAAACAGTCAACTGCAGGATGTGCAAAACTTTTGATTCAGAAACGTTAAAATAGGAGTGGAAAATTGGAAATGGAAAATGCAAAAAAGTAGTGTTGTAGCATTCAGTTACATCACATTAGTCTGTTGGTTTGTTTCAACATCCTTATTGCCTTCAGCTTGGAAGCTGATTATCATGGTAGAGCAGAGAAAGCTGAGTTACATTGCAAAACCAGAATTACAAGGCTGACTGGGAAGCCAACTAGTGAAACATGATAGCAGATGCTTGAAAAGGGAAGAGCCAAGGTGTGGCAGTAATTACAGTCATGGAGGGAACTCGACAGGGGATCAGTCATTGCCTTCATATTGATGTTTTCATCAGTGCTGTCAGCACAAACAAAATTAAGTTTTTATATAATTTACCAATGGCACAATAGTTGGAAGAGAAGTATGTGACCTGGAGGCCTGGCTCACTACAAAGTTTACTTGTGCTACTTGTGCACTCAGAAATTACACCATTATTTTTCAAATATTTTTGCACAAAAATAACAGCTTGCCATCCCAAATCACAGACTAAGGAGAAGAATTTGGTATCAAGATCCCCATGACTTACCAGTATATCTATTAAAAAAAAAATAGCAAGTACTGTCTTAAATCAGGTGAACTACTGCCCATAAAGTTAGAGAAGTACCTAAGGCACCTGTAATGCACTGATGCAAATGTTCATTATAGATCCCAGTAAAAAAGGTGCTCAGACTTCATGGGATATTAAATAAAATTCAGGTTATTGGAGATAACCTAAGAAGGTAAAAAGAGATAGCACAGACAGTGTATGTTTTTACAGGTGCTGGAGCCATGGCATGCCATGCAAATCCCATCTGTGGAGAGATTTGACAGCACAGAATCATAGAATAGTTTGGGTTGGAAGGGACCTTCAAAGGTCATCTAGTCCAATGCCCTGCAATGAGCAGGGACATCTGCAACCAGATCAGGTTGCTCAGAGCCCCGTCCAGCCTGGCCTGGAATGTCTCCAGGGATGGGACATCGACCACCTCTCTGGGCAACCTGGGCCAGTGTTTCACCACTCCCATTGTAAAAAATTTATTCCTCATTTCTCGCCTGAATCTCTCCTCTTCTACTTTAAAACTATTACCCCTTGTCCTGTCATAACAGGCCTTTCTAAGTCTGTGCCCATCTTTCTTATAGACCCCTTTAAAGTACTAAAATGCTGCAATAAGGTGTCCCCAGAACCTTCTCTTCTCCAGGCTGAACAAGCCCAACTCTCTCAGCCTGTCCTCATCGGAGAGGTGTTATAGACCTATGATAATTTCTGTGGCCTCCTCTGGACCCTCTCTAACATGTCCATGTCTTTCCTGTACTGAGGACCCCAGAATTGGATGCGGGACTCCAGGTGGGGCTTCACCAGAGCAGAGCAGAGGGGCAGAATCACCTCCCTTTACCTGCTGGCCACGATCCTTTTGATGCAGCCCAGGATACAATTGGCCTTCCAATCAACAAGCACAAATTGCCAGCTCATGTCCAGCTTTTCACCCCACAGTACCCCCAAGTCCTTCTCAGCAGGGCTGCTCTCAATCCCTTCATCCCTCGGCTTGTATTGGTAGCGGGGATTGTCCTGACCCAGGTGCAGGACCTTGTACTTGGCCTTGTTGAACCTCATGAGGTTCACATGGGCCCACTTCTTGAGCTTGTCCAGGTCCCTCTGGATGGCATTCCGTCCTTCAGGTGTGTCAATTGCACCACTCAGCTTGGTGTCATCTGTGAACTTGCTGAGGGTGCACCCAATTCCAATGTCAAAGTCTTTAGAGGTTTCATGAGGTGCCCTTAGAAGAAGACAACTCTACTTATCATCTCTGCTGTCAAGCAAAGAACGTTGTGTGAAAATAGACTGTTTCTCTTCAAGGTAAGATGAGACATGCAAGTGGAGTCATTGCCAGGTGCCAAGTGGGAGTTGCCTCCAGGCTTCTCTTTTGGGGTGAGATGGCTCAGGTTGTCCTACAGCCACATGATACGTGCAGAACAGCTCAGGCCTATGCCTATGTGTATTGGTTCTCACATGGATTGCTAGTTCCTCCATGCACACATGTCTTCTGCTTAGGACCCTGACAGCACTGTTCAGGGTACTGGCCCACCTTTGGCTGAAAAGTTGTGCATTGTCCTCATCAACACATTAACAGATTTGAAGAGGCTTCTCATGGGATGAGGACTACTAGTATACAACAGAAAATGAGAAGTTTACCTTTCAGGAAGGTTTAAGTTAATTTGCATGTTCCCCATCAGAGATGTCTCTTCTCTGGCACATGGCTTGGAGGTGAACTTGGCAGTGTTAGATTAATGGTTGGGCCTGATGATCTTAAAGGTGTTTTCCAACCCAAATTATTCTGAGATTCTATGATTTCCCCTTTATGCTCCTCACTGCAAGTTTGCTAGTATTCCACTGAGGCAGAACTTATAAGTTACTTCTGCTGTGCAAGAGGCCTACACAAATCCCTTGTCTTTTTATGTGTATCTCAAGATACAAAATCAAAGAAACCTTTTTTATCTGTGAAGGCAAAGAGGAATCTAAGAATTTGGGGAAAAGCATTTTCTAATATTAACAAGTCTGAACAACCACCATAAATGCATCAAGTGCATCACTGAAATATATAAATTTAACTTACTATGATCTGCTGGTGGAAATGATAAGTTAATTACTTACTAAGTTTAATTTCAATATCATATGGGTTTTTTGAGGGGAAAAAAAACACAGCTCATTTTCTTCCCAAAGGTATGAGAAGAGTGTTTCTATGAATAAACCAAAAGAACTAGCCGCAAATACAAAATTCTATCTGACAAAAGCACTAGCCTAAAAATATCTACAAAACAAACGGAGTAGTGCTAGCCTAGAAATATCACGAGCAGCTGGTAAAGCAGCATTCGATTTCACTGATGAACTGCAAAAAAGCAGGTCTGCACCTGAATTCTTGTCCATTGCACCTGGTATAACCTTTTTTTTTTTTTTTTTTTAGTATTTTTCTACTGGTTTGGGCTGCTGTGTTTGAACGTAGCATTGAACAAAAAAATTCCCAAGAAACCTAACAAAAATATTATGGACTAGGGGAGAAGAGGAGAAAGTATTGTTATGTTACTAGAAACACCTGAACTATATTATTTTAGAAAAAAATAAAGCTTTCTTGTGCAATACCTATCCTGTGTAGCAGACAAATATTCAAATTATTCAGATAATCTAAAAAACCCCAACCAACCAATCAACCAAAAAAACTAAAAAATAGCCTTTTGGCTGGATAGGACCTCATCTGCTCATCAGTTCATCATCTCAGCCGAGTTCCTGCCTTTCCATTATTTCCTTTTTAAACCAGAAACAAATACCTTTACCATCATCCTTTACTGTTTGAACAATCATCTGGTTTTGGGACCCGTGTGGTCCTGAAACAGCTTCTGTAACTCCCTGTTGCCTTTTTCAGATGCATGTAAATAATCCTACTGAAAACACGAGTGCTTTCTGTAACATTAAAAAGAGACTTGTGCAAACAGCTGTTTTATGTTAGTAATTGTTCAAAGTTTGTAGTCATAGGAGTAGCTTGTTGAAAAAAATTCGCAACACTGGAACTGCAACTGTATTTATATTTATGCTGGTAGCCTAGGCAGAATAGAGATTGCTCAGGGAAGGAACATCCAGGGCTCCTGGGTGAATAAAGCAATAGTTGATTCTGAAAAGAGGGACTGAAAAATGAAGCACTGGTAGCTGACAGAATGGGTCTTTGCTGCTTATTGCTTTGGGGTCAGCAGGAAATTGGGCCTGGCAACTTTAACTCAATGTTAATCAAGTGTTTGCAGTGGAACTTCTCACAATATTTGAGCCTTTCTAAGTACTGATAGTTCATCACCAGGATATGTGCTGGGGCTCTGTTGGAAGCCTGGGCAGAATGTGCTCATCACTCCCTTCTATAATAGCTGCAGACTGCCTTTTCTTCCAGGGAAAGCCACAGAGCTGGTTTGAATCCACATTACATCCCGGTATGGGGTCAGGATACGGTTGTGGTGCATACCTTGACTCAACAGCACTGAAGAACTAACACGCCCTGTAAATACGGCTATTGCCATGGAGATCTCTTAAAGGTTTTATTTGCCCTTCTGCATGTTCCCAGAAGACTTACCTGCCTGGACTTGCACGTCTTCCATTCCCAAAGCAATGAAGGTGTTATGTCATGCTAGGAAGGTGCCCAAACCATCCACGTTCATGCTCCATAGCCTGATGAACTGCCACTAATGGTGACCTGCCTGTTCCTCAGCACACTTGCCTTCCAAGAAATTGCAAGTGTCAAGATATAAAACTTCCCAGCTGGTGATTTCCACCTCTGATTTTCACTCTTCACTCATAGCCAAATCATTTGACTAGGAAAGAATAGCTGCTGACAAGAGCACCAAGTAAAGGGTAACTGGGTAATGGCTGGACTCCTGTGCTCCGAATTTAAAAATTAATATGCTTCTAAGCACACAACACTATTAACAGATTGTTAGTAATTCTATTATAAATTCATATTTTAGAAAGCATTACTATAATTGAAGAAAAACATTTTTTGGCTGTTTCAATTTAACATTACTTATGAATACATAGAATCATCACATCAAAGTTCTGGATTTAGATAAAGAAAAAACAGAAAAGCCATAGAATTGCATTACTTCATTACACAAAAGACTAAAAAGTAGACTAATAACTTTTACATAAAAGTTACATTGTTCTTCCACGTAATAATGTTATTTTGCATAAGTAATTCCCTCCATTCCTTTTACAGTAATATCAGTTAGTACAAGATCCTCTGTCAATCTAAGAAGGACCTTTTTTCTTAAGCAGATTATATTCCTAAATGCAGTAAAAATTGTAAAAACATGAACAGATAATACAAATAAATAACTTAATTCAAAACCTATAAAATCCCTTCTCAAGAATGCAGAATGCTGGTCACAATATCATTCCTTTCCCATTAAGACATCTCTGAAAACTTTGTTTTCCACTTGACATACCATAGATAACTGCTGAGTTTGTTGATGATGTGCTGACAAGCTCTGGCTTTCTTGGAGCGTATTAGGAAGTCAGGACTTGCCCAAAGAGCTATGCAGAGCACGCTGCCTCCCCATTACTGCTGAGAAGCCTTTCACATCTCTTCTATTTGAGGTCTCCTGCATTTCTCCCAGCTCTTGAGCAGCTGCAGCAGAAGGTTGCTCGGTTGGGCACTGCTGGGGACTGTGCTGGTCCCAGCAAGTGAGGCAGGAGCCTTGGGGTTGCTCTACCTGCACCCCACTGCATGGAGAGGACAGGACAGAGCAGAGCCAAGCTCACAGCTGCCACTTGCCCAGGCAGGGTGAGGTGGTTAGTGCTGATGTGCCAAGACCAGATTAACACAATGGTTAATGAGACCTTTCCCCCAGACACACTCAGGAACCTGAACGCAGATCTAATGCAGCAGTCTTGTTTAAGACCCTTTGAGTCAAGACTGCTGCTTGCAGTTGTTCATTCTCAGCATGCTGTAGTGGAGGAATGGAGGGAAACAAACAAACAAACAAAAACCAACCAACCAACCAAAAACAACAACAACAAAAATAACACACACAAAAAAGCAGCGCAGTAAGAAAAAAACTGTAGTGCTTTATTGAATTTTAAAAATGGACCTTTCTTCAAAGTGTCTTTACATAAAACACATGAAAACTTTAGCATCAGTTGTATAAATATATCAAAAGGAACACATATTTTTTATAAACAGTATTTTGGCTCAGTAAAATAACTTTCCACCAAAGGTAGGGATAACAAGTAGCAGTTTTTCATACAATCTATTCCAGTCAGCAAAAAAATAACTCAGGAGGCCGAGGGTTGCTGGAACTCTCTTGACTGGCCTGCACACCGCAAGTGCAAAGTCAGTATTGTACCCTAGTCATCAGAGTACAAATGCCACACTGCCAGTGTCTAGTCTTCACATTTGATATAGGGTTCTTCTTACAGAAGAGTTCTGTGACCAAACCGTACAGCTTTTGTCCCACTAAGTTCTTCTGTCGATGTGAATCATAACAGTTAGCCTTGCTCAGACGGGAGTCAGTAACTTCGGATGGATCTCAAGGCTCTTTTATGTTACAACAGGCTGTTACCAAACACACAGTGCATTTAAAAGCTGATTGTGTGCAACAGCTCAGTGAATGTGGCACTTCACAGACCAAACTGTCCCTCTCTTGACACTTGTGTCTTGACTATTCTCTCCCCCCCAAAAATAATTTAGCATTATAAACTACACCACTGCTAACTCACAAGTCAAACGTAACTTCAGAATTAACAAAATTGTGTCATAGAAAACATTGGGTAAAAAAAAAAAAAAACACAAAAAAAACACCCCAAAAAAACAGGGAGAGAGAGGAAAGATTAAACATGCACAGTAGCTTTTAACAACTTTCTCTCCCAAACAGCTGTATGGAAGCTGCAACTGCAGCCTCAATTCATCTAGCCCCAACCAAATCAGGTAGACAGTCACCTCAAATTCCTTACATCATCAGGCGAAAGGAGAAAAGCAAGAAGCTGCAGGGGGTAACCTGGGGCATCTCTCACTTTAAGGAGTATGGGGCAACAATCCTATTTTAGCTCTGTTTTCTAAACATACCTGGAGCCAAAAAGCATGGCCTGGCTACTGCTTTTCTTCTCCCATTGCACTCTGAACTCTCTGGGAACCAGATAACCTCACTAGTCTAGGAGAAAATTATTCTCAGGAAAATAACAACTTCTGACACGTAAGTCTGTTCACTCAGGTTCAGGTTTCAGAGCTGACAAATGCCAAGAGTGAACACCCTGGCTGGGAAGAAGAAGAAAGACTTGCTCTTCTTCAGCAACAACGACCCATGAGAAGTGGATGCACTGAAGACCCTTGATCTGGTCCTTAAGGTTGAGGTAGATGAAGCCAACCATCCTGTACTTCCCATGAGACAGCCTGTGTCATCAGCTAATTGTTCCACTTGGGTAATAAGGACAAATATATTAAACCACTCAACTAGAAAAAAAATCCTCTGGAGATTAATTTTTGAGTCAGTACAGCATTACAATGGAATTTTTACAATGTCTGCATGGGACAATTCACTAAAAATGGCACAGTTCTTTAAAATGTAAAAAAAGGTGAAGGAAGAGTATTTATACTTTGTCAGGTCCAATAGCACTTTTAGGGGGCTGGGATTGTTCTTAGCTTTTCTCTTGGACAATAACACACTGATACAGTAACACAGAGGGATTTCTCTCTGAGCAAACTGAATAGGACAGCAAATAAAAAACTTGTAACAAATAAAGGTTTTATGTCATTTCATTTAAAAAAAATGAAACAAAAACATTTACTGGCATCAGCCACACCCATTACACAATATCACAATTATAATTAATATAGTTCCCTTCATATTCGACCATTAATTGCAGAAAAACAAGTTTTCTGGGTTTTTGATAGTTTTTTTTTCCCCTTCCATTTTTAATACCAAAAGAATTCCACAGTGCAGTTCTTGGAAAAGGCTTCATGTACTTCCCACATGGTTTCTATGTCACCACTGTGCTACTGACAACATTACAAGGTGTTCTGTTGATCTGTCCAGAAGAAAGGATGATTCACATCTGTAGACGAAGCTGTAGTACCTTCAATCCAGAAAATTCACATGAAATTGTCTATGCAACACAGATATATGTGACCTTCAATCCATCCATCACCAACCATGTGAACTGGATTGGTCAATAAGTGTCATTCTTCTGTTGTTATTTAGGGAGAATTAAAGTCTTTTGGTAACAAATGCAATCCTGATGAAGATGCATTTTTTCTGGATGGCATGTGGTAACGCACTTTCTTCCAGAATCTGGTATTTGCTGAGTGAGACCTTTCTGAGAAGTCCCCTTTCCATCGGATAGCCCCATGCTTTTCCTTAATATATTTGATGGCTTCTGGCATGTCCGCATAATCTTGGATTTTTTCTAGTTCTATGAGAATTACTTTAATGCCTTCTTGGATAAGAGCATTATATAGGGCTAGCTGCTTTTCAGACACATTTTCAATAACACTGTAACAGGAGGGTTCTGGTACTAAAACAATTATCACTCTTCTACTTTGACGGATTTTTTCATCGGCAACGCTGATCACAGCTGTAGAGAAAAAGGTTGTGCAAAATTAAGGCTCTGTGTTTCTATTTTATGTTACCAGTGTGTTATCTTGCAGCTGCTTCATGCACTGTCTGATATTTGAGCCAACACACTTTACCTCACAAATAGGGACAGGTAAAGAGTGTGCAAGCAGTTACATTGGATTAGCCAACAAATACAGATTTGGCCAATGCAACACAACCCAACCTCATCAGGCTGCATGTCTATATTCTTGTTCTGTATAAACAAAGAAGTGCTACTAATCTTGCTAATGCCATTTTATTAGCATCATAGGTGCAATTGCAAAAAAACAAGTTCAAAAACCACAGGCCTAGATAAAATTGTAACCTTTTCCTTTAAATAGCTTGTACTGATATGATTAACTGTTTTCTGTTACATGCAAGCAGAAGAGAAAGCAAAGAATACTCCCCTCAATGGCATTTTAGACAATTAACTCTAAAACAGCAAAATATGGTAAATGCCACACAAAAACCGTATCAGTTAACCCTGAGAAGAACCCTGACCCTTAGTCATCATCCACAACCGCAATTTCAACTCTTCTTCCCCTCAACATCTTTACATTTCCAGAAATCTAGGCTAGCCAGGCACTGAAAAAAACTGGAAGAGCTAAAGAATGACAAGGGAAAGGCTGAGATACACTCCATGGAAGTACCCAGTGCTGTATTTCTCATTCTCCATCAGAGAGAATAACAAAATCATAGCTCGTTCAATGGTGGGAAATATTTAGAATTACAGTCTGTTTCTGAGTTGTATTTGCAGCTGCCAGTGAGAAAACCCAAGTGTAACTTGTCTTCAGATAGCTTACCTTCTCCTGGTAAATCATCCCTCCCAAATATGAAGAGGTTATATCCACACTGTCTTTCTAAGACCTCTGGCAGTATCTTCAGAGCAAAAATATCTGATGAATACAAACAGCTCTCTCTGTTCCTTGGATACAGAATGTAAGCATCATAGAGCTTCCCATCTGAAACTGAAGAGTGAGCAAAAGGAGTTACATAAAAGTGGATTCTAAAGACACAAAAACAAGTAAGGAAACAAACAATGGAAATCTCTAAACTCCATTTTTTCCCCACTTAAATCATTGTTTTACGTCTTAATCCTGCTATTAGCTAAGCATGTAGAGTTATACCAAGACTGAAATATTTGTGGAAACAGGCCTTCTAGAATTCCATATGCTGTATCTGAATAGGCAAAAGAGATCTGCAAAATTAAGTAGGTTTGAATATTATTTTTTGAACTCTAAATAAAAAAATGTTATTACCGAATTATCTGGAAAATAGCACCTCCAGTAGTACAACTGAATACTTAAAATTCCAGTTGCCTTATAACTCATCAGTCATCTTTGTAGCCTGGAGTTTCAAAACACAGCAACCATTTAGACAGGAAAACCAAAACAAAGTATTTGGCAAATGTCAAGATCTGCACTGTGTTAGATATCTTGGAACAAACTTTTCAGAAAGACCAAATTTAAAAGACTTCAAAGAAATCTAACAGAACCTCAATATCTCTAGAAGATATTTTCTGTTTCTCTAGCCATGTACCTCCTCTCAGATGTTTGGAAATGACCCATACTTGAGCACACTCTCAGACAGCACCCCATCAACATTTTCCTGACTGCCAGGAATTTACAGCAAGTAAAATAATCAGAAATGCCTTCAAATAGAAAACAAAAGAAAGTGACATTTATCCTGGTTTGTCTATGTAAAATAAAAAACACCCAACAACTCCACTGTATTACTGCTTTCTGTAAGAACAGTAATTAAAAGAAATCTGGACAACTGCTGTCAGAACAACACTCAAACCACTGAAGTGGGTCTTCAGGGAAAGGAATGGTAGCACTGGATTCCCGGGAAGTTGCTGATTCTTCTCTGTAGATGCTTTTGTTATCCGAACTAATTCTAAACATCGTAAAAAGATGTTATCCTTTCAAAAATCACACTCCATGAGGTTAACTCATTGCTTTGCAAGGGAAGGTGAAGGCTCAAGACAACACACAGCACTGTTACACAAACGTACCTTTTTTACCGAGGAAAGGATGGCAGGAGTCCCGATACCAAAGAACAATATCAATTTTGAAGATCTTGTAGATAAATAATGTGAAAAATACTAAAAATGTCAAAGAAACTCCTCCTCCAATTAAGTAACCCTGAATGTTCCGAGCTGTAGTAGAGTGGAATAAGAAGAGAAAAAACAAACAAAATAGAGTTATACCTTAAAACCAGATAAAGACAAAAGAGATGCTTGAAATTGTTTAGTCAGTAAAATATTTTTTTTTAAAAAAAGAAAGAATGAATGAATGAGTAGGACAAAGATTTGTTTTTGTTGTTTTGGGGTTTTTTTCCACATACGCCTTCTGCAAATTCTGTTATTTGACCAGTCTACCTTTATGTTTCAGAGAAAAGTTACCTTAGCAATGTGACAAATGAGGCTGCTCCTCAGCTGAAACACCAAATATTGATGCATATTCCAGCACAGCAGTAGAGTGAGAATTCTTGTACAAAATTTTACCCATCAGAAAGCAAAAAAGTCAGAAGTGGGGAAATGGTTTCCTGACAATGCTGTTTCCCCAGACCAAACAGCTTTACATTGTTTTTAGCCTCTTCAAAGATCTGTCACTGAACCTACCGATTTGTTGCCCTTAAAACACCTTTCACAAACCGCATTTTCAGTTCATGCATATTAAAGGATTTCTGAGGTTAAATCCTAGCCTGATAACTTTTATAAATAACTTACATAACAAGCGAGAGCTCAGATCCACTTTCAGTCAATTATTTGATCACAATGTGGCCAGTTAAAGGTAAGTTTGAGAACATTTGGCAAAGAATTGGCTCGTAGTTGAGAAAGCCCGCTCAATACAAGCTCAACAGACCAGAGGGTCTTCTGCTGCCAATTTTTTTTAAAAATGGGCACTTATCTAGTTGTATGCTTTTCTGTGCATCTGCTTTTAAATAAAAAGAATTAATTTCTTCAGCCTTGCATTTGAGCTTTTAAAACTCACTTTACCTTTAAGTTAATCTACTAAAAAGAAAACTTCATGCTAGTTAGCAATAAATCAAACATCATTGTCTCTCAGTGCAAGACTGGGGCAGGATGCTCCCAGTGGCAGGATGCTCCCAAACAACATCCATGAGCCTACCTAGAAGGTAATAACAAAGCACGCGCATCAGTAATGGAAAGTTCATAATCTTTCCATGCAATGTATTGCATTCCTTCGCTATCATCACTGTTAGAGTTTCCCCTACTATATACATAGATTTTTTTTCTTCTTTCTCCTGGCAATCTGTGCCCGTTATTTGTTACTGCAGGATAGGACAACCAGGTCCACATATACATTCATGTCTTTTTGACAGTCCATTCCATACTTCGTTATGTCTTCTCCTGAGCTTTTTAGAGAAATGGCCATTTTCACTGCTCTTCTAGACACACAGTCTCCTCTGACCCACATGCTTCTTTAAGTTTGTAAAATGAAGGACAGTATTTCACTGAGGTCTAATACTTGTTTCAAATAAATTGGAGTCTTTCATTATTGTTTTCTAAATCACTGAATGGGAAGATGAAGCAAATTAAAATACCCATTTTCTTTAATTTTGCTATGAATATGACCAAAAAAAGTCAGAAAGAAAGGTACTGAGCTGCATTGGCCACTTTGTACAATAGTACATCACGCAGCTCTAGCTCTAAGTAGGGTGAACTAACTGAGAAGTAAGCATCATAGATCAATATTTTATCAAGATGAGATCTCTTACTTGGGTATTCCAATTTGATGTAGGCTGTAAATTGTTGAGAACCATATATGACGTGACAGAAAAATTTATGAGCATAATCCTTTACTTCCACTTTTGAAATGTTAAATTTTGTTCCAGATAGAGCAACTCCATGAGGCATCTTCTCTCTGTCATTAAAAAAGGGTAAAAAGGAAACATCTGTAGAGAAACTGAAATATCAGTGCTTAATATGGGAGAGATTCATCTGTCTACAAATACAGTAACATTCTTTTTTTTTTACTTCTATAAACCTAAGAAGGCAGAGAGGCACAGTGAGTATCATCCCCGCAACAAGCACCCTCATGACCAGAGGTGACTTGGCATTTTCCAAACATATTGGGTTGTTGAGGTTTTTGTTTTGCTGGGTGGGACAGAGTGCACCCTTAGTTTTGTATCATCTGCACAACTGCTCAAAGGGGTGGCTGGTACACCATGGTCATGCTACCATCCAGAGGAACCTTGACAGGCTAGAGAAATGGGCTGACAGTAACCTCATATAGTTCAAAGCGAAATGCAAATCCTGCATCTGAGGAGGAATAACCAGTCCCCAGACATCCTGGACTGCATTAGGAGGAGTGCTGCCAGCAGGCTGAGGGAGGTGATCCTTCCTCTCTGCTCAGCACTGGTGAGGCCATATCTGGAGAGCTGCAGCCAGTTCTGGGCTTCCCAGTACAAGAGATGTATGGATTTACTGGAGCAAGTCCAGGGCAGGGCCATGAAAATGAGTAAGGGAGCGGAGCATCTGTCATATGCAAGAGCAGGGATTGTTCAGCCTGGAGGAGAGGCTATGGAGTGGGGAAAATAGGGTGGAACTTGTCAATGTGTGTAAATACCTGATGGGAGGGAGTGGAGAAGAGGGAGCCACGCTCCTTTCAGTAGTGCCCACTGACAGGACAAGAGGCAACGAACACAAATTGAAACACTTTCCCATCTGAAATTTCACCTGAACACTTTTTACTGTCAGGGTGGTCAAACACTGGCACAGGTTGCCCAGAGAAGCTGTGAAGTCTCCACCTGTGGAGATATTCAACACCCAGCTGGACACAGCCCTGAGCAACCTGCTCTATCTGACCCTGCTTGAACATGAAGGATTGGATTAGACAATCTCAAGAGGTCACTTCCAACCTAAATGATTCTGTGAATAAAAGATTATTCAAACCAGTAATAAGTAGTAATAAAAGTGCCAAGAGAAACATCATCTCCCAGGATTCTTTATACTGATGATGAACCAGGAACCTTCTAAGCACACTAAAAGATTCCCCAAGACCACAGTGTCCGCAATCGATTGCACCAAACAACTTCAGAAATAAAGATGAACAAAATTCACAGAAGCAGGGTGACCCTGGTGTCAAACGACAACAAACATGCCTTTAAGTCTGATATCTAGTGTCACAAGAGGCTTGGAGACATAATATGCTACCCTGCTAAATGCTATCCTGCTCTAAGGTAGATTTACAAGTATAGGGTGGGAGGAGCCACAATAGGAAGGTACCTACAAACTGGCATCCTACCCTGTATACCAAAGTGACATGACCTTATGTACTCAAGGAGGAAACCTCATCTTGCAGAACATCCTGAAGAACCAGTTTCTATTACATATATAATTGCCAACAACTTCTGTCATTGGATGCCAATACAAACCTCATCATTTTGCAACATGTTCAGATTTGTTCAAGTCAGTTTTAACTTTTCTCTCAGCAGAGGAAAGAACTATCTCCTAGGTATAAGCCCTCAAGTCCACAATATTGGCCATGCCTACAGTGTGCTTTGCTACTAGCAAATGCTCTGCAAATTTAATTGCTGAGAAACTGCTACTATTTTTTGAAATAAAACATTATTGCAATTAGATTTATTTCTCTGATACTAGATAACTTATTTTGAACTATTAATCCTAATTAGAACTTGAACAGGATGTATTTTGCACGTTGTCAGCTCTGGCATGGGAAAATTATCAGGCAAGGTAGCAATGAGAAACGGAGATCACTTCCAAGCAAGTCAAAAATCTTAACAGAGAACTGCCTCAAGTTAAATATATTAAATGCTTTTCAGGAAGATGTGTTTATCAGCAGCACTAAGTTGGTTTCAGAAGAAGCTGTGGTTATAGAGTTATAGTAACTTGAAACGTAGCTACACAGAGCTGCACGTGTGTCTTAAATGGTGAAGCTGAGAAACTTCGTGCCCTAAAGAATAATGGACTTTGTTCTGCCTTAGAGACCATATGCTGGGGCCCTAATACTTACAGGCAAACAACCAAGTATACAAATCTATAATGAAAGCAATAGTTTCCCCTAAAGGAACCTGGGCACAAACTAGAATTAAGATTCTTCCTTGCGGCCAAATACATATGAACGAAAAAGATCATTTTAAAAGTAGCCTGCAACCCAAATCTCCAGCCATATTTTGCACTGATGATGGCACTTTGTGGAGACAGCAATGCTTCTGCATGAGTGTGAACTGAACAGCTGAGATGCTTTTTTTTTTCCTTTCTTCTTTGCACTACATTTTAATGATTACGTTTAACAGCAGTGATTGGTACAATGAAGAAGCAAACAGTACATCCACAACTCTGCTATGGAATAGAGCAGTCACTCAGTAACAGAAGTCCTGCTCTCTCAAAAGAAATTGCTGGTTTTATCAGTCTAGCGTGTTTAATTTTCTTGAACATTAACAAACCCTATATGTCCCGCAACAAGAGCTTCTGCTTTCTGTTCTTGAGGATTAGCAGCTGTCTCTCTACTTTGAAAAGGATCAACTTCACAAATAAGAGTAAGTGGGGTGATTTTTTGCCTTGGAACAATCTGTCCTTCCCATACTAATGATAGAGAGCAGGCTTTAATCTATTAGCAAAAAAGATTGCATAAGAACAAATGCATAAATAAGCCTTACAAAATTACATGTTTCACAACAGCATTATAAAAACCTACATATGATTGCTTTGTTACATTTGTATCAGATATATCTAATCGGTCTTTCAATGACTACTAACATTTGACGAGTAGTGAACTTTATGGTGAATTCACTGCAAATCATTGCAGATTACTTCACCTAGAAACATACTTACGATTCAATGTATAAGGATACTTACTCATAAAACTGTTCCCTGTAGGTGCTATCAAAGCTATCAACATCCTCATCATTAACTTGCCAGAATGGAATCAAGCCATTTATGCCACTTGATACATTACATTCCATAACTACATGAGAACCTACAAAAAACATTTAAATATGGCAATTGAATGTCTTGTAACAGAAACAGCATAAAGTGATTAAGGAACGCCTGGGAAAAGGAGTGATATCAAACAACCCACTTACCTTATGAAAAGCAGAGTCCTTAAAATTCATCCATTTCCAACCCACACTTGAGTGCCTCCTATCTGGATACAAATTCCACCCTAAATGTAGGCGTCTAAACATTTGTGTCCACATGTGAGCTAGATGTCTAAGCTAGTAACAGAGTTCAGCTCTGCTGGAGTCCACTCATATTAGACACCTGGACCTTATCAACCGAATGTCTCTCCAGAGTCCACTGAAAGATCTCAGGGCTCAAATCAGTTGGAGGTGCACAGTATGGAGACATTCGAGATGCTCTCCAGCACCCAAGGTGTCTGTATGGAGCTGGCAGGTAAGACTCCACATCTTCAAGAAACCTGCACTGCTAAAGTAGCCAGACCACCCAAAACCACACTAGACATCTATGTGCAAGCAACTCAATTGAGCCCCTATTAATAATAGTAGGAATTAAGGCTCATAGCTCATATCCAGATACCCATGTCTCTCAGGGGTCTGTAATGGGACCAGCACTGTTTAATATCTTCATCAATGACACAGACATGATCAAGTGCACCCTCAGCAAGTTTGCAGATGACACCAAGATGAGTGGTGCAGTTGACACATCCAAGGGATGCGATGCCATCCAGAGGGACCTGGACAAGCTCAAGAAGTGGGCCCATGTGAACCTCATGAGGTTCAACATGCCAAGTGCAAGGTCCTGCACCTGGGTCGGGGCAACCCGGTATCAATACAGGCTGAGGGATGTGCTGGTTGAGAGCAGCCCTGCTGAGAAGGACTTGGGGGCACTGTGGGATGAAAGACTGGACATGAGCCAGCAATGTGCACTTGCAGCCCAGAAGGCCAATCATATCTTGAGCTGCATCAAAAGGATCGTGGCCAGCAGGTCAAGACAGGTGATTCTGCCCATCTATTCCGCTCTGGTGAGTACTGTGTCCAGCTCTAGAGCCCTCAGTACAGGAAAGACATGGACCTGTTGGAGAGGGGCCAGAGGAGGCCACCAAGATGATCAAGATGATTCTATGATTCTATGTGGAGACAACTATACTCTGGAACTGAATCCCATTCTTAGTGACCACACATATCTCTAGTCCACATCAGAGTCTTTTGGCCAACACTGTCTACTGGGATGGTTTCTGAACACCTTCACACTCTGCTCCCAAAGCAAGCTCATCTGTCGCTCAGCTCCTTTGCCACCAACAGTCCAGATCCTACAGAATGCCTCAGTATTAAGCAAGCAAGCCAAGCTGCAGTATATATTAATTGCCAATATACCTCAGAGAACTCCTTTTACGGGAAAGTAAGCAGCTTTCTTGGAGTCCTTTCCTTCTGTATTTTGCACATGGAATTTACGATTTCACAGGAGAAGGTGGGCTCTTAGTTCACCTATGTAAAGATCTCAGTGTTGTTTCCTAGAACCACATCAGATCTGAATGCTTCCACCAAGGGGTAGTCTCTATCAAAAGTATGGTATAAACCTTTAGCTCACATGCAAAGCAGTCACTTGAACAAGAGTTCACATAGAAATCAGAGATGCTTCCCAACCTCTTCCCTTATGTCCTTTCACCATACCAATGATTTTTTTTCTAAAGATGTGGTTTAGTGCATTGCACAGCTCTTAAAAAGGGAGAAAGTCTCTTAACTGTTCCATGCCTTTGATATCTATACATTCGTGAATGTGCTGTTAAGGTTCTGCACAACCTTCTCCTGCCATTTCTCATTCAAAAATACAGGTGTTTCCAGGTTCATACAGAATTTTCCAGGTTCTCTCCCACAGGCATTTAACAGGAGCAAAGACTTTTTTCCAGCATGCCATTAAAGGTACTAGACAGAAAATATTACTATTGTATGGCAGTGGCGTTTGTAAAAAAAACCAAAACGAAACAAAACAAACAAACAAAACCACCAACAACAAAACACAAACACTTCACCAACTTCCTTTAAAGGGTCTCCCTGTAGTAGAGAATCATTTGTAGCTGTTTGGCAGCCACTTGTTCAGTGGGTAAAGGCTTTGTGTCTCTTTTTAGTTTCATGTGTGACTGTTCTCCCAGTGTCTGTAAGGCAACCAAAGCCATGCTTGTTCATCTTAGCTGGTCTAAGGCATCTAATCAGCAACTTTTAATTAACGCAGTGTCTAAGCCACGACACATGTGGGCCAAATGCTGTTCTAAAATAAGGAGTCTAAACAAGTTGTCACATAACACATCTTAACATAGGTGGAGAGTCATAGGCATCCCCTGGACTAATAATTGCTCAATTCTCCATATTCTAAGCAAGTACTACCAAAGATTAAGAAAATCCGAAAGAATGTCTTCATTAAATTAAAGAGCCTTTTAAAGGCCTATGCAGATCAGACTCCTTCTGAGTAGAGGCTGCATTGGTAAGAGTTTTTCTGAATTAAATGGGAAGTCATAACTAATTACCAGTCAGAAACACAAATGAGATTTACATTATTTTTTAATGGATAAGAGATGCAGTACAGGGAAGCCTCACCATACTACGTTTCTTCCACAGTTACAATTAAAAAGGAAAAAGAAAGTTTTCAGGCATAAGAATTAGGGTTGTGTGAGGTAAAATAAATGATCATGGAAAGTCTCCTTATTTCAGTCTAAGATCTGGTAAACAAGTTCCCTTATTAAGAGCACAAATAAAGCTTTACAGGTATGTAAGCATAATGAAGCCAGAGAATATGTAATTACCAGAAAAGAAGTGGCCGCTGAGCCATTTCAGAGTATTTCCAACAGAATTAAGTAACCATATGAAGAGTACTGGACTACAAATTGACAAAGCAATACTGTTTGTATCAGATCCTGAATACTCCCCATTTAAAACAAAGCCTTCTGGACTTCAGAAGAACATAATTTCTATTAAAGCTCATTCATTATTCTGGTCAAAATCTACTGATCCTCACCAAAACCTGGCAACTTCAGAATGAGAGATCTTTGACAAGCTCTTGAGGTCAAAAAACAAGCAAACAAACCACCTCCAAATGACTGCAACAAAAGCCAATCCCAAACAAACAAAACCACAAAACTCATCAGTATTTCAGTGCTGTTCACTTCAGTTTAATACCATATGCTAAAAGTTAGAATTTGGGCCAGACAAAATGCTTCCCATGATGTAAAAAGAAACATGAAGCCTCAACATGAGAAAAGAACACCTGATATACAAAGTGTTTACAGGCTGAACATCAGAAAAAGCAGCAGCAAAAGTAGCCGTGTTATGTGGGACTAGCATCAGTGTGCAATACATAAGAATAATCCACAATGCTCTGGCCTCAGCTCCCATGCGGTGCCAGAGCCCAAACACAACCTTCCCTCACAGCTTCTCTAATGAACTAACTAGTAAAATTCATTCCTCAAAAGATTACAAAACAGCTTAGATCCTGTACTAGGAAATTCTGGCAAATCACACTTCTCTAAAATCAGTTAATGCTGGTTTTCATAAAATACTTTGTTTGAAGCAGTTCTCCTTGGTGCAAAACAAGAAAAAAGTTACAGTTCAAGCAGCTCCAAAACTCATTTTTCTGGACTACATTAGTAGGACACAACTCTGTCCACTACACGGTGCGATCTAAACATGTATAGGTTTGCTTAGGAAAAGACTTGCAAAACATATACTCAACCCATAGAATCACAGAGTAATTGAGGTTTGGAAGGGACTTTGGGAGGTCCTTAGTCAAATCTCCTGCTCAGAGGAGGGTCAGCTGTGAGGTCAGAGTTTTACCCGGTCAGGTTTTGAAACTTCCAAGGACGGAGACTGACAACTTCTCTGGGCAGCCTGCTGCACTGCCTGGCTGCCCTCACTGGGAAAAACTTATTCCTTATATCCAGAATCTCTTGTTTAAGAAATTTCTAAGATGAACAATACCTAGGATATCCATCAACTAGCAGCTCACTGTTTCACAAAAGATCAGTATCTGAAACCTTTTAATACCTTAGAACAAGGAATAAAAAACAGGCTGTGGAGAGGGAAGGGAGACAGGAAACACACAGGAGGAGGAAAAACCACTGAACTGGTCAACTGGTAACTACCCTAACATGTTACATATACGTAACCATATTTCCACAGATACTGAGGATATGTCAAGGCGTAGACACTGAGAAGCGGTACAAAGGACAGACAGCAATAATAAAAAAAAAAAAATGCATACGAGGTGACACTGCTGATCAAGAGACTCCAATCTCAGCCATACAGTTACTCTACCTGCAAACTGCTTGCAGGAATCATGTTCTGTCATCTGTCTTCCAGATATCCTCAATCCACCTGCCTATCTCCCAATCTTGCTCAAGTCAGTGGAACTGTTCGCATGTTATTTCAGAAAGATCAGCATCTTATTTGTTTTACTGAATGTTAATGACTTCTTAAATAGTCACTACTTACCAAGTTCTACTTCAATTGTGTTGTTATTTGGATAAATAAACTCTGGTTTCAACTGTGGTGGTCGTTCTAACAGAAACAAAAAGAAAAATAAAATCTTCAGGCAAGAAGAGTTCTACAACTTACTTCATTAAACAGTTTTACAATGGCTTTGTTTTATTGTTTGGTACTATTGTAGCACCATAGTTACTACCAGTTTCAAATTTACAACAGAAAATATCTCATGAGATTTGTTGTACTCTATCCAAATTATGCTATTTTAGCTTCCAAGTTGACTGAAGACTTTAGTTCATATTGAAAATACTTCCAGAAAATCTTGAATTTACTGGAGGTTGATATAAAAGCAATAAAAAACCAGAAACAAAACCAAAAAATGTGATTAACTTTGTCAGAGAGATGGATAAAGACGAGAAATACCTCCTAGGATTTAAGTAAAAGAGTAAACAGGCACACACTTAAATTGGGCTGGAACTGCACCATTCTGCACAATACATAGACCCACTGCTAACAACCCACTGTTCTTGTATCACCTAAAGTCAGAATTTCAATTTAATCTAAAAAGATGGACACTCTACGTCCAACCAGCTTTTCTGATAGGACTACTATCATGGTACTGGTCAGGCCATCAGCAACATTGCCTACGAAGATGCAATTACAATGATCACAGCAATAAGTGACAGTACTAGGAGAGTGTGACAGTCAGTTCCGCATCCTGTTAGATGTAGAAAAGCACAAGCCAGTGCCAACAGTAAGCCAGACTTTTCCAGAGGAAGATTTATTAACTTTATAGTACTTATACAGCTTGTCCCATCTCCTTTCCCATCAACTGAGATTCTAGTCAATTTGTAGGCGAGTTCACCAAGAGAGCCACAAGCAGGTGTTTTGCTGTGATGATCTCAGCGAAAATGCCTTTTTAAAAAAAAATTATTTAATGGTGCACTATCTGTTTTGGCAAAAAACAACCCCTCCCCCCCCCAGTAACCACTGCTTCCTTCTAATTTTCATTCCTAACCCTGCATTTCTCATCTCCCCATGACAATTCTTCTTCAGAAGCAATGCTCAAGGGTACCAACATGCATTATTGTATTTTAATTTTAGCATTTGGGGAAAAGAATAATTTTAGATTTGCAACTCTAATTTCACTGAGCTGAAAAGTAACATGCCAAATAGCTTATGCCTGCGTGCAAATATTTACAGCAGAGCCAAAAAGAGAAGCGAATAACCTCAATGCTCTCACCTTTAACCTCTAGACTTATGGTTCGTGAAACATTGTATTGTTTTCCCATATAAGTGTATACCATGCGGCATGTGTAGTTTCCTCTGTCTTGTACAGTTGGGTTGTAAATCAAGACAGCATTATCAACTTCTGACAAAATAAGTCGCTTGTCTTCAAGAAATCCAGGTTTACACTCCTAAACATATCAAAAATACTTGTGATTTAAGGGAGCTAATAATCTGAAAATTAAAGAAGTTACTGAACTCTACTGATTATTAAAATATCCATCAACTACTGATTTTTTTGAAAGCCAGAATGTGGGTTCTTATCCAAGCATCACGACACTCTAACATGAAGCCTGATGACGTCTTGCTGCCTTTGCACTTTTTAAAAATCACTGCAGCCACTCCTTTCAGTTTCCAAATGCCGTGCCTTAGTTCATTGCCTTCATTTAACAGCCTGACAGCTATCTCAGGTGTAATAAAAATTATTACACATATAGCAGAGTTTATGAGAATATGTGTCTGCATTCCTGTTTCACTGAGATGAACAAGAGCTCCAGTAGCAGTGCCTCATGCTGTTGCATACACTACCGTTTCTGTGGCAATGTGAATACAGTGAGCAACTTCCTGCTCTTCGCTGACCTATAAGCAGTTTAGAACCTCTTCATCTCAAAGGAAGATGTATAAGTGCAGCACCAAGGTTATTTTACATGTACAGGCCCATGTAGCTACTTGAATACCACCATCAGAATTAAGAGTTGAACTACTTTAGAATTTTACCTTACCACAGGCAAAATACATGTTTCTAAGCTTGCATAGTCTACACAATGTTTTGGCAGAATCAGAGCAAGAAGCATAAGAATACCACACCATGATCAACAGATAGGACAAGCCTAATATTCTGTGAAAATGAAATAACTATGCAGATTCTTGTATTTAAAGAAACAAAAGTTTTTAAACTGATTATCTGCATAAAATAATCAAAGGATAAACTAGATTTTCATAAATCAAAAGACATGTTTTTGACTCTGGAAAAACTTGCAATCCACACATGGACAATTGTTTTTTTAAAATCTGCCTCCCATACCTCCTTACATCTTCCCAATAGTGTAGCAAGACAGATGCCTTATTCAAACTGTAGAGAAAATAAACCTTCCCTTCCAAAAGCTGTTTTTCACAGTTACTTCATAACACATTTTAAATAGAATATTTCCTATGCACAATACCTTATACCAGTGTATTTCGGGCTGATTATTGTCTTCATCTTTAAAATGTTCTAGGTCAGGGCATATAATCTTTCCAGTATTTGTGGTCACCACTTTTTGTTCAAACTTCATTTTTCCATTAAAACACAAACCATTATCATTCTGAAAAACTGTTAAATTTATAGTTTTTGTGTTGGATTGGTTAAGGTTCCTGTGAAGAGAAGAGCAGGCAAAACAGGTCATTAACAATCAGGTTCCTTGTTTCCTGCAAGTCAGGGAGTTTACAGAGATGGACTTCAGCATCTCCACCAGTCTTGCCTCTAACACCCCTGCTACAGCCCCCGTAGTTCTTAACCAGCCCTCTCAGCTTCTCAACCCCTGTTCAAGACCAAGAGATGGGAATAATTTCTGATTTTGTGTTGTGAGCAGAAGTGGGGTCTGCTCTGGAAGCACCAGAGGAGAAGTCAGGACTTCTCAGAGCTGATGCTCTATGGAGTCCACAGCACCAACCCAGCCTTGCCATTGTCAGCACTACGTTTGCCAACATACGGTAGCGCAGGGTAACCCAAAACATATCTGCACCGGGACACTCTCAGTGCCAAATGAACAGGAGAAGACAGGTTCATCTCAGTGGTCCTTGGAGGGACATATCAAGAAAAACAGGCTGTAAATCTTAGCAGAATAGAGACAGAGCTTCCGAATAACATATACACCTTTGTGCAATATCAGTGGTAAATCACTTCAGACCAAGAGCTCACAAGAGCCTGTGGTACAGCAGCTCTGCAGAGGAGAGATGGCACCAGCAACCAGAAGCCTAAGCCAGAAGTAAAGGAATACTCTCTATTTGCTCAACTCTTAATTTCTCAATGCTATGCTAATGGAGAAGTTTCCAGAAGACTGAACTGCATGTTTTAACAATCCTGGGTTCAGCTTCTATATACTGCACCTTGACAAGCTGTGTAATTAAGGTTTAAGGGACTGATGTACAAAATGTAGCCTACAGTTAACACAACTGAACTTTAGCAAGTTTTTTGTCCTGCTGACATTAGGCAAGCCAAGGATGTGAGATGCCCACAGGAACACATCTCGCAGCTGGAGTAAATAGAAACAGAGCAGGAAAGACTAAATTAAAATTATGTTTATTACGTAACTGGGTAGCTCTGAAGGAATTACATTTCTTCTGACTTCCAATTATAGCTTCATTATCAACTATGGAGAAGGAAGGTCCAAAGGCCTGAGACTCTGCCTACACTGGAAGTTTTTGCTGACCACTGTTACTACATTCACAACCCAAGCCCCTTCAGCATAACCGGTGTACTGTGTGCACACCAGTAAACAGAATTACACACTACTAAAACAAATTTTGGGTTACCCAAAAATCCTGCATTGGCTCTTCTCAGTGTGCTTTGGTGAGACCACAAGAAAAACTTCTGTGCTCATGCTCAAAATTAACTTCCTGCTCAGCAATTTCAGCTACTACAAATAAGATTTGACCACCTGAAGTTGTAAAGTCCAGTGCGCTAATCTGACCTTTAAATACAGCAAGAGCTTTAAAGAACCAAAGAGGTGAAAATAATCTATTTATTTTTTTCTACTTCTCCATGCACTGAGATCTTTTGAGCAGTACCAGGGACTCGTTACTTTTCACTGTCTCTAAAGCTGTCTACCACATTGTTTACTCTTCACAAGCACTCTCCTTTTTGACCAGTAATATTTGATAATGTTTTAAAATAAGACATAAGAATGTTTTTATGACTTTTAATTCATAAATTGCTAAAAGGATTCCCAAAGAGTTGCTAAGCTCTCTGGAAAGTCTGTATGTGGTGATACTGCAGAACTTGTAGAGTCTGCTTCTCTTAGATCCTTCTTCCATTTAACCACATCCAATGAAGAAACCAAAGTGCTCCTCTGATCTGTCAGTATCAGACAGCAATTTGAACACAGGAAAAGCTGAAGCAGTTAAGACTTTTCCCTGTGACCTTACACTTCATCCAAAACAAACAAACAACCCACACAGACCATTGTTAATATTATCATGCTTTAACATAAATAGTCTTCTGAATGAACCACTTCCGTAATGCTACATATGTGGAAGAAAAAGTTTAAAAAGGCAGCAGGCAGAAACAAAGAGCATAGTCAAACCAGTGCTTTTAACTGATCTAAGCTCTCTACCTAAACCAAAAAATTCTGTACACTCAAGTTCCAAGAATATATTATCACACCTGTAAGCATCAGCAATCCAGTTGTTTCCCTCCTCCCTTCCTTACCTTACATCACATTCATAAAGTCCAGAATCTTCCAGCATTGCAGGGATAAACCAAAGCAAACCCTCTCGCTGATGGATCCTGGCATATCTCTCTGTGGTTACTGGTGTAGCACTACCATTTTTATACCATGTCAGATTGTAGTCAGACGGAAGCATCGGCAATGTAATTATTGGGCAAGTAATAGCTGTAGGCTCTCCAACAAGCACAAAGTAATTACAAATAACACATTCTTCTATTAAAAAAATAAAAGAGAAAAAAAGTTAAGGCTTTTAATCTGTATACTTTTATGTTGTAGAAGTATTAACATCCATTCCAAGTTACAAAGAATTAGAAAATAAACTGTCTGTAAGAATTTACCATTAAAATATTGCAAGGCTACAATTTTTTGTTTGTTTAGCACCTTCTGATTGAGGATCTAAACCACACATTTTACAAAGCTTAAAGCCACAACTTCCCTCAATGAAGGCAGTCAGCGACAAGCACATGTGAGTCCAATAGCCTCAGTGCAAACCAGGGTATAAGAAGATACAGGGGTTCAGCAGGCAACAGAAGCTGGAAAGCATTCAACAGCTAACTTTAAGTCAAGGAAGCCAATCTCTTTGGACTTTCTTCAGAGGAATCAGGGAGAGGCTAATCAAAGCCTCAGTACTCTAAATTTATGTGCCTAGATTTAAAAATATTTATGTCAGTTTGCCCATTTCATCCCCAGTTTAATTTCAATCCAAAAAGAGGCATTCAGCATATCTTCAATAAGCTGAAGCAAAAACAACCCACAAGTCCACTATTTGCTCTCAGTAACTCTTTTGTACTAAATACACACAACTAGTCTCCTTCAGGTATTTCTTTTTCTTTTTTTCCGAATAGTAATTTCAACAATGTATTTAACTTACCAGCACTGAAGAGAGGTATCAGTGGAATGAGATGACCAATGAGCAAAAATATAGATGTCATCTTTTGCTGCAAAGAAGAATTTTTTTCCATCAATGTGGTAAGAGTTGTTCAAGTTGCACTATCCTCCGTCCTCTGCATTACTCCTTAAGAAAAAAAAAAAAAAAAATCAGGAGAAGCATTAGTCATCTTGGGGAGGGAAAAATGGGTTTGGTAACTTAGCCCCAGGCTTTGAAGACTTCAACTACAGCAACTGTTGGCCTTCACAGAAGGCTGCTCAGTTTTCAGCTTTCACCTGGAATTTTTCCAAATTTCTACTGAAATAACTTTTGCATAAAGTATAACTTTCTTTTGCCAGTCTAGCTAAGCCAAAAAAGAAAAAAAAGGCAAACCCTCTAGCACAGACAAGTTATGCTAGCATACAGAGCATACAGTGATTTAATCTATACCATATAATTTAAATATCAAGCTTGATTAAGCTATTCCCCTTTCCACATGCTTAGAAGAGACACAGTTGCAGAGATGGATGAGGTTTTGTTCTTTGAACTGTGCTTGTACAGTTGAGGCAGCACAGCTTTTAAGAACAGATGAGCTTGCAGTTCTTTGCAGGAGGACAGGCACAATGCAACTCCAGGGTAATCCAGCAGGCACTTCAATTTGCTACTGAAGTCAAACGTGTGTGGAAACCACAGCTAATATGAATTGCTGTGGCCAGACACAAAACAAAGTGTTCAAGAATTGTAGTTTCACTTCACACTTCAGGTCTTCTTTGCAGCTTTCTCCAACTAAGACGTGACTGAACAGACACCCGCTGTCCTCATGGCCCACAAGGGGCTTCCACAAAACCTCTGAATCTTAACCAAGTCCTGCTCCCCTCTCAGATGTGGCAGCTCTGTCTCAGCAAGATGTCATCAGAGTTCTTCCCAAGCCATCTACTGTCAGACAGCTGGTAACCACTTAACCACTGACCCTTCTTACAGCTTGTAGGTTAAGATCTGCATTTAGCCATTTTTTCTTTGCTCAGTTCCTGACTATTCTGCATGCTGCTCCCTCTCACTCTAAAGCAGTCTGGTTTCCCATGCAGCACTCCATTGCAAAACTGCACAGGTCCTAGTTAATATTTGCCTTCTACCCAGCTAGAAATGGCTGGAAGAAGAGGTGGCATTCTCTGAAAAACACACATGGCCTTGACTTTTATAACCAGTGTAGTTCACTTCAGTGACAAATAAGCCATATCAGCTCCTTCTTTTAAAACAATCCATACACGGAAGTGTTGGGGTAGTAGAGAGGGACACACAGAGCAGAGTTCAACATTTATATTAATGTAACGGCCTCCAAATATTTACATCTCTTGGACAGTTTATCTGACAAAGCACTCATACCATAGTCTTTATTTAGTTGCCTTGTATGTGGTTTCCCTGTAACTTGCCAATGAGCTGATCATCATGCTTGAAGTTTCAGTTTACCTATAAGGAGTGGAGAAGGGGAGCAGAGAAAGAGAAAAATGATTTTATAAACCACATCATTTGGACAGCAGCACACACATACAAAAACAGATTTTCTACAGACATCTTAAATATAAATGCAAGAGCATATCTCTGCCTACACTAGAGAGATTGGTTAAAACAAAAGAGCAACAACAAAACTTGCAGTAAAGAATTACCAGAATTCTAGCAAAGAACTTTGGAAAATGAAGTTCCTGTCAAACACAAGATACTGTTACATATGTGTCAGCAAGCAATAAAACCCAACCTAAGAAGCCACTTTATAAGACAGATATAACCACTAAAAGGAAAAAAAAGAATACTTAAATTTAGAGCAAGATAGGAATAACTAAGCAATCCAACAGGTTAAGCTTTACATTTTGCACCCATTACTGGTCTCCAGTACCAAGGGTGGATGTCTTTCTAATATTGTAGGCTAAAGCTAAATATTTTTAAAGTTCTGTTCTTTCAAAATGCATACACCCTACCATCTCCCTTCAAATATTGCAGAGGTAAAGCTTAAAATCTCCAGTTGGAACGAAAGAAGCCTCTAGCTTTTTCAGCTGCAATACCTGAGCTTTTCTGTTCTCGTCAGTATAGCATCAAGTGACCACACAAGATTTTTACATTCTTTCTTAAGCAGAATATACAGAGAAATATTATCCAAAATCCGTAAGTGTGAAACAGCTAACTTGGTTTAAAAAGCAGATGTTTGCTCAGGTACTTAACAACTTTAGTCTTGTAGTGGCTTCTATCCTAGTCTCAGCAATATGAAATCCCCCTGTGATACAACAATAGAAGTTCAAAGTCTCACTCATGTGGAAAGAATGGCAATTTCACTGATGACACTGCCTACATACTTAGTTCAGAAAAATGTTTCAGCTTAAAGCTTGCTGGGCTCGAAGGAAAAATGTATGTGAAGTCTTTTAAGAGATAAGAAAAAAAAAAAGAAAAAACATCAACAAACAAACAAACAAAACCCCACACCAACAACCAATTTGTGGTTCGAGCTACTAAAAAAGTTTTGATTTCCAAGTTACTTGCCTAATATTTATCTTCCCATACTTAAATTATAACTTACTTCTCCTTCAAAATTCTAAAATTACCATCTTGAAAACAGAAATAGAAAACGTGGACCTAATTTATGATATTGACATTTTGCTCTTTGCAGGATGTCTGTCTTGGCAGAACATGCCCTTTGACTTACCTTAGGCACACTGCCAGCTTTAAATGCTGTAAGAACAGGTTTTAAAGACATATTGGGTGTCTAGGTCCACATGCAGTGTAATTAGCAAACTTGTCCTTCAGGAAGTTGGGCAAAACACATAACTGTATCTTTGTTTTCCAAATTTGCTGTCTCTGATTTTTAAAATATTTTACTTGAAAATAGTTTATAAATACATGGACATGACAGATCCCTTCAAAGCCCAACACAATAAAAAAATGCTCAAGACAGCAGCATAGAAAGCATCTAAGCCCCTCAACTGTACCTCAGCACATCGCTGTTAATTTATGTGGCTTTCAATATTGATCACTATCTACAGGGGCCCATCAAAAGTGACCAACAGATCCTTAGCCTTTAAGCCACAAAGAACAACACAGAAATTGTGACTCAGGGCAATTAGTTATCATCTCTGCAAACAACATAATAGATAGAGGTGTAAAGTGTCCCAACTTAGTGGCATACCTGTATGAAAGAACTGCATCAATTTAAGTAAAACTTTAATACAGTTTAATTGAAATGGGGGGCAAGGGTGGAGAATCAAAACCATGTATGGCGACTTGCTCCAAAGTACAACCACCAAGACGAGATTCAACCCACCACAACAATTCATGAAGCTCACACCTTGTTCCTTGCTGTGCTTACTCCTATCAATAGGCTTCTTTAAACTGCCTACCAGGGTTAAACCACGATAGCAAAGCAAGATAATATTTCTAACAGGCTGAGCCTTGTTTCCAGCTTACCACTTTCCTGAGGTCCCAACTTCCCTGTCTAATGTGCTCAATATATCAACAAAATGCAGCTGATCATTTTACAGGGGCATGCATGAACACTGACTCACACAAAATTCTGCACAAGCACCTTCCAGAAGTGGATCTCATTATCCACAGTGGTATTCTGACGCTGAAGTGATAACCACAAACTTTGGTTTTTAAATGACTCCTTTCCAGACAATCCTGCAAGATCCAGCACTACAGAAAACTCATACCTGTAAGGAAAACCTGTTATCCAAGACATTCTGTTGAAGCTACATCAAAATGAACTCACAGAAATAAAAGAGTAATACCCATCGAGAGGACTGCAATGGTTAAATCTTTATAAGCTCAATTCCAGTTCAACTTTGAGACAAAGTATTAGCTGCTCTAAATCTAGAATCTGAAGAAAATATTTGTTACAGGTACTCCATCATCCTTTGCCAAAGCACAAGAGGCAAGGAAAAAATAAAAGTATTTCTGTAGCTCTTCATAACTTGTCACTGGTTGATTCCAGCAAGGTGAAGAGTTACCTATACAGCCACTTCCACCTCACATCAAACTGGAGGCAAAGAGAGCATCCGAACAACCTTGAAAGGAGTGGTCTTATCAGTATTCAGATCAATTGAAAACAGTACCTCCTTTCAGCATCAAGCAGAGGGAGTTCATTTTGCAGTCAGTGCTTGGAGGACTTTTCTATGTCATTTCAACTCCTGATGCCTGTCAATATAAAGTAATGCAGACTTTAATGGGGAATATTTCTCATTTAAGTCCAAAGTAAGCTACCATTTTTCTACTAATATTTTCAAAGTACAGTTAAGAGGCATTTAAAAGGACCAGAAGGGCTCATGAGGATAAAACTATATGTATCAAAAATACAGTGATGCAAAGTATTAAAAAATTAATGTATTACTCAGGGCGGGAGGAGAAATAAGTAATATTGTTTTATTTTAAAAAAGTAACAGGTATTTCTCATATAAGGATGAATCAAAAATATCTGAATTAAGTATTCTGTGTTATAAAACCATTTTTGTGCAAGAGTTTCATGTCAATTTCTCAGCTTTTCCAGCAATCCAATTTTGCAATCTATCTGACAGGCAAGCATGTTCATTTAGCAACTCCAAATTTTTTTCTGAGAATCTAAGCATATGCGAGTGGCCCAAGTCAAACAAGCATCCAGCTGCTGAATTTACAAGGAAGAAAAAACACATCCAGCATTTTGCTTGAGTCCCTGATGAAAACTCTCCAAACTTAAGAGCTGCTGCTGGAAACAAACCTGAACCTGATTCAGCTCAGTAGTTCTTCACGACTCCTACCAAGCTGTGGCTCCATAGGCTGCTGCCAACCGTCTGGGTTGTGACTAGCTGAGTCCTGCACTGTCAGAGCAGCTCCTCACTAAGTTTGATACCGATACTTCTGCAGGCACCTCTTTCACCCAAAGCCTTGCTCTTGTCATCATAGAAACGGTTAAAAAGGATCCCTGGTTTGATCAGAGTTATGCAGTAAATACTTTCTGCAGTGTTTTACTGAGTCAAGAAGATTTATGCCAACCTTTATCCTGCTTCCTGTTGCAAGTACTGTAAAAAATGTGACAGCGTTCAGGACTCCGACAGTTTTCACTTCTATACCGTATTTCCCACCTGGGTTTGTATAACACCATACAGAATGAGGAAGCAGACACAATCGCAAAATTAAAAACTAATTCCAAAGAAGCCGTTTGGTGCCCCAAGAGCAGGAAAACCGGCAGCCGCACGAAGAGGTAGCAGGACTGCGCAAACACAGCGCGCATCAAAACAGCCTCAAAACACAGCTAACGTTATCAGAAACCGAGTTGGGGGGGGGGGGGGGGGGTTGGTTTTTTTTTTGGAAACCATCAGCACTGCAGTCTGCCTGCCAGTTGACCCCAGCCCTGCCGCAACCCGCGGAACATCCCGACCGGCCAGGGGACGCCGGGCCGGGGGAGCTCCCCCGCCACTGTCCGCTCCCCACGCCGCCAAACGCGGGCAAACGGATCACGGAGCGGCGGGGGAGGAAAAGCCCAGCCGGCCCCGGACACCCCGCTGCTGCCGCCGCTGCCCTCCCCGCCGCGCCGGCGGCGCTGGAAGCCAAGCCGAGCCGCGCCCCGGGAGGGAGCGGGGCGGCTGCCCGCGCACCGCCCGCCGCCCGGCCTCACCTCCGTCCGCTCTCCATGCCCCGCCGGCCGCCCCGGCCCGTGCCACATAGCGGGCGGGCAGGAGGCCCCGCCTCGCCCGGGGAACCGCGTCCGCAGCCACCGCCTCTCCCCTCCCAACGCCCGCCCCGCCCGGGGGCCGGCCCGGCGCGGCTCGGCCGCCTGTTTCGGGACAGCACGAAAGGCTGCGGGGAGCCTGGAGAACCGGCCGGCGCTCACCGACCCCCGAGGGCGCCTGTGCGCCCTGCGCAGCCGAGCTGGCCCTCGTGGCGGCCTCCTGTGCGGCACCTCCCCGAAGTTTGAGCTAACCCTGCTTTCTCTGGCATCCACCCACTTGCTTTAGCCACCACGCCTGGGCTTAGTTCCCCTTCGGGCTGTGATCCCGGGGCGGCGAGTTGACTTTGAAAGACACTGAGGTGCTGGAGCGAGTTCAGAGAAGGGCAGTGAAGCTGGTGAGGGGTCTGGAGCACAAGTCTGATGAGGAGCGGCTGAGGGAGCTGGGGCTGTTCAGCCTGGAGAAAAGGAGGCTGAGGGGAGACCTGATCGCTGTCTGCCACCACCTGAAAGGAGGTTGTAGCATGGAGGAGGTTGGTCTCTTCCAAGTAACAAATGATAGGACAAGAGGAAACGGTCTCAAGTTGTGCCAGGGGAGGTCCAGATTGGATATTAGGAAAATTTCTTCACAGAAAGGGCTATCAGGCATTGGAAACAGGCTGCTTAGTGAAGTGGTTGAGTCACCATCCCTGGGGTGTTTAAAAGATACGTAGATGCAGTGCTCAGGGACATGGTGTAGAGATGGCCTTAACAGTGCTAGACTCTGTGATCTTAAAGGTCTTTTCTAAACAAAATGATACTATGACTTCAGTGCAGTGTGGACAGCAGTTTTCCCTCGGGCTGTCCTCAGCACTCACGGCAAGCCCTGACCAGGCTGGTCTTGGAAGGCACAAGAGCCCTGTGGCCAGCTCAGTGTGCCAGCATTGCCATGGTGAGGAATAAAGCCCATTTGACAGCTTGATGGAGACATTTCAAGTCTCCAAATAACCAGATCCTGTCCATGCACCATGGTGCATCCCGGACATGCTGGACATAACTGCACATGGCCTGGGGACCTGTGTAGTGGAGGTGAAACCAGTCCTTGGCGAATCCACCACCCCACTTGTGAAATGAGTATAGAGACCCTCACTTCTGTCTGGCATTTTCCAGGACAGACATGTGAGTGCCCAGCACCACCATTCCCATATTCCATCACCTGGAGTTGCTCAACCTCTCTATTTGGAGCAGAGTTTTGTTTGCTTTCCATCATGTAAGTGTTTACCTTTGATCTGGTTTGGTCAGCTGTCCCTTCCACTGTGCCAGGGTATCACTTTTTCAGTTCAAACAATAGTTTATTCCTTCAGGGTTTGGTTAGTATCTCTATATAGTTCGCATTCTTTAGTTTAATACTGAAATTAAACATGTTTAAACATAAAAATGCAAATTTTTCCAGACAGGGAGAAGTTTCTCTGGAATTGTTTCCTTGTCCATAGTTTTCAATTCAGTGTCTTCTCCCTCTTGAGTTTGCCTTCACCTCCTTCGTTTTCGTTCCCATAAGCTTACTTTTAGTCACTCCTCAGAGATATGACTGTAGGGTACTCAGAGTGATTGCTTATCCCCACCTCTGTTTTTATTCAAGATCCACATGAATTAACTTTACCTGTGTTCCAGTTGAGGTAAATATCCATGTACATATGAATTATACAAATGTAATGTAAGAAGGAGCTTTGCCTTGGGGGTTGAACAATTCCCAAACCAATGTGAAGAGACTGTCAACTTGTTAAGGGTTTGGAAAAATGAGGGAAGATGTGTTGAAACTTATTGAACAGTAGAGGAGATCCTCTGTTCCTGACTCAGAACAATTACTGCTTCCCAAGTAGGAAGCTTGGGATTTTGGGGTAGAAGGGCTAGTTTTCTTCCCTCTTGGTTTCATTAACACTAATTAGAAGAAAGGAGGGATTCTCATACTGGGCTTCTTCCATGTTGACAATGTCAGGATGGAGAGCTGGACTGAGCCATGGAGCTCTCGAGAGGAAAGCTGTGAAATGTTTACCAGCTTATCCAATCATATAGAGGGGGAGAAGCCCATTTATGAGCTGGATGGGTGCATTTCTATTCCTGTTGCTGTGTGTGCTTCTAAGCCTTTGCAAGCTCTCACATCTATTTTAGCTGTGCTAACTACTTTTATCTGCTTTTGCCTTCACTGTTTTTGAGTCAAGGGTGGTGTTAAGGTGACTGGCTAAATTGGGGGAGCTACATTTGCTGTAGCAATCTTAAGAAGAAAGATATCAGAGTGCTCTAAGTGTTTATCTGCCCAATATTTGTTGCACAATATCCAAAGGATAAAAGCAATGCTTCCAATTAAGCTGCACAAAGTTTGAAAATTGGTGATACAGGGGGTTCAGAGAAAGACAAGTGTCTCCCACTAGCAGTGACCAGGAAGCTCTCCACCAACTAGCAAGAGAACAGGGAGCATGCCAGAAACCCAGCACTTTCATGGAAGAGTAACACTTACATATTGGATGTATATAAAACTTGGTAGCTGTTGAAGATAAACTGGTCATTCATAGAATCTGGCACACATCACTATTTCCACAATTCTGATATCCCATATCCGTCGTGACCACACTTTTAAAGTAAAAACCCAAAGTACTCTCTGGCACTCATTTTAGAGAAACTAATCACTCCAAACCAAAAGTACACTTCCAACAGAACGCACGCAAGTGTCAGCACTGCCAAATTGTGATTCAGGAGCAAAGTATGCACTTTTCTCAGAGCAGAGGATGTTTCCTAGAGTTTCCTAAGACTGTTGTGAATGAATTGACCGTGAAACATCTAGTAAGACTCCAGTTAGAGAAGAGTAATTTTGTGAAGTTTGGTTCTTGTTCCACTGAAGAGCTGTTTTCCCAAGTGAGATTTGCAACCCAACCTGTTACCTCAATCACACAGTCAACTGTGTGAGTGTACCTAGCCACTGAGTTCACACGTAATTGGGAAAAACCTGTCATTGCTTCCGACTGAAGGGCTCTGGGGCATGTTTCAGGGCTCAGACCTCTGGGCCGATGCCAGGCTGCTGCTAGCGAGACTGCATTGTTCAGAAATCAGTCAGCACTGACAAGTCAGACAGAGGTTTGTGTCCTTCAGTAGCCTGGAGTAACTGGCCAGGGTGAACTTCAGAGCAACACGGTAAGTTGTTCTAGTTGGCCCTGAAAGGTACCAGCGGCTCTTGGCACGTCTATCACTGATATTGGAAGTGATGACTATGTCACACTAGTTCATTCAAAGGCAGTCTGGTAATTTCACTGGAGCTCTCCACAGGGCTCATTGGACTTGTAGTTTAATACAGATTAATGTGGAAAGAAACACAAATTTATGCCAGAGAGCCTATTTATACTGAGTTAAATCTTGCTACAGCTTGCTGCAGCACCAGAAGCTGTAGATCTTTGAAAACACAAGCCAGTTCTGAGTCTCCTACAGCCTGAACACACCTGTTTTAGCACAAAAAGAGAGCTTGTGCCCACCAAGATCCTCATTCCAAAATACCTTAAATCTGGGGGTGGTCGATTTTCTGGTCAGCCAAGTCCAAAGTCCAAACCAAAAATGAGTAGCTATATATCCTACTAGATCCTTTCCCTTAATGCAACTGAAACACAAAGCCACAGATATCACATTGCACTCATAATAGTGGTTTTAGTGGCACTCCTTCAAAATTTTTGTACACATGGCAGTAACCTGAAACATGCTTTAATGTATAAAATAAGCTCATTCAGTCACACAGTCTGACGTTTCCCCACAAGAGAGAGTGAGTTCATATTTGATCAGGTATATCCATCTGCACTTAAAGCAAATTTATGCTGGATAGGGCAACTGATCTTAAATTGATACTTTAAGTAAGTGAAAAACCTGAACATATCAGTTATCTCAAAAGACAGCTTTCATAATTGGAATCTCATTTAAAATAAAAATACCTATCCAATTTTTCTTTTTAAAAAAGCTAGAAGACCTTTCACTAGTTCTACATGTTTCCATGTGCAACTGCTGCTTAGGTGGAGGAGGTCTCTGCAGTTACATGACTGCCACTGCAGCACTTAACCAGGAATGCATTCTGGGAGCGCCTTCCACCTCCTGTCCATCCAGAATCGCTATGGATTTCTTTACAGGATGCTCCTCTTCTATCATTTCTGTGACTCTTTTCCATGCCTCCTGAGAGAATTGCTGTTGGGGGTTTTTCCTTTTTGTCTTCAGCACACAGAAGCTCTATAGCCTTGTTCATTTCCAGTGTGACTAAGCAGGTCCAAAACCCAGCTTTTTTTGGCTTTACCACATTATTTTTTAAGTAAATCAGCCATGCTTCTATTACTGACATTCCTGAATAGTTCTGGTTTGAACTGAAGCAGTTTTCAAGGCAGATCCCGGAATGGCTTCAAGGCTATTGTTGGTCTCCTTAGGACTTCCTTGAGGTGGAGACAGCAAGTTGGCACTAACAATACTCATCAGAGCCAAAACAAGGGACAGCTTCCCCAGCCAGTAGGAGAGTCACTGAAATGAAAATCAAGTTTCACAACTTGGTACCTCTGCCTGACACACAGTCACCTCAAGATCTTATCCTGTTTTGTGGGTTAGAGCTCTTGGAGTCAGCAGAAGTGCAACTGAAATGGCTGTAATTAGTTTGCAGTGAGGTCTGTGAGATGGATGCAGCATTTAATCCCTCATATGTAGCCAGTGCGAATTTAACGTGTCCTGGTCTGTAATGACTACGATCTATCTGCTCTCACGGAGCAGCTCTCTAACTTCTGATTTTGCAATTTGCTGTGTATAATGTGCTCTCAGAAATTATTCTTGAATGTGTTACAACAAAGGGCAACATGCTGAAAAGGAACCTGGAACTGTGAGCAAAGGAATCCTAGGTTTAGCCTTCTCACCCAGCCAGAAAGGGACAGCACACAATAAAATCGGGACAAACTACAATGGCTGCATGTTCAGTGACTTGCTAGAATACCACTAAAATTACATGACCAAAAGCAACAAGTAAGCTGAAGTAACAAAGTGGCCTGAGGAAACCCATAGAAGAATACGCTTCTTTAAATTGCTAGGGGAGAACAAAAAGGATGCACACAATTACAGCAGAACCTTAAATATGGTGTCTGAAAAAGAAAGGAAGAATCTTTAGGAGCAGTAACTTGCAGTGGACTAAGCCTAAGTTTGGTATCTCACCCTAGATCAGAGGGAAGGATTAGTTGCCTTAGAAGCATGTAGAAATGGCTATACTGCTGCTTTCTCCTACCACCTGTAAAACCTGTGGCCTCAGGACAGCATGGGACACAGGAAACAACATATTGAGCTACTTTTGCCTGGGCCATGACGTTTCTTGCAGCAAAAAAGTGAGAAAATCAAAGTAGCAGACATGTGGAAGATGATGCTCATGATAATTCATTTTCTGCAACAATTGATTTCCTGTGTCTGGAGCATGAACCATTTGCCTTTAGAAAATAATTTACTATCTTTCATAGGTCTGAGCTCTAACTGGCTAGACATTAATCACTGTGTTAAGTGCTACCTCAAATGCCTCCAGAGACTAGGCAGAATACTGTGATTAACATTTTGCCAAGCAGTTGACTTTCTGTCTGCTGTACACATGTCCAGGGGTCCTGTGCTGGCATAGTCACTGAGTTCTTTCAAAAGCTTTGATTTTCCTATTTTCTCATCTTGTTTTTGCTAAAGTGCCACAACAAATAAGCAGTACTGCCATTGTTAGTAGTTTTTAATTGATTAATCATCAGAAACTTCATGCACAAACTGAATAGGGATCCAAAGCTAGCTTAGTTGCAAGGAAGTCTTAGGAAAAGCTGGAGTAATCTGGGGCGGTGAACATAGCTAGAATTACATGCTCCCTCACTCAAAAATTTGATACTCTCTGACTGCTTGAGGAAAATGGCTCGTAAGTTATGCTTGTTACTACATTTTTATTTCTCTATTATTAACACCTATCCACTGTTCTTTAGTACTTTTTGTAAAGTCCAAAATGCAGTTCTTGACAGAGATTTTTCTTTGCAACCACAGTGTACCCACCCTACAATAAACAGAGGCTGCAAAAAGAGGAGCCAAAGGCAAAGAGGAAGGACCATAGGAAGACTCAGCTTAGAAATAAGTAGAAACTGGATTTCAATCATCTAATTAGCAGTGCTTGTGGAGTGAAATGAACATGAGCTCAATAGGAGACTGCTATGAATGTGTTGTGCCATTGCTTCTGCTCAGTACCAGCATATTAGCTTTAATTAAGGTTGATCTACCTTAAAAATGGGCAGATTTAAAGCCTGCAAGGCAGAGTTTCATTGCCATTCCCACCCAAAACCAGAAGCTTACTGGTGACAGAGCCCTCCCTGTGGCATCCCTGTCATTCGTTATAGCACATTTGTCAGGACACACCTATTTTCTCAGTAGGCTTTTAGTCATCAGCAGCATTCATAACACATAACACTACCCAGATGTTTTTGTTTCTTTCCTTTTCCTTCCACATGTCCTTCAAACACAAATATTAGCTCAGACTTCGTAAGAATAACCTTGCAATTCTCTCTCATCTTACCACAAGACCAACTTATTATTGCACAACAGCTTCTTCTAAATCCTATCCTTGTCTTACAGCCCTTAGTAGAAACTAAAAGAGTCTCCAGCTTTCTTGCTGCCAAGATGTCACACCACACTCCTCTCCTTAAATTTTCCTTCTTCCCATTCCCCAGCTGTACATGTCACATTCCTCTTTGTAACCATTCTTTCAGGGCAAGCTCTTCAGGGCTTTCAGCTCCCGGGTCTCTCAGGCTTTCACAAAGCCTGACTTGAGCACTTAGGACAGAGTTCATCTCAGCAGATGATCCATCTGTGGTCAGCAAGAATCACAGGGAGCAGTCCTCTGACTTGCTCCCCTCTGCTTGAAAATTATCTCAGCCATATAAATCTACCTGCACTGTGCATGTCTACACTGGAGAAGATTAATCCAGTCCTCAGACCTGCCTGAACAACCTGGAGCATCTCTAATACATTTAATGCATTGTTAATTAATTACTTATTTATGATAATTCCTGTTATTAGATTGTGTTACAGAAGAGAAGAAAGACAATTTTCCTCATGGGTCGCATTACATTTTGAACTAATAATCTCTTTCTTGTTGCTTCCAAAATACCTGCAGGAGCTTATTTTGTTCTTGTGCTGAAACTATCCATTGCCTGAAGAGCTGGCGTTCTCCTCAGCCAAAGGAAAGCAAACAGTAATGTGGAATACAGAAGTAGTTCATGAGCTGCTTTTCTGACAGTGAAACCTTTAAAAATTAGTTGGCAAATGATGACAGCAGTGTTATGCAATCCCAGCTCCCACTAGCGTTATGCTTTCTCCCTTGTAGACATTAATTTTGTGTGTTTTCATTGCTATAAAACACAACCGGACCACAGCTATAAATTGACATTTTGGAGACAGGGGAAAAAACAAACAAACAAAAAACCCACAACAACAAAACCCCACAATATTGTTATTTTCAGCAGTCACAGGAATTTTTCTGCTGAATTTCATTAAATTGTCTTCATTTTTCATATTGGCAGTCACTCAAGGACTATCTTGTTATGGGAGTAGAGGAAAAAATATTGTGCATACCCTTTTGCCCAGCGAGTCACCTCTGTTCCCGTGGTCCTTGCTTAACTGTGTTAGCAACTGGTCGGTGATATGAAACTTACAGTAAAATAGTGGTGCTGTGTTCCTTGAGTTATTGGGCTGTGGGCAATATTTTGCTTGGATTTTGTTAATCAAAACCAGCTCTCCGCCCACAGTAAATACAACTGCAGATGGCATAGTGAGCTGCTGTGTTCCGAAATAAATGATGTTCATTTTGAAATTCTTTGAATTCAAATGCTTTCCTCCTCTGGATTTCCATGTGCTCTTTTTGTTCCCTGTAATTTTTCTAGATAATGTGTGAGTGTCCATAGAGATGGGTGCTGTAGCAGTCACGATCACTACCTGTGGCAGTTACCTGACCCACGGGTGTGTAATGATGATGCCAATGGGGTTCTCAGGATTCTACAGTACCCAAGGACAGAGAGGTCAGGGTTTCTGAGAACTTCTATATTACAAATTAATACAAAACTACTATCAGTAAAAACAAATGGATATAAACATAAAGACACAAATATCAATATTAATATTTGCTACAAGTCACTACAAAATTACTGCTACAAAAGCAAGTATATACATATATTACAGGAGTAAAGCAAATACATATTTATTAAAAGTTATTGCAGAATTCCAGCTGGTGAAGCAAGTACAAACTTTCACCTGTATGCACACTTATAAATGTATTATGCACACTTATAAATGTATTATACACACTTATAAATGTATTATGTGAGGTGTTACAGATATGACATCCACCAAACCACCTCCAAGAGTGGGGCTAATCAACAATGGAAGAAGTCTCACTGCAAAGATGATCCACGTCATGGACTCTGGAGTCAACCAGGCATCCCCAGCAAGGGTCTGGTCTTTCCAGGACATCTCTTGTGAGAAGCTCTTGCAGAATAACTCTTGCAGAGAAGTTGATTTTGGGTCAGTAGCAAGTTACTTTTTCTAGCTTTTTGGCACAAATACCTTTTTGGTAGATATATAAGTGGGTGTAGGACATCAGTTCCTGGGATAGTTGTTGATGACCTCTGTTTTCCTGAAAGGTCAGTTCGTTATCACAGTTTCTGTGCTCTGCACCCATCAGGGCTTTTTTGTCCTGCCGAGTACTCCCCATCAAATGAGTTTTCCGCTCACCTTATTAGGGATGTCTGGGGACTCTAGTTAAGGAGATATTCTTCTTTGTTGGTATGTTTACTGGGTCACCTTTGTGGCAGCTGCAGTCAAGTACATCGAATGGCAGAACTTCCATTCTGCTGTGTGGTGGAGGATAAAGAGGAGCACACAAAGGCAAAAGGTGTAAGAGGTGGAGTGTGAGGGATGTCCCCACCCTGACTGAGCAAATGGTACTCTGATTCAAGCATCACCAAAAAGTGGGCCTGACTGAAGACAGCCTTGCCATGCAAACCTTGAGAACTGCATTAGGCCATATCTTCTCAGGGACTAAGAAGTTTAGACCATGTCTAGACCAGGAGCTAACAATACCAGCCTGAGCAGGGACTGGACAAGACTAAAACCTGCTGCAGCTGCACTCCTGCACATACACCAAGTGGGGGGTTTGATTACAAGTCAATCACTTTACACTATAAATATCTGTAGTCCCCACAGCCCACTGAGCTCTCCTGTACCACAGCAGTCTGCATGGCAGTGAGATCCCCTTGACAGGGACACCTTTCCAAGTTAATTCTTGAGGCTGAGAGACCCCTGACCCATCTGATATCTAGAATGACATGACATTTTACATTAGGCCTAAAAGTAAATTGTGTGTTAGCAACATTTCTACATATACATCCAGCTATAGCTTAATTATTAGAGGTGTAGTAAGCAGTAGAGTGAATGACTGCCCTCTAAATTAAAATTTAAATAATTGTCAAATTATTGTTTAACTACCATTCAAATATTGCTTAACCACCATTTGATTGCCGTTTAATTTTCATTCAATCATTGATTAATTATCATTTGAGCATCGTTTAATCGTTAAGCTTTTAGTTAATCCCACAACTAGTTAACCCCACAACTATGACTTCTCTTAATAGTTCACCTGCAATAAGGTGACATTTAGTCTGCGTGAGGGAGATGAAACCAGTTATAAAGCCTCTCCAGCAAGAAGATTAGAAGATTTCTTTGAGTAAATCAAATATTACAACTTACGGCTCCCACCAGGACCATCCTCCAGACCAGCTTCCCAGGCTGTGGAGACCATAACCATGTCAAGCGTGGTGTCTTGCACAGATGGAGAGCATCACGCAGAGCACCATCCAGAGCACACAAGATCAAGCATGCACAGTACCTTCACATGCTCCTAGGTAAACTCAGAGGGCTACCTAGGGACTGTCCAGAATGACAGACAAATGAATTTGTCTGTAGGTATGCTGTGCTTGTGGCCTTTACTGATATTGCTCTTTCAGAGCTTTGTAAATACACTCCTTATGCTAATACATTTTATAAGCATCATTTGCAACTAGCCAGCAATTATTAGACTCTTTTTCAAGAGTGTTTAATAACCAGTCAGAGATAGTTCAGCCTAAACTGGTGATGTGCTGTTGTGGATACCAACAACAGCAAACAGTTCCATTATGTTTCTCAGCCTTTTCCCAAAGTAAGTGACTTTTGAAAATGTCCTGAATGGCTCCAGTGTCAGCTGGGAACAATGAAAAGGGCTATCCATGCTATCTTGCCCCCAAAACATGTCCCAAACTAGCATGGTCCACACACATGCAGAGTAGTTCTGTAATTTTCAGCAGCTCGTGTGCCTGGTTTAACCAAGTTGTTACCTGATGGGAGTAAATTATGCGTAATGAATGTCTTCTGATAATGCTTTAAGGAGGAAAATTAATGTGATAGATAAATAGTATTTGGAAAAAAAAAAAAAAAAAGACAAAGGCTGAAGATGATTCAGTTGAACAAAGAGGTAAGGAAAGTGTGAACCATTTGGGGCTGTCATAGGCTGTGGTTTCCTGAGAAGTTCTGGCTTTGATTTTGCTGGTTTAGTTTTTAAAGAAGCACAGCCCCTAAGAAGCATCCTGAGCCAGATGTCATCCATGTTGCTAATGCCAAACTTTTAGTTCAATGAGACAGATAGAGGCTTCTTACCTCTTTACAGTAAATCAGACTAAATACAAAATCTGTGGGTTTATTTCTATGCACTAGCATTCAAGGTAGTAAAACAACTAATCAACTTAAAATTTAATGTTGATGAATTTACAAGGTTAAGGTTAAACTTAAGAACATATCTTATATTAAACTACTTTCTTTTCATAGTATATCAAGTCAGTTCACACCCCAAGTACCAGGTTCCTATATTTCACAAGTTTTAGAAACAAAAGAAAACAATATATCCCGTACGCTTCCTGAGTTCAAATAATTCATAGTCACAACAGGTGAAAATCCTTCAGATAATTTGACTTGTCTCCACTGCAGATGAAGCTTTTTTTTCCATGAGGTGTCAGGCACAACAGAGGGTGATAGTGTAAGAAGTCTATTACCAGCCCTCCTGCCTCCCAGCATCCTACCAGAAGAAATAGCTTCCTCTGAAACACCCAGACCTTTTTGCAGCAAAGCGCAGAGCTTAACTCAGTGCTGTAGAAAATAACAGTTAGAGATTCAAGTGCTGGAATCCCTTTAATTATATAACTTCCTGATTCTAGTGTCCGTGCCTTTTTAGCAGAGCTTTACCATTCTATGTATTATTTATGGTGGTCACTTTTATAATACTGCATCCCAGTCATGTCTTGTCCCGTTATGCAAAGCAGTGGGCAAACAGCTCTGATGTACACCTTTGCCCAAAAGAGCGTGGAATACATGTAAAATCGAAGGATGTTATCAAGAAATTTTTATATGTGAGGACAAAGAAGGCAATAACAATAAATGAGGACTCCCTCTATGGTCTTCCAAGGGAGAACACACAGTTTGTTCCAAGCCTCCTGTTCTGAAATAAATCTGTTATGTTTTGATAATTTTAATTCCATAGAAAGTATTAATATTACTGTCCTGGCCTTTGTCTTAGACCTTCAAAGCTCATCGGAAGAGACAGATTTGTATAAAGAAGAGGAAAAATCGAGCAAGACATGCATGGGCTAGGGATAAGCAGGCAGTCATTTGAAAGAGATTGTAGTATGGTGATGAGTGAATGGTGAGAAGAGAGTTTGTATCAGCAGGGAGAAAGGAGTTGAAGAAAGGAGGATGGACCAGATTTCTGGAACTACCTCAAGAAGACAGACTAAGAAAAGTGACATAACACATCATTATAAGGTATAGTAAGGCTGTGCTTGCAAGTAGAGAAAAGTTTCCTCATGATCGTCTGCAAAAGAGCAACTAAGAGTTTTAAGAACAAGTTTGTAACAAATGTTTGAACTGGAGTGCTAATTCAAATCCATCATTCAAATGTCATCAGGCTGCTGTGCAGGAGAGTGGAGCGGTACAGGCAGCAGCCACAGCTTTGAATGAGAGGTTAACCACTGTTTCACACACGAGGGAACTGGAGACTGAGAAACGTGTCACTGAGTTTTGTTACTCTTCCCATTTCTTGTTCACTTCAACTGAGCTGTCTGGATTTGGGGACCAGGGTGTTATTTTTTTGTCTACATGAAGTATCAAAAAGCTGTTAAATAATCAGGGGGGCCAAGTGAGAGCAAATATTGTTTGAGGGGGCCTGACCTTATTTACAGGATCCAAAGCAGCTTAAAGGAGATGGTCATTGCTGTGGATTTGTTTGAAGGTTTTTTGTCTTTCCTTTTGCAAAGAGAGCTCGTGACAGGATGTAACCTCATAACGTCCGGTCAGCTAGTTGCTTTCTTTCATTCAACAGTAATTGATATATTTTACTGCTATTATGAAATCAGCTTTTGCTGATTTAACTCTTTTTGCATGATTCAGCACTGAATTCAGAGCCACCCCATTCACGATTGCTCACAGTAGCCTTGATGTTTCTCCAGCTCAAAGCAACCACACTGAGATAAGGAAAGTCCAGGCCTGTGAGACTGAGCAACATAACCAGTTTAAGAGAACAATAGAAGAGAATGCACAAGCCACTTCAAGGCTTTCTCCTCTGGGGCATTCCCTAAAACTGGTGCTAAATCACTGACTGAGAGGGTGTTAGCTTAAACAAAGTGGATGACCAGAATATCTGATGCAAGAGGAAGCAAAAAATCTGGATTAGGGACTACCATTTAACTGATACCACACTGGTGGTTTGAGCTGATGATAGTGTAAGATAGTAAACTAGTAATATAAACCTCTCATGAGTGCTAAGCACAGAGCTTGAAAGTGAATTAAAATGGAGAAAGCAGCTGTGGTTTTTTAATGCTTGTCTGGGATGCATGAAAATGTTCAAGTCGCTGTAATAACTGGTTCCTCCACACATCCCCTCTGGCTCCTCCAGGTCTCTGGCCACTCTTTGGAGAGCTGGGAAGGTGATACCATGGGAGAAAACATCTCTTCCATTCCTGGAGCAAATGGGAGAAGCAGTTCTGAGCTCTGAACTCTGTCAGCCTCCTTTGTGCCGCCAGGTGATGAGCGAGCTTCACATCCTTCTGATTTCAGTTTCTTGCTCTTCAGCAGAAGCCTGGAGGAGGCAAGAGGAGCCAGACCACAGCACTATGCTTTGGGTTTTGGTTGTGGGGTTCGTTTGCTTGTTTGTTTTGTTTTTATTAAACAGGACACGCCGAGAGTAGAAATTCACATTACATGCAGGCAAGCTGGAAACAATAATTTTTGTTCATGATTCAACAGTAAGTTCTCTCTTAGTTTCCCAACCCTTCATTTGTGTGGTGTTTCTGCTGTGTTGCTCAGCAGCATTGCAGGGAATGGTTTCAGAATGACGGTGCACTTGGGAGAAGGAGCAAATAAGGCAAAGGATATAAGGGAAAGGACAGAGCTAAAAGAAAGAAGCCAAATCTGTACTTTAGATAAGCTGTCTCCAACATAGATTTCACTGTAGAACAGACCTTGTCTCCATATTTAGAGTTAAGTGCACAGGTCCAACAGGTGACAAACCTGACACTTTACTTTTTTGTTTTTCTTAGCTGAAACTTCTCAAAGCTTGTTTTCCTTTCTTCAAGAGCAGCTTTTCGAAGACACATTTCACTTTACCGAAAACATTGCAAATCTGACACATACTTTTATGCCGACTGGGTGAGGTTGCTTATTGATGCTCAAACAGAACTGGCAGGGAGGGTAAGGAGCATGGTTAGCAGGCTGTGCCCCACTCGGAGGAGGCCTCCTGTCCCTCCAAGAGATTATGTGCCAGGTAGATTCCTCCTCCAGACCACTCCAGGACCTTTGCTGTATGTCCCAGCCCTCAACCTCAGAGATTGGTCATTAGGAAAGCTGGAGTAGAGAAAGGGAAAGAAACAGCATAAGCAAAGCAGAGTTGCCCAGTGGCATTGATAGACTGCTCTGAAGGAGCTACAATTTAGGGCGGCTTTCAGAGGCACCCTAATATGTGGGAGAAACAAGCCTGCTGCCCCAGCTGGCCTTGGACAGAGCAGTCACAGGTTGTCTCTTCACCTTCCCTGCACTGGTATCTACAGCAGTTAGGATGCAGAATTTTCTAGGTTTTCTGGAAAGGGACAGCATCAATGACTTATGAAGAGGATGTTGCAATAATGTAGCACTTCCTTTCCTTTCTTATGGCACAGAAACGGACCTCCTGGATCATGAACAGAAATAGAATAAAACATCCTAAAAGAAAACTATTCAAAGGCCTTAGCTGGTAACTGGTAGCAAACACGAGCATGTGTGAGATGAAATACGCAATGATTTATAAATTGGCCAAATCCACATAGCACTTCACAGAAATGGAAGCTACACATCCCTGACAAAGACTGCATTCCTGTTCTTGGCTTTAAAGCACGTAGACAGAGTGGTTTTTTTCTTCAACTTCATTTTAGAAATTTCTCAATGGATTTGGGTGGATTTCAAAAATGGATTTCAAAAACAAACTTAGGTGACTATGAACCATAGAAAATCTCTGTCCGAAGGGATAATTTTAACAATAGTAAAAAGAGCTGACTCAGAAACTTACAGAGTTTCTACCAACCCCATCCATGATACTACCTATTAATTATTATTGCTATTTTAACTCCCCTTCTGAAGTCTAATGCCTGCCAGTTGTAACACCTTAAAATAAAACAGACCAAAACGCACTCTGTTTACAAATCAGTTGCATATGAAAGATTGATGGGGTTTTCTGTATGTTTTCATTGCAATGGCTACTTGAAAAATAGTCTTTGAAAAGCATTCCTGGGAAAGCCTGCACTGAAGTATGCTAGACAGCAATTCTCTTGCTTAAAAAACAGTTGTTTCATACTGACAAGGCAAGAAGTTGAAGTAGCCTCCTGCAGTGCTTTTGGGAACCTACACTTGTTGCAATGTTGAAGTGGTCACTAGTTTTGTTCAGTAATAACAATTTTAAAGGAGACTGATTAGACTAAAACCACCATTTTATTGATTGCAAATATTTTTTGAAAACCTAGAAAAAAGCAGACTACAGGGGAAACAGCTCGTCACTCTAAGTGTAAGAGTAATTTTACACGGAGGTCACTAGAGCACTTCAAATTTCTCATTCAAAAGGTTTTCAGCCGCAAGTGGAGTTACACAAAGGCAATAATGTCTACTACATCCAATATAGAGTATAGTAGCAATCAGTACAGCACCACAGCAGCTGAGACTGCAACTGGAACCTTACTCAAAAGGTACCAGCACACTGTGCTTGTACTTCTGTGGTTTGCCAGGCTTCCTGCCTCCCCCGTAACACTCAATAAAGGAAGAACTGTAATAGTCACAAAGAATAAAAGTGGAACCAGCACTTACAGATGTTGCAAGTTGGGTTCTATTCAAGAGGAGATTTAATTTCATCAATATTTTTTGTTCCACATTTTCAGATATTTGATAATATTTGGCAGTCTGGGTCAGACAGAATGCTTGTGCCCAGTTTGTCTACAATAGATATAAGTTTGTTCACATCCGTGCTCTACTCTGGGTCTACATATGCAATATATATGTGACCTGTGTAAGGTCAAGCATCGCCCGTTCTGAAGAGATGGACAACACCTGTAGTCCCTGAGTTTCATGCTTCTCACCCTTTCTTGGCATCTCCTAGTTTTTATTGTTCAGTTGGTAACAAGTCTCTTGATGGTAAGATACCTGAAATACGTAAGATTTACTGGCAGATTTATGCTGTGCCCTTCTTTTCTTTGTCAGTGTTGTCAGCAGCTATAAAGAGCAAAAATTGCATTCAGCACACACTCTTGTCCTGACTGAATTTATAGCATGAACTCACTGTGTTAAAAGAACTTGACTGCAAAGTCAGTGCTGGAAAAAAATGGCAAGCATTAAAAAGAAATCCATGTAGAAACAAATAGTTTCTGAGCTGGGCTTGAATAAAAGACAAGAAATAAGGCACAGGGGTGCTCACTGAATTACCAGGGAGAAAAAATTTCCTGACTACATGACCATTAAAAGAGAGCACCTTCTTTCTTGCTAATAGGGACAAAGACTTCCTAGAAGGTACGATAGCATGTGACTAAATAATTGTAACACGTAAAAAGAAAAAATGTCAAGACTACTTAAGCAACTTTAAGCAACAAATAATTTTGAATAATTCATTTTGCAATCTTGATGATGTTAATCTTGACAATATTCTGAGAATGAAAGGAATGCTCAGCTAGACAATACCAAAATGTCCCATCTGGCCCAGCACTCAGTTTCCAGCAGTGGCCATGGGAGATGGTGTCCCCTATTAAGGGGCATCATACAAATCTGGCCGCTAGCTACAGTCCATTCCTCTCATATAACCTCACATCTAGGATTGTCGGGAGTTGTTGGCAATTGCTGTCCCCTGTCCTACCCATCTCCTCCCTTCCTTTTGCCTCTCATTTTGAAACAGCACATGGGTGTTGCCCATCTCCTGGGATTGCCCCACTCCCACTGCCATGGCAAATAGGTGCCTGCCCATGGGTGGGGTGCTACCACCGCTGCCCACCTTCCTCTGCTGGGCTTCATGGCACCTCTAGGTTTTACTGTTGGTGCAGGAAAGAGGACTGGCAAAAGAGAGCCCCAGACATAGCACTGCCAGTGGCCCTTCACCCCCAGGTGTCTCCTTGCTTGGTGGCACTATCCAGGTAACGGGATCAGCGTGAAAAGGCTAATTCAGATGAACCTGCCTGCGGTGGGGAAGCAGGGTCCTTGGAGAGGGAGCTACAAGGGATGCCCTGAAGTGAGACCAAGCTGCTCGCAAGGGCAGGTGGCTCCCTCCCTTGACCTTTCCTCCTTGAGTCTTGCCACCCAGGACCCCTATGCTGAGACCGCTGTCCCAGACCCTGGCAGACAGAGCAATCTTGTTTTCAGGGCAAGCATAAACGACAGGCCCAAACCCTCTCTGATGAGAGAGGCCTTCTCAGGACATCTGAGGAAGCCACTGTGGGATCCCAGCCATGACCCACAAGACAGTCCAGCAGGCAGAACCAGCCACTGACAGAACAGTCAGGCAAGGGCCAGTGCTACTGTGGTGTTAGGGGGTTCATGAGCATCTTGACCATTAACTTGCCTAACTCCTTTTCGAACCAGCTGATACTGTCTGCCTCCAGAAATAGCTGTATCGACCATTTGCAGAAGGCCACTATTGACTGTGCAAAGTACTGTCTTTTTATAAGCCAAGTGTCAGTTGCAATGGCAATCCTCTAATTTTAGTACCATGAGATTCATCTCACTTGTTGCATTTAAAGCTTTGTAACCCCCAATGGTATCTTTCTTCTTCCCACCAGCCACTTTATCTCTAAACTGAAAAGTTCCAGCTTTTTGTCTCACATCATGGGACAGCTGCATCATTCACTATATCATCATTCTGTGTGGTGCACCCGTATCATGAAATAAGGGTACTATACGATACTCAATTGTTCAAACAATAATCATTGCAGAGGTGCCCCAAGGTTTTATATCTTGGAAAAATGATGCTTTCTGGTTTTATTTTCACAGAATCACAGAATGTTAGGGATTGGAAGGGACCTCGAAAGATCATCTAGTCCAATCCCCCTGCCAGAGCAGGAACACCTAGGTGAGGTTACACAGGAAGGCGTCCAGGCGGGTTTTGAATGTCTCCAGAGAAGGAGAATCCACAACCCCCCTGGGCAGCCTATTCCAGTGTTCCGTCACCCTCACTGAGAAGAAGTTTCTTCTCAAATTTAAGTGGAACCTCTTGTGTTCCAGCTTGAACCCATTACCCCTTGTCTCACTGTTGGTTGTCACCGAGAAGAGCCTGGCTCCATCCTCGTGACACCCACCCTTTATATATTTATAAACATTGATGAGGTCACCCCTCAGTCTCCTCTTCTCCAAGCTAAAGAGACCCAGCTCCCTCAGCCTTTCCTCATAAGGGAGATGCTCCACTCCCTTCATCATCTTTGTGGCCCTGCGCTGGACTCTCTCCAGCAGTTCCCTGTCCTTCTTGAACTGAGGGGCCCAGAACTGGACACAATATTCCAGATGAGGTCTCACCAGGGCAGAGTAGAGGGGAAGGAGAACCTCTCTCGACCTACTAACCACTCCCCTTCTAATACACCCCAGGATGCCATTGGCCTTCTTGGCCACAAGGGCACAGTGCTGGCTCATGGTCATCCTGCTGTCCACCAGGACCCCCAGGTCCCTTTCCCCTACACTGCTCTCTAACAGGTCATTCCCCAATCTGTACTGGAACCTGGGGTTACATTTTCAATACATTTAGTGAGATCTTCAATACTTTCAATACATTTAGTGAGATCTTCTGGTTTCTATTGTACATTGAGGTGATCCCTTCAGAAAAACTGTCAATGCTTAGTCCAGGATTTCTTTCTTGAGCTGTAAGTGCCAGTTCTGTGTTCAGAATTTTATAGGCTTGGCCTGTATTGTTTTTATCTATATGCATGATCTTACATCTACATACATTGAGATTTATGTGCCACATTTTTACCTATTTTCTCAGTCTTGTAAGAGTCTTGTCATGGTCTCTCTTTTCTTTGACCTCTAAACCCAGTCACAGTCCACTTTCCTGTGTAGCCTCATTCCCTCCTCCTCCTCACAAAACAGATGCCTCCAGTCTTCCTGTCATTCTCAGTACAGCTGTCCATGAGCTCCTCCTCCAAATATCTTTACCACAACCCTCCCTGTATTCTCACCAGTTCCCAGTTTTCTTTTCTCTAATTCTTACACCCATTTCTTCATCTCCCACTCCCTGTATACCCATCTCCTGTTAAACTCTCCACACATTGTATCTTCCAACAAAAGTGGCTAATGCCAATCTCCATGTCTAGACATCTCTTTGAAAAACCTCTCTTTATCAGGTTTTCTTTCCTACCCACTTCACCTATTTTCTATTATTCCTTCAAGCTGCTCACCAGAGTATGAACCACTTGCTCCTAATCTAACTTTAATGGGAGTTAGTCCACTTCTCAGTCTTATGCTCCATGTCCAATTTGCCCTGTCTTTCCCACTCCACAGTCATGTCCCTCAACCTCTTCTCTGAGATTCATCACATACTGCCTTTCTCCAGTCTGTTCCTTCCCTCTGGCCCAGGTGCTGTCCCCTGTGCACTTGTGGAGATGGATTCCTGCTGCCCATTTATCAGCAGCAGGATGAACACAGACAGCCAAGGAGAGACAGGTTTCCCTCTCTCAGTAGTAGTGTCCGGTTTCATTATAGGGTGGTAGAAAAAATGCAGGGAATGTCCAATTTTCTTGCTAGACTGGAGGGTTCTATTGGTCCACAGACTTGTCCTGTCTGCTCAGCACTAACAGCCACAAAGCAATGGAACACGTCCAGTAAGGCTGAAGTCCTCCGAGTTGTAGGTTGCTAAGCCTCAAAAGACTCTACTGAACACTGTATTGTGGAATTTTCCATTTTCTATAAAAGCAGGAATTTGACATTTAACATCTGACTTCATCTCAGTGTATTTCTCAAACGCATTTCATAAATGAGCTGTCAAGACAATATTTTATGGTATTTTAGTTTCAAAGTTCCTAATTTCTCATAATGATGAAAAGAAGTGGGGCTGGATTAAACAAATTAGAAAAGGAGCTGTTTTGATGGAGGAATAGTGTGGCCAGCAGGACTAGAGAAATGATTGTGCCCCTGTTCTCACCACTGGTGAGGCTGTGCCCTGAATACTGTGCTCAGTTTTGGGCTCCTCATCATAAGAAGGACATTGAGGTACTGGAGAGAGTGCAGAGGGCGACGAAGCTGGTGAGGGGCCTGGAGCACAAGTCTGATGAGAAGCGGCTGAGGGAACTGGGGCTGTTGAGCCTGGAGAAAAGGAGGCTGAGGGGAGACCTGATCGCTGTCTGCAACCACCTGAAAGGAGGTTGTAGCATGGAGGGGGTTGTTCTGTTCTCCCGAGTAACAAGTGACAGGACAAGAGGAAATGGCCTCAAGTTGTACCAGGGAAAGTTTAGATTGGATATTAGGAATTTTAATGTAAGATGATAAAAAGAGAAAAGAGCAATTGACTGAGGTGAATAGGAGAAAAACAGAAGGAAGATGATGGCTATAAAAGGAACATTAATGATTCTGGAGTGTTTCACGGCATTGGTGTAAAGTACACAAGCTGTAACTTTCTGAGAAGCCACCAAAGGACATGCTTGAAGAGGAAGTGAAGAACCATGTGCCCTTGTGGTTACCTGACCCAATTAGTGATGGAATGTGACCTGATTTAGTAGGCAGGAACTATGCTTTTATAAATCACTGCCTTAAATATAATCGGTATTATACCCATTTTAGCTGCATTGTAGCTGTGTCTTCTTTGTGTTGATTGTGCTTTCTACTGAAGATGGCTTGTTGGGGCATTTTGCTTATATGTGGTTCTAAGCAAGAGAGTATTTTTGAATAAGTGCTCACTTTGCAAAGCTTTTACTAAAAATAAAAGACTGTATTTTCATTAGCTGAAACGCTTTCTGAAGTCTTGTCTTACAGATTATATTCATTGTTCATTCTGAGTAGCTCAATCTTGAATAAACAGCTGAGCCAATTTCAAATACAAATGTTTTCTTACATTAATTTTACAAGAAGTAGCTCTGAAGGATGGTGTTACTCAGTCTGAACCCAGGAGGAGAGCAAAAGTCTGCTCAAAAAGATTCAAAAGCTCTTCCTTTGTATACCAGTGAGCATAAGGTCAAAGTGCCATAATCAAAACACAAACGATGATGATAATTTTAATGTAGAATTTTCTTCCAGAATTACAGCAAACCACATTAGACAATACCTTTCGGTAATTAGATCATTTTCTACAATATAAAATCCAGCTGTTCAACAGGGAGGGATTTTGTCCAGGCTATAATAGGCACAACATAAATCATGCAGTGACATTGCCAGTACTCAGCTGGTTTTGGCTAAACCCTGAAACATCTGCCTGAAGTGCCTGTCATCATCCCATCCCTTATTGCATCCTTTTCCTTCCCCACCTTATCCTTTTCCTCTCCCTTTCATGTCTTAGACTCTATTAACCCATGCATAACTTCTGATTTAGAAATACTTACAAATACTTATAAAAATAAAGTTGGAAATTGTAATTTTCATGGTATGAGTGTTTCAAATTATGAGCAGCTAAGATTGTGTTGAAGTTTCTTGAGATGGTTGTTGGCTCTACCTCTTTGTACTTCTCTTCCTCATTTCCAGGCAACTGGAAAAAATATGTTAAAATAAAGAGATGTGGAGATTCCTGGTTTATCTCCTTGTTTAATGTGTGGCAGGGAAAAAGAGAAGATGCTGCCAAACCACCTTCCTCTGCTTTCAAGTTCTACTTATTTTTAGATTTGAACAATAGCATTCAACCTGAGAGCAATTCCCTAGCTGCCTAAAAAATTGCCAGAGTGCATGAATATTTCCCAAGTTCTCACAACGTTTACATCCCTTACAGGTATTTCTTTAGTCATCTTACAGCTTCAGAATTGGGAAAGTGGCTCGGTGCTTCCTGTCCCCTCAAGTTCAGCATCTCTGCCTCGATGAGGTGACCTGCAGGTGTCCCAGGTTACCATCTGAGTGTCACTCCCCAGCACCTCATCACTCCTTGGTGCCACTGACTCCATCAGGGTGTGCATCGGGTCAACCTTCCCCATAGCCTGCTTCAGCCTGGAGAGAGAAACAGAGGCCGCCTACGAAATACCACATCTAATTGGTGAGAATGTTTGCACCTCCCAGCAGATATGTGCATACTCACCCTAAGAAGCCAAGCAAAAATCTCTGCTGTGCCTTGATAGCCCAATACTGGCAAAGTTGACCACACCAAGACTGCCTAGTAAGGTCATAGAATTATAGAATCACAGAATTATAGAATAGTTTGGGTTGGAAGAGACCTCCAAAGGTCATCTAGTCCAATGCCCTGCAATGAGCAGGGACATCTGCAACTAGATCAGGTTGCTCAGAGCCCCGTCCAGCCTGGCCTGGAATGTCTCCAGGGATGGAGCATCTACCACCTCTCTGGGCAACCTGGCCCAGTGTTTCACCACCCTCATTGTAAAAAATTTCTTCCTCATGTCCAGCCTGAATCTCCCCTCCTTTAAAACCATTGCCCCTTTTCCTATCTCAACAGGCCCTTCTAAAAAGTCTGTCCCCATCTTTCTTATAGGCCCCTTTTAAGTACTGAAAGGAATCGTATCCTTTATGAAGGCTGCACAGGATGAACATACCTGAGAGAGATGCAGATTGCACTTTATGTTGCTCCAGGTGGATGCTGGCGTAATTAGTAGAATAGAGTCTGAGGATGGATCTACGTTAGCAGGGTAGTACACAGCACAAATTCATTTTAGATGCAAAAACTTTTCTGCATCCCTACTTGGGAGTTACCACTTTTTACAACTGAAGAAGTATCATGTTGCAGGCTTCAGAGCTGCATTTCTTACCTTTTGCCATGTTCTTGCCCTGCCCATTTGTATTTTCTGCCATAAGAAAATACAGCTTTCACAACAAAATTGAAAACTACTCCATAGACATGCATCCCTGTGACTGTTCACTCAGCTGCTGCTCAGGTCTTGGCTAACACACAGCTCATGCTAAGGCCTGATGTATATTTGGAACAGTGCCACTAGGTCAAAGCTAGGGCAACACAAAGGCTGGCCAGAAATGGCTAAAGGTCATTACACAGCTACTGTTACCTGCAGCTTGCTGTCTCATGCAGCCATCAGCCTTGCCTGTCGAATGTATGGCAGTTTCTTCAGAATCTGATAACTCATGGAAACTGTATAGACCAAATTTCCAAGCTGGAAGGTATAAATACATCTGCTTACCCCAAAAAAAGGTTTTGAAGTGGATCCAACAGCAGCAGGACTGCTGAGGCTTTCATGTTCCTGATGTGATACAGGGGATATCCAAACCATGACAGAGGAGGAAGGATGAGCACTCTTATCATTGACTAGGTAACTGCTTTGCTCATAGGTGAACAAGTTAAGAGTTATGAGTTGTGAGTTAGAAACCTCATGAATTAAGTGATGAATTAGTGAATTCATGTGTTAGACTAGTCTGTACAAAGGGAAATGAGACTTGTTTGTTGGGTTTCTTCCTTTTCTTTCCTAATGAGCTCATAAAGTAAAGTTTAATTTACAGAGTATGTTGTCTGTAAGTTTGAGAGATCCAGATGGACCAGGGCAATCCCCAGTCATATCAGCACAAATAAACAAATGGGCCAGAGAACAGGTTGTCAGAGGTCTCTCTCCATGTGGCTGAACTAAACTCCAATGGAAGTCCTCAAAAGAGTGTCCTCAGCTTCACTACTGATGGACTGAATGGACTAGGGACTATTTAGGACAAGTCCCTCAGCCTGGGCTAGTCCCTGTGCCACAGCAGATATTTCTTAGGAGTGTGGGAGCTGGCACAAGCCCCAGGTGTGCCAGGGAGCGTGCAGGTAGAAGAGAAGGTCATGGGACAGCGCTTGTGTCTCTGCCATGAGCCACTTTCATTCACAAGCACATAGGTAGGCTTTCTATCTTGAAAGGGTTTTCTGAACACCGACAGATTACCTTTTGAACAAAGGCTTTTGCCTGAAATTCCCCCATACGCAACAGAATAAAAAAGAAGGAGCACTAGTTGTGTATTAAATTTTTAAGATGTCTGTTTTCCTTTTTCAAGTTTGTTGATGCATGTCCAAAGGGTTTTCAGAAGCTGATAAGCCATAGCAGCTGAAGCTACAGCCGTGCCTTTATTGCTATGAGCAGAAATTACACTCTGTATTGCACCAGTAGAGAAAGTAACAAATAGAAAAATGCAGTAAGCAACACAAATCAAAATAATAATCCCTGTGCTTTTCTTGCAGGCTGGTCATGAACCAGGAGTCAGGTCACACTGCAGCCTGTTTAAAAATGGAGTGGGAAGGAAGTAATTTGGTTTCATGTGAAAAATGTCCAGAAGTGATAAAACTCTAGACATCCTTCTCATCCCTTGCCAAGAGCTTCATACATCTTATCAAGCACACACAGAGCATGAAAAACACCTACTTGTTTGCGCTCCTTTAACAGAAGGAATTTAGAAAAAAACCATGATCAACTCAGTTCTGAGCAATACACCAGATACTTTTGCTCTGCACATGACATAATCTATTTCCAAGTTATCCGATTTCTTCCTCATGAAAACTATGGAGGAAAAAAAAATAAAAAAGAAAACCACTCAATACAAAACAAAGCAAAAACGAGGAACACCTTTCCCAAAGAGATGGAAGAAATCTCATCATCCCTGGTGTGCTTCCACAGCCAGAGAGAACACTAGTCTGATATTTTAATAGATTTGAAGGAGATGCCATGTATAAAGTTGCTTCTGCAATATGAAAACTTTAAGTTGGTGTGCACATACAGCAGAATTAACAAGTCCAAGTCTGTAACAGAGGCACTGAAGATACTGTATCTTGGCTGACCTTGATTTCGCCACTTAGATGCTGAAACAGCTATCTGAAATGAGTCACTAGACCGACTTGAGTTACTGCTCGAGATCGGCAAGATAAATTAAAGTTGGAGAACTTCGAATCATCTTAACAGAGGAATAGTCTGGAAATTAAAGTCAGAAATTAGAAATAATTTATGGTAATCTTTTTTTACTTCACCGATTAAAACATTTCCAGAGGTAGTCATTAAATCCTGTACACTAACCGTTTGAGACATGGGAGTGTATTGTGTAAGTGGTAGCATCATCTAATCTAAAATAACATCTGCTTTTAATTGCATCCCTGTACATAGCTATGAATTTTAAGTTTTCTTCTTTTGAAACGTATTTCTGCATTTTCAAAAGAAACTTCAATTAACACAGAGCAAATACAAATTACAATATAAATGAATGAAATATAAATTATAATATGAATTCTTGCATATACAGGAGAAGCTTGTGAACCATTCCTTTACTATTTTCTGTGTTGAGTTTAACAGTTTGAAGACATTCAGCACAATAAGCTTTTGTTTTTTAAATCCATGAATGATCAGTGTCCTGCTGATCAGAATCAGAACCCAATCCTTGTAAAACAGTTTATTCACTAGCCTCATAATTTTTTCTATGTTTTTACATTGGTTTTGTCTCTCACCCTTTTAATTGGAATTTATGTGATACACCATACTTGAAATCTGACTTCAGTTCCAGTTCATTGCCTGCAGTGCACCACTGTGAAGGTTTGTTGAGTATTCAACTAAAAACATCTTTATTTTAATTTTAGAAAGTAAGATAATATGAATGTCATACAGAAGGTTTAAAGTTAGTTTGCTGGTATTCTCAAGAGGAAATTTCAGGTGTGACCACCACTCAAGCCTCCCAGAATAGAGTCTATGGTTTCCATCTGCGTTTGTTTTAAAATCAGGCCAAAAGGATTGCTTGAGACCTTTCTTGGCTAAAAAAGTCCTTTTGGAAATGGTTCAGACATCTCCAGGTACTCTCCATAAAAATGTACAATATTTCTATGCAGCCTGAGCTCAGGCTGAGTTTGAAGTGCTTATAATATGCAAGAACGAAGTTGGCATCTCCTCAGAATCTGGTGCATTCCTGAGAGTCCTCATCGAGGCACAGAGAAAGCTCAGCTACCTACTGCCACAGCCAAATTCCCCTACATTAAGAGATGTAGCTCTGTGTAAGTCTTTACAGGCTGAGCCAAAATGTCATTTTCCCAAGAACAAAAATATTACAAAGTCTTTAAAAGTCTCCAAGTTCTAGTCCACCAGGTGATTTGAACATTGCAGAGTGAACTGTCTCTCTCTAATTAGATTTCTTTCTAACAAAAGCTTTTAATATAGAAACATAAATTATAGCAACAATAAAGGTTTTAATATACAATTTACATATTGAACTGTATATTTGAATACAGTCTAAGAAAGATTGTCAGTGGAAAAGCATATCAGATACCTTAAGCACTTTAAAAAAAAAAAATCTGCCCCATTTATTCCATTTCCTGTGACAGTGTTTCAGACTTATTTGGGAGTTTCTTTGCTAAAGGTTAAAAATAACTCAAGGTGATGACTAGATTTGATTACATAGGGGAGAGAGAGGCTCTGAAAGAGCATGGGCAGGCAGGCAGCCTTGTGGCATTCGGAAGAAAATAGTAATCTCAAGAAGTGGAAGTACAGAGTTTACAGTCACTTCAGGACTTGCAGGGTTTGCATCTCCGCCCCCACACCTCTGAATCCAGGTGAACTGAAGAACTCGCCAAACCCCAAATCAAAACCCTATTGAAAATTAGCAGAGAATTCTGCAGGGCACTTCACTTTTCATCTCGCAGCACTCAATCTCTTTCCTCCTTTCTTTTCCTTTCCTTTCCTTTCCTTTCCTTTCCTTTCCTTTCCTTTCCTTTCCTTTCCTATCCTTTCCTTTCCTTTCCTTTCCTTTCCTTTCCTTTCTTCTCTTCTCTTCCTGTGTTAAGTACATTTAGTTCATCATCCTATCCCTTCCGACTTCATCCAAAGATTCAGCATTTTCCCTCTGAAAACTCTGGGTCATCGTTCAGCAAAAAGAAGCCCTTGCCTCTCTGCTATGCCCACAGATTCCCTAGAGCCTGCACATATGGGTATTGCTCACAGAAGCCCTCACTGAAGAAGAGAGTAAAGAATTGGTTTTATGCTATGTTCAGCTTCTTTCCCTTTTTAAGTTGTCCTTTGGACAAGTTTTTGCATACTCCTAGCTAAAAGCTCATGGTTTTAGTCTCTCCCTCCCCCAGACTTTGTTCAGGGTGCAGATTTGGAGTTTCCTGTTGGACAGCATGTGCTTGAAGTTCTCTGATTATTCATCCTTGGAACTTTTCCACCCTCTTTCACAATCCTGGCTCTGTAATGTGTGAACTGCACAGGGAAATGCATTCACAGGCTACATGGTGGGAGCGCTGGGTGCTTTGGAGTACTTAAGGGCTCTGTTTTATCCTGCCTCCAGTTCCAGAGGATATATACACTTGCAAGAGCATCATAGCATCCTTCCCACATTCTGTTAACACCCTGTGCCCTCAAATCCCTGTCTGCTGAATGTTCCTGTGGGCACGGCATCTCTGACCCCTGCCAGCTATCCGCCCCAAGCCTGGAAGCCCTGCTGAATGGCGCACTATGGGACTCAACCTCATCCTTTTTTGTAGCCCTTGTATTTTACTCGTTTTTGGCAGAGCTTGAGCACACAAAGACTACTTCCTGCCATCTCACAGTTCTGTGCTCTATGTTATGTCTCTTCTGAAGAACATCTAGAAGACAGGCAAAGTCTTAAAAGAGCTCTGCAGGAAAACATAGCAAGTGCTCTGGTCATACTTTCAACTATATGGTCATATGCCACAAAATGTGTAGAAACTGTCGCACAAACAGCAAGGCATAAAATGTGTAGGAATAGCTCATGGAGCTCATGCAGGTAACAAGGTGGAGACATCTGCCTGGAAAGGTCGGCTGCCAGCCTTTGGAATGTTTGATGTCTACAGGTCACAGTACAGATTTTCTTAGACAAACAGATAGACTCAGTACCCCTTCTTTAATATATCTCCCTGCCAGGTGTCAGCTTGTCCTGGTTTTGTTAAAAACAAGTTTCTCTTTTAGTGAATTTCCCTGTCAGCTAAAGTCTTCTTACTAACTGCAGTTTTTCCTGAAAGTTAGATACATGTTTTGGTAGACATAGCAATGGAATGCGAGGTCATTGATAATGATGCATCCCGCGAGATGTGCAAGCAGGAGGTGAACTGAAAATTGACCAACTAAAGTATTCCATCCCATTCACATGATACTTCATATAAAAGTGGGGGATCACGAGGATTTCATCCCTTTTCCTTATGGCCGACATTGGGAGAGGACCTTGCAAGTTGTCCCTGCAAACTGAGGCCCAGTGACAGACTGAATCCAGCTCCGGTTGGCTGCTGAGTCCAGTCCAGGGCTTCAGGTGCCGGCCCTACATCTGCCAGAGCAGCTGCCGGGACTTTCAAGACTGGTTTTGTATATTTTGTATTATTTTCTCTATTTTTATTGGTAGCATTAGTAAAACATTTTTAATTTTTTCCAACTCTCTTCTCTCGGTCCTTCTTTCTCTCCCAATTACCTGTCCTTAGTGGGAAGGAGGGAGAGGGAGGGGCGAATGGGGGAGAGACGGGGAGAGGGGGTTAACAATACATCTGCCATGGTTTTATTGTCACCTCGCAATCAAACCATGACACAGCTCTATAAAAATAGAAGATAGTAAGTCAGGTCAACACTGCTGTCTGGAGCCATGGGTTCATCCAATAGATACCCTCTCCATCATTTGCAGGAATTGCCTATAGCTCTTTGCATGCCATAACCTACTGGCTTAAGGCAGACTGTTTGTTCTGCCTTTTCTTTGTTCTGCAGCCAGTTCCTGGTGGCTCTGATGGCAGTTTCAGTGCTGCAGGCATTCTAGTTTTCTACTTTAAAAAAAATACTACTAGATGACCACTGATGCTTTTGTACCTGCTGTTCCGCAACACAGCATTTTTGGGCAGTCTTATTTCACAGACTTGCAAAAGATGCTTTCCTGTTTTGATGCAATTTTCCATGAGCCAACAGGGTCAAAACAGTGATCAGTAGCAGTGACTGGTCTAAAGCTTTGCTTTCCTGCAAACTAGTCAAACACAACAACCACCATACTTCAGCTAATTGTTAGGAAGTTATATAGCAAATACACAGCATACAATTAAATCTGCAATCCACAACCACATTTAATCTGTAGTTGAAGAATAAATCTAATAATCTATCTAATAAAACTCACTGAAAGAGAATTTGGAGCTGTGAGTAAGAACAATTTCCTACGCAAAGCACTCTGTGGTCAGGAAATAAAACTTTATTTGCAAAACATGAACAAACAGAAGTGCATCAAAGATACTTGAGTACATCATCAATTTCTTCTTCAGATAGAGACAACCCACAGGATGCTGAACCTTGGTTAACCAAGTAGGTCAAAAAAGCAACACAAGTGAGAGGTTGTACAGGTTATTTTTGGAGTTTCAAGAGATAAAGCGATCTTAAAACCCCACAGACTGGAATGGAAAATGGAACTGGAAACCCCTTTCACCTGGCTCAAACAGTACCATCATTCTGTGCTGTCTGTTCATATGAGGATGGCAGCATTTCTTTCTTGCACATAGCTTTTGTAACATGTAATTTTGTAGGATGAAGATATTACAGTAATGGGACCACATAAGCCACAGAAATTCTTTTAAAAAAAAAAGTTTCTTGGAACAGAAACTCTTCTGCACAGTGTGGCAGCTGAGAGCACATCATAGCCCTAAGCATTTAAAGTTTCCTGAGCAACGTGGACTGACTCTTGTGGAGAAGACCACAATTTGTGAAAATTATCTAAAACCCAGCTTCTGACCAGTTTTGTCTTCCCTGTGCCTCCCTGTGCCTCCCATGTTACTGTTTTACATTGGTTTGGTAAAGACCCCTATAGTTTATTGCCTGTAGTGCTGAGGTTCCAGCATCCAAGAGTTCAGTGGGTCCCTGTGGTCCAGCTGCAGGCCTCAGCCATGCTTTGAACCCATAGCAGGTAGATGACCCAGTACATGGTGAGGACCTCTCTTCTCTTGTTTTATATGGAAAATAAACCTTTGAGGGCTAAAGTGATAATCTTCCTTTATGCAGATTCACAATATGAATGCCTAGAAATCCAGAACTAAAGGGAGAGACAGCACATGCCTCCTTTGAGTCTAAAGCGAGGCTGAAAAGGTTGGTTAGTTAGGTAAGTCTTCAGGCAGTTGGCCAAATTGTGGTTGTCATAATATGCGAAGTAGTTCACAATTTCACCCTTAGCATGTATAATTTCTTGGTGGCTGAGAACCAGAACATAAAGTCTTGATTGCTTGTGAGGTTGAACTTGTATCAGTGGTGTCATGGGATTGTTCTGTGCATTTCAATAACACAGCTGCAAGGTTATGCTACAACGACGATTTAAACACAGTAACATGATTAGTTGAAGGAAAACAGAGAGTAAATCTGAGCTGACAGAAGGTGTGCTATGTGAAATCATGCAGCCCCACAACTCTGGGCTATCTGGTGCAAAACCTGAGGTTTAAAATGGTGCTGTTAACATTAAATCTTTCCCATAACATGGTTTCTGTGACACCCATGGGTCAGCCTGTCCAACATCTATGAAAGACTGTGCGTCTCTTACATATTTTGCTCACTAGGGTGCTTCTTCTAATTTTAGAAAGAAGAGTTGACTCATGTCTTGTTTGGTTTTCACTGTGTACAAAAACCCCATCAACAGCTTGCATGTTTTTTGTTTGGAGTAAAGATCTTAGCGAAGGATCTGGTCAGCAGCTGTCATTACTTGGAAGTGGCAATTTCATGCCAGCAGATACTGGGCATATACCTCACATCATTTGCACTGTTTATGCATTTATCAGGTATTCATACCTTAGTATTGCAGACTAACTTCAGTCTGCCTTTCCCCGTTTGTAAGTTACACACATTCAATTAAGCCAATTAGCTGTATATGCCCATTATTATGACTTCAGTGATGAGAAATATCTGAAGAACATAAATTCAATTGTATATCTATATTTACAGCTCACAGATCTCATCCCAAGTCTATGATGTGAAGAACTCTGATGTCTTCGAACAGCTCTGGTTTGGCTCCTAACCAAGACTCAGAGGACACTATAAAAGCTTGTCAGCTTAGAAACTCACAAAAATGTCAAAGTTTGACTGATATTACCTAATGCCAAGATCATTTTATCAAAAGCAGAACAGGATCTATATCTTCACTTCATTACTCCTTTCTTGCATGACAAGCCTAACTTCTAGTGAAGAATGTAGAGCTGTGACTGGTCCTTTAAATTAAGGTAATGACCAAATCCATGGCAAAAGCCCTTTTATTTGATAAAGGTTAAAATGCCCTATTCACAAACTTGTGCAGTCCAGATACTGAAGCATGCAGGCACCATTCCGTCTTTCTTTTGTGACTCCTAAAAAATATTGCCGTGTTTGGGGAAGAGCCAAAGCAGAAGAGAAAGCACTGTCGGGATGATAATCCCTTCACCATGCTGTGTGATTTACTGCTTTTATCCTTTAGGATGTCCAAACAGGAAACTAAACCAGCTGGGTCTCTAAGAAGCCCCAGAAGACAGCAGAACGTAAGACTTTGTTATGTTATGACAACCAGGAAGCAGTCCATTATGTTGTTTTAACCTCATTCTCATACTTGTCCACTGAATAACTGAATAACTCTGTTATAGGCACAGACTCATGGCATGAATATTTACTGTAGGTTTGAACCCTTTTCATATCTTTTCTCCACTGTGCTGCCTTCCCACGTTCCTTCATGCTGACATGCACAGATAGGACATTACCTAATCTCATGCTGCTTCTGTATCTGTTTCTGGTGAAGCTAATCCTCATTTTTTCCAGCAGTCACTGATTAAATCATTGACCTGCATTTGATCTGCATAGTAGTGTATGGGATAACAAAATAGAAGCTTTAAAAATTGTCACTTACTAGAACCAGCATGGCAGAAGAACAAATATATAACACTAAATCTAGATGCCATACAGCCCCTGAGACAATTTATTGTCTCTGACTATGGCCTGCTGCAAGTCCTTGTAAAAATATTATCTGAACAAGGCTAATGAGAGTTTGTTTGTATTTGTTATACTCTCCTGCTTTCCAGTAATAGCATGTCAGACATCCTGTCAGCAAAAGGTCATGCCCACATTCAGTAGTTACTAATTAACTTTCCCTCCATAGCTCTGTCTAGTCTCTCTTAAAACAACTTCTCTTCCTTGCCTCCACAACAACCCATGGAAATGACTTGCACATTAATCATTAAACACTAAGCACACGTTGTGATTAAAAAGGAATACTCTGCTGCTGCTTCTTAATCTGCCACTCAATAATTTAGCTAGGCGCCCTTCTGTCTGATTATGCGAGAAAGAATGAACACATCTTTTCCTGCTGACTTTCTCCATTACTGTTCACGACCCAGAGGATCTTCTCAGCATTTCCAAGCTGAAGAGTCTTCTAGCAAAGCCACCCCACACCACCAATGATCTGTGACACCCTCCTTGGTGCTATATTTTGTTGGTGATGGGAGGACAAGAACTACATGTTCTTCCCAAGATGCTGGTGAGCCTGCTTTGCTGCAACCGTCTAAAGTTATTTGATGTACCGAACCCTACATTGAATCTTGACCTTTTTAGTGCCGTTCTCTATTCCTTTCCTAACAATACCAGATAGCCCATCTGACAGACTACTGCTCATCACCGAACTGATGCTTTCAGAGAACTAATCACAGTGATATCAATTTGCCTTTCCTAAACATAGGCAGCTGATGAAAAAACAGCTGTTGGTATGGCTAATACTGCTTTTCCACGGGCACAAGACGACTTTGTATTTTTCAACACTAAATTTAAATCTCTCATTTCATCAGATAGTTCTGTGAGAAGATTTAATTAGACCCTTCCTTAGCCCTTACAGCCTGTTTTAGTGTATTTGGCTAGTCTAAATAATTCCATAGCATAGCCAAATTCTGTCACGTTGCTTTTTTGAGAATAAGTCCCAGATCCCAGCGCAGATGTCAGTAGGATCCCCCTAAGAACTCTGCTGGCAGGTTAGCAGCACCAGTGACCTCAACCAGCGTCAGACATCACACAGTGTGATATGCCGTCATTTTTTACTTAAAAGCACTCAAAGGAAATTGTAGACTAAAGTGTCTCCTATCAACAGTGGGAGAGAAAGAGGATGCCGGTCTCTTCGCTCCCTTGTAGGATTCTGGTGCTATAATTCAAGAAGAGTGGTCCAGGCTAGAAGCGGTAGGACTTTGCAGCTTGTCTTAGTTTCGGATGGAGATCAACCACCTGTTACTCTACAGATGATGAAGGAAATTCTTGCCAGACAGAAGGAAAAAGGAGGTGACATAAAATATCGCAGGCATCACAGAAATCTCATTACCATGGCATTTCTGGAGCTCAGTGATCAATATGATGATTAAGCCATTCTGGTGTGAATTGAATTCATCCTGCAGCTGACTCATGTGAAAGTGCCAGGCTTGATGTTGCAAGAAGCACCAGTGTTTCATACCGTGACACACTGAAGCTGCTCCTGGTCCGTGCCAGCAATGTTCCAGTTGTTACAATCCATGAATGAATTCTCAGGCTGAAGAGACCAAGCAAGTTGTTAAAACATTGCTCTTTCTGATTACTTTATGAGTATAGACTGAGAAGAAATCCAAACAGATCTGTGGCAAGCCACACTTTCCAATAATTCCTTGAACATGGATGTGAACTGGAAGAGCAACTACCAGAGAATCATCAGAATTCTTTCAAAAGTCCTCTTGGACTCTCACTCCAAAATCCAAACAATTTATGAGGAAACAAAAAGCATCCTTTCGGTGAAGATACCAAAGAGCTGGATATTTCTTTTCTTGGCACATTGAGTTGAAGATTAAATCTTCCTGAGTTTTTCAACAGAAAGTCTAAAAAGCATCCTAGATTCTGAAGAAAAGCCAAAATTGCAGTGGTGAGATTCAATCTCACATTTTACTTGCTTTGGGATGAAGAATTCAGCACAGCTCTTCCATGTCTCAGGCAAAGGTTCTTCCTGGAAACTATTTTGTCCAAAATTGATTCCTTTCTTAAAGAAGTTTAGGTGTTAATAAATTGGCATTTTCCTGTGACTAAAGCTTGAATGAAGAAAACTCTTGTTCTTCTCCAGTTACACTGGCCTCTCTCCCATAGTGAAGAAAAACTTGCCATCTTATTTTATGAAGCTGCCTAATTAAGTCATTTCCTTTCTCTCTTTTACTTTTAAAGCACTTGGAAGCCAGAACAGCTTTGAGATGGACCCTACCAATATTTACTCATTGCACTACATATGTAGCCAAAAATTATCCTAACTGCTTAAGCACTGACACCAGCTGCTTCTGTCTTCGCAGATCCTGTTAAAACCATAAAGTCCTCTCAATACATTCTATTATTTATTTCATTTGACAGTGATATCCAGAAGGGGAAAAATGTACTGAGGGCTGATCCACTCCTTCCAGTATGAATTATCAGGACCTTAAATGAGCCACAACAAAACCAAAGCTCTGGTTTGTAGTACACAAGTCCGTGTTATGGCAGGTAAAGCCTACCTGAACAGCAGTCAAATGTTCTTAAGGAAGAAATCTTCTATTCTCTTGCTTAGCTACAAGCTTCATGTAGTAGGAACCTTAACAGTTAAATATTTTAAGGGCTGGTAAGGAAAAGTGGGAAACTGTCAAACCCACATTCATGGGAGCATAAGTCAAGTGAAGGGTTGCTTTTCTGCAATCTCATTGTCACATATCTTGTTCATACTCATAATCTGCCAACAGGGCAATTCTCATTATGCATATGCATGTGAGATAAGAGCCTGAAGTTAGTGGGACCTTTGCCCTTATTTTGAGTGGGAATATGTTTGTACCCTGTTGTATGCCTTGAGTATCATTCATTCCTAAAAACTCTATGCTCCATTCAGGCTCCATATGGCATCTGCTCACGTGTCATATCAGCAACTGGGAGGAAAATTTGCTTTCCAATAGTTGACTGCATATGCTAACTACTGAGGCAAACCTTTAGACCCCTCCTACGCAATAACTGCTTCTGCAAGCTGTTCTCCAGCGTGAGTCCTATTTGTTCTGAGCCTTTTGTGCAAGAGTTTTGGGCAAATGGATTTACTGGAAAAGGCATCTGCAGGGCTTCCTCGTAATTCTCAGAAACAGATGTTTAAATGAAGAGCTGTCACATGTCACAACCAAATGCTCTTTAGAAAAATTCCCCCCCAAAATGTTATTTGCTTTTTTCTTCACTTTTGAAAGCTGGGCTCATTGCACAGCTCCTCTTCGCACAGGAAAGTGCTGTGTAGCCCAGTGAAGTGTGCACGTCTTTTACACGGCTTCTTTCACTTGCAGACCTGATTTGCTTCTGACTAAAGTTATTGGAAAGGCTCTCGTCACCTGCAGGGTGAAGGAGATGGAAAACTGGAGAATGACTGGAGTTTTAAATAAGTTTGAAGACACCCAGAAATATGCATATCTGTATAAAAGCAAATCAGTTTCTCTTTTGCTTTGTATTCTGTGAAGTACACAAGGCAGCCCTGATCCCGCTTGGGATACTAATGCAGCAAAAATAATGAGTAGCTGCAAGGCTACTTGAGTGAATTAATAGTGTACAGAGACTTTGTGCAAACTGCAGCCCACAACGACAATCCACAATTGCTCTTGCAAATCCCAGGCTCAGCTGGAAACATGTGCACAGCTTCTGATGAGGACGCTTCCACTGATTTTCAGGAAGCCAAAATTCTCAGCCCTCATTGACTGCATGTCTTTCCTGACCTGTCTCTTTCAAAGCTCTTTCACTTCTGGGTGCAAGTTATCCTCTCAGTTCATATACCTCCTGAGTTCTTAATCTGAAGAGAAGTGGCATTGAAGCTAGGACAGTACTAAGAAAAAAAAAACCTAGGAGGGCTAATTGAAAACTTAAAGTTATCCATACTCTGACCATGCTTCTGCGAACCTGTCTTCCTTTTCTCCAGGCATTGCCTCTTTCCAGAATCATAGCTCTGGGCACAAGTTTCTAAATTTTTGTTTCATTCCACACTAAATCCTGGTTTGCTTTTGGACAGAGCTGTTTTTCTTCTACCTGGCCACATCTAGCACAGTTTGAACAGTACTGTCTCACAAGCATTTAGTCAAGTACTACAACCAAATCTGACAGAGTGGCATACCCCTGTCTCAGAGCCTTCAAAAGTAATGCAGCATCTTAAAAACAAACAAACAAAACCAAAACCAAAACAAAACACCAAACAAAAAAACCACACAAACAAACGAACAACAGCAAAAAAAACCCACCACGGTCCAAGAGGCTTCTGAGCTGCACTGGGATGGGGTAGAGCAGTGTTTGAATGACAGGCACATCTTGGTCAACAGCCATCAGCAGACTAAGGATGAACTGGAAGGGCAGCTGTGTGCATTCAGAACAGAGGCAAGCTATCAGAAATGAAGAATGAGCTTCTCTTTTCAGTGTGTTTCAGGTTTGAGCCAGTTAGTCTCAGGCCAAATTCCCACTGAACAGTTAGTCTTCATCCAAATTACTACTGAACAATCTCTCTGCATGATATCTTATGTCACAGATCTATTTTTTTTAAGAGAAAACTTGATGAAAACTCTGGGATCCTCCCCAGCACACACCACTGCCACCTGCATCACTCAGTCAAAATCTTCTCTGTGTTCTCACACCTTGTCCTTTCCACTACTGCTGGTGGGATGGCATCACACTACACTCAGCTGCTAATCACTGCACATTTCACCCAGCCTTTGACTAATCCTCAGAGGCATTTCAGCCCTAGGTAATCCAGACCAGCTGGATGCCAGGCCATGTACTTGCAGCTGATAGGTTTATGGCATGTTCAGCAAGGATGCACAGCGAAAGTACATACAGACAGGAGGAGGTTTTGCTCTTCCTGGAGGTTCCATCTCATGTTTTCCCATTACAGGGCTTTTCCAGAACACATTCTTTCAGTCCCTCAGTCTGGTATGCCAGTTGTAGACACAGAATTTCTCTCCACATGAAGGTGGGAGTTCGTTGTTTGTTACCCTCACTACAGGAAAGACATGGAGGTGCTGGAGCGAGTTCAGAAAAGGGCAACGAAGCTGGTGAGGGGTCTGGAAGACAAGACTTGTGAGGAGCGGCTGAGGGAACTGGGGCTGTTGAGCCTGGAGAAAAGGAGGCTGAGGGGAGACCTTATCACTCTCTGCAACCACCTGAAAGGAGGTTGTAGCATGGAGGGGGTTGGTCTCTTCTCCCAAGTAACAAGCGACACGACAAGAGGAAATGGCCTCAAGTTGTGCCAGGAGAGGTTCAGACTGGACATTAGGAAAAATTTCTTCATGGAAAGGGTTGCCAGGCATTGGAACAGGCTGCCCAGGGAAGTGGTTGAGTCACCATCCCTGGAGGTGTTTAAAAGACACATAGATGACGTTCTTAGGGACATGGTTTAGTGACAGTGTTAGGTTAATGGCTGGACTCGATGATACTGAGGATCGTTTCCAACCAAAATTATTCTATGATTCTATCTGTGTCTTTGTAACCACAGGCCAACATCTTGACCCTCTGCAGACAAGCTGGGGCAAGGAGGGAAATTCTTCCTTATCACATTGTAGTTGTGTTTATCCCTAGAATATAACTTGAGTTTCTTCCAGCTGATTTTCAGCTTTGGCATGTAAAAATCCTACAAATCAACTAAACACGATAAATTTTAAAAAGGGGGGGAAAATAATTTTATTAAAGGAGTTTGCCTTACAATTAGCTTTATTAGGAAAAGTTCATGCAGTGATCTGATTTAGTGAAGATATTTCTTATGGCAATGTAACCATTAGAAAGCTGCACACCAGCTGTGACCTTGTAGTTCTGAACTGTGAATTTCAGATCTATTTTTTTTAAAAATAATTTTAAATTGCTTTTTCTTCTTCATTGCTTCCAAGGAATATCAGGGGATTTACACTACTTGTAACTGAAAATGCAAATGTGCTTATTTGAGATTGGTTGCAAAATTACCAGAGGACAATTAGAACCCAAATTCAATAGAAAAGCCTTGAGCAACTTTTGCAGGCTGTGTGATCAATGCAAGTGTCAGTGCCAATAACCTAACCTCTTTGTTAAATAGCTGCTGACGTCCAAATTCCTGCAGACAAAATAACCATTGTGTAAATCACTCAAAAGAACAAAGAGTCAAGGAAAGAAATGACAGTTTCCCTGGTTAAAACAAATAACATAGGATGGAAAGTTATATGGAAAGAAAAAGAAAAAAAAATTAAATGTTAAATAAAGATTCTTTTGGAAATGCAAAACCACCAAGTTAATTATATAGTTATATTCCTATTTGATCTGTGAACCTGAACTTAAATTGAACTGTATGTTTATTTAAAATGTGTATTCATGTCCATAGACTTTGAAAGGTAACATGCGGAAGAGGTGCTAAGGTGCATTTTGCACACTGCTGTTTATAAATGTTACCGAAGGCTTCCAAATAAAACCTCTCCGATTTTATGCCATATCAAGTTCAAACATTCAGCAATGAAATCCAGCCTCAGAGTGCCAAAAGTGCACCTGGTATTTCTGTGAAGAGGTTAAACCACACATTCATCCCCAGCCAGAACTGACAGGAAGACTTGGGCTGCTGGGAGGGACTCAGCTCTCCCTTGCAGGTTGAGTCTGGTTTTTGCTCACTTAAGCTTTTCTTTTTAAGGAATATTTCCGGCATCCTCCAGAACAAGCTCCAATGGATTAATGGGATAACAAAGAATCAAACTTTTCTCTACTTCAGTGCACACAGAGAAAAGGTTAACTCTGAAGCAGTTCACAAAAACTCTGAGAAAGCTGTTGGAAATATAGACAGAAGCCTGTTAAAGAAGAACCAGATATGTTAAACTGATGCACGGGTACTTTGCTGCTTGAAGGATGAGAGAGCGACTCCACAAACCCTTGCACAAAACCTTGGAGGAAAAAGCTTGAGGGGACTTCACAAGGTTATCTAATTTGTGCTTTTGTCCTGAAGTATGGCTGGTAGGTGTGCAACATCCTTATGGATATTTAACATACTCATAAAGATATCAGAGTCCCCCCATCATAGTCTATTTCTGGTCTTAAACTAGAAAAATTTGCTCCAGCTGAAGAGAATGTAGAATTAGGTTTTCCTAATACAGTACATAAATGTTTATTTTCCTAAGCAAAACTGAGATTACTGCTTGTCCTAATTCAGTGAACATGGAAAACAACTGCTTGTTATCTCCTTGCCATTTTGGAAGTCTGTTATCATGTTATCAATATTCCCTTAGTATTCTCTTATATAAACAAACTCATTTGTTTAAATTTGTTCCAAATAATATTTTTCAAAATTCTTCCTGGATCTCTGTTCTGGATTGTCTCCAATGTATGTACATCTTTCTCAAAATATGATTCCAAAACTCAATAAAGTTTGAATGCCAGATAAGGTCTTCCCTATGAGGATAGAGCAAAATAAATACCTCTAATGTTATATGAAAAAGAACTGTTAGTACATGTCAATACAAATTGTCTTTGTTGCAACTGCTCTGCGTTATTGACTAACTCAATTCCTGGTTGACTTTGTTTTCCATATGCCTGGCAGAGCTGCTATTGCTTAATCAATTCCCCAAGATACCACTGAATTTTTTTCCTAGTATTTTCTTTCTTGGATTTGTGCTCATCAGTTTTGCACTATCACCCTAACATACCAAACTCATTTTGACCCTTGCTGTTTGTCTTCAAAGTGCTTCCACCCTTTCTTACTGTAATTTAAAGTCTAAATTCATGAAACTGTTCCCCAGTCTATCACCAACTTCGTTACCCTACATGATTAGATTAGGTAGAGTCAAACCATTTCCAGGAATTAAATTTGCAATATTGCCTTGAAATATCTCCCATTTCACAGAATTCCATTGTTGACTACTCCATTAATACAGTTTTCCAACTAGCTGATCATCAGCTTTATATTCCCGTCATCTCCACCATGTTATGTTATGGCACTCCACAAACCTGTTACTAAATCTCAGATATACCACAACTACTGCTTCCTCTTTAACACTAAGCCAGTTATCCTGGAAAAGAGGAAACAGAACTGGTAAAGCATGTTTTTGTTTTGGTAAACCCACTTTGTTTTTCATCAGCTTTTTGTCTCTTACATGTGTTCTCGTTCCTTAGATACCGCTTGGAGTTTTTTCCAAAGACATCCTCCTACCTATCTGCCTCACATCAGTTCAGAGCTTCCTTCCTTTATTTGGAATGCTATTGTTTCATGATTGTCCTATAACTCACATTGTTGGCTGATCTCTGGCTGAATTGAATTTCAAACAGATTTAATTATTGTCCCTTATCTATTTACTTCCTCTGCCTCTACAATAAAAAGTTGCCGCTAACACATTCCCAGAACTTGATGGATCATCTGTGCCCTCCTCTGTTTCTTTCCCAAAAGATATTTGAACAGTTCAGATCTCCACTATTGGCAAATCCTTAACTCTGTCTTGACTGTGAGACTGAATCTCTTCTTTTCCCTTTTTATTTTTACTTAAAAACATTGAACAAGTCTACCTTCATCTCTTTCTGGACTTGAGAATCATACCATCTGACTGTGCAACCTCTTATGTGCCTTTTTCATCCTCTCCTGTACCTTCATAAACCAGCATCCTAGTATAATCTAGCTATGATATTAACGGGCCAGATTACAATAAAATATCTCAAAGTATGCTGTGAAAAAGAGAAGAGGAAGAATTATATGAAACATCAGAATAAGGTGGAAAAAGAATATGGGATAAAGATATTGGGATAAATCATATATTACACCAATATATATATATGTAGTGTTTCTATAGTGTATATATAAAAATTAGAAAAATTTCCAATATTAACTAATCAGATATTAACTACCAAAGGCTTTTTAATGTTTATTTTGGAATACTTTTCTAATGTGGAACATATTTAACTGTCTGACACAATCTGTGAGCAGGAAATTAGCTAACGCGAAGCGTCTTTCTTGCATTTCTTCCTTTTTCTCTAATTGTGTCATTATGTATCAGGAGTGACAGAAGTAAATCAGTACCACACATTGCAGGAGACTGGGAAAAATCTTTGATCCAAAGGATGCAATCAGCCTAGTATCCATTTGGAAGGAAATCTAAGGCTTCCCTAGGGAAGAAAAAAAAAATTGTGTAAGTAATACAGAAGAGCTGGCAGAACTGACAAAACCATCAGACAATCTCAGTGCGAAGGAAGATTTTAAGGTAGGTAAGGACCAACAAGGTTGCATAAGGAGGTCTCTCATGAGTTTCAAATGCAAAAGGAATTGAACAAAATGTGAAGAACTAGTATCAACATCCATGGCTAAAAATAAATAGTCCGAATTCATGAAACCCAAAAAGCTAACAGACACAATGAGGCACAACCTATTATCCCTTCATGTGAAGGACTGGGGAAGGAGACCTGAGAAGGGCTGCGCCTTCTCCATCCTTCCCAAATCCTCCCCCTTCCACAGAGGCAGAGCCAGGCTGTGCTCCAGGGAACGGGCAAAAGCCATCCTGGGGAAACAGAGCCAGATGACCTCCCTGGGGAGCGGCAGGGCTGTGGGGGTCCACTCACCACTCCCTGGGATGAGCCTTCCTCCTACATTAGCTGTTCGTCAGAAGAAAACTGTGACAATCATGGGACCAGACACTCACATCTGCTTGCCCTTTCTCCTGACTGTTTTGGCATTTGGGCACACGTAGCCTGGCATGCCATGGCATTCTTCTCACTCAAAAAAACAGCTTAGATCTGGTCTTTCCCCTTTCCAGAGGAAGTTTTGCATCCTAAGTACTGTGCAAAGGCAGGAGCCACCAACACCTACAGCTGTCCCAAAATCCAGCTTTTCAGGCGGCCTCTTGGTGCCAAATGTCTCTCTGCAGAAGTCTGAATATTGGCTCAGCTCTAACAGCACATCGCTCTACAACATGCATTTCTGTGCGCATATCAGCATCCAACTGTAGGTACTTAGGAAATTTTCAGGCCACATAGAATTAGACCTGGAGGGTTAGAAAGTGCTAGAAATAAGGAGGTGGAGTTGTCTTGGATCTACAGACCAAAGTGCAGGATGTGCAGAACTTAGACACGTTGCAAGTTCAAGGAGTCAAAGTTCATATTTAAAGAAAAAGATGGCATTTCAGTCTATAGGTCTGGCTGTCCTACCGCGAGTCAGAGTGGAGAAAGGCAGATGACTTCTGTCTTGAGATGTGGATGAGAGAATACCTTACAAAGCCAAACACAATCTTGCCTTTTTGTATGTGCAAAGACATGCTGTATATGCAGTGTGGAAGGGTGCAAGTTAAGATGCAAAGTGCTTAATAGTTAAAAAAAAACAGCTTGAGATTCCAGTGGCCCTCAGTATTACCTTACACCTTTCCTAGAAAAAGTGTAGTTTTGTTCCCAGATGAGGAAGGAAAAGTACCTCTTTATGGGAACCAAGGAGCTGTTTTCCAGTTTAAGCAGTCATCAGCTGGCAGATGTTTATGGAAAAGCTTTCCTTCTCAACTGCAGCCAGGAAAGCTGTACAGAGATGCCGAGTGAGAACATACGGCATGATTTCATATTTTAACTCCTCATAGCCAAATTGCAGGAGACAGCTGGCCCAAAAACAGGAAGATGTGAAAGGTGTCAGGGTGGAGCCTGAGACTGGATGCAGTCAGACGTGGACCAAGACAGGGAGTCATAAAATAGTAGCGGAGTGGTCAGGGTTGGTCGACGAAGTAGTCACGCAAGAGCCAAACAGTAGAAATAACACCATAATCCCTGATTTTGAATGGCTATTTTTCTGTGTCCACTCACAATAAATATATTATACACTGCAGTACTATTTCTCAAATTGACATCTTCCATCCCTTTGACTCTAACCAGGCCTGGCTTACCACTGTGATTTTTAGTAAACCAAAAGCTATTTTAGGAAAACATGCACACACAGGAAAAAAAAAATAGTTTGGAGAACATAAATAAGATTGTAAAATCAAGCCTTCTGAAACTAGGCAATATAAGAACTCAGGATTCAGACACATTATGATACATTCTTTAAACACTTCATGCATTTGACCTTTTCCCCACCTTGCAGAGCACAGGATGGACCAAGCCATGGAAGTGAATCAGGCCTGCACCATATATGAGGTTGTTTGTGGTAGGATTCCTTTCTTATTCACTGCAAAAGCTGGAAGCTAGTAAGGGATGAAGCAGGGGTTGGAGAAAAAGAAAGAGAAGACCAATTATTTTTTTAAGGATATCAATGTTGTATTTGAGAATCAGAATTCATTCTTAGTTCTGCCACAAAGCTCCTGTGGAATGGCAAACAAGTCATTTAAGCCACATACACAGGGGTGATTATTAATCACAGAATCACAGAATGGTTGGGGTTGGAAGGGACCTCTGGAGATCATCTAGTCCAACCCACCTGCTAAAGCAGATTCACCTAGAGCAGATCGCACAGAAACAAGTCCAGGCAGGTTTTGAATGTCTCCAGAGAAGGAGACTCCACAACCTCTCTGGGCAGCCTGTTCCAGTGCTCTGACACCCTCAAAGTAAGGAAGTTTCTCCTCCTATTCAGATGAAACTTCCTCTGTTTCAGCCTGTGCCAATTGCCCCTTATCCTATCGTTGGGCACCACTGAAAGGAGTCTGCTCCCATCCTCTTGACACCCACCCTTGAGATATTTATAAGCATTGATCAGATCCCCTCTCAGCCTTCTCCAGGCTGAACAGACCCAGCTCTCTCTGCCTTTCCTCATAAGAAAGATGCTCCAGACCCCTAATCATCTTTGTAGCTCTCCGCTGGACTTTCTCCAGTAATTCTTTGTCTTTCTTGAATTCAAGATCCCAGAACTGGACACAATACTCCAGAAGTGGCCTCACCAGGGCAGGATAGAGGGGGAGGAGAACCTCCCTCGACCTGCTGGTCACACTCTTCTTAATGCACCCCAGGATACCACTGACCTTCTTGGCCACAAGGGCACATTACTGGCTCAGGGTTAACTTGTCTGCCAGGACTCCGAGATCCTTCCCTGCAATGCTGCTTTCCAGCAGGTCAACCCCTAGCCTATACTGATGCATGGGGTTACTCCTCCCTAGGTGTAGGACCCTACACTTGCCTTCCTTGAACTTCATTAGGTTCCACTCCACCCAAGTCTCCAGTTTGTCCAGGTCTCACTGATTGGCAGCACAGCCTTTTGGTATGTCAGCCCTTCCTCACAGTTTTGTATCAGCAGCAAACCTGCTGAAGGTGCACTCAGTCTCTTCACCCAGGTCACTGATGAATAGGCTGAACAAGACTGACAGTACTGACCCCTGGTGAACACCACTAGCTAGAAGCCTCCAACCAGAATTTTCAACATTGATCACAACCCTCTAGGCTCTGCCGTGCAGCCAGTTACCCATTCATCTCACTGTCCGCTCATCTGACCCACACTTCCTGAGCTTACCTATGAGGATGTTATGAGACACAGTGTCAAAAGCCTTGCTGAAGTCAAGGTAGACAACATCCAGAGCTCTCAACTCATCTACCCAGCCAGTCATGCCATCATGGAAGGCTATCAGATTGGTCAAACATGATTTCCCCTTGGTGAACCCATGTTGACTACTCCTAATAACTCCTTCTTTTCCTCCACATGCTTAGAGATGACATCCAGAATGAGCTGTTCCATCATCTTTCCAGGGATGGAGGTGAGGCCGACTGGCCTGTAATTTCCTGGGTCATACTTCTTGCCCTTTTTGAAGACTGGAGTGACACTGGCTTTCCTGCAGTCCTCAGGCACCTCTCTTGTTCTGCATGACCCTTCAAAGATGGTGGAGAGTGGCTCAGCAGTAACATCTGCCAGCTCTCTCAGCACTCATGGGTGCATCCCATAGGAGCCCATAGATTTGTGGGTGTCCAGTTTGCCTGAATGATCTCTAACCTGTTCCTCCTCAACCAAGGGAAAGTCTTCCTTTCTCCAGACTTTCTCTCTTAACTCCAGGGTCTGGGATTCCTGAGGGCCGGTCTTAGCAGTAAAGAAAGAAGAAGTCATTCGGTAACTTCACCTTCTCCGTATCATCCATCGCCAGGGCACCCACCTCATTCAGCAGCAGGCCCACATTTTCCCTAATCCCCCTTTTACTACTGATGTGCTTGAAGAAGCCCTTCTTGTTGTCCCTGACATCCCTTGCTGGATTTATTTCCAAGTGGACCTTAGCCTTTCTCACCACATCCCTACATATTCTAGCAAAGTTCCTATGTTCCTCCCAAGTGGCCCGTCCCTTCTTCCACATTCTGTAAACTTTCTTCTTCCATTTGAGCTTTGTCAGAAGCTCCTTGCTCATCCATGCAGTCTCCTGTTCCCTTTGCTTGATGTCTTACTCATAGGGATGCACCAATTTTGAGCTTTGAGGAAGTGATGCTTGACTATTAACCAGTTCTCTTGGATCTGCCTACCGTTCGAGAGCCCTAATCTATGGGATTCCTCCAAGTAGGACCTTGAAGAGGCCAAAGTTAGCCCTCTTGAAGACCAGGGTTGTAATTCTACTTATTGCCCTGCTTCATCCATGCAGGATCCTGAACTCCACCATCTCATGGTCATTGCAGCCAAGGCTGACCCCAGCCTTCACATCCCCAACCAGCTGTGCCTGCCCTTTGCCACCCCACTGGATCATTAAATAATTTCTTGCAAATGATGCAGCAAAGAAACTTTGAATTTACTGGTCAAAGAAGGATAGCTGTATGTATTACTGAATGGACACATGGTTGTTAATGTCCATGATAAACACACAACTATTGCAGATAGGTAGTAGTTTTGAGTAGCTTAAGAAAGCTTTCCCGAGCTTTTTTCTTTCTTATTCTGCAGTAGTACAGAAGCAGAGTTATCCTGTTGTAAAAACAAACAAACAAAACCAAAAAAATAAACAAAAAAACATACAGAAAAGTTTTCATAAGTTTCATCTAGGTGAAAATTAGAACTGTTGGACACCTTTCCTTCCATCTGCACTGGTATCTATTTGTTATGACGTACAGGAAATGGTTCCCTAAGCCCATAGAGCAAATATAGCTTTGAAAAACAGCATTTGAGACCCTGGCTTTAAATTGTGGAGAGCCACAAGGTCCAGGCAGTGAGTTCAGGACATGCAAGAATTTGTGATGTTCTGAAATGCTCTCTGGGGACTGTGAGAGTGCAACAAATAACTCAAGTTCATTAGTTTATTTTGAAAGAATGAATTAGGATATTGAATAGTAAGTTGCAAAAGTCTAACATAGTTCAGAGGGAAGCATATGTCCCTCAGGCTAATGGCATGTCAAACTAAAACATCCAAGAAGCAAAGTCAATGACTTTTGAATGCACAAGGTCAAAAGGTGAGCAAACAAATTACATGAGGCAAATAAAATTGTGTTAACTTTAAAATTGCCCCTTTCTTCAAGCAAATCGCACACACATTAACTATTTGTCCTAAAAGGACAAGTTCTGACTTAATTTTAAAAAGCTGCAACTGTGTTAGTCAGTTCTTAACAACCTACTGTGTTTCATTAGGAGTCTGGCATTTATTTCACTACCTAAAATTAGCTGTCGCACATGAACCTGCAGTCATCGTTCTTACAGTGTTTAAATGACATGAGTAATGCACAAGTTTGAAAATACAATACTATGAACATCTGTGTTAAAAAAATCCGTTAAAAATGCCTCAGTTCACATAGTTTTATTGTAATACATAAATACCTTGTGGTCTCTGAGCCCATGCGTTAAAGTTTTACTCAGTTCACATGGAAAGGCTGAATGACAGTATACGACCACAAGCATCCATGAGTTAGTGACATATTTTGGCTGGTTTTGGTCAAAAAAATTAATTGTGTGCCCAATTTAATGTTAGATATACAGTGAGGAGTCAAGAGCTCCCACCTCATGAGTCAGTCTGAACTGCCTCAGCCTTGAATAAAACATCCCTATATTAGAAACTGATGCCAAAGTAATTGCATCAAAACACCCACAGAAGGAGAGGAACAGCCAGGCCTGGAGCACTGTGAGGGCTCAGCATCACCTGGGACTTGGGCTGACCAGAGAAAATAGCTTGAAATTAATAGAAAGCTGTGCCACGGAGGTAGAGATGTCCTGCTGGTGTGACAGGGCTTTCCCCTTCCTCACAGGAGGGCAGGCAGGGTGCCCTGGCCACCGTGAGGAGTGGGATGTAAGAGGATAGAAGGTGGGGACTTGTGCTTCTCCCAAAACAAAAGCCTGTTTGCTTCAGGCTTCAGGGACATTATGGTCCAACATGCCCATTTCAGCAAGCCACTTGTTTTTAAATCTTTTTTTCTCCCTTTCTGGTGTTTCTTTCAATGATGGAGCAAAATGCTTTGTTTAGAAGGGAAGAACTGAGTGCCCAGAAACCCAGGGTGTCCAGAGAGCTGTAGTGGGAGCCTACAAGACCGCCAGGTCTTGTGCTATGAGGTCCTGTTCTGCGCCACACCAAAACACCAAGATCTGACATCACCACTCAGGTCTCCTTCTGTTCACCATGCAGGTTGCTCTGGTTGATTTTTCTCCCCATGCAGGAGGTTGGGTCCCACTGTGTGCCCCCTCCCATTCTCCTCTGCCCTGACAGAGCAGAGGAAAGGAAGAGGTGTGAGAAGGTGCAGTGGAGTTTTCTGTCTCCCCTTCCTGACCAAGATGACTTAGGAAGAGAGGAAGCAGAAGGGCTATTGCTCACAGGTGAGCTGTGCTGGGACTGGTCTCTTTGCTCTCCCTCCCCATCTCCGTACTGATACCAGTCCCCAAGCAGGAGGGAAAGAAAATGAAGAGAAGGGAAGGGAAGGGAAGGGAAGGGAAGGGAAGGGAAGGGAAGGGAAGGGAAGGGAAGGGAAGGGAAGGGAAGGGAAGGGAAGGGAAGGGAAGGGAAGGGAAGGGAAGGGAAGGGAAGGGAAGGGAAGGGAAGGGAAGGGAAGGGAAGGGAAGGGAAAGAAAGAGTCCTGCCTGCTTCTACTGGGTTTTCTGAATGGGTGCTCTTCAGTGGAAGGTGAGTAAATGGGGACAGCGTCCACTCAGAGAGGATTCCTCCCATTCCTGAGCCCATCCGCAAGAGTCCTGCATGTAGGTCATCACATAAAAGTTGCACCAGCTCCAGATGAGGCTTCATGAACCCCATGGAAAACTGTGTGGATTTGCGACACTGGCAAAGGTACACAGCTGAAGGGAATGAAGGTATCCCATCACACTGAGCAGGCTCCTTGTACAGTTCGTCCCCTTGCATCCACTTTGCTGAAATATATGTTACGAACATAATAAATGAAAGGAAGATGGAAAAAAAAGGAAGTGCTGAAACTGAACCAGCTGCCTGGAGAGACTTAGGACCAGGGATTATCTCTGCAAATTATGTTTTGCCTCTGCAAACAAGTTGTGGCATGCTCAGACCTCCTCAAAGCATTACATCATGATAATTTGTTTTTAAGAATAACAAGATTAAAGTCCCATGACTCACTTTTAAATATCATTGTAAAAGTGGGATTTAATTAGTTTTCTTAATCAAAACCAAATAAAATGTATGCAACTGCTAAAAATCACAAGCACTAAATCTAAACTACAAAGTTGGTGGCTGACAGATACACAGTCTTTGACTGCCTCTGCATAACCAGTGTGTCCCATACTGGCGAGACAGCTGATGAAAAACCTGAGTTACTTATTTAAGGGGGATGAGGGGATTGCATTTGGGTAAATCAACATTCTGCTTTTATAATTGAACTCAAAAGAAAAAAAAAAACCAGGCACAGGCAGTAATCCTGAAATGTGATCCCATAAGCTGTAAAGTATTTCTGTTAAGCCTTTAGCAGTTGTGTTTCAGCAGCTGGTTTCTACATCCTAAAGTGCTCTTCTAGGGCTGGGAGCTGGATGCCACTACTACTGATCGTTACTGCGCTCTTTGCTCCTTGTCTCCAGTGACCTGAAATTCCCGTCAAAGACTCCCATCCTGCTGCTTGCCTGCAGCCTGAGAGGTCCTGCTGGCCTGAGCCAGGAAGCTCCTGGGACCCTCGCTGGAGCAGAGCTGCTCTGTCCTGGTTCCCAGTGCACAGCCAAGAGTGGACACACAGGAGCAGATGTTAAACAGTAAACAAGAAGAAAGCATCATCCAGGAGATTGAGTAAAAAAGGACAGAGCAGCTTTTAAGAGCCTCCTCCTCTTCTCTGTATAATGCAGGCACTTGGGTCATGTGAAGAGCTAACTCATCTGTTACAACAGAGTTTTTTTAGTGACTGGATTGCTCCCTCCAGTAGGAAAGCCAAGTCTCATTAAGGGCTGTTTACCAAGGGCAACTGGCATCTTCTGGCAGAGTTTAAAGCAGATTAGGACTTTGGACATGTCTACATATCCAGCAATTGTGTCCAGTGTTTAATTATTTTGATCTTCCAGTCCTTACAAGCTTGAACAGGCAGTAAATACAGGCAGAAGAGATTTAACTGAGGAAATAATAATAATAACACAATAGTTAAACTCTTAGATGATATTTTTTATCTTCAGCTGTCCAGCCCTTTTTCAATGGAAATAAAGAGCACAAAGCCAAAGGACATGATGCAGCCCTGCAGGAAGACCTCCTGCTGCCACACACATCAAATCCCTTTCATAGCTGTACCCAGTACCCAGTTGAAACTCATTTATTTTCCTACCCATTGCTCCTACTGAGAAGCACTTTCGGGATGTCACTGCTGCAGTGATTAGTGGTCAACTTAATTTTGGTTGTTCATTTTACATCCCAGTCCCTTTCATTAGCAGAAATAATTACATGCCCTTACTTTTTCACTCTTCCACTGGATGTTCGTACAGTCAGTTACCATGGCCTCTCTTTGCTTTCCGGGCAGAAGATAAGCTCTTATTGCCTATTCTCACAAGTTCTCCGTTCCCTAACTGTCCTTGCAGCACTTCACAGCTCTCCCCATGGGAAACCACCCTCTTCCACTCCTCTTTATGTTCTCCCATGGAATTCATGTTTCCTAAATGACACCACATCAGCATAATAATAATTTTAAAAAATCTTATGTATTCTTTCCTAGCAAGGAGCGATCAGTCATACGGCTCTGCCACTGTTATGTGGAGATGTGAACATCTGATCTTTCGCTCCTTTGTTTCCTCCTGCATTTTACTGACTTACACTCAGCAGGTAAACTACCCATCAGCTGTGACTGAAGGCATGGCATCTGTTTCTCCCTTGAGCTGTTAGTTCTTCTTTACTTACGAGAAGGAGGCCCTAGTCTCCTGCATCGACAGGCTAGCTGAGTTATGATGATGAGAGTTGAGAAACCACTATGGCTTTACCCACTGTCTCCTCTGAAGAGCTCTCAAAACAGCTGAAAACCAGCCATGTGAAGTCCCAGTCAAAATGAAAAGAGTGGTAGCAACATATTGAGGGTATATGTAATGATAGCCTTAGATTACTTAGTTCAGCTGTGTCCTCAACTTAAAAGCCACAAGTTACTTGAGAGTCCTTTTTTTTGCAAGTAAACAAACATGGTATCAACTATTTCCAGTCATAGTCTGGCCTCCCAAGCACTTATGACGAAGCATATTTGAGAGCCAAAGCAAGCAAACAGGCTGATTCATTTATCCCACAGCTTAGCAGATGGATGAATCCTGTAAAACCAAGGCAAAACAGGACCTCTAAGACTTTAAACAAACAGTATCGTTGAAGCCCTGTGAGACAGAAACGCTAGTAATGCCTCGTTGTCTGCAAAGAAATCAAGACTTTCATTTCTGTGAAATCTAAGTACATAAAAGTAAAGTTCCTGGGGTGCTATTCAACAGATGACAAACCAGTAAAAACAGTGAGAGAGGAATTTCACTTCTTGTCAGAACTGAGAGATTGACTTTTCCAACACATTACAAAGGAGTTTGCTGTTTACACCTGAAGTTGTTGTCAGGTTCTAAGACATTTTAGACTGGCGCAAAAACCTTGAATTGATAGGAGACACACGCGGCTATAAGAGCCAAACTACACTTTGCAGTTAAAGATTCAGTTATGGATTAATTTCCCAAGTTCTAACAGGTGAGCTTGGGTCTATGTGAGGTTTTAAAAGTTTTCCCATTATTATTAGGTGTGTAGCTCTCCCTTGAGGAACTTCAGGAAGATAACAATATGTCCCTTCTTGAAAAGAAATTGCTGCTTCATTTCATCTACTTTATTGAGCTCTCTACATGATGTATACTAGATGAAGAATAGACTGCTATAGACTATAATTTCCAGCGCACTGAACACACTAAAGCAGACTAACGAGTTATTTGCGTATATTTAGTGGTTTTCTTATCGGCAGCCTCTGTTTGTCCGCTGGCAGCAGGCTAGTTTCATGATATACCATTTGTATATAACAATATTTTTTCCGGTCTGCTGCTGTTGCCCAGCAGCGCCTGCCAGGAGCTGGCTGCTGAGCTGGCTGAGCGCCAGGGAAGGTTAGGAACCCCCCAGAGTCCCCAGTCCACCTCCATTCCCACAGCAGAATTCCTCCTGGTCCCAGGGATCCTCCATGTCCTTCAGCCTCACACACACGGCAGTTCTTGCTTTTCTTCCTGTAACAGCTCTGGCATTTCACAACCACATGGTCCATGAGGCACAGACTTTTTCCAAGGCATTGGTGGGATATTTTCAGCCTGTCTCTTATGTTGGATGCTGCAACACATACCTGTGTGCCTGCCTCAGAGCCTCTTACAGTATTTTCATTTAGCATGTGTCAGTGTACTTGCTCTGCACAAGGAGCCGCCAACATTAAAATCGTTGCCCAAGAAAGCCCAGTAGCCTCAACTATGTGTCTTGGGGCTTAAATGTGTTTCCTCTCCGATAACCCGAAATCCAGTGATCCACAACCAATCATTCCTGTAATCCAGAGTGGATTCATCTTACTTTGTCTTAAAATGGTGGAAAAAGAAAGGCATCTCTAGAGGGCAATTCATCCCATTTATTTTAGACACCAGTGATAAGTCTCCACTGAGTGGAAAGGAAACCAATTGGACCAGCTGCATTCCTTTCAGATGGTCGAAGGCTGGATGAGAGGCACCCCACCCTAGGCTATCTTTAGCAGCTTCAAGGGCATGAGTGGACAGGGAGTTCTCAGCTCCAAAATATAAGACCTCTTCCTTACTATGTTTTGCTCTCCTGGGTCTCTTGTTTTGTAGACTTGAGTCAAAATAATCATCAAACATTTTTATCAGCTATTCTCATACTTAAAGCATTATTCCTCACAATGGTATTTCACATGTTTCTTGTCCTCCTCCATGCACACCTTCTCTCCACAGATACTAGAATTAAAAAAAAATGTAACCTTATCTTGACCTGCCAAGATCAGCTCTGTGTGCAGATCCATTTCTTATTCCCACTTGCTCCCACATTTATTCAAGGGTTTTGCTTGGGAACTGGCAAATCTAATTATTTGGTGCTCTTCAAATTACACATTTACTTTGCTTTAGGTGTTACTCTGGTCAAACATTAATTATGCTGACATCAAGAACACATTTGCTGAGTGTTTTACTCAGCAATAATACTCAGATAATAATTGTTAACTGAACTCACATTTCCTGAAAATAACTACTTCCACAGGAGCAGCCACTGTCCTGGATGGTAACTCACGCCAAGACCATGGGACACCAGTCCCTTCTCATCTGTAGATGTTCCTCTGAAGTTGTTGCACATGGATGAGCTCTCTGGCAAATGCTATAAACCCCCAGAGCTCCAGGAATGAGGTAGCCTAGTCCTCCTGACATCATTAATTTTTTGGAGGAGAAATATTGTGCCGCAGAGCCCTGAATTCTTGATGTGAAGTGGCATTCCCTGATATTGTATTTCTTTTCAGGTCCAATTATAAACCAGTACAAGTCCCCCGTCGCAGTTTGCCTTGAGATGTAGACATTTTCTCCTCAAAGTACACCGAGGCTAATGGCTCTGAACTTCCCAGCATGGACCTACCCAAAGGACAGTGACAACTGGAGTTCTCTGATTTTAACTGAAAAAAAGAGACAAAAATGTTGCCTTTGGGTAGCTGAATAAGACAGATTTTCCTGCCTGGGGACCACATGCTAAATTCGCATCCCCACAGTGACAGTCTGTGTTAATCTACTTTTCCAGAAGTCCCCCTACAGAAGTCAGTGGAGGGACCTAATACTTCAACAGCAGGCGGCCAGAGAGAGAAAGATCACCCCATATCACCTGTCCAGAGTGAGCCCAAGCACTCAGGGGACTGTGGAGCAAGGACAGCTATGAACGTGCTGACAGTCAGAAGAAGAGCTTGGCCCGTCAGAATTTAGTCTCCCTTGCGTGTGCCCAGGCACAGCCGCAGGACAAGAGCAGAAGCAGCTGAAGGACGAAGCCCATCCCACAGCCCCACAGAGCAGGGGTCACTGCGACCCCAGCCCCTCCACAGCAGAGCACTGGAAAAATCACACCTCTCCATGAAAGAGCTGCCACCCCCAAAGAACCATTTCGCATCTTCCTTCCCACACAACTCACACACTAGCCCTTGGTTTCATTTTTTAATTTTTTTCCATTTTTCACATAACATTTTCAAAAACAATATAGATCATGTTATCCTTGTTCATAACAATACAAATCAATGTAAACCATGTAAACTATGGAGATCACTTGTTCAAGTCTATCTGTAAAACATTTACACTATATAGTTCACTAGAACAAGTCTACCTATCATGAAAGCCTCCAGAACATTACTATACCCATAGTCAAAGAAGCATATATCACTTCATGAAAGACAAACCTTTGTGTTTTTACATTCCCATTGTATTCAAGACACCACTGAGTATGTAACAACTGTTCTCTGTGTGCCTAATTTTTATCTCACATTCACATTGATTTCTCCTTCTCTAGTTTGGAGGAGGATCCGAGGTATTTAACTTTCTTATGGCACTAACACTCTATATACCAAAAGCTCCACTTGTTTTCCACTACTAAGTGGAAAACAACTTGATCCTACAGCTAGATGTGTTATCCTCCTGCTCTTGGAGGATACAGGTGGATAGGAAGAACAAATCACATTTTGAAAGATTACACTTACTGGCAAAACTAATTTGTTCTCTAGCTGCAGACTAGCAATTGCTTGAAAAAAATAAGCATTCCTGATGTACCTAAAACACTTTTCATGTTTGTTCCAGTAATGGTCAGCTCATCTGCAGGGTTTTTTTCCTTCAAAAAAGAGATATCCAAGTGGAATGACTGTTTTCCACACTTGCAGACACCTTTTTCTCCATCTGCCCATAAAATACATGTATTCTTTATCATTATCTTTAAATCCTGCACTTGGAAACAGGGAAATTTTGGCTTAAATCTCATAAAATGTGAAGGTTCTTGCTAATAGATTGAAGAGTTTCTTAATTCAAGCTACATCCTAGTGTTTAAAATCCTTCCAAATATTTATTGGGCTAAACTCAGAACCAGCTATAAGTAGTGGCAGAAAAGAATTAGATTATGGCCTCTCCCGTATGGATGAGAGTTGTTCGTTCCTCTAGCTTGTGAGATCACAAGCAGTTCTAACATTCTTACTTTATAACTTGTTTCTTTGGAGCCAACTTTTTGCCTGATTATTTTTTTCCCTACAGAGTTTGAAAAACCTCTGGGCTGACTTAGCCAAACAAAAAGCTTTATGTTTGGTATCTGTGAGAGGTGTCAGCTATGTGTCTGTAACAATCTAGACCTTAGGGCTGGAACTCTTCCTCTCCCATACAGATGAAGATAATACACATCATATCTAATGGAACTAAATGTTATCTCTTGGAAGAGGAAGTAACTAAGTCATTCTACTTATTCTGATCCTCAAAGTACAACATCATCACAGATTTATTGCTCCCTTCTGATTTATCCCAAGACTGGAATCCCGTTAGATTAACCTAACTGGGCAGTGTTTTGCATAATGAGTAATCGATGTGCATACTTCCCTGTAAAGGACACAAGGCTCCTGAAGATGCATCAGCTTTAAACTGGTGCAGACTCATTTTTTATGGGAATAAATGCCAGACTTTTATACTCATATCAGTGAGGAGAATCAGGCCAGTCATGAAAGAGAGGCATAGATGGGCAAGACTGTACATTGTTACTGGTAATCTGTCCAATCACTTCCAGGAATAAGACTTTGCATTAGCCAAATCACTCTCAAAATACTAAAACATCCCTCCAAATTCTTTTCTTGGCAAAGATAATAACATATTACAGGCTGCCTATGAATTTCTAGCTATAAAATACTGGTAGATAAGACAGAAATTAATTCACCAGTGTACAATTATCTGTTACGCTGATGTATTTATCTCTGGGGAAGGGATATTCTGAGACAGTCCATTTAAGCAAAGAGTATTTCAAATGACAAAAAAATTTAGATTTTCTGTGGAAAAGTTCATAGACATACAATTGCCATGACAACCTATTTTTGTCTTGAAAAGGGAAAAACACAGCTAGCTTTAGAATGAAGTGAAATAAAATGAGTTTGAATGCTTAAGAAAACTGCATTTTCACCCTGGTACGGAAGAGTCTTTCTGTTGCAAGCTTTCTTAGCTTCTGCTTTTAGATTTTAGGGATTTTATTTTCCCTTTTTTTAAAAAAAATAAGACTATCAGAATTAGAAAGGACAGGAGCACCTCCCTTTCCCTACCCTTCCCATATCCAGGGCAGGTTCTTGGTAGGCTGTGTTCCCAAATGCTATAGACTGCACCCTAGCTGCAAAATAATAGAAGCAGGTTCCCTGCATCTAGGCAGCATAAAAATGCAAATTGATATTTATAACTCAACCAGATCATGGAAGATTCACACAAGAGGAAAATAGCTGATATGTCAATCTGCTGGGAAGCATTTCCAGCTGAAATGTCTCTCTGTGCCTCACGTGGAATGTAGCCAGGATGATTTTTTGTTCTTTCGGTGGCTGAATAACAAAGCAGATTTTAAACCTTTGCTATTGTGTATCCTTTATCAGCTCTCCGCTTCCAGCACTTGTGCATGTATATCCCCCCCAGGATCATGCAGGCCAGTGCGATGGGAATTGTTGCAATGTACCAGGACAAGCCAACAGCTGGAAAAGTAAAGAAATGAAATATTTTCAGAAAAAAAACTCCCAGGAACATAGTTCTCCAAGTTCAAGTAGGAAGAGGAGAAATCACAATAAAAAGGATGTCTGCAAGTTAACCTTACAGCAGGTTGATCACCTGTGAACGGAAGAGGCCTATTGATTGAACACTCTGGGAAATGGGTTTATGAAGATAAAATCATAGCAAAATTTTGGTTGGAAAAGACCCTCAGGGTCATTGAGTCCATCATTAACCTCACACTGTCACTAAACCATGTGCCTAAGAACTGGATCTACACGTCTTTTAAACACTTCCAGGGATGGTGACTCAACTGCTTCCCTGGGCAGCCTGTTCCAATTACTGATAGCTCCTTCTGGGAATTTTTTTTTTCCTAATATCCAAGCTAAACCTCCCCTGGAACAACTTGAGGCCATTTCTTCTTGTCCTATCTCTTGTTACTTGGGAGAAGAGACCAACCCCCTCCATGCTACAACCTCTTTTCAGGTAGTTGCAGAGAGTGATAAGGTCTCCCCTCAGCCTCCTTTTCTCCAGGCTCAACAGCCCCAGTTCCCTCAGCTGCTCCTCATAAGAAGTGGAAAAAAATAGAGGTTGAGAATTTAAATTTCAATCCTTTTGCACACATGACTCCTCACAACCCCTGCTTAGAGCAGCTATGTGCTTTCTGTCTTAATTTTGTGGAAGCACAGATTCTCCAAACAAGAAATAAAAGCACCACATGGAGAGGGAGTTCATAACGGCTAGTCCACCCTCAAGCTCTGTGAATAGTTTTGTTATACAGAGTGGACCGTAAATTGCTAATGATCTAGCCAAGGCTCTAAGCTTTTTTCCAAAATACAGCTAATTTCCAAGACCAGTGTCCATCCAGACCATTTTGGATTATTCCAGCCTATATTGGTTCATCGATTGCCTCCTCTGTATTAATACCTGTGTCACTCATGGAAGACAAGGGCAGCACATCATCTAGCAAATGAGTACAAATCCCTCATCGTAGGGATGCTGGAGTGAACCCAGGATGCTGGAGTGAATCATGAGTTATAACTCATAATGAAGACTGTAAATGTTCATGTGCCTTTCGAAGACAGTGTGACCAAGCTTTGGTGATTCATGAACGTCATGAAAAGAAACAATTAGCATTGCTTCATATTGTTTTTACAGCTGGTTCTTGGCCAATGGTCCATCACAATGCAACATTAATTGCACTGGCTTAGAGCTTCTCTTCCCATTACTAGGAGCCAAAATAACAACACCCATCATAATTTACACTTCTTATTACTTTGGTGGCAGTCTGTGCATGAGGATAAGGAACACTGTGATCTTTATTCCGCTATTGTCTTTTTTTTTTCCCTAGTTCTTGAGGAACTGGGGAGATCTGGCCCTGCTGCACTCAATGGGAGTTTGCCAGTAGTCTCCCTGGAGCCATTATTTTACAAAGTGTATCTAAGTTTGAGTTCTATCCAATGAACAGATATACTAGCACATGTCCTTATTCCTGCAGACAAAGTCAGTGAGTTACCTACAGAAAGTGTGTTTCGTGAACAGGCTATTCCAAAGTCTACAGGTGAAAGAGGCAAACAATTTTTCCCCAGGGAATAATTCATCCCAGTACTAGCTCTGACAGTATAAAAGGCTTGGATGATAATTTAGCATTACAATAATAGTAACAATTATCTCAAATAAGCACTCAAACTAGTTACCTTCCTGCTTGACCCTTGTTGGCAATACTTGGTAGCCATATCTGTTCTGGGCCAGACACGTAAAGTCTGTGTAAAAATCCACTTCTTTGACAGAATCAAAAATCAGTGGCACTTCAATGAAGTTTTCATCATTTTCTACAATTTCTCTGGAAGAAAAAGAAAAAATTAACATTAAGTCCTTTTATAAGCTTTTCTCTGCTTGGTGTGTTCATTCTGACAGCACATTGCAAGAAAATGCATTGGATATTTGCTCATTTCTGATCTAGTCCCTCAGCATTAGAGGACACCTGTGTCTTCCAGCCCAGTTGTGCCAACTATTTGAGTCTCAGCAGTCAGTACCCATCCTGCACTTGTTAAATCTTCCAGGAAAAAAAGAAAATCTGTATTTGTCTTGCGAAAATAAAGAAATGGGAGGGAAGAAAGGCAAGCAGATACCTGTATATCTTGGAGCTCTCTACACAGCACCATGGAAGGACCTAATTCCTTCTCTCTGACCACATTCGTTTCTGAGATTAATTCTTACTATCAGCTGGAAGAGGACATATGGAGAACATAACCCTGCAAATGCTCACTCGGCAAACTGAACCATTATTCCTGTCTAGCGAGTGTCCAAAACCAAGACCTCAATACAAGAAACTGCCTAGGAGGTTTCCAGCTTATTTCAAGCTGATTGTTTTATCAGTCCAACTATTTAAAAGCGGTTTTCTAGCTGCAGTCAAACATTGTCTCTTGATATCTTTTAGTCATTGCTGGAGAAGTTGTCCAGCTGGTCTTTCATGACCTGTTCATGAGTCTGCTATGCCCTGTGGCCACAGAGTTCCCTGGGCACTCCTCCCGGGACCGCACCGCAGGAAGGCAGCAACATGGCAGTGAGTACTTTGCCAGAGATTTCTGCAGGGAATTAGTTTTCCTGGTGGCATTTGACCTGTTTTGACTTGCTGACATTCTGAGGGCTTCCAGCAGAACTAGGATGGCTCACACACCATGGGCTCCATGTGAGCCCCAGCTGGTGTGGTCCCTGTCCTTGTGCAATTGCATAATAATATATAGCAGTAACGATTATAGTGATAGTAATAATAAAAATAATTTTTAAATTCTAAGTAAGAAAGTACACGTGCTGCTCTATTTTAAAGCCTGCAGAGACTATAGGCACAGTACATTTGATGGCTCCTGACTACAGATTTAACGCACAGTCACTTGTGCATATAAACAACATCACAAATTAATGGTCTCATTCATGCTGTGGGGAATGTGAAAACACAGCTGAGTTACCATGTTACCTCTGGCTGCAGCTGTGCAGTAAACTAAACATGGCCAGGATGTTCTCCGGCACTGATGGCCACAAATGGCCAAAACAGCTCACATCTATAACTGCCAAACACTCTTATCCCTCAAAATAGGGATGCCATATCCCCAAACTCTGTTGGGAGTGGTCCCTGCCCCATGCTAAATCTTAATTGATAGCCAGGAGCTTTTGGGGAAGGTGTTAGCTGGAGACTGACCAGTTTAACCATTAACAGAAGAGGCAATGGCATCCCAGAGCCTGGGAACCTTCCCAACTCTGTCCACCAGTACAGGCAGAGCCACTATGACCCAGATGAGGGCGATGACCTCTATGGACACTTTCAGCTTCATCAAATGAGAGGTAAAACACGCCAGCTTGGCCCACAATGAAGATATCTCGGTCAGTAGGTTTACCTCACATTTGCAAAGCACTGGAAGTGTGCCTGCACACAGTGAGTTAGCGCTGCTCGGGTGACATGTGACAGGAACATAAAGCAGATCATTTCCCTCCTTTCCTAGTGGAAAAAGCCCCAAGCACACAGCTGTGAGGCAGCTGAGAGAAGGCTCTGCAAGATGGGGAGAGACTGGATCAGGACAAGAGGATGTAGCACATCCTGCTTCTCCTTCCCACCAGCATCCCTCCCAGTGCTTCCCTGGCGCCAGCTCTGGCACTCCCTGGGCATCTCTGTGAGTCAGTTTAACTCACTAACGTGGAAAAGAACAACCCTAAGGGGAAAAACAATGTTATTAAGAAAACAAAACAAAAACGACAACAACAACAACTGGGTAGTTTTCTGTTGTCTTAGTGTGTTCAGAGAACCTCATGAATGTCAGGGAGAGGATGTTGCTGTTTTGCTGGCATGGGGCAAGGAGAAAGACAAGAGAAATACTAGAAAGGGTCAGGTCCCATTGCTTTCCACTGCAGTCAGCTCTTACATCAGCTCAGCTGCCCAGGAAAATGTGCTTCAAGTTTAAGCCTCGAAGTTGGGTCATTTGCAGTATACCATCATAAAAAGAAGAGATAAAGAATTGATTTTACCCTGCCTGGGTTGAATTTTGGTTTTGCTTGCCTGCCTGGTTTTTTCTCTACTCTCTCCTTCACTTCAGATCTGTCCATATCCCATTTCATTACCTGGCACACGGCTGCACAGAGAGCCCCAGTCACACTGCAGATTAAATCAACAAGTGCAAGGAAACACTTTCAGCCAGACTTACTGTCGTTCCCCCTCGGTAACTCTGCTTTGCTTGTAAACCACATCGACGGCGGTGTCATTTGCCAGCCATTCCACATCGGTGTGCATGTGGCTGCTCAGGCCAACAAACACTTTGCATGGGAGAGTCATCTTGGAGCCTGTTGGTAAAAGAAAGATTAAAAAACCACGTTTGGCTACATATTGAGAACTGCTCTTTCCCTTGGTGAAAACCAACATCTCCAGAGAGAGATCAAGCTCCTACACATGTCAAGAACCTCTACATTCAAAACTGAAATTAAGCCCCAGATTTCTTTTGACCCCCTGCTCCTTGGCAGCAAGACCCTTCAGTTTGTCAGTCCTTCCCACTGCTAACTAAATTATTTTCCCATTGCAAAAGGCAGCAACTCTTGCACTAGACACATTCCTCAGGAGGCAAAGTTGTGCTCTTGTGGCCTTGCTGCTTTTGACATACCACATCCTAAAGACCATGGTGTGATTTACCACTCTGAAGCAACTGCATTAAACAGCAGTGTAGCTTCACTCAGGTGCTGTGGGCAAGGCCATTCAGCTCATGGTGAGACCTCCAGACATAAAGTGATTGTGCAAAAATTCTGGAATTTTACTGTAATTATCATAACTCAGAAATAAGGGTAAAGAGCCTTCAAACTGGTGCGTATCTATATTATATGGAAAACACAGGGCTCAATAATGCACACAATTTTATTATTATATCTGTGAAGATCATGATAAAACTGATATAAAACACTTCACAGAGCTAGATAGGCAAAAAAAGTCCTATGCTGATGGAAAGAAAAGTGACAGGGAAAACTAAGACATTATAGGACACAGCTGTGTGTATAGCACCCAAGTTAAAAAAGCTTAGTGTAAAATACACCTGGCATTTTCTGGGAAGATGAAATGCAATAGAAATTTGTTCTCATAATATAATCTTCAAAGAAAAATTGCGATCCTATCAAGGTCCTTTCTAACTAACAAGAACTGTCTAGTTCAAACAGTAAAAAGCAATAAAAATATCTCCTCCAAAAAGAGTTAGATGGCTCATTCAAAGCCATCAGATATCCTAGACCAATTTGAGGCAACATTGAAAATGAATAGTTCTTACTGAAGGAGGACTCTTAGCAGCTGATATAAGGGTACAAACATGCTTTTCTTGCTTTGCGAGAGGCTAAAATCTACAAGATTTCTGTAGCTTCTCCTACATAAATAATAAAACCTAGTTGTAGACAATAATATGCAAAACTACTCCAGCACTGACCCTCAGCTAATATAATCAAAATCAAAAGAAATAAAACAATTTATGCCAACGAATTTCACCATAAGAGGACCTGCTCTAATTTTTCTTTGATAAAGTGTTTCCAAAAATAATGTTGGGCCTTACCGAGAGCAGCTGATGTTGTCTTCGCTGTTGGATACACAATTATTGGGGTAAATCTCTTTTCTTGCTCTGGAGAGAGAAAAAGAACAGACGGTCAATGCTAGCAGAACAGAAAATTTAGTCACTGCCCCAGCGCCTCGCTCGACATCTTTCATCTCCCAGGAAAGCGTTTGAGGCTTAAACCCGCTGGCCAAGAGAGACACGCCCGCCCCCTGCTGGCCGCTGTGCGCAGCAGCGCAACCCTCCCCTCCCGTCCCCCCCGTTTCACCCCTTTGCGAAATAGCGGCTTTCCCTCGTCCTGAGCGAGTTTTAAATGTTTAATTTTCTAAGCCCTCAGAAGTCATTTGCAGTGACGGTTTCTAAGCGCACACACACACACAGACACAACCCCTCCCGCAAGACATAAATTATTCGGTTTAACAACCGCAGTGCACTTGCAACACCGAGTTCTGCCTCCCGTAAAGCTGCTGCAAGTTGGGCAAAGGGGTGACCCCCAGCCCCGCCGGGGTGCTGTGGGAAACTCTCCAGTGCCAAAGCAAGCACCCGCGGCGTCCCGCTTTCCTTGGCAGTGCTAAGAGGCCGAGCATGAGTTCCTCTCCTGAGTTTCATTAACAGAGAAGAGATTCTCTTAATGGCTGTAATGTTTTAAGGGCTCGATATTTACCAACAATCTCCAGGTGAATTGTTCTGGTGATTTCATACATTACACCTTCATACGGAAATGGCATCTTGCAGGTGTAATAGCCAGCGTCTGTTGGTAGCACGGAAGTTATGATCAAAGAAGAGGAACCTTTCAGATTTACAAATTTTTCATTGTCATCTTCCAAAGGCAGGGCATCCTGGAGAAAGGACAGAAATTCGTGTTATGGTTCAGATAGATGTGGTTACGCCTCATGTTACTTCTGGACAAAACTACTTAGCCCTGTTTCTCTGTTATTAAAAGTTCACTTATCACTGGAAATTAGAGCATTTCCACTTTCCCACTAAAAGGCAAGTTCTTCAAATGTGTATCCATCTCTAAAATGCTCTGAGGCACTATATGAAGTGTGAAGAATTGCTATATCCATCTGTCTACAATGTGCATGTATAGCTTTTTAATAAACTGCTAGTTTAAAGACAGAAATAGGCTGTTTCCTGAGTCCTCTTAAGAGTAATTCACCTAAGACATTCTTCTAAGACAAAACCATTTTAGTAACCAGGAAGGTTTTCACAACACTGTTACTTTCCATACATGACCTCATAAGAGTAATATTCTAAGGCATTCTTCGAAGACAAATACTAGTAATCACCCAGTTTTTCACAAAACTGTTACTTACCCTACATGATCTCACAAACTGTGATAAATTCCTGCTCTGTATCACTAAGGTTTTGTTCATGCAAAGGTTGCTACGAGCAATGATGTTCTTTCTCCATGGAGGCAATCTAGTTCTTTCTGACAGTTGTAACAAGAACCATATTTAGGGGGGCAGATTTTTACTTAGATAAGTGGGCTATAGCCCAGTTCCAAAGGGAATCCTGAGCAGAGATATTTTGCTGGTACAGTACCAGACACAACACAGGCACTGCTGTATGAAGCCAGCCTAGGTGTTGTATCCTATGGTAAGAATGATAGCTGCACAAGGTAGAGCATACGATCATAGCGGGAATGTAAATAAAAGCTAAACCAAGGTATCATGAAAATAAAAGAAGAATCCTGTGCTGTTCAGTGCAAGATTGTACAGCTGAAGATGATTAAGTGAGGGATATTTGACCTTACAGGCAAAATCAGGCTCATCTACTTGAAAAGCCATGGCCTGGCAAGTTAGGCAAGAGAATCCTATAAGCATTGTGTGATGAATCTAGTATTTCAAAATGCTGTATTCCAGTTGATTAATGAAAGTTACCCCATCTGAACAGCTCACATGGGTGAAGCATCACTGGGAGGTCTTACTTCATGGGATTCACTAGAGGCGCCATAAAAAGAAGCACAGTGCCAAAGAGAAGGGCCTAATCTGAAGTGGCAAACCCTGGAGTCAAGGTAGGTAATCCAGCCTTAAAAAGAGTTACACTGCCTGGGAGAGCATATAACGTGTAGAGCACTTTACCCTTTGCTGAGTCCACCCCAAATAACCTTTCTTAAACTATATACATCTGCACCAAAATTTCCGCTATATTATGTCACGCTCATAACTTTAATAACATGATGTTCAGGAGAAAGAGAAAGTGGAAATGTATGTGCCTTTACAAACAGGTTGGGATTAGGCTTTGCACAAAGAGGAGGTGAAAGTTCTACCTTGTACCACTTGAGCTCCAGGCTTGTCCTATTTGGTGTAAAATCCCACAGGTCAGGGCAAACGATCTTTCCAGAGGTGGAAGTGAAGAGGACCTGGAGATAGGCAATCTCCCGAGCAGCTGTTTTCTCCATAACCGTGAGGTGGATGGAGACCTCGGCGCAGTAGGAGGAGTTCCTGCAGACAGAGGGGAGAAAGGTGAGCACCCACTGGAGACAAGGGGAACTTGAGTGACACCCTTGGCTTCCTCCTGGCTTTGTTTCCCTCCTTAGCAGTTTCTAAGAGGCCAAGACTGAGATCATACCAGGAGGTATCCTGGAAAATCACTGGTACTCTTTTTTTGGGCACAATTTGGAGCTTCAGTCTTTTCTTGTTTTCTACAGCAGATTTTCTGTGCACCCTTAGGCTAAGGCATGATTTTAATTTTGCAAGGAGAGGGAACATGTTCACCTGAACAGTAGCAGGTATGTCATGAACCCTCCGCCGTTTCCTTGAAAGAGGTCTTGACTGTAAAAACCCTAATGACTGAAACCTAAAAGGATAAAATAAAAAGCTTGAAGCATGTATTAAAAAGCATCTGCAGTTTCTGTTCCATAACCAGTTGGCATTTCTGTAAGTATGCATTATTTTGAATAGAAAATAAGGCATTCCTGCTTTGAAAGTTTTGCAGTATTTAACTTTTCTTTCTGGCTCCAAGTGACAATAACTTCCAGTCCCAAGGAGGATCAAACTGGGGAAAATAAATGCTTAAACTATGTCCTTTCCAACCTCTGAAAGCCTGTCTTGGAGATGCCTCCACCCAGGGCAGTTTCTGGAAGCCAGAGGGTCGGGGCTGGACTTCCAGGAGAGCAACTGGGGGCTGCAAGCTGATGGACTCGCACTACTTCTGGGACACTGTGACTGGCTGTCACTTACAGGTCTGATGCCTAAATCCATAATACTTGCTCAGCAGAAGCAGAAATTCATGATAATTTCCTTCTACCCTCATGTTACAAGGAGCTGAAAAAGATCTGGTGGCTTCCCTGTGGGATGATTTGTAAAGCAAATATGATTTGTTTGTATTTTATTAATCCTGCAATAATGTTAGTGATGAAGTTATGTATTTGGCTCTTGTATACTTTTTTCAAACAGATTTCACAGCATTTTACTATAGCTGTCAATAATACTGCTACAGTGTTATAGGTTGAGGAACTGAGGCAGAATAGTCCAGAAAGGGGATTAAAAACACCTTTCAAGGTCTCAGGTGATTATTCTGTGCTCTAGTACAGTATTTGCAACCTTTTGTTATTCTGGTCTCAATATCGAAATCTTGTTTTCTGCTCCACCACTGCAATCACTGCTGAGACGTGTGGAAAGGCCGACCCAATATGCTGAGCACGATTTATTAACTGGAGTTCTGCCTGTCCATCTCTTATGCTGCTGACACGTCACTCACGAGGTGTGCCTTGCCAGCAAGGAAACTGCTCTACACAGGCAGCTCCAGGGATGTATAGGTATGTTTTCCACTGTAGACCCCAGAGCAAAGTGCCAGTTGCCAGTGGTGTGCTGGAGGCTGACTGGAAGAAGGAGCTGGCAGGGGACAAGGACCCAGGACACTTTGTAGAGTTCAGATTCTAACCGGTGTTTTTGCCTTCCTTAGTCCCCCACAAATCCAGACCCTGGTACCTCTTTTGAAACTGTACAGCAGACTGTCAGATACTCAGAAAAAGATGATCAAGTCTCAACCCACTGCAGTATCACAAATCTGGTTCTAGCTTAGTAAATGCACATCAAGTCTCATGACAGATCTTCTAGCAAAACCAAGGCAATCAAAGCCTGGTTTAAAGTCTGAAGTAGAAGAGAAGTAAACATCAGGGATAAGGAAGAGGGAAGAAGGAAGCCACTCCAAAGCCTTGGTAGATGCTTCATCAGACAATCTGAAGGGTAAATAAGGCTATTTGCTTCTCTGGAACTGTAACAGGAGGGTTGCATTCTGCAGAATCCCCTGCCTGTAGCATGTCCCCACTTGCCACAGACTTGACTGTCTCATAAATAAGCTAGAACAAACTCTCACGTACACTATTTCCTCTTGTGACCATAGCCAGACTGGCAATACAGTGTCACAATTTATCTCGATTTCAGTGTATGTATTTATAGGAGACACACAATGCATTTAAGAGTTCTGATTTTCCAGATTTTTTTCTCTAATAAAGTCATCAAAGAAATGAATCTTATTCAGACATGCTCTGAACACAAGTGGAGTTCAGAATCAAGCTAATATATTTTAGAAATAGTCATTTTGTTAGCACACTGGATTTTCTTTTAAATACCCACCTTCTGGTGCAGATATATACTCCTGAGTCTTCTACCATTGCTGGTAAAAACCAGAGTGCATCTCCTTTTGCCCAGATTCTTGGATCTTCATCTCCTTCTGATATCATAGTTTTTGAACCATTTTTATACCATGTGATATTAGGGGTGAAGGCAGAAAAATCCAAATGTTTGTATTTGGGGGATGGGCATTTCAGAACCACAGGTTCTCCATGCAGTTCATAGTAGTGTTTGAAAAACACAGTGTGATCTGAGCAGTTTTCTGTATAAATCAAAGATATTTTTACATTACTGTCAGCCAGGCATATTAGAAAGAAGGGAGAGGGAGACAGTAGGGGAAAAAAAAAAAAAAAAGGCATGCCCTTACCTGTGCTTTGGACTTGCTGGAGTCTGAAAGCAGAGGTGCCTGCTGTGCACATCACCAGGACAAAGAAGAGCCCACGCATTTTTTCCCAGAGAAAATTGTAAGGAGAAGATCGAGGGAAAGTGTCTTGAAATCTACAGGGAAGTTTATTACAAGGTAGAAGATACAATGAAAATACTCATCAGTAACTTAAGAGTTAACTACTCTTTTCCTCACTCTGGACCTGGTGAGCTCTGGTTCACTCTTAGTAAGCAGAAAGTCTTCTTCATCCCTGGTTTTTGGAGGGCTGACTTGTGAAACAAGAGCATCTGGCTTAGCACAAACACATCACTTCTGTCCCTTTCCTTTCCGGCTCCAGGAGATGCAAAAAACATACCACAAGATGCTGCTGTCCCCACAGTTTTCTAGTGCAGCAGCTATGGGTGGACAAATTTAGCGCTGCTGATTTTGCAATAAGATGCAACTGAGGCAGGGGTCAGCTGCTTCCAGTTAGCTGTAGTGTAGTGGCTTGGGTGAACACAGGAGCAAAGATGCAGTAGAATAGACTTTAGCTCCTTAAGAAGTCATATCAGGTGTCTCCCAAGGTTGTATGGCCCTCATTAAATCCTATGTCACTTTATCTCCCCCACCATGGCTACCAAAGTAGGCCAGCTAGTGTAGACTGGGCTGCAGGCAAACTTCCTGCCATGCCCAAAGCCAAGCTTTCAAAGTTTCCAACAATTTTTTTTCTTGGGACAAAAGAAACTTTGACTCCAGTAGCATGCACACCTGTCTCGCTGTTCATGCACAACTGAGTTTTCAGCATGGACACTATTACCATCTGTGTCTAAAAAAAAAAAAAAAAAAAAAAGAGGAAAACCCTGAACAACTCATCCTAAAAGTCAGACACAGTGACACTAAGGGGAAACAAAACTATTCACTGCCAGTCATTGATTAATTGTCATCTGTATTGGCCTGCCAAGGGCAAGGCAGCTTCTGCCTGCATCACTGAATGCTTTGTGGTCTGCCACAAGGTTTCAGCTGCTGCTACTCCACTGATGGCGTGTTATTTCAGTGTACCACAGACAAAAATTCATTATACATACTATATATAGGCACCAGTTTATGTTCTATGTAAGGTATTCATGTGCAATACAGTACACGTATGCATGTGATACATACTAGTTCCATTTTATATACAGAAGTGTAAATTGCATGCATTTAACATTAGCCTAACACTACAGGATGAATATCAAATGACTGGACGATGACTTCGAATTGTATCCAAAAGCAAAAACATATTTCTACCAATATAACACAGTCATATTCATAGGTACTTACCTTCTGGCATCTTCTGTATATCCCATCATGCTGATATTTACAATGCGGTTTTAATCCAAATTTCTCCCTGTTCTAGTAGCTCTGTTTATCTGACATCTGATCATTTGACTATAACAAACTATTTTGAGCTTATTGCCATCTCTACAACACCACAAAGACAACCTCTTGCTCAACAATACTGTTTCATAACCACAGGTCATCTCCCCTACCCCCAGATCTGCAAGTTTCTAGGGCATTGACAGCGACCTGTAGTCCCTCTCACCTGGACAAGGTGCTCGTGGCTTTGTCTGCAGCATTAATAAGCCCCACAGTTCACATCTAACACTCTGTAACATGGGAGTTTATCTCTCATTAGATCCTTTGCTTGATGAAAATACTTGGTTATTTTGTCTAGAGCTTTCCAGACCCTCTGGTTTACTTTCTAGCAATCTCCATAAACCCTGTACAATCTGAGGGTTTAAGGGACGATTTCATTCCCAAATTTCCATCAGATTCACTTACCTTTGGTTCTGCAGTGTTTCAGCCATTAGCTTCTAATGAAAAGATAAGACCGAAGGTTGCTAGTGAGGACCTTATATAGGTTTTAGCTCAACACATAGCGGAAATTTGTCTCTCATTGCGCAATCACATATGTGTCAGAACCAAACGACATTTTAGACCCACCTTTCTTTCCTTCCTTCCGTACAGTGAGGATGAGAGAAACAGAGACAGAGAGAGAGAAAAAAAAATGCATTTGGATTTCCCAAAAAAAGGGGAAATGACTGCTAAATATATGAGTAAATTTCCCTTTTTCTGACGAATGGTAGTTTGCATACACTCATGTCTTCACATGACTATTTCACGCTCTACCTCAAATAAAAAATTCTCACGGGTAACAAAAGGTGTCCTGCAGCATAGTCAGCAGCTGAATAATTGCAATCTTCACATTACGTGGTTTAGCGTGTTCCTCATGGACAACATAAATCTTTTGTGATTTCCCAGATCCCTTGTGAATCACAAATGGCTTGATTTCCCTTTCCTTCCATAACATCCATCTTAGTGTCACAGCTTACATTAAGGCTCTTTTTGCAATGGTGTATGAAGAATTAACAGATACAAGCAGATTATGACATCCAGGCTCATGAGCAGACGAGGTAAGAACTGGGTTGTGCATTGTGGCAATGTTGACCTCTGCCTGTTTAGAAGAAGGCAATCTAGTGGAGGACTTCAGTCTGGAACTGGACTACACGCCAGTTTTTCCTGTGTCTTGTCCTGAAATGTGATGCTTCTCGAAGGCAACCTGAATTTCTTACAGCCTTGTGATCCCTTGGGGAGCAGCTGTCATACACTGCTTCAGCACTAGCCCAGGAAGACAGTGTGTGATGTCCAGCTGACCTGCTGGACCTCAAGTCAGCACACAGGTCCCTGCTAGCAGACCTCAGTAAAATACCATTCCCTCCTGGGGCTTCATAAACCTCAGCTGAGGAGCCCTGGCCTGGAGCACCGGGGTGCCAGCCTAAGGCTCAGGCTTTGTGGTGCTCTCACTAACCAAATAATGACTGAGGGATAAAAAGAACATAGCTGTTTATCGCAGTAAGCATATAAGCACCATTTTTTATCTAACCCTAACATAATGCATTAACTCTTTCTTTAACTAGTATCAGTCTCAGTTATACTGGACACAGAATATTGTTTAAGAGGTGAGAAATTATCAGGTTTTGAGACCGTGCTGCCGTCTACTATGGAGAGAAGAAATGAATAGATGATATCTATTAATATAGTGCAGTCTCTGGGGATGTGTCATATGCTTGGGTCGCACGTATTTTTTTCTGCAGGCAATATCTACCATACTACAGCTATTTCAGTAAATAAACAAAAAGAAAAATCGCAAAGCCAAATATTTCAATCTGCAATGGTCTTTACAGTTTCTATATCCTGATCAATGTAGTCACTGCAATGGTCTCTGCAGCTATCAGCCCCACACATGCCTGCCCAGTGTTCCTTAAGCAGTCCCATTATCCATGAACCTGAAAGGCTGATAATGCAACTAAAGGTAGCTACTGCCCTGTAGTGCTCCATCTTCTCAGTGAAAAGAAAGAACTCATCTCCATTGATGCAAAACTCCCACATTTGGGTTACGAAACCCCTGGTCTTGCTTTCTGGAGCCCCCGTATTTCATTCTGAGAATCTGACCTCATGAATTATAAAATTATTTCAGTCCTTCCTTTGCCAGCTCACTGTATGGCAACCAGGTGGAAGGGTTGTCAGATTGAGTGACCTATGTTATATTAAGTCTAAGTTCAGGCTGTTACTATATGAGTGACTTACACAATAGACGTGGGAGTCTGTAATGGTAACCCTGGTCACAGGGGCCAGGCAAGTTCCCAGCAAATAACCCAAGTATCTACCAAACTCAGAAAGAGCAAAACTACAGGAAATTAGGTTGGATGTCCTTGGAAACATTGTACCTACCAGCTGCTGCAAACGCATTCGTTGCATTCACTGAGTAAAGCCATCCAACAGCAAGCTGTTCAATGAGCAGCAGAACGAGCATCGCTTGCTTTTCTGGAGAGATTTGTGCCCCATGCCCTATCACACACACAAACATACACACATAAACACTCCTCCACTTCAGCTCTCCCCTCATGGTCTTTTCCCACCACACTCCAGCCCTTTCCTACCCCCACTTCATGTCCTCTGCTCCCACCTCACCCATGTCTAGGCCAGATCCAGCACATCCCTGGGCTCGCTCCCAACTACCTCAATGATAACTGGTCAACTTGGCATTGCCCATCACCATGTCTAAGGACTGGGCTCTGCCTGACTTTCCCTCTGCAAGGCCATGCTTTGGCTTTGCCATCTGTCCACGCCAACAGTGGCCAACTTTCCTCACACTACTACAACTCCAGACTCTTTGAAAACATAATCCCTTGGAAAATACAGCTGAAGCAGGCTAAAGGGTTCAAAGTGAGTTTATAGTGCAATAACATAGGCTGACCTGCCTTAGAAAACTAAACTAAAATCAAATATCTACAGAGTAGCAGTGTAGTTCCCAAATAGCATAATGACCAAGGGGACTGCCAGTCATACACCTAACAAGGATCAAGACTTTCAATCAACTTTCTTCAGAAGACCTCTGTCCTGGCTTTCCTTTTACCCAGAAAATGTCCTGATGAGATGCACCAGTATCCGGACATTAAGTTAAAATAGTATATCTGGAGGCGCAAAAGTCTAGTTTAAAATAACTCAGGAAGAAATGAAAGATAGAAGAAGTATTTTTTTAGGAGCTGTCTGCTGAGAAGACCATGTCACTTCGTGGCCAGTTATGACTGAGTATTTATAAACAAAAATATGCAAGCCTAGCAGCTATATATATAGAGAAACTCTTTTAGGGAAGCTGGTGTCATTCTGTGGTTTCGCTGTGCTGATGATTCATTTATACAGCTCAAGATGCCGGAGCATAGCTGTGAAATTCCTTACTTGAAGACCAGGCTATTCCCCATATGTCTCACGCGTTGCTCATCTCACTAGATTACTATTTCCCGCACCAGGGCTACATGCAGCTGCCTTGCTGCGTTTGGTGGATTTTGCTCTCCTAGCACATCCCAATAAAATAACCAAAATCTCAAGTAATATTTAGCATTGTGGCAGTTCCTTGCAACAGAGATTTTCTAAAGGCCTCCACAAGCAAGCTGTGTCTATTTATTATCCCTAGTCCATAGAAGGGGAAAATGAAAATTCAGGCATCATGGAGTGGGGATAAGACCATTTCTGTGAGGGACAGTTGAGATGCCAACTTTTTCTAGTGACTCCCGGGTTCTTCTGTCTGTGCTGGAGGAACTCATCCAAGTGACTCTGTGGCTGATGATGTTTGGCATCCAGAAACTGCACTCACATGGACTTTGCTATTTATTCTGTTATTCAGTTCAGCTTCACGCAATTAAAAATAGGAGAAAATTTCTCTGGTTCACATAAGAATAAGGTGGTGAGGCATTAAGAAATATTGAATATGGAAAGCTGACTGGCAAGAAGATGCAAAGTAAACCACAACTATTTCACCAACACATGTTCTTGGGCTTATTGATACAGGCAAACCCAGTTTTAATAATTCATAATGCCCTTGTGCACAGTTCCCAGATGGGCTCTTGGGGAGCACAGAAATGGAGAGGGAAGAAAAGAAGCTATCCAACTCTGAGAATAACCAAATAAATGGAACAGAGAAGACTAAACAGAAGAATTAGCTCAATGCACAACAGATGCCAAGAATACAGGAATTTGCATGCTTATCCAGATAAATAATTGCTATCATACACTAGTTGTGCATGACTGACTGGGAGAAACAAGAGGAGATGGGCCAAGAGGCATTCACTTTGTCATGAGAGAGTTCTTGTTTGGCCAGAGCAGTGACAGCTTGGTTACAGATTGCCTCCCTGCTATGGGCTCCTGGGATTTCCACAGATCCTTTCGCTGCAAAAGAAACCAGGCAGGCTGTGAAAAATAATCACACTGTCAAGAGCTGGAAGGGGCAGGGAGGAGAAGACCCTTGTTGTAGAAGTCAACAGGTCACAAGGGACAAAGTAATGGCTAGAAAAGTGCAGAGCCAGCAGCAATGAAGCCAGAAATACTTCAAGCAACAAAAAGTGCCTCACCTGCCCTCACCACAAACGGAGTCTGGGTTGGCCAAGGGGACCAAGGTTGACCAAGGGGTCTCTCGGTCATCCTCATCGCTGTACCTGTCACACCCATGTTTGCAATACTTGCCTGGAACACTGGAAATTTTTTATCTTGCCCACTAGTGCTGCGCACAGACTGCCAGCAGCAGATTAAATTCTCTCTGCGCAGACGCACAGCCATAGACTGGTGAAATAAAGAAATGATTTCTAAAAGAGTGGTATTTGCTGACATTTTGTTTAAATGAGAAAACCATCCTTGGGCACAGCCTGTATGACATGTAATGCAAAGTGGACAAGCAGTGAAGGAGGACCGGTGCAAAACTGAGTTTGCTGAAGGTTGCAGAGTTAAAGTGCTGTCTCTGTCTCTATATACTGAACTGGAAAGGGTAATCTAAATTGCTAAATAGTGACAGTCTCACCGTCACCACATCTGAATGCCTCTCTAAAACCAAAATATAAGTGAAAAAAAAAAAAATCTCTGACTGCCTTGCTTTTTCCCATGGATAAAATTATGTATAGATACACTGAATTTTGTCCATGGTGTGTCAAACAGTGGCTTTACTAGTGTAAAGGCTCAGATGCTGATAATTACACGCTGCAAGTGAAATCAGTAGGATCACTGCTGAAATGCAAGCATGTGTATTTCTTTGCAGATCTGCAGATGATGACTGACAAGGCAGGTGAACCACAAGTTGCAGCTCAGCTTGAGGACTTCCCTGGGGTACCAGCCTTCCCCACTGATTGGATGGAATAAGCCTATAGTATCCGTCACGCCTCGGTGTAGAACTTTAGGCAAAACTGCAGCACTGACGTGGTCACTCACTGTGTCAGGGCTGAGTGGTGGGGCTGACTGGCAGCTAATGATGCTGAAGATAACAGCGAGCAGACATTTCCCACAGCTATGGCATCTTCTCAGACCACAGGCAGTGAGTCAGTAGGGGCACTAGGGACATGCAAGAAAAAATGCAAACCTGACATTTTTGTGTAGCTGGTTTTTTCCCTCCACTTCCAAAATCCACGTTTGCTTGCGATCGTGATCAGTCTTTTTATATATGAAGCAACAAAATGCGCTCTGTGGTCTTGCATGTGAAAAGTGTAGAGGGATTTAAAAACACAGAGCGGTGATTATGAAAATCCCATGGTAACAGTAGACAGGGGAGGAACTGTGTCCAGTTGAGGAGCATGAAGTCATACAGAGTTACGGGAGCCAGAGTAACAGGGACAACATAAGATTTCTAAATCAGTTATGGTGCTTGGTTTAAGCAGCCAATACAGTAAACAGGGAATTCCAGAAGCAAAGGGAAAAACAGATGACAAAGACTTTTGTTCATGATTACCTTTTTGTTAGCCGGACTTAAAATTAATTGGTAAAAAGTAACTCGATAGCTACGAAGAACAGTGACAAATATATGGCTTATGATCAGGGAAAAATTGAGCTGGCATGGATCATACATTATTGTAGGTGTACTGGGAAGATAATATTAACCATTTATTTTTTATTACATATTCCTGAATAAAATCCTTGTCTCACCAAGAAGAAGTCATTCATTTAGTGCAGGCAGTAAATCTTCTCATTTACCTTAGTTTTACTGTCCTTCTGACACACAAGTATGTTTCACACACTTGTTAAAGAAGTAGGAGCACGAAACACACTTATTGAATACAGTTACCCATGGTATTTCTTTCCTACGCCTCTATCTTGGTGTGTAATTCATTATCACAGGAGTTACGCTGGCTGGGATGGAGGACACAGTGCAAAATCTATGAAAGTACATATGGTATAGAAATAAAGACACCAAAGTTTCAGTTATATTTGGCATTGTTCCTTAGGACTTGTCTTGTGTTTAGTGTCACAATGGTCAGCAATTGTGACTTGGCATCAAGGGCTGCTTGAGAAAAAATAAGATAAGATAGACTTGATCTGGATATAATTGAAGAGGGGATTACAAATAAATGAATGACAAATCAATAGTTGCAAGAGATACTGATTCTTAGTGGGGGGAAAAAATCATGTATTTGAAAACATGAATTAGGAGAAATCAAATCAGTGCAGAAGAAAAAGAGCAAATCCAAACATCACCATCATCCTCCTAAAGATGAAATGCAAGAGAAGCCTGAAGTGATGCTGCGAGATCACATTTTTTTGCAATAAAGATGAGGTTGGCTTAGATTTTTTATCTTTTATTTATCTGTGAAGCTGGTGCACACACATTGTGAAGCACTGAAGAAAGTAAGATTTTGTACCATTCATTCATGTTAATGAACACATTTGTTATAGCAAAAGCAGTTACCAACAGGTGAGCTTGGAGGTTTCTGTTGTATTCATAGTGGCTGACCACACAACAGGAGTACAAATACACACAGGGCAGCAAAACTAATCTTAGAAGGATTTCAGCCTTCAAATGCACTAAGTTAAGCCCTTCTCCAGCACACGATGTTCTGTACCAATTGAAAAGGGAACTCACCATTTCAGCAGCTGGGTTTTAAAAACTTCAGGAGGATTTCCCATGTGATAGGAAGCAAAGACAATATTTAATGTCATTTGTTTAAATTGTTGCTATCGATTCTATTTTGAAAAGAAATATAAGGGATTTTTAACAACAATATTGCTTTACTATGCGAATTTTCCTGAATCACAAGCTGGAAGACGGTTCATTCAGACTTAGTTAATCAGAAGTAGGGAGAAATGAACACGAGGGTTTACCATCTGCAGGAAAATGTGGGTAACTTTAATTAAAGATTGCAAGAAAGGGGTGGTTTTTTCCTTCAAAACATCTCTGGATTGAGAACTTTCTTCCCAACAAAACTGAGATTCCTGCTGGTCCTTCTGGCTGTAGCTTCCAGGACCTGTTGTCTCAGGGGCATTTCCTTCACTGGGGACCCAGCAGAGCCCTGCACTTACTTTAAGAACAGCTCATCAAACTTGATCTTCTCATAAGTGCTGAGCCATTCATTCCTTTTGTCTTCACGGAAAACTGAAAGATCTCAGGACCTCTATATGTTACTATTTTGATTAATGTGTAAGTTCTTGTGACTAGGCTTTCCAGGGAGAGTGGTTTTGGCAAGACGTATGAAAAATTGATGCGGCTCTTGGCTTGATACCATAGTTACGGGAACAAAAGAAAAAATGGGGAACTGAATTTAACCACTTAGTACCATAATGGTATGGCAGCACTGTTTGGAGTCTTTAACCATCATTTACTCCCTTTAAGTTGCAACTGGCCAGCTCTGCACAGCAAGGACATGACACTCAGCAATAGGGTATCTTGCTGCTCCTCAGTGGTTCAGAGCTGCTGCCTGTTTCACAACATGTTTATGAAACTGGCCAGAGAGGAGAGGGTTGTAGTTATTTTTCCCATGTGGAAGTCACCAGATCTTTTGCTGATTTTTAAAATATCCAAGAGAAATCTTGGGGATAATGGAGAAGTAAGAAGGCACATACTCCTTGGCACTCCAATGGTAATTTTCAGACTCATTAGAAACTCTTTCTGTCGATATGTAGATGGAAATAAAGAGAAAGAAAAAAATTAGAGACATATACATATCCATACATGGAGAAATATACATGCTGCCACCTGCTGAGAGGGAAGGGGTTTATTCCCATTGCAAAAGTCCCCAAAAGAAGGGTGGAAGTGAAAGCCCTGCAGAGTTTCTGTTCCTGCTTTGCTGTGTGTTTTTTCATTGTCCCATGCAAAGTGAACAGCTAAGGATGTTGGCTGTGCTTGCCAGGGGACACCAGAGTAAACTGGCCAAAACTGTTTAGTGGAAACTGGCAAATGTTTGCAGAAACTCAAAACTATTTTACAGCAAAACATCAGCCAGAAAATGTTTGCTTATTAATAACACAGCTAATAGCATTTTGGTGGTTTACACATATAGCGAGAACCCAAGTACTACTTTAAAAATTATTTACTCTATGTAGTTCTATAACATCGAAAAACTCAGTCACAGCAATGCTGTGCCATTTTAGGTCAAAATCCATTAATAAGTTTGCAGGAAATACCATGTTTATTAGAGGCTGGCAGCCTCTTGCAGAGCCCCTGCAGCTGGGCATTCATGGAGCCATCAGAACTAGAACGTCACCCTGCAGAGCTTGCTCAGACCACTTGTCTCTTCAGATAAATTTACTTCTTCACTTTCCAGAATCACTGCTATGATAGAAGAGAATGATTTTTCTAGTATATCCTTGAATCATCAAATTACTCTTACTTCTGAAGGCTTGGTGGAATGGAGAAAAGGTCTGGAATTTCCTGGCACTGCAGTCTGCTGAAGGAAGATATGCAGTGTTTTCTTAACAATGTAAGCAGCCACCAGTTTTAACACTCAACTTAAATGAGAGTTTCAAAACCTTGTGATGTTGTAATGAAGAAAAGTGCCTGGCAGAACTGTTCGTTGAGGCTGTGCTTTCTGAGAATATGAAGAAACAGCACCTTGAGGAAAGGATTCTGTCAATATGCCAACTCTGATGTTTTTGTAAGATGGATTTTCCTCAGAAATTTGTGCACAGGAGGAATAATGAACTAACCTGCTTTTAACCTGCTCTCCTCCATAACCCTCACCTCTCTGCAGACCTCTGTCCTCCCAAGACCCCTATCAGTCATGCTCAGGCATGAACACAGCCAGATCATGTATTTATATGGAGGACTTGGTTATCCTTTGCTATTAAGAAAGTGTTATTTTGTACAGAGGCAAGTTATCTACTGATACAGCCACAGTAGAACGTAGGTCATGACCAGAAGTAGGGCCAGGACACAGAAGAAGGACAGTACATGGAGTGGTACAAATGCAGGAGAGGCTGTTGTTACCATAAGGAATTCAACGGTTACCATAAGGAATTCAACTCCACCTTCGCACCACTGTGGAAAGGCCTCTCATCCATGTACCTGGTTCATTCATGAAGGCTGTCCAGACCACAGCCAGCAGCTCTCATGGTATACAGATCTTTCTCAGCAATGTTCGGCCTTGATCACAAGACCCTCCTTTACTTTCCTGTCCTGCAAATGCGTGCTTCATTGTGTGCATATATGCATCTATGTACACACTGCAGATTACTCAGGAAATAGTTAACTCTTTTGCTAGTAAAAGGCTTTGTAAGCCAAGAGCGAAAGGTGCCATGGACCTTCAGGACACTAGGAGAAAGGGCAACACATATATGTATGGGAAAAAGCTTAATAAACAAAGTAGTGGAAAACACCTCCAGATCTTCTAAAGACCTCACGATACTTCATAGGTGATCCAATAGTCAGGGGTCACATCTTGTAGCATCACAGAGAAACAGCCATGACAGCTGGGGAATCTGAAACCGTAAGAATGTTAAAGCAGTTACAGTAGGTCAGACTGAAAGTCCATGTAGCCCTGTATCTGGTCTTGACAGTAACTTGCAGCCAATGTTTAAGGAGACATAAGAACATGACAGATGTATTATGAATTTTCTCCCTTCTATTTTCTGGCAACAAGCAATTAACGACTTTCAGAGCCTCCAGAAAGGATCAATCCCAACACCACCTGACTTTGAAGAATCTGGGACACCTCCAGCCTCTAGCCCCGACTGTGTCCTCCAACTGCCAACTCTTCTCTGTGCTATCAAGTATCGAACCTTGCTGTAGTGGACACATTTCAGGTCCTCTGTCATTCTTGCTGCCCTTGTGTGTATATTTTGTAATTCCGTACCCTACTTGACATAGGACAGCCAGAACCACATGTATGAGTAATATGAACTTTAAAAGTTCTGTAACAATGTTTTCTGTCATGCCCTTTATTCTCTTTTGTACTGGTTGAATCCAGCACCGTGCAGGCCCAGAAGCCCAGCCGTGTCTAGTCACGAACAACTTCCCGTTTGCCACTTAGTCTTAGTGCTGGGCAAAGGTGCTTGATGGTGGCATTGCACATTCCCCTGTCATGCATCATCATCATCTACCAAGTGGGTGAGCAAACAACAGACAGTAAATTTACAAAGAGCGAAGTCTACATGCAGGAGTTCTCATGTTGGCAGGCCACTGCAGCAAGTTCTGTCCACACACTGAGGCAAGTGGCCTTTGATGTAATGGAGATCTTGTCCTGCTATCCCATCCCTCTGACCCCCAGCACTGTACTCCTGTGCCTGCTTTTGTTCAACCCATCTCCAGAGGTAGAACTAGCTGCTTATGTCTTTCTCATTACCTGCAGATTCAGCTACTCGCCAGTCCCCTGTTTATACGTCTGACTGCAAAGACCACAAAGTACATCAAGGTTTTCTCCAGGCAGGGAGGCAGAATTTTAAAAAGCCACCCATTTGCAGGAGTGGTGGATTTGCAGGGATGACACCGGTGGGCCCAAGATACCCTGTGCTTTCTAGAACACTGTGCAGAACATGCACGGGTTTCCTGAAAACATCCGGGACGGAGCTGGAGCAACATTTGTTGGGACAGCTGACCAGAACACACAGCACTTATCAGCAATCTGTGCTCATGCAGGATGCAGTAACGTGAAACCTATGGACACTGATTGCAGAACAAAATGTACTGTACATGCACTTCTCACGCAACCGTATGGAGCTCCAGAACAAACATGGAGCTCTAAAATGTAGATATGTCCCTGAGGGCAACCTCATGTTCGAAAACAATTCAGTCCTCACATCCATTTCATGCTGAACCTTGTGTTTTGCATTCTGGCTCATGAAGTTGCAGATGTCAGGTTTTCTAGGTAAGCAAGGTAGCTGTAAGATGCTGAGAGTTCACTGTACAAAAAGCATCCTATTACTACTCAAGTAATAGGAAGAGGTGCTTGTGAAATAAGACCCTGTGACTATGTTTACTTAGGCAACATCTCCATGCCAGTATTCATTGATCTGTTGTACCCAGGGGCCGTCCCAGATTGCGTGTCGCCTGCCCTGTTCTGGAAGAATTGCCACACAACGAGAGGCTACAACTTGCTTCCTCTTTGATGAGTTTTTCGCTCACTTGACAACAAAAAGCTCACACTGCTTGAACCGGGCCAGTTTTCAACCAGAGCAAGTCAGCAGTGCTGGGGAATGAGATGTCAGAATTCAAAAAGCCAAAAGGCTATTATGATCACTCACATCTTAAAGTTTAGTGTAGCCTGATGATGTATATTTTCAATTTTTTCTGCAGTCCTTAGGATACAGGAGTTTGGGAATCCTGGCTCCAATTACTAATTATGACATTCTGCAGGACATCTATTACCACTAACATAACCTGCATGTTTTTTCTCAGAACAAATATGGCAAGGAATTTGTTCCACATTGTGGGATGATTCGAAGCTACATTTCTCCAATTTTGTTGGACATTGGAAATGTTTCCTTTTGACGGCCCCAGTCATCACTGCCCTCCACACGGAAGTGCTGAGAGCCGCAACATTGGTGGTTGATGTGAATGGCAGGCACGTCAATATTGCCCTAAATATGACCCAGAGCTCTTGTTAGCTAGGCTAGATAGTAGCACGACCTGTTCAACATAGCAAGATATCAAGGCAGAATCTTCTTATTTTTACAAAAATTATACACCGAGTTTCCTATATAACATTTCCTTCCCGCAGCTGGAGTTGAAAGAATATACTGTTCCATAATGATTCCTGCTGGGAAGGTTATGAATATTGCATCAGTGGCTGTGCATCAATCCAAATCTCACTGCATGATGAACGCCAGTACAGTAGGGAAGGCAGCTGCAGAAGTGGACACATAGCAGTTTGTCACATCAGTATTTCACTTACCTCGCCCTTCAGCCCTGGCTCTTCGCTCTTCTTCCATTTTTTCTTTTTTAGTTGTTTTATTTTGTGGTTTTTTTTTTTTTTTAACTGAACTGTTCTCTCCAGTTTGTCAAGTTTGAATATGTGATACAAAATTAATGTTTTCTGATGGGTGGTCTTGTACTTTTTTGGCCTGCTGCCAGTTTTATGTTTGTGAAAGATTTAATCAACATTTCATCAAAAAGAAGCCGTGCATCATTTTTGCCTGGCTCCAAAAATAACAGTTCCCTTCCCCATCTGTGATATGCAATAAATATTCATTTTTATCATGCATCCAGAAGTTTTTCAGCAGTACTAGGGACTGAAACAACCTGAAATATTTTCTGATTTGAATATTAAAGAAAAAAATACATTTTACACCAGATATGGCTGTACTTATTTCAGAAAAAAAAAAATATAGGTTTCATGAAGTTTTTTGCAGATCTTTTTTATTCTACAAGGTTTGCAGTGTTCAGTTAAAGTACATTCTTCCTCCTCAGTTCATACAGCATACCTTAGTATCTACCAAAGACAGCTGGTACCCATCTGTGGGTGCACGATGGCATTTACGCTGCTAACTTCACCAGCTCTGTTTTTAGCTGCTTGTTCCCTCCTCGCGTTCCACATATCACACACTGTTCACTTCAAGGATTCCATACTTTCTTTAAATATGTCTCAAATACATCACTTTTAAAAATAATTCCCAACAGTGATGAAATAAATAAGTTTCAGTCCCCCAGTCCCAACACACCAGCACAGACTCGAAGGGGGAAATAAGTCAATTTATGTGTCCACATACTCACACAACCTTATGCAAAAAGGTTAAATAGAGGTGACCCAAATTGAGACATTTGGCCTAAACAACCTCAAACCTGGGGCTTAGAATATCTGAATCTGACACTCTCTTAGGACTACCTCTCTCAGCACTGCACCAGCCAAAGGGGGAAACCTCAGTCAACCGTGGTCAAATGGGTTTGCTCAAGTCCAGCTCTTGTGCAACCTAAACAATTCAGATGTTTTCTCTCAATGAGGAAGAGTCTAAGTCTCTAGGCAAGGTTTATTTAGGCAGCATTTTCATTTCCCTACAATATCTTTGAAATATCATAAATAAGCTTAATATCAATTTTCTTGCAATAAAAAAGAAATATAAAACTATAAAAAGCAAAGCAATGTAAAAAGTGCAATGTATCTTTGTGAAAAGCTACTGACATCTACATTTGCACTATTTCAATATTAACTTGTGAAATTATACACTAACATTTTTACAGTACTTGTTACTACACCTGGAGACCAGAGCCTTAGCAGAGAACAAAATACAAGGCCATTGTAGCTCAGGGAGACCTCTCTGGTAAATGATAGCAAAAAGGGCTACAAACCACCTATTTCAAATCATGAAGAAATCCAACTACCAATGCAATCTACTGAAAGCAGGAAGGATTAGCCAGTGCCTGGGTGTCGCAGGACACTGTGGACAGCACGGGGACTCAATATGCCAAGAGCTGGCCTGCTCTCCTCAGCAAAATTAAGCACCATGTTTTTCCAAACTGGATTGATCTGATACTCAAATCATACTCAGCTGAAGTAGGTTGAAGCTTTTAAGTGTAGTGAAGTGAGAATTTTAATCTCTTAACAGATGAAGACACCAAAATGGGTTCCTGACACATTTAAATGATAGCATTTAGACAAACCCTTTGGGGTTTTGGGTGGGGTTTTTTGTTTGTGTGGTTGTTGTTGGTTTGTTTGTTTGTTTGTTTGTTTTTCAAGGGATAGAAAGAGGAATCTAAAGGAGAAATTAAGAGGACGTCTCCAGTCTTACACAATGTCTCTTTTAGACGCCATTCCCCACCAGCTTCTGCAGGCAGTGTTGTCCCACCAATCTCAGACAAGTATGAAGGGGAAAATAACAAGGAGTCCCAAGTGAGTTTGCATAGTTAACAGCTCTCTTGCTTGAAATTTTCTGCCCACAAACACATGTTAAAAATATATAGTGAGGAGATGACTACATTCCATCTAAGGGACTAAGATTGTACATTTAAAATTTACTACATTTCTACTGGAAAAGGATTGTTCCCTGCTGTCCATTACTAGGAGTTTACCTGCACTAATCATCAAAGGAGCAGTACAGCAGTGACCTCAAAGGTCCTTACAGGAAAAGCCTCCCTACTTTAGGGAAAACCACAACAGAAATCCCAAGCGCTAGAATTAATTGCTTTTTAACTGTGGGTATATGAAATGTTGTTTTTCTTGGAGGCCTTTTTAGAGTAGGCTTAAATGTTAAAATCTTATGAATCTGGGAATAAATACAGTCATCATTAAAACTTTCCAAGATGAGATTCACAGCCTCTTCATACCCACATGCTACAAACACCATACACACTGGTAACAACACTGTCAACCCCAAGAACCTCCAATTCTCCGTGGCCTGTGTGAAAACTTAATGTGAAATCTTAACCTGAGATGCGAACCTCTCTAGAATGTGCTTGAAGTTGGCTACCTTAATGTTGTCATAAAAAAAAAAAAAAAGGTGAAAAAAAGAATATGAAATACTTGCAACAGGCAGAGTGGTCAAGCTACTGCAAGAGGCAGAATTTCTGCATAGAGACTAGAGGTACTTTTATGCACAGTATCAATGTTATTCACCTGACAAAGACACACTTCGTGTTTTTATTTCTTAACATTATGACCTTCAAAAAATATTTACTGCCACTGTCTCTGTAAACTTCAGATTTTGAGCATCTCCCAATCTATTCTCATTGCACAAAAAAGAACCTATCATGTGTGACAGCAAGCACTCAGCATCTGTGCTGAGAGATACAAGCTCAGCTCAGAACTTACTGGAAGGAAACTGGATGCACTCTTCTGGTTGTCACCTCTTCGTGAGAATGGTGTTTCCTGGAGTGAGATTAGAACTTGCAAAACGAGCTTGCTTAATAGCACCATATTTCAAATCCAGAAGGAACTTCTAGGCCTTTGCGTTTGGCATTTGAGATGTTGGCACAGACAACACGTTCCAGAGTAAGCAGTGAAGACAGCTATTACAAAACTTCATTAGTCAAGCCTCAGAGTTACCACAGTCAACTTGAAACCAAGTCACGTACGTGAGATTATAGCATTTGCTGATATACATTTTGCAAACAGATGGCCAATTTAGAAGTAAGATTTGGATTTAGCCTGTTCAAAGCCTCTTCTGCAGCCTCATCCCTTCATGCAAATACTCTGTTATTTGCACAAACTTCCATATTAGCCCAAAGCTGCTTGACTAAAAGCTAGAGTGTCTGCCCATCTTGGGACAGTTATCACTGGGATACATGCACAGATACACACTGCAGTGCAGAAATGCAATCCCAGTACTACACAGTCGCATCTTTGCTAGAAGTAGCAATAGCTGCCTCCACTGAAAAGATCTCCAGTGTGTTGCTTCAACCCATTACATTGCAGGACAAACATTGCTTTGGGCAGAAACAGAAGTACTTAAAAGGAGAAGGAAGAGAGGAAGGAGAGACAACAGAAAAAAAGGGAGCAGATAAAAGAAGGAGGTAATGGGACCAATAACACCACTCCAAATGAGATTGAATTTACAGCTGCTGCAAAACTACAAGCCTCCCGAACTTCTGGGAATTTAATGAGTCCCGCAAGCTCTAAAGACATGGTTGCCAGAAGGAAGAAAGCTGCTCCTCCTGCAGCAGATGCAGCCAGATGTGGGATGAACCTAAATGATAGGTCCCACCGAGCAGTGGGATCTGCTGCAGGGAGTTTCCCCCAGCTGGTGGCACCCAGCTTGGCAAGCTCCAAGGTGCAGCACCGGGTGTAAAGCCTCACCAGCCTCACCGGAGCCTGTGTCCTCCAGCTCTGGGGCAGCAGCCACCCCCAGATCCACTGGCGTGCAGCCCCGGGTATCTTTCCTCCCTCCCCAAGGGGTGCCAAGAAAGGAACTTGAGCTTTTGTATACGTGGTCTCACCATGCAGACATCTCCCAGTCACTGGGAAATCATGTCTTCCTCCACTCAGGGCTCTTATCGCAGAAGAATGGGGAGAAGGCCAAGGAGCCATTTCAGGCATTTCAGCAACAGGAATGAGAACACGATGTTCTCCATACGACCAGAAATAAAACTGAAACCAAAAGGGCTGGTTCTATTTATAGAAGGGGGTCAAAAAGAGATCAACAACTTCACTTTGCCCATTTTTCTGAACTCTCGTTCTTCTTCCTACTCTCCATTGCAGAGCTGCCAGGGGAAACAGGCACGGCCCAGCTCGCTACAGCCGGCCCTTGGGGTCTGCAGGGCGCTGAGTGGCAAAACCAGATCCCTCACCCCAGCCCAGGTCACCCACTGTGGCAGCCCTGCCTAACAGGAGCACTGAAACACACAGGTCTAGGAGCACTTTCCGTGAGGAGGGCCAGCAAGGGCCCAGGTGGGCTTGCCAGGGCCGCTCCATGGCTAGGGGCTGGCCAGCCCTCCAAAGGGTCTGGTGAAGGAGGTCTGTCTGTCCTGCCGGAGCAAAGGTCAGCAGATCCCAGGCACAGAGGTGAGGGCTGTCTGCTTCCTTGCCTTAGTGCGTACAGGAACTCACAGATCCGTTCAGAAGTAACTACAGTGTCATTCTGGGCTGTACCATGGTCATGGGTAGCACAAAACTCAGAGAGCAGAAGATGGAGCTCATCACCTTCTACTAGTAGAAGGCAACTCTCCATTGCCCATTTCCTCACAGTTCATTTGAATTAACTTCCACTGTCTTGAGTCACCTGGAGTGATTTTTTCTGGTTTAGACTCAGCATTCCTGCAGAATCTAGATGTGCAGATTTCATTTCCAGACAATATTTCTGACTGGGAAAAACCCATGAGAGAATTTTTAACTGTTAATTGCTCTCTAGACCCTTCGTTCTGACTAGTCCTTTAGAAACAAATATCCTGCTGCAATGAATCTCAGCTGCAAACTGATCCCAGGAGATCAATATATTGGATCGATTTCAGTTAAGAAACACAACTGTGACACATTGTCTGTGAAAGCGTGACCATCGGTGCTGAATAACACCTTGTTTGATTTGTAGACACATGCATATGTGCAACAAGGAGCACAAGGGGATCTACTCCTTTTGCCCACATACTGCTCCGTGGAAGGTTGTGCCTACCTCCCATGTCATCAGTGACGCAATGAATCACTCTTTAAAAGCCCCCGAGGAGAATTTGTGGAAAAAGCTAACTTGTACTGTCTTCACAAAATAACAATCAGAGTATGCACCTTGCACTTTTAGGCAGAAGACACATGTTTAAAGGCAGTGAATAAGTCATCTTCCGAAGACAAGCTTGAGAAACAAGAACCAGAAATCAGGGCTCCACTGTAGACAATTGTTTTATAGCATAGTGTGATAATCCTTTTTCCTCCTTTTCAGCCTAAACCTCCCTTTGTTCTACTCGTCACATGTTTTTCCTTAGGAAACAACCAGTTTATCTTCTCTCTAATTAACAGTCATCCGCCACAAGCTCTTTTCCCTCAGTGATTTGGAGACAGGGCTGGCTGAACTCAAAGGACTTGTTCTCCACTTGTGTTTAGCACACTTGAGCAAGGGCTTGTGTGCTTGGCAGAGTCTCTGAGTTGTTGTTGCTTCCCCCTTCCTCACCAAATTTTGGTTGTTCTAACAAAAACCATCACTCCGAGGCACCTACCTAAATTTTTTGTGTGACTGGCACTTGTTTGTCCACAATTCTGCAGCTGGGAGCTGTGGCTTCCCTGGCCTGAAGACAACGAAGGGCTTCTCATATTGGGGGGATAGCAAGGCATGGGGCAGCTCATGAGTGAATGCTTTGGCCAGCTGGATAAAACATTGCTTCAGTTCTTCATGTAAAAAAATCACAGGAGGCTCTGCATTTTCTCTCTGAATCCTTTCCTTTTTAATCAGAACTTTAATTTGCCATTCAAATGATACTTCCCATGGGAAAATGCCAGTCTTGTGAAATACCTGTAATCTGATCAAGGAAGGTGAGAGGTAAATTTTGTCTATGCTCAGTTTGACTGAGACACAATGTTTTGTTTCATCGATGCACTCTGAAATAATGTCATAAAGTGTTTAAAGCATTTACCTATCAGCACCTTCTTTCACCCAACACAGGTTTTCTTATAGGTATACCCAACCCCTCAAAAACATAAATGTAAGCTGACGTAACACATTTCTTTTGGAGAAAAACTTTGTGAGCAGAACCATGAGAGAAGCTGTCCCTTCAAAAAGCACCACATATAGGGAAGATGGATGTAGGGAGCAACAAGAAAATATCTTTAAAATTCAAATTGCAGTTAACAGGATGACATCCTTGTGGTAATTACGGCAAGCAAAATGTTACAGTTATTAAGGTGAAGAAATCAGTTTTGACCAAATACTGCCAAGTTCCACTTTGACTTTTCTGAAATAAAATGCTTTTTAAATTCTCTTCCATAAAAAAATCCAATCTTTTGTTCCTTGTTTCAAGTCAGGATAACAGAAAAAAAAATGCTTCTAATGATAACCCTCCCTCACTTTACAGGAATGTAGAGAGGTTCATTAGTATTTGTGAACCATACTAAGTTGATATAATTTATGAGAAAACGAGCACTTTGGATGACACTGAGTAAGATATACATAAGGCTCCAAACTAATTAATGAGGATGAGAGTTTTTGAACACTTATCCCTCCCATGAGAACCATCTGTTGTAGAGTGAGTACGGCACTCCAAGAAAAGTCTATAAAGGTAATTAAATGCTGAACAGTCGTAAGAGGTGTCTGGGTTAAGTTTAAGTTAGGAATTTTAAACCCTGGTATTTTCAATTTTTTCAGCATTTTTTAAAAATCTGTTTTCTAAAGGTTTGTGTTACAGCATCAACTGGTTAAGTTACACAAGGCAGTACACGAATATACTCAATGGAAGACAAACCTTGCACTGAGGAGTTCAGTGTCATGACAAACATGTTAAAACCTCTGATGGGATTAAGGCACCTAAACCCAAGCATGCAGTTCCATTCTAGATGTCCAAGGTACCTGAGACATCCCCATCTCTCTGGAAATCCAACACTTCTATAGCAGCATCCAGGTTTTAGGGACCTGGAGTAATCCCTTTGCAAATACTCTTAACTACCTTGAGCCATTCACAGAGATAGTGGAAGGAGCAAACTTAGGGTTCATTTCCTTGCTCCTTTGTGTGCGTTACCAAGTAATATAGGCAAAGTTAACATCTGTCTGAATTTTGTGTCGTCGCTTCTAACATCTGAGTTTGTACATTGCTACCAGGAAGGAGTTTCTCTCCAGCTGCAAAGTCTTCAGTGCCTGAAGGTGGAGAGAGTGTGGCCCGCTGCCTTTCTGGCTTGTCATTTCTAATGCCACTGCCACCTCAGGTCCCTGATTTCACGAGCAGAAATACTTGTCCGTCACACACCACACCTGCTCGTGCATCAGCTGCTCACCTGACACCTTGTACAAGGGCCCTTTCAAGGCAAGGTGACATCAATCACCATTCATCTCAATATTGTAAGCTGAAACTTTTCAACAGCTGATTCCCAGGTTCAGCCATCTCAGCACTGTGGACTGAACCAAGGACACAGTTGGCTGCCCTAAAGTGTGCTATCCTTGCTCTCAATTAGAGCCCCGGATTACCACCGTACTAAATCACTTCATTCTAAGCATGTGAAGAGTTCTGTTGAACCTGACTGCTGGCTTGCATGGTTGGCAGTAGGCATGGGTTCGTGCATTTCAGTGAACATGAGTTTAAACAATGCCACCAAACAGCTCTGTGACATGAAATAAATCACTTCATCAAAATCCCTGGTTGTTTTCACTAGTGTAAAACTGAGATCTGTCCCACCGGCACGTTTTTAAAAGCACTAGAAAAATGTTTTTATCTGAACGGCAGATAATAGATGAATTCATGCTTAACTTGCTTTATTCCATTTTAGAAAAATTAGTTTAAAAAAACCCTATCATAGCAGCAGAGTAATGATAATTGCAGCTTAATTACCCATAACTGATTCTTTATGCCCTGAAATAATTTATTCTCCTTTTATACTTGTCTCTGATATCCATTAGAGTCATTACAACTGTGAGTCTATAATTACATACTTTGCATTTTAACATTCTATGCCAGTTTGCGCTCCCTTCTTATCTTTCGGTTAATTTCATTACTGAAACATCGAGAGAATTTCCATATGAATTTTCCAGATGTTCTTGTGATTTGATTGGGGGAGGTTAAGGACTTAATGAAGCTCAGCGAGCCAGTTCTTAAGACAGAGCTTCTGTACGTGCACTCAAATCTGGCTCTGCCAGCTGCTCTGTGTAGTCTGCACCATGGTAGGATCCATTGCTAGGATGTCTTCCTCCAGGTTTGGGACTACATTTAAGCATTAGATGGAGGTTAGGACACAGCTAAGTACGCAGGAGAAAGGAAGTTAGATTATGCCTATGTTATGTCTGAAGTTAAACAAATGCTTAAGCCTGTGGTGGGTTTGACAAAGCTCTTGGCAAGGCTCTTCTAGGAGGACCAAGGTCCACTTTCTGCTTCTTGTGGCACCACCCGTAGGAGACACAGGGTTGCCAAAAGCCAGGACCCCTCTTTGTCACAAGTGAGCATTCTCTATGCCATCTACATGCGTGTGCCTAGCACTGGTGAAAAATTTGGTAAAATCATTGCAACAAAACTGAAAAGGAACACATGTATTCCCTCTATGCTCTGCTTCCTCACAGGTCTCGCCTTGCTAGGGGCTTCCTGTCTGAATTGCCAGAGGTTAGTGAGCACCAACATCTGGCCCAGGAAAGTGACTGTGTGGTTTATGCTCTATTGCCTCATCAAACCCGAGAGAAACATTGGTATCTCATGGGGCTAAGATGGTTTAATGGTTGAGGTGACAGATCTCACACTAAAACCTCTGTTTTCTTACTGTTTTTCTGGCTTACTAAAAGCTCCCAAACACATCATTTACTGTCTTCTGTCTTTCAGCTTTGCCTGTGTGTAAAACTAGAGTCTTGCTAACTATACCGACAGGACTCTACCGAAAACTGTCTGAAATCTCCCCATGACAAGAGCCGAGGCAAGCGGCATTTTACAATCCCTTCACTCCAACAGTTATTTCACAGCCAGAAAAGCATTTTTTTCCATGGCTAACATGGTGTGGGCAAATTTGCTTAGGAGATGCAAATATTAAAATAAAATGGAAGTGTGGTAATGCCTTCTAATGGACAAATTACGCTGAACGACAAATATGAGGTTGTATAATAAAAATTTCACACAGAGGGCAAGTAAAATTCGAGCTGTGTACAGCAGTTGGAACAAATTAATCTGACTTTCCCATGCCACATATTTACCCTACAGAACCACACAAGGCTGTGAATGAAGCATTAAAGTGAATTTCCTGCTGTAATTTAACAAAGGAAAAAACCCTGTTATTTCCTCAGCTGGAATGGGCATACATTTATTGAGTCAGGGATTTATTTTCTTAACAAAACACCTCCCTCCCTCCTTCTCTCCCTAGTTTATATTGTTTAGAACAAGAGAGGGAAAAGCCAGAGAGATGAGAAGGAGTAAGAAGGTCAATATTTCTGGAGCAGAGTTTTTACCCTTTATGGGAGCATATGCTACACAGAGCCACAGGATCAGAGAGTGAAAATTAAGTGGCTGCGATTACCTGATGTTCTCCTTTAATTCCCCCAACCAGTAACCTCCACAGCACTCTACGCAGCAATACTAGGGCCTGACGCTGCATTTACACACCTCGCCAAGCAGCAGAAACATCGCAATGTTTTAAAAAACCTCTTAGAAAAAGGAGGTTAAGTCGAAAGAAGACAGCTGTTACCAGCCTTCTCGCCTTTAATGGGTTGGAAATAGGCCAACAGCTGGGTGCTGGAGCTCAGCGGTGAACTTGCTCGTACTGGAAGAGAGCTGCAGCCAGCATTCATAGCTCTTTACAACTGCCTGAAAGGAGGTTGTAGCATGGAGGGGGTTGGTCTCTTCTCCCAAGTAATAAGCGATAGGACAAGAGGAAATGGCCTCAAGTTGTACCAGGGGCGGTTTAGATTGGATATTACAAAAATTTTTTCCACGGAAATGGTTGTTGGGCACTGGAACGGGCTGCCCAGGGAAGTGGTGGAATCACCACCCCTGGAGGTGTTTAAAAGATGCCTAGATGAGGTTCTTAGGGACATGTTTTAGTGGTAGTGTTAGGTTAACGGTTGGACTCAATGATCTTGAGAGTCCCTTCCAACCAACGTGATTTTTTGATTCCATTTTTATAGCTGCTGGGCGCACATGGCTCTTTGAACTTGCACCCCTTACATGCACGAAAATAAGCTGGCAGGCAAGGGACACCCCTCTCGTGCAGCTGAAATCCTGGCCACGAGGCAGGATCATCACGTGGCAAGACAGGTCTTCTCACAGTTAGGCACCCAGGATTGCTTCCCTGCTGGACTGCTCGGCATTTCAGGGCAAAGAAAGAGCCAGCAGCAGGTAAACCGGGCTGGTCACGACAAGCGCTTACAGAACACAGCACAAGCAACACGGCACAACCCAGGGCTGATACTATTTCAGTGATGCTGGAGGAAAAGTAAAACAGCTTTCGGCTGAGATGCTGGAGCTCAACAGGAGGGTAACAGGCCACCGGACACCGGTGAGAATGCATTTGAACTATTATTAGCAACTTTGTTGCCTTGGACCATTTTGATACAGCAGAGCTCTGTGTTGAATGCAGTCCTCTCTGCGCCCTAGGCTCTTTTCTTGCATTTTCTCCAACAACTTCAGTTTCTTTTTAGCAATATTAGCCTTCATCCCAGACCAGGGCATGGATACAAGCCGAAGAACTAAAGCTCTCTGCGTGAGAGGCAGCAGCCCACAAAAACTAGACTTTCCTCCTTTCATATAAGGTCCTACACAATCCTAATGCTCTAGCATGTGTGTTTTCAGCAAAGTAATCCCCCTAAAAGGGCTGCCTCTTGTACCTTTTGTAATTTGCAGTTAACTTTAATCTCATGGGTAAGTGTACTTTTCATTACTAATATTTAGCTTCCATATTTAAAAGCTTTTTTTAAAAAAATGTTTCTAATGCTCCCTTTGATGTTTCAGTCATTTCTTTCTCTGGTTTGACTACTGCAGTTCTTCATTTTGAAGACGCATGTTCTTTTGCTGCACAATTCGTTCTCGCCTGTGTACATCCCACCTCCCCTCATGGGGTACAAATTTGGGCCCATCTTACCACTGCTACCTACACAAGCCCCACAGAGGAGTGAGATCTGTTGCTCAGTTTCCAGTGCTCCAATTCTTTATTTCCCGCTGTAAATCACTGCAATTGTGTCTTTTCTTCACCAGAGCGTGAAGGTTTTGCATGTTCTCTATGGCCTCAGCTTGCACCCGCTGTGAAGCTCACACCTGGGGTTCCTGCTTTCAGTTACTTACTGTAATGGGCAACAGCTCATATCTGTCACAGAATCACAGAAAGTTAGGGATTGGAAGGGACTTCGAAAGATCATCTAGTCCAATCCCCCTGCCGGAGCAGGAACACCTAGGTGAGGTTACACAAGAAGGCGTCCAGGCAGGTTTTGAATGTCTCCAGAGAAGGAGACTCCACAACCTCCCTGGGCAGCCTGTTCCAGTGCTCCGTGACCCTCACTGAGAAGAAGTTTCTTCTCAAGTTTAAGTGGAACCTCTTGTGTTCCAGCTTGAACCCATTACCCCTTGTCTTACTGTTGGTTGTCACCAAGAAGAGCCTGGCTCCATCCTCTTGACACTTACCCTTTATATATTTAAATATTTATAAATATATGTTTATATATTTATAAACACTAACTAATCTGTCTTCACGACTAGCTAAGGTGCTTGACTAAGCTAAATATGTTTAACTGAGGGAAGACTTCAAGAGGTCAAGAATGACAGAAGAAAACCAGCAGCTCCAGAGCAGCAACTGGAGTGAGCCGGCAGGAGCCTGGCCAGCAGGTGGCTGCTCCTGCTAGTTTCTCAAGCTCAGTATCTCCACTTGCAGAAGCAGAAAGGCTGTGGGGCTCAAGGATTTCAGATACCTTTGTCCATAGGAAGCGAGTGAAGCCCTGAAACATTTTTTCAACTCGCGTCACATCCCACGCCTTCTGCGGATGAAAGCGCGAGGAAAGGCAGGAGCCGGGGAACACAGACTTCCTCCTCCTCTCGCAGAGACCAGCCTTGTCGAAAGGAAACGTCTGCTGCTTATCTCCTCTGCAGAAAACAGGCACAGCCCACGGCGGAAAAACATGGGCAAAGGCCAACAAGAACCCCGAACAGCAGCTTTGTATCAAATCTGCTTGGTACTCATGGGCTTATGACTTGGAAAGCCTTGAGTTTTTTGGAGTCGTGCTTTTATGTCGTGCAAGAATCTGGGCTGAGGATTCCTGTTTAATGTGCTCTTTTGGTAACAGGTGATGCCAGCTTGCAAAAATCACACGCCCCAAAGCGGCGTGGCGGGAGGGCACGTTCACAAAGCAGCCGGGCTCTCCTTTGTGCAACTTCTTCTTTCCCAACCCCCAGGCACTCACTAACGTTTCTAAGTTTTTTTGTTGTTGTTTTTTTTCTTTAAAAGGAACACTGTAATTCTCGAAAGAGCAACTGCACCACGAGATAGGGCTTTAAGGAAAAAAATAAAACAAAACCAAAAATCGCCCTCAAAAGCCCACATTTATTGTCAAAGTCTCTAAAAATTATGAGATTTGACAATAAGGCTTTTGTTCTTAGGATACATGCAACTAGGCAACATGCAGCTTGATTTCTGCAGCCAGTAGATACTCAAAATACTTTCCACATACAATAGGTGTCAATTTGACTTTATTTAAGGAAAAACGGGGAAAAAACAGTAATTTCCATAATACACAGAAGACAAGTTAGATAGCACTGCAAAAAAAAGCTGAGTGTTTTACTTGTCACCAGTCTGCTTTGCAGCTCTACGATTAGTAATTTTAATGCAGTTTGTCATTTTGTATTATTGTTTAGCATCTTTATAATCAGCAGAGTTTGGGGTTATAAATCACAAAAAGTGTACTACTACTACTATGAAAAACTAAAAAACCCACAAAAATCACTTTCAAATAAACCATAAATATGTGATGCACATTAGTGTAACAAAACCATTTTTGTAAACATTTTCTCCAACATAACATGTGCATAAGATAAAAAATAAAAACACTGCAGTCATACAAGTTAGGGTTACTTTGACTTAAAGATACAGAAAATTATTACTTATTAAAGCTTAAAACTAAACCTAGGAGCTTTTCCTTTCTTCTTTGCTTACAAAAGCACTGTTTGAAGAGTTCGATGTGTACATAGTGGTTTTGTAATACTGTTTTTACCTTGCCGTGCTGGCGCTTCTGTGGAGGCAGAAGCTGCCAGGCGGGCAGCCCCACCGAAGGAAGGAGATTGTCCTTCCCCCCTGGAGCCTCCAAACTTCAACAGCACGTATCCGTGACCTGGGCATCCCTACCGTACTGGAGCGTCTTCCTCTAGGTGAGTAGCATCAGCTTTCAAGGACTAGATTAAATTTTGACCACATAGCGCTGGAAGATTTATAAAATCACGCAGACTGACATTCGATCGAATCAGCTTCGGCAAACTACACTACAGGGCAGCTGTGTGATTACACCCACGTCTACCATCACGTCGCATTTCTGAGTCCCCTTGAGTTCATTATAGTACAAAAGGTTGATTGTTCTTCCGGCTGACCGCACCGGGCCTGAAAAGAACACATCCTTCACCTTCAACGCTATCCAAAAGTCATACAATTAAAAAAAGAAAAAAATAGTTCTAGATATTCCTCCGCCAGCAAATGTAAGGCTTTCTCGAGTTTTATTTCTTTTTTTGGGGGGGGTGGGGGCTGGGGTATGTGTGCAGGCGTGTGCGCTGGTGGGACATGTTTACCGCTCACTTTTCAACCCTCGACGACGTTCGAAGGAGAGTCTTCAGCAGCAACGCCGGCTGGGGTGGAAGGATTTACAGCAGTCAGGTTTGAACACCGAAAGAAGCGTCTGTCGAGTCTGAGCTTTGCACACTCGGTGCTCTTGGCTCTGAATTGGTTGTGTGACCAGTCGCTCGAGCCACCGGCTTGACCGAAGAAAATGTGTGTTTAAAAAGCCCTACCTGTCATGCCATGAAGGAAAGTTAACCGCAGCAGAAGACAAAGCCCATGAAACACTGAGAGCCTGTTCACTGAATGAACAGCTTAAGGCAGCTGTCAACAAAGTACCCCACCAAAGGAATTTAAAAAAAAAAGTGAAAACCAAAAGGAAAATGGCTGAATCGTGACACTGTGCATAATTACAACACCAACAGATTATTACACACTCAAGGTTTCTCAAGTAATGAACATGTAGCCATTAAACAAATTATTACTCTCAAGACATTTATTACAAATGTCAGAACTTATTCATAAAATAAAACTGACTTAAAAAAAAAAAAAAAAAGAAAGAAAAAAAGCCAGAGCTGGGATCTTACATCTAAACACAGGTATATGCTGTTTTTATGAATAAGCAGTATTAACTACATTCTTAAAAGAGTTTTAGTGCATTGCATTCTTAAAAAAGAAAAACATCACCGCCCCAAAATGGTTCCTACAACATTTAACAGTTTATAGAACTAGCCTAGTTATTTTAACCTGCCTGTTACTAAGCCCACGTGTTAGAAGAGTGAAACCTCTGGTTTTAGGCTAAATTCAGACTTCTACCAAGGATGAAACTGGTTTAAAAAAATGCTTGCTTTATCAAATTGTGTAAGCAAATTACATTAATCAGTGTCTCACTGCCATACCGCTGCCACTATTGCCCCACCGGACCACTCTCTCCTCCTGCTGAAACGTACTACGCAATAACAGTCAGAAACCTTTCAATCTGGTAGTTTTGGTATTAAGATTAAATTAGACATTAATGGTTTTCATCTAAAAACGTATAAACTAAACCACCTCTTTTATTTTATGCATTAAAAACAATGAGGTAGGCACAAAAAATAAACATATGTAGTTTGGATTTTATTTCTCTCTTTTTATTTTTTTTTAGTTCTGCAAGTGCAGACTGTGGTAAAACTGTTGTTGCACTTCTAGGTTTAAACAAAAATTAAACCTTTAACTGAGGCAGTGCTAATACTGTGACATAACCAAGTTCTGGCCTAACACAGAATCATTATAGAAAATGAATTTTTTTTACTTTTGTTTTCCTTTTTTCTTTTTTTTTTTCTTTTTTTCTTTTTTATCATCTGCACATGTTTCAGGCAACACCTGGTACACAGAAAATGACTAAAGTTATTGGCCAGGCCAAAATAAAACTGCAGAAACAAAAAACTCAAGAATTCCACCCCAAGCCCCTTCCCACCCTCCCTGTCCCTAAGAAGAAGTTATCCTAGTCACTGCGTCTTTCACATTTTATAAATATTAACTTCTTAAAACCTGCACCTTCCTCTTTGTCCACATATTGTCACATTACAAAAAAGAAATGTCAATTAAATACATTGTTAACATTACTAGACTAGATCTGCCCTCTGTTTCAGCCAGCCTGACTCTCTACGCCACTTCTCACCTTCTCTTGCCTGCCTCCTCTCCACTCCACAGCATGTTCATGGTAAGTCTGAGTTTTTTCTCCTTTTTTTTCCCCCTCCTCTGTTTTACCACTAACAAACAGAGCCCTTCAAAGCCTAGGAATCCTGGAGCTGAAGGGAAAAGAAGACCTGTAGCTTTCTAGCATGATCCCAAATCTCAAAGACATCGTAGCACCTGATGGCAATATCTTTACAGCACCAGCTGCGTCGCAGCCTCGGTTGAAAAACAAAAAGAAACCTAACACCAGTGATGCCTGCACACACATTTACACAGAGTGCTGCATTAGTGCAGGTCTGTACTCCAGTTGAAAATAATTCCGAGTTATGAAGATCTCAGACTCTGGATGTCAGCAATTCCTCGCCAAATCCCACCGCTTCTACCAGCTCAGAAGAGAAGTCCTGCCAAGTGTCATGAAATAGACTTGACTGCTTCCACCCGACCGTACGGAGGCAAAGAAAACCTGAGAAGAAAAGAGATGGGTAAATTCAACAGGTCGGACTGCAGAGGCTTGAGTTTGCCTTCACTGCCCCTGATATTCAAGGTGTAATTGCAGTGCTGTGCTGGGAACAGCTGGGATGGAGTTGACTTTCTTCAGAGCAGCTGGGCTTTGTGGCTAAAACCAGTGTCATTGCTGCACCAGCATTGTGGCTACTGCTGCACAACACTTGCACAGCACCAAGGCATCCTCTCAACCCCCAGCGGCCACTGGGCTGGGGATGGGCAAGAGGCTGGGAGGGGACAACGCCAGGACAGCAGACCCAAACTGACCAAAGGGACATCCCATAACCTCTAACACCGTGCTCAGCAATAAACATCTAGTTGAAGACGTCCCTGCTCATTGCAGGGGGGTTGGACTAGATGACCTTCGAAGGTCCCTTCCAACCCAAACTGTCCTATGAATAAACACTCAGGGAAAGGGAGGAGGTGGGGAAACATCGTGGTGGTGGCATTTGTCTTCCCAACCAAGTGCTGGAGAAGCAGCAGGATACCTGCCTGCCAATGGGAGGTTGTGAATTAATTCTTTATTTTGTGTGCGATGCTTTTGCTGTCCTTATTGAACTGTCTTTATCTTCATTCATGAGTCTTTTTGCCTTCCTTCTTTCTTGTCCCCATCCCACAAGAGAGGGGAGTGAGTGAGAGCCTGGGTAGGTGTTTGGCTGCTGCTCAGGGTCAAGCCACTCCCAGTGTCCAGGTAGAGCACAGGTTTATCATTTTGGCAACAAACTGGGAAGCAGGGGAATTGTACCTTGTCATTGCGTTCACATAAGAACTTGAGTCTTTGTGCCCTTTTGTGCATGAACACACCGTCCAAGTGTCCAGTTTCCACCGACCGTATTTCGATTGCTTTTTCTCCCCAGCCCATGATCTGGTTGGATCGGATGTACGCTTTGGAAAGAAAACACGGCACACAGCCCGTTAGGACAGGTAGAGGGCAACATGGAAGAACCGAAAAAACAGAGGCATATACGACGCACTCTGGTTAAAAATGACGTGCATGTACTTATTATAACATGTTCAGAGTGCTATTTCTGTCTTCAGCATCTTCACGGAGCCTAAAAATACCTTTTTTATTTTAATTTCCCCGTGGGTTTTCCATGTTAGTAATATACGTCTTGCCTGAGCATTCATGACACAATGGGAACCTTCCAACCTTCAATTAAATGGAAGGAACATCAAGTTTTTACAAAGGCTTTTTCTGTCAAGTTTGGCAAAGGGACAGGCTAATTAGGTGTTGACAACGAGAAAGCAGAACCCAAGGTTTAAATAGACTAAAACCATCCACTCTGGTATGTCCCCAGCACCAGCTCTGTGTCTTACAGTGTTATTCTCCCTCCTTGAAGGAATAATCTGTCAGCAAAAACAGAGAAAGGAGAGACGGAAACGGAAAACTAGAAAAAAAAAAATAAGGTAGCCTCCTTTTATAGGGGTAGTATTTCAAAAACCTATTCTCCTTCTTGAGAAAGCTAATTGGTCTGAAAACTATTCTGTGTATCTTAAAAGAGGTTCATATTAAGCTCTCCAAGTGGAAATACTATCATTTGTCATACTGCTTTCCTTTGTGCACAAATAAAGCAAAAAAATCAAGCATTTTTACTTCAGAGTGTCACTGGGGGAAACAGATTCGTAGCAGCATGAGGAAAAAAATATGTTCTTGATAGTGGTAAAAGATCAAGTACAGGAGAAAGTCACCAGCATTGTGAAGAGGTATATTCAAAAGTGATTTGATGGATAGTCTTAGGAACGCTGCCAAAAATAACATATGGGAACTTAATGAAGAAAAAGCTGTTGCCTCTGATTTGCATGCATACTTAACAAAAAAATAAAAAGAACAACAACAGCTCTTAGCAAGCAGAATTAAAAAATGTTTAATTCTGCAGTACTTATAGATTTTTCCTCATATTAATTATCAGTGAAATTAAATCAAATTATCTATTACAGTACACCTATAACATCGCATATAGCATCATCGTGGAAAGATATTTCTTTTTAAATACATCACTAGTGGTAACTGGGCCAAATAGCTTCTAAAAATTGTCAGATGAGATATTCAGATGGTGTCAGCTGCCTCAGTGCCATTTACTTGACAGGCACTCCAGTCCCCAAAGGAGGTACAATTTGCCAGTTGATAAATTCTGCTGGCTTTTAGATCTAGACAAGATTTAATCACCATGGGAGCAAACATGATGTGCATGAAACTTCTTTGAATTTCCTCCTCTGTTATTGTTCGCGTTGCTCCAACAGCTATCAGCAGTCGTCTCCCAATACGTGCATCTGTTCCGAAGCACGTAAAACTCAATTTGTTTGCCCAACAAAATGAAGGTGTGACCGCAGCCCATGCTCCACTCGGCGCTGAAATATGGCAGCACAGGTGGTAAAAGGGATCCTGGTGTGGACTTGTGTCAGTGACAAACCTGAGCCCATTTTACTGTACTCCTTGCTCCCGCTCTCAAATCTACCTTATTTTGAACTGGAGAGATGTGGGATAATTATCACGCTAGGATAGATGAGCAATCCGCAGGCGAATTAAAGTAAACACATCAAATCAGATACACAGACTGTTATCTAAATAGAATTACCCGTAATAATATCTTGCTCATCTGCCACCTTACGTGTCTTTATACGGAAAGGTTTCCATAATTCGTGGTTGTCTATCAAAAATCCTTCAGCAGCCTACAGAGACCCTGGTGAGTTTTTCATTCCTGAACTCTACAGCTTGCTTGTTTGGATTTTGTTCTTAAAAACTCAGCACAAAACAGATCCATATGATTACTCTCCACTTTGTGCAGCTGTTTTCCAGGAATACTACAACATCGCTGCTTCTGAATCTGAAGTCAAACCCAATGCCCCTTCCTTCTGCCCACGTGCACACACTCATGCTCCCCAATGGCACGTTGCGTATGATTTGCCAGAGGCACCTACCAACTGAGGTTGGCATTTCTCCCCACTGCAAAACCACATCCTTGGTTATCCTTCCGTACGTGTTGACGTAAACTCCTTCATCCTCGTAGCAGACCAGTAGCTCCATCCCATCCGTGTTCGGGAGAATGATGATTGCGTGAGGCTGGATACTGCTCTGGATCTACAGGGACAGAAGAGAAGAGGAAGCCTTTTGTTTTGATGCCCCAGAGCCTGTGCTGGGAGAAAGGGCTGGGTAATTTTTGATTTTGGCTGACAACAGATGAGGGATTCACTCATTTTAGAAGTGCTAGCTCTGCTCTTCCCCAGGCTAGATACCCTATGCAGTGACAGCAAAGACCTGGAAACCCTTGGGGCACAAATCCTCTCATCTTCATCTAAACACAGGAAAGCTGAATTCCTCTGTAGAGGTGCACGTTTCTTTCCAGGGGAAGAAAGGGAGCCGGGGGCAAGCAGCCCAGATGCAGACCTCAGACCTCTGCACTGCAGTGAATAGTGCTTGAGGAGGTGCATCACACACTGTAGACCCACCTGACACCTCTGTGTACAATGAACAACAGGAAACCTTGGTAGCTAAGGCCACCTGGCCTGTGACAACCCGGTTGTACCTCATATCAGTGGGCTGTCGTGTCATTTGTACCGCCACCTTCCCTGCAGCCTCTGCCAGGCATATTTGTAACACACTCGGCCATTCAGCTGCTACCCCTGAACCAGTCACGTTGGCCCATGTCAGCCCTGAGTGGGCAGTTCCCAACCACGGAGACATACTGATCGTGAGGAGAGGACAGAGAGCGAGGCACAAGCCCCTAAAGCACAGGTGGCCACACCTGCTCGGACCTCTCCACCCAATTTACAGCTGCCAGCATCTGGTGGTGATCCACAGAGACAGCCTGACAAGTTGGTCATCTGAGGCAAGGAAGAGGGTGGGGAAAAACCAGAAAGAAAGAAAAAACCCAACGCCAGCAGCAGCTCTTACATGTGTTGGTAGATAAATATCATAGACTGATCCTGAATCCACATCAACGGCATGGAATCCAGCGCAGGAGCCATAGATCACTTTTAGTCTCTGACCCTCTTCTACAGTTAGATCCACCAGCAATGGCTTATGTACCAATTCTCCAAACGACTGTAAGACAACCACCAGTGAGATTTACTTTACTGCTTAGAACCAGTGGGGTTTACAAAAACATGTTCTAATGCACATATTATGGGTTTATTCATCCCACATCCCTCTGGCCCCCACCCACCAGACCAGCCAGACTAACGCGTCTCTCATGGACAAGGACAGATAACTCTGCAATCCGCTGCATTTCAATCACGTAATATTGTAAGTGATTTTCTGTGGAGTTTACTTTAGTTGGTCTGTTTGTTTTTTAGTAAACACTGTTTTCCCCAAAGTTCAGGGCAATTTGACACTCCCATAGTGTTTACTTCAGCCTGTACAACTGACACTGTCTGCACATCAGTCTGGTAATTATACCAAGCCAGTTAACTTCATTCGTGCTGCATTCAAAAACATAACAATGCTGAGTATCACTTAATGACTTTTTCTGCTCAGATGAAGACGTTTAGGTTCAGTTCACTTCTCTCTGCCTCATGTTTTATTTATAGAGAGATGAAACAAACAGTTTTGATATTGTGTCATTTTGATTATTAGTTTATGCTCAGTTACAATTTAGAACTTTTAACTATACTGCCTCTTAAGAGCTAAACAAGCTCTTAAAATATAATATGAAGGTCATGGCAGATTTACCAAAGAACTTGTAAGATGGCCATGATAAAATGTCAGAGCATTTTGGTAAAAGGGGTAACTGCAAGTGGATACGTGAAAACCCTACATATGGCTGAAATATACTGTTACCTTAAAGGCCATAAATTTATGGTATGGCTTTGGTGCCCATGCATAGACTTCCACAGAACTCTTCAATGCAATTACCAAGAACTTGATTCTTTCATATTTTACTGAAATTAAAGCAAAACAAACAAACAAACAAAAATTCATCAGTAATTCCAAATTCATTCCAGTTACTTCAGGAAAGTAGAAAATGACAATATTTCTCCATACTTACATACATTTGGAGATTTCTAGTAACACTGTATTTTAGGATTGATAATTCTGTGTAAAGTATTTTGACACATTTATGCCACAAAAATCATTACTCTTTTCAGTAACTGAACCCATCACCAAATCTTGAATTATCTAGTTGGTACATATTTATTTACACTTATTTTTTTCCACACTAGACAGTGCTTACTCATCAAGACAAGAAAATTGGTTTTCAGACAGCGACATTTCCAATAACAGAAGCCTATGACCGTGGCAGAGTGAACTGGCAGTTCCAGTCACAGCACTGACTGGTATTTTGAACTGATGGCAAAATTCTCCAGGGCAAAGGAGGGAACAAAAGGAACTGAAAAGTTAAAAAACAAGTCCATTTCAAAAGCAAAGGCAAGTTTGGTAGAAGAGCACTTTTCTTTGTCCCTAAAGCCTGAGAGAAGTCATTTGAAAAAACAAAAAACACACACACACAAAAAACCCACAAACAAACAAAACCTAACAAAAACAAACAAACGAATGAAACCAAACGGAATTTACCAGAAACAAAGCGTCATGACAAAGCTGATCCACAAATTATTGAATATATCTCTGTTCCCACATTCAAACAGCTTGCTAAATTAACCATCGAAAAAGCTCTGTTCGCTACTTCTGTTTTCAAGAGGGGACCAATAACGTCTAGAAATGGCCATTCAAGAAATGTTGCTGGATCTGCACTTCCAGCTGCCGTCTGGATTTGGGAAGGAACAGATCATGGGGACTTCCAGTTGCTGAGGTTTGTTAACCTCTTTTCAGCACTCTTTTTGGAGGAGAAGAAAAAAAATAGGATCATTTGGATGACATCGAGAAACCTCAGGAGGTTTCTGTTACATCTTCAAGTTTTAGGGGAATATGACAGTTTTCCAAAGCAATGAGTAATTCTGTGCACCTTCACCTTCTGCCATTGTATCTCCCAACCAAAACTGATTTTGAAACATGGCAGGAGTGAAAAATTTCAGACTTGTGAGAAGAAAACTTATTTAATAAATGCTATTTTAATGCCTTTTAGATAGCTTACCACTGTACAAGCCTGCAGTTGTTGTCTCTTGGCAGGTAACAGGGAGACAAAGCTACTACTTGCTCCCTTTTTACTCTGCAGGGAAGCAAGACTAGTGAACTGTAAGTGTTAAAGGACTTGACATTTTTTCGACAGACCAAAAGAAGTCTCTCAACCTCCACAGCTGTACCAACTGAAAAACAGAGCTTTTGTTCAGTCTTGTCTAGCTTACAAAACTGCTCGGAATTTTTTCTTGGGGAAGAGGGGTTGTTGAACAAAACCACCTTATCCGTGAAAGGGGACCTTTGACAATCCACATTCTTTGCTCTGGGTGCTATCTGGGAATTCACCCAAATCTTAAGTTTCAAAAGAGCAATGTATCATTTAGAGGAGCCAAAAAATTGCCTGAAGCAACCCAAATCCATAAATACCACTTCACCCTAACATCTGAGACCCCTGGAAGCGACCAGTGCCAGCTGCCTCGGTGGCAGCCTCCCTAGCGTGAGCCCAACTCTTGGCAGAGCTCATCCCTTCTTGGGAACTAAAGCACAGCTGTCAAAGAGGTCTCTCACTACCTGAAGAAGTCATCTGCAGTTCAGAGGGAAGTTCAGTGCCAGGCTGCAGCCCAGAGTAACAAGCCCCCCTTCATCTGGAGGAGAATGCTCTTTGTTTCACGCGCTTCCCTGCTGGAAAGCCTTCTTGCAATAGCTGTTACTGTATTGTTAACAGGCCACTTCATTACACTGCTGACGTCCTGGGGTATGATACCAGAGAAATACATTCTTTATTGGGTTTGGGGTCAAGTTCCTGGTTCAGCAGTCACTTACTGCCATCGTTATTGATTACGGCCCACAAGTAGGTTATTTCCAAGAGCACACACATGACAGGAGGAGACTGAGCTCAGCCCGATTGCTGCTGCTCCACATTGAGTGAGACAGCTGGAAAGGAACTGAGCTGGCTCTTAGGAGGAAATTAAATCAAAGGCAACATCCAGGGCCTGTTAAGATGCATCATGAGACTGAAGCAGGAGAAAGAGCTCTTGGTTCATATCCCCACCTGCAGGGCAGCTGGCTCACTGCATACTCTGCCGATTGAATGCTACGTGTCTTCCAACAGTTTTGGTGGAAGTTTCTACAGCCAAATCATTTTAAAGGACTTAAAGCCACTCAAAAGGCACCTGCCTAGTGAAAACACATTTCACCCCATAAATATACTGCAGTGGATCTGAAACGGCATTAGGAAATTTCATAAGCTAAGGGGAATCAATGAGTCATCTTGAAGTCAAACATATGCTTCTGTTCCCAGATGCTCCTCAAAGCTCGTGCACTAGCTGGGTTTGCTTTCTCCTCCCACTCTCTCTTTTTTTTTTCCCCCCACTCTTTAAAATCTACATTAAAATGGAGACTTTTCTTCACTCCATTCCATCATGTGATTTCATCACAGTAAAAGATCAGGAAAACATGTTAGTAGAACAGCTGTTGGTTGACTAGAGTCCCTTTGTCACCTAAAGGGTCTAACAGAGGCAGAGAAAGGCTACCAGCCTTCACTGTCCACATTAGCTCTCTCCTGGAAGTTGCATCCGCCACGGGAAGGAGACAGATGGGGATTTGCACCCGCTCCAGTTCACAGCCCAGCATCCCACCGCAAAACCTCTCCCAATATTCAGTTTAACCCGGTACCTTGTCACCTATTCTGGCGCTTTGCCAGAGACGTTTGCCCTGGGGGATAGGGAATATAGCTAGAAATAAAACCTAATCTTAAACCCAGCAGCTACATGCACCGCAGTTCCCTCCCTCGACCAGCTTTTACCCCGACAATTTGATTATCGTATTCACTACTCACCAACTTTATAGTGCACGCAGCCTTCCAGGTCGCCCACCGTTGTCCAGCCCTGTTTCTTTTCTACTTCAGGGTCGTTGTGAAGGATTTTATTTCTTAACCACGACAAATAGTAAACTCGCAACTTGTTCTTCTTACCTGGCCGCAAAATGAAAAAGTTTGGTTTATCTCCATAGGAAGATAAGTGCAAAAAAACTCTGCCCAAGCAAACAGAAAGGCCGGCAGAGCAAATCAAAGTAACAATGAAGGAAAAACTGCTGCAACCACAGAGATCTCCCTCAGTTTTTATGCCCACAACAGCTTTTCTCTAGACTCCACCCAAACACGTGCTTTCCTGATAATCGATGACAGAGACTCATGGTAATACCACATGAACATAAGCTAAAGGGAACAGCTCTTTGGTTTTCTGGTTTTTAGGACGCAAACAACTTTTATTAGAAAAGGGTTATACTCCACAACAAAAGCACTAAGATTAAAAAAAAAAAAAAAAGTCTGAGTCAGAACAGCTCTTCTTCACACAATATCATAGGAGAGCAGCAGGATGGAATTTGAGGCCTGAGAGTAGGACTAGTTTGAAAGGAGGAAGCGCAACTGAAGAAGAATATGGTGATGAAGTGTATTTTACAAATTCTTCCCAGTTAGGAACCAGGACATTTCCATCCCTTACATCATCCTCGGACATACAAACTCATCAAGTTTTATTAAGATTGTTCATTATTCCTCTGGAAGAAAAGCACACCTAACAACAGCACTAAACAATTTCATTACTGAAACACTTTACAGCAGTTCTGTTTTAAGGAAAAATGTACAATATCTGAAATTGCAGTGAGAGAATTTCACACAGCCCATGCAAACTTTATTCACTTGCTAAAAGCTGACGACTGCTCTGTCAGTAGCCCTAACCTCATGCTGCACGGGGTGTCATACTTATCAGGCTGCACACAGAAACTGCAAGAGGTGTTTCTTCTCCACAGGTGAGAGAATCTACTTGCCCAGGCTGCCTTATCTTCATCTGCCATGGTCATCAAAATACAGCTCAGACTCTAACTCTCAATATGAGAAGGCCTCCTTGAATGTGGAACAAGGTTCATAATAAACTTTATCAGTGATTCTTTAATAACTAATGGCCCACAAAGCATTTGCTGAACTAGTAAAAAGGTGACCCTGATGAAAATACTCAAGGCTTGCATTCTCCTTCCTCCCTGCTTTGCTGCCCGAAGCCATCACAGTCCCTCAGATGAAACTGGAGGTAAAGTAGAGAGATGGGCACTGCTTTAACTAGGAGCCATTTAATAAGGGTCCAGGAGGTCTCCGCACACGGAAAGGGAATACAAGATGCTCTCAGGGACCCCACTTGTCAGTGCAGTAGCTCCATGCTAGTGCTTCGCCAGCCACAATGAGGAAGGCGTGTGACTGTGGACAATGTTTCCCGGGCGTTGGAGTTGACAGGAGACATCTGACAGTGCTGCAGTCAGTGCTGGGCTGGCCAAGTGACACGGTACTGGTCTACACTGAAGAAAGCTGGGATCTGTCAGAATGGTCCACCTGACAGCCTGCTGGCCAGATCCACCTATAGGGTTTAGCTAATGTCTTTAATTTGTCTATTAAGTTTTCACATGATGCATACCGATGGATCAGTTTGTGGATGGTTGCTCATTTCAGAAAAGGGTGTACAGGCACTGTCTTTTGTTTACCCCTACTACAGATTTGGCAGTAAGTGAGCACCCTGATTTACTGCCTGACTTCGTATTTATTAAGCCAAGTTTCATAAAGGGATAAAAGCCCCACCACTGCCATGGCTCGGTAAGATTTGGAAAAGGGACTGGAGCAGAAGTCACACATTTGACCAAGAAAAGGTCCTCCCATGAAAATACTGCAAACAATAGCCACAAGGGGTCTTTTAAAAACACTGAAATAGGGAACACAGTCCACACTAGAAGGTTCTGGGTGAAGAAGAGCTCAGAGGGCACAGGAGAGCTGGAAGTCAGTACAATGCACCAAATGTTTTTAAAATCACCACAAGTCCCCGTGCACCGGGAGACAAATTCTCTCTCAGATATTTCCATGGCTTCAGCTTCCCCAGTAGCTTAGTCGAACTTGAAGGGTCAGAACAAACATTACACATGGGAATTTCCCAGCATGTGGCTAATTATATTTTTTTTTCTTGTGGTTCACATGATGAGCACCAGGGTATTTCTCTCCAATCAGAAACATTTTTCAAAACAACAGAGAAATATCTCAAGTGTGTTCCCATTGTGTTTTAGTGTCTAGACCACAAGGAAAGTCACAAGACAGGAAATTCCTCTGCCTTTCAGCGGCCTAACATGAAAAGAGCAGGACTGGTTAGTTATATAAACATGGCTATGTGTGTATTTCAACAAGTTATGCTGCTCTTAATGTTCATATTGGGAGTGGGAGTATTAGATCCTTCTCCTTGTATATCTCCACCAGTCAGTTTAAAAAGCTCCCAAAAATCTGGCCTTTTTTTTTTTTTTGGTCTAATTGTTATGGCCGTGAAATAAGAAAGAAAACTCTGCTCCAGCTACCAAACGAACTGATCAGCCAGTGACTTCTATGAGAACTCCCAGCTCTGGTTCTCCCACAGACACCGTTTCAAATGCAAAGTCCCTTTACCTATATTGAGTTTTTTGTTTTTATTGTCGCTGTGGTTTTTAATTATTAAGCAGGCAGATTCCAACCAGTTCTTCTGCTTTGTCATCCCTTCCTACCTTCCCAAGCGGCACCATCAGCAAGTTGGGATGGCAAAACCCTCAGGGAGCCACATGTGGAACGTGTTCTGTACGCACGTCGTCGCTCTCTCTTCCAGTGTTCTTATGGCTCTCGGCATGCTATCACCTGAGCAGCCAAAACTATGTTTTTGCCTCTCAACAGAATGAAGAACCAATTAACTCCTCTGCTTTGACCTGCAAAGCCTTCTTGTACCAGCTGTAGCAGCTCAGTATCTCAGTTTTATATTTGAGATATACACTGGGGGAAGAATTCACTTCAGTCTTCCAGACTCAAAAGAATGTATATTATAAGCAATTTCAGGTGACAATCCCCCCCAAATCCTAATGCACTGCAATTTCTTTGCACAATGTGGTGACACTTCTCAAACCTCGCCACTGTCAGCACATCACCACTCAAAAAAGCTGAGGGAACGTACAGCCGAGAGCGCCGTATGGAGCTGAACAACGCTCCCAGCAGAGCAGCAGCAGTCCTGGCACAGAGCTGGGGGGCAGCTCCATAACCCAGCTGCCAAAACACACCATCTGCAGAGACACCTCCCCATGTCAGTGCTCCCAGTTTGCCTGGAAAGGTGGAGCAACTCACTATAAATAAAAAGACACTAAGAGAAGTCCAGCATGAGCGTAGCTTAAATTGAGCAGTGCAGCAGCTGGAACAGGAAGGCAAGGGGGAGCCTCAGCAAAAAAGCATCACGGTTTCACCAAGCGTGCTCCCCACTCATCTCTCAGTGGGCAGAGCTGCCTCTTTCCTGCCTCGTACTCCAGTAACCTCCCGTAAAACACAGGAGATGGGAAAGAGACAAAGGCATAAACCAGCAGAAGATCAGCCGATTTCTTAAGAGTTAACGCAGCGTGTCTCCACAGAGGAAGCAATCAGTTTGACGGAAACAAAGAAAATGGATGTGTCAGGGTACTCAGATCATGACTGATGTAAACGTAAATAAACCTAGAACAATTACACACAAGACTGAATCACAGACACTTGTCATCTGTGTAGGATATGCTTCAAACCAACAGATTTTACACAAGTTGGATTATACAATATTTTTGTTTATAAGGTCTACTATAAAATAAACTCTATCAAATGGTGCTTTTCAAACAGCTTACATTTTAACGTACAATGTTAGATATCAAAAGGACACACAGCACGCTGTGTTTTTTTAAACTCTCCCTGATTTATCTTTTCTTTTTAAAGATTTCACAGCATAGCTGTAGCTGAGAATGCAGCAAGCAATAAGCCAATAAAATACAGTTGTTCTAGACAGAAAAGTCGTCTCACATTGACAACACCAACAGGGGCACGGTTCTTTGGACCTGTAGTAGTATAACACTCCTAACATATTAAATTGCATTAAATTGTTTAAGTGTGTGTCCTTTTGCACAAGTGCTGGGAGAGCCAGAGAGCTCCTCCGGTGGAGTCAGAGGGGCTCTAGAGCCTCAGCAAAATTTTGGATGACTCTGAACAATGATACAGGTGCTACTGTGTGAAACCTCATTTAACATCCTCTCCTTGTCACACACGCACAGCGTAGCAAAGGCTGATTGCACAAACAAACTAAACCAAAAGGAAAGGTAAATGGCTGAATGACATCTGTGAAGAAAGATTAACGGTTCACCACATCAAGTTGCTTAACAGCAGGATAACCTTATGCAATAAATCTCTGGGGCCGAAGAGTCTGGAACCTCTAGCTTCATAAAACACATTTTTATCAGTGCACACAAAAAACCACATCACCACCATCCTTCATCTCCCATTGCTTTGCCATCTGCACTTGCATCCAGTGAGAGAAAAGGCTAAAAGCTGCACCGATCTGCCTTCTCACACCAGTAATTTTCACATCACGTACACATTGTACTCCCCTCTCTCTCAAACACCAACAAACTCCATGCATATCACTCTTATTTCCCTACTTCGCAAGAGTATTTCCCATTGTACAGATTTTAACACACAAGATACCTTTAAACCCAAGTAGCAAATCATGTTTTGGTTAGAAAGAGGCAAGGTTGAAAGTAATCATAAGAGAGGGAAAGAATGCCACTTCCACAAACTTCGCAAAATATTAACCTAGCCGGATGTCTCCCTCAAACCCATGTGGCATTTTTAAAGGCCACCCCATGGGAGAAAGGACAGGGGGCAAGCAGGCACAGCGTGTTGTGTGAAAGTGATTCACTTGCAGAAACAGACTGTACTCAGAGGTGAAATGATGGAAAACCCACTGACTTCAGTCAAGTAAGGACTTCCTCCTCAACACACAGGCTACCAAGGAAAGCGTTCTGCTATGCCATGCCAGAAGGGGGGAAAAAATCACGTTGAAAAGTTAACTTTACCAGAAATTGTCACCAAGACATTCAGCCCTTCAAGTACATCCATTTGCTGGAATCTTCTTCGATTGATGAGCGGATAAACCTTCCCCTGACCACTTCTGTCTAGCAGCATCAGGCCACTTTCAGTGCCCACTAACAGGTTCACTCCTAGAAGAAACAAAAACAGAGACCCAAGTTAGCAGGCTGTTTTTCCACATATTCCAATGAACTGATGCTTGATACAGCAACTTTCTTGTTCCAAGCAGGTCTAACCACTGCTGGTTGGGACTCAGCTGCCTGCAGCCTAAAAGATCTCATGATGTAGAGGCTCTCTATGCCACCTGCCCACAGTAACTCCTGACAACAAACTGCAGTGTTCAAGGGAATGAGAGACTGGTAGACCATGGAGAGCTTTCTAGAGCACCAGTTCCCAAACAAAAAGGCACAATAACATTGGAGGAGGGGTAAGGCACAAAGTGGTACCCAAGCTTATGTATTCTGAAGGCTGTATTAGCTGTTGGTAGGGAGCTTGGTAACAGAATGTCCTTGACAAGAATATTGCAAAAAAGCAGTGGCAGGTGTCTGGTCCTCACTGGGAGGAGCGGATTGCAGTGCAGCCCTCACATAAAAGGACAAGCACAGGGTTGGCCCTCAGCCTCCCACTCATCTTTTCCATCTGAATGCTAAAATTAGAGGAATTATAGTAATCTTGTGTTTGCACAGATTTCTCCTAAAGATCAAGCAAATACAGATGAGAAAAGTCAGGAGGCCTGTTTCTTTATACAAAGGTCCACACACCCACTGGAACACTTCTGTGCAGTCGTTTCTGCTTTCGGTTTATCTGTGCATCCATGCCCGACCCCTTCCCTTAGCTATATGCATTTTGAGGTGAAACCAATGAGTCAGTACAGTGGTAGAAAGCAGTGCCTGTATTTTAAAATGCAGGCACTGTCTTTATTCACAGTCAGCCAAGCTCCTCTGCCACCACCCTACAATTAAGCAGTCTTGTTTTTTCAAACAAATGGAAATGTTGCCTGAAAAAAAGTACAGGCTCCCTGTGGAGGTTGGGTGCAAAAATCTATGCTACTGCATCCATGTCATTAATTTTGGCTTTCATCACTCAGCATTAGAAGAAATAGCTTCATAGACCTAATGCAATCAGCAGCCTGCCAGATACTATGGCATTGTCACTGGTAAAGGCAAAGCAAAACAAAGTAAAGTAAGCCCTGCTCTTTTTTTTGAATATGAAACATCACCATGAAACGGCTTAATTTGCTTAAGGGGAAAGGAAGCTAAACCTTATCAGGAAATAAGCATGTGTACCAACTTACATCAACATCAGTTCGGCCCCAAGTTTAACAAGGAAGTGCTTTGTTACAGCTGTAAACCACCTCTACGATTTTACACCTGTACTTTAAATCACCATTAACAGTCAGATGCATAGATCAAAGAAATATAAAACCACTAACACAGATTGCTACTGGCAAAACAAGGCAGATCAGAGAAATTATGAATCATCTTTACTGATCCCATGATTTTTCTCTGCCTTCACCCTCTCACAGTCTGAAAATTTACATTAGCACAGGTCTCTTCTTTTTATCAGAGAATTATATCAATGCATGCAAAAATAGCACTGGGGCAAAAATTCTTATCAGTGAATTCTGGAAATAAAGAAAACAGCAAACAGCAAGATAAGGTGTTGGGAGAGCTATTCAATTGACATGGCTTTGCAGGCAAGGAGGATAGGACAACAGCGCTATTCTCAGAAACAAGAAATACTGGAAATAACCCCAAAAGAGAACTAAAGTCTTGGAAAGGGCTGTGAAAATGTAAACAAGAAAAGTGCAGTGTGTTACCTATACAATCGTCATGAGACCCAGGGGAATGGCCAGCTCCCTTGTTCATAGTTTTTAAAATGACATGCATGTGCATTTACAGTCTGTTAAGTTTAGGGATACTAGATAAATATGTAAGTAATACACACGACTATCTTCTGTTAACATCTAGGTAATGAAAAAATTCAGGCAGCCTCATGGATTCTGGCCACGAAAGAAACAACACAGAAGAGGAAAGCTTTTGCTGGGTGTTTGCAGCAGTGACTCCACACGGTAGCAGGGAACGAGCGCAGTTCTAAACCTTCCAGTAGTGCAGGATCCTGACTGTCTGACACCAACACAAATTATCCCTTGTGACAAGAAGGCCAGACATTTGGTCAGCTGACACCCTGCACTAACCAAACCAAGCCACAGTCACACAATGGAAAATGTCCCTTCTACCCTTCTCTCTTCCCTCTTCCCTCCTAAATAAACTGATGACTGAGGTGGAAAGTCATCTTACGAAACACATCTTAATCAAGCTCCGCAGCAACACGTTAGCAAGAGGCTCAAGATGATGATTATTTTTCAAGTGGAATACCCTATGTGCACCAGATGTACTATGAAAAGATGATCCCAAGTTCCCAAATGTTGCAGGAAATGTACTAATGGAGGCTACAGAGAAAAGGGCATCCCGATCAGTTGAATGAAGGCTGAACTGTACCATCAGAAGCATATATACAGCAGCAGGAAATTATATCAAAGCAGGAACAGCATAATAATAATCAGCTTTTGCAAAAAAAAGATGTAAACAGGCATTAAATAAATGCAGAGAAACAGAGCTACAGTTTCAGGGATACATTCTCGAAGACCATAAGCTCATAACTGGCAAATCTGCACTTCAGAAGGGCACGAGTCAAGGGAGGAACAGCTTTGCCTTACCCCATAAGGCGGCACACAGTATCTCAGAATTGAATCTCTTCTTGTATTTGCGGATCTCTGGGGTATCACTCTGTGGACGTGTATTCGTGGGATTCACATTGACAACCGATCCCTTCCTCGTGGGGTCTTGCCTTATTGCCTCTGATCTCATTGCTTCACTAGAAAATCCTACTGAAAAAAAAAAGTGCATGTAATAACACTTAAGTGCTAAATTCTGGACATACATTCTTCACACTAAGCAACCCAAATCAGTAACTGAGAATATTGAGCAAGTCTTTCTTTTTGTAAGAAATGTAAATGGAAAAAGAAATGAACTATGCAATCCATTGCAAATCAAATACAAAGCATGATGGTAACATTAAGTACTTTAAAGAGCCACTGAAGTCACTGAACCCTTTTTCAATTGTCATCTTCAGCTACTTTACTTACCCACAGAAGTCACAGTTGTCCCACTAGATGGAGAAATCTGTAGTAATCTGGGGTCTATAAAAGGTGTAAAGGAGGAGGAAGATTTGTGTTTCTGGAGTGTGTTACTAGCGGACTGAGTCTGCAATGTAAATTTCAACTTTATTAATATTAATGACAAAAAAAGGCATGGATAACAACAACCAACATTTAAAAGTCACTACAGAATTACACTACAGAGCCTCCCCAAGCTTTTATACTTCCTTCATAGATACCGCACTGCAGGCACCACACCTGAACTATATACATACGCACACTGCACATGCTACAGCAAAATGCAATTAGCTAAATAATTGTCCCTGTCAGCTCAGCTGCTAGCAGAGATTTTTAGGACTGGCCACTACAATCAGGCACAAAGTGAGGGAATGTCTCTTTTTTTTAAAATCTGCTTAAATGTATGTATACTCTCTTATCTGCAAGCTGTCCGCTACCTACAACTTTTGTATTTATGAAGCATCTCCTAAAGTGAGCTAGTTTAGTAAGTTATGAAGTTTGATCTCTTGGCTTGTGCAACAAAATCATAATCATCTGGGATCAAGCATTCACTTCTATGATAGACTTAGCGTCTACTACTGTTCATTCTCCCTATTTTGTTTAACCTGAGCCTCTTGCCAGAAAGCTGCAGCAGGTTCTTCCACCTTTATTTGACAAAGCAACACATTGAACCTGTATCGAACAAAGGGGCTCATTAGTGTGGAAGGTGTAGCAAACAGTGATATGAAGCTATGAATATGTAGTGGATAAAATCACTGGTGCTTGCTGAGTTATGCGGTTTAAACATGAAAAAACATAAATAAAAACATAAAGAAAGGAAGAAGACAAGTGAAACAATGAACTGTTAAAAGTGGAAATGGAACAACTTAAAAACTCTTGCCAGTTTAGTATTATAGTGACAACATTGCACACTGAAGCAGAATGGGACAAGTGGAAAAAAACCCCAATATATATGTATCTAAAGGGCGTGCATGTGGCTAAGTTATACCAAGCAGTACTGGGTTTTTGTTCAGCTCTATGCAAACTTAGATACCCTTCTTTATCATCAACTCATCTTCAACCTCCGGTTTTTCTAAGCCTCGTAGCAATGGGTCTTAGGAGTGTATCACTCCTCTGCACAGCTAAATACCGAAAGGCTTCTTCGCCACCCGCCACTGCTCAAGCTGAGTTAACTGAACTCTGCTTATTTATTGCTTAGATCAAAGTAACGAGCAAGCGTATCTCTGGATCAATCAACTGACCTCTATAACCTACAAAAGCGTGCTTTTAGAAAGATCAAAGACCGATGAAGCATAGCTGAAAATTAAGTATTACGCTAACTGCATTTCTAGGAGGAAACCCTCCCACCCACCCTTCTGCTACGTGGTTCAGAGGCATTTTTGATCCTGCAGCAAACACATTGCCATCAGCCTACCCAGCTCACCGCAACATCTCCTTCTCAGCACAGCACTCGCACTCCTATGTGGCAGGACGGCTCTACCCTGAGAAGCAGCAGCTTGTTTTCCCTGTGTTTTGCTCCCCCTGCACCACTCCTGCTTGCATACAGAAAGAGGCTCCCCCCGAGAGCCAGGCTGGCCATGCAGTTGGGATTTGGGCCACCACGCTGGGCTCCTCGCTTGCTGCTGGGGCTGGGAAGGGGTGGACGATGCCCTTCGTTCACACGTGTGCACCTCCTCTGTGGCGAGGGGTTACACACACGTGAAGGACCAGGCTTGCCCACCAGTGCTTGGTGAGGAAGGGAAGGCACCGTCCCGGGATCAGCCCAGGGGGAACTTCCCCCACGGCCAAGCCTTGCTTCTCCACGGAGACACAACCAGCACTGGTGGAGAAGAATCATCTTTACACAGCTGCTTTTCAGAGTGCGCACATGCTAGGAAAAAAACCCAAACGTTTTCCCTCATTCATTATTCCAAAGCAACAATACCCCAGGCTTTTACAACCCTCCTGGGCAACACGTGATTTGTCCACCCGGCCCGCGTGGCAAGCTTTTAAGAGCGAAATCCCTCCACAGCCGCTTCGTCTCCCAAAGGGTGAGTTTCCACAAGCAGCTCCTCATACGCACACAGTTACTAGCCCAGCCTTTACTGAAAAAGCCTAAATTAACCGCTAATTTTTAAGAGGCACACTGCTTGCAATTAGTCTGCTCGTGGAATAAAACAGAATTTAAAAATAAAAGGGTATTGGCTTGAAAATGCAATAGTCGAGTTTAGTTCAAAATGAACGCCATGCAATTAATGACTCACTAAGAGGAAGCAAAAATAGTAAACTGGCAAGTTTGGTGTGGGACTGCTCTAGAGTTAAGGGCTTCTTACACAGAACTGAAATGTGTTATTTGGGAGGTGGCAACAAAGGTGACAGAAAAAAAATAAAAAAGCAGGGGGAGATTGGCTGGAGTTCCTTTGCAAACTACCTACTAGGCAATGCTGCTATAACCCTACGAAAGCAGCCAGCTGTGGTGTAAGACATACCTCATTAGTAGTTAGCTTGTCCTGGGGTGTCTGTGGGGACATGGTGGGTGTCGGCTGGCTGGAGGATGGGGAGGAGGAGGTGGAGGAGGTGGAGGAGGAATGGCTTTGCTGTAAGAGATCTGGCAAGAGGTGAATGCGACCGGCAAAGCCATTGCTCTCATGATGGCTGGCACGCTTTTTGTCAACTGTACTCTGTAGAAAAAACAGGCACACTTGTCTTGCTCAAGTGCTGCTTAAAGGTCTGTATCCCTAACAACCTCTCTCCTTCTCTCCCTCGCTCGCTTCCTACCTTTGTACACTTATTTATTTATTTGAAAAAAAAAAAAAAAGCTGATAATCCATGCCTTGATGCCTGGATGGAAAGGGAAAGTGGGCAGAGCTACTAGAATTCAGCAAATTCCCACCTGTTCTGGAAGGCAAAAGCTTAGTTCATGTGGTTGACTTGCACAGCCAGTTCCTCTAATTAAGAGAAGAGTAACTGTGCTGGTAAGTCTTCCACCACAACACGGACAAGCACATTTTTGGGAGTGGGGGTAGGATTTCTTCCCCTATTGTTTTGTTGAAAAACTAACTCAAATCCTATACAGATAAATACTTGTACTGTTTGGTGAATGCCTTCAGCTAACTATTTAAAACAATAAGCATGAAACCTTAATTTTCAAACCAGAGGGCTCAATTAAGAAATTAGCATTCGGTTGTGAAGTTCAGAAATGCGATTACTCCTGTAAGCTAGCAGGCTCATTAACACATGAGCTCATTTAAAAGCAGGGAATCATTATCTTTCAGAGGCACAAGAATGCAATATTTTCAGAATCAAAGGCAACAACCCAGCACTCGAGCTCTGTCCACATTCTCTGCCTCACCACCTATTTTGCTTCTCCATTCCCCCACACTAACTATTGCATGAATTTGTACGTACGTGTGTGTGTATTATCTGGGTGGTCTATACGCCCTGAACTACAGGTCCAAAACAATTTTTAAAATACCCTGAACACTCTCTCTCAGCCACCCTCCCAGCCCCACTCCTGAAAGCCACGTTTGGTTCTATGGTAAACCTAAACCAAGTTCTTCCTTCAGGTACTTGCTCCACACCTGCAGCTTTTCTACCCTTCTCTCCCACAGACTTTGAGGTACTCTGCATGGTGCTGCCATGGGTGTCACTGGAAAGCATGCAAAACAGTAGCAAGGGATGAAGGGCTACTCTCCTCTTCACATGCATCAAACATCTTGCTCATCTGCAATTCACTACAGCTGTGTTCTGATAATACGAACAACAAATATAATGTAGAAACAGCATGGGTGAATGAGCGAGTGGGTTAATGAGCACAGAAAAGGTGCAGCACTGCGTAGGGAAGGAAAAGCAATACCTGTCGGACAATTAAGGTGCCCTCCTTAGAAGGTGTCAAAGCAGGTTCACTCTCCACATCGTCATGGACGATCATGGTTTTCACTGACTCTGTTTCACCATTACTCAAGTTCAACGTTGACCTATTTTCCAGACAAGAAATAACTGGGGTGAGATAATAACATTTGTGCCCCAGCTTTTGCTGCCTCACACCAAGGCATAGTCAAAATTAATTTATATTATGACCAGCGTGGAATATTTACATAACCTGCCTAGAAAGGCTCCTCTGTTGAAAAAGGTCAGGAGTTCGTTAAACACCATTTCTTGTTTTATAACAAATCAAAGGCAGAAGAGGTAAAGGATATAATTTATAGAAGCACAATTCAGCCTACTCCAATACTTTGGCACTTTCTTGAGGGCCTGTGAAACTTATTCCTCATTTGCAGAAATGACTTAAAGGGACTTATCTGCTAACTTGGCTCCTAAATGCTCAGCCTGATTTGGAAAAGATTGCCCTCGCTGTTTGAAAATGTGAACATACAAGGCTGCTACGTCTTGCTCATAGATTGCTATAAGTTGAAGAACTAACATACAAGCCAAAATACCCAATGTCCTTTTCCTTCAACCCTGTAAGAGGGAAAACAGAAGCAAAACACAGAAGAACTAACACTGCTCGGACATCATCTGGTCCAGAAGTAGATTCGTCTGCTCCTTCTTGTTCCATATCATCGTCTTCCTCATCTGTCGTCCCTGACTCCTCACTTGAGGATGAATAATCTGTCACTTTATGTGGAGGTCGCACATCCTCTACTGCTCGCAATTCCTTTGCTAATGCAGTTAAATCCTAATGGGAAAGGGAGGAAAAAAATATGTTGCAAGGAAGAGAGGAGAAGAGTTTGCAAGACAACCCTACTGGATTAGTGCCCAAGTTTGCTCACTTGTCCACTGCTGTGTTTCCACAGCCCCAGCAGTATTGCTTCCTTTGATTTATTCATTCCTGATAGTTATCAAAACTCACTTTCAGATAACTTAAAGCACTGAAAGAGTCAACCTAAGGAGGCATTTGCCACATTACAGAAAAATGTGCATGCTCTGAATCTAAACTCCTGATTCTGACTTCAGTTTATCCCATTATACCACCTGAAGGACATACATAAGCTTTTGGACCCACTCTCACACAGTAGTTGACTGTTGCAGTTCACTCTTCCTTAACTTTGCAGGTTAACAGAATCCACCACAAGAAAACTAGCCAGCAAGGCAGCAGAAAAATCCTAAGAGCCACCCAAGGCACAGTGACAGAGAGCTGATCTCCTTGAAACGTTTTGATCCATTTCCAGTTGCATGGATCCACGCTAAGGAGCTCACCTCAGAGGTCACTCGTAAGCACCAGCCCAGTCGCACCCAACTGTCACACAGTGCGGGACATAAGCTGCTTTTCTGTCTGCAGCTTGGAGTGTGGGCAAACCAGGTTTGCAGACAGTGCAATCTGCCCCCAGTTGTGTTGCTATGCTGTATTTAGATGAACACAGTTTATGGCAAATGCTTCACACATTATACTATCAGAAGTGAAGGATCAGCCTCTGTCTTTCTTCAATAAAGCAGCTTTAACTGACAGATTTGGGTGCTGCTGCAGTATCATAACAGCAAAAGAAAAAAGTTTTAAGGAAAGCTGGAAATACTGTGAAAACCCACTGAGGAGCCTCAGATACAACTGGACATAGAGCTGTAATCAACTGCAAACAGCAGTGAGAACAAGAAAATGTAAGAAATCTTTCATGGAAAACAGCAATAATTGAAGGTCTTACCACTTCTCCCTGCACCATTCAGCCCAGCATTGGCACATTCAGGTCAAATGCATGATCATTGGTCCAGCCCCAGGAAGGAAGCACAGGAGTGAAAGAGAGAAAGGCAAAGGTTAGAAAGGAAGAAGATCAGAGAGCAGAAATCAATTCCAGATGCAGAGCAAATTCTAATGTTTAAAGTACTGTGATGTGTGCAGGTAACTGCAGAGCCCACAGATATAAACTTGAGCTCAAGCTGAAGTTTGCCCCCAATGGCATCATGAATGGAAGCTCACACTGTATTTTTTGTGGGCCTACCTGAAAGAGAGTGGGGACAGGAGAAAGTGGATGCAACTTACAGCAGGCTTGATAGGTCTGAAGACTTCCTTTTTCTCTTCAGGTTTTTTAGGTGCACTTTCATGACGCTGCGATGGCGAACCCTCTGATTTGGATGATGCTGCATGTATCAAGACCCCCGAAAGGAACACAGAACAAAACAGATTAAGCAGGGAGCTAAAATATGTCTTCTTACTTCACTTTGGAGTGGGGAAAAGAGGTAAGGCAGCTATCAGGCAGTGCCTGACAGCAAGACATAAGTTTCACTGGTTCACTATTACGTTATCCGTGAAGGACTATACAAAAACCATCATAAGCTGTGATCTGTATAGCTGATCTATGACTGAAGCTGAAGTAAACTCTCACACAGTTGTAAACCAAAGAGAGTAACTCAAGTGTGGCCATAAGCTGCATCAGCATCCAACGTACCCCAGCTGACACCGATTTGTAGCAGTCTGCACCCCTTCAACAACCACCAAGGTGATAGGCACCAAGCATCAAAAGGCACCCTTGCACATAGGAGGAGGGGACCTGTCAGAGCAAGGAGACTTGGCTGCTTGTACATGGGCAAATTCAGCAGTGACTGAACACCAATCAGAGAACAGCGAAACACTTTCGTGACATCTTCTGCACCCACTGTCTTTCCCAAGCAAGGACATACAGCCAAGGAGGGTACTGGAAGGTAACCAACCTCTGATACTGCCTGCTCAAAGGTCTTTCCCAGTGAGGGTTATCATCCTTCATTACTGAGTGTTGCTCAATTCAATAAATTTAGAAACAGGACATAACGAAGGGTGAAGGAAGGACTTACATCTCATCCGGAACCGCTCTCCAGACCCGCTCTGAGAGCCGGGGTGGGAGCCAGGCTGTGAGCCGGAGTTGCTTGAACCTGAAGAACTGCCACTGCCTGGCCTCGGTACAAGCTTCTCCACCCTTTCCCACAGCAGACGAGGCTCTATATTGCTGTATCAGGGGAGAGAGGAAAGTCAATGTCATGCACTTCAGTTTCAGATTCCCGTTTCTAAAATCAAACATCACTCTTCCTCAGTGTTTTGCTAACAACTCATCTGAAAGAGCACTTAACGCTGAGCTGAAGGTATCAGCGATGCTTCAGAACTCAAGCAGCATCTCCCTTTGAAATACCTGTTACCTAATTTAGGATGGTAAAAAAAAAAGTTTAGGTGGGTTTAACTGGAACTGACTACCTGTCATTCTTATATACCTAACCTAAAGTTCACATAGACTGCATGCAGCAGGCTTAAAATTGGCTCAAAAGTGCCCTGGCCACTCAGGCACAAGCCAAGAAGCCATCACTGCCTGTCCCTCTCAGAATACCCTCACATCCGTCTAGTGGCTGGTCCACGGTGCTCTGCTGAGCTCTGGAGGCAGCCCCTTCCTCTCCCTTCCTCACCTCAAATGCTCTGTGTCACAGCTCACGGACGCTTTGACCCCTCTTAAAGTCTGTTTCTGGCTGAGAGGCCAGAAAGTTTCTGAGGTCACTTCACTTAGATGTTACAAACACTTGGGCTGCCAGTAATCCCCACGGTATGCCCAAGATGACTTGTGGCACCAAAAGGTAAGATGTTCATGAATGGCCACATTTTTTTCAGTAATCTTAAGGACATCTTGAAATTATTGCAAAAGTTACAGGGCAGGCAACTCAAAGGAAGAGAGGCAAGAAGAAATTTTGCCATTGTTTGCCGACACACACGACACACCAAGGGACATCAATATTTATCATTGCTGAAAAGGGATCCAATTCATCTGCCTTTCATATATAGACAATGTCAAAAGTCCTCTGAAAATGCCTGGCTTTCCATGAGCCTTTTTCTTCCAACGCAGGAAAGGCAAGGACATGTAGGTTTACAAACCTCGTGGAGTTTCTTTGACCTGCTTGGTTATTTTGCTGCCCGCTGCCCTGCAGTGGAGAATCACGGCGGGACAGGACTGGTGACCGAGACGTTGTTCTCACAGGTACCTTGGGAGAAAAAATGTTGTGTTAAACCCAGGAAGAGGAGGGAGAAGAGGAAGATTAAACCTCTTCTGTTACAGAACATATTCTTAAGATTTTAACAACACTTATTCTAAGTCCAAGCTAGCATCAATGACTAAAAGCAATAAACAAATACCCACAAAACCAAGAGCCTTAGTTGGGATGCTGTTCGGATTTTGAAGAGAACTGAAAGTTTAGTCTTAACATTAAGTAGTGTTTAATAGTTACCACACAAACACATACACACCCCACTACCCTCCAACTACTGAGACATTTGAAAAGAATATGGCATTTTGACTGAAGCAGGGGAGGCACAAAGCAATTTGCTCAAACAGCATGAGAATTAGGAGAATAAGCTCAGGGGAATCAAACAAACGCCTGGGAATGGATCAGCAGAAGGCAAAGACTGGTGGGGGAGCAAGAATATACTCAGAAGCAGCAAATCCCAGTGGATGGGAGGGGGGTGGGTGGGGGAGAGGAGGAAGAAATATATTGAATGTTTCCTTTTTGTTGAGTTCCATCTCAGTTTTAAATATGCGTATGATTCATAGTTTGGGTTGGTAACAGATGAAGAGGAAAATTAACTCTGAGCAATAACCTCAGGGATATTTTAAATTCTTTCCTGAATATGGTAATGATTTTTTAACTTTGCATAATAAATTGTCTCTCTGAAATAGCTGCATTCTATAAATAATTGCCAATTTTATATGAAGCTTAAATATTGTACCTAAGGTTGATTACCATTAACCCATTGACTGAACACCTACATTACGATCTGCCTTCCAAAATACTGTTACCAATGCTGGCACAAGGGCACAGTCTTCCCAGTGCCCAGGGTATCACATCCTTAAAAAAATAATCATTAATAATAATAATAAAAAGAATAGCACACATCTGTCTTTCTACTCCTTACCCTTGGAGGCACCTCGTCACTGTCTGATCTAGCCCAAGCCTTTTGGGTGGGGTCGGGCACCTCCGACCTAGAGTCAGAACTCTGATTTAGCACTTCACTGCGTGAAGGTGGATATGGGTCCTGGGAACGAAGATGGTGATGAGCAAATTTGGGAGAAGGGTCACTGAAGGAATGGGATCGCGAGACAGGGGAAACATTGTTCTTGAGAGATGCCAGATGGGACCACTGTACCTTACAAGAAAACAAAACATAAAACATTCAATGCGCTCAGTATAACTGGCTTTCCAATTAACACAGAATAAAGGCAGGTGGGGCGGGCAGAGACAAATTGGTTATGGCATTAGGTAAGCGTGGGGTGGAATCAATGCACTTAAAAGCAAGGCAAGCGCCCAAAGAACGTAACAGACTTAAAATACAGCACATATGTGTTTTTTTGTGAGATACGCTCTCCACATACACATACACTGGTGCCCCAAAAGAAAAGGCGACCTAATATCTGCACCGTGAGCCTGAGCCCAAAGGCCACTCAAGGCAGAAGTTGCCTGCTGAACCTGGTCTCCGGTGGGCTTTGGTCAGGTCTCGTGGCAGCACTGGTGGGCTGGGAAATTTGAAGTGGATATCCAATTGAAGAAGTGCACAAAATTAAAGGATGCTGTAAAATGTGCAAACTGACAGACATTTATGTTACCTAATAAATTTAGGAACTAGGTACAGTTCCAAACTTTTGGAGAAAGACCATAACACAAAAGCCTTTATTCCTTCACAGTCATTGCAATATATATATATATATATATATATAAAAACACTATAATATATATTGTATATAGTATACATATGTACAATGCGTATTATACTTACGCCATATATGTACTATATAGTGTACATATATACATATTTATACACAAACTAAGCACGCACATATACACACACATATTCAGTTACACATACTAAGAAGGCACAACAGTGACTTCAGAGTTGGAAATCCATTGGGATTTCCATTGAAATCCATATTGAGCCTTCAGCCGACTCCCTCCTTGTGCATAAACCTGCCTTTCAGAATGGATTTCTGAAACAAGGAGGAGGAAAGGTGATAACTGAGGAACATACTGGCTTCGCACCTAATAATTAATCAGAACTTTGCTTTCAACCCCAGTTTCTGTAGGCTGGGTCTATTTGTTTTTCATATGATTATTATTTCCTCAATTTTAACACACACAGCTGTTGAAGAGCTTGATTATCCTTAATATGAATGGAAGACCCAGAGACTTTAAAAGTAACTGGCACACAGAGCATGAAGATACAAGTCCAATATTTTGAAATAGTCATAGAGGTTTCAATAAAGGCCAGGAATTAATGAGTGAGAGCTGAAGTTCTGTACTGATTTCTCCCACTCTCCCGTCTGCTCAAATTCTCCTGCTGCCCAAAAGAGTCACAATACCTAGTCAGAATCAGGGACAGTTTTAGCTTGCACTGTCATCAACAGACCTAATTCGGGTGAAAAGAATTCGGCACGGAAACAGAGGAACTGAATGCAGAACTATGCTGTTTAATTTAGCATTTCTAAAACATGCAGAATTTATGGGCTATGTCTATGTTTTAGACAGAGGTTACTTTTAAAGTTCATCCTATAATTCCTATGAGATACAGACACAAAGATCTGGAGGGTTTTCATTAGAAAACAAAAGAATAGCAGCAGCCACGCAGCTCAGTGGTTTCAACCTCTTTGTAATTTTACAGGAGTGGTACAGAGCTCTATTTAGCAACTGTAAGCCTACTGAAACAAACTTGCTTTTCTTAGTCTTCTCTTTGAATCTCTTTGAAGCAGCGCTCATACTATTAAAACCCACTTGTTTAGTTAGATATTTCCGCAAGAATTAAAAAAACTAAACCAGCTGCCTTCTTTCCTGAGCATCCTCTTTGGTAGTAAGTGTCTTGCACAGATCAAATTCTGAAATATGGAAGCGTACTGCAACTGTCACCAGTGTTCAGCCCATGATTCCTCTGTTGCAGATAATAACAGAATGCAGCAGCCCTAATATTAAAAAAACACCAAACAAACCACAGCAAACCCACAAAGCCATTAGTTTATCAATAAAATAAGCAAAAATAGACAAAAAGCAAATCTACTGAATAAACCGAGCTGTGTAACAGCGCTACCCTTTCTTTACATAAGACTTTCTATGCGCCTTGATCTGCAAATCTGAATGAAACATGTTGGGACATCTGCATTTCCTCCAGGCTCACTGAGATTTTCCTGGGCACTTACCTGGGGCTCCATCGGCCTCTGCAGGGCAGGCTGAGCAGGTTCTGAGTTTCCATTGGAAAAGGACTCTGATCTTGAAGGCACTGGTGGCTCCAACACTTTTCCCATCTGCTTAGACTGTGCTTCAGGGGAGCCCTGATTAGTTTTTCTAAATCTCTCCTCCACCTAGGCCGAAATAAACAGAGGTTAAGCCTGGAGTCAATAAAAGCAATTACAGTAGAAATATGAAAGTGACTACCAACTTTCCTTTACCATAAAGAAACAAGATAAATTTGGGGCTTGGCAGGATTTTTTTCCCTACTGCTTCCACCAGCAATGTAAAACAGAGGGTGAACTGCATCAAAGTGGCAAGTAAGCCAATATGGAAAATCTGTTCTAGGAGAAAGGTTACAGCACTCAGGAAGTTGTGAAGTGATATGATTAAAGACCATTATGAGACTTCTGATAGTCGTGACAGAATTAAATCTGTCCAGGGACATCAAGGGCAACAAGGAAAGCTTCTGTAGGTACGTTGGTGACGAAAGAAAGACTAGGGAAAAAGCAAGTCCTCTCCAGAAGGAAATCGAAGACCTGGTTACCCGGGATATGGAGAAAGCTGAGATCCTCAATAACTTTTTTGCCTCAGTCTTCACCAGCAAGTGCTCTAGCCACATCGCCTATGTTGCAGAAGGCAAAGGCAGGGACTGGGAGAATGAAGAACGATCTACTGTAGGAAAATATCAGGTTCAAGACCATCTAAGGAACCTGAAGGTGCACAAGTTCATGGGACCTGATGAGATGCATCCACAGATCCCGAGGGAACTGGTGGATTAAGCTGCTAAGTCACTATCTGTCATACTTGAGAAGTCATGGCAGCCTGATTGGAAAAGGGAAAACATAACTGCTATTTTTAAAACGAGAAAAAAGGAAGACCCAGAGAACTACTGGCCAGTCAGCCTCACCTCTGTGCCTGGCAAGATTGTGGACCAGATCCTCCTGGAAATGATGCTAATGCACATGGAAAATAAGGAGGTGATTGGTGACAGCCATCATGGCTTCACTAAGGGCAAATCATGCCTAACAGCTTCGGTGGCCTTCCACAATGAGATGACAGTGTTGGTAGACATGGCAAGAGCAACTGACATCACCTACCCAGACTTCTGCAAAGCATTTGACATCGTCCCCCTCAACATCCTTCTCTCTAAACTGGAGAGACATGGATTCGATGGATCGCACACTTGGTGAATAAGGAATTGGCTGGACGGTTGCACTCAAAGAGTTGCTGACAGTGGCACTATGTCTGGGAAAAGGTTGCCCAGAGAAGCTGTGGATGCCCACCCCTGGAAATGTTCAAGGCCAGGCTAAATGGGGCTTTGAGTAACCTGGTCTAGGAGAAGATGTCCCTGTCCATGGCAGGGGGTGGAACCAGATGATCTTTAAGGTCCCTTCCAACCCAAACCATTCTATGATTCTATGATTCTTTCTACCTAGACTGCTTACAGTGTTTTCCTCATTATTTTCCTCACAGAGAATAGAAGAGTTTGTATGAAAACAGAAACAACTTTACAATATAAAAGTACGTTTCCCATTGCTATCCCTTACTGTAGTTACCCACCTTACTCAACCAACGTCATTTAGTTATCTGCTCTCCTGTGCTTGCCTCTTCGGCAGTGCAAGAAGAGGCAGGATCTATTTCTCTACCTGGTACTACTGGAGGCTGTTCAGCTTTAGGTACAAAACGGTAATCCTCTCTCTTATCAGATAGCCCCCAAACGACCTCACAGACTGCAGAGAATGGCCCCAGCAGATTGTTTCTTGTTCTTAGGGACATGTAGAAGTCGTCATGTGCTAACCTAGAGAGCTTTTCAAGGGGAAGACTAAATCAGAAAGTGCTCAGTCCTCAAAAGAACATCAAGCGAGGATTCCATGCAGAAACGTCACCTCTTTCAAGGCCACAGCATTGCAAACAAAGGGAGCAGTACAAGGGGCTAGAGGCAGAGGGAAGCCTGGGCAGAAAGGAAATAACCTCCCATCTCCTAAGACACCCTGTTGCTAGAATCAGGGCAGTGTGTGTGTTTCTGCCAGAGGAGCTGCTGCTAAGGAACGCTGAACTCCCAGCACTTTAACAAAATATCTAAGAAAGATCCACCTGGCAGCTCAGGCTGATTTCATTTGCTGAGATGCTGCTCACAAGATTTGCTTTAACCCTTGTGCCTGGAGCACAAAACCAGTATAGGGGTGGTTTCCTAATTGCTCCTTTCCAGTGATGGTCTGGAGGGACTGGCTGTTCACATATCCATGTCAGAAGACAGAGGCAACTTTCCAGGACTCTTTGGCTGGGATGCTTTACAAACCCAACCAGTCTCTGCTTTCCAAAATTTGAAGACAGTGACAGTTTGCCTATGGAAACAAGCAGACAAGCTTCTGCCAGGTCTACAGAAGATACACCATGTCTGGGGAAATACAACAGTAACGGAGGCGAGCATCTTCACCATACAATCATTTTCACTACCACGTTCAACTTGATAGAGCCATCCTTTAAAGCTTAAAAACGGGCCAGACTCCTTGTCATGAATAGAACAAGGAAAAGCCCCAAGTCTTTCCGTCTGAAGGAAACGTCTTCAGTGTCTCCAGATGTAGATGGTAGGAGGTTTCCTCCACAAAGCACACACACTGCACAAGCCACAAGTCCTCAAAACCAGGCAAAGAGGTGGGAAGGAGAAAATCAGTGCATCCCTGGATAGAAACATGCCCTGTTCCAGTCATCTGACTGTCTGGACCAGAAAAAGGTATTAAGCTTCACTTCTCGCTCTGATCTCCCCCTCTGTTTCCCAGAGCCAATCTTAGAAGTCGTTTTCCTTACAACTCCATTGCCACTGTAATTTGAAAAAAAAAACCCTAACCCATCATTAGATTTTGCCACTTTGGCTTATCATCCTGATGGTCAGCATCTCCACAGATGGAGACTTTCTCTGGAGAGTACTACACCTGAAAGCATGAGGCACAGAATACTCACTCCAACTCCAATGTTAAGAATGACATTAGAGCTAATGCCTGCTTTTAAGATTAACTGGTATTGCTCCCACTGCCAGGCACCAAGATATGATGGCTATACGTCTACCACACATGCATAGCAATTTCTCAAAAGACCTGACTACTAAGACAATTTTTCTGTGACTTCACTTTACTCCTTCTAGGTAGAGCAATCACAAAAGAAAAAGACCACAACAGAAAAACAGCTGAGTCAATGGTTCTGCTAAAGGATGTAACACTTTGAATCTTCAGGATTGGTTCCATGCCTGCACCACCATATATTGGACAGGTCTGTGCTTCTTGCAGCAGAGAGAGACATACCAGATACTTTGGCCACCAAGACAAATGGATAAGATAGCACAAAGATGGTTTATGAAGAACTTGGACAACAGCACCTACAAGAAAATTAGTTTGTGCTCACCAAGCCCAAACAGCAATACTTCAAAGGCAGTGAAGCACTACTGGACAAAGGTGGACTTAAAGCTACTTTATCATGTTCAACAGCCCCAAGGATTTTTTTTGTTCTTGTTCCAAAATGTATTTACCTAGTTCTCACATGCTGGTGATGAATGCTATTAAGAGCTTTGACCAGTATTGCCCAGTCTAGTGGTTTGTGGGAAATATGGTGCTCAAGGGAAACATAAGAATAAGACCGCTGAAAGTGAGCCAAGTATGCATCAAAGAGGTAATTACTTGCTTAGCAATGTTGCCCGTGGAACAGTGAAGACAGGGGATCACTCACTGAAAGAAACAGAACTCTGACGATTCCAGATGGACTCGTGAGTGCCTGAGGTCCAAGAAGGCAGCACCACAGAGTTTCATAAGAGCAGGACGTGATCTCAGAAGAGAATACTTAATACTTCAAAAATGACACTAATGAAATTCAGGTTTGTGTTCATGAGAAGGTAATTTCCAAGAGCATGAGCTAAGGCACCAAATGCGTAAACAGGTGCTGTGTACAAGCACCCCTCGTAGGTTCATGCTTTCCAATTGCCTGCCAATTTCCAATCACCAGTATTTGCCAGAGACACAGATCACCAACTGCATCAATGCTTCCTGGGAAAACATGTCTGACGAAGTGCAGATGAGACTAACTTCCCGACATGATGCTTCTAAAACCTTCCAGAATTTCTTTCCACCCTTTATACCTCAAAACTCTGAACTTCAATGATTGCAGCAGAAGTATTCAGAAATGTATCTTGGGTTTGGAAACTGGTGGCCAACATTTTAAAAAATCCTGCCCTTTGTGAGCAACGCTCTGGCCTCCCACTGTAATATAGCAGAACCCCAGTCACCATGATGCCAACAGGTAGTGGCAGAGGAGCAGGTAGCAGATTCCTGCCCACAAGCAGGACTTACCTCACGTGCTCTTTCAGCAGGCTCATAGTGGGGTTTTGGCTCAGGGGTATGATAGCTTTGTTTATTTCTTTCTTGCTGCTGCTGTTGTTGCTGCTGCTGCTGCTGCTGCTGCCGCCTGTGATCGTGCTGCAGCGACAGGAGGTAGGCTTGCTCCTGCTGCAACTGGCGCTGGAGTCGCTCCGCCTGCCGGTGTTCCTCCATCTCTCGCCATCTGTATTCCTTTGAGAGAACGTGCGAGTAATTCAAGACATGGCACTGACTGTATGGTGGATGTGTCCCTATCCATCCCGTTAAAAATGCACCTTTCTGGTTATTGTTGCTTTTTTTTTTTTTTTTTAAATTTCATTGTTAAAGAGTAGCCAAGAGCTAAGTTAGACCAATATGGCATGTGTCTCGTGTTGGGAAAGTTGAGAGTGTGCTGCTAAGCCTGACATGATTTGGAGAGTTATGTCAAAACTGATTTTTATTAAAGGAAGAAAAAGAGTTTTTTATACTAAATCCAGTGTAAAGTTCATAAAACAATGATTTAGACCAACACTAGGCCATTGTATCCCGGGGTGGATTTACATATCATGTGTGCTTTTGATCTGCAACATAAGCACTCTAGTTCTTCACTGAATGCCAAGGTCTGTTCAGAAACTCGACCACCACACCAGAACTGTTCCACTTTAACATAAAGCCTCCTCTTATTGCCCAGAAAGCAGTGTGACCATACAGCACTTCTCATATGTGCCTGTCAGCCCACGACACTAGCATAAATGGCCTTTTAATCAAGCTCCTTTTTTGTCGTACTGTCAGTGCAGCTGTGCCCGACTGAGGGAAGCCTAGGACTGGCCGGATAAATGGATCCTATAGCTACTGAACAAAACAGATACAGTGCTTTACCAGTAACATGGCCTGCTCCTGGAGCAGCTGCTGCTGTAGAATTTCCAAGTGCCGCTGCTCCTCTTCTAGCTGTCGCCTGATATACTCCTGTCACATAGAAATTACCCAGCAATAAATTTATTCAAAAGGAATGCATCAGAACCCCCTGGGTGGAACACCACACGCTACTTCCCCAGTTCAGCTTTAACGAGAAACACACTTCAGGATGGATTAGTGCCTGCAGAACAATTTAGGAAGCCCTGCCTCCTGAGCATCGGATTTTGGCCCCTTCCATTCTGAAATTTGGACTCCTTCAAATGTTGCCGGCATGGGCCAGAGCTCGTTTACGTATTTTGGAAGTGGTTTCAAGAAGCAGCAAAATGCACTTGAAGGTTTTTGGAAAGTTAAAACACAGCAAGTCTTGACTCAACACAGCCAACACAAAGTCACATGCAAGTTGTATTAAAACATTAGTTTGTTGCGCTGGTGCGATGAACTGTTAGCAACAGCTAGAGCCAGGCGTAGTGTCGGCAGAGCTGGAGCAAGCTCCCCCAAAAGGGCTCTGCCCAGGGCAGCTGGGACCTGCCCTGCCCTCTCCCCTGCCGCCCTCACCAGAAGCTTCTCCTGAGCAGACGCTGCCAGCCTTGCTGAATTATGGGATGGTTATGACACAAACAAACATCCACCAGGAAACAGATATTAGACCAAACTTGCTCATTCTTGCGACCTAGCCTTCACTTCGCCTGCAACCTCAACAGGTCAAGAGGTTTCCCCGCCGCTTCGCCTGACCCCCTGGAAGAACTCAAACTCTTGAAGCACCAAACCCAAGCTGGTAACGTCCTATCATGCAATTAATGGAAGTATGTAACATGTGCATGCGCACACACACAAGCACACGCACATATTTACAGTGTATGCATAAAGAAATTAATGGATCGGTGATACAGTGATGGGAGCTGTAGAAAGTCTTGTGACAGACTGATGAGATACACTATATTTTTTACGCACACTGGCTGAGCCATAGTTTGGGTTAACAAAAATTCTAAGAGGGGGCATGTCTTTTCTTCTAAAAAAAATGTAAATTCAGAGTGGTTCAGCTTGGCCACATCAATTAACCATTTGTCATTATTGGCACTGTGCGTAATTAGCATTTTGACAGCTTAAAAAGCAGCTGGGGGAATACCCAGTGTCTGCCCAAAAGCAAATTGCTGTGCTGTAATTAGAGATTTTCCGTATATTTATTCCCATTGGTTAGTCTTCTCTCCTTTTGACTCAAAAAATCTTTGAAATATATAAAAACACAATAAAATTCCCCAGTAACATGATCATCAATGATCTCAAATACAGTGATTTTACTTAAAGAAAAAAATAAGATACATCAGGCCAAAACCAGCATTCCTAAAGTTAATAGGAAATTTACAGTCAGCCTCTAGGACAGTAGTTTTGGCCCTTTCTTTGGGATCAGTATTTTGCAGTACATGCACAGTAATTATTACCCTGATTATCGCCATGATTAAAGTTTTTAAAGGACTTTAAAGCATGCAGATTTCATGCATAAATATAGTAGCTGAATGTCACAGTTTAAAAGGTTTCTCACCTGTACTTTCAACGTATTAAGGGCACACCGACACAACTTAAGATACACTTGCTGCCTGAACTGGCATACATTATTAGAGCTGATTTTAAACAGACAGAGTAAGAGAGAGATATTGCATATTTAGGTTTTAAGCAGGAAAACCCTCTGCAGCTCAAAGGTTCCATCTCAAATTCAGAATATTCAAAGTTTATGATGAGCCTCTGTCCAATTCTGGGTGCCAGAAGGTGACAAGCAACACAGCTGCCCTTCTCTGGGAGGCCTTCTGAACAGGGGCATGTCCTGCAAGAACCACTGATCCAGCAAGACAAGCCTAGAAACGATTTTCAGCCCCAGTGACGATTTCGCCAATTCTGATGGTTTTAGTCAAGCTCAGGGGCACGAGCTGAATTTAGAATGAGTACTGCAACAAGACTTCTTTTTTTGAGGGAATATTGAGGCTGCCAGAATTTTCCACAAAGCCCTATGATCTATGTTAGTGCGTTTGCTGTCAGAGACAACAAAGATGGAAGAGTCAGTGTTATGTTGTCTCTAAAGCTGCTTTAGGCTTACTAATTTTTTAAAAATCAAATTAGAATTTAGAAGAAACAAACTTATTGTGCATACATCTGTATCATGGACTCACCTGTTCCCTTTCTACTCTCCTCTTTTCCTCCTCTGCTCTTCTTCTCTCTTCCTCTTCCTTACGCCTCCTCTCCATTTCTTCCAGACGTCTCTTTTCTTCCTGTTCTCTCCGCCTTTGCTCACGCTCTTGTTGCCTTCGAGCTTCCCGTTCTCTTCTTTGTTGCTACAAAAAGGGAAAAGAAACCACAGAGTTTTACTTTCGTTGTTATCAAAGAAAGAGGTGGGGTTGTTTTCTACTGTGAAGAGAAGGATTTACCAGGACTGGCAAGCTCTGCAACTGAGTGACAAAACATTTTATGCAAGTGTTCCACCAGGAAACTAACTCATACCCAGCACACAACTACCCCTAAAAGCAGCCTCGCTTACTTACTCTCTCTGGTTTCCTCAAGCACACACACAAAGTCACGTACCATATTCCTGACAACCGAGGTGTGGAAGCTCACTGCTGCTCTTCAAGAGAGGCTCACACTGAAATCTCAATCTTTGAACAACTGTTCAACTCAAATCTTAATCAGAATGACACTTTTCTTGACTTCAACACATTATCTAAATGTTGCCAAAAGGGAATTATGAGCCCCACTGAATCAGCTAAAACTCAAATGACAACTATCTGAGCTTTCCATAAGCAGCTTTTCTCTTTACACACATCATGGTCTGCTAAGAATTTGGTGGTGTTGGCCCAACAACCAAGTGTGATTTAAGGCACTGCCCAAAACTTTGCCTAAGAGAGAAGGAAGGCTGACCAACAGCACCTCAGCCCCTCCCAAAACATCAAAAGCACCTATATGTAAAAGAAGAAAAACAGCAGAGCTAAGCTTTTACACTTACACAGATAAGCTTTCATGCATGACCCAAAACCAAACTGGTGCTGATAAGTCTGTTCAAGTCTGGAAAGGACCTGGAGAACAGCTCTAGAAAGCACGAACTGACTCATTTATGTCTATATAGCCCCACGTATGACTTCAGAGGAGACATTTTAAATGCCCATACAGTCGTGACCAACTCTTCCTGCGCTTCTACAGAAGCATCCAGTTACTCCACCTACCTCGAAATCCCAGGCAGCCTCCCACAACTGCCTAAGTGTCAAAAGACCCAGCTGCCTCCTGTTCAACCATCAACTGCGCATATCTCTACAACATTCACTTCCATTACAGATTTCTATAATATGCTAAAAAATGAAAAAATTTAAACCAAAAAAAGCACACTCAAATTTAATCCCAAGAACAAAATGAAAACCTACACTGGTTATTCCTTTCAACATTTAGATTAAGGTCAATGCTATCACCAATTTCTGTTGAAGCAAAGCTGCCATAGGTTCTCCAGTCTTAACGCACTCCAAGTAGTCTTGCAAGAACACTCAGATTAAGCTTTTATTTGGGTTCACAAATCCAGTTACTGGTGTGTATTTCATAGTTGCGCTCACTGAAAAAGCAAAGGCCAAACTACACTCCCTGTGTTACTTCACAGGACGACCTTTCTCTGTTGGCACATTACTCTGCATGACTATGAAGTAATTGAAAGCTCAACAGCCTTTTCCATCTTCTGGAATCAATATTGACACGACAGTGGAGAAGAAACTTTGGGGGAACAAGAAAGACGGTTAAGAATTAGTAGCACTTCAATAAAACAGGCTGCTTTCCGATATTCTGTATCTGCAGTTTGGGGAAAGATGCAATTTTCTTGAAGACCACTGTTGGAACACACCCACTCTGCAACTATGAAGCCTTCCTTCCTCAGTTCTCTACCACCTTCCCATGCCACAAGAGAAAAGCTTTTTTTTTCCCCTCACATTTTCTCTGTCTTGTCAGAAACACAGCTTCCTTGCTTTTGCCTCTCCTCTCCTGACTAAACGCATCTACCAGCCTTTTCTCTCTTGCTTAAGCAAGCTCGCTTTGATGAATGTAGATATAAAAATAGCAAAAGTGCTGCAAGGCAGCTACGGCACGCAGTGCATTTCATAGGTTTCACTGCTCCCCCTCCTTCAGTTTTTAAGCACTGTAAAAGGATTAAGCAGGCACTTATTTCTGAATATACGCATCTGTGTCAAACAATTTCTATATTTAAGTCAATATATTCAGGTGCCTCTTGGCTAATCAAGTCTGACAGGCTCTTTGTTTAAGAAAACTAAGATGTGAAGTACAGTAATTCTGTTGCCCTGGGGATGCAAGAGACAGCACACTGCTGACTGGTTAATATGCACATTTATCAACTCAAACACTTCTTAAACATATGAAGCCTGTCTGTCTAACAGTATTGTGTTGACATTGTTAAGTGGATATATTGCAGGTCTTGGGATGGCATAATTCTCACTACAAGGAAGATGGGTACAGCTAAGGTCTTTCAGATGAAACAAATTCATCGTTTCTCAAATCAATGGATAGGTAATAAGCAATAATTATAAAAATCTGACCTTAATATGAGAAAAATAAGCTACAAATTGACTAAGAGAGACAATTTCCCATGGCATCATGAAAAAAAAACAAGATCAGCTGTTAAAAGATGAGATTTTTAAGCAAACCTTGAGCCAGTGTGCTAGCTCAGGACTGAGAGCAGATGTTTATTATCCAGCAAAAGAAAAAGAAGGATCCTCTGCCACCAGTGTGCATTTAAGCCTTATTTCCAAAGCACAAATGCACTATTGTCTTTGCTCCAAAGTACACAAAGAAATGGGGTTTCTCGGCATTGCTTCCAGCTTCGTGTCAGACACCACCTCAGCCCCTCACCAGGCAGGTGGGCAGGGAGGCACCCGGCACCACCAGCGCCCACATAAATGCCCCGCACGATCCACTTATTTCCAGCTCTCGCTATAAGAGAGAAGTTTCACCTCCTTTGCACGTGGCCTTTGAAACCTGAACATTGAACTACTGGCCGCTAACAAAGTGGAATTTACTCTTAACGAGCCCAGGGAAAGGAAACCTACAGTGACAAGCATCTCTCGGGTCCTAGTCTACACCTTGTCAAACCGATGGCAAAACTGGTTGATGGCAAGCTGTCATTGACCCAAGTTGGCTTCAGAAGGAGCCCTTCAGCTGACTTCCTACCATCCTTCTGTTGGCACAAAGTTGCGTTCCTGACTGCCTCTAGCAGCTCTTCCATGAGGACACATCGAAGCCCTGGTCACCACGTCCTTTAGGCTTGCCAAAAGGAGAGGAGAGGGACAGGTAAAACCGTTAGTTAAAACCCATGTCAATTCTATTTCTAAAACCTGGGCTTCTGAATTTAATAAATCACGATTGCTAGATACTAAAGTTCTTATCATGCACTCCAAAAAAGGCCTGATGCAAAACACTGTTACCCAATAGACAGCAGGTATAGATCTGGATTAACTGAAATTATGGATGCATATCCAGATCTTCTTCGGTTGGATATGGTATTACCAACTTTCTTGTACATGTCAAATGAAAAGCTGATTTTCAAGGAGCTAACTGTTAACCAGAAGGTAAAGGCAGGAACTCTTTAAAGAAATTTCAGAGGTGCCAAAACAGAATTTTGACAGAGCCCAGACGGCCTCAAATTACTGCATTTCACAAAACCAGCATTTACTAAGCCAACAATTAAGAAAAAAAAAAAAACACAAACAGAAAATACAGTGTCAATATTCTGGCTCCTTATCCAGGTTTAGGGTGCATTAATGATGATCTTGTAATGGTACCAGACACCTCCAAACTGGAAGACCATGCGGTAGAGCACGATTTACCAGGAGGGGGCAATGCAACCACACATGCAGCTGGTGTACACCAATGAATGCAGGACTTCCTTCATACAGTGAATTCTGAAGACAAATATACACCTTCTAATTTTATGTTCATAAAATATTATTACTCTGTCTTATATTCAGATGAAGGTTGATAAATACATACATTAGTGATTTCTTTCACAAAGAATTAGGTAGCCTGGTATCAGTTTAGCAAGAGGATTGGAAAGATTATTAATAAACAGACTTTTGCTTTGCCCACACTAGAGACAAAGCAGAAGTAGAACTTCTTACTCAGTATCAGCCAAACTGCAAGTAATTCAAATTAATCAGATACGGATAATCTCCCATTCTGTAAAAGAAACAAAGCCCTGGCAAAAATTGCCTCCAGGTGCACCTGCATTAGCATCTTGGTTCAGATCAGGAGTGCTCTTTTGAAGTGAATCATCCAGTCATCTCCACTTACCCGGATTTGTTTCATATTTTGAAGACGTCTTGGAGTGCCAGCCACTCCTTTTGGATGAAATTAAAAAGGCAGATGCACTCCAACCACAAGCAGGCACACAGTCTAGACCTCAGCTAATCCAAAGGAACTCCTCTTGTCTTCAAACACATGAAGTCTGTGGGTCCTCAGCACTTTAATTATCATGCTCCACAAATCTGCTTCTACCGGACCATACTACTTGCCAATGGACCTATAACCTACCACTTCAAAACATCCATCTTGGGTTCTCATAACCAGGGACAGAGACATCATTTAATGAAGTTATCCTGGACTATGGAAGTCCAAACAGAATGGGATTACACTACAGCTAATTCTGAATTTCCCAAACCAGATTCAATATCACAAAGTACAAATTCAGATGTCTTTCCATACCCATCACACTGAGCACTTGTGTCTCCACACCGCTGAGCAGAAACATGGGCCTATGTTAGAACAGCCTGGAACAGCTCGGATTTCTTTTTTTAACCATCTAAACACTTATGTGACGCACAGCTGATACTTATGCAACTAATTTTTGTATGATTTTTAAAGGGAGGATTGGAGTGAGGACAAGCAATCCACTTCCCAAAATGTTTCAGGTAATTTTCTGCACTTTGACCACATATCATTTCTACCTCCTCAGCAATACAAAAATGATAAGGTTCCTGCAAAAATGAGTTTTAGAAGTCACCTATATGCCTTTTAAAAAGTAATCTTTTCTCTAATACTGCTGAGAATTACAGTTTTTGGCAGATGTCCTAAACACCGTTCCTGTTGCAGTCTCAGTAAAAACTGTCTAGGCTCTGTGCCAGCATTGTAAGAACAAGCCCTCAATGTTAATTTAGGAAGCTGGGGGGGCAGAAGGAGGGGAAGTCTAAGCAACTTGTCCAGGGAGATTATCTAACGCATAAAATTCTTCCCAAAGAATGTTAAACAGGTATATCCAAACATACACTTACCCTACACAAGCAAAAACTACAAGAAAGCAGGGCTTGGTGAAAACATCAACACAGTGATGGAAGCCCAGAGATTCAATGCCTGAGATTAATCTTAACTCACATCACCAAGCTCTTCATTGTTTACTGGCTCCATGAAAACAGGGGGGGGTGAGTTAAGGACAAAGTGACAACATTTCAATATTTTGGCCTTCAATTGTGTCACAACACTGATGTTTATCTAAATATGTGTCTACCACCCTTCCACCATCTTAAAGAGCTTGTTTGGGCTGTTGTTTTGTTAAAAATCACTTGGGATCATACATTTTTCCAACACATGATCCAACAAACCGAGTTCTTCTGAAAGCTCAGTGTGAGTCTTCTTTTTAATTAACTTTAAGAACAATATGCCCACCCCATCACCTGCAAAAGGAAACCTTTATAGCCCCTCATTCATATTTATGTCTCAAAGGGAATCAAGCTGAAGTTAAAGTCTCAATAAAAGGTAAAAGCTTTTCCCTTACAAACTTTACATGGTTTACTGTGTAACCTTATTCAGTAAAACACCAACCTACACTACACGCCATCTTGTGGTTGCTGAAGTTGTTAGTTCTGGTTTGTATTTTAAAAAGCAGGACTGACTAAACACGACTTTCAGGTAAGTGCCCTTTAGTTGCTCAATAAATCACTATTTCTGCAACGTCACAAAAAAGTTCATTCCTGTGCAGCAGAGAGTTGTGTTGATTTGTTTTTACTACTAGCAGCAGCATCTCCTTTATTTTAAAAAGAAATTCCAGATTTTAAAGAGTTGCACTGATTATTAAAGTTAAATGACCTAGATAATGTAATCACAACCCCTTTCCTCATCAAAGAAGTACCGCCTACAGAACCTTGGAGATTAAAGAGGCATTTAAAGGAAATAATTGATTCTCATACTAAAAAAAAAATTTAGAGGCTAAGTGGTATTTCAACTTTTGCCCACCTTTGACAATATGAATATTTTATTCTCATATTGTCTCATGCTCTCTTTTAGTAGCCTCTTTTTATTATCTGCTACCCCCACAAAATCACTACAGTCTAAAAACAGTTGGAAGAGCTACGATGTTTATCTTGGCGATCTTAGAAGGGTGGGGAAGAAAAGAAGAGAAATGGAGTTTATATGCCTTCCCCTTGTTGCTCTCCTCCTGGCTTCACGTGTGGCTGAGTCTTTGCTACCAATCCCTCATAGCAGCACTAAACTCACTTGCTAACTGAAAGAGACTGACAAAGAGCATAATGTGACCTGCAAAGCTATCTGGAATTTTGTATTATTTGTTATGTAAACATATCACGGTATGCAAATCAACATTTGGTCCTGGTTGTGTCCTCATTAAACATCACCAGGATTTGGAAAACCAGACTGGGTGTAGTTTTTCCATCATTGCTAAGCGAGCAGTTGAAACAGCGACTCGAGCAAGAGCAAGAGGTCATTTAAGGACGACTGGAATTCGACCCTGCACTTCCTGAGGAGCCAGAGGATCAGTTTCACTTCAGCTCTGTGTCATACCCAGCTCTGGCCCGGAGAACTGTTTTGAAATCCTCCTACCTCTGCAGCTCACACTGTGTATTCCATCTACATATATACAAATGCACACAAGATCTTAGGAAGTGAAAAGTATGACAGAACAATATTGTACCTGTGCATTCATTTTCTTTTATCTTCTGGTAATGTATGCAAATTGCATACTTACCAGATCACAAAAGTATGATGTACATATTTGTAATTTTCACAGAATTATCATTTTAACATTGATTTATAAATCATATTTATAAATCTAGATGGCTTTTAGTCATCATACTACTATGCATGAGAGAGTAACAGATCAAAAAATAGACTTCTGCCTATCATGAATGAGTGCCAAACACAGATGTTTGAGAAAGCTTTAAAGGGAAATTTGAAGCATGTCATGGCCCCAGAAAAAGCAATGTTGAGAAAAAAAAACCCATCTGGGAATAATTTATGTCTCCCCTTCTCTACAGCTACCTAAAGTCTAGACATGTTGCCTCTTCTTTGGAACAGAGACCAAGACACAGCCTTCCCCCAAATACCTTCAAACAACCCAGCTTTGGCTCCTGTTGCCTCCATAGGAGCTGTTGGATATTCAAACACTTTGGAAATCGGCTCGTATTCAAGTAGCCAGACATGGATTTAAGTGCTTTGCCCTACGTTTGCCAGTGGATTTGCACGTTTTCTTTCCTGAGTTGTGCTGGGGCTACAGGGAACTCTCTAAATGGGTGAGGGAATGGGAAACACAAGCGGAAGAGGGGCTTTTTCACTCCCTGAGCTCCAGCCTCTTGTCTGTACCTCTTCCAACCGCCTCCTTTGCTCCTTCTGCTGCTCAATGCGCTTCTGCCTCTCTGCCAGCAGCTGCCTCTTGTACTCCTCCTGCTCACGGAGCTGCTGCTCCTGCAGCAGCTGCTGTCTCCGAAAGGCCTCGGACCGTTCCTTGTTTTCCTGCTGCAGTCTCAGGAAATCACGTCGGAGGGTTGATTCTCCAGGCACATTGACAATGGAACTGCAACAAGAGGAAGTTAAAGCCTCCTGGACAATGAAGCCTGATGGGCCATTAAATACCTTTCCCAAAGCAGGGGAACATTAATAAAATATAGCATGATGTTAAATTTTAATCTCGTTTCTTTCGGAGCAAAGACACTGGATGCATGTCGAATACACGCTCTCAGTGGAAGGCGTGAAATGAGGCCAAGCAAAATAAGGACAGACTCTGACATTGTGGAACCCCCGACCAATCATATTTGCCATAAATCTCCCTCCATCCAGAGCACGCTGGCTCTAAGCCATATGAGGAGGGGCTTTAAAACCTTTAGCAGTCACAGAATAGGTATTCAAACCCTTTGTGTGGTTTCTGTGGCTTGAGCATTCACTTAGTAAGAGACAGAAACGTAGCATGTTCCTGATTTACAGTCACAGACCTTTAGACTTACTTGGCATGGGCTGCCCAGAGCCCTCCCAAAAGCAATTATTACCTTGGCTCTCCTTCTTGTTCAGGCACTTCCTCCTCTTCTTCCTCACTTCCACTATACTCATACTCAGTCTCATCTAACAGAAAAGAAACAAAGGTCTAGATAGTGCTTATCTTTAATTTTAGGACAGTGGGGGTTGCAGTAACGCTTTAGTGAACCAGTTCTTATCCCCTTCAGTGAGAAGATCTGTCGCAGACCCTAAAATTCATTGTACATATGCAAGCCCAACTTCCCACACTTGTAGAGCCACACGGTGCTTTGAAGCAGACTTCCAGCAAATTCCCTGAATTACACCACGTTTTATACATAAGACAAGACACCCGGAGAACCTTGGTGCCACCTGAATAAAGAGAACAGAGTGCCCAAGATATTTGCTTCATACCTCTTGTGGTGGGTTATTTCCTGCGAGACTGGTTTATGGCACCATTCTAGGAATGAACCTATCACAGACCAAAAAAAGGGAAAGGCACATAGGCCAATATCCTCCTAAATATTGTTTAATGCTTGTGTGGAAGAGGCAGTGGCCCAGAAGTGAGTAAATTTAACTTATCTGAAAATAAGACACTTGAAATTGGTGCTTTCTCTGTAGAAGACAGAGCAAAACCTAAAAGCCTTAAAAAAAGAACCTTTTAAGGGTTTGGGTTGTTTGGAGCTTTTCTAGGAGACAGGATTAGAATGCAAAGCAGGACAAAAATATGTATTTTTAACAAGCTGAATATTTTATTTTTGAAGCTGCATACCTTTCTCTCCTCTCTTCTTCCTGGTCCTGTCTATATGGTCCTTAAGCTGGATTCGGACTTGCCTTTCATTTGGTTGGTCACGTATAAAGGGATGTTTCAAGAGTTGTTCTGTAGAAGGTCGCTGCATATAATTCTTCACTAGACAACCTTCTATAAAGCTGAAAAACTTTTTTGACCTGAGAAAGCAGGGAGGGGAAAAAACATAACCAAAACAAGTTCACAGGTAAAGCTCTACTCAAACATTTTTTTTCTGTTCTTCCTCAAAGTCTAATTGCTTTCCTCAAAGAGCAGCACATCCCAGAGGATGGTAAAAGTGCTGTCTGCAAATGAGCCCCCTAAACAGAGCTGAGTGTGCTCGAGTTGAGCCTACTCAAGCTGAGCACTGGGCTGGATGGACACAGAGCGACACCCACATACCTGCAGTGCTTAGGCACAGCCTCACAGTAACGTACCCTCTTTTCACAGGCATAGTTGCCCTGAAAGGTAGGATCTGTTAGTGAAAGTAAATGATACAAACCCAGCTCTGCTACTTCTGGACCAGAGCTGGGTAGCATCCAGCTTGCTTGGAGCACAGGTAGGGCAGCTCTGGTGTGTCTCCACCTGCCCATGCTATCTAAGGGCACATCTGCTTCAGAACAGCCGTACCAAAAGCCGCAAGAACTGCGGCCAACATTCTCCTGACACAAGCAGCACCGCGTTGCTTTTGTATGCACCTGGGCTCACACAGTTAGGTCTGCGAGAATGTAAGATTATTTTATTCTTTAGCTGAAGAGCCACACACAAAAAAATCCTCATAGAAGAGGTGGGTGTTGAACAGCGTTGTCTGTTCAACACAGGCACTTAGGGTCAAATTCTCACTGACGCAATTAAAGGATATGAACTGAACTGAGCTCCTCCTGCGCACCACATAAAGTGACAGGTATGGGAGTAAGCTAAGCTGGAACACCACTTCCCTAAATTTGCAGTTCATTCGAACTCTTGAAAGAGGACCTCTCCAGATAGAAGTCACCAAACAAGCCACCTTGCAAAACGCCAGAAATATTCAAAACTGCATTTTTCATCATTTGGCCTATCTTCTCATAACCTGCCACTGAGCACACTATCAAAACACTCGAGCCACAGCAACACTGGCTTTGGCCAGAGTCACTTTTTGATTGCTAAGGGCTCTCAACCCACTCCTGTGCTTAGGTGGCAAACACCTCCACTACATGGTTAAGGGTAAAAACAACAGGAGTTTCCATCCATTACTTCACTTTCCTACTGCAATCTAAGAGGCTGAATTCAAGGTGTTTGGTTTTTGTTTGTTTGTTTGTTTGATTCCTCACACCTTAAGTGTTATTATTCTAAATTAAAAAGTTCATGAAAAGCTTATGCAAATACTGTATATGCATCTCTATTCCTTTTACATATGTAGAAAGCAAGAGGGAGAGGGATGCCTTGACAGTACAAGTGCATAAACAAGTCAATTCAAGCGAAGACCAAGCCCAGCAAGCAAGCCAAGTTTAAATTATGTTGATATTGAACAGGCAGTCAAATCACTTCATTATTTTGAGAGGATCACAGCGTCCTGTGATAACATTCAATCTATATGAAACCTCTTTCTAGGGAGTATTTTTGTTTCATACGTGCCAGTTGTAACCAGTATCTGGGAGGAAATCCTCCGATACGAATAGATTCTTCTCAGCTGGCAAGAAGTGCACATTCAATTTCAATCGTTTACAATAATTATAGTAAAAGCTTTCATTAGTTTTAATAGCCCCTTTCAACTTAGCAACTAGAACGCTATAGTAGTGTTCTGTTTCTGTGTTACGATACATCTGAGAAAACATACTGCATATTAAGAGGGCTTTGGGAGCTTTTTTTTAAAAAAATATGGGTTCATTTGTCACCTTAATACAGATGCTACTCTGTCACAAAAGAAAGCTTGTTTTTTCTTTTCATACAATTTGAGATAAAATTTCTCTAGGACAAACAGAACTAAATAAACAACGCACGCTTTTTATTTCATGCTTTGATTCAGTGGCACAGAAGAGGACAATAGAGTGATTTTTGCTAACTTAAATTGCTTTACAGTTCTGTGGAAGCAGTAACAAAACAGCATGAGATGAGACACGAGAAAACATCACACTACAAAAACGGCTACAAACAAGAGATAACTAATACATACCATTTCTTGGATTTTAACCGTGGGGGAGGGTTCCTGGGTATCAGAAAGAGTGCCCTCATGGGATGCATGTCACAAAGTGCTGAAGGAAAGAAAACAAAACCGAACAGAAACATACAGACATTGGCTTAGTTGCTCTCTGTCAATAGCATGGCTTCAGCCTCCACGGCCGTTCCCACCATCCCGACCACACATGCAGCAAATGCATACAGCAACACAGCTAAATGGAATTAGCCCGGAATGACAATAATTCCACAGCTCAGTGTGCCAAGGGCAGCCCCAAAAAGAGAAAGAGATCAAGGCACAGATTAACCTTCAGAATCAACCATGATGGGAACATATGTACATGGCCTTTCTCCAGCCCTAAATCATCTAATTTACGCTCCGGTCAATAAAATATTGGGAGATGATGATGGCAGAAGGAAAGAATGACACAGTTACTGTTTCATACAAACTTCCCTCCACCTGTTCTTCTCTCTCACTACAGAGGATGCCTCATTTTTGCTCTCCAGACTTGGAGATTTTCTTTAAGGTGTGGCAGTTTTGAAGCATGTTAGGGTCTGTATCCAAAAAAGGACTCCCAGCAGAACTGACATGAAAACCCATGACTTCTGTCAAAAAAGGTCTTGTTGGTTTCAGAGGACACTTAGTGGGATTTCTGCCAGACAGCCTTTCCTCCTGCTCCGTGGCAAAGCACCACGGCAGCGCCAACACGGGGAAACAAGGGAGCAGAGAGGGAAGGCTGCCCCAGAAAGGTCACTAGAAGCAAATCCTCTGTTTTTACCATCTTCCTATGCTTGACCCCTCACACCATCAGTCTCAGCCTGAACAGCCTGAACTATCACTGTACAAGGAGGTAATGTTTTCCACACAACAGAAATTCAGGAGAAACAGATTGATGGGAAGAAGATTCTGGAATCAGAAATAAGGGGCCACAAACTTGGCAGAGAAGCCCCTTGGATGCCTGTGGATCCCATGAGACCACCAAGCTTAGAGACAGACTCTTCAGCCACCGCTGGAGGAGGAGGCAGAGCCCACACACCAGAGGACAGGCAAAATTAAGAGCTGGTCAGCATTTACATTGGATCACAGAATCATAGAACGTCCTGAGCTGGAAAGGACCCACAAGGATCACTGAGTCCAACTCCTGTCCCTGCACAGGACAACCCCACAGTTCACACCATGTGTCTGAGGGCCTTGTCCAGTCTCTGCTTGAACACTGTCAGGCTTGGGGCCGTGACACCTCCCTGGGGAGCCTGTTCCAGTATCCACCACCCTCTGGGTGAAGAACCTTTCCCTCATGTCCAAACTAAACCTCCCCGGCACATCTTCCTGACATTGTTTGCTTACTTCTCAAATGCCCCTCTTGTGCTTTTACACAGAGAGAGGCCAAGCTCTGCTTCAGTTTGAAAATGAAAAAAATATTATTGTCCAATTCCAAGCTTACAAAGCCCACAGACATAGCTTTTAATTGAAAGCCACCCAGGCAATCCAATGCACTGAACAAAAAAAAGGTACAGCAAAAAGGAGGTCAAGTGGTAGCTCAAATGCTGTTAATACAGCACTGGCTGAGGTGTCCTGGGAACAGCTCCCACATGGGCATTCATGCAAACGTGCAATTAGGAAGGGAAAAAAAACGAAACTCAAACCATCAGATTGCCTAAAACACAAATCAAAACAAGAGCATCGTGCTTCGATTTATAAATTGTACATTAACAACAACAACAGCAAAAAAATCAGGCAGCAGCTATAATAAAATGACCATTTTTTAGCTAGGAAAATATCAATACTTCATTTCAACGTGATTATTTCAAAGATAGAGGTTTCAAGTTGGGCTGTGGTATGGTGGTTGTTTATGTGTATAAAAAATTAACTCATTCTTAGGTACCTTAGGCTGTTATTTTTTAAATACAGAGCTCCAGTTGGGGTTGGGGGTAAGCATATTTTCTAGTTTATTAAGGACTTAATAAAAAAATACCATTAAAATCCAAAACATCATGCTTAACTTATTTTCTTTTTAAATCTTTTTGTCCTCCTCGCATGTATCTGCTGTCTGCCTTGATGCTCAGAAAGAATAAGTATGTGAAGAGAAAACATGCACAACTTTTTATAGCTTTTTTTTTTCCAGGCTCCTCTCTCACAAATGCTCATATCAACTGATGACTATTCTCAAGCAGGAAGCATTAATTTCAGTACTCTGGTGTTGAAGATGGATTTACAGTTTAAGCCATGTCACTGCTAAGGAAGATCAATGCTGTCCACCAACAAGTGGAAACAAAAGGAGAAGCAATGTGAGCATTACCCAGACCGACGGAAAACTGACACAGAAACAATCGTTACAGATGCTTTTTTCATTAAGGTCCGTTTACTCGAGGCCCCACTGCCCCTCTCCCTGGCTGAGGTTTCAGAATCCCAGGCCAGGCCATACACAAATGAGGACACAACTCCAAAGCACAATATACTACCCATAGGAAGGAAGTCTGATGCTCAATTAGCTTCCAAATACTCCTGCTATAGAAATTAAATTACTGCAGTCTACACTGTAGTGCCTAAACAGAATCCTATCTTTATCAAAAGCATTGCTATTTATGGGATTTTATATTTATAGGGTAGGCAAAACCAAAGAGAACAGAAATAACATGAGGATACTTTCAGAAACCTCAAAGCTAGGCTTAGATTACAACCAGCATCTCCCAAGTATACGTTTCAGTCTTAATCAGCCCACTGGAGAAGCACACGTATCACTTACGAGGGGCTCCTTCTGCCATCTCTATGGCTGTAATGCCGCATGACCAAAGGTCACTCTGCAGAAAAAGAGAGAGACCGTATGTTAGTAGGTGGATTTACCCATTCAGACAGTCAGAGAGTACTATTTACAGAGGTCCTGTAGGTGAGACTGAAACCAAATACCAAGGCTGTTTAAATAATATAAGCTTACTGGGTTTTTTTGTAACAGTATTATAAAGTCCTATTTGTCATATGATACATATATATACACGAATGCATGTGTGTATTCATACAGAGTATACAAACAACCCTTTCTAATGACACATAAAAATATATTCATATTAGGACAATCAAAAATACATTGGCCCCAAAGCTAAGTCTATCAAATGACAGAATTTTCAGTCCTTGTTTACAAGGGATTTAACATTTCCCTGTAGTAGACTCACAGAAAACACTGTACCTATTCCGCCAAACAAAAGATGGAGATATGAAGACTGCTGATTAAAAAAGAAAAAAAAAAAAAAAAAAACAACACATCAAATCTGGCAAGTTTTTTTCAGTGTCTAAACCAGAAAATAAACAAACAAATACAGATTAGTGGAATACACCCAGTCCTGAATTTTTTTCTAGTCCTAGTAATCAAATAACAGTTTTTTCCAGGGGAATAGTCACCACTGCTAAGCTCGCAAGAAGCCCCTGTTGGACACGTTGCTGGCAGCCAAAGCAAACGCTCCTCCCCCAGCACCTCGGCTTTGCTCGAAACCTTACGAAACAAGAGTCCTCCAGCAGAAGTCTTTCGAGGTGCCACCTCTAGCCAGTGCCCCCAAACAGGGAAAGCCCAAGTGAGAGCCAGGAGGGTCCCACACAGGTGAGAGGTGTCAGAGTCCTGGTGAGGAACCAGCTCCAGAGACTGACGCTTTGCTTAAGGGGCAAAATACGGGAGGAGGCTGCTGGAAGAGAGCTTGCTCCTGAGCAATGCAGCCTTCATTTCTGGTCACAATAATGACTTTTTCTAAAAATTAGTCAAGACTAATGCTCAAATAAGCTCTTCTTGTACTAGAAGCAGAGAAGCATTTCTAACAATGGCATTTGCAGACCCAGCAAGGCAATCTTTTCTCTTGGTCCAACCCAGCCATTTAAGCTCCTGTTCTTACAAAATTTTTCAACCATGAATTTCTGGGAGGAAAGAGCCTTACGGGCTCCACCAGGAAAAATAAACAGGTGTTTTCAGAGACAGAAGGAGTTATTTTTCACATCACTACTGCATTAGGAAATATTGCAGAGAGCTTTTGTTCGTTATTACATCATTTAACAGCCACCCTTCCTTCCTAATAACTCCATCTGCAAAAATATAAAGCATTATCTTTAGTACGATGAGCTGATGGATGTAAAATGTGATTAAATCAGAAGAAATAGGATCAATCTGATCAATCTTAATCAAAAGGTACAAAAACACCAATTCAAATAATCTGGATTTTTTAAATAGATTTAGACATGCACCGACATACTGATAGCTAATACCACTATCAGTCTCGGCAAATTGATATAATTGATATTCAGCTCTAAAATCCATTGTAAGGCCTTAATCCATGCTTTCTGATGTCTGTTTTGCCTTTCTTGGTTAAAAGTTGAAACAATTGCCTTTGTCTAAGTGAAGATTTTTTGAAAAGCATATTTTCACCTTTTTTCTTTCTTTGTGCTTTCATTAAAGCAAGCTGAGAAGAACTTTTAAGATTACTGAATGCTGTCACTAGAGAAATTCAACTTTAAATACACTCACATAATATTCTTAAGGGCAGTACAAATACCATCGAGCCAACTACAGCTTTGAAGTAATTATAACTTTGGTTTCCAGTAAGCTATGTAAAAAATGATCTTTGTTGGGAAACGCTGTGATGGATAAATTTTTATCAACACATTTATGTATCTTGAAATGAGGAATAGCCACAGATTTAAAGAGCTCCTTCTGTACTTCACTGGCTCTCCAGACGGTGATTCTATTTAAGGCAACACCTAAAATGCATTGTTCTGGGTTACTACAATAACTAGGACATAATCTAACACAATTTAAAGTACGATCATTATACAAATTGAGAACATGAGCATTTCCAATTAAACTAATTTTTGCCTTCTCTGCGCACCTACAGCATGCTGAAGTCCTATACTCCTCATGTCTCAAAGCTATAATAATACAAGTAATAGCAACTGTTAAAGGTCACAATTTGGCAGTGACCCATACCTTGTATTCCTGTAATAAGAATATAGCTACACAAAATATTATTACTCTTACTAAATATAAAAAGTCTCAAAAACTGCCCTTGTTCATGGACATTCACACTGCAAGTGTAGGGTTTTGGGTTTTGTTTGTTCGTTTGGGTTTTGTTTGGTTTTGGTTTTGTTTTTTTCTGTAAACAGGAGACTCTTACTCTGTAATCATACGTAGCATCTGGATTTTCATCACAGGCAATAACTTCTGGAGCCATCCAGTACGGAGTTCCAATAAAAGTGTTTCTCCTGCCAACTGTCCTGTCCAGCTGAGCGCTCACACCAAAATCCACTGCGGGTGGGAAAAGGGTAAAATAAAATAAGAGGGGAAAAACAATGCAGTGATTACTTCTGTAAGGTGACTTGGAAATAAAACTCTGTGGATGTTCCATGTGGGAGGACCATGCTGAGGAGAAATATGATGATTAATATCGAAGCAGCCAAGCCCTTGCGCTTCACGGGCAACATGCTTAGTCTACAAGTGTCAAGAGACACGGCCACATATGACCATCTCTCCTGCACCTCTCACCAGCCTGCCTGGATAGAAGGGAGCATGCAGCTGCAAAAACACTGCCTTGGGAGGCTGAAGAAGGGCTATCCCCTTCCCAAATGGTGAAGCGAAGCACCATTGCTTATACAGAGGGAGCTGCTTCCCAAATGTACCTCTCACACTGTGGGAAAACCACACACGTCAACACGTCCCCTTTTCAGCTGTCCACCTTTTCTGCTCTAAAATTGGACAGCAAAAATAATGTGTTGCTCAGCGAATTGCTCTCTGCTGTAACGCATAGAGCAGATGCATTGATAGGAGCAAAAGATGAGGATTATCCAAGAGGTGCCAACTTTGAGCACACACGCACATGGGTTGCAAAAGAGGTGCCTGTTTCATTACAGCGCAATTACATTACCAGGGTGTTTTCTTCCCCTCATTTCTCCCTGCTCATGACAATAACGATGTGTGTCTTTCTATACCAGTAACGGCATCTGCTCTAGGAGGGCTGTGTCAGCTTCACTGCATCCATCATCTCAGCAACACTGACAAACTGGTGTAAACGAGCACAGTGAGAGCAACGCTCTTGGGAGCTACTGTGCTCCACTTTGGACCAAAAGGAGGAAAGCTCTCCCGAGAGCTTCCTCCTCCAGCAGCCGGGACGTCTTCTCATGCCTCGTGCTGCAGGAAGGTGTAATGCAAAACAGAAGGGATGTGGGCTGGGTGGGAGGGCTTCAGCATGGCTCTATATTTAACCAGAAAAAGGTGGCAAATGTAGCGTGATACAAACACAGAAGGTTAAAGTGTGCAGTAACTGGAAGAGACAGATTAGAGAGAAGGAAAAAAAAAGGAGTTTGTCCACTTGAAAGGGAAAGAAGAGGCCAGGGATGAGAGTGGTTTTCAGCAGGCATGCCAGAGCTGGAACTGCATTTTGAACTTGATGCCGCAGCTCCCTCAAGAGTGCCATTCAGATCATATTTTTGTGTCCAGAACCTGCACAGCAGCTGCTATTTTAATTTAAGCCAAATAAAAGAGTGACTCCCATCACTTCCTGACTCCAGAACGAAGGGAATCAGAACAAACCCAAGTCACACATGGCTCAGTGGGGGCACAAAACAATCCCCTCACTGATTCTGGCATGAAAGCCAACATCTTCTAACGAAATGCAACAACGACCTGCAATCCATCCTACTGAAGCAGGAGAAAATATGTGCAGGACCTCGGTCCACACAGGAGCAGTGACAGTGCTCGTGCTACGGAACATGTCACAGGCCTCTTAGAAGATGAAATTAGCTTGGGAACATTAGAAAACAAAGGCTGAATGAATGAGGAAGCGGATGTGCGTGCCTACTTACCGAGTTTCACTTCTGCGTTCTCCGTTAGCAACACGTTTTGCCCTTTGATATCCCTGTGAATCACGTGATGGGCATGAAGATGTGCCAACCCCTGCGTTAAGAGAGGAAGGAGAGGACACTCAGAGTTAGGCTCCTGGCTTAGCAACAGACTACTCATACCCAGCATCCCCAAAGCCCGTAGCGCTGGGTCTCAGGCTCTTGCTCAGCAGCTGGGTGCAACTGGAGCCACAGGAGCACCGTAGTAGAACTCTCCCCCACAGCTTTTGGTAATGGAGCAGAGACAGAGGCCCCAGGTTGCGCAGACACTGTAACCAAATACAGCCCAGCACCTGCACTGTGCAAACACCCCTCAGCTGTTGCTTGAAGAAAGTTCAGATACCAGAAGGTCTCCACACCATGACACTGTAAATGACATCAGCATCAGTGTACTTCACTGACATCAGACACACACAGGGTCACCCGGAATTTAGTCCAGGAAGGGAGGCGGAGGGAAAAGGGAGGTAGCATCAACCAGCATGCATTTGTGCTCCCCTGAGAAGGGTGTGGGGGGCTGATGGACTGGCAGTTTATTTGAGGGCAAGGGAAGACTGATGACAAACAAAAGCTCCACTTCAAAGCTGCAGTTCTCTAGTCTCCATAAACATGAAGCCAGATAATTAATTGTTCCTCAGGAAAAAAAAAGAAAAAACAAAAAACAACACACCAAAAAACACACATGCAAAAGAAAAAAAAGGCATGAGCACTATACTTTCCAAAGGAAACAAAACCTCTTGGCACACGGTGCTTTTTGTTGAGACAGCACCTGGATGCATGCCCCAAAGCATTAGCCATGTGGAGGGAGGGCTGAGGAAGACATATGTTGCATTTTACTCTGTAATGTAATTGGGAGAACAACAGGCAACCTTCTTAGCAACTGCCTGTATTTTGGTTTCTCCTCAGCCCTCTGCTCGGAAAATTGTAGTCTCTGGTGGGATCATCTTGCCTGTTCATGTTGCCCTCAAAGGCTTTTAATGTTTTATGAAAAATAAAGAAACAGAACCTTTACAGCTGCAAAAGGTTAAGAGGGTAGTGGTTGCTGTAGAGAAATATTTCCTAACACATGTTCTTCATTAAATGATCATTTATCAGTTTGCCTACACAACCACTGGGCTATTTTCTTTCTTTAAAACAGTTAATGAGCATGACAAAAAACCACCATCCACAACTCCTCCCCACACGTCACAAGTGAAACAAGTGAACGGCTGATGTCCCCGAGACCTTTCACTGGCTGCTAATGCTAAGTGGGGTCTTATTTTTCACAGGAATGAAGGCTTTTCCACAGCTTCACACGGGATACTTTTTAAAGCCGCCTGCTGCATTGACCGAGCCAGAGAGATAATCGCCTGTTCTCTCCAGAGTACCATCTAAGTTTACTGAAAAAACACATTTGGGTTTGCAAAGGGTTGGGAGGAGATGGAGGGACACAGCTCCATTCTCCTGCAGCCCCCAAGCCCTTCCAGCCACACAGGGATCCACTGGGTTGACCTTCTCACCTGTGTCTTCGCCTGCACCAATCTTTGGCATTTTAGCTCATTTTAACTTTCTGTTACACAACCTCTCTGCCTCTGACAAACTCGGTGTCGAATCAGGTTTTGCAATGTCTCATAGCATTGTGAGTTCAGCATTCCTTTTTTCCAGATATTCCAGTTCCTGCTAGTAAGCAATTAAGGCTCCTTTCACAAATCTCTCACAGGAATGAGAAAATAGCTTTCATCTAACTCTTTTCTGATGTAAATAATTCTTTCCTCTTCTCAGCAAGGTGACTACTTTAACCTAGGAGAACCTAGGATAAATGCAACACAGCATGCTATACCTCCAGGGTCACAGAGTTCTCAAATCAAGCTTAAGATCAGTCCTGCAGAAGTTAGCTTTCCTTGTATTAAAATATGCTGTCCGTTTAATTTGAAATATGACCATCAGTAGGTAATTAACTTCTCCTTCCTAAACAATTTAAAATGGATGTGTCCAAACACCAGCAGCCAGACTCTCTCCTAGCATTTGGAATTAAAGCAAGAGACCAGAATTGAACATCTCCCTCCCTCACCATCTTAAAAATTGCCGTGGCAGAGCAAATGTGTAACCCAGACAACAGCAGCATTGATTTCTGCAAGAGCCAGTGGCGGTTTCCTTTAACATAAAGCCCTTCAAAACTTCATGTATGATGAGGCAATTGAACAAACGTACTGTGTAGTGGTATGGGTAGGAAGCAATTTTTTTTTACATAAAGCAAGAAGAAAACCATACCAGATTTACTTAGTGCAGCAAACAAATGCCAATTCAAAAAGCACTTCAACTGTACCAACTGGAGATTAAATATGATGAGTAATTAGTTAAAGCTTCGGTTTTAGAAAAACTGGTAAGTGGCATTCCTCTTCCTGAGAAACTTTCGCAGTGCTGTCTGCTAGCGCTCTACAGCGTGCAGCCACGTACCATGTAGCTGCTCATTCTAGACAGGCTGCAGGAATATAGGACATGTGAGCACATCGCAGCACAGAAGTCCTGACTGCTGGCCTGGGCCAACAGCTCCCTTCCTCCACAGACTTTATTAGGAGCAGAACAAGGCAGCTGAAAGAGCATCTGGAAAAGCCCATTCCATAGCCTACTGTGATACAACACTGTTACAACCTCAAGCTTCTCAAAAACACTGTCTTCGGGACACTGTTTCACAGCTGCTAGAATAGGTAAGGTCACTGGTTTTTCCACTGGCTTCTCATGACTAGAAATTGTTATTTTCTGCAAGGCTGCTGCTACAATACAGTACAACTCACGCTGAGTTACATGATGTGGAGCAGACATCTATCTGCTCCTACCCACTCTCCAAGTGATGACATGGCTAACGGGATTGATCAGAAACAGCTTCTTGCAGAAACTCAAGCTAGGCTACATCTCTGGAAGACTGTTTCTGTGTTTTCAAGTGGAGCAGACTATCATCCTTACCCGGAGAATCTCTCTGGAGATATATGCTATCCAGTCTTCCTTCAGAGTATTCCCTTTCGTGTTCTTCACAAGGTCCGTGATGGAGCCTGCTCCACAAAACTCCATAACAAGCTGCAAAACAAATATCAGCATATAACCAACATTAAGCACAGTTCCCAGCTGTCTAGTGAAGCAAAGTAATCAGGTTGCAGCACTGATTTTGGAAACTCTCGTGAAGCAGAGAATATAATCTATTTTACATCTCTTGCCTGAAAAACTGATTCAAAGCAAATGTCTCTGATATGTGTCAGACATATATGGAGTATGTCTCACATTAGTTACCACATTTTCAAGGACTGATATAATCACTGTAATTTAATGCTGGGAATCTGGGTTTGCTCAGCTATGCAAAATGCATTAGCAGCAACAGGAGTAAGAGCACATCCAATGCTGGAGGAATCAAACTGATCGCACCATTGCAGCACAGCTTACTAAGTCCCATTTATTTATGGAAGAACATGCACTGATGTTTGTAGCCTGCTATTTCAAACCCAAACTTCAGTCCTCTAGAGCAGGAGTAGTGACATTTATACAGTTCTAAAATTACATTCGGCTTTTTGAAGGTAAACACGAGGCTGATGCAGTCCCTGGTGAAAATGAGTTGGACATCTCTGATCTAGAGGGTGTAGATGAGGTGGGATGAGAAATGTAATGGGTGAAATTTTCAAGTGCAGTTTTCTTTTTAGAGCCACACGTTCTTACTGCTCAGCTCATCTGCCTTGTTCCCATGAAACATGTTACCATCCATCTGGGAAAGGGGGGAAAAAAGTTACTTAAAGAGCAAATCCATTGCTAACATTAAATCTTGGTTCAGCCATGTTCTTAAGGATGCATCATTAGCCTATGTGATTCACTTGTCTATCTGTTTGGGCAAGCACCAAATTCTATTAGTTTGTCTTTCCATAATGTGATATTTTGTGTCATCCTCAGACTATATCCAAAAGGGAAAGGCTTATGAACATGCTTCAGAAATATCTGCTTACCCACAGTTGGTCATCATGTCCTGGAGGACTTTTCTTAATGAAAGCACCATAATAAGTTGCAATATTTCTATGATGAGAATATTTCTTTAGCATATTAATCTCCAGTTTGATTTCTTCTTCCTCATCCTTTGGAAAAAAAAAACAAAAAACATATGTTTAATACGCCATACGAAGTATTTATTTCCTCTTCTTTTTCACAGAAGTAGATTTTTTACAAGTTTAATTTATACCAGCATCATGTTCAGTAAGCACATCTCATGTTAATGCCATCAAAATCCTGTTTATTGAGACGATCTGAAACAGAGCTTTACTCTTCCAAGTTTTCAGTAGTGCAAAAAGGCAAATGAAGGATGCACTGGACTGCATTCAGTGATGGAGCGGGACAGGATTTTAAAATCCCTGTGCTTGTAATACCTTAAGCAAATACATAGCTAGCATTCTTCTATTCTACATAACCCAGGGAAGTAGAAAAACAGAAAAATCTGTGAATTTAGAAAAAAAAGAGTGTTATTTCTGTCTTCCTCTTTTTTTTTTTTTTTTACTTTAATTTTGATAACTGCAACCAGTTCTATTTAACTGCCAGACAGCGGCTCAGCGCAGCCGGCTGCCAAAGTGGCCCCTCCGAGGTGGGTCGCCCCGCAGTGAGGACCACAGGGTCCCCGGTCCCCCACCTTGGCGTCAGCACTGGGCTGGTGCAGGAAAGCAGAAGTGGAGATCAGGAATTCCCCCTGCTGCACGGACCAGGCAGTTCACCTCGTGCACAAGTTTCCTCCCTCTCCATGTGTCTCCATGGAGGAAGAGTGAGTCCATCGGGAAGAGAGGGCTGGGAGCCCGGGCGGTAAACAGGATGCTTGGACACAAAGGCGGAGGAAGGATTTTCCCCGGCTCTCCTCACCTCAGCGAGGTGCCAAGCAGAGAGCAGCTCCACTGAAGGGAGGTCATCCCTTCAAAGAGCTAAAAACGGGTAAGGCTACTCAACAACTCCTTAAAACCACCCACAATTCGCTTTTGAAGTGCTGGTGGGACGCGCTGCACGAAAGGATCCAGGCAGGCTTTGAGGTGATGTCTGAGCAGACAGCCAGCAGATACAGGAGAAGACACCATCCCACCACCAGCTCATCCAGCACCTCTCAAGGCGAGGAATGAAATGCAGCTGATTTACCCCTTCAGACACAATCTCCATCCGCTCCTCAACCTTCTAGCCTTAGATATCCAGGGGGAAAATGTCTACCTTAAACTGATTCCAGGAAGAAACCAAAACCTCTGTTCCCTAGGGTGGCAGGCTGATAGAAATGGTAGCACGTATTTTGATTATCCCGTAATGTCACAGCTGATTACATGATAAAATTTTACGCCTTAAACTTCCCTGCAATTTGCACCATGCTAGCAATCAAATATCCTATTCATGACATACGCAGATGTTAATACATGTACACTTTAACTATTTATACACACTGGTGCACATGGCCTTACCAAAAGAAACCACCCTATGCCACAAAGCAAACAATTATTTCATATACACTAATAGTGCGATGCAGTGCTTTCTCGTAAAATATTACGAGAGAATTTCCAAAATGCACCAGGGATAAACTATTCTTAAATCTTGTCATGATGCATCTTTACAGTAAAACACTGTGTATTTCTGGGACACTAAACAAAAGAGTAAAATAGTCTTGTAAATCAAAGTTCCCAGTGAACAGCATCGTGGGGAGAAAGCACTACCAGAACAGCTTGTTGATCCAAAGACTAACTTGGTGCTTCCTCGGCTGCTTCTGCTGCCCTTGCTGTTGTGTGATTTTATTTAGATCATATGCAAAAAAACCCACAAACAAACAAACAAACAACCCACATGCCTACACCAGAAACCACAATGAACTTTGAATTTAGGCAAAAAAACTGTAGTGGGAACTTCATTAAACTTAATGGTTTGGGACTTAATCACAGGAAGGTTAATATGTATAATTGGATTAATCTGCTATTTTATACTGACTTTATAGAAAAATTATTTCCTATCCTCATCACATGAACACAATAACTTTTACAATACAATGGGCATGAGGTCCTAAAGTTTGTTCATGTTTATCTATTGCAACAACAACCAAAATGACAATGCTTAGACAGAATCTATTTCTGAAAAAATAAAATAATAATAAAAAACACCCCCCAAAACCACCAAGGAATAAACAATAACCAAAAAAGGCACACACAGAGCCAGCAGACTGCAGGCAGTTACTGCTCTTTCAGTTTTTCCTTGTGGCTGTGTCACAGCACCTGGTCAATGGCCTGCAGCAACCCCAAGCAGCTCCCTTAACTAAGGCTAATAATGGTCCTAAACTCCTGTTTCAGCTGTGACTGAGCATTTGTCCACAGCACAAATAGCATCTCACCTACAGCATAATCCAGTCCAAATTCCAGCCTACAAAAATAAATGGATGGAGTAATTCTTGCCAGGCTTTGGAAGATTCCACTTAGTGTGGATCGATAACTCCCTGGCACTGAGTCCCAAAGACTTGGTGGCGACAGGAACTATCATGAGGACTAATCAGCAAGGAGAAAGCTGCAGTACCACTGTGGTACAGCAATTGGTGTAAGATAACACACACACACACACACAAAAAAGAAAGTCGCCAGACCAAAATTATTCTGTTCCCGATCCAGGAACAGTTTTTTCCAGGGTACAATCGATTTCATCCCAATGTGGACAACTGAAACAGGCCAAACAATGTGTATCCTAACAGTGTTTACTTCCCCTGCTTAACTACAAAAGAAGGATGAGGTCATTAGCCGAGATCCAGACACCAATCTTGCAGATGTCTCACATCAGGGTGAGATAAATCCCACCCAAATATCTCACTGGATAAGACCATTTCCACACAAGGTCCCTCAATGGACACACATGCTCCAGGGAGGACAGGCTGCAGCCATGATCCTCCTGTGCAGAGGAAGGTGTTTTGGTGGCCGCCCCAGGATTTGGACATGGGAACTGACCTTGGGGACAGAGGGTCCCTCACCTCCTCCAAACAACGCATGTGCTGCTCCACCGCCACTAACAGCCCCTCCATTTGCAGAGGCGCCAGGATCACAAAAGGGGAAAATTAAAACCGATTGAGAAGAGAGACTGTCATTCTCATGAAGAAATACAAAAGTACATCCTTTTTTCTTGGAGGAAAGAGGCAGCTGGTGAGCCCTTCCTAGTGATTTTATGCAGCTGGCATCAATTACCACTTTAAGCCATTATCTGTGGATACAAACTCCCATTGAAACCTTCTTTGTCTGGCCTTTGATGGGGCTGGTATAAGTGTTTTATACTTACACATTCGCTGTCTGTTTGTGACAGCACATCTGATTACCAGCAATTTTTGCAGTAAGCTATACTTTTGCAAGACTCATGTGGTTAAATCAAGCTTGGAGCGGCTTTCCTCTCCCTTTCCATGTGTTTCCCTTCAGAGATTAAATGGACATGTCAGCATCTCTAGGGATTTCTAACCACAGCGCTGTTTTATCAAAACGCCTTTGCCTGGAAGATTAAAACCTGCATACGACACCTGCACAGAAATCTACCTATGTACACTAAGATCACTTCTAACCATTTGAATCAGCACATTAAAAATAAACCCAGGCGTGTTACCTCTCAGCATGTCACCCTGTGGCACCCGATCACCTTGCTTACAGCTGGAGCACAAAACCTTCACATCGCTTGCTCTTCCATTCATCACTGCACACTAAATATCAGATTTTTTTTTTTTTTGCATGCAGATGGCAAATCAATAACTTGTTACTTTCATTACATCACCATTTACAAAACTGTGATGATTCCAGTATCTGAATGATTAAAGTATCTGAACACAGTGCCAATGGAGTAACTCCCAGTCAAATAAAAACTAGAGCAGACCCATGTAAGGAATATTAATCTAGACAGCTCAATTACGCAATTTCATCACATTTTCCAAAGGTAACCCCCCCTGCCTCATTATTTCAAGAAAATCCTGCTTATTTATACAAATTCTTAGAAGATGAGGAATTCAGAAGCACTTTGCCAGATACCGCAGGAGGGAGGGAGAGGAAGGGAACTACAGCTCTAGAAGTGCCAGAAGCAGGGAGGACATAACCAAAGGAAAAGTCACTCCGTATCTGTCCCGTTTTTATGTGCTTCCCTAAGCATAATTAGGTGTCTCAGAAGACCAAGCAAAACAGTCCTGACCCGCCCCAGCACTGCAACTGGTACAAGACCCCTCCGAGAATCTGTCTCTGAGAAACACACCCAGGGGAGTAAGGAGGGAATAACACTGCTTTCCAAGATCTGTTGTACAAGAAAATAATTTCAGGAGCTGAATTAAAAACCAAAACAAACAAACAAACAAGACACCTAAAAGGTACAGCGAGAAAGTGTCCCGGGACCTGTAAGTGGTGACTTTCCATCCACACTCCTGCGGGTGGAAGAGCTGCCTGACCACTGCTCTTTGCCGGCTGTTGACTCTGCCCTCTGAAGGGACAGAACAGGTCAGGAAGGCAAAACTCAGGACAATTTCAGAAGACTTTATTTAGCCTACTAGTATGATGAGGAGAAATGTGAATGAGGAAACACAGCCAAACAAGGATAAAACAAAACAGTGTTCTGTGATGAAGGTAAGAGCAAGTTTATCTATCCTGCCAGATTATTTATATGCTCTCCTAAGTCAGCTTGCCGAGGAATTCAAATCAATCCCTTAATTAACTTTCCTTTCCAATTTAAGAAATGAGACAGTGACAAATCTCAGCTCTCCCCACACAAACAGCATCCAGTCATTTTAAGCTACAACGAAGCGTTTTAAGAATTAACACCACTCCCCAACAGTGGAAAGCCAAAAAACACACAGGCAAAGGGGGATGAGGAAAGGGAAGCCTCCCAGTTTCCTTTCCTTTGCTTTCCCAATGCTGCCCACGGAGCTCTGCCTGCCCATACCCAGGGAGCTGCGCTGCCTGGAGAACGGCGGCTGGTGATGCTGTATCTGGGGTTGCAGAGCAAGCTGAGCTGCTGAGGATCAGGAGCTGCAGCAGTGGCTTGTGGGGTCTGGGAGTCTCTACATCACGGGAGAGTTGGGATCTGTGTGGAGGAGCAGGCAGCAGCCTGAGCCTGGCACTGGGAGGGGAAAGAGAGTGCAAACCCACAGGCGGGCACCTGGAATGATGGAGAGGAAACTGGTTTGGCTTCAGAGGCAGAAGAACCACGGCAACTCAGCCTTTCTTTCACTGTCTCTCCCCAAAGGGCAAGTTGAAGAAAAACAGGAGAAGCCCACAAGAAACCTAGTTTTTATTTTTGTTTCTGCTTCCCTTCACTTCTCATTTCTGCTCTAAAACTATGTTAAAAAAGTCCTAAAAGGTACCAAACGCAAACAAAAGCCTTCCTGGATAAATCACAACACCAGATTTTGCAAACGACAATTCTGCTTGTGTCTCACATCCTCTCTCCCCCTCACACACCAGTCCTGGCCTGCATCCATTCGGAGCTGAATCTGTCCAGGCCAGGGTAAGTCTGAATAGTGCCTAGCACAATAGGTGACCTTTTCTGGTGCTGGAATCCATAATATACACACTCATTAATAAAGTTCTCACACACGAGAGAAATGTTTTGGCGAGAAGAGTTGGGGCAATATTGCACGCAGAGCGGTATTTGAACTGGGAGCTGTGGCTCTGCCCCCAAGCTGGGAAGGAGACTGTAATTTTGGGAGGAACCAAACCACAAGAGCAATAAGATTCCGAGCACCGGGCAAGTCCCTGCCAGTGCCTGCCAAGGTAGGAAGTTCGTATAAAGCAGAGCAGCTCACAGTGCGGAGAGCACAACATGGAGAAATGCAATCCTCTCCAATGCCACAATAGGGAATATTATATAAAATAGTTCTTAAAAGAAAATACCAAACACAGGCTTCCTGGGAGGGAAAACCTAAACTGTTTAAAAGAAAAGACTTTAATCAAGACATGCAGCAAACATTTAATAAGTCCATATACAGTTCTAAATCTTAACATACAAGAGCCTCCAACTTTCTATTACATCCCATCTTTCTTGAGACTTTTACGGAGCCTTTGAGCTTTGTTACCTTCAAGCTAAAGACCTCATGCAAGTTTATTTCCCTTCTGTCTCTCTCCTCTGTTACCTTCTCATCTCCAGCATTCACTGTGCCTGTCCCACTTCACATGCAAGGTCTCCCTTTCACAGACCTCTTGCCCACAGAGTCTCCACCTTGGCATCAGCACGTTCATTTCTCTGCACCCTCCTTCAAGTCCTTCCCAAACACACTTCTTCAAAAGTCTAGCAGACTGTTTACCCTTATGAAAAAGCATCCGCCATGGTATGCACTCGGTGACACTCAGGGAGCACTAGACATCCAGCCAGCCGTAGCGTGGGTGGGGAGCATCGCCACACCACCCCACGCTGTGAAGGTACCTATCAGACTTTGCCCCTGGTCCACGTATGCAGCCCATGAGGAGAAAGCCCTTCATGGGCTCTACCATTCACAAGCTTTCTGGAGCCCATCTTGTCACCAAGAGCTACCAACCAGCCTCCAAGCCACTTCCGCCGCCGGCACAGAGCTGTGCTGCCAGAAGCAGCAGACCGGCAATGCTCTGCTCAGGCAGGGTGATTGCAGAAGACGGCTGTGAAGCTTTTTCAAGGGTTAAAAAAAAAAAAAAAAAAAAAAAAAAAAAATCTTAGTTTTGTGAGAACTGGCTGGCAGGACAGGGCTGTCCTTATGACCACATTTGGTTACCTTCAGCGGCAAGGTTTCATCAAGCAGGTTAGAAACACACTTCCCAACACATGCAGAACAGAGGCTGCTTTGTCTCCCCTTGGCACAACAGCCTTTCTACTGCATGCTAAAGGCACCATCTGAAACGAGAGAAAATGAGCCAAATTGTTCGCAACAGTGCCATTGCTGAGGCTGCAGCCATAAAGCAACAATTAAGTTAACTAGACAAAAAAGCATGAGGGAGGACTAGCTTTTAAGCAGGGTCCCAGCACTGCCCGAAGGAGCCTGTGTAGCAGCTTTGTGCAGGCACGGGAGACAGAATCACGTGCAGGCAGGAAGGAGCCAAAAACCACGTGAAGACAATACTTGTCTGTTGTCTCCCCCCTAAACTACCTCCCCTGCCAATCGCTTCGACAACAATATTTTCTTTCTTGCCTGATGTGCCCCCAGTGCCTTTGCCGGTCACTGAATGAGCTGCACTGAAGACACAGAGACTGCACCACTGCTGACCTCCCCCAATAAAACCCCAGGGTGTCACGAGGTTTTCCGAAGACTACCAAGAGAGAAACCTCCTAAGGGCAAATCCATTCAACCATTTCCAAGGCTAGTCCCTTGATCCTGGTCACAATTACTTAAAAAGTATCCTGCTCAGATTGCATGTTTATCCCAGCTATACAATTCAAATGTCCATCCCCATCAGGCCTAAATTATCCACAGGTTATACAACAAGCTAGCCCTGTACTGACACCTTCACAGCCCTCATAAAAGAGGGAAGGTTTAATACCCTACTTCCATTACTATTATTCACACTAAAAACACCCGTTGCTATAAAACTCTACATTCAGTCTTTCTGTGATCAGAACAAGCCCTTGCTAGCAGATATGAAAAATAAGTCTGTATGTGAAGGCAAGAAATTAAAACAATTTCCTTTATGCAAAGCTCTGGGCTCAGACAATGAGATGTAGATGCCAAAGAGAAAACAGGCTTATGCACAAAGCCGAAAAGTTTCACAGCTTTTCTGCTTTGAATCTTGGTGTGCCTTTGATGCCAAGGAAAGCAGCATCTCTGGGGATGACAGAGCCAAGGGAGGTGTTTGCCCACTGCTTGGTTTCTGCTCCCCTTGGGGTCAGCACGAACCTCCAACACTCCCGTCTAGGGGGCAGATCTCCTTCCCAAAGGGGACTGACGCAGGAGTCCCTCCCTGCCTGTGCAGTCCAGACACTGCTGGGTCAGCAGTTCGGAAAGTAAAATACATTAAAAATGGCAGTTCTGGCATAACATGGATGTTCTTCTAGCACATATATCATTGAAACCTCTCATTACATGAAGACACCGATTCCCTTAAAGGACAGATTCATTCAGTATACAGCCTCACACCCGCACTGACCAAGAAGTCCTGTAGATGAACCGGGAAGAGGGATTTATTTACAACCCCTTTCATTTTGTACATTGAATAAAGCCCAAATGCTAAAAACCAAACAAAATACCACAAATGCTCATGATCACAAACCCAAAGCTGTTACAATGCACACCCGAACAGGACCAGAACAAAGGAGAGGAAGGAAAAGTAATCCCACTTTGGTTTTTCCTCCGGGCTGTTTCACATAGTATCCTTTATTTAAAAGAGATGGGGCTGGAGAAGTAGTCGATAAGAGAAATGTAGAAGCTCCATCCATCACATGCCCCCATTTCTTTGCCTGACAGTGATGGAGGGCTTGACGCTGCTCGGTACATAATATTATTTAGGCCAAAAGCAAACACACAGATTTGCAAAGCAGAGGGAGCAGACTGGCAATGGTACTCCAAAATCAACTAAAAATTTAAAATACGGGGAACCACAAACAAGCACTGCCACAATTGCCAGCAGCTGGCAGCTGCAAAACAAGCACCTTGTACTCCAGGACACACAGTCCCACCAGTGACCTTTACCTCTCCGTGGGACGAGTCCCACTGCAGGTGGACAGACCTGTCCCCTATACGCACTTTTCCCCTCATGCTAAATTATGGGCACCCAGGGCAGCTACACTCCAGGCTTCAGCACAACCGCTACATGCCTGAAATCAGACAGAACAAATCCAGGCTTTGGTCATTAGTAGCATCAACAGATAAAGGCAACAAACAGCAGCTGGAAGGCTACAGGATTTATTATCGGCTTTGGTTGCTGAACCCAAATCAACTGGTAGGGAGAAGAAAAACTTTGTAACACATTGCTAATCCTTCAGGTGTCCACATTCCCTGCGTCTTCAAGGCTTCAATTAAGCAAACCCTCCTCATTATAAAGTTGCAAGCGCTGCAGTTTTTCCTTCCAAATATTTAAGACTCCATCTGCAACACTAACAAAGCCCTGCATTTTGTCAGAAAATCAGTACTAAAGAAAAGCCCTGAAAACAAGATTGCTGCATTTGCTTTGCAGCCCACCAATCCACTTCCATAAAGTGCTAAACTTCACTTAGTCTGTTATTATGAAGAAATAGATTTAATGCTTCTTTTCTGAAGTGGTGTATCTCTGTCTGAGGTATTATACATCTGCCAGATGTAAAGACATCTAACAGCCAGCCATCACGTCCCCAAACATCGAAGGTAATAAGTTGGTTTAGGACCTAATAACCGTATTTAATGCCTGCTGTACGTGCCGCTGGTAATCTGTGCTTTGTTTTACACCCACAAAAGGAGAACTTCAAATTTTGGACTACACTACAGCCTCCAAAAAACTCCTTCTAAGCAAGGACTAGTGTGAGATCACGATCTGACTTATTCAACACAAGGTTTCTTTTGTGAAGCAGCCAAAAAATGTAAATTACCCAGGAATAAAAGGAATAATTCGATTTGTACATGTGTCTTACAAACACGATTGAATGACACAGTGCGAGTGCACAAGTCCTTACAAGTTCTAATTTCAGGTAATCTTTGCCTAAAGGTTAAACACTCCAGCTCCACAGGTCCAATATTAGTCACTGCTCAACCTGTTGGTGATCTGCAACCTTTTCCCTTGCCTTATGCAAAGAAAGGACTGCAAATGCAAAATGCCAGGTGTGGACTGGGAGGACCCACGAGGTTCAAAGGCTCATTCCTTTCACCATACAAGGAGCAGAAGGGATTGCAGAGAAAGCTGCGACACCAGCCCACCATTGTGTGTTCGAGAAATGGGCTGAATATGTACCATCCATGCAGACCGTGGCTGGCTGGGGTGAGAAGAAGGGAGAAGACCTGACCAAGCCCTACATGCTCATTTTCAATTTCTAAAATACCCCAGAAAATATCTTCAGTTTCTTTCACTGACATCGCAAGCAAAGACCACTTCAAAAGCTGGCAGAAGGAAGCCTGTTCCTCCTCCCTTTGCCACCATCTCCTCCACCTTCTCTTCCTTCTCCCTCTGGTTTGGCAAGAACTGCTCCTTCCAGCAGCGGCAGAACAAAGGATTACCATCGGGTCGGTAGCTGTGAGACACGCAGTCCTACGCACACCCGCAGAAACACCCTGTCCAAGCTCCTTCTGCAAAGGGCAAAGACCAGACCAGACCTGGGGTTTCTGCTCCTCCACACTCTTCTGCAGCATTCCTGAAACCTACAACCCGACAGCAGCTTGGCAGTGAAAATGCATGACCCAAGCGCAGCTACTCTATAGGAATAAGCAGAAAAGAAATGACTAGAAATATATGGGCCAAGAGCAGCTTCGCTGGAGCAAAGACCTCTCTTGAACTTGTTCACATAAGAACAAGATCCACGCTTATAACCCTAAGGGTTTTCAAAGCAGGAAGGAATATGGATATTGTATTTTACCTCTAAAATACACTTGTGCTCAGAAATACAGCTCTTTTTAAAAAAGGAAATCCATTACAGAGTGATTTACAACTGACTGACAAGATGATGATGATGACTCTGTAATTATCAGGTCCAATCACTCAAATTACAATTTACCAGCAGACACACAAACTACTTGATTCACAGCTAACATTTTCTTCAGCAGAGGCTAGGTCCTTCCTAAAACAAGAGAGGAGACAGGCAACCTCTATCAGTAACAGATAAATGTGGCTGCTGATGAGAGAAATTCAGGGACATCTGCAAGGGGCAAATTTCCCTTCAATGCTTGTGCCAAACCCTTCCAGAGGACAGACGAGAACCAGGGCTGTGACCAAAAGTCTTTTCCTTTGTATTCAGACAGGAACAGCTGTTAGACAGGTACAAAGGTATGGCCACGTCTGGGCACGTGTGATAAGCAAGTTCGTTATATAATCGGTTGCTGAGGCTTTGATTTTCCTTGGTAGATTAATGCTGACTTATGCACAGCATTTAAAATCACCCTGCACTGCCAAAGCTCTATAAAGGCTGTGCACTTTAGTGTACAAGTAAGTGCATTTGGCGGTACGCCACTATGTACAAAATCATTTTCATGCAGCTGCCAGCAGAAGGGAACTATATTCTTGGACCAGATGTTTTTGTTGTCAACACTGCCAAGCATGCCTGGAAACCTCACAGCTGAGTGGTGCCGCAGGAGTGAATTAACAATGAACAGAGCCACGAGATGCTCGTGTCCATCGATCAGACAGGGCATCGTGGCCCCCCCGTTTCCCTTCCTCCCCCTCTCTGAGCAAGGAAGCTGCTGATAGCCAGCTAATTATTTACCTGCCTGAGAAGAAAAGACCTTCTGCCTCCATCAGGATAAATAAAAGCAAAAAATACTTTGCAGAAAATATTACACCCCAGCTGTATTTACCCCTAGCTGGGCAGGTGACAAAGAGACCACAATTAACAGCCAAGAAAATAAGAGCTGACAAAGTATAAATGGTCCTAACACTCCAGTACAGCTTTGGTTTTGCTGCTGGGCTGTGAACAGGCTTGCATTTATTAAACGGCATTTCACCTCAAAAATCAGAGCTGCTATGGCATCTCAACTCTCTGGTTTAAAACCAAACAGCTTGGATCCCAGCACAAGTCTCTCAGTCTTGAGCTGAAACCCTGAGAGCCCTGATGGGAGCTTGGGGACAGGAGTCCACTTCCCAACCCCAACAGCAGCTCTCGGGGAGGCTCAGCTGCCCTTCATCCTCCTGCCCCTGTGCAGCAAAGCCGGGGCTCCCACCAGTCCCCAGGCTGCCAGCCTGGCCTCACCTTTCATGACAAACAGAGGGGACCCATGGGCCTACAGGGACAGGAATAATAAATCGTTAGACAGCTGCTTAAAACCACGCATGTGTATGCACAGCAGGCAGAAAGCAGCCCAAACAGGAACAAGGGAGACAGGCACTGGCACCTGTGTGCTGATAAGAAGAAAATGAGGTTTACTTGGCCCAAAACTCTCCTTTGACAGGCTCACCCTAAATCAACCACGAAGTCTGTATAAGAAACCTGAGCGGCCAGGCGACCTCTCCCAAAAAGAAAAATCCCTGCAGCTGGCAGGGAAGGGATGAAAGCCCACCCACCTCCCCATCTGGCCTGTGGCCCTCCCCAGGTTTGTGGTGAGGGGGTCACTTCTTTGTTTATTCCACTCACCGGGCATCACACATGTTCAGAATGAAAGGTGGCAGAAAGAGGACATGTGTGTGTGTGTGTGTCTCATGAGCCTGCTGGGAGCTGCTTTGGGGTCTCTTTTCTCGGATGGGCAGTTCAGACAGCCCGCTGCTGTACCACAAGCCACTGTTAAAAAGCGACACTCAGCAATTTGTCTGTAAAATAAACAACACGCCTAACGTGTTTTACCGAAATCCTCCTCTACAGGAATAATCTGACCTCCCTCAGAAAGACTATCGTTTGGGTTTCCAAACAGCCACCGCATCTCCTGCACCAAACGTGGTGGCCCCGGCCTGCCCAGCTGCATCTGCATGGGAGTCGCGCTCACCTCTCACGCCTGGAGCAGCGCCTTCCTGAAGGATAAATTCAAAAGTTACGTGTTTAAAAAAGACCCAAAACATACAGCCAGCCTCTCGTCTGGATAAATAGTCTCCTTCTTAGGGACTTTTCCCTTAAAACAAAAGTAACGCTATCGCTACGGGGTCCCAGGGGAGATGATTCATAGGCAGGAAAAGGCCTGTAATGCTGTGCTTGGGGTACTCACCCCAACAGATATTACAACTTTTTACTGTGCTAGTCCTGTAACACGATGAAGTGACAGTCTGAAAAAAATCTTCCATTAATCACACTGATTTGAAACCAAAGAGCACTTAGGCCAGTCAAAGTGGGGAGGGCAGTGGGAGTGGAGTGGAGGGGGGATAGATGGGGCATTTACATTCGAAGGAGGAAACTTGGATTGTTCGTAGAGCTTCAAAGTTCAGCAGGATATGCTTTAAGGCACTGGATTTGCTCAGAGTGGAGCTGTGTGCCAGTGAAGCCAAGCACAAAGGGACAGGCTGCAGCAACCCCGCCAGCTCCAGCACCATCACCAAGGCAAGGGTCCACGAGTTTGGTTTGGAAACATGACCAAGCAGCATGGAAACGGCAGAAATCCCACACACAGCACATCGGACCTCTCCAATAGCTGGGGAGAGGCAGCAAAGTGAAAGACCATGTGTGGCGGGGAGTCAGCTTCTGCCAGACTACAGGCATCTGAACAAAGCCCGTCATGGCTGGAGGCTCCTCTCCTGTGGTTTCCTGCAGCCTCGTCCCTCCAACGGGCACATGGAGAAATCCCAAAGCCCAGTCAGAACTGAAAGCCTCATAGAAACTGTTGGTTAAATTGGTTAAGCTTGTCTCTGCCGGTTTACTAACGAATGACACTATGATAAGAAAAGCTTTCAGTTGCGCTCTGGCTGGCATGAATTAAAAAGCAAGGGGCTGGTGGGGTACAATATAGGAAAAGGAAGAACAGGGAGGCTATTATAAAGACAGCAAAACATAACTTAAAAAAAATAATCTAAGGTTGTGGTGGGGGTCTTGGTTTTTTTTTTTTGTTTGAGTTTTTTTGTTTTATTTTGGTTTTTTGACAACTCTCCCCAAATCGGCTCCATCTGTAGTCTCCGAGCATCTAGGGGTTTCTGCCAAAGTGATCAGTAGCAAAGAGCTAGCATTTGTCTTTGAATCGCAGCCACTACATGCTCCAGCGTTCCCACACCATGGAGAGAAATTGGAGGCACTCGCAGCTCTCCCTGGGCTAACACCGAGCCACCGATCCAAAGCACAAGGGATGACGGCAGTGCATGTGCACTGCTGCATATAAAGGCAAGACACTGGGGGAAAAAAAAAAAAAAGACACTACTGCTTTTCATGACCTCTCAAACTTCCTCACTGAAAGCAGGCTTGGCTGAGGGCAACCCTCCAGCTCATTGGCAAACCTCTTCAAAGCCAGACATCCAGCTAAGGTTGCCTTTCATACAATACAGCCTTTATTCCCTCACGCGTTTGGTTCGTGAGGAGACGCTTTTCCCCAGGAGCCGCGGCACATACCGCCATGCCACAGTCACAACCCGGTTTTGGCCGCCTCTCCCCAGCACCAACACCGCGGTGCTGGCCTGGAGAGCAGACACGTGCCCCTGCACACCGACAACGTCCATGTCCCGTCCCCTTCCCCTCGGGGAACTGCAGGACATTGCAAAGCCCTAGATCTGCTGTTAGCTGCTCACCAGCCCTTCCCTCCTCAAACCTGGAGGGCCGCGTAAGGCCCTCTTTTCCCATTCACCTTGTAAAGATGATTAGAAGGTTAAAAAGGAAAAAAAAAATTATGATGGAACAAATTCTCTGAATGGAAGATGCAAAAACTGCTGAACACCAGTAAGCTCCTACTAACCATAACTCAAAGGTCTCTGTTGTGTTGCTGGGTAGCGTGTTTCAGAAGAAACTTCTGGTTCTTGACATCATGTGGAAGGCAAGCAGGTTTCTTGCTCTGAGCCCTCTAGTGATGGCCAAAAGCACAGCAGTTCACACAAGTGCTTGCTTTGAGTGCAACCAGGAGGGAAAAAAATAGACAAACCCTTGTGCAAGAGATCAGTGCTCAGCCACCATGCCAGGTCAAGACGGCCATTTCTCAAGGAGCACATAACAGCTCATGGAGCTATGCTAAGCAGAGTGTTTATAAGTGTTTATCCACATTCTAAGTAGCTATTTGTCCTCCAAAGGCTCACGAATATGGGTATTTTGTGAACAATCATGGATTAGACCCCTAATCCAAAACAGGCATCATCAATCCATCATGAATGGTTCTTAAGGCCCAGAAAAAAATTTGGAAAATTCACTAGAATACAGGCTTAACACTAAATGTCTTTTTTCCCCCCTCCAGTCTCAAACATTGAAATCCAATTTTTTTTATCTACATTGTGCTTCAAGAACAGGCACAATCTCTGCTGTCCACCAAAGTACAGAGCTCCTGAATACTCGTGAGTTTCCACAACTATATTCATCCCATGCATTATCAAGCTGCAGATGAGTCGAAGAAACATCAAATTCTTATTAAATTCCAGCCAGTCTTTGCTCCTCTCTGAATCCAGCACAGTCTCAGTGATGCTACCATGTCAGAAGGTCTTTCCTGTGAAACTGTATAACGCTCTGCCCAAAGCCAGTGATTCGTTTTCTTCTGCTTTAGCAACCAGCCGTATGAACTTCACCTACTACAGAACCAGCTATATATTTTTAATATCTCAAGTGGGAAATCATTAGATGCATCATATGCAACAATATTAAAATGAGCACTGTTTCCCACTCTAAAGTCTGCTCCAGCACCTTATATATCTTACGAACATTTTACTGCCAACAAATCTGCTCTTTTGAGTCATACCTAATATCGGGAGGAAGAAAGAACACTATCCAGTGAACTAGCAATACAAGCACACACAGCAAGGGCAGACTGGGCTTTTGTTGTGGACTTCACCTAAAGCAAACAGATGTCTTTCAGAGGTAAATATACTTTGGCTATCTGGACTAGACCACTAAAGGGTTGTTTTCTTTTGCCATTCACTAACCAAATCACCATTAAACTGAGGATTAACACAGTTCTTTGCCTGCAAATATGGGTCATGGTCCAAAATGTGGTTCATCTCGGTCAGCCTCTCCAGGTCACCAGATCAGAGGCAGCTGGCATCACACATCCTCGGCACAGGTTTTTGACCCCACCATTGGAACCGAGCTCATCACCCAGTGATTCTTTGCTCTGACATTATCTTGAATGCTGGAATCCAGAAACACAATAAATGTTATGGAAATGGTCCAAAGCAGAAAGTGAAGTAATTTCTGAGGCAAGCAAGCAGACTAAAAATAGCCGACTGCACAGTGGAAACAATCGGAGGGTGGGGGAATCCCTGCAAAAAGACCTTTATACTCCATTCTTTATTCCTAAATCTGCAGGTGTGGAGCACTTACAAACAGTCCTTCCAGCAGCTGTCGCAGGTGGCTGAGGAAGATGCAGACAGGCTGTCAGAAAGGCATCGAAGCCAATTTTCCTCCTGGAGCAAAGAGATGGCTGAGGGCATGTGGTTCCCCAGGCAGCTTCATGGTTGTAACCCTGAGGAGATGCTGCTGATGCTCCTGCAGGCCGGCTCCTGGCCACAGCCTCTCCATCTCCCTGCCCGGCCCCTTTCACCCAAGCCCCCACCAGCTTTTGCTGGGGCAGAAACAGTAGAAAGCTAATCTGTATTAAAAACAAACAAACAAGCAAACAAAAACTTCTTTGCCAGTGGAGCTCTCTGAAGGATGGGACCAGATAGATGCTGGTACACAGGGATCTACGAAAGGGGGGAGGAGAGGCAGAGCTGCCCCTGCAGTAGCAGCCGGACATCAAATTGGTTTTGCTGTACTGTAAAACCACACCTTGAGGGAGAATTAAATAGAAAGTAGGGAAAACTCATAGACACCTATGTCACGAGGAAGCACTGCTATCACAACAAGATGCCATCTGAACATTTACAACTAGAAAACACAACTGTTCCTCCTTTCTTTCCTGCCAGTGGGAGAAATCCTTTCCTGAATTTACATGGGTGTTTGTTTGTTTACATTTGTAGACACGGGAAAGAGAATGAGTTCGCATTTAAATGCTGATCCATTCATTTTTACAGGAACGGTGCAAACTCTAACAATTTGTGTTGCAAATCAAGACTGGGCAAGGTACATTTCCCAAACTCTTTTAACCAAAACTGAGGAGCAACAGCAAGTCTGAAGTCAGAACCAACATCGCCCTCAAGGACTCCAATTTGAGTGGAGACTTGTTTGACAACACAGCCCCCTCTGATCTATAAATCAGTGCAACTCCTTAATTTCATAATTGGCTCAAGGCTTTACATTCAAGCAAATTGCTGCAAAGAGGCATAGCAAGAGAAACAAAAAGAAAAATTCAGAGTGAAAAACAGAATCACAGAATGATTAGGGTTGGGAGGGACCTCTGGAGATCATCTAGTCCAACCCACCTGCTAAAGCAGGTTCACCAGAGCAGATCACACAGGAATGTGTCCAGGCGAGGTTTGAATGTCTCCAGAGAAGGAGACTCCACAAGGTCCCTGGGCAGCCTGTTCCAGTGCTGCGGCACACTCAAAGAAGTTTCTCCTCATATTCAGATGGAACCTCCTATGCTTCAGTCTGTGCCTGTTGCCCCTCATCCTACCATTGGGCACCACTGAAAGGAGTCTGGCCCCATCCTCTTGACATCCACCCTTGAGATATTTATAAATATTGATGAGATCCCCTTCCAGCCTTCTCCAGGCTGAACAGAGCCAGATCTCCCAGTCTCTCTTCATACGAAAGGTGCTCTAGGCCCCTAATCATCTTCGTAGCCTGACTAACTAACTAGTGAGACAATTAACTCATCTATAAAAAACAGTTTGTTTCACAGACTCGAAGAGGGAAAACACCAATAAACACTAGGGAAAAGGCCACCGAAGTAAAATATGCGAGAGAGAAATAAAACCCTCCTTAATGGCGCTGCCTTTGCATCACTGTTTCCACAGCAGTGACTCAGGGCTGCCCGGCCGCCCGCAGCCCCGGCCGGGAGGACAGGTTAGCGCAGGGGGAGCCAAGCAGCCAGCCGCCGGCACGCCTGCTCTCCCGCTTGCCTGGGGCCTGTTTGCCCAATTACATTTCCATATGGTAAAGTATTCCGTATAAGAAAACGATTCTCAGGAATCACGGACACTCTCCCTTCTTGCTCTCGTACGCAGAGCCAAGGTGTTTTGCCAGGCCCGTAACAGTTATCTGAAGGTCTGTGGGCTTCTGCATTTACACTAGGATTTCCACTTAGTTCTTACCAGCTCCAGAATCAAACACTAAAATTCAGTTCGGGAAGAAGGAGCTGTAGTGGAAAATATCCTTGCTCTGGTGAAACACTGCAGAAACACCTCATATATCAACCGACACGTAGAAAGCTCAAAGTTCATTTCTGGAACTGACCCCTCCACTAGGCAGAGAGAGGGGGAGACATTTGTGAAGGCCCCATCATTCTGCAGAACCAGGGGCACAAGAGAGCAGGCTGCTGAACTCGCACCGCGCCTTTTGCACCAGTGATGCACTGACTAAAGAAACTACCGTTTTGCCTGGTGGACACGAGACAAAACACAACAACGATGCGCCCTCTGCACAGTAGCTGCTTCTGTGACTAACTCGCTAACTTGTCACAGATATCCCTTTCAGATCAAAACATCTGAGAAAGCCTGACATGAAAAAATTCAACAGAGATCATCAAAACAAAAAGATGCCTCCTTGGCCAGACTCCCATCAGTCTGATCCCACTTGAAGCAGGGTCTTACTAAGAGAGATGTCAAGGACAGGAGAGCGAAACTAAACCGCATGTTTATTATGAAGCACCAATCTTTGCAATTTAATGACAACACCTTTGCAGATTTATTTAGCAGTAGAAAATGTTCTCTGCAAGAGAGGCTACACAAAGCACACTCAGTGGGCTTTAATCACTTTCGGATTAAACCTATATACAGGAATGTACACAGGCCCCTTGCTGGAAATGACTTGAGGCATTTCTAGGTTCAGGATACAAACAATATCTTCTCCTAGACTGACCAACTGAGCTAGTTTGTGCAGCATTTTCAAGGTTCTTTTAACACTTAGCTTAGCCATGTGCTTCCCATTGCACACTTGAAGAGTGGGCACAGGGGGAGAAGAACACTTTCCTGTAAGGCACGAGGGGAGCATTCATCGTTGTTATAAGTCAGCTTAGAGTACAATGAATTCACAGGTCCTTGCACATTAGCACTTGCTGCCATAATCTCTGGTTTTAGGAGCTGGGTTATAAAACTGTGTTTTAGCCAACAACTCCCTACACAATCACTCAAACTGCATTTTGCAAAAGGAGCACTGCTGAGGGACTTAGAGCAAACATTTTTATCTTGTTAAATGTTGGAGAATAACTTTGCTATTTTATATTCATATATACATATGTACATGTTAAGAAAGAGAACGGGGGGGAGAGAGATCATGTAGGATAATCTCAAATGTACAACACTATTTGTGGACCCATAAACTAAAGAATGAACCAGAGGAAGATTTTAAAATGCTTAAAAGTAGCTTGCATGTGCTACCCTGCACACATTCCTAGAGCTGCAGCACTCACTTGAAAGCCAAGCATCAGAACCTTTTCTTTTTAAAAAAAGTTATCTTCCTCCTCCCTCTGATTTACTGCAACACAGTGGCCAGCTGACTGCTAATGGACAGTGGCTAAGGTCTGCCTACCATTCCCAAAGCTGAGACTATAAATTCCAGCCTCTCTTCTCCGCACAGCCTGCCAGTTTTCACATAACTTGTCAGGACTTTGTATCTTTGGAATTTCTCTTCCTCATTAAACTTGGCCAAAGTTGGCCAGCAGATCCACAAGGTATTCGGTGGAAAAGAAGGCAGAACACACAAACTACCGCCAAGAAGCCTCATTTCCTTAGGAAGTCAAGATAAAAATATGGAATGTCACAGCAAAAACAGGAGGAGCCCACAGGCAGGTGTGGTTTATCATACTACAATTAAACACCGTCAAGAAAGATTACATTTCAAACAGATATATTCCCTTTAACATAAACAGCAAATTAATTCTCCTGTCTTTGATCCTAATGCCCAAGCCAGATTTTAAAGTGCAGCTCTGAAAGACAGCAGCTCACACTGGATCTGGGATCTCTTGCCTGCCTATTCAGGCCAGATGACTACACCGCAAACCCGAGTTCTGCCTAGATACTTGCTAAAATGAAAGCACAATGCTCTGGTTTTACTCTGCCCAAACTGGCAAGAGCGCACATGCTCTAACACTGTATTGACAGGGTTGCCTTGTTTTCCTTGAGTAGACAATATGTCTGATTCACCGGGGGTAAATTGAGCTGTGCTGTGTGTCTGACAGAAATGACACAAAACGCAGTCCTGTGCTTTTTGCTATTATCTGCACACAAAAACATTTCTGTTTCCCATCAGAACTCAAATCTCCTCAGACAGCTCAAACAAACAAGAGCTCAGGGAAGGCAGCGGTGAAACGCCTGCATCTAGGCCACCTGCATGAACATTCCCCTCGGCTCAGAAGAAATGCTCCATCACTAGAACTTGTGCAGGCTATTATTGCTCAAATTCATGTCAGTGCAGGTATGACCAGTAGGTTAAATATCATGACTGTGAAAGCATCTGCATACTGCCCACACTGAGCCTTCACCACTGATAGTGTCCAGATTTCCCTAACACAGACAGATGCTAGCAGTCACTCATATGCATATGAAATCATATTGTCATTAGTGACTTCCTTGTCAATGCTAACACAGCAGGTCTCCAGGAGACTGCAGGTAGCAAGCCTAAGGACTGAAGAAAAATAGGCACAGGATTACAGTTAAATGCATGAGTATTGCCCACTTGGACAGATGAACAGTGCCCAAAAGCTGAAATTCAAGTGCCTGTCCTACTCATTACAATGACGGTAACAGATGTCAGTAGCTCACCTAGATGACTTATCCTTTCTGAGTGTGTCAATGCAATCACACCGTCAGACCAAAGGAAAGAATTTTTTAAGGAAAAAGTCCAGACTTGTCCAAGGAGCTTAAGACTTGCAGACAAATCTTCTTAATATGGACTCTTGCCCTTCCACCAATGGAAGTCAGCTGTAGCCAACGCAGCCTTCTAGTTTCCATTATGTTCCAGTACTAAACATGTGCTCTCACATACTGACGAGCAGTAACAGATCTCAATGCCGCAGCTGAGGAGTACCTCCTGAGCATCATCTCTTGTGTTACCTGGGTTCTCTTACAGCCAGGTAGGCAACATTTTAAAGCTGCCCCCCTAAAACAAGGAGATTCTTCTGTGCTCCAAAAGACAACAAAGTTCCCTTTATGTGGCCATAAATTCTGTTTGTGTAATCTAAACTACCTTACAATTTACTGAGCACATTTTCTGCTAGGTAGGACAAAAACCTTGCACGAGACCTCTCATAAGCATATAGATGAGGAGAAGGCAGAGGCAACACAGCTTGCTTTGCACTTTCTTAACATAGTGATCCACGATCAACCTTGAGTGTGAAGCCAGCTCCTGGCCACAGCTGAAAAGCCATGCACCAGCCATAGTACTAAATGAGCACAATGAAGCCTTCACAGTAAAAGCTCTTTGGCTGTTGACAGATAATAGATGCTGGTGAGGCAGCAATGGTGCCCTCAAGGATCTTAATGGCAAAAGGAAAACATCTGTTCCATCCAGCCTTGAAACAGTCAGGTTCCAAAACAAGTGTGTTAAAAATATATAGAGAGGAACACCCACAAGGACAACTGGCTGTAGGCTGGGCATGCAAAAAGTCTTCTATTCAGTTGGAAATATTGCGCAGAGAAACCATATACTGAAAAAAGCAGACAGAGAAAGAAGCATGTACACATTGCCAATTTTTCCCACAACCACACAGTATCAGTGTGAAGTTGCTCTTTGCTGGGACACAGCAACGCAGAGCCCTGGTACTCAGCATCAGCTCTCTCCATGCAATCCACATCAAGTACGATTTCCCAAGCTGCTTGATAACAGCCACAGCTTTCTGCCCTGACCTCAAACCACATGTGGAGCTCTCTCTTCAAACTCCGTCTTGCAGCCGCATCAAACCTGACACTCTCCTCTACTCAAATAAGCTTCTCCAGCCTGACAGTCTTGCTAATCACCCCAGGACTTCGAAGAAGAGAGTGCAAGTTCGGCCTTCATCCAAACTGGTGCCACCACTGTTCCAGGGAAGTTTCTTGGATCACGTCCAAAAATTGCAGATAAGACTCAAGCCAGGTGTTAGCTGTATTTGCCTTGCTGGGAGATAAAGCCACTGCTCCTTGCATGACTGTAAGGACAAAGGGCTCTCCAGAGTTAAATGTCGCTCTGCGCTGTTAGGACTACAAGCTGGCAGGCTGAGCACGGCTTTGCTCTTTTTGACCTCTTCCCAAACCAGATGTTACAGGGACTACACTGTCCAGCTCTGTTTTTCTCTGAAATGTAATAGAAAGTTCCCAGCAGCTCTTTTTTTTTTTTTGACCTAATCCCTGGAAGACAGCAGAGATTAATCAGCTTCAGGAGACACTGGGCAGCAGGGCTGTCCACATTGTAAATACCTTTCCTATTTATTTACTCCTTTTCCACAGAACAATTCTTTGTTTTGCCAAGTAACTGTTTAACTAAAGACTGCAAAATTTTGTAGAGACTAGCAGTAAGCATTTCAGGGACAAGCAAGCAAGGTGCCAGTACTCCCCATGGGAACAATCTGGATTTTTAGGTCCTTGACCCATCTTCCCCAATTCATATCAAAAGGAAGGGCACAGCAAAGGCTCTTAGTAACTCTACTGGCTTCACGTTTGCTTTGGCTAACTTAGCAGTAAGTACTGCCATGGACTGGTATGTAAGTGATTTATCAGGCAGCTATGCTAAGCTAGGTAAAGCAGTGCACTCATGTCTCCAGACTGAAGGGCCAGCCCAAATTCAGCTTCTCCAAACTGGTTTGCCCCAGTTCTGTTGCACAGTGCTGTGAGGATCTGCATTTCCTGGTCTGCTACAGCGAGGCATCAATTTTTTATTTTCCTATTTTTTTTTTCTTTCCTCCGAACAGATCAAAATCCACACACTGTCTTTGGTTTTTCATGGAAAAAACTAAACCAAAAAAAAAAATCCACCACCTTACAGATAAAAGTCAGGGCAAACTTTTCATGGTTATTACTTTTGTTCTTCCCTCATTTTGTCTGCCTGCATGTGTGGGAACACACACATTTGTATTTATCTGCAGTCTTTCTGCAGACTGCTTTTGGGATGTCTTATGGACGATGGATAGATCACCCACATTATTGCAGTTTATAACACCACGATACAGACTCACAAGAATCAAATTGACTTGCCTATCACAACAGAAAAAAGCTGTCAGCAGAGTCAGGAGGATGGCAGTGAATAATTCGGGTAACCTTTTCTGTTTAGGCATGGGAGATGTGCCATGTTTGTCTGCAGGCCTGGAGGTTTTGGTTTGGGGCTAATTTTTCTGCAGAGCACATACAGAAAGGGCAAGACAGGCAAGCACTAAAAGCAATCCAGCTTCTTTCATAAATCAGCAGGATACAGTATCCAGTTGTTTACTTAGCATAATTTTACACAGACTAGACTGGACAAGTCATGAAACACTGGGCACAAGAGCTGAGAAACGCTGCTATTAAAAAGGCATGCGGAAAACTTTCCCAAGGGATGCCAAGAGTGCGTGTGGGAAGAGGTAGGAGGAAGAAGCAGCAGCGTCAGGGGTTATAACAAACAGAAAAGCAGCGATTATGTTTTTTCCCTCACCATCAGTTACTAAACCTTTCAAAGAGAAAAGCATCGCTGGAAGGGGAACACAGGAGTGACACTGGAAACAACCATGCAGCTGCAAAGAAAACCTCCAAAAGAGTTAAGCAGAGTCAAGCATCTGTTTAGAGTGTAATGCAAGTTAACAGCTCAGATGCAGGCAGATTTGCCAAGTAAGCTTTGCTAAGGTTTTAAATTCTATTTGCTTCACAAGAAAATGGATTCTTCTAACTAAATGGTGACTGCCCAACCTTACAGCGTACTTGTGTTGCATCTGATAACACCAGTCACAGCTCCTTGGGTGTGCTACAGTGCCACACACGCAGCAAGGAGCTCATGGAAACCCAGCAGCATGGGCAGCGAGGGGAAGGGGTCAACGTGGACTGAACACTGCCTTCTTCAAAACAGTGCCCCAAAAGGAACAGAGACCCTACAATAAAAAGATTAAAGACAGACTACAGGAATCTCTCAAATAACGCCTCCCACCACAACATGTGCGCAGCCTGAGATGCATCCTACATATGTACATTTTGGAAAAACAATTTTTAAAGCATGTATATGCCGATAGTTTGTATTGTGCCCCTTTTATGGTCATTGGGCTCATTCCAACAACTGAATAGCTTTCAATTGATGAGGACTGGTGGTTTTTTGTTTTTATTTGTTCTACACTCCAGTGAAATTTTTTCACACTACATGCACTCTAGCTTTGCCCTAAAAAGTGAAAATAGGACCTATGTATGCATCATTTTGTAGGAAGACTTACAGATCTTTAGATCTTACAGATCCTTTAGTGCTTGCTTTACTGCTGTAGATCTAAAGATCTATAAAGATCCATACAATCTTCTAGATCTTTTCTTAATTTGTTTAGAGAGGAGGAAAGTGGAAGAGACAGGAAAGTTTTATGCACATCAACACCCCCTACAATGTTTCAGGCAGCAGTACTAACTAGTCATAATATATGCAAAGATCAAGCTGATATCTTCAGCCCACCTCCTCTTTTCTCATCCTTACCACCATTCTTTTCAAAATCAAAATCTGCAGAGAAAACCACAAGAGAAGCTGAGAAGGATGAAGAACATTTCGACAGCACCATGTACATTACAGAGCTGTAACGTTCCTTCCAACGTCTCTAGTCGGAGGTTATACTACCTCATTTTCTTCATGCCAACCAAAACTTTCTCAGGAAAGCCTTCACTCTGATTCGACATCCCTCCCGTCTGAGTGATCAAAGCTTTACAGCCCAGAACTGATGTAACCTCGCTGATCCTGAGCAACGTGTGAATTGCCAAATCGGAGCCTTGAAAACTGAAGATTTGAGGCGTGCCCACAGAGCGTGCCAACACATTAGGCTTTCTAATTTGTTAAGCGTTTGGCAAAGCAAGCACTCCATCAGAGGTATCACAGAAGAAAGGAAGTCTTGTGTCTGTTCTCAACGCAGGTTAGAAAAAACAATCAGATATCCTCCATTGCATCGCTTGTATTTAAGGAGAAAGCCGTAACGCTGCCAGTAAAATATGCACAGAGGCACAAATCACCCAGAGCTTCAGTAGCTGCTCATTTAAAAAAAAAAAAAAAAAAATTAGTTTTATAGTTTCCACTCAAGCCTCTTTCCCCATGGTCATAGACACTGTTACTTATCATCAGCCTACAAGAAAAGCTCCTATAACTGTAGCTTTCAAAGCAGGTGGAAAAGGTAAATTTGAGGCATTTCTTTCAGGGCAGTACTGAGGGTGGCAGTCACTGCCCCCCATCCCCATGTTCGCTCCTCCCACCACCTCCATAAGCTGTGTTGAGCTAGAACCAGGATGGAACTGCACAATCCACCACAAAAAAGGAGGTGTTCATGAAACCATCCCTTGAGGAACTGGAGCCATTGGAGCAACATCAATTTGAGCTACTGACCCTTCTCGCCCACAGCCATCGGCATCTCTTTTGCAGTCTCACTCCACCTTCTTCATAGCGATGGCACAACAGTTTGTAACGCCATGTGCTAAACTAGATCAATGCACCAATCCAGGTTATAAATAACTGGGGGAAAGAGCAGAATGAGGGTATTTTTAATCAGGAACTGGGGCCCGTTCACAGATCCAGGTCACCATAGTTCTGGGGCAGCTGTGCCAGCAACAAGTGCTGGAGACAGACAAGGAACCAGCAGGCAAGAGTGGACAGGAATATACCAAACAGCCACATCTGCCACTGAGAAAATGGTACATGCAATGGTATCACCCACGCCTGGTGTTGGCAACAGCGTCACCCACGCCTCGTGCTAAAAAGTGCATCTGACTTAGCACGACTTGGAAGAATTCACACCACATTTTTAGCCTCTGCAGTCTCATTACTTTGAAGCAAAAACACATGAGCTCCGCTGGTAGGAACGACACCACTTCTAAGCTGCATGGGGCTAATGTCTCCAAACTCCTCCTTCTGACTGCCCTTCATCCCCTAAAAAAAGCATGAACTTGTGAGATAAAAGATAGTGCCAATACACAACTAGCTTTTCAAAACCAGCCAAAAAATACAGAAATTTTCAAAACATAAGCCATCTCTCACAACATGAGCTCAGCCACATTACGGACAGCATTTTTCAATTGTTTTCCTTTTGCTCTGCAACCTCTCCATTGCAACTGTTTGTGATTAATATATGCTATTAAAAACAGAAGGAGTGTGCAGTACAGCCAGTCTTAATGTTATGGAAGAAGCCTTCGTTCTGCACAGTCCAGCAAACTGCCCTGTGTAAAGCCGCTGCACCAATGGAAACATTGCTGTGCAAAAAACATTCACTCTATGTCAACGCACCTTCATTCTTCTCTGGTTTGTCTGCTTGTTAACTGCAGCAAAAGGGCACTGCCTCCTCATGAAGGCAGCCTTTGAAAATCTCCAGCTGAAAACCGAATTTTATCAGGCCATCTTACAAAGTAAGAATGTCCAGCTCTTGGCAAACACAATGGCTTAAGTTAGAGAGCAGAAGTCACACTGCTCATCAATCACAAGGAGATCCAGTGATATGACTGAAGTCCTATCAGTCAATCCAACCCTGCCTTCTTGTTTTCCTCCCTCCTGCCTGTTTACTGATTACACTCCAGCCACTCACCCAGGAGCTTGTGTCCAAGGCCATTTTTACTTGTTGGCACCTATATACACACTAAAATAGAAAATATTTTGCAGCAACACCCTTGTAGGAGTTTTGCTTAATGTAACCAGCTCCCCAAAGACACCCTGCTCTGTACATTGCACACGCATAAACTTATTTTTTGAGGAGTTCAGAAAAGTAGGATGCTTGGTTTGAAGAGGTACAACCTCTCTTCAGAAGTGTGATACCAGTCCAGCATTGCAGATATCACACAGGAGGATCTCATTCGATTTTAAATCTGAAGTTGTGTTAATTTGCAGATGTAACTCTATAAAACACAAATGGAGCCAACAGGGAAAAACTCATGTTTTTCCTAATCTGTTTTGAAGACTTAATTTATACTGATTGCTTTTTCAACAGCATAAACTTCAAGACATCTAAGGATTTAAATATGGGCATATATTCTTTATTTCTTTGGCTGGGTTAATTTCCCATTTTTCCCATCTAAAGCTCCACAGTAAATCCCCCTGGGTCAGTTACAACTACTACTTTACACTGCTGAATTCTGCCAGCAATCTGCTCATCATTCCTGCATATGTTTCTGCTTTCAGGCTTCTGGGAACTTTATTGGACCCATTTCCTTTGAATAAGCCTATACCCTTTTTAGGCTGCAAATGCACCAGGAAAACTACTGTCCTCTACATCAAGCAGCCTCCTCACCTGCTTTTTCAGTAAAAGCAAGATGCTACGTTTAACAGAAGAATGTGGAAAGCAGGGAAACTGACTTTTTTCCCCTCTTCTGAGAAATTTCTGAAAAGGGAATGCTACGTGTTCTCATATGTCCTGGGACCAGTCAAAGCAATTTGTGAAGGGCAGAGGCCCCTGCACACAAGCACACAGAAATCTTGAAAAGGGCAGATGGGCTCAAAAGGTCAGGTCCTGCAAACAGAAAGAAAATGATCACGTGCAAGGGCCCTGCCCTTCAACATAAACATGAGGTAAGCAATGTGCCATCTCTCATTATTAAATTTTATCCGTATTGCTAATAAAGAATGTTCCTCTACTCACCTCAGTAACATCCATGACTTTGATGGCTGCCAGCTGACCCGTTTTGACATGCCGACCCTGAAGAAGAGAGAGAACTGTCAGCATCAGCATCTCACCCATCCCTTCAGCATACACAGAGTAAAACACTGGGACAAGAGCTCCAGCCACTGGGTTCTCCCCAGTTGGGCTGGGCCCTTCTGATAGATACTTCATATGAAAAACCAACAAACACTCTAGATGGCTAAAAAAAAAAAAAAAAAAAAAAATCTTTGGAATATTCTTACACAAATCTTAGAATCCATTTCTTTTTCTCGACATTTAAAGGATGATTATCAAGTTTAAGCACAGACAGACTACATTCACAGATTTCCTTCTGTTTACTTTAGCAAGGCTCATAGTCAGTACTGACAGTTTATTAACATGATAGAAGAGTTAAACTCCATGTATTGCATATTTTATTTCTATGCACCAGTGCCTGGTACCTGGGTGATATTTTGCTGGGTAAACGCAAGCATGCTTATGGGATTGCAAAAGGACATTTCTCTTTATTTTGGTCTTGGCTACCCACAATAGCTCTCTTTGCCTGTCTCACGATAGCTAGACAAGAACAAGACGTTGTCTTCCTTCAGCTCTGCCACCATAAGGGTACGGTTTCTCAGTACAGCTGGAGCTGAATTAATAGATCCCAGCTCCTGCGGCGGGGAGCTCCAACCCTTCCTTCCCCTGCCTCCCTCCAGCCTCCTGGCACACATTCCTCCCAGAAGCACTCAGCTCCTTCTGGCACTCATCAGATCATATGATAAAGCTGATTGAGATCACCAAAATGGCAGAAAGTTAACACAGAAAAAGCAAACTGCGGGGTGGGGGTGGGGGCTTGCAGCTCGGGAAATTAAACTGGTTTGTTCTGCAGTTGGAGCAGAGGCAGAGCTGGCAGCGGGGGGACGGCCCGGCTGGGCCCCTCCAGCCCTGCTGGGCTGGAACTCGCCTCAGCGGACTGCTGACAAAAATCCTCCAGTATATTTTTACAGGAGGTGGGGGCCATATCAATTAGCTGTTCTGTATTTTTTTTTTCTAAACAAGCACTTAGAAATGGTTCTAGTATCGGTATTTTCCAGCTCTCCACTTAACACCCAGCAGTCTGCCCTGAGACTTCCAGTCAAAACGGCCTGGTCTGCCAACACCTTTCCCAAGTATCATCCCCAAAGCCTCTTCTCCAAATCAGTCAAGCTCTCCAACCAGAGGTATGCCCACTACACTTCTTCACTTCTATCACAGATAAAAAATAAAATTAAAAAACCCCAACCGAACATCTGACTAAAATCACAGTTCCTTTACCTTTCTTCATTTCCCAGGCAGAAACCTATGGGTAGCACCCACTACAGCTGATGGACATCCATAGTGTATTTTTTCCCTACACTAACTTCTTAACCTCTTTACAGATTCTTCTGAGACTGGCACCCCAGAACTGAAGCACTACAAACCACCAGCCTCTTACGAGAAATCTTGACCCCTTCACACCTTACAATGCCCTCCATGGAGGCACCGGCCAGGTATTGCTCGTGCATTACAAAAGACTGAAGAAATGCTGCAGAATTCACAGCCTCCACTTTCTTTTACAACTTGTATTGTTCTACGTTCTCCCCTTATTAACCAATCCACATGCTTTCTATAAATAAATTACTGTATTCAGGCTTCTGTCGGCTCTATAAACTCTCTTTATTACATGCATTTTATTTTTTTTACAGCTTTGTCTCGAGCTGGTTTGGACTCTGAAAAAAAGTCAGAGTCATAAGATGTGTGCAATGGCCAAGGTTGACCTCACCTTGACTTTACTACTTCTTGAACCAAAGCCTTTCAGCAAGCCCAGGAGAGATGCAACTCCAATTTCCCACCCTGGACCTCTGCCTAATGACAAAAGCCTGTGGTTTTCTCCTCAAGACTGACCATCCCACCAAGTGAGGAGGGTGAAATGTTTTATACCGAGGTGGAAAAATGCCTTCTCTCAGCTCTGCCCCTATTTTCCACAGCTCAGTGGAAGGAACTAAAAGGCCAAAGGACATGGGAAAGCACAGTTTGAGGTACAAAAAGAATATGCTAAAGATAAGAGAGGAACAAAGACATCTCAGGAAAAAAGCTCACAACACTAAGGAGGACTGAGGAAGAAGAAACTTTTTAAAAAACAGTGAAATATGAGTCACCATTCATTTTGCAGCAAAGCGGGGATGCTAAAATGGTGGCAGAACAGACTCCAAGCAGAAAAGGTGGCACACAGGAGAGCAAAGTAGCAAGACATCACAGGTTGCCACATATTTTATGGAAAGTTTGCTCTATTTGTCTCTTTAAATCTAGGAACTACTGGTGGGCTTGCTATTTCCAGAGAGAAGCCTGAAATTTCCCAGGGCTCAGCTTCACAGCTTTTCTCAGGGCAATGGTTCCTCCCTGTGAGACTGGCCCACCAGCAATGACCAACGTGCACCAGCCCGACCACCCTTCCCCCGCAGCTTTACAGGACTCTGCTGACGCCTCCACTAGTCCCTGTCAAAACCAGGACCATGACAGCTCCAGCCCTGCACAGCGGATTCCTCCTGTCCAGCTTTGCTGTTTCTGCAGCGGGGATGGGAAAAGCTTCTCCATGACCCCCCTGAGGGACTGGAAAGCAAGGGAACTAACTGCAGACTGTGGGAAGTGGGGGCTGCTTAGCATCCCAGGCCAAATTTAAACCCCGGTCATTTCAGAATATTCTTAAAAATTACTCCAAATAACCTTTTCATAATGTATGGAGAGTTCATGTTCTAAGCATCTACAACATATATAGGGGAGGGTTGCATGACATTGATTTATATGAGAGAAGGAAAAGGACATTTTAAAGCCACATTCTTTTCAATAAAAACATTTTCAGAAGGAGGGAAAAAGCAAACATCACAAGCACAACATATAAGCATGAGCACAGTTTTCTGTTTGTTTGTTTATCTGCTTAACAGCTCTGCTCATGAACAGACTTGTCAAACTATTAGCATGCTGGTATAATTTTGCTTGCATCATGAAATGGCTGAGCATTCCTGTTTCGGAAACTGATTTTCAGATTTTCATAGCTGGCTTTTGTGTTGGAAAAAATTGTCTTCATGAAAAATACTAATAATAAAAATCACAAAGTCGCTGAATGCGATGAAAGAACTGCAGAAGTCATAGGTGGGACAAACTCTCTGAACTCAATCTCCTGGGATTAAAATTTATTCAAATCCAACTCCTGGGGCACTTCATAAATGTGGTAACCATTAAGGTCCCATCCAGACACCATCTCAGCAACACCACCAGCCAAGAGTCCAGCAGGACAGCATTTTTCTTGCAGAATGAGGCCCCTGCTTTAGTACTGTCTGGAGTCGCAGCCCCTCAGGGCGCCCTGGGCTCTCCCATCCTCAGGTTACAGCAGAGGTTCTTCCCCTTTTGTTTCTACCAGCAAATTGCCGGCAATTACCATCCAAGTATCTGAAAAAAACGCCACGAGACTGCAAAACATGACCCACGCTAAATGAAATGAGCAGTTTCTTAAAATACTGATAGATACCAAATATCAGAGGCTGGGGATCACAGGATAACTGTCCTCTGGCCAGAAAGTTAAGTATGGATATGCAATACACAATGATGATGACAGCAAACTGGATGCATCTTGTTAAGCATAAGATGACTGTCTCCAGAGCCGGTGGACCAAGGAGGTTGCAGAGGTTGCACTGCGTAGTAGGAGCAACAGGTAGTAAAAGCCACGTCATTCCGGGAGTGAGAGTTTACCCCTTGCCAGGTCTCAGGGTGGGGGCCACAGCAAAATGCCAGCACTGTCAGCTGATCCTGGCTCCCACTCCCATGGAAAAGAGCCCACCCTTCGTTTAGACCATGTTCAGATTTTATCGACCAAAATTTCCAAACTATTTGTGATTTCTTACACATCCTCCCTGCCTTTCTTCCCCTCTTCTCATTAGTCTATTCATATTAAAGCACTTGTTTATCCTCCTAAGGTAGCAACATAAGAATATTTTTCATAAGAATATTTGTAAGACTACTGCTGCCTCATTCTATTTTTCAGTGGTGTATTGGGATGAGCAAGTCAATGGAGTTGAGCCTGCTGACCTCAAATCTCGTCCTGTTTCTTCTCATGCAGATGACAGAAAGTTCATTTACATATGGAGGGTTTTAAAATAAATCTCATCAACACAGCAACACTGCAGCATTTAACTGGATCTTAAACTGAACCCACTACTTAAACATACTCCCAGTCATGTCTGATAGCAACATGCTGTTTAGTTCTCATCTCAGTGGGCTTTATGGATGTTGAAAAGCAGAAAGGACAAGGGGAATCCTTGGTAGACTGCCAAGATCTGCAGAACATTAAAAATTTCAAGCCTGCCCACACTCTCCAAGTTCGTTAATACACCTACTTCTTGCCTCTTTCTTCCTCTGCACACATTATTACTGTAAAATTTTTGTTTTGGAAAGGTTCAAAAGCAAGTCGTGTTATGTGCTGGTTTTCATGGTGCTTTTTTTTCCCTAAGATGCCTTAATGTTATCAAAGAACTATGCAAATTAAATGCAAAAGAAATTCTATCGGCTCTACCCCCTACTAATTATCCAACATATGTATTCCACAGTAAGGCAATTCTCCTACTAACACAGTTTCTGGCCTGTGTATTAATGTGCCTTTTGGGGGATTGTTCCTGGAAGCTCGCTCCCCAGCTAAATGGCATGGAAGTAGAATATGGGCAGCATCACACATTAAGGAAGGAAGGCAGCATGTGTGACTCATGACTTGCAAGCTTGGATTACCCTGTGCACTGTACACAATTAAGTCTCTGGAAAACTCCTCCAGCTTTCCAGTGTCCTATGCCGACAGTTGTGGAAAGAGCAGCAAATAAGTTGAAAAAAACCTACTTATTCCCATTTCAGTTGCTGCAACAAACACAGAAGCAGGAGGCTAGATTTAAAAATGCTATCAAGTGAAAACTCACCATGGTACCACCTCTTAGTAATGCTGTACAACTCCTCCATGGCAAAATTAACATTTCAATTTGCTTCTCAGTTAGTTGACTCTAAACTCCTACCAGCCTGAGGCAATAGGCCACGAAGTAACACTCTGCTATTAGGTTGCACACACCAGTGCAATAAATGATCCCTTATTATTCCAATACATGTTTACCATCGGCTCTTTTTGTCACTTGCCAACACAGAAAGTTGCAGATCAAACAACTTTGTACTGCAAATACTTGGACCCTACAAGATGTTTCTTCCCACTCCCCAGAAAGACTAGGTTTATCCTGTGAAAAGCAATGGGAGTAATGCTTGTGGAGGAAACAGAACATGTGTTTCTGACAAGCAAAAAGGCAGAATGCAACAAAGTGAAAGCAACCTCCCCAGTAAAAAACAAGTGATAAAATATAAAATGTTCTTAAGCAAAAAGTCTACCTAGTTCATTTGTAGCCAAAATAACACTGTTCCTACTGGTACAGTATTCTGTAAGCTAAATAACCATATGCTCCAGCAATGGAGATAAATTGGTAAAAAAGGGATAGTGTTTATGTGGCATGGAAGCTCCTTCTAGGATAAAAATCAGCAAACAACCCGAGTATGAAAGCCTGGCAACTGACTGCAGAAACGCACAAGAAGAAAAAAAGGCCAACATCAATGTTCTTTCTTCCCGTTAGCTGATTTCTAAACCAAACCAAACAGAAGCTATTAGAGACTCCCACTATTTAAGTCAAAGACAGGACAGGGTTCTTCTCTGTTTTCCCTCTAACTCTTGACGTGAAATGCCTGGAAAGCAAATTAGAAGACAACATACTCTATCCTGCTTTAGATATCCACAGGCTCACTAGATGTCCATTGAAGAAATAATAATGACAATTTACTCATGCATAGTACTGCATTCTATGAAGTACGAAAGACTCACAGTTATTATCAGTCCTGTACTTCCAGGGACAAAGTGAAAAAGATGTAACCCACTAGTAAGGAGAATGAGAGTCCTAGGCACTGATTTTTTACTTCGATTGCTAGTTTTGTGGTAGTTTTCACACTCCAAAAGATGCTGGATATACATTACCCAGAGGCATTTCCTCCTCCCAAACAGCTCATTGCCTAAATAGGAAAAAGGAAAGAAAAGGGGGAAAAAAAAAAAAAGGGATGGTGGGAAAACTATGGCAGAGAGCCACAATCAAACTTTCCCAGGATCACAATAGGTTGAAGGCAGAGCTCTGAGTTACAACACATCTCTGCTGCTCTGTAGGTGGCCACTCAGAGCTTCCTGCCTCAGATTTGATGCTTCTTCTACAAGGACACTTCTGCCAACCAGCCTGAGGCCCCAGCCTGGAAAACACTCTCTTCACAAGCCGTCCTCAAAGTCATCGTCCCACCCTTCCAGCCACCACCAGGCTATGTCCAGATCTAGTGACCTTCACTGAACACACTATCACCCATTTTATCTTACAATGGAGTCCCCACTCTCATCCCTCTCCAAAAAAGAGAAAAGCTGCTTCTAACCTTATTATTGCTTGTGCTTTTTGCTGGTTTTAAACTTCCCCTAGGTAATTCAGCTCGGACATTACTGAAAGACATCAAAAAAAAAAAAAATCCAAACTGAAACAAAATAGAAGAATGAAACCAGAGCAGAGGCATACCTCCCACGCAGACATGGTTGGCTCAGAGTACATTTGGCTTCCTCTGGAAACATCAGCTAAAATCTGCTGTGTCCAGCTCTTACTCAAATCAATTCTTCACCCTACCTTAACAGCTTTACCAGTCACTAAATCCACCCCTCCTAACACTGATTTGTCTCTCGGGACCCCCTGCAATGCTCTTTTTTATACAGAACAATTTCTTTCTGGCAACTATAATTAAAAACAAGGCAGATGGAGAACAGCAAGAGAAGAATTCAGAGCAAAATGATAAAACATGTGCTCGTAGATACAAAATTACATAGGCTTCAGATGCAGATGATTTATCATTTTACACCTCAGCAGCCACTTTCATCACCAAAAACTCCCCGTTGGACCGCAGCCACCGACTGAAGGAGAAGCAGGCCCGGTTTGGTGGCGTGGCCATAGCAAGTCCCTGCAGCAGGGCAGGCGTTAATGAGCTTGAAGGAGACCACCACAGGCCGAAGGACACCACCGCAGGTCGCCAGAGCGAGCCTTCTGCTCACCAGGTGCCACCACACAGTCACAACCACCCGGGGCCACTTCAGAAAGACGTCGTGCACCACACGCCGCTTCTACCTCAGACCAAGCACGGCCCAAAGTGACCAACCACGATCCCTGCACAGGTGGTCAGGGCTTCCAAACAACACAGGCACCTCCTTAGCCAAGAGAGATGGCAGGTGAAGGGCAGAGCCTCCCAACCGCTTCTCCAGAGCGACAGCAAAATAAGCTTGGATGAAAAGAGCCCAAGGCTGCTTCTTTTTAGTTGGTTTTTAAATGAATGCATATCAACATTTAACTCGTGACTCCTGGACGTGCAAATCTGAGCTTTCCAACCGAAGGGAGCAATTCGCACCTTGTGACCAATGCGCTCTGCAAACCCAGGCAAGCCTGGGCCCATCTGGTTCTGCTCACCCCTGAGAAGCTGCTGAGAAACCACTCCGGTGCTGGGCATGTGCTTTCTGAAACATGAGGTGAGATGCCTCCGACAAATTTAAGTATTTAAGCATTAGGTACATAGAAATGCCTCAAAAGACATACCTTTCTTTGGAAAAAAAAAAAAAAAAAAAATTCATAGTTAGTGCCTGCCCCGCCATGCACCAATGCTGTTTGTTGTAAGCAGCCTGCACTCTCTTGGGCAATGTTGTGGTCATACGCCACGAGAGAAGGAAAACCAAGACCACACACACCCTACCAGCCTTGTTGCATTCGGTCTGCTGCCGAAAACAGTGTTGGAAAGAGCTGCGGAGCTGCAGGAGGCTCCGTAACCAACATCAACTGAGAAACTGGCAAAGGTGACGCCAGGCAGGGAGGGGACAGTGTCCCTCACCAGGTGGCATCCAGCAGGCGTTTGGCTATGCTGGCCAGGGGGCCTGGCTGCCCAAGGCACCATCCCAAAATGTCCACCAGCCTCCCAGAGAGAGCCAGCAGGGGTATTAAATAGAAATAAACTTTTATTTTAATTTTAAATACATTAAACGGATGGGGGAATTATTTCAGAAGGTACAAAACCTCATTGTAAGCGCAAAAGACATAGTGGGAGGGGAAAGAAAAACGGAAAACGATTGGGTTTGTGGCTTTTATTTCCTTTTTTTAATACATTTTGGCGTTTGCCGTTGTTGATTCAGCCCACTGCACAAGGAGGAGCCAAACACATACACTGACACGTTCACTTGTCCCCACTGAGAGAGCCCCACGTTTTGTGTAGGTGCACCACAAGGTGATACTAACCACACTGTGTGGGGAGGATCTGAAGCTGTCGTTGGATAGCTTAATATTAATGAGGGGTGAGGGGAAGGAGAACTATTTTTCATTTTTACCATCAGTACAGCTGAGCAGAGCAGGGAAGTCAGCTGCGTAATAACTTTTATTTCAACATGATTAAAATTAAAGATTTCACATCCATAACCTTTAAAAAAGTACAGAACATTACCAGTAAGGAAGAAAAGTTAATTAACTCTTAAATATATTTTTTAATATATATATATTTATATATGTATTTATATACATATCTATTTTATAGATATATATATTGAAATTCCTCTCCAACTGTCGGTACTCGTCCAGTGCTTTAACACATGACATAGAAGGGCTGGAACTGTGTGTTTTAGGGCTTTTTTCCTACTGCGAGCAGACACTGGCTGGCATCTCTTTCCTTTAGCCATTAGAAACATCATCAGCGCCACTTCCAGTTAGTCACATCCCCTCGCCATGATGGACTAGGGAGCCATAATTTACCAGGTAGCAACCGCTGAAACTAAAACGCATCTTCTAGGGCACCAGATATGCTGGGGGAGTACTGGAAGAGGAGGCATTCTTAAAAAGGATCACACCAGCCAGTGTAGCAGCCACACGACCGAGGACTGTGTTTTATACTGTGACCCTGTACGTAAGAGCAAATTAAGAAATACTTTCCCAACTTGCTTTGTGTCTTCAAAACACACATTTAGCCTAAAGTTCTATGTATTTTAATTAAACGAGGACTCACACCAGAAGACTCTTTCCAGAATTTTTTATCTTCTGATACCCTCCCAAGTACCTCTGTGATTCTAAAGAAAAACAAAACAAAAAACAACAACAAAAAAACCAAAAAACCAAACAAACAAAAAACCAAACCAAAACAAACAAACAAAAAAAAACCTGCAACCACCTTGTCCTTGAGAAACTGGCACATGGCCAGCAAGTGATCTGTAAACAGCTTTGTGTCCACACAAACGGTTTTCAAATACTCAGGCAGTATTTTCAGACCTCAAACTATTTCTGCTTCGTCAGCACAGGAGCCTGACTCAGAAAGCCAAGCCTGTACTAACAACCCTTTCTGTACCAGACTTGCCAACAACACAACCTCAGCCTCAGAGGTCGTGGGCCCTTTATTTATTTATTTAGCAAAAGAGGGACCAAAATAAATGCAATTTCCTCTGGGTTGCTACCTGAGCAGTATTTAAGTTACATCCCCAAAGCCTGTGGCCACCGTGTTTATTATGTGAAAGGGCCGCACAACAAAAAAGCCATTATGGAACTTAAGTCAGCTTGCAAGTTAATCCAAGGAAAAGAACAGTGTTCATTAAGGAAATGGAGCCTGCGCGTTCTCTGATTATTACTTTTTACCGAGTGCTCCAGAACACACCAAGTGCCTCACAAGAACTAGTCAAAACACGTTCACTACTCTTAAATAACACACTACGGGCCTTTGCAGACCAAGCTGTGGCGAACAAAAAGGGAAAGAAATTCCTTGAGAGGACTCGTAAAGCAAGCCCATGGTGCTGCTTGTCCCCACCCGCCCCGCAGCGCGCTCAGGATACAAATAAAACACAGATTAAGCAAAAGTTATTTCGGTGCAAAAGGATTTGTGAAATTCTAATCTCCAACACACATGGCTTCTGTAACTGTAGGCAGGGTATACACTATACACTGCAGGCTTTTTTTTTTTTAGCATTTCTGATAACAATTGCACATGGGGGGGAAAAAGCCCTCTTTTCTCATGACACTACACAGAAGTTATTATTCAGCTCACGATCCAACACCAGCTATTCCTGCAGACCACAAGTCACTGCTCTGGAATACAACTGTCATTAGACCTAATACAAAAATTGGTAGTCGGAAAGGCCAGGCTTTTGGTTGTAAATCGTTCAGCAAACTGGAACAAATAGGACTACTTAGTATTGCCCCAGTCTGCCAAGGAGGAGCAAGGACCAAAATTCAGCTGCGGAGAATGACTAATAAATACACTTTGTAACGGCTTATAGCCAGGCAGCTTATCCCAGCATCACCACCCATGAAACCTCTCTAACACCGCATCGCTTCACAGAAGGCAGAGGGAAGGAAAAAGGGGGTGGTGGGCACTTCAACCCCAAAACAGCCCCCTGGCACAGACAGCAAGGCCATCCCCCTGGCCCTGCAAGTGTCCTGGCAGCCACACTGTCGTGGAGGACAAAGGCAGAAAGGACGTGGTGTGAGCCTGGACAGGGTCCTGTCTCGCTGAGGGCAGCTGTAAAACATAAGGGAAGCAGGCAGTGGGCCAGCCCTCCTGATGACTAACAGCAGGTTGACCATCTCCTGGCCCATCAGCTCATCCCTCCTAAATACAGGTACAGAAACGGGAACCTGTAAACGGTTTGGACTGAAGTCCCAGCGCCTGGCAAACCAAAACAACTGCCCCAGCAATCGTTCGGTCCTGATTCAGAAGCGCCCTACACGCCCAAATTTTCCATCCTTGGCTGGGTGTTTTCCAAAGAGGCAGTTGTGAAAGATCCCCACATACCTGCCCATGCTCCGGTGTCTCCAAGAGCAGGCGCGGCTGACTCCGGGGATGCACCCAGCCACATCTGGTTCGCAGCACAGCTGGAGCCAGCACACAGGTTCCTGCCACGTGGGTCTTTGTGCCTCAGCCACTGCAGCTCAGAGACAGACCCAGGTGGGGAAAAACCCTGAAATCTCCAGTGAAAAGGGAGCAGTTTCTGGTTAGGGATTTACAAGTGAAAACATTGCTCAATCCTACTCAGAATGAAAACTCAAGAAACTGTAAAATCCTACAAACACAGATATACATAATTCTAAAGCTGTAGCCAAATTCAACCTCTCCATTGCTTCCAACCTTACTAGAAGTAGTGGAGAGGGGGACTGGAAGTAAATTTTTAAAAATGTAGAAGCCTTCCACTCGTTTTAAGGTATTTGCTCAGTCACGCTTTCCTGGTATATGTGCAAACCTACCTACAGAACAAAGTTTGAGCAACACTGCCCCAAAAGCTACCTCCCATTTACACAAATCACCACTTGAATCTGGAAAACAGTCGTGTTAAACACAATCAGGTACTCTGACCAAACGCTACAGCCATGACCTAAATACATTATGTGGTATGGTGGTGCAGAACAGCAGTTCCTAGAATTAAGCAATCTTCCAATTAAGTGTCATGCACTGAAAACAAAATTAAATCAGCCAGGCTGCTGCCCTACTACTTCTACTCCGTTCTCCTCACATCAGTGAAAGAAAACAAAATCCTTTCCACCAGTCTGAATGCTGTATCACCAGCAGGACTGGATTTCCAAGGTGCTGGGTATGGGTCTAGATACGCCAGCTGTGCCAGTCCCAAATTACAGCACTCTGAGGAGAGCTAAAACAAAGTAATTATTTTTTAAATCGTAATAAAACTGGATTACCGAAAGTTCCAATGCTTTTAAAGTTTGCCTTTTAAATTTACAGCCACTTGTCTAATTACTGAAAGAGCATTACAGTTTATTATAATCATGTGTCTGCACTGAAAACATCAATACAGCATGCTGGAATTGATTGCTCAATTATACAATGCACAGCTATTGCAAGTGCTGTCAAAGTAGAATTCATAACAAGTCCAAGGGCTTGTCTTTCAAAACACGAGCAAGAGTAACACTTAACACTTAAAGCACTTTCACTGAACCAATGGATCACCAGGAGAAGCACATAAAACATAAGATTTAGCTAATGTGCTGTCAATTATGGGCCGTGTTTGAAGGCATACACATGCACAGACATATTTATGCTAAGTGTGCAGCAGCCCCATTCAACACACAGCCATATTAAGGGCTGACAACGGCACAATGCTCTAAACCTGAGCACCAACCACCTCTTCACCACCTGCATCCCCTTCCCTGGGTGACAAGACCCTGACGAAAAGTCAGAAGCCCATCCCACCCTCCTGGCCAGTAGGTGAGGGTGCTTCACCACCCAGGGAAACTACCCAAATCCAGAAACTACACCGTGGCAAGGGAAGGAGGGTCAGGGTAGCTACCAATGCACAGCCCTGCGAGACCCCGGCAGCCCCAGCTCCAGCAAAGTTGTGCTGAAATGCTGCTCCACTATCACTGAAGGTGAAAAATAGACACACAGACACACACATACACTCCAAAACATGCTTTTCATCAGCACTCACTTCTGCCTGACCCTATATCAAGGAGGCAGCTCTTTCCAAGGGAAAGCTGGTGGCTTTCTGATCCTTCCAAAGGCACCACGGGGGCATCTTCTACAGCTACGCACAGCCTGACAGGGCAATCAGGTCCCCACAGACACACAGCTTTGTCCCAAAGGTCTTTACCTAAATCAGTGACTGGGAGGATCCTTTAGTCAAAAACAAGTAAAAAGAACAGGGTTCATAGAATCATAGAATGTCCTGAGCTGGAAGGGTCCCACAAGGATCATCGAGTCCAACTCCTGTCCCTGCACAGGACAACCCCGCAGTTCACACCATGTGTCTGAGGCCGTTGTCCAGTCTCTTCTTGAACACTGTCAGGCTTGGGGCCGTGACACCTCCCTGGGGAGCCTGTTCAGTGCTCCACCATTGAGCTACTCTTACTCCTAGTACAGCTATAGCACATTTCAAATAGAGATGCCCGGAAAGAAAATAAACAAACAAAACCAGGCTCAAAGCCTGCAATGAATTTCCATCTGAAACACCAGGAAAACCCGAAAAGTTTAATTCGATATTACGCTGCACTTGAGTTGAAATAAACACAGGAATTCAAAGCTGAAAGCTCAAAAGATGCCCAGTACTGGAGAAAGACGGGAAGGAGCTCATACCTTCCACTGCAGGAAAGATACAGGAGCTTCCTTTTCTGATTTTTGCCACAAAACCTAAATGCAACTGAGAAAGAAGCAAAGCTACCAGGATCAGAGGTAAAATCATCCAAGATTCAAAAAACTAAAACTGAGGAGCTGTAGCATCCAAGTTTCTGCAGGGAGCACAGAACAAGGATTCCTCAATATGCAACCAAATGGTTAGGGCAGAAAAAAAGAAGCAAATGCAAGTTACTGGCAAATACTAGCACTCCATTTTAGCAAAATTAGCAAGTGCTTAATTTTATTTTAATTTATTTTTATGACTCTGCTTTTTATTTTCATTTTTCACTAATGCTTCAGTAGCTTAAAAGCCATCTTCTGTGCACATTTCAAAATGGATAATGCACAGCTACCATTTAGTGTGCTCATTAGTTTAAGAATTTCAGGAGACGCCATTCCAAAGCAAGAAGAAAAAAAAGAAAACCAACATTTCTCCATTATGTGAATAAGCATGTAGCTAAGAGAGATTTGATCTACTTAATTATACTGTTTGCCACTTGCATTTATAGTTAGCATCAAAATCTATGGGTGAAATTCAACAAGAAGCAGCAAGTGAGAAAAGGCAAACAGTCTAGGTGACTTGCTGCCTGAAAATCTTCAAGAACCACCCTTGGCTTCAATAAAAGCATTTGAAAACGATCAGGAAAAACTGCTAGTGTGAAACTGAAGTAGATCACTCCAGCTTTCCGGTCTTCATTTTCGTGTTCACTGCAGACCCAAGTTCATTTGTTTCACTTTTATGACTCCCATGAATGTGCCACACACTGAACGTTAAGTACACATGCTCACTAATGACAAGCTTTAGCTCTGCCTTGAGATGGAAATCACTCAAAGCACAGGCGAGTCTGTGCCAATACATCCCAAGCAACCAGACCCAAAGATACATGATATGCTGAAATCAAGTCTGATTTCTTCAAGGAAATTCACTTTAAAAGGAGGCCTTTGGACTATGTTTCTCCAGGCTGCCCTATGGAAGAGACGCGGGAGAGAGAGGGTCAGAAACCCGGCAAAGAGAACAGACAAGCCCCAGTGAAGGAACCAGGATGGAGATCTGCATGTCCAGTGTGGCACGGCCTCCCTGGGGAACTATGCCATGCTACGGCTGGGCAGAGCCTTGGGAGACAGGAGGTAATGACGGTAAACAAAAAAAATACAGTATTTTTACTGGTGGATGGGTCAATGGCAAGGGAGCTGAAGATACGGCATGTAGGTGCGAGTACAGCCTTATCTTTCATCTCTTCCTCCCCATCAGATCTTCAGCACTCCCAGCGATGACAACTCCATTCATCTCAGAAAACAGGATCTCAAGAGAGAATACCTAATAAATTCAAGTATTGTTAGGATTTCATTTCCCCCAGCTAGAATCACCTCGTGAATGATGAGCAAAGCCTTCCTTTCTTCAATCAAGATTATCTGATACTGGATCGCATGTGACACACACATGGCTACTGCCCAGGCAATCAAAAATCAACTGGGGTTTGGGGGGCTGGGAGGAAATGAATGGAGCTTCCTTCCTAACATCTCTGCTTGCTTTAAACATCCAAACTCAAGACAAATAAATCTATCTCATGGATATACAACGGCATAAACAAGCGACACCCATTCCAGGAAGGTGGAAGCCATAGAAAAAGAGAGGGGGAAGAACAAGGGACTATTTCCAGTACCATGTCATGAAGGATGCCTGTCCAGCCACCCCTAGGAAGCCACCAAGTGACAGCAGGCATTTGGAGGAGACAAGCCCAGGAAGACAAGTGTGCACACAAGAGATTACACAAGGATGAGAGAATTCCAGTATTTAGCAATCCCAGCTACCACTACCACCTGCCTACATGCTCTTTGCATAGCGGAGACTCCCTTCAGAGCGCCAAATTTCATTCCTAATGAAAAAAAAAAAAAAAAGTTGCCTCAACAGTGTCAGTGACTTATAGCCAATACAAGATTAAGGGAATTTGGTTCATCAAAGCTAGATTTAAAGAAGGCTTATCCAATTAATGATGCTGTTAATGAGAGTTAACAATGCTTCTTTCCACCGCAGCTAGGCACAGGCACTTTCAGGACTGGACTCTACTTGTTCTTTCCACCATGTTGGCATTGACTAAAAAGTCAAATTTCAAACACAAGTACCTCAAACTCAGTGTGGTAAAAAAATGGCCTCATGTTCAAAGACAGGGAGGAAAAAAAAAAAACACAACTGTATTGTTTGTCTGCTGCAATACTCAAAACATACAAGGTGCTTCCCAAATCTACAAAACCAAGATAGTTAGGGCCACTGAAATGAAAAGGTACAATAACAAAAAATTTAAAACTTAAGAAACAAACATCAACTAAATGCTTTTGCAAAACTCTTTAGCAGACCATAAGCTCTCAGCCAAACTACTTCCGAAACTAGCAGCCGTGCCAGAAGGCCTCTCAACATATAAATTATTTGTGGAGAAACTTCTATATGCATTTAGATGTTAGCATTGCTACTATTTTTCCTTCAATTCATGCATGCAGTGAGAGTCTGACTCAAACAGCATCTCTATTTCTACCCTTATGACCACTTCCCTAAATCTTCTCAGTTTGCGAATGTTTCTTTCTACTCTTTTCAAGCCACATCCTGCAAAGTCTGCTACAACAAACTCTAAGCGATGATTTTCCTGTACCACCTTCCACTTCCTCAGAGGAAACTGCCTTAGCATCCAGTAGATAAAAAGCAAGCACTTGCTTTGCTCTGAAAGATAAAACATGCCAGCTATCTCTTTTTCCTGTTAAACCCAGTAGGCAGCTCTAACCCTCTCCTTACAAGAGAACACAGACGCATCAGAGGTCCTCTCACGGACAATGGGTTTGAGGTTGGAAGACAACATGGTGATGGGAATATTGACAGGATGCAAAAGAGAGCTGATTCCCAGGATAAACTCCAGAAGTTGGTCCTCCCCAACCACCGGCTCTAGTTTTCCAAGTTTACCATGAAAACTACATGAAGTTTCAAAACCATTCAGGGAAGAAAAGCTCCCAAAAGAGATTGATATCCTGAGCAACTCAAGGCACATTGAAGGAGACACATGAACACACACAAATCTGGGATGTTTGTCACCATGAGATGCAGTGAGGTGGAAGAAAGCATGTCAAGAGGACAGGTCTGGAAGGAGATGACACATTTCCACTCCAGTCATAGACTTCCTGTGCAATTTTGAACATGTAACTCGATTTCCTCTATTTTTTAAATCTATAAAAATACTAATTAACTTTACAGTTTTGTTGTCAGGCATAACTCATTACTGTTTATTTTAAAAAGTGCTTTGATGTTCCTGGGTAAAAGCCACTACAGGTAAATCCCATATTAAAGAATAGCTAAATATGACCAGGACTGGTGCCTTAAACAAGTATTTGCAGTTCCTCTGTACTGAGCAGCCATTTGAGACCAGGAAACAGCAGCCGAGGCTTCCAGCAGAAGCGCCAGGCACGCTCGATGCCTCACCAGATCCAGAGGAGAGCGGCCGACACCACAAAAGCAAAGCAACAAGATCATGGGTGCTGAGGGAAAACCAAGGAAACAGAGTCAGACTTCCCTTTCCTCCAGCGAGCGGCCAAGACCGGAACGCCGGCATCCTGCGGCCTCAATTCGTGCGGTGTAAATATGGGTGACTGATGCCCTGTGGGACATCCCAGGGCAGGCAGAAAATAGCGTGAGGCTTGTTAGAGATCTCTGCCCTTTTGGAGCAGACACTGAGGGCTAGGCAGGAGGCTCCGGAGTACCTCTCTTTGACGGAGGGGTGGAGGGGAGTAGGACAGGGGTCCCAACCCGCTCCCCACAAGGTGTGATGCCACTGCCACCCCTCCCTTGGTCCAGCAGCTCGAAGGCAGCGTCCCATCTGGGTGCACCCAGGTTTTGGAGGCAGTGAGGAGAAGGGCCGGCCGGACTTCAGCAGCCCCTGGAAGCAGGAGGAAAGCCTTTGGTTTTGACGAGGTGCCTTGACATGGCTGGAACAAAGCACATGCAAGAGGCTTAACGGCAGGCACAGGTTCCCAGCCTTCATCAAAAGGTGTGCTGCAAATAATGCTGCAATTTGGCAGGTGGGATAAAAAAAAAAAGAAGAGTGCTTATTCAATAAGGCCAGTATTTACTATTCATCCACGTGAGAAGAGATCCATCTTTTTTAATTTTTCACTCTAACTCCAATTAAAAAAAAATCTCATATTCCTGAAAAGCTGGTGTAATTTGTTCAAGTATATGCATTATAACTTTCAGCTTCTGAATATTAAACGCTTTCCATGTTAAATCTGGAAAGGCAGAAAGGGGTTACGGGAAGGATTACTGTTAATTCTTTCACTGCTTTTCAGTACAGCAAAAGGGAATGAGCAAGTTAAGACAGTCTCTAGAAGAAGCAGCTATTTTATTAAAAAAAGATCTGTTGAATAAACATTAACAGCATCATTTGGAAGTCTTCAAGAGACTGTAAATCCGAGATTTGCTGATGTAGAGGAAATGCAGATCTTTATCTATAAGCCTGAAAGCAAAGCAAAATGAAATAAATTTCTGAATTCCCTCTCTGTAGAGGTATTTTGTCCTTCAGGACAAAACTCTACTGCTTCAACACTGTCACTTCTGCAGCTTGCCTGGCCCAGAGCTGGAGCTGCTGGTGTACTTTCAAACCTATAAGGTGTTCTTGTTTCCAAATTTAAAAGTCACTAGATCCTCCGAAGGCCCGGTGCCTCAGAGGTGGTGAGAAAACACTGCCTTTAACACAGGCCAACTCCTCCCACACTTCTCAACCGATGGCTCACTCTATGCCAAGTTATTTCAGAATTCTGCAAATTCAAGGAAGGTGGTTTCAGACTCGAGGGCCGCACAGCACCCTCCACCTGCGGGGACCCTCTCCTGCACTCTGCAAACCACCTGGCATTTGTCAGAGGTATAAAACCTCCTCTTAAATGACATGTTTTGCAGGGCAAGGTGGAAGCCCCAAGGAACTCCTTCAAAGTAAAAGATCCTCAAGTCCTTGGGTCGTGATTCATTTGATGTTGTCATGGAGGACCACCAAGCACGTTGGTGTAGCCGACCACTCCCGTGACTCTTCAGTAGACAAACATCCTCGTCCTCCTTCCCTGCTCAGCTGCAAGAGTTACAGCTATTTAAAGAAACTGCACGACACATCCAACACGGAGGACTTGTCACCCTCCTCTCCACCTCCTCTAGTAGTGGCAGACAGTCAGTACATCATTAATTAGATCCTAAACTCGCCCTCTGCCTGGTGCTTTGTGCACCTCTGATTCATTAGAATATTCCTAAGGTACAATTGGAGATAATCACGCCGTTAGCAGGGCAGTTTAAAAGATCACATATAATGAGCACCAGTTAGGGGGAAGTACATGAGTACATCATGAATTTAAAAAAAGAAAAAGAGCAACAGTCCAATTATCTTTTCCCTATGCCAAGTTTCAAATAAAGCCCTCTGTGAGGCCAACATTATAGCACAGTAGGGAGCAGCACAGTGGGCTAAAACTGTGTTATTCTTCTCTTTGTTGGGAAAGGAGGACTAACAACTTGGACTGGAAGGCATTTAACTATCTATTTGATTAGTCATTCAATAGAATGATGGAGGTCACCAGAGCACCATCCAGCGCAAATGCACACCTGACCTCACATCGCACGCAAATGTGAAGTCCAAGTGCAATTTGTCCCTGCGCTCCTCCTACTGTTTCTTTCTGAAGCTGGGTTTGATATCGACAACCTGCTTTATCCCATTTCTCTTAAACTATCAGGCTTCCTGCATTTTAAAAGAAGACCAAGCTTATAGCAAGACGTTGTGGAGAATGCGGAAGTTACACGTGCAGTATTTATAAATAACTATTTTATTTATACCACCCCTCGGGTTATCTGTTTGATATTAATATGTCCAAACGCCTACAGTTAAAGCAGAGCAAGGAGGAAACTCGTGGCAAAAATAAAGCTACTTAAAAAAAAAAAAAAAAGGCAGAGAGCTTTTTTTGTTGAGTAGAACAAACTACTTCAAGTTTATACAGTTTACTTCTTTCCTAGCAAGTCAAGGATCAAAGAGGATCATAAACCTCAAAAAAAACAAAGAAAAAAGCTAGGAAAAGGAGCAGAGGTTAAGTGAGAGCCTGCCCTGGGTCTATGGGTGGAACGGACAGACTCCCACATCCGCAGGAATGGCTGCAGCGAGCCAGAAATTACCTTAAGTCATCTAAGGAGAGGTATAGATGGGAGAAACTTCATAGCTGGTGTCTACAGCATGAGTAAACACACACCTGCATGCAGATGTTCTGCAGGTTATTTTCATGGTACAAACCATCTATAGGAATAAGTGAACCAGGCTGGGTTTGCCAGTCGTTCTGCATCACCAAATATACACATGATGTCACCAGCTCCCACAGGGAAAAGAGCCAAAAACGGACCAGGATGGTGTCATCCAGGCAGCAGGGAAGAAGGAAGCCTGCAGCCCACACGACTTCCCCACCAGCCACGTCCTGAGGACCTGACCCAGCGTGAAGCACCAGCAGCCAAAGCTCTTCCCTAAGGAGACACACTTTGGGCGCGTGAGAGGAACTCACAGCACCCCCAGAGCCCGGGCAGGCGAACACCGATGGGCAGGGACAAAACACAATGGGAACCCTTCAATTAGGAGCACGAGGGAACCTGGGAGCTAATTCTGTAAATAAAGTGGGAAGAGATAAGGCTGCAGCTGCTCCATCAGCTACCAAGGTGGCCTGGTACTGGGGAAAGCTCACGCCAAATGCTAATTAAAGTTGGAACAACAGCCTGAATGGATTTACACAGGCTCAGCGTGGGAGTGCGGCTCAGCAACAATTTATTTCTTATTTATACTGCAGTACCACTCGGTGGCCTGAAATCCTGACCAAAGCAGCATTGTGTTAGATACCGTTCCACCACCTACATAGGCAACCCGCTTAGCCCAAAGAGCTTAAGAGCCGATGTCCTCATTCAGAGAACCATGTGCACCTAAGCTATCCCGGACAGCAAACACTCCGAGAGTTAAATCTTGTCCCGGTTAGGGCAGAAATGCCAGTCTGGAAAAGCTCTGGCCTGAAAAACCCTTGCTGCAAATTGCCTCTTGCACCTGGCTCCATCAGGTCTAACGTTCAGGGCCTGAAAGTTCCCAGCTGCGGAGTAAATTGGAAGGGAAAACACTAGGGTGCTGCTAAGGATTATTTAATAAGTTCACTGAAGTGGTGAACTCTTCAAAAAGAAATAATTAAAAAGCACTAAAAAACACAAAACCCAAACAACACACCAAAAGAACACTAAAAGTAAAAAACCCCACTTCTTAGAAACTTATATTGAACAAACTCAACTTGTATTTAGCTTTCACTTCACTCCTCCAGTTTTAGGGCCCAAAATTTTGACCACCTTTATCAACTATGTCTCCCTGTGAAAGTCATTTTGTCAGGATTGCCACAGTTCTAACCTATAGGGTCTGTGTTACTATTTATACTCCTGATTTATTGTGAAGTTCTGTTAGAGGCAGTTTCTCAGGGCATTCCTCCATTGAAGGACTGCTCTGAATACAGTTTCCACCTCTCAACAGCACTCAAAGTCTCCCTAATGCCAGTTTCTCTTCTAGTTTAAAATGTTTGCTATAGTCCACTATAAAAGGAAGGATAGAATTTAATCAGATGAGGGGAGCTAATTCCTCCCATCATCCTCCTGACTTCCAAGGCCCAAACAAAACTACAGAGCACAAACACTCAAAGCAGTCTCTAGAGAGAACAAGACAGATGCAAACTTTCAGCCAAAACAGGAGGGGGGGGGGGAAGTTACTTTGAAGGTCTCCAATCTGAGGCTCATAATGGAAACTGGTTTACAACTTGAATTACAATTTCCACTAGAACCCAAATTTATAGTATTTTCTTAGCATTTGTATGCCTAAATCAAATCAATAATTAAGCTTTGGGCTTATAGGATTTACTTTGTTATAGCATCCTACTTGGCAGGGCATTTTACAGCAGCAAGTTTGCATAGCAGTTCATCCATAACCATGATTTACTTCACTTTCATTAGCTTAAAGACTAAAAATCAGAAGACATTTAATTCTTCTAATTTAATATTTATAAATTAAGGAAGCAGGATCATGAGTGCTGGGTTGCTAAAAGCCACTTCCACGCCAAGGAGTTCAACAAGAAAAACTTACTGCTGCCAAGGACATCACTTTCAGCACGGCTTCACAATTAACTACCACTGTGCTGTGTGACTGGGGCTGTGATGAATCCTGTCAGGAGAAGAAAAATATCTACCTTCCCCCAGGCCAGGTCTCAGGGGGTGCCAAGGAACTGAGAAATAATTTGGAAAGGCTGAGGCAGACTCCTGGTCCCATGAATTTTGCTTCTGTTACCACATCTATGGACTTCAAAGATTAATGGATGGACAGATGGACAGCCGACCAATCTTGTCATACAGTGAAGAAGAAAACCATGTCACCAAGAAGAGTGAGCAGATTAGATCACAGGCTGCTAATAAAGACCAGGAGCTCACGAGCAAAGTGGAGCTTCTCCAGTTTTTGTCCCTTTCTTGGAGAACAGCAATTAGCACCTCGCCTTTTTGCTGTGCTCATGCAATGACAATGCCTTGTGCTAGATCACGACTAGTAAAAAAAAAAAAGATAAGTAAATAAAATGTTATCTCAGCTGCAGACAATTTTATTACTACTCTACTCCTCACATTTTTACTAAAAATACTGTCATTTAAAGAAATCCATTTATTCTGTCCTCAGCTATGAAAACAAATTCTGTTTTTTGAGGACAACATAAGAGTAACTTAAGCCTTTTCAAAACATGCCTCTATGAAAGCAGGCTCTCCCACATTAGCCAGATGAACACAGGACTATTTTTCCTAGCTTGACTTCATCCTTTCAGCTAAAACTGGGGAAACAGAAATGTTGGTACAGTTTATGGGCAAAGCAAGTCACCTTTTTCAATGCATAAGGAAACCAAAAGGTCTAGTTTGCCAAGAAAAAACGTACAAGGTCACTGGCAAAGTCATGGGTGATTTGATCACTTTCAGTAATTATCAAAAGCAGTTAAAAAAAAAATTGATCCCCAGAGAGGAAAGGAAGAGTGGTGAAAATGCTCTTTCAAAGAAGTTTATTGCGTTGCCCACCAGAAAAAAAAAAGTGGGTGTTTAGGAGAAGGTTGTTTTGTTTGCAGCTTCAGCCAAACTGCATGAAGTTTGTTCCCATCCTTGTTCGGAGGTAAAGGAGGCAAAGCACAGAAGCCGCTATGTGAACAAAAGGGAACAGGCAAAGAATGGGCAAAATCCCACGTTAGAAATCACCTAAGAACATAAGCAGAAAGCAGAGTGCGGAAGCAGTGGGGACTGCAAGTCCACATATGTGCACCTACACCTCGCGAGTCCTCCGCTGTCAGAAAAAGCCCATCTACCATGGGCAGACCGTGCTGTTCCAGGTCACAGCTTACCCCACAGTTTCACCCCAGCACCAGTGCTCCACTAGTTAACACCTCGCTCAGACGAGACTTGAGCAGAAGCCTACGAGTGTGACTTAGGGATACGTCTAAAAACCCACCTAAGGGCCAGCAGAGGCGCCACAGCTCCCTTTGCCACACCTCCAGCCCCCAGGCTCAGGCACAGTTCAGAGAACTAAACCAGCAGAAAACTCCAACCGCTTCTTCGTAGCATCGAGGAGCAGGTGAAGAAAAATAAAATGAACATCCATGGCTTGGAGGCAAAACTGGTGCTGCTGAACTAGGAGGCTGAGCACTTGCTGTCAGCAACCAAACAAGTAGGATTGGGGCTTTCTGAAAAGAGGGGGCGACTGATCTCCTGAGGTTCCTTCTAGCCCTACTTTTATATTAATTGACTGTGTATCTGTACATGCATATACGTGTACATGTATATATGCACGACACATAAATTATTGATTTGGGGGCAAGGAAAGATGCCATGCTTAATTTCCTTAAACAGTTTGCAGCTGACCAATGTTGCCTGGGAGGAAAATAAAAGGGAAAAATAAGTCGAAAACCTTTTTGAATGACTTAGACATAAAAAAAAGAAAGCCCAGCAACACAAGACAGCGCCATGCGTCCCATACCTAAGGAGTGTGGTCAAAACCTTTGGTCTTTTACATAAGGCTTGAGTCCCCTGTTCAGGGAGAAAAGAACAGCTTTTCCCCTCAAGCCAAAGGAAATCTTCCTAAAGTTAATCTGCTGGTTGTTAAGTAACTTAGGCCAGACACCGAAAGGAGACGGGATCACATGCATTAGATTAGGACGCTGCATACATGAGAACACAACAGCTCCCGCTGCTCAGGCACAGGTGCTAAGGGGGACGCGTGCCCAAACCTCCACTTATACCTTGTTACATCTGATGGGCTCAACTGGGCACTCACAAGCAAGGTGGGGGCGAAGGGGGAAATGAATCCTGTTTTGTCACCTATCCCCCTCAGAAAACATGTGTATTTCACACTCTCTTCTCCCCTCACCCCTTCCCTTCCCAGCAGCTCAATTACCAGCAGGGCCAGGGTGGTGTCGGGGATCTGAGCAACAAACTTTCCTGAGGAAATGCCACTGAGATGGTATCATCAGATCCTTTGAGAATAGAGAACAGATAAGACCACACTCTGGGAGATAATTACCCATTTGTGCTACAAACATATTTTCTTTTACAATAGCCAGACTTTTACTCTTAAACCGCTGGGCAATTTTTTTCCCCTCAGGAAGGTTAACCTGCTATTATAAAAAAATTATGGAAAGTGCCTACTGAAAGCGCAGGATGACACAGAGAGATACTGATGCCTCCTGCCAGCCAGCACCAGCAATCCAGCTTGCACCCAGCCCTGTGGATCAGGCAAGGCCCAGCAATGCCGAAGCCCTCCTGCTCCTTCTTCAACCTCCAGCTGCTCCAACTCGCATCTCATCTCCAAAACCTCCTTCTTCTCCCTGAACAAGGGCAGGGCTCAAAGGCACAGAAGGCCAGCAGGCTCCAGCAGGGCTTGGATGTGGCTGCGGCCATTGACTCAGGCTGTAACACAGCTCAGCCCAGTCACAGAATCACAGAATGTTAGGGATTGGAAGGGACCTCAAAAGTCATCTAGTCCAATCCCCCCACCAGAGCAGGAACACCTAGGTGAGGTTACACAGGAAGGTGTCCAGGCGGGTTTTGAATGTCTCCAGAGAAGGAGAATCCACAACCCCCCTGGGCAGCCTGTTCCAGTGCTCTGTCACCCTCACTGAGAAGAAGTTTCTTCTCAAATTTAAGTGGAACCTCTTGTGTTCCAGCTTAAACCCATTACCCCTTGTCTTACTGTTGGTTGTCACCAAGAAGAGCCTGGCTCCATCCTCATGACACCCACCCTTTATATATTTATAAACATTAATGAGGTCTCCCCTCAGTCTCCTCTTCTCCAAGCTAAAGAGACCCAGCTCCCTCAGCCTTTCCTCATAAGGGAGATGCTCCACTCCCTTAATCATCTTTGTTGCCCAGCCGAGCATCCCTGTCTCCACCACAGTTTTCCCTCATCTCAAAGCATTTTCTTTTGAGAAGCATTTTTTTTTTCAGATGGCCTCAACACCAGTTGGTTCCCACCAGAACGCTGGCAGAAGCACGCTGTGATTTTGCTCAGCCTTAAGAATTTTAAACCATGCTTAAGCATGCTTGCTAACCACACTTAAAAGACCTACTGAAGTGCAGCCAAAATGACTGAAGCCCTTCAGCTGGCCAAAGGGCACCCTGGATAAGTAAATAAAAAAGCGCACTGCCAGAGACAATGAGAGCCTATCTGAAGTACTTCAAAACCAAATAACAGCATAAGGAGCTTCAATGGCATTTGGAAGTCAGTGCACAAGAGTACGGTGTTCACAGCCATGAAAATTCAAGCGTTGATCCACTTCTGAAGGCTAACACAGGGACTTCTCGCAGGAAGAGCCAGGGGGGCGGAGGGGAGGAAAGAAAAAAACTGATTAGTAACAAAGGCTGACATTTGTCTCAAGTCAGGAGAGGAAGTCTGGTATTTTCAAGACAGAGCAGTGACTGCGAGTGCGATGGGAAACATGTTAATACCACAGCACCATCACGAGCCTCACTGGAGACAGTGCCAGAGCATGGTAGGACACCAGGACCTAGGGACTATGTGGCACACAGGAGTGAAACCCATGTGCCAGCTCCACCCTATCCACCCCTACAGGCTTAGACTGCCTTTCACAGCATCCCAAAACCGCCACCAGCTTCATCTTCCTGAGGGCCCACAACCAAAGAGGCCTCTCCATGGCAGAAGGAGTAAAAATCAGAAGGACAAGGCATGTCCCCCAGCAAGAGCCCAATGGGAAGGGTGGGAAATGGAGGGAAACCAAGCTGCTGCCCTCGCCTCAAGCACCCCCAAAAACCTTGCTGCCTCTGTGTGCAGCAGCAGTAACAGTATCACGCTGACAATGGCATTTTGGCAGCATCAGCACTGCAGAAGATTAAATGGTAACACTCAATGTTACTTCAAAGATTGTTTAAAAAAAAAAAGGCAAAAGAAGCGGTCAGTGATTTTCAGAAGATAGAATCATAGAACAGTTTGGGTTGGAAGGGACCTTCAAAGGTCATCTAGTCCAACCCCCTGCAATGAGCAGGGACATCTGCAACTAGATCAGGTTGCTCAGAGCCCCGTCCAGCCTGGCCTGGAATGTCTCCAGGGATGGGGCATCGACCACCTCTCTGGGCAACCTGGCCCAGTGTTTCACCACCCTCATTGTAAAAAATTTCTTCCTCATGCCTAACCTGACTCTCCCCTCTTTTAGTTTGAAACCGTTACCTACTCCATAAGAACAAATAGCTTCAAAAGCCTAAGTTGCAAGAAATCCTGACTAAACTTTACTATAAAAGCCTGGGAAAGAGGCCTGTTTTCTTCAAAACCCGTGTGGGGCCTAACCCGTTGTGGGGATTTGCAGAGCTGTGAGACTCAGCACCTTCCCGACACCCAGCCACCCAGAGAATAAGATGGATGTGCTGAGCAAAATAACCACGATACTCTGTGAGAAAGCGCAGCAGCCAGTCTGACCTGCACCTAAAACAGCACTACCTTTCAAACGCCTGGAAAACTTGGAGGCCAGGCTGGGAGGAGAGGTATTCAAATAAATGGGCAGTAAATAGGAGCTTTACATAATATCTGGTTGAGTATGCAATACGGGAAAGGCTAATCAGCAATGCTTACTCATTTTTTCCTTAGGACAAAGACATGTCCTAACACCTAGAAAAAGAATATTTAAAAAACACGTATAACCTAAAACATGTATTTTCACAGTGTTTTTAGGCTGCTATAAGCTCTACTGATCACCATCCTGAGAGCAGTGGTGCCAAGAATTCACACTTCCTTCACATACATATTGTTCTCAGCCTCCAGAAGAGTTCAAAAGTTTCAGGTAACTGTGACACCCCCAATTTCTTTCCTGACACCATCAAAAAACAAAGCAAAAAAACACTTGCACCAAACAACGGTTAAGCTGTATTTTACCTCTTCTTCCTTCCACCAGATATAGGGAACGTAGGTCAAAAATGTGCAGTGGACAAGCTCCCTCCATAAAGATTAATGACAGAGCTCAGGGAATCAATACCTGCTGCACTTCTGAAATGGCCATGCAGCTTTAAATCCTTTAATACAGTTCTGGTAAGTTTAAAATGTTAGAGTAAGTTCAGGTTTGAATAGGTCTGGGCATCTCGTTTTACGCATTTGCCAACTGAGAGTTAAAACTGAGCTTGAATGGAGGAGGAGGAGTAGGAAAAGCTAAAAACCCAGGGGCAGCAGTCAAGCCTCAGCCTCTGAGAGCAGCTTACCCCCTTCCCTACACCCGGGACATGGTGGTCAGAAAAACGGCCAATAAAATGAGAAGCCAGCTGAGAGGATTTGTAATGTGAAACGTTAACAAATTTGAAATGTGAAACTCCAGGCACAATACTGAAAATTTTCCTGTCTGCTGCGAGCCGGGGGGATAAACCCAACCCCACCAGAGAGGTCATTAAAGACAGATGGCTCACGCAGGTGGTTGGTAGGAGTGTGCTCCTCTGAAACCCAGGCACCAGCATCAATCACCCAGGTATCTGCTGGCAGAGGAAGATGCCCACCAGCAGAAAGTGAGGCTGTGACTAGGACCGGCATGCGGCATCTCATGGGGACGGAAAACCCAGCTCCCACCAACATCTATGAACAGCCCACCCGTGGCTGCTGCCACACCGAGCATGTCTGGACCTGGGGAGACAGAGGAGGATGGTGCAGCCACAAATGTTTTTTTTTTTTCATTTAGGTTTCCTGGACGGGTATCAGCAATCTGTCAAAAACAGAAGAAAAGCCCTAACTGAACCATCAGCTACGCTCATTAAAATCCTAAAGACATCTGGAGAGCTGCCCTTTCTGCAGCACTAAGTCATTAGCAACTTCGTCTTAATTTGTATGGATGGAGATTTCCCTGTCCTCCTTCCCTCCTGCCCTGCACGGAATTTAACTGCACAAGAGAGGACTGGGTCATGCTCAACAAAAAAAAATTAGCCAAGGACCCACAGTGGGGTGAGAGAGATGGGGTTGGGAGGGGGGCTGTAAAGATAAGTAAATCCTTTGCTTTGCACATGCCTCGTCATTATTTATCCCCTCACTGCCATCACGTGAGCCGAGCCAGAGCCTGCATACCGAACAAAGGGCCTTTGCTGGGCAGTCTACAAGGAGACCTTTAAGCATTTCTGCATAGCCTACAAGTATCCTTCCAATTAGCCTTTAAACTGTGACACCGAAATTAAAAAACCTTTATGCAATGATATTACCCCTTCACCACGCCACAAAAAGTGACATGGCTGGGGCACATACACCTTCACCCTAAATTTAGGCATGTTCTCTGCCCCCCTGTATCAATCAACAGATCAAGCTCTTCATTAGTGATGTTCAGCTGATTTGAGGGATGAATTCTCTCCTCCATGGCACAATGAGGAAGACAGTCAGCTATTTTAGATCTCTATTTGTACAAAGAAAGCAGTAAAAAACAACTTCGCCTCCACAGTCCAATGCTAATTAGAAGCAGTGCTTTAAAAAACAAATACAACTTTAGCCCAGAGTTCAGAGCTAAAAGGTCCACGAAGGATTTCTGCTCAAGGATCAATACAAGGCCTGAACCCTTCTGGCTCAAAATGCAACACCCTGACACCGAATGTGCACATCTGTCCGTGTGTCCGTGTGTGCTAGCAAGCCCTGCAGCACAACAAGAGGGTCTGCAGAGGAGCAGACCTGGTCCTGAGGAACTCAAGCCTGCAAGATGCTCAAGCAACCCCTGCCTCCCTTGAGCCAAGTCACCTGATTTCATAACTACAAAATGAGTCAAATTGTGCAGAATCAGGCTCTGAAGTAGAAAAATCAGTTCCTCTGCTGAAACCACAGCAATCCTCGCCTGCCAGTTCTTTTTAATCGCTAGACTGACAGCCATGTGGTAAAGTCGACATCGCCAAGTACTTGTCATTTCATTGGTGCTGCCAATTCCCATCTTGCTGAGACAATGACACATCAAAAATAGCTTTCATCTGTTTATATACTGCATGCTCGGCAAACTATGTCACCAACTGCTGGTGTGGAAAAAAAAGCCTTTTTTTTAATAATCTCCATCCTGGTAAAAAAAAAAAGATTACGTACTCTCTGAAAAATATGAAAAATGTACTCCATATTTTGGGAAACCTTCAATGTAACCCATATTTCATTTAAGATTATTATACTGTGAAAATATTTATTACAGTAAATGATAATAATTCTCCCTCTTTACTGACAAAGAGCAAAGGAATCACAGTCCAAACTTTTTTCAGCAAAATGTTGGTTTCTGAAGCTCCTAAAAACATTTAGAAGACAGAAACAGATATCCGAAAACATTTTTCCTTATAAAAATGGGGAGTTTTTTGCAGACCCAAACAGATGCCAAAAACAACATACAGAGAATTTCAGTCTTTCTTCACATTTTCATTGGTCTCCCTGGAAGACATGCACTGCATGAGTCACATCCTTTTGTTCCTGTCTTCCTGGGCTATTCAAATTTGCTGAGCGATTTCTTGGTGGACACAATAATTAGAAAGTCTTCCTTCCTACTGATCTGATGAACATCTGAGTTTGTGTACATAAGTATATACCATTAAATGTTTATTTGTGCAATTTTCGCTTTGTTCTCCCTCCTCCTATATATAACGCAAAGGGTAAGAATGGTTTAAAGCAATAAACTCCATACATGAAAATTTGAAAGTAGATCTACAAGCAAATCCATAAACACAGGATAAAGACTGGAGAACCAAATTAGAAAATTACAGCAGATCACCCTACAGCTGAGAAACTACATCCACCAAACACTATGTGGCAAGCAATGCCTAAAACTTGCTGTGATTCTTCATAAAACTCATCCTATACTTTGTTGAAAAGTGCAAAAGGAACTGCAGAAATTCAGGAACAAGATCTCTTTCACAGCTAAAAAGAACATTTCTAAAGTTGAAATAACTTATTTACTTAAGCCCCAAATTCATTGCTAACAGACAAATTTTCATCTGAAGAACTCCTCTTCTAACTGCAGAACCCATAAAAGTGTTTCAGTAAAAACAGGACTCATAGAAATTTTTGGAAGGGAGTCCCAGCTGAGATTGCAGGAGACAGCAAGCTTCAGGCCTGACTTACAGAGTTCTCATGACAGCCCAATAAATCAGAAAAACATATTTTTCCAACTTGTAGATTAAAACAAATACCAGTTTGGTGATAGCATGCTTTTGAGCAGCCATGTTTCCAAAGGAAAAAGGACTGTTTACACTAGCCTGATACTCTAATAGATGGACACACACGGATCATTAATTACGCCTGGCAGATGGAAGCATTTGCGAGCGCCTGCAACTCAACCCACAGGTCATGGAGCTGCCGAGGTGTAGGTGAAACTTCGCTATCTTGAAATGAGAGGGGACGAACGGTAGGAAAGATGATGCTGTGCCAGCTGCAGACGGCTCCTGGGTGCTCCTCTCCAGGGGGGGAAATCCAGCCAGAAGAGCCACACGCTTCTGCTGCTCTTCACTGGACAGCGAGTTCAATCAATCTGTTTTGACACAGCCAGACTCATTGCCACAGGATGCCAGCAAAGCCAAAGGTGCAAACACAGTTTATACCATAAGGGCTGTTAAGCATGGATGAACTGGCTGCAACCTTGATATTATAAAAAGAGAAAAAAAAAAAAAAAGCAGCACATACCCCACATCCCCACCAGCAACGCTAAAGGTTGATATATCCTATGGGAGGTCTCTCTCTTTCTCTGTATATACATATTTAATCCTTTTTCTCCATCACTGCCAAGTATCAGAGACAGCAAGCTAGGCATTACAGACTTGTAGTCTGATCCCACATGGAAGCTCTTAGGCTAGTCCAAATATACTCAGACTTTTGTGTAGAAAAAGCTTAAGTTCTTAAAAACAGGCTTTTACTTCAAGAGTGGCAGCTCACTGACATCTCAAAAAGTCAGACCTAGTACTAAGTGCAGCTGAGAGGATGTAATGCTGACATAAAGCAACTAAGCAAAGGAGAAAGTTCTTGTTTTCTCTTTATTGGGATTTGATATCAAGTTGGCTAAGTGGAGTTGTACAGCTCAATGGAAAAAGCAGATTTACTTTTTCCCCCTACTCCCCTCCCCTTTTCAGTTATCTTCTTCATTATGGAAAAAGCTGCAGGTAAATCAAAATGGTCCTCAAGCCCCCTTGGGACCAGCCAGCCTGCCAGCTTCAGGGAGCAGAGCTCAGCTCCAGGCTCAGAAAAGTTCTTTTGAAACATTGTTCTGAAAGGAAAAGCTCTCCCCTGAGAAAGTGGTGATGTGGAAACGGGTATTGATAAACAGATATATTAGCTGCTGGTCTGCTCTTGCAGTCCAAATCAAACAAGTGGAAATAAGAGAGAATTATGTATGCATTAAGATTAAATTCATATTTTAAAATACTATTAGGGAAAGATTGGTAAGTGATCAAATGCAATGCACTCCATGTAAATGCTGGATTCCTCTGGGGTTTGGGTTTTTTTCCCCCCCTTTTTTTTCTTTGTTTAAAGTAAACGTATTCCATAAGAGAAAAGATATTCACATAGTTAAATTTTAATTCGGTTAGTTATATAAACTACATGCCACTATAAAAATTCTCACCAGTAGTTTCAATTCCATAATCGCAAGCTGTTATTCACTTTCCAGGATTACACATTCTGCCCTGCTGAAAAGTTTCTCCTTCCACTTCAAACATGGGGTAAGCAACTCACGGATGCATTTAAATCAGACTGTAAAAGAACTTAGTGAACTTTCTGAGTATACTAAAATTAAGTCTGACTTTATCATCGTACTTCATCGACCTGTCATCGACTTCATCGCGTACCCAAAGGTAACATTGTTCAAAACCAAGACAGGGCATAAGAACATTGCATAAAAAAGACAAGGCAAACTCTCTCTCAGTTTAGTATTTCTTAGGTTAGTCTACAAGTAAAAGACTTTAAAGATAAATACAAAAATATATATAGCAAAGCTTCTGTAGAAAAATATAAAGCAAAGCTTCTATAGAAACAAAATCCCCATTACAAATTATCTTAAAATGCCATGCAGCAATCACCAAAAATGCAGTCTTACTATAAAAAAAACCCCACAAAGCATGCTCTTAGCATAAAAAGAAAGGTCTTAATGGATGAGCTTTTATTCCAAATTTAAAAGTAATTAAAATGTATTATATGCAAGTGTTGGATGGGGCTGAGTCCATGACTCAGTTCTCATGTCACCTCCAATCACAGTGATCAATCTATCAATCTGCTCTTCAAGACGAAGTCTGAGAGCTATGGGTAAAACAATTTATTACTGCTAGCTCTAATTAATCCAAATGCAACCATTCCTAGTTCTTCGGTATGTAAAATAAACTAGATGCAGGTTTCTCCCATTTGTGATGCATCTAATTCAAACAGGAAGCTCTTCAAATCTAGGATTACAAAAATGTAATTAATAAATCAGAATAATTTGTCCCTTTGGGCGTCTAGTCAATGAAACGATTTGTGAACATAAACTTGAGAGCAAGCCTGTATTTTTCTCAATATCAGTGCCATAGCACATCCATCCAACACTAAAGATAACTCTTCATATACAGCAGCCTTCTACATACACCAGCCTACAGGCAAGCTCCCGAGCAATCAAGCTGAACAAACACTGGGAGGAGAAATATAAGGGAGAAGGAATAAGAGACTAAAATTGCCACTTTTTAACAGAGATTATAGTATTTACTCAGTAGTTCCTGCCACAAGAAGGTGTTTTCAGACTAGTTAATGTGTGCATGCAGTTCCCAAGAATACAGTCTAGGATAAAAATATTGATTTTTTTATTATTTTTAAGCTATAAAGGCACCCCAAATAATACTCTTTACCGACAGGCTCAACTTGTGGCCATCAGCATAGCTTAAACCACTGTAAATAATCTCCAAGGACAGCGATAATGTACAGTCATCCCCAAAAGAGACAAGAGGGGTCGAGGGGCAAAGAGCTTACCAATGTTAAGCACCAACATCTCAAAAAGAACAGCTTCCAGCTCCATCCAATATATGGCACGTTCACACGTGACCTGTAACCCCCCGCTGAATCCCGAGGCTGGGATTCTGATCTCACTAAATCTGGGAATTATTTGGGATTTGGCCAGTACGGTCCAGAGCAGAGTTGGACAGTAATGCATAGCTACCCTTCAGAGCAAGATTAGCCTAAAGAATTATTATTTCTGAAAGACGAGAAGAAAACAGAAGTGTGCAACAGCCATGCTCTGAAAGAACAGTACTTTCCAAGGAGTGTCAAAGCCAGACAGATTTACAATCACTGAAAAATGAAAAAAACTCACCACCCCCTACCCTAAACCTACAACAGAAACCTTTTTCTTTGTGCTGGAGCTAACCAATATGCAGACCCAAATTTTGGCCCCGCTGAAACTATTCTTTCATTCACACAAGTGTTCATTCAGTCTCTCTGCGAATTGGCGATTTGTACTGTCACACTCCATTGTCCCACGTTTAGGCTCTGCAAAGGGAGGATACAATAAAGGAGTTGCTGCAAGACTAACCGTGCATCTACTGTTTCATAACTTCTGAGCAAACAAACCCAATATACTAACTTGGCCAACAGCATCCTGGCTTGTATTAGGAATAGTGTGGCCAGCAGGCCTAGGGAGGTGATTGTTCGCCTGTACTCAGTGCTGGTGAGGCCCAACCTTGAATACTGTGTTCAGTTTTGGGCCCCTCACTATGAGAAGGACATTGAGGCACTGGAGCGAGTTCAGAGAAGGGCAACAAAGCTGGTGAGGGGTCTGGAGCACAAGTCTGATGAGGAGCAGCTGAGGGAACTGGGGCTGTTGAGCCTGGAGAAAAGGAGGCTGAGGGGAGACCTGATCGCTGTCTGCAACCACCTGAAAGGAGGTTGTAGCATGGAGGGGATTGGTCTCTTCTCGCAAGTAACAAGCGACAAGATGAGAGGAAATCCCCTCAAGCTGCACCAGAGGAGGTTTGGATTGGGTATTAGGAAAATTTTTTTCATGGAAAGGGTTGTCAGGCATTGGAACAGGCTGCCCAGGGAACTGGTTGAGTCACTATCCCTGGAGGTGTTTAAAAGACACAGATGAGGCTCTTAGGGACATGGTTTAGAGGTGAACTTGACAGTGTTAGGTTAACTGTTGGACTCGATAATCTTAAAGGTCTTTTCCAACCAAAATTATGATTCTATGATTTTTGTGGGGTGGAGAATATTTTCTCATTTCTGTCAACGTAACCCAAACACACTCAGTAACAGAGCCAAGATTGACGAGCTGCGGCTGATGGTACTGTGGCAGCTGAAGGTGTCCTTCATCCCAGGTGTCCAACATCCATCCCTGCCTCTGCAGCAAAATTCACCCACTGAAACCCACCTACACGCCTGCGTTGCCTGCTCTGCATCAAAGCAGCATCTGGGCTGCAGCTGCCTCTGTCCACAGCTGCCCAAAAATAATACCAGAGCACTACGGGCCAGGAACTCCTTCTCTCTTTCCAGCTGCCACCAAGAAAGTGCTTCCAGCAGCACATCACTATCCCTCAGGGCTCATCTGCAAGCACTCAAGGACGTGCCTGGCTGTCCCCTCATATTGCAGGTTGCTTGTCCATTGTAAGTGAATTAAAAACGCAATCACAAATACTAGCCTGGTTAGTTGTTTTGCCAACGCGTTGAGCACAGGAATTTAGTCAGGAGTCCAAAGGTTTTCATCCTGCAACCCTGAACCATCCATCACAGCTGAACGCCAGCAGCTCAACACACCAGCAACTGCTCCTTGCAGGTTGAATATGGGAAGCATATTAATTTTCCTACCAAAACAGAGGATACTGGCCACATGATCCCTCTTCATGCAATTAATCAGGAGGTGGTTTGAATTTAAGTAAAACTATGGCAGAAATTCCCTTGTGTAATTCAAATTTCACCAGAAAAGCAAATTCCGGTTTGCTGCAGGCAAAGGATGCAAATAGCCTTGAAGAACCATAACGAGCAAGCAAAGAAAAGGTTGGTCAAAAAAAGGCCAATGCCATCGGTACTCCTTCACACATTTAGACGAGATTTGGAATTGGAGGGCCATAGTTATGCCAAACCTGCTTTTCTTTTGTCTTTTCAGTCACCTTTCCTCTCAGAAAAATAACCTCATGCCAGCAGGTTTGGGTATTTTTTTCCTTTTTCAACCTGTAATATGGCTACAGCAGTTCTTCATCTACGAGACGTCTAATCATTTTTCCCCTCCTGAATCCTGTGAGCAAGCAGACCTTGACAGAGATCTATTAACACCCACATGATTCATGGCACCAGTCAAAAAGCAGAGCAAAACCATCATTAAAAAGATAAAGGAGAGAAGCCGAGGGGGCAGTTCCCCTAAATAAAGGGATTTATCTAGGAGGTGCTTTATTAATACGATATATAATGCAGTACGCCATACTGGAAATCCACTTGCATGGTGGACAGTCTCACAGCAGTATGCAAAACAGGCAAAAAAAGAAAAGTAAACTCCATAACTTGGGGGGAAAAATCGATTCTAAGACTCACCACTGGCCAGCATAAATGATGCTGCTCCACAGACGGTGGCTTTTGCTTGTAACTGAAGACTTGTGTTTGCAGGTTTTTTTCAGAGAAACCCATGAAGCACTCAGTCAAACACAGAGAGAAGAAGTTATTCGATGCACGGGGATGCCTGGTGTTTTGAAGCAGGGCCTTTTTATACTACAGCGTGGCTCTGGGAGAGGCAGCGGCCTGCTGCCCTCCTCGGCTCTGCTTCTGACTGCAAACCCAAACAGCTCGGACAGCAGCAGGCCACTATTTTTAATTACACAGCTGGGACCGTCTGTTCCCTGAAGAATTCTTTAATTGCTCTTTGCTTGACAACCCCACCCCCTCTCAAAGCAACCAGGTCTTGAGCATCACATCACAACAGCCCTGAGGTCCTTGGAACACGAGCGCATCATTTTTGAAGTCTTTTATTCTGTTATTTTTTCCAGCATAAAGAAAGTCTAGACATGTAAGTACTGAACAACTCACCAGAGACACCTCTAAAATAAAAAAAAAAAAAAATAAAAAAATATCAGAACATCAAATATGCACACCTTCCACCCAGAAGTCTGTGGTATTTTAATACTAATCTGCATTAGTATGGTGAGGAGGGGCAGCGAAGCCTTGCAAGCACCAGCACAACCTGCACCCTGTGGTTCACTCAGTCCGTGCTTACCACATGGCACCCCATGGCTTGCAGGGAGTGTGAGGAAAGGGCTGAACAAGGGACCCTGGACATCCCTACCTGGGGTTTCACAGGCACCGGCAGAAACAGAAGCCAGCTCGCCTACTCTTGTCTACTCCCAGGAAAAGATAAGGGGCACGCTACATCTGAGAAAGCACAGAAACATTTTAAATATTAATGCTTTAGGCTTAGCACGCTCTGCGTGAAAGCCCAAAGTGCAGACGCCTCCATAGGGAAAGGTATTTCAAAGGCGATCCCCCTCACCCCCACACAATGCTAGAAGTAGGGGCGGCTGCCCATCCTGTGGGGTAACCTTGCATCAGGGAGGTGACGGGGTGGGCATCACCCAACCCCGCATTCTCACGCTGCCACCTACTCGGCCTGGACTTCCACGGCACATCACAAAAATCACCATCTCCTGCCCCAACCCGCCATCCCTCCACAGCCTGTAAAACAGGGGTCCCAACGCCTGAGCTAACCTTCCGTGAGAGGCAGTGCTGGTAAAGCACTTAAAGCAAAATGAAGTGCTGAGGAGGAAGAAAAAAAATATTCAGCAAACACCGCTTCAGTTTATAGCAGAGTAGGTTTATAAACCCTGTGAAAATAACCTTGTTTGTTTGTTTGTTTTTCCATTAAAACACCCACTCACACACTCACGGAACAATTAATGAATATCATTCTTCCTTTCCCCTCTGCCCCCAGCCCTTTTCCACTAGCTCTGGAGGTAGTAAATTAAATATATGAAGAAAGTTTCCACTGTAAGTTTTGGTTTCTGACTTCATTTAAAATTTCATCATGCTCCAACTATTTCAAACATCCCCGGCCAGTCCCAGAGCTGCAAATGACACCCATCCATAGTGGGAAAAATTAAGGGCTTAAAATTAAGTACCTTGCACTTAGGTCAATGAAAATAAGAAGTCCAAGCACAAAACGTTTGGCATGTTCTTTCTCACTCTGTGCTTCTATAGCTTCTTGCTTCCAGTGAGCCTTAGGCAGAGATGATGCTTTTTAGCATCCTCTGTCCTAACATTAATTATTCTCAAACCATCTCCTGTTACATACCTGCAAGTGCTTTCCCCTGTTATCTATAGACTGTGAAGCTGTTTAGCTACCCCTTGGTCCGCCCTGATGTCCATTATGTTACTTGGGACACAGAACAACTTGACAGTCCCAACTTTGATCTCCCTCACTATCTTGAAGAGCTGCCAAGTCTCCTTCAAAAAGGTGGCTGCAGATGAGCTGTGGGCAGAATACACCTGCTTGGAAAATCACTTACAGCTGCACCTTTGGGGGAAACAGGGTTTCACAGCCATACCAAAATAAAAGTTTGCACCTCAGTCATGCAAGAATCCCCTGAATATATTATACAGAGTCTATATTGACAAGCACATGCATTTACCATGTACTGGGTGAGAAGGGAAGTGTAAAGCTGTCTTGCCCCACTGCTGCAAGGACAAAGCAATGCAGATTTACACAACCCTGTTTTCACCAACCCACCGCAAGAATATTAATGCATAAATACGAAGACCAAAAATACTAATGAGTAGCAAAGCCATGTAATCATTTTCCCAGATTAAATCCATCTGTCGAACAGAATCCATCTGTCCAAGGAGCTTATTAAGGCTGGAATAAGTCTTTTATTAGTCAGGTTACTAGGATCCAAGCCTTATCTCTGCCACCTTCCAGCAGAGCTGGCCGACCCCGTACTGCGAGACTTTGCCATGGCTCCTGTGACACCCGGTCCCCTACACCTCCCACCTCCACACAGGGGAACTGTGGAGGCAGAGGGTCCCGTTTTCTCGCCCTGCTTAATAGTGTTTGATGCTCCAAGGGAAAAAGCGATGCTCTGAATGACTCTTCTCGCCATAAAAAACAGGAAGGACCCCGCTGCAAGCGCCCCAACCTCGGCAGAGCCCGAGCTTTCAGCCGCGGCACAATCCCACCTCTGTGCCCCGCTAGCTATGAAGGGACCCACTCAAACCCAAACCCGGGCTGAAAGAAGGCGAGTAATGTCTTCATAAGCCCGCGAGGGCACAGGCCCAATGGCTGCTGCGGCCTCGCCGTGCCAAAGAGCAGCAAAGCGGGAGGCGAACAGTGCCTCGTCAGTCTCCCCAGCCGCTATTCAGAAGCTGGCAGGCAACTGGAAAGCCAAGAGACTGCTAAAGTTCAGCTTTGTTCGCTGCTTGGCACGGCCCAGAGCAGCAGCCCAGGGAGGCCAGCACCGGGAACGGTTATAGAAGGGTCTCCCAGAAATGGGAAGGATGGGAGGAACGGTTAAACAGAGACCTATTCCCACCATGGATGCCAGGAAAGAAAGGAAATGACCAGACTCAGACAAAAAAAAAAAAAAAAATTGATGCTCAAAGCAATTTAACTGAGGTTACACCAGGCAAGGAAAAAAGGGCACAGATCAGTTCAGTTTAGTTTGGAAGGGAAATTGCAGCAAGAGCATCTATCAGGTTGCAGATTTTTTTTTTAGGTTGTTTAGATAAAATACATCCATCGACAATATGTTACAAGGTACAACTCCTGCTCCTCTGCACAGATACATTGGGGGGTTGCTTATTCCTCCCAAACTCTACAGGAAGTTTTTCTTGTGTTCTATATACTCCCTATAAAACAAATATATGTTTACAAGCTGACAAACTACTTGCTGATGATATACTGCAGCAGACAAGAAAGAGCAATAGGACGAATTAAGTCAAAACCCCCCAAAGCACTGGCATATCCACGTCTACTTCTCATTATTCCCTGCTACAGGAGACCAAAGCACGCTTCAGAAACTCGTCACTGCATCGGCCAGGACACCGAGCAGAAGCCACCGCTGTAATTTCTGCGCTCTAAAGACAAACTACATCGACAGCAACACATTCTGTTGAAAAGACGAGGATGATACAATCGCTGAAATAGGGATGGCGATACACTGCAGAAATAGGGATGGGGAATATGAGCAACACAAATCCCTCATCCCTTGTGGTGGTGCCTCTAAGCCATTACAACGGTGGACCATTAAGATCATGGGGAACCATTAAAACAACATAGACAGGGCCTATAGGGAGGATCTGTAATACACAACCAAGCCCTGAACCCAGCCTATGTTTTCTATAGTTCAGTGAGTGTTTGTGCACATCCTTAAAAACAAGATCTCTACATCAAGACAGCCCTGGAGTTACTCTTTTACCCCCAAATTGCTCATCTTTCTTCGCATTTGGAAACTTCGGATGAAATGGACTGCATCCAGCATAACCACATGCACATGAATCGTACGTGAGCACACGTGTACTGGAGAAAGAAAAGAGGGAAGAGCCTGTATCTCCCTCCTCATCAGGGCTGGGGCAGCCAAGTTGGAAGAGCTTTCTGAGAAACTCCACCATGAACCAGGATACATGTCCAAAGAGTCAGTATGGCGTAATGCTGTACCTGACCCTTTTCACCCATTTGACTGGGCTTATTTTAGCACAGTGAGATGAGCTGAAAATGAGTTGTTTGTTTTCACATACATACGTAATCGTGCCTTCTCACCCTCTCAATTAAGAAGAAACACAAACTTACATTCGATCACTTAAGTCACCAGAGCCAACAATTTCTCCAAAATTTAGACTGAAAAATTAGTAAGACACAGCTAAAATTGCATATGCCAGACCATATCTAAAACCAAAATGACTGAGGACCCTCCATTTTGTACCAGATCATACCATTTCCCCTCTCATATTTCCTACCTCCCAAGAGGAAATAAACAGAGATAATAGGTAGTGAGATGTGATGAGGGAACTAGCCATCAGCAAGTACAACCTATAAAAAAATTAATTTGTTTCCATCATTTCCACAACACTAGTCTACCCCGGTATCTCAGGAATCAGGAGGAGAATTACTGCCTCTACTTGTTCAAGAATTTTTTTATTAGGTCCTTAACTGCTGAAGATTAAACATATTTAATAATACATCTACAAAACATAAAGTTTCATGTATAAATAACTCCTCATCTTCTAAGCAAGGAGAAGTACATTCCTCCAAATCATGATGCTTTTCTAGCTTTCGGTTACGCTGTTTAGACCGAGTCAAACCTGCCTTATGCTTCGCAGGACATGTCTCTTTCCACAACTGGTCCAGAAGCATTTTACACTTGCATGTGATACACCTCCGGGCCTCCCCCTGAAGTCTTTTCCTCCTTCTCCTCAAATTTACATGTACAGAGAGACTTCACCAGGATGAAAAAGCCCCAGCAACATTTAATCTGCACTGGCGAAAAGGGAGGAAAAAGAAAAAGTGAGGGAGGAAAGAAAAAGGGGGACAGAATTTAAGCCAGACCTCTGAACGAGGACTTTTCATCCTAGACTCACTAAGGGCTTGTCTACATGGGAAAGTCAGGGTGAAGGAAGCGGCAGCGTGAATTTTCAGCACGCTTTTTCCGTCAGTGGACCAAACGACCCTGCACCGCAGGCGCTCTTAGTGCACACTCAGCATCCACAGGGGGAGTTAGTGCAGAGCAGCTAGCGTGCTGCAAACTCACACCCTAGCTTACCGCGCACTAACTTCCCCGTGTAGACAAGCACTAAGCTGCTGAAGCCTTCATTTGCCTAAAAGCACCTTTTTTTTTTTTTTTATTTTTCCTCCCTGTCAGTGGACTAGTTCTAGAAAACTTGGGTCATCACTATACTAGAAAGGACAAACACTTATTTTTCTGGTAAAGCAAATTACAACCACATGCAAAACTACTTTAAGAGGCACACAGGCCAACACAGTTCACCTTTCCCAGGTCTGATTAGAGACACAAAGCCCAGGCAGAAGAAAGCCGCTAGCACAGGTGGCACCAGTAGGATCTCACAGGCCAACAACTGGTTTTCAGCTTCTCTCAGGTTCTGCCCAAGAGCAGGAGGAAAGCAGATGGCATCCCATCAGCGTTGAGGTGAGAAGACGTGATCTCCCAGCGCCAGCGGGCTGAGCTGCCAGTGCCCAAGAAAAGGGCTGTGCCACAGACACAGCTCAGAACCTGTTGCTTCTCTCTCTGTTAATTAACGAGGGCTTTCCCCCCCGCCGTCTGACTAAAGGCAAATTTGTCAAGTTTTTCCTTCTTAAAGGCTGCCTCTAGCGCTCTGTCACGTAAGCCTCCCCTTGCCCTCCCTCAAAGCGAGCACGCTCCGCATCAGTGAGATACCGATGCAGCTCTGAGCACGCACTGACACCCCAATGTCCCTGTTTCAGGAGCTGCCTGTACCGGCAGGGACCCCGCTGCCTCAGACCCATCCTGCCTGGTGATCCACACAAACTTGCTGCAGCCCATCCGTGGTCCCACTGGGGGACACCCAGGCACCCCACAGCAGTGACAGATTAACCAGACCTCATTCTCCAGGAGAACAAAGCAGCTTAGCAAGCCGCAGCTCTGTCCCCTTGTCTGTCATTGTTTCCAACCACAGATTTGGCTAAAGCGATCAGACTTCAGACTCCTGAACCGTTCCCAGCACTTGTTTACCTGACAGACCATTACAAGGTTAATATTGCACTTGAGGGAACAGAGAACCTCTCCTGAATAGCAACTCTATTGATGCTTATTTTTTGAGCCTTACTTCCACCTCAATACTGAGAAGAATAAGCTAAAAAAGACAAGGTGTGAGTTTTAAGTAGCTACCATCTGAAGGTGTACACGCCTCAGGAACTAGGTGACCTGTACTGTAAACAGAAAGTAGCTGGTGTACTCTTTGGCCTGCCACACCATCAACAGTCATATTGATCATTTACTATTGCCAGAGCAGAGCTACAGCAGAGACTACAAAAGCTATAGGACAGATGTGGCCCTACACAGAGTTTTCTACATCTTAGGACCACTGCCAAGGGCCCAGTCCCACCAGGGCACCACCTCCAGGCAGGACACCGCTGGGCAAAGGGCACCAGTGAGGAGCTGAAAGTACTGTCAGCAAGGGCTGGTTATACTCTCACCTCTTAAAACCTTAAAAAATTACAACTTCCTTTCAAACAAACAAACACCAACTAGGATGTCAATCTGTTGACTTCAAATTTACCTCTTCATTGAAAGGTTAGTGTTTAGGGCACGAACAGAAAAACTAATTCCTCCAGATAAGGTTTTTTTTAAAAAAAAAAAAAAGGCAAGTGATAAACCCTTTGTTTTTCACACAGCTCTGCTGTCTTCTCCCTGCAATACCCTTCACTCTAAATGACCTGCAAATTAACCAAAACATGAAATCTGACTCCACGCCTCTGGTCTGCAGAACACAATCAGCTGCCAGAAAGTCCAATGATGACAAAGAGGTTTCAAGGAAAGTTGTTTAAATATATTACTGCTTGTCAACATTAAATTTTCTACAAACACTGCACCAAACACGGCGCTCCCTTTTAAAGGGGGCAAGAAAGGGTGCTCAACAAGGAGAAAAACACTAAGAAAAATCAACAGCATTTTGAAGCAACCAGAGAAAACAAGGACGGCAAAGTGGCTTCCAGGCAGTTTTCAGCTCTTCTACCTCAAGCTATAATCAAGCTAATCAGATCAAAACCAGATCTGCTCATTGTATGCATCACAGGCTGTCAAGAGAACTCTCAGTGCAGAAACTGATACCAACAATTGCTTTTCTATGGTCTTCTCTGGAGCAAATAAAATCGTGATGACCCGCAACAGTGCTAGCAGGCACGCTACCGGTGGAACTACCTCGAAAAAAAGTGAAAACATATTGTAGATCGCTACCAATCTCACCTTGCCTTTAGAAATACAAAAGCACAGCAAGTAGAACAATCATCTCAGCATTTTGACTCAATGACAAATGTTTCTGGTCCAGAAGCTCCAGAAGAAATTTTGCAACATTAGCTGGAGAGATTTGGGAGGCACTGTCACATCTTTATCAGGAGGAGCCCATTCTGACACCTGGGAGACATCGCACCTCAGTGCTATGGACATCCACATGTCCTGAAAGATGCACTTTGGGGGAACTAGCACCACCCTTTGAGGAACCCTTTTCTTTGCAAAAGGCCACTCCTCTAGAGCCCCTTATGCAATTCCTTATTTGATCCCAGGCAAACAAACCTGGCCCAGTCCAAATTCAGAATGTCACTCCTTACTTTCCTAGGTGGTACTAATGGATGGGAGAATAGTCCAAGACAAGGGCTTATGCTTTTTCAACAATACAGAGAAAGAAAGTAGAGGAAAGCTGAACCATAGCTAGGATTGTGCAAGAACAAAGCTACCAACCGCATTTCCTTGAATCTTAGATTTTTCCCATCTTGCAGTTTCCAGGAGCAGATACAAACACATGGAATTAAAAGTAGATATTTGGGCTTTTATTCCTGCTCTAGGAAGTAGGATTCCCATGGTTCCCCATTACACAGAGCTACAAGCCTGTCTCTCCACCCATCAGTGAAAATGAAGGCATTCAGGGAAATACGCCAGGTCACCAAATCAAGTCTTCCCTTTATTTCCACAGCTAAGAAGGAAGATGGGAGCTCTAACATGAAGCAAGCTTTCCAACTTTTCTTTAGCAGCCTACAGAAATTCTCGAATTTGTTTTCAAACTAAGGCCTCTCAAGAAATCAAGGGCTGGATTATGGGTTTGAGTTACTGAGCCGGGTAGCAAACACCCCATTCATTGTGGGGATATGCAAAAACCAGAAAAGGAAAAAATACAAATGGGATTTGGCAAGAAGAAAAGAATAGAAGCAGAAATAGGAGTGCAAGAGTTTCACTTCTGGTTTGTTTACTGGTTTTAATTTTCAATTTAAAATGCCTCCAACAAAAGGCTTTCAGATTATACAGGCCAGTATTGTGAAGACTACAATATAGACTCCTAAAACACAAACAAGAGAAGGATTTTGTTTATGCTGACAGAGCAAATTGAGCAGACCAAAACCTATCTTCAAATATTTATTTTCACATTGTGAATGTCAACATTCTTTTCTGTCTTCAGGACAAGTGGGTAAGGTACAGTCACTGTACAAGCCAAGGTCAAACACATCCCTCCAAGGTTTAATTTGGCTAGATACCACTGGAGAACTTATTTGTGCAAGCTTGGAGATATGTAATCGAGCAGGAGACTGCAGAGATTCCTGAGAATTTGTGGGAAGAGAAGGGTGTATTTATTAGTGTTTTAAATTATGAACAGGTGAAAGACTAATTGTTAAAACAACAAGGGGGCCAGAGCTTAGAGGCCCACAAGTGCCTGTGCAGCAGGGTTCCCACCTAAATCGCAGCCCCCCACACACACGTACCCTGACCTCCCAGCCTAAGGAGTGGGGGGAGGCTTGTGTAACGAAAGGGCAAAATAAATATCTGAGGCACTTAAGCTGTATTTTTTCTACACTTAGATTTCTTTCACAGCAGCAGCGGCGCTGTAAAATGACCCTTCTGGCTTGAGCCCACCATTCTTCAGGAGGTTTTCAAGGAGCATAATTTCAGAAAGGGTTTTGCAGTCGACCCTCTGCGAGGCAAACAGCCATCAAAAGCGCATGCACATGTTTGTACATTTCCATGGGGGGGTGTGTCAATCAAGTTTTCTGCAGAGAGCCCACCTGTGTGCCTTCCTGCCGTGGGGATTTCTGCACACCGAAGGATCCCAACAGCCAAACTGCAAGTGCTGCCAGAATGCAAAGAATTCAAGTGAAACAGCTGGACCAAGACTACGCTGTCTGCAAGTACAGGAGCAATCTACCACCACCCTAATGGTTGCAATTAACTTACCCTAGCACTGAATTTTTTTTTTCTTTTTAAACGGCCCCTTAAAAAAAAAAAAAAAAAAGACACAGATACCAAGCACTTGCCCTTGTGCAAAATCTTTCCATCATAAAGAATTTGGTTCCTGGAGAAGTTCAACATTAAAAGCCACATTCAATATCAGAGTCTTTTAGCAATGCCTGCAATTAGACACTTTCATTGATAACTTGATCTTAAGCAGAAATACAAACAGGCTGAAAACACAAAGACATAGAATTGTCCATTGTGGATTTTTTGGTAGTTGTTTTACGTGGGTCAATCCGCAGGGTGCACAGGTCTCATATGTCCCAACTGCCCCCACACATACACACTGATGACATTTTGTGTACCGTTCCAAGGTACCTCTAATTACAGATTAGGCCCGGATGCAGCAACCAAAAACACTTCTCTAAAAAAATGTTATCTCTTCCAATGTTGCACTGGAGAGAGTTACTAAGAAACACAGCAAAGCAAACCTTAAGCCATCAGTTTTAGCCAACAGTCATTTCAACCAGCTGTGGGTCAGACCTTTTCACCTTTAGCTGATCCTACTGCAAAACCTTCCCCATATTACCTCTGTGAGAGCCTCTAGCCTCTTTTTCCACTATTTCTTCTTCACCAAAGTTCAAAGAGGGCTACTCTGGCAAACAAAAACTATGTTAACTTTTCCACTGCTTGTCCAGCATGCAATTCATTTCAGGGGTAAGTTCAGAGGCTTTTATTAGGACAGTCATACACAAGCATCACAGCTTCCATCTCCAGCTGCCAGGTGGTCCAGTAGGTGAGGCGCAGGCGAGAAGCAGCCAGGATGCTGGTTTGGTAACCAGAAACTCCACAGAGGTGTTTCGTCTTCAGCTCCAGGTCTTCTTCTGAGTCACCCGTCTGAGACTTGCAGTACAGGGTCATCGCCCTGAGCAAGACGACAGTGACGTGTAAAGGAAAAGGGGAACATTTAAAGACATTTTTTGTTGGTTTTGGTTTTTTTGTGTTGTTTTTTTTCCCTGGTGTGTGCGTATAAATTAATCATCTTATTTACGAGGGGGTAGTCACTCCACCTACAGACAAGATTGGCGCTGGCTTTTCTCCTACTATTGCTATTAAGCATGTCTTTCAACAGCATTCACCGATCCACCATATGAAACAGCAATTAATAAGTCAGATAGGGGAGTGGAGCACTAACCAAATCCAGACCTGCACAACTGGGAGCAGAAACTGCACAATAACCTACACAAAAGGTTGGCTGTACGAGAGGCACTGTCAAACATGTGGGTGCGAATCAATACACGCTGTGACAGAAACTCAACATACGAGAAAACACATTGATGGATGACACGGCACAGGAGAAGCCCAGCTCACATGGTGACGCTTCTGGTCATTTTTCTTTTCCTCGTATCGCCACGACTGCAGGTACCGCGTTGTGAAACAATCCCCCCTCCAAGGCATTTCTAAGCGATGCCAAGGATGCCTTAAGCTAAGTACAACAGATCAGAAACCTTGACTTGAAAGACAACACAAAGGCCGCGTTTCTAGGAATGTAAATGAGACACCTGTGGATCCAGAAAAATGGGAACACTACAAAAATATGAAAAAAAGTATGAAGCTCCCCCACTGGACTTTTTTAAATGAATATGCAATGCAGTATTCAGTGAAATAGTAACCATTCGGTGAAAAACAAGTCTCGGTGAGCTGTAAGATTTCTATTCAGAGCACTCCATGGCCACCTTTTCAAGGCGAGCACTGAGTACCACATGTAGTCTAAAACTCAGCAAGCAGAGTGAGGCCCCACTACAAAGCCCTGTGAGGTCCCAAAAGATGTTATGCTGATCCAGGCAAGAAACTAAAGCACCTAAGACCGCAGCCTGAGGCTCCAGGCAGCGCGGAGCCTGCAGTGCTCGTGCTCCCCAGGGCAAGCTGTGTGAGACCTCCCAGGGACCACCCTGCAGGGCTGCCACCGCTCAGCTGCTGGGAATCGGATAGCAAAACAGGCACATTTCCACGTACCAACAGGATTTGGGGCTGCAGGGTGGTTGCTTTTTTTTCCCCACCGAGTGAGCCATCTGACGCCGGGTGAGAAGCCTCATGCTTCAACCTGCGTGCAAGGTTAAGAGCCGAGTTAAACTGCATGGTATTTGTGAAACACCGCAGGGAAGAAAATCAATAGCATCACATTTAGAGCCATTGTTCATGGTCTCATACACAAAACCTTCACCACTGCCAGGCTCCGGTTCTGTCCTGTGTTCCCCAAAGCACCATACGGTCAAACTTAGCCCTACAAAAACAAATTACGACTTTTTTATATCCTCCTACTCAGATGGTACACAAGTACCCTCACCTCCTGTGTAACAATTACACAATCCCTTTCATAGATAACCCAGTATTTGACATTTGGCCACACATCATCTTTTCAAAGTTCACAACAAAAGAGAAGAACAGTAAGTTTTTCCAGTACCATCAAAAATTCCAGCCCATATCTTTTTCTGCAACCCTGGGGCTCAGCTGTTTAGACCTTAATCACAAAAATGTACGTAGCTCTCAGGTGGGGAAAAAGGGATGCGAGGAAAAGACAAAACTGTATCTATAGCTGTCCTGTTTTGCATTAACCTCCAGCGATTACTCATCTCCACAGCAGGAATCCAGAATATGTCTTTTTCCTGCAGACGCTTGTCCTCTTCTTGCCTTGAGTCCCACCCACCCGAGGCTGGCTCAGCTGCGCACCTGAGGGATGTTTGGCTTACAAAGGGAAAAAAAACCCCCAGTAAACAGAAGAAGAGAGCATCCCTGGTTCAAACAAATAGAAGGGCTGCACAGCCAAAATACAATCTCAAGATAAAACCTACCAAGCAAGTTGCACACCCTTACTACATCCTCAGGGTAAAACTAAACGATATACCAGTTCTTCTGACGTGGGGTTTGCATCTCGATTTAGTCTTCTATTAAAAAACAATCATAACCAAAATATAAAAGTGAATTTGGCATGGCACTGGCTGGCATATCTGCTATCCCACAGACACAGGGACTGCGGGGAGGGGAGGAGAGAAGTGGCACAGGTTGTCCTATCGCTCTTTGGGGCAGGGGCTAGAGAAAGCATGAACTGAAAGATTTTGGTTTTGCCTCACTCTGACGGAGCCCATACGACATTTCTTCAGGAGCAGCGGCACAGAACCGAAACTTTTCAAGACAAAGCTGAAAGCGCCTGTGAGTGCAGCCCCATAAGCCGACTCGAGGGAGGTGAGATGGCCGCGGGGTGTTCCTGATCAGCAGTATTAAGAACCACTTATTCAGGCTGAGCTGTACCCTGGAGAAAGAGACCTAGATGTTTATCTTCACAGCGTAGGTGAGACTTGAGGGACCTCCCTTCAACACCCCTGCCTGACATTTTTAATCCAGATTTTGTGTGTTTGCAAGCGCTCTGACTCCAAAGCTAACCACTTCCAGCTGACCTGGAGCCCCAGCGAAGGCTTTCGGAGCCATATCCGCACGAGCAGCCTTTTGCCACCTCCAACACGCTCTCAGAGGCGGCCAAAACCCTCTTCGGGCTGGGTACGTGCCATCGTGGCTGTCCCCGGGTGAGGCGAGCCATGCAAGCGCCGTGTTGCAGAGGCTTTGTCAGCGTGCCCGTGCCAGCCAGGGACTGTACCTTTCCCCACGTGCCTGTCAGCAGGCACCCGTGAGGCAGGCAAAGCCCCCCACCTTCCCACCCCAAAACGCCGGCAAGAAGCCAGTGGCCGGCCCCGTTCCTCTTGCATTAGCCAGAACTCTGACTCCCTGCCAGCTTTCCGCTGGCTGCGGGAGGATAGGGATACCCAAACCGGCACAGAGTCCCGTCAGTGGAAAGATAACCTATTTAAAAAAAAAAAACAAAAAAACCAACCACGAACAGATTTGAACCAGCAGAGTGAGTTTGCATTGCGAGGATTCAGCACTTCTGATCCGGCATTAAAAGGCCCTAAAACCAGCTTTCACAAATTGTCAATCTCCAGCCACAGTTTCCCACGCGCTCGTTTCAACAGCGGGGCCAAGCCCAGCATCCCTCCTCCCTCCTCTCCCTCCCTCCCCGCCGCCCCGGGTGCCGCTTTGCGCAGCTGCTCGGGGACTGCGATCCAGTTTGCTGCCAGGGCCGTGCCAGCCTGGCTGCGGGGACAGGCACGGCTCTCCCAGCTGCCACTTCTGCCGAAAGAAATGCCTGAGAAACGGCCACGTTTAAATTCGGGGCTTTAAATTTTGACGCTCCTGCCCGAAGAAGAGTGGCGGTGCCCCCTTACTTTGTGACTTGAACCCCGCGAGGGTAAAACCCGAAGAAGAAAAACTAAAAGTGAACCCAAGTGAGGCTGACCCTGTTGTACAATAAATCTCTCTCAAACTGAATTATTCCCCGCACTCCACCCCTTTTCTAAGCTTGCTTAGACCATAATTATTTGAAAGGTAAGTGCCAGCTTTTTCCTCCACAGACACACTTAGCACGTCACAGGGGCCGGGTCACCCACTACTCCCAGCCTGCACAAAAATAAGGCAACAGAGTGCTGCTTCTTACGAATGCGTTAATAATTTTCTCCTTACTAGGCCACATCCTTAGCGCTCCTTTATTATGTTTGAAAACTTCTGCTGTTTTCAAGGAGGGGGACGCTGGAACAACTGGAATACAAAGGTGGCAGGAAGCTGTGGAGCGGCACGGAGGCCCTTGAGTGCAGTAGCCGAGCACAGCTGAGGGCACACTGACTGTGGAACAACCATGCCATCTATTATTATAATTATACTGGGAATTTATAATGTAGAAAACCCCACACTGATAAACAAACAATCTCATCATGAGTTGACGCAGACACCCAGCTCTCCCAGCCGAATCAGAGGGAGCGGATTTGCATATCTAAGAAACAGCTGAGGACTCCGGAGCTGAGTATTGTACCCTGTTTGCTAAAGCCACTTGGTCTGAACCACCACCACCACCACCACCTACCAAGCGCAGCTCCCCTCCAAACTCACCTAACAGCTGTTTACTTGGTTCAGGAATTACTGGGGGTAGATCCAAGTCACCCTCCTCATCCTCTTCGCAAAGCGATTTGAGCTGGGGAAATTATGGGGGTGGCGAGAGGGAACACATCTCTCCTAATTTAGGGCACCTAACTGCTAGGTGCAGCTAGTCACCTTCTGACCAGGGTCTAAGACAGGTCAGATGAATCACCTGGAAGTGCCTAGTCCTCTCTCAACCATAGGTGCAACCAAGTCTGAGCAAATAGGTAAGCCTCAGACATTAACTGCACGTGTCCGAAATTCAGAAGTGAGGAGAGTGCCAAAATTACACCACCGTATTTAGCAAAATAAAAATGGAAAGCAATCAAACAAAGAAAAGGAGGGGGAAATAACTCACTGGCTTTTCATAGGATGAAGAGGCATACAAACACACTGGGTAGAAATGATTTTTTTTTTTCCTTCAACATTCGTTATTTGTTCACCTTTCTTTCTGCCCTAAGTGCAAACATGTTGGAAAATTGCCACATTTCACTGTAACTTCCATAAACATTGTACCTCTGTATTCAGCTACATTTCAGTGGGTCAGCACTACTTATTCACATTAAGGCACAATGCGTATTACAATAACAGCCACATTTAAATAAGCACGGTTGTGTAACATTATGCAGTAGAGTCCCAATATAACCTGGTTTAGACTTGCTAGCCTGGATAGAAGAGACAGGTTATAATTACATTAAGAAACCTCTTCTTTAACCCTGATAGAGACCTAAAGAAGATAAGCCTTGTCGACATTTAGGCTTTCTGTTCTGGTTTTCTGGTTTGCTTCTACCATCAATTTGAGGTAGAAATGTGTATTGCAGCACTTAAGCCAACCCATAATTCATGGCAGCATCCAGAGCTGATTAGTCCTGTTGTATAATCAGGTCTCCCTGATACATCAAGGGACTGCTGTTCATGCAGGAGGAAACTTACTGTGCCACTTTCACCATAAGCTGTATTAGACAGGATCATTTTTTGCTTCTTATCAACCCGATCAAGCCTTGCATAAAGCTACTAATTGATATAGGAAATAAAAACGAATACATACACACATACATGCAAGGGACAGCTGTCACGACTCCATACATTGAGGGGAGGGCATCGATTTAGAAGTCCTGATTTTAAAGAAGCTAGCAGCCTACCAGAGCAGTTAGCATTATCTCTTTAGTATGTTAACATGCATGATTTATATTATTCTGATGTGCAGTACACACATAGTTCTCTCATACACTGAAAAATTTATGGTAACGACACAGAGGAGACCAAGGAACAACAAGGCAGTGAGAGCTCTTAGCCAGAAGCTGCATGAAATGCTTGAATAGGATCTTCCACACGTGGCTTTAATTCAACATGATAATTCAACCTCTTTGCACTATGTCCACCTTCCTATTCTTTTTGTCTTCCTTTTGTTGTCTTACCTTTTGTGAAGAGAAAAAGTCTGAGTCAAAATTAGCACTTCATGTGATTTCGCCGTTCAAACTCTGAGGAAGATTTTGCTCAACATTTCCAGCAGAGAAGAACAGCTAAAAGCACAGCACAAGCAACAAGACCATTCCAGAAAACTTGTTTGCTTTTTGCTACTTTCTAGCCTGTGTGAATATTTTGTTCCCAGATTTAGAAAGAAACAGCTTTAAGCCCAATTTACTGTAATTTTGCAAAAGGAATGCTGAATAGAAATAACTGTTTTCTAAAGATACAGCAAGCAACTGAAGTGTACAGCAACCAAGCATCCCCCTGATGAAAAACCCTACTTGGTGCATTGCAGTACTTCGATGTTGTCACGTGAATGACTTCAGGCCTGATCTTATAAGTACATCCGTGTGCCAACAAACCCTTCTCTGTCCCAACCCTCGACCTTTCTGAACCAAATGTTCAAGCATGAAGTCAAGGTTCAGCAGCAGCTGAAGGTCACTCTGGTTTAGTGCTGGGCTCAGTACAGCAAAACTTGAGATCAGCTGAAATAAAGAGTGACAACAGCATGAAGGAGTTTTTGGTCCTCATTCAGTCCACCTTCCTGACTTCATAATTTAAGGCAAACAACAACTAACAGAGTTTTCTGCTCCCAATGCATCACTGACAAAGGCTACGCCAGGGTGAGCATTAGCCTCCTTAGAGAAACAGTTACAAAGCCTTCTCCCAGTTTAGCATTCTTAATTTCTGTTTTAAGTTGATTAGATTTGTGATTTGGGAGTGGGAAGAATCCGAGAAGCAAAGGCGAACGCTAGGCTCCAGGTCAGGATTAACCCCAATGGCAGCATGTCAAGGTAAAGGAGTTAATTTCCAAAGCAGCAATCTCCCTTGGCTCAGGTGGTTTAAAGTCACTGCCTGGCACTTCTGTTTTCTCATCATCAGGATAAAAAGAGGCAAAGTAACACTTCAACATGGGAAAGCAGAGAAACACTACAGATAGTTACCACAGTGTTCCTTGATTTTTTCCCCTCTAGCCTGTGAAAGGAAATGCTTTATTCTTAGCTGACAGGCAAGAAATGGTTTGGACTTAAAAACCACTAGGGACACACAGGCCTGATAAAGGAGGGACCTTTCTGTTCCATCAAGCACAGTATCTACAGAAGTGTCTGACTCCTCTGTTCCTCCGTCCCTCGCTGGAGGTATTATAAAACTGGTACTTATCAAGAGCAGCTCCTCAGTCCAGCCTGCCCTCCCGTCTCACCCCTCAGCACTCTTCTTTCAGAAAAGTACACCATTAGGAGAGGCTGAAGTAAGTACTGGCATCCCTGTCTCCCCAATTCCAGGTGGAAGAACTACCATTAACTGCCAACCCTTCACCCTCTCTTTGTCCCGAACAGTATTTTGGTATTCTTAATTGTGAAGATTTGAGACTTCTTAGAAAACACTTCATGCGATGACATACCACACAAAGCCATATGCATCATATCATCTTCCCAAACCAATCAAACATTTATTCATGCAAAGTACTAAAATTTCAATAAGAGTGTGAGATCAATTCTACCAAGAGTCTTCTATAGCACGGCAGCGGGAGTAGCCCTTGTGGGGCAGGACATAAAGGATCACATCCCAGAGGAAGAGCTCGCATCCCAGTTCTCAGGTGGTCAAGTGCTCTTGCTAACACACTCCAGGAAGCACCACCAGCATTCCCTTTGTTTTGTGAGTGCTCACGCTGCTGCTTTCAGGGCTGCAGAGTGATCTTCTGTAGCCCAAAGGTAAGTGTTGAACTCCAGTTGCAACCCTGTTGCACACAATTCTCACCAGCATTTTACTCGCCTGCATACACGGCTCTCCAGTCAGCAGGCTGGTTGTGTTAGATCCATCTTTAAGGCATCTGCTCCCCCAGAGACTTACAGGGGTGCACAATTTGTGCTGATATTTTCACACAATAGCAAGGCACTGCCCACAAGATTGCCTGGAGTCTCCCTGGGGTACAACCCAAAAACGAAGCAGATATTGTGAACGTAACATTAGAAAAAGGGTGGGGAAAGAATTATGAGGGTTCATGCCGCCCAACCACCCCTTCCTCAAAAAACATACTATGTTTTCTACAGCATAATTAGTAGAAAACTGCCACCTCCCCTATCATTAGAGGGACTTTGCTGCTGCTGCCAACCCAGGTTGGCATGGGGTCAAGCAGGGAAGCCATTCACGGGACACAAAACCATCTTTCACTCCATTTGCCTCACAACTGGAAATTCCACACGGACTACTCACTTTATCAAACCACGGCTGCTGTGCCTTCCATGCCCACACTAAAGTCAATACACACAGAGGCAGACTCCAACGAGGAAGGAGAACAAACATCCTACTGTCCAGTTCCCCTTTTTCAATCCATGTGTTTTCCAGTGACAGACTAGAAGAAATCCCCTGGACAAGCAGAAGAAACCACCAGGCAGCACATTTTGCAGCTCAGGCCCATGAAACCTGCAGGGCTTTAGCAGAAGGGCACATGGTACAGGAAGTCCTATAAAGCTCAGGATCAAAGTCTGCAGAGCTGTGACCTTAAAAATGGATTTCATGAGTAATTCAACCTTGACTGGTTGCGCACTCATACGTGGGCTTGGCATAGTGTGCTCAAAGCGGTTACCAGATGACTATTATCAAGATGAAATTGGCACCACTAAACTCTGCCTATAATCAAGGGCAACAATCAGCTTGTACAGATATCATTTATCATGGCTCTTACAGATCAAAGTCAAACGTGCCAACCACACTTCCAGGCACCAAAGCACAAAGAAAGAGAAGATTTGCAAAGATCACCTCAAAAAAACAGCTCATATTGATGCATATATCTGCATTAATATAAAGAAAAAAAACCTTACTCCCTCAGGCACAAGTCAAACATTGTGCAAACAGCTGGACACTGCATTCTGAAAGCGTATTAAGCAAGTATCGCCAAAAATGACAGGGCCTCTGTGGGAGGATGCTGTGCTTGTTAGGGGTATTCCTATGAGGTTGGGTTGACATTGCCTTCTAAGAGGAAAGGAGAGCTTGCTTGAGCAGTTTGCTTAATGCTGGATCTATTTTAAGAGCAGTGACCTAGATCTTTGTTTTGTCAGCAGATGACTTGTACAACAGAGATGAATTGAAAAGGAGTTAAACCGGCAGTGGGCAATGCCACGGTGCTGACGAGCATCAGCAGAGGCAGGTGACAGAGGAAGATGGCACCACCAGGCTCTCCCACCCGAGCTTAAACTTTCAAACCTTCGGTCAGCCAGAGGGCCAACTCCAGCTAACATAAGCCCTGATGCAGATATAGCCTTATCAGCTACATGACCGTGCCCCTACAAGCCGTATCCATGCTGGGAGCAACTTTTACCATGGTTATCCATAGTAGCAGAGTCCTCCTAAAATACATTTCGTCTCAGAGTATGAGCCAGAGCCCTTCAGTAGGAGTTTCACCAGTGTTTTTTACACAGCAAACACATCCTTTACCCAATCATACATAACCTCCCTGATGTTGCCCGAGAAATCAAAGAATCATAGAATAGTTTGGGTTGGAAGGGACCTTCAAAGGTCATCTAGTCCAACCCCCTGCAGTGATCGGGGACATCTGCAACTAGATCAGGTTGCTCAGAGCCCCGTCCAGCCTGGCCTGGAATGTCTCCAGGGATGGGGCATCGACCACCTCTCTGCACAACCTGGGCCAGTGTCTCACCACCCTCATTGTAAAAAACTTCTTCCACTACATACACATCCACATTGACGGCAATAATAAAACAACCAAACATCTGAGGCTCTGCCTGATACCCGTTCTCTGCCCGAGGCAGCAGGTAAGACAGAAATCCAGTGCCCACAGGTGAGCTGCCCGCTCCGCTGCAGCTGAGGGAGCACGAATCACTCCATCCACTCACTGTCCGAAAGAGCTGCAGAGACTGAGGAGACATTTAGCCTTGACAAGCATTGTGGGACACTCGTCTGATCTTCAGCATGCTTTGTATTGCTGGTGATGAACACGCAACGGAGCACTTGGCAAATCTGGAGAGGGGAGACTTCACAGAGACCCTGAAGCTGAGGGAAAAGGAGGCTGGTGAAGACCAAGCTACTCAGGTGGCTTGTGTGACACTTTTGTCTGGGAAGGTCTTTGGTTTTAGCTGTCTCCAGCATTTCTTAAACCCCTACAACCTTATGGAAAACAGACTGAAGAAAGATTAATTTCCCAAGCATTGAATATTCTGAAGGACAGAGAATGCAAAACTCAAGAGACCAAGAAGACACCATTGGGGAGGAGAAAAAAAATAAGATCACAGGAAAGATCTCCCAAAAGGGTCTCTCTCGAAGCAAATGACTGCAGACCTGGTCTAAATAAGGAGAAATGAGGAAAGACTGTCAGGCTTAACCACCAGCCTGCACTCCCACTAGGGCTGAAAGTATTTTTAGCAGCCTTGCTTTGCACAGCAATGTGTTGATTCCTCACAACAAAATATCACAATTGCTCACAAGGGATCAGTGCTTTTCCCTTAAAAAATTGTGTTCTTGCTAGGAAAGAATAAGCAAACCAAAGTGTGAATAAGCCAACTAAGTTCTCTCTGGGGTGGAATTTTTTTTTTTTTTTTTCTTTTACCCTCTGCAGCCCAGAGTCTGCCAGCCCAAAGCACGTGAGCGATAAAGCCGCGGCAAGAATAGACTGTCTGAAACAGCTACAAGCAACTGCTTATGGCTGGGGATTTTTTTCCCCTTGACTTCAGTCTCCGTGTGATGTTTTGGGAGCACCACCACACAGCCCAGCATAAATCACACGGGCAGATAATGCGGGTGCATCTGCTCAGCAGAAATCGCCTGTGTCAGAGGCTCGCTGGAAAGACAAGTTTAACCAAACGCTGGAAATGCAAAGCGGGAAGCAGGTGAAAGGTCCAACCTTTGCTCAGCCAGGAGGTGGGGGAGAGAAAGCAAACAGGCACAGCAGCCGGTGGCACCTACATGCTCATGGCCTGCAGACGGGCAAATATCCTCCAAATAGAACTCAACGGGAGAGGAACACTGCTTTGAATACACAGGGAGAATCAGCCCCTCTCCAGCACCCGTCTTCCCCCATCAAAAAAAACCCCACCACCTAAATGTTTTCTGACTAAAATAAAAGGAAATATCTCAAAGAAAACAGGAGGGGCGAATACACTCCTGCCACTCCTCCCTCCCCAACCTACCATCCCTGGATGCACTGGGTGCTGACAACACTATAGCAAATTGCTGCCAAAAGCAGAGAAGAGCCTTGGTCATTGGAAGCAAATACACCTGCTTGCACTTTCAATAATAGATTTTTAATAGAGTATAAAAAGCAGCAATAAAACCAACCTCATGCAAATATAATAAAATTAACCAAATAGTTCTGAAGCAACAAATTTCAGGACCAGAGCTTTCTAGACCTCCCATTTCTAGACCTCCCAGAGCTGGAAGCATAGCCTTACAGCCAGCTCTGCTGGGATCAGTCTGCCCATCATCAGGACGTGGCCACGGCCGATTATACCCCCGTGCTCATTCCACGATGAAACGGGATCACCGTGGGGGCAGGGGGATGGGGGGCAGAAAAAAGAGAAGGTGAAGAAAAATGTCAGAATCCTGCAGGACTAAAAAAATCGAAAGCAATTAAAACCACACAGAATTCAAGTCTACTACACATTTATCAAATATTTAACAAAGAAAACCCTTAAGCGTGCTGCTGTCAACTGAGCTTGAGAGAAATGTGCTCCTTTCCTAGCGTGTGGCTTAATCTGTTCCCAGGACGTATTTCCTCACTCAAGTAATTTCGGTTTAAACAGAAATGAACTGTGGATGTATATTTTAGCTAAACAACTGCCTTTCTTTAAACAGACCCCAGGTAAAAGGGGCACTAACCTCCTCTCCCTCCGGCTGCTCAGCGCTGCTTATCAGCGAGATGAAGGCCTGTCTTTTCAAAGCATGCCCTTTAATCCTTCTGGTGCCTAAACATGAAGCTCCAGCAGTGCAATGCCCCCAAGAATGGGACGTGTGTGTGTGTGTGTGTGTGTGTGTGTGTGTGTCGAGTCCCCCCAGCTTTAATCTTCGGTCAGTCCCAGCTCGGAGAGCATCAAACACCGCAGGTTAAATTCAGCGGAGCAGGACAAACAGGATCCGTGTCCAAGGGCAAGAGGGTCTCTCTCCTGAGTTTGGCCTGGCGATCCAAACACTTCAAGGGGTCAAGTTGGAAATCTGCTGTAATTTAAACCCTTCCCAAAACATAACCCGCTTTCACCAATTCCCGCATGGGACAGGTCCAGATCAATGGAGGGAAGTGGGAGACTCCCAAGTACTCAGGTATCTATATTGTTACTGAATTTGCCATATAGGAGCAATTAACAATGATTAGAGCCTTTTACCTACGCGGGGCATTACAGGGGTCACCATCAATCCCTCTAAGAAACAGATCTGGCCATTTGCCCAGACTACCTGATGGTTTTTGTCCAGTTAAGTCTTCAAGAAACACACAGTCCTAAAGTAACCATATAGCAGCCCCTACCTTCCTTTACCCCTTACTGCCTTTTCAGCCTGCTGGTACCGCACATACCACATCTGAGCAGTTTTCCCCTGGAATCAGCACAGCTCCTCAGCAAATTAATCTCTGTGCAGATGGTGGTCTCAACGGAAACTCCTCTAAGTACCTCCTAATACCTAAAAAACAGACTTGGCTCAATCCTCCCACAACTGTCACCTCCTTGCAGATCATGGGGAGGGGGACGGCGAGGAGGACAGTGTCTTAAAACACAGCTTGAAGGATAAATGCAATCATGGATTTCCTGGGGAAAAAAGCTGTGTGAGTACATTCAAAATTGCAGATATCTGAGTGGGAGAGTTTTGATCTTTATAATTTGTTGCCTGCCGCTACCACAGAGACCACTGCAATATTATCCAGCACCTGAAAGACTGAATAAAGATACAGCGGCAACCAAAGCGCATAATGCTGGAGAGGAGATATACACCAGCTTCTTCTTCATCCCCTGCTGCTCACAACATGGCACAAGGCCACAGACGCCCTTACGTACACCACAATTCATCCACAAGGTGAGGAAAATCAGAATAAGTAACTAATTTTGCTTCACCTGCTAAACACGGCAGGCTGGGAAACTGCAAGTATAATAAGCCTGGCTTTTCTCTCAGCTCTCCCACCCACTCTGTGCCCAGGGAAGGCAGGAAAAGCTGTTCCCGGGCAGCACGGTTGGAATCCAAGCAGAGGGGGCAGGTGGCTCCCAAGGGGAGAGCATCGCTCCTGCGTGGGGAGCGGATGGCCCCAGCCACATTGGGAGGATGGGGGAAAGCACAACGGGCAAGGAAAACACTGACTAAGCTCCAGGCTCAAAGGGCAGTCAGCCACTCCACATTTAAAGCTCCCCCACCAAATGTTGTTATCATCCCGATGAATTAAATGGACCATTTCTTAAGGCTGTGATGCCCGCACAGTCTCATGGGGACGATCGCTCCGGCTAACCCGCAGAACCAGAGACAGGAAGCAGTGACCGTCCACGTGGAAGCTGCAAGCCAGCAAGCTTGGGGACATGGGGACAACCTGCTCTCCTTCCTCGATTCCGCCATTCCCTCTTATCAGTTGCCTAACATTTATCATCTTACACACTGCCGTTTGGCATTTACAGAGCCACTACCTAGAGGAGCAAAACCCAAAATTCATACATTCTAAATGTCCTACAGTGAACTGCACTGAGAATTGTAAAAGTGCATGAAATTTTGGAAAGCCAGAAGCGTTGCAACAGTTTAGAACAGAGCAGTCGGAGCAGGGTGGTGGGGAGCAATGGTGCCCTCCCAGATGGCAGTGCTGGTAAAATACATTGCAGAAGGAGAAAATTTTAGAAAAGGCTGATAAAAATTAGTTGCATTAAAATTTAAACCAGTCCTTCTCCTTTTATCTTTCTCACAGAATGTCTTTTTTACCTGCCACGCCCAACCTCAAAATAAGTATCAGCTAAAACTACAGTTTATCCAGCTCAGTATTGCATTTTCCTCTCCTGAATATAACAAACAGCCACCTCCAGTTTAAAAAGAGATTCCTTAAACTAACAACTGCATCAGAATCAGCACTAAAATGCCTTGAGAGCTTTTGCTTAAACCCACACTTTGAAAAGTCATGACTGAGTTCATTTTCTTAAGTCTGAAGACAGAAGAAAGTGAAACGTTTTGCTAAAATTTGTTCTGCTTATGTGTAAGAAAGCTCCCCTCTGGAAATGCATTTTGCAAAATCATGCAGAGAAATAGCAGGAAGCCATTCTCTTTGTAAAAGAGCAAACTGATTTGCAGAGGCTGGGTTTGAGGCTTAAAGAGGCAATTCAGAGATAAGAAGGCACTTTTTTTTTTTTTTTTTTTTTTTTAACACGATGAGTTTCCCAGGACTCTGCAAGATACCTGTCCTAAACATGTATCCACCAATTGGTTAAAGACTTCATTTTGCATCCACTCCGCACGAACACTTGCCGCAAGTAGCTTTGTAAGAAAATCCAGTGCCAAACAATTTTTAAAAAATCCCAACAAAGTCTACTTGATAACTCAGGAGAAGGCTGTATTTCAGCAATGGATGCAAACAGCGTGGGATTGAATCAGCTACTGCCTATCCCACAGCTGGGCTGCACCTGGATTAAAAGTCAGAAAACCATAGCAAGCCTTGTAGCTAACGAGGTGCCTGCTTTGCTCAGGAGGATGAGCTGAGACCCAGTGCTTTGTCCATCACCAGCCATGAGGAGATGCAACCCCTTTTTAAGCAAATCTGCAGCAGATTCCACAATGTTTTGCCATCACGGGCACAAAGCAAAGGCCGGGTTTTGATCCTGCACTTTCGGGGATGGATGGTGATGCTCATCCTGAAAGCCCTGCACTGTCACACCTCTCCCCTGTCCGGCCACCCTTTTGTCCTGCCCCATTCCTTCCCTTCTCCCCCCAAAGAGAGAAACAAAGGGCAGTAGTCTCTCATGGCTCCAGACGGAGGGATCTGGGGCTTGGTTTATTACATGCTTAACGGAGCACTGAATTACTGGTGGTTATTGCCTCGTTTAACTGCTTTCCTTAAAAGAGAAACATGAGCAAACAAGCATGCGTCATGAAAAAGCCCCTATTCGGACAGGAGCTGACAGGAGAATAAGCATCTAGGGTTTATGACTAGCAGTTTTGCGTTCAGGCACCAGCTGAGGTTGCAGCAAAGACTAACGCAAAGAAACCCCCACCTTGTCCACCACCTCCTCAGGGGGCTTGTCCAGCCCTGGATTTACCGCCCGAGGTTAGCGCACGCTAAGTACCCAAGGCTTTAGCTATACAGACTTAGCATGTGTCAAGGGCAGCGTGCCTTGTCTAGACAAAGACTTTGGATGCGCTTTAGTTTGCATATACAAGCCTCACACCCTCAATCCTGGCAGAGAGGGGAGCCCTAGGAGACAGCAACCCCATGGAGCTCCTCCATTGGCAGGGAACCCCCTGACTTCGGGAGATGGCACCATGGTTTTGTCCAAAAGACAAGGGGCGGGGGGAGGGAATTACCAGAGTGAAGCAAAAAACTGGCCAGAGACTATTTTCCTTCTCATTTTTGCTCAATTGACAAACAACCGTGACCCCTCTGCCTCCACCTCGCAGACAAACAGCGCTGCAAGCAGAGGTAGGCCTGGAGCCTTCATCTTGGGCATCGATCTTCTCCACGCCCAATGAAGAGAAGAGGGACTTTAATAGGTTTTCTCCAGGGGCAAGCAGGAGGTAGGAGAATAGCAAAGAGGCACTCTCACTCCCATCTCCCTTGTCATCTATTTTTCACAGAACTTGTAATGATTTCAGACTCATATCCCAAACCAAAACACAGCTGAAGTCAGCCCTGAGGTTGAGATAGTGTTGAGGACAGGCTGAAATGGACAGAGCCTCATCTCTTTGGAAAGTTGGGGTAAAAAGAGACCACAAAAAAAGATCTAAAGAAGGTACAGAATGCATGTGGAGAAACACACTAATGAAAAAACAAACAAACCTCACTTGTGTTGGCAGAACTGCAGCCAATACCAGAGGTCACGTGGATTTAACCATATCCCTTCTATTTGTGAGTTACTTTTATACCAAAAAAATAAATAAAGCCACAGAAAAACCTAGAGGAAGAAATGCAAAGGATTATGAGTTTAGAGGAAGGGAGAGCGGCATTCACCCACATCAGATGAGTGTGAGGGAAAAGAGCAAGAATGGCAAAACAAACCACAGGAAGGGAGAGAAATCTGCCACTGTTAAAAAGAAGGGCAAAAACAGAAAATTCATTCTATAAGAAAACATTACAGAATAAATCAAATAAGTTTACAACATGAGGCACTTCCCAAAAGTGATATTTCTAGAAAGAATACTTTTTCCCCCTCAAGACTAACCAGAGAACACTGGCTCAAATAAGAAAACGTGTAAGCCTTTGCCCACAGCTCTAACCCCAAGCTGCAGAGCCAGGCTGATATCCAGTTCACTTCCACTGGCTTCAGCAGATGGGGCCTGATCCTGGACAGGCAAAGCACTTCTAGCTTTAGAAAAATAATCTCAACTAAACCAATATACACCTGAACACTGCAATAAGAAGGATTACCTCTATGATGTTCTTATGCCACTGCACTCCTTTTTCTCTCAAATGACGTTTACGACTCTTAAATTATAAATATACAAGCCGTCTGCATAATCTGTTAAAGATATTATTTGTGCCAACCTAGGACAGCAAAGACATTCAAAACATTTCCCTTGAAACATGCAAATAATGAAGTCACATATTCGTTGAAGAGAAGTTTGGCTCGGGCACTCACAGGACTTTTTCTGCCGTCACGCAGAACGGTTCCCGAAACTACGTGGTTTTGCTGACGGTTGTGATTCAGACGCAAGTCCCTAGTCATTTCAGCGTGTTGTTTTTATCATCTTTCACTATTAAAAGAAACCCACAGAATTCAGCGCAGCAGAGGCAAACCCAATCTGCGCCTCATAAAGAAACTCAGGACTGAGCATCCTTGGAACAGCCCCGTCCGCCTCTTGGGAAAAGCAGCATCTCAAGGTCAGGTTATAAACACGGCACTCAGGGAAACACTCTGCACTGCTGCTGGGTGCACAGTCTGCACAGGAAAACAAGGAATGGCCTTTGAAGGGGGACAAGCTATTAAATTTTAACTAGGTAAAATGTTTACCGAAATAAATCTAGTGCTTTCCACCCTTGGTTATTATCATAACACATATGGTAACTGACATACAATTAATGGAGCTTTAAACCAAGAGTTCTTGGAAGGAAAAACACACTCCCAACTTCTCAGCTAACCTTGACAAAAAGCCAGGGTCTGGCAAAATTCAGTAACACAAGTGGCTTTATGGGATCCTGCGTTTATTGGGCACCTCTCGGCCTCACAACGAGCACCAGCTGCGAGCAGAGGAGCTGACAAGAGGCTCTGCCAAGTCAGCACCATCCACCACCACCGACCCACGAGCAGCCAAAGCTCCGCAGACCAAACTACCACCCCAGAGGTACCGTACCACCCACACCTTCTTCAGCAGGTTTTTGTGTACATGTGCCATTTCACGTCAGTCAACAGTTCAGATGATGGCAACCTCAAAAAGAATTTCATCTCCTCTCCCAAGCATATTGATCCTGCAGGGTGAGCGGGTGTTAACAGTAACGCAACACTTTACTACCCAAGGCTACTGGCTTTGTTTCCAAACTCTCAAGGATCTACAAACTAGGCTGACGCCAATCTTTACAGATCTGAAATGCTGCTCACATTCTCTTTTCCCATCTCCTCCTATCTGAGTTACAGAGAAAGACTAAAACCTACGTTGTGGTGCTACCAAGTCAATAGATTCTCCAGCCAGTCAAGGTATCTCCAAAACTCAGTGCTTTCAGCACAGCTCTGTACCGTGTAAGCAAACGGGATTCCTCTCCTTCCTGGAATAAAGTAACCAGATACCACCCAGGGCATTTCAGCTGCCTGCTTCACCTTCCCTTCTCCTTTTTGCTATAGGAAATCCTACCAGTGGGGAGCATGAAATAAAACCTTCCCCTTTCCCCTATAGCCCAGTGCATCCACGCCACAAGTATACAAAACGTATTTCCTGACACAACAGCACATGCTGACTACATACTTTGTTGTCAAAAAACCAAGAGGTGCAGAGCAGCAGCAGAAGAGGATGCTCCAAAGTCAAACCCCGATCACAGCGAGGAGGGGATCTTCAGCCGAAGTGGCCGTGTCAACGACAGCAGTTTCACTGCCCGTTTCTCTCTTTCTCTCCCAAAACCCAATGCCAGCACTGCCACAACACTTGGCCCACGAGGAGACACCTCCAAACTCAGCAACTTAACCAAAAAGAAGTCTGCTCAGTAACTAATATATTTTTATTCCTGAAGAGAAAACCAGAGCACTCTTCCATTACCTCAGAGGAAACCTAAGGAAAGGTAGCATTACTCAGAACTGATTTACTGCCTCAAGCCATTCAGAAAACCATAAAGCCAGTGACATATAAGACAAGCAGCTCATTCACAAGAGCTCTTTGATCTTAAATACAAATAAAATTAGGTCAATATTAAAGATTTTCATTCCTTGCCATATAAGACTTCCACAAAGGCTAAGAAAAGCTTTTCCCATCCCTTCTTTTAACACTCAAGTTATTTAGCAAGTAACATTTCTTTCACATGACTTGAAACATTTTCTCCATATTCAGTTGTCATCGCTCCACAATTTAACTCCTGGCAAGCACCTAGAACGCACAGGGGGACCTGCATAAAGCATTCTCCACAGCCCCCGAGGACAAGTCCGATCAGAGTACTTCATTGTGTTTCACGTCGAGGAGAAGAAGGAGCAAAGCGCACCCTTCCCAACACTCCGATTGAAAAAAAAAAAAAAAAAAAAAAAAAAAAAAGATTTTTCGGTAATTTGTTATTCAAAGCATTCCCGCGATTTTTTAACAGATGAAGAGAAAGCCTGCGCCGTCACTATTAATAGACTGACATTCTTTCTTCTCCCGCAAGACCACAGCAGAATCACAGGCAAAGGTGACAACTCAAGGGAGCCTGGAGGTGTGCCCGCCCTGCCGAAGCCCCAGGCCCTGGGGTGCTGAGACTCCTCTGAGAGCACCCCTGGTACAGCACTGGTGTACAAAACACTGGCCATGAAATTGGGGAGGTCCTTTCCAACCAAGACTTCCCCGTAGTTCTCAGCACCACGTCTTTTGTTCCTTCTCCTGCAACAGCACATCGTTAACTTAATCTGCCAAAATAACAGAGGATTGAAGGATAAACTAAGGATATAGCATCACCTTGCATTTTCGGTTGAACCTGCTTGATCGTGTTACAGTGGCTTTGAAATGTTATTTATTTGCTTTCTAAATTCACCAAGAACTCTCACACGAAGCAAAAGGCCCCTAAAGCTATCACTGTAATGTGATATCTGCTCACAGACATGAATATATCAATTTTAAAGGTATTAACGCTGCTGTTTAGTCATGGTAAATATCCTAATACCTGCCCCACCTCCGTTACAGAGAGCAATATGGTCAAATAGGAGCTATTCAATACAGGGCTTTCTGCAAAACCCATTTAAACATAGGAACCCCACCAACTGCAAGACAGCAGACAATAAACCCACTGCAAACACAGGTAACACAAACAGGGATACCACAAGGTTAGCCCTACAAGATCCACCTACCCAGTCACCCAAGAACATTTGGCCCTTTCCTCTGGGCGGCTCTTCAGAGACCAGAGGGACAACATGGAAAGTCTTCCCTTTCTTTGGCTTGGGTAAGGGTGAAAGATGACCCTGGCTATCACTAAGGGAAAAAAGGGATGTCTTTTGATCAAAGCACAGAACTTTGCATCCAGAGACTTGGATTGTACCTCTCTCACATGTTTCCTGGGTGGCTGGGAATAAATTACATCGGTTCCCTGCTGTACTTCCCTCCCACATCTTCACTCCAAAGTAAAGCACAGTGGATAACTTGAGTATCAGAGAAGCACACAAGAGCTCTGCTTCCTTCTGTGTTTATATGAGAGATCACTGTGCAACTGCTTGTTCTGTTTAACAAATGGTACGGAATATGAAACTTCACGTACTTCAGGAATGTCGGCTGTAGCTGCTGAAGGAGCATGCACTATATTGCCTCAAAAAAACCCAAGTGTTAATTAGAGAAAAGATATTCATATTTTCAACAGCTTGAGATTTAAAAATAAGATTCACAAACAGATTGAGTTCTATTAGCTGAGTTTGCAGCCATGGAGAAGTAATGCAACGACATGGCTGGGGAAAAAAAAAAAAAAAAAAAAACAAACAAATAGGTTTGATGGGAAAAGATACCTTGCAGAGCACACCTTTGAAAAAACAGCTTGAATGTCAGGCACTTAATTATGACCCTTATCAACATCATCAAAAGAGTTAAAGTATTTCTGTAATTCCGTCCTGAAAAACAGTAACCTGGAATGAATGCATTCTCTGTAGAAGTACAATTTATCTGAATGGGAAAGACCCCAGTGCTTACTGCTGAGGGCACAGAGAGGAGACACAAGGCACTGACCGCTTTTCACCCTGATAGTTCTTCTCAACCAGATCCCTCAGAAGTTTGGCACAAAAAACTTGACTATATTTAAGTTCCCAGCCTTCATATAAGAGCGCAGACATACTAACCGAAGGCAAGAACATTCACCTCCTGGTAAAGACATGCAAAAACAGGTCACTTATTTATGAGCCTTTTGGGGAGTCTTTCAGGGAAAGGGATGCTTCCCTTCCAGTGAAGGCCAAGAGGGGTTTTACGTGTCATTCACTTTCACACATTTCACTTACAAAAGTATCTTCACTCCTACTGTATACCCCACAAAAGAGATGGGCTATAGGAGCTACTACATGCATAGCAGGGTGGGGTCAACCTGTCTGACCTCAGATATCTAGAAGACATTCAACTAAGACATTCATCCTATTATAATTAACAAAGACCCAGGTAAAGAGCAATTTATCTATCCTAGTTATCTCCAGAAGCCACTCACCTGTCCTATTTCTCTGCATTGTGAGTCCTAGAGTACACAGCTCAGATTTAGACAGTGAAGGGACAGTAAGCAGCCCAACTACCTAAGCACCTTTCATCAAAGCCCACTGCACAGAAACAAGTTGTAAATTACTGACAAGACATGTATATCTGCAGTTCTCACTACAAAATGCATTTTTCACCTATCAGGTCACCATAATGTAACTGGAGATAGACAGTGCTATCAGTTTTTTGGAGAAACACAAAAGAAACTCAATCAGATCATCCAGTCAGCAAACACCTCATCATTATATGCAAACACTGCTGCACCAGTTCCCCCAAGAATTATTTTGATTATTGCAGTAGCACATTCTAGTGGACTACAGCTGAGGCTCCTTCCACATTTAGATTTTCTTTGTGTACCCCCCCCTTGCAGGGGTTTATAACTCAGCTACACATACTCCCTCTTGACAACAGCCTTGTAAGATGGATACAGTTGTGCTTCCCTTTAGGTATTCTATTGGATTCACTTTGTGAAGCACAAAGATTAAGAAAAACAAGGAATTGCATTAATGTTGAGAGGTCCCAGACTTTAAGACACATAAACCCAAGTACAGCATAGTATACTTTACTATAACACATTAAGGCCCATGGACTTTAAGCTTTGCCTTCCTGGGTTTGAAAACAAAACCACCCAATACCATTAGATAGCTCGAAGCGTAGGGGGTAGGTTTTGAGACAAGTTTATTTTGTTTTGAGCTTACTGTTTAAATTAGAATCATGAACTCTTGCCCACTGTCATCCCCTACAGCTACTCTCACAAAATCCTGGGAAGAAGCAACTGAAGCTACCAGAGCTTAACTGAAATTGACTGTTGTGTTTCTAAGACTCCAAGTAATTTTTAACAGTTCCAAATGCAAAAATCCAAAACAAAGTGCATCAGCCTTGAGGTAAACCACCAGGAATAAACTGTTGCCTTGGTAGTCCTCAGGAAGTTAAAAGAACTCAGATTGAGTGCAATCGAGTATCTCAAGGTGCTGCCATTCTTCTACCTACCTAAGTAACATACTCCCATTTCACCTCTGACCTACGGTGAAGCTGCCAGGTGCAGGAACTAAAGCCAAGAAGTCCAAACCATGGACTGGTACAACATAAAATGATGGTAACCCAAACATTCAAGCCTAAAACCAGCCTGATTTTCAGAGCCCTAAATTGTCCACTGAAGCTAAGGGGAACTCCATAGGCATCCCAAAAAGAAAAGCCACTTTTGAGGATTAGACAATACAGAGTGAGGAGCCAAAGACCAGGCAGAAGGGCATTATAGATGGACATGAGAAGCAGCATTTCCATGTGGAGAGTGGCACTAGAAGTAAAGCCTTCAGAGGCAGGTAAGGAGCAGGGCAGCACCCATGCCTCCGAAACTGCAAAGGCAAGGGGCCCAAAGGGATCTTACAGAGCAGGGGTGTTTGACACCCCTGTTATAGGGCTTCATAGAACCACAGAATAGTCTGGGTTGGAAGGGACCTTCAAAGGTCATCTAGTCCAACCCCCTGCAATGAGCAGGGACATCTTCAACCAGATCAGGTTGCTCAGAGCCCCGTCCAGCCTGGCCTGGAATGTCTCCAGGGATGGGGCATCGACCACCTCTCTGGGCAACCTGGGCCAGTGTCTCACCACCCTCATTGTAAAAAATTTCTTCTTCATGTCTAAACTGGATCTCCCCTCCTTTAGTTTACAACCATTACCACTTGTCCTATCACAACAGGCCCTGCTAAAAAGTCTGTCCCCATCTTTTTTTATAGGCCTCTTTTTAAGTACTGAAAGGCCACAATAAGGTCTCCCTGGAGCCTTCTCTTCTCCAGCCTTCTCTGGCCAGGGTGGTGGGAAGAGCAATAAGTGGACCTCGGGCATCAGGACCCAGGGCATCAATGGGGCACTAAGGGCACACAGGGAAGGAAGCAGAGGAGCAGCCATGGTGCACCACCAACAGCCCGAGCAGCCGCGTTGCTGACCCCAGCCCGCAGCACACCTTCTCCAGGGGCAGCGCTACCTGGCTCCAGGAACCATGTGCCTACAGCCCATGCGGCTTCTTCAGCCGCAGGTACAAACCCATGAGTCACTGCGATCCTTGCACAGAGAGCAGCTCTTATCAACGTGCCATGGGACAGCTCCAGAGGGAGGTGACGGAGACACACCAGATAAGCACTACAATACCAGTATAACTGCCTCCACGTTAGGAGTTCTACTGCATTAGCTGTTTTATTACTAGACAGGCTGATCAGGACCTGTTGGCACTTGCAGTGTCCTGTTTGTATAGCGATTAATGACAGCTCCAGCGGCAGAGCAACCCAGGGAGGCACAGCTTCAGTGGGAACGAAGCACTTTGCCAACAATCTGCCCCCAAAAGACATCAGTTATCCTGGCACACAGTCACACCACAGCTAGGTGGGCTGAGGGAGGTCTCATCAGCCCGGGCTGCACTGAAATCAGCACAATAAACTTCATCAATAAACCTTCCTCTCGTGTGCATAAGCCCAAAGCCTGGCTGGCTATGGAGAGAAAGCTAGTGAACTGCCATAGGTAAAAGCTAATCTCTTTCATAATATATAAATATATATTGGTTTAATATAAATTACATATGCTAATGTATTTCTACTGACCAATAGCTGCCCTTTACTTTTTCTGACAATAAACACTTTTGTGACTCCACACTACTTTTTGTTTCCCACAACTACGAATTGTGCACTAATTCATTCTTGACATTTAAGCCAGCTTCTTCTTCACCCTCTGTTTTCCTCTGTAAATTCACCTTCACTAGGCTGCTTCTCCCTGAGCTGTCCCACTATCTTCCCAACTCCACATCTTCCCATAGATCGGGTCCTTCAGTTGTCAGTATGATGCAAGATCAAGCAGGCGGAGGGCATGGGAAAACCCCAGGGAAATGTCAACACCCTTCATGCCTGCTACAGTGAGTTGCACAGGGCACTTGAGACAGGAGTTGCACCAATTTCTAACTAAACCGGAGAGAAGCCCACTCCATCCACACATCCACCTCATCCCTACGTGCTGTGGAAGTGCCAGTCCTCTGTAAGGGTGGGCATCTCCATTCCCCAGCCTCTGGGATTTCAGCCTTCTTCAGTGGTGCTTTTACAGGTTTCCCAATCAGTAGCAAATCAAAACCAACGTCACTGAGGTCAAGTCATAGTTATTAATTACCCGCAGAACAGCAGATTTCACGCTGCTGCAGGATGGCAAAGCCCAGCAGAGCAAGGGGATTCTCTGCCTGCAGGACTGTCATGTCTCCGCTCTGCACTCACTTCTCTTACAAAAAGCTGCTCTGCCCTTCTTTGTAACACTGAAACAAATACCACAGAACTTAGGACTGTTGAGGCCCATGGCCATCCAGAAGGAGATATGTCAAGCCTTGCTCAGCACAGGACAGGGGCCAGGAACAAAGGTCAGGCAGAGGCATCATGAACTTCACAGCAGCATTTTGACAATTTGGCAGTGCTCTGCAGTTTGTAACCAGTGTCGTATTTTGTGCCTTTGTGCAAGTGTTTCACACTTGCATCGAAGGCAGAAAATACACTTTGGAAGTAATACTGAGATGCAATGTCAAAATCTCCAAGTCTCCTATGTTCAAAGCTACCTCAAGGTTCCCAAAGAGTACGCACAGTTGTGGGTTTTTTCCCCCCCTCTCTTGTCATAGTTGCATCCTTTTACAGCCAACGGTATCTTTTTTTGAGCCTGTGCTGACCCAAGAAACAATCAAGTACCCATAATGCTACAAATGTAAGGCATTTGATAAGAACTCTTGTGCAAAGCTATGCGATCCCCTCCCAAATGCACCTCTCGTTCAAGAGAGTTGAATTCTTTCCACTGGCTCCAGCGGGAGTTGGACTGGGACCTAAAATAACGCCGCAGATAAGGATCTTACTGTAACTTTTGACTACAGTCAACCTCACATTGTGCAAGTCCACGCTATTGAGCTTAAATAACAACGTCATCCTAAGGCAGGGAGAATTATTTCTGGCAGAGCCAGAGTGTACAGTCAGAAATGTAAAACAGGAAAAACAAAAATACCACTTTTCTCCAAGGAAAACAGATCTCAAGAAGGTAGGTACACAACCTAACCAGCTGAAATCACGCTTGCTACAGAAAGTACCTCTTGAACTGAAGACAACTAGAACGTAAGGCGTATACACAAACACATGCTAGACCACATGAGAAAAGTCAGTTAGCATTCTAGTCCAAAAATTTATACTAAAAAATGTATATGCTGAAGGCAGGGAAATGCAAAGGGTGAACACCTCTTGTAATGCTGGATTCCCTTTGGGGACATTCCTCTACATCAGCATGGACCTGCCATTATCGCACAGGCCAAAAAAAGCATTTCTGCACACTACCACCGAGGCTCTGGTGCCTGGAAGTTGATAACATGTCATCAAAAATCACCATTACCAGGGCAGATGAAAAATAAAGCAAGGAAATGGAAGATGTACATTCCTGTTTGCCTCACCTTCTTTCTTTAATACCCCTAAATTAACAAGAAATCCCATCCTGGGCCTTATGAATAGAGTTCACCTTTCCCATGCCTGGAGCAAGGTGCTGAGACCTTCATGGGGAAAACCATCTATCTACCTCTGCAAGCCTGGGGAAATGCCCCCTTACCACTGCCAATAGGGAGAGAGTACATACACTTAAAAAGCAAGGAGAGAGTACAAGACTATTTCATCTGAAATTTTAGGCACATCAGTTGAAAAATCCTCCTACAGAAAGCTGAAAACATTTCCAAGGAGTCAGCGTAAGACTCGGGGCTGTATTGTTACATCCATCACCCCAAAGAGCTGCACACACCCATGTCCCAGAGTGCTGGGCCCTCTTCTAATTACTCCAGGAATAAGAAGTCCCTGCCCTGGGAGCCTGCAGTTTGATTTAAGACAAGATACAGAAAAAAGACGTTTTGACAAACAGACAGATGGACTGGGGGAGGAAGAACGAGAGCGACATGTGGTTACCCACAATTGTCAGGTTGCTTTCTTTTCTCTTTTTTTTTTTTTTTTAAATAAAAATAAATATCAGTAATCCCCACTGGCCACCTGCCTAGGTTTTGTATATTTAATTAAGAAGGATTTGTGTGATCGACAATTGGTCAAAAGTTCAGCCAATTCGGGGGAGAATGATGGGGGCAAACAATGCTAAGGGCTATATCTAGCTGCAGGACCCTGAGAAATGCCAGTGTTCCAGCCACTGCCTGGTCCTTCCCGATTCCTCCAGCAACAAACCCTCCCTTTGCAACACCATCCAAGGAAAATCAGAGGAGGAAGGGAAGAAGAGCAGTTCATAGTTAAGAGAGCTGGTCTGGACCAGTTCCTGAAAGCCAGTGACCTCACTGATCCTCAGTACAGTTTGTCTTTATAGTGATAAGACTGGAATTGTATTCATGTTTAACAAAATCATCTGAATCCACAATGACGTCCCTTTAGCAGCAAGAGAAAGAAAGAGGAGAGAGGGGGAAAAAAAAAATTTCAACTGAGTTAGTAGAGAATACCAAGCACTGTCCCCTCTTCCTACCACCCAACACAGTCACCTTGTCAGATAGAAAGTCCATTAAGACAAAATAGAGTATCTTTAGCGTGGGAAAACATTTATCCAAGTTTTAATTTATTTTCAAATCAGCATTTAAACGACTACATCTTACATCATTTCCTTTTATGAGCCAGCAGTTAGACAATGCACATCATTTACATGCACTTTTGGAAGGCTGCAACATAAATCAACAAAAGAAGCCTTCACTATGAATTAACTATTACAAGGCTCTTAGAAAGCCACACCAGCCTCCATTGAGGGCAATTAGGAGTATCATCCCTAATTCTCATCCTTCTGGTGCGCTCCTGTTATGCTTCAGAACGTGCACAAAAATATCCTTCCTCCCAGTCATTACTGCTACAAGAGAATTACGATGCCTATCTGTGAGACGTAACAGCGCACTCACGACAGCTATTTTAAATTGTAAGCTGTCTTTAAGAACATACACATACCCCCCCAAAAATAAAAAGAGAAAGTGACTCAGCAAGTTAACATAGTTCAGCCTCAACAGCAAAGTTCATAAGCTTTATGCCTCTATGAATGATCCAGATGGCAGAGATTTTTAGATTTGGAAAATATTAACCAATGCCTTTAGTTCACAGGTCATTTTTGCATTAAAAAAAAAAAAGGCAAAGAGAAGGAAGGGAAAACAAAAAAAGCAGCAAACACAGCCAGCTCAAATCTTATCTTGAGGCAAATTTCAGGAGTGTTTTCATTTTGTGTGAGCCAAACTTCAAATTAAGCTTACTACTGGATGTGAAAAACTAAAATCTAACCGCAGTAATGTCAAAAATGTTTCTCCGCTATTTGCAAAAGATCAAAAGAAGTCCTTAAGGCAGCTAATCACTTGGTAAGCTGGCTACAAGTTCCAGCTACACCAAAGTGCTCTGATAAAGTAGGGCTGAGCTCAGGAGGGAAGGAGATGGGAGGTACAGCCATCCCGCAAGACACCAGCACGCACAAAAAGCACAACTGCAGGTTAACTTTTTTTTTTTTTTCCTGAATTCTGTGCCACTCACATCACCCCCTGCTTGCACCTCACTACCTAAAGGTGATACATCGCTACTCTGCTGCTTAAACGCGGCGTGAGGGGCGCTAAGCCCCGGGCCGGGGGGACTCAGCCCCGGGTCCGGATGCTCCTCTGCCGGCTCTGGACAAGCCCGCGCATGCCCCTCGGCTCCCATCAGCTGATACCAACCTGTCGAAGGGAAATTTCTCCCTCCGAACTCCAGCAGAGGCGTTGGGGGCTCCTTAAAAGCGTTACGCGACAGGCTCAAGGGGGTTCCGCGGCCAGGCGCTGCTTCGCAACGTTTAACCCTTTGCTTTCTAACTTACGGGCGGCGCAATGTGCAAAAACGTCTCCCTTTCTTCCCTGCTACCATCCTTAGATTTTAAACTACAACAGGGCAAACAACTTCAGGCCAGCCTTGCATTCGCCAGGGTTTCAGGTGATCAGCAGAGTTGCCCCTGGACGAATGAGCCACCCCCGCCACTGCCCCTTCCCCTGCACCGGGCGAAGACTTCCCAAAAACACCCCGTTTCTTGGCAGTGCCCTGGGTTGGGGTGCCTCAGGCTCACTTATTTTTTCCCTCAATTCACCAGCGTGTAACAAGCTCCTCTTGAAAGGCAAGAAACCTTCACACAGGAGAGGTGTAAGCAAGATTACAAAGATGAAGATAATGTAAATTCTTTAAGCGGAGCAGCTGAAAACTTAGTATTTTTTAATACCTCGTCAGTGAGGTCCCAGGTCCACTCCACATAGGGCAACCCAGTTTAATAGCATAAAATCTCAGGAGGATCCACACCGCTCTATGACAGGGAAAAACTCTACTTGCATTTAGGTGCCGAATAACTTAAGAACGTCCTCATATTTCATGTGTGTATATATATCCACATACATCTATATACCTATATATAGCTAAATGAATGGCCAGGGTAGAAATATCTATAATCATAGAATGGTTTGGCTTGGAAGGGACCTTCAAAGGTCATCTAGTCCAACTCCCCTGCAATGATCAGGGACATCTGCAACTAGATCAGGTTGCTCAGAGCCCCGTCCAGCCTGGCCTGGAATGTCTCCAGGGATGGGGCATCGACCACCTCTCTGGGCAACCGGGGCCAGTGTTTCACCACCCTCAGTGAAAACATTTCTTCCTCATGTCTGGCCTGAATTTCCCCTCCTTTAGTTTAAAACCATCACCCCTTGTCCTATCACAAGGGGCCTTGCTAAAAAGTCTGTCCCCATCTTTCTCACAGGCCCGTTTTAAGCACTGAAAGGCCACAATAAGGTCTCCCTGGAGCCTTCTCTTCTCCAGGCTGAACACATCCCTAGCCAGACAGAAATATCTCTAGCTAGATATATCTGAGCTATTTCCAGCAGGCTCAGCTAAGGCAAAGAAGAGAAAACCAGGACTACATTCTGCTTTTCAACAGGTCGGCGCAGTCTCCTTCCCAGTGCTGGAGAGGAGACTCCCCAAGCAAGGCAGAGCGACCTTCGGTCGGTATCATCATCGCCGGGGCGCACGAGCCAGACAAAGAGATAACGTCATGCCCTCTCCCGCTCCCTCCGGCCCCCCCGCAGTGGCAGGTCGCCAGCCAATCCCGCTCCCCGCGCCCGGTGACATCATCGCTGATGCCGACACCGAAATGTGGAAGTCACATCAAACTAGCGCTGCCCCACAGACCCCCTCCGCATGGGCTCCTCAAAGACAACCTACCCCCCCCACGCACCCCACCGCCCCCCACCAGTCCCTCGCGATGACAGGCCGGTTAAAAGGGAAATAAAACCATTTGGGAAGAGGGATTTCAAGGAGAGGTTGCTGGGTAGGAGGGAAAGCGGAAGGCAACAAGCAAACACAGCGTAACCACGTTTTTCCCTCCCTTATGCAGTTCTCCAAAAGCCCTGGAAACATACACACACAGTTTGATCTATAGCTGTCCCTTTTTTCCTAACAAAACAGCGGCTGCGAAAAGTTAAGTACTATTTCACTGGTATTGCACTGATTTTTTTTTTTTTTTTTTTACATAACTGCGTTCTTCCAAGAAGAAAGGAGAGGTTTAATCACAGCAAGGAAGTTTTTTGGTTTGGTATATTTTGTTTATATACAACTCTGCTGGATGTCTACATTGTGTCCACAACCGTGGGGAAATGCCTATGAAGTAGCAGTGCAAACTCAAACTTATACACCTGTCAATCCACTAATGTCTGAAAGGCTCCATAGCAAAGCAGTACTTACTTATTTCTTTTTATTCCCGACACCCAAACCACCATGCCCTCAGTTACCAGGCAAGACGAAACATTTCTGCCACTGTCTAACCAGTGAGGGGAAGGGCAGGGAAATCTCACACATGCACTAGAACTAGTACCCCGACCGAACCCGCCTGCTGTTCCCCCTGTTATCAGAATGACATGGATGCCCTTAGACCTCAGGTGTTCATTCACTCTTCCAAGTCGATAAATGCATGGGCTGAGTTTCATCGCTAGTGTTAACTATGCCAGGAGCGTTCTAGCATACTGAAAGAAAATGAAATTAAATATCTCTATTGTCAAGACAGTTAAACAACCTAGGACTTAGCTCGTTAACAAGTAAGCCAAGAAACAATGCACCAAATTGCAATAATTAACAGGAGAGTCTCAAGTCACACTATCACGCCCTGCAATTTTTTTTTATAAGAAGGGTTCAGACTATGCAAGATCTAGGAGTAGAAGGATTACAGAAAAAAAAAAAGTTTAAATGGTGTCATTTCATTTGTCAGAAAAAAATTAATGGTCACAGTAGTGTCAAAATGCAGCTTCTCATCTATCTCGCCCCTCTCCTCTAGCCTTTTGAGCCACATTCCTTTTTCCAGCTTTCTGACAACAGCAGCTGCCTGGTTATCCCACTTCTAGTCTTAAAATGCAACTCACACGCTGCACAAACTACTTCATCATGAAGGCTGAGGTTCACGCCCTCAAAACAAACTGACATGTGTTTCATTTGCAGAAGAGGCACCAAAGCGCTTTATTTAGTTACTGGAGCTGCAAGCAGCAGTATCTTGCCATCAGGGAAACTCACCAATTATACTGCTTTGTTTACAAGCAAAAAAAAAAAAAAAAAACACACAAAAAACCACCCAAGCAGCTAGGAATAGTCAGTTAGTTTCAGTTATCTCTCTTTCCCTCTGCAAATGTGCCTTGCATTTCTGTGCAATATAAGGCTAGAGCCTTCCGTCTTCAGCCAAGTATTAAGACTGTGTGAATAATTAGTCATCCTGGTAGCTAGCACTCGCTGCAAAGTCATGCAATCTCGAGATTTGTTTGTTCCACTAACTGCACACTGGAGGGGGGGGAAAAAAAAAAAAAAGGCTAGTTTCACACCCACATGGGCACTCTCCAATTTCTATTTTTTGAAGTCATACACTTGTCAAGCAGGTTATTCTGGCAATTCTGATTTTCACTAAATCAGCTTCACCGCTTCGATTGCTTATTATTGTCACTCTACCTCCCCCATCACTGCACGGCACAGTGGGACCGGATGCAGCACCGTTCACCCCAACTCAACAGCTTCAGCACTTTGAAGGTTTTCCAACAAGGAAACCAGGGGACAATTTTAATGAAGGCCGATGCCTTTGTCTGAAGTCACTGCAGCAGCAGCAGTAACTTCCATGAGGGCTGCCAGCAGCAATTTTGAATAAGCCCATGGACCTATTTGTATAGTTCGGACACACTCTGACAGGGTCCACTCGGTTTGGTCATTTCTTGGCAGGGGGGAATAAGGACAATAAAGGACTATTTCATAATTTCAAGATGGGTACTTGGGAGAGTAATTCGTGCCCCTTTGGAAAAGCAGAAGCCAAGAGGCTGACAAACTTGTCACGGACAGCAACAATGACAAGGACAACATTTTTATCATCCCTAACTGTGCTGCTTGCCACAGCGGGTGGCTCGTCATCAGCCGTGTGCTCAGCCCGGCAGAGATGCCAGGTATCCTCTAGAAAAATGACAATAATAAAAGGCAAATAAATTCTGCCACAAACCTTGTAGACTTGCCCGTACGTGCCATTGCCAACCACTTCCACCAGCTCAAAAATCCCAGCGGGGTCCTGGGGAGGGGGAAGGGAGGAGAAGGGGCAGAACGGGGCGGGGGGGGGGGAGAAAAGAAGCGGGGTTACATTTTTGCGAGGCGATGGCTGCTGGCAGAGCCCAGCGAGCGAGCCCGGCTGCTGGCGGCGTGCAGCTGTTGCGCCCTGTTTTTTCCACGCACATGCCAATACATGCAAACAAAGGAAAAGCAGCCCAGGGCCGCGCTCCCCCCGCCCGCCCCCGCGGGGCTCCCCCCACGGGGCTCCCCCCACGCCACCGCCGGCCCCCCGCGCCCCGGCCCCGGCCCCCGCTCCGGCCCGGCCGCTCCCACCCCGCCGGCCCGGCAGCCCCGGTAAGGGCGCGCCGGCCCCCGCCCCGCCGGCCCCGGCCCCCCACCCCGGCACTCACCCGCAGGGAGGAAAGGTCGATATCCACCAGACTTTTTGCAGGAGAATCGTTCGCCATTTTCCCGTCGCTTCCTTTTTTTTTTTTTTTTTTTTTGTCTTTTTTTCTTCTGTGTTAAATAATAGCGAGGCCGCCTCCCCCCTCCCCGGAGCAGCTGTGAATTGCGCGGAGCTCCTCTCCTTTCTTCCGCCCTTCCCTTCTTCACTCAAGCCCCGCCGGGTTGAAACTCTTCAGCATTGGGAGGGGTTGGCGGGGGGGGGGGATGATGGATAGATAGATGGATGGTGGGAGGAGGAGGAGGAGGGGGGAGAGGGAGGTGAAGGAAGGGAAGGAGGGAGGAGAGGGGGTGCTGCGGTCCGTCTGTCTCCCCGCGGCGCGGGGCTGGATCCCCCCCCGAGGCGGGCGGCGGTGCCCTGGCCGGCCGGTCGGTGGGTGGGTCGGTGGGTGGGTCGGTGGGTGCCCGCACGTCGCCGGCGGCAGCGGGTCACACCATGTCGCGGCGGCGGCGGCAGGAGCGGCGCCGGGGCCGGCAGCCTCTGGCAGCCTCACGGTGCACCCCGCACCCGGGCATGGCACGGCTCGGCTCGGCCCGGCCCGGCCGGCGGCGGGGAGGCGCTCACGCCGGCAGCCGGCAGCCGCGGCCCCGCTCTGGCATGGGGCGCTCACGCCCACCGCCGCGGCGGAGCCCCCGCCGCCTCCGAGCCCTCCCCGCGGTGCTGCCCTCGCATGAAACGGCGCCGGGCACCGGCGGGCAGGGGCTGCGCGTCCCGGCGGCGGCGGGGTACGGGCGCGGGGCTGGAGCGGGGTGCTGCGAGCCAGACAAAGATAGCCGGGGAGGAGGAGGAGGAGGAGGAGGAGGAGGAAGAGAAGGAGGAGGAGAAAAGGGATACAAAATATACTGCGAGCGGGGAGAGCGAGAGAAAAAACAGCTCCCCCTTCCCTTCTCCAACAGGAAAAACCGGCGGAAACGCGCCCGCACCAAAGCACTGCTGGGTAAATTCGCGGGGAGAGAAAGAGAGAGGGAGGACGGGGAGGGGACCGGCCCTGCCCGCCCCGCCGCCCTACGATAGCCCCGACGGGGCGGGGGTGAGGGAGGACGGCCCCGGCCCCGCCGCGAACAACGCCCGGGCCCGGCTGGCGGGGAGGCCCACGCGTGTCCGCGGCACGGCCGTAGGGTTACGCGACTGGACGGGGTTGATCGTGCCGCGCCGCCTGTACGGCTGCTGTGAGTAGCCCGCCCTGCCTCTGCCCCGCGGCGTGGGCAAGGAGGGGCATGTCAGCCGCCCCCGCTGCCCCCGCCGCGCCTGTGGGGCGAAGGCACGGCCGGTGTTAGGCGATCGCCACCGGTATCGCTAGGCGCTCGTTGGAAATAATAACAAAAAAGGTACACAAGAGTGGTTGGAGAGACCCCACTGCTGATGGGGTGGGGCATGGGAGTATTTTCCCTTCCCATCTCCAGTGAGATGATTGGCAAAATCTGTCATCTTCTCTTTCCCCCCGCCACCAGCGCCCCCAGGCAAAACATTCCTGCCCCATTGGAGACCTCTGCGGAAACAAAACTGGCCTTTAGAACCAGGTTCAACAAACTTATGAGATGGCATTTTAACACATCATTTACTGACAGCCAGAACTGTGTCAGGCCCCCATTCGCACCCAGAAGGATCTTCCAGCAGAATCTGAATCGTGGAAAAAATCTCATTACCCTCTCTCAAGCTAGTCACATCAGGCAGTTGCATGAAGGTGTAAACCTTGGCAGGATTTGTCTCTCATTGAAGTTCTTTATCACACTGATATGGCAAAAATGTTACCTGCCTGCAAGAGGTCGAGTTATGTTTCCTGTGGGAACCAAGGTTTTCCTGTCTCTTCTACTTTAACCACAAAATTACATATACATAGCTATAAGTATCACAGAAACATACTTTTAAAACAAAGCAAACCTGTTGAGCAGAAAGTGTAAGGATAAATTACCATAACAGTTTAATGGCGTACTTCATTTTCACTTAAAGTATAGTTACAAAGAAAGGACACTCCGGCCTGCACTGGGCAACTGGTTTTTTCTATACAGGAGCCACGAAGATGTATTATCAAAGGCCTGGTTTGTGTTACGTGGCTTATTTCACACCACCTTTCTATGCATAAGAGCAGCCTTGGTAGGTCAGACCCATTGTCTGTCTAGCCCAGCATCCTGTCTCAAGATGTAGCCAGTGGTGAATGCTGAGGGAAGAGCACAAGGATACTTCGACCGTCCAGTGATACTTCCCTGAGGCGTCCTCCCAGCTCTCTGAGCTCAGGGAGTTCTTCAGCAGTGTTTGCTGTCACCACGTTTCGTACCCTCTAATGATTTTTTCCTGCCATTAGATTGCCCGTTTGTGAATTTGTACGTGCTTCTGGCTTTTACAGTGTCCTCTGGCAGGTGGTTCCACAGATGTTCCACCTGCTTGTTATGTGAAGACCACCTTTGTTCATTGGCTTTGAACCAAGATCTGCTTGTTCTTGTGTTGGAAGAGACAACAATAATTTCCTATTAATTTTCTCCATTAGATTCGTTCTTTTTATACATGCCCTTTGTGTACCACCTCGGTTTTTGCCAGCTAGCAAATTCTGGTCTTTTTAGTGATACCAGAAATGTGAGCCACTCCATACTTGCCCTTCTTTGAGCTGTTTCTGCTTCTAAAATCTTTTTAAGATAGGGGAGTTGATCTCCATGCTGCGTTCACGATGTTGGGTTCCCCATGTAGTGTTATGGTGAAGTCCCGGTTTCCAGTCCTCTCCCGCTACTCCCTTTTTTCACTGTTTTTTAGTATGAAAATGACATTGCTGTAGAACATGTCTTTTATAACTCCAGACTATTGCTGTGTACTTCTGGATGCTGCAAAGACTTTGAAGCCCAAATTCCGACCTGCAATTTTTCCAAACCCAGTATATGACACCTTTCTCATGCCCCTGAAAAATACAGTTGGAGTTTTGTAGAGCTGAGGCTCTGAGCTCACTTTGAACATTGTAGCTCCGATCTGGCTCCACCATAGTGCCCTCTCTCTGCTTTGAGCTTATACTTTCCATAGTGAGATTTGTTTGTTTTAGTATTGCAGTAGAAGACTGATAAAGAAGTGCTGACAAAAATATTGTGAATCCTTGAAAATTGTGGCATTCCCTAACTTTAGAGGAAAAAATAGTCTTCACAACAGAGTAAATCATAGAAGCATAGAATCATAGAATGGTTTGGGTTGGAAGGGACCTTAAAGATCGCCTAGTTCCACCCCGCTGCCGTAGGCAGGGACACCTTCCGCTAGAGCAGGTTGCTCAAAGCCCCATCCAGCCTGGCCTTGAACACTTCCAGGGATGGGGCATCCACAGCTTCTCTGGGCAGCCTGTCCCAGTGCCTCACCACCCTCCTCATGAAGTAAATGCCACAGGAGAGCTCCCTGCTGGGAAGGAAGCACCACACCAGGTCACCTTCCTTTTCCTTCCAACACAAGCTGAGGGATGAAAGGATTGCTTTCTTGAGGAAGAAACCTCCCTGGCTGTGGCCAAAACCACTCTTTTCACATGTTCATCATGCTCTTCACCAGCATGGCATACTTACCCAGTTTGGAAAGTCTAAAGGTTAAAAGACCAAACCTAAAACCACTGGAAAGAAGATGAGCAGTCTATTTTAACTCTTCCTCATGGAGTGAAACCAGCACCCCTGAAGGAGACAGTGAGATGGCCATCGAAAATCATAATGCAGATGAAATGCAAGGAAAGGCAATTTCAGCCTCGTGGATAGTCACCCCACACACAGAGCAGTAAATGACTGTGTCTTCTAATGACAAACTAAGTAGAAGCATCAAAAAATCTGAGTCAGCTCCATCTGTTCAGGAACAAAGCAGGAGAAAGCTGTGGGGCCAGTGTGCTGCTTTCTGTCACCCTCAGACACGGTTCCACCTGTTCCTGCTCTCTGCGTCTGCAGCAGCGGAAGGAACAGAGGAGCTATAGTTCCCTGAGCAGTTTCAGCATCCCTGACAGAAGGAGGCTGAGCCTCCTTTTCTCCGGCCATTTACCCCTATTCTGTGGCCACTCATCCCCAGCATAAGCGTTCGTACAGCTGTGCAGTGAGCCAGAACTCAGCAAAGCTAGCCCAGGAAAGGAAAAAAAATGTTAATGTTGCTATTGATCAGTTCCCTGGCCTGCTTCACTACATGCCTGCTTGAGCGGTGGTGTTGACAAGAGGGAGTGGGGACAGAAACTGCATGTAAGGGAGGAAATGTAACCATAGTATTGCTTCTTGGTGGTAGCTGTGGCTTCAGCCAATTTCCATTCTCGGTGGACCCGTAGGGGTAGAACTAGAGAAACTTCCTTCCTTACTGAAAGAGGCACTGTGCAAGTAGTGGGAACCCAACATTTATGTTCTGGCCACGAAAGAAATTCCTTGCCCGCTATTTTTTTTTTTTCCCCAGTTCTTTGAAATTGTCTTTGTTTTATTCTTTTACGCATTTATTACACTGGGGCCCTAATCACTGACCAGAGATGTAGAGGTCATCGACTACACTAACTTTTAAAGAGCTTAATCATCAACCGTATTCAAGGGGATGAGTAAAGACACAGGAAGTTCTGAATTTTCATTCTGTTTCTGCTACTGATTCATCCCATAGCCTTGAGGCATCTCATTTCCTGCCTCTGCTCCGCGTCCCTATGTGGAAAATGGGAGTGATTTTGGCCTACTTGATAGTGTGAAGTGTTTGACATGTGCCCTGTTGTACTGTCTAGGGAAACAGTTCTCGTCTTGGCCAGGAAAGTCCATGAGGGAGGTTCAAGCTGGGGTGAGGAGTACCAGAGCACAGACTGGCAAACGAGGCTGAGTGAGGTTTTGCACAGTCCAGCTGTCCTGTTGCGAATGGGCTCCCGAGACCAGAGGGAGGCTGGGGAGGCTTTAAAGACTGCTTATTCTCCCTGTGCTGGTGATTACAACACACGTTGGGAGCCAATCTTATACAGAAGGGTGACACACAATCAGCCTTCCTCCAGCTTACACTCCTCCTCAGCTGCCTCCACCACCGCTATCTCACACCACCACGTGAGGGCTGCTCCATGCGAGCGCTGCCGGCACATCCAGGCTCTTAGATGCTGCATCGGAATGTCGTATATGTGGACGCGTTCCTGCAGCTCTGGGCACCCAGTTGTGCATGCGCTGCTGCTGGTGGCATGCCGCTGCTTCCCCCCTCCTCAGGATTCTGCACTGCCTCCTGGACCCATGGGTTACCCTCATCCTGACATGCAGGCAAGGCTCAGGCATGGAGCTGGACCTGAGCACGGGGAAGCAAGCGTACATGTTGCTGGAGGTGACACCGAGTTGCGCAGGGCCCAAAAGGAGCAGCTTTCCAGCAGCTGTAGGCTTTGAGGCCATCACTGTCCACCCACTGGCTGCCTCTGTTAGCAGATCAGGGAATGGATTGAAAGGACTCATGAAACCAAGGAGCTGCCTAAAAATAGCAATCCTACTAGCCTGGGAAGAGGGGCAAAGAGTGGCAGAGCATTTTCTAGACCTGCTCGGTACCGGGCAGGAAGGCACGGTGCTGTCAGCACTCTCAGCACTTTAGAGGTGCCCACCTTCCCCCATCCCCTGCCAGGCTCCACATCTGTGCTGTTCTTTCAGCTGTGCCAGTACAGCTCCCCTGTGTTGTGGTCAGGTAGCTGGGCTGATCTCAGCAAAGAAGAAAGCACCTTTTTTCTTTCTTTTTTGCAGGCTTTGCTTTACTTCTTATTAGCACCCTGCTTTGAAGGAGTGGTGGGCAATAATGTGAGAACAAGAATTCTTTAAGTTGTTATTGGACAGAGATCTAGGTTTCATGAAACCATATCCTAAGTGTCATTTTGGGGTGAGAGAGTTACCTCAAATGGCATTGCAGTATTGTCTAGAGAGACAAATTAACCTTAGTCCTGTAATAATATCATACCTGTGCAGCACTGGAGCACTCAGCAGTTCTAACTCGATCCAGATCATGAATGAACATATGACAATGTTCTCATGAAAATAAAATAATACGGCGTTTATACAATCTTCATGCTTTTATGCTGACTGTGGTGGAGAAAGATGCTACTTGGTCCATCTAAAGCCGTAAGAAATGAGAAGCTGATAGATGAAGGTATGGTATGAATTTTGCCAGGTTTGCCAGGACCGTGTGCTCCCAGAGAAATCCAGGAACAAACCTGAACCAGCAGAGGAAAGTTCAGTGACTTGCATCACATAGCTGCAGCATTTTGAGTCTGGTTCTGAACATGTCCACACAGGATTTACATCTGTAGAGCCACAACGTCCACAAGGAGGCTGCTCCTGTCCCTGGAAGAGAACAGGACAAGGAGGGGTGATTTCATGCTGCTGCAGCCTTTCACTGACTCCACATCCTTAATTAATCTTCCCAGACTGAATTCGCAGCATGGCCCAGGATCTCACACTTCACAGCAGACCGGGAGTTGACAGTCCTGCAGCCAGGCTTAAAGCTGGCAAAAAATGGAACCTGGAATAAAAATCCTGTTGTGTGCTTTGGCTAATTGAGAAGATCCCAGGTATCTTTTCAGACACTGCCCATGCACTAAGTTTTAACCAGCTAGCTGTTTCGGGTCCCGCTATCTATCACACTGAGCACGCAATTACCGAGTGTGGCTGGCTGTCACAGGCTATCTCTGCTTGCAGCTAAGCTGCCTGGTAGTTATCTTCCCATGACCCAACTGTGACACTTATTTCACCTCTTATAAAGGGCCCTCAGCCATATCTGTAGCAGCTATGACGAAACTTTTTCCTCCCCATTTGAGTCAGAACTCCTTGGGGAGTACTATCCCTCCTCACATTTGTTTGATGTGCCTTATGTCACCCAGAGGCACCTGGGGATGCTCACCTGGAGTTTCTGAGATCTGGGCTTTGGGCTGATGAGCAAGGCAGAGAGACAACCCGCTCACACTGCACTTGTGCCCTGGAATAAGAAAAGCTGCTCTATCAACATGATGGTGGCTGTGGCTTGCAGGCATTTCTCTGCAGGCAGTGCTTGTGTAAGGACCTTCCAGCCCTGCTCCACCAAGCACATGTGCACGTCCTATGCTTTTGCTCCTCGTCTTCGGTTCCTGTCACTGTGCTGTCTGTGTGGTTGTGTTGGTGCCTTTACTGACAGAGCCGTGTGATCAAACAGATCAGAATTGGAAATAATCCTTGTTTTCAGATTTTGGGTTGTTTTATCCAGCTCAGTTGTGGTCACAGTGAGGTGAAAGAGCAGAAACAAGGAAAGCGGTGAGCATGGAGGTGGTTGGGTTGCTCTTTCATAAGCTTCCCGCTTATATAAATGCAGTTTAAGTTGAGTCTGCAAGCCTACCAGGCTCTTGAGGAGACAGGTGGGGATTACTTCTCAAGAACTTAGACCTTGTTTTGACATGGCCCTGAACATAGTCTTGATGTGCCATGTAATGAGTCAGAAATGCCGCAATGATATGATGCAAAGCACTGAACCTGTATGATCTTACTCTGTCAATTCAAGTGTGTTAAGAAAATACTGAAGGAGTCATTTTGTCCCAGAACATCTTCTGATGGAGCAGGTGCTGTAGCCAGCTTAAACCTGCTAAAAAAAGCATAAATCCAGCACAGAAATATTTCTGTATACTTGGGCTAACTGAATTGAAAGATTGTGTGCTTACATCTGATCCAGAGCAAGCTGATCCCAAAAAGCCCACAGACCTGGTAATAACCAATCTGTAACCATGGCCCGAGTTGGTACAGAATTCTTGTTATCAGAATGAAGCCAATGCACTTCTACCAAGAGTGGGCTTCTGCAAGAAAGCTGTGAGCGCATAAATCCCCACAGTGCCCCTGATCTGAGTACAGCTGCCCTTCATCCTGCAAATTTATCTCTCTGTTGAACTTCATGCATTGTGCAAACTCCCTGTAAATTCATAAATCTGTGAGGACTGTGGCTTAAGTGTGGTAAATTACAGAAATGAAAATTAAAGTGTAAAGCATATATTTTAAACAAACATTAAGGCTACTGAAGTCTGCCCTTTGAAAGCTTTCTTCTTCAGTTTCTAAATGACTTCTATTTGAATGCTGAAGTGACTTTCATTTTGTGTTATATTTGACAATGAGTAGGGAGTCATGTTTTGAAAGTAACTCTAAAATTGAAGAGTGAATTTTCACGAAGATGGAAAAAAAAAAAAAGGCATAGGTGAGAATTAGCTGTCCTTTCAAATGAAAAATTAAAAACCTAGTGCTGTTGAAGGAAACATAGAACCATGTAAAGATTTCCACAATTAATACACAGGCTTAATTGGTTTAAATTTCCCTTTCATTTTATACAGCGCGAGGTCCACAGAGCCCATAATTTCATGAAACTCTGGCTTTGTCAGTGAAGCTAGCTTAAAATATTCCCTCTCCTGCCTTCCTGGCACCTCGTACCTGGTTTCACACCGCAGAGCGCTGCCCTCTCCATGGGCAGCTCCTGCTCCAGAACAAGGGTTTGCAGGGCTGAGCCACACACCAGGTTAAAATAACACTCCTCCAGAAGAAGAGATTTTGAGCGTGAACCAGTTCTGATTTCTGGCATGACCCCACAGACAACTGCAGTGGCATCACCGAGGAGGCTGTGACAGCAAAGAGGAGCACGTGGGAGACTGAAATGGTGAAATGGTGTTGGCAACTCCTTAAGTCAGCTCCGACAGCAAAGCCAAGATCTCATGGAGCTGCTGCTGACATGTCAGTAGAAATGCCAGGGAAAGGTCCGTGGGAAGAGACAAAGCCTTTAGGCGTCACCATGCAGCATATAATTTAACAAAAGACACCCACTGGTCATAATGGATGGTTGAAATGAAAATATTAGTCACCCTTGGGCCGATGATTGGCACAATGTAATCCTCCAGGTATTGTTTTTTTAAACAAAATGTTGTCATCAAAATATAGTAAAAGGTTGAATGTTATGGGGCATTGCTGGGTTTTGATGTCAGCTGAAGTGTTTTAGCCACAGTTTGGCCTGAAATAACATTTTCTCTTCTTTTCTAGATCTTGTGGATTTACCAGGTGGCTCTTCTGTATGGTACACTTACCTTCTGTGATCTGGTTTTAAGTAAGCCAAATATCGGGGATGCTGCAACACAGCAGTTTGGTTAAGATTCTCAGTGTAACTGTTAGTGAACAGCTTCCTCATCAACACAATTATTTTATCTTCTGAAATGTGGAGGCTTTTAGGGGTCTTCTGGTCATAAGAGAAACACTCAATAAGGGAGGGTCTACAGAGAGCTATGACATGTGGGATTCGCCTGTCCATTTTGCATGCCTATATCTAAGCTGATCATCTAAGCTTCCTTTCAGGGCTGACTGAAAGAAGCAAGCACCTCCAGGGTACAGCTCATTTCATCCCAAAACAGACAGCTAAAGTGGATCAGGGGAACGGTATCTTGTCGCTGAGGACAAGGAAGGCATGGTGAGTGTGGATGCTGAAGCCTGCACTGAAGACGTCTGGGGCTGGTGTGATGAATCCCATGCAGCTGGTTAATGCTCTTTCATGCCATGCCAGTTTTTAAGATTTTTCAGCTCTGCGGTCCTGCATGCTTGGGAAGCTATTTACCCACTTGACTAGAAAAGTGAAGTCAAGGGAACAGACATTTAACTGCTGTGAATTAGTGTAGCTCTTCTTGTGAAACTGCATGGAAGCTCTCTTGATCCACTTCTTCCCTTTAAGACTGGTGTATTTACTACAAGCAATCATCGTTGAGTACAAGTACACTGTTAGGCAATGGCGAATAGGCAATTTTCCCTTAGCTCAATTAGCTCTGAAATGGAAAAATCAAGGAAATTTAAACAAAGAATAGAAAAACAGCACATGATTTCCTAGCAGCACTTGAAAACTTTTTCTGCTGCTTTGATCGTTATTGTTCCCTCCTCTCACAAGCCCAGACTGGAGCTGTTACTAGGGCTAGGTGTAAATACGTACGGACGAATGATGAGACGAAGGCGTACACCACAGGATGAAGTCCCAGTTCAGAAGATAGCTTAAGTACTGAAGGCAGCGGGTTGTTAATGACATGCAAATGCACACTTCTGAATAAGGGAGTTCTCCCAGATCAGATCCTAAGTACTTGGCAAGAGCACTTTGCAGAGTTCTCCTGGACACTGCCAGATGTACTCAAACCCCGCCTGCAGTTCCCTTGCTGATCAAGTCCTTGATTTTCTCCAGGAGAGAAAAGATCTCTTTACACTAGTGTCAGGATCTGAAATTCTGCTCATTAAGGATGAATGTGAGTTTTCCCTTGCACTTGAATCTTGACAAGGTTGGGGGTAAAAACCTTTGCAGCTGGAACCTTCTTGACCTCCGTGGAATATAAGGAAGAAGAAAAGAGCCAGTCACCTTAGGGTCAGACATTCCAAGCATTTTGTGACAGTTAACCACTTTCCTCTCACCATCAAAATAACGTAGGACAGAAACACTTTATGATTTTTTGGTGATGAAATTTTACACTGGCAAGGTAACCACCATGATATTTAAATATCAACCTTCACACAGCAGTTTACAACATGTTTACTTACTACATCCTACAGGACAGCAGATAATATCTACACATAATATCACTTAAATCCCACATATATGTTAAATCCCATATATATGTTATCTGAAATCTCTGAGCACTTTAGAGAAAAATAATATTGTCTTTATCAAAATGCTGAGAAATTGGAGGTCACAAGTTCTTTCAAACCAGGAACTAATTTGGGGTACCTAACTTGACACAAACTATTTTATTTTCATTCACACTTTGCATATCAGTTTTCTTGGTAGTTGACTTCATATAATCCTCCTCAATCCTTTCTTTTTCTACACTCCTAACATCCCCAAATACTTGCAGATCTCTAGAAGCTGTGGCTTCCCTTGAAAAATCCTGGGGGCAAAGTCTCTTGCCCAAAGATGACTTGACTGATGAGCTCTGCAGCTATACTTTTCACAGAACCCTTGCAGCGACATCAAGGTCAGACTCCTAGACCGACTAAGGCACCCAGGACCACGCTGTACTGCAGCACCCAGACCACCACAGTGTGTTTGTGCAGTCTGCCTTCCTACAGCATGTGCAGGCATCATGCTGCAGAGCAAAACCACCTCTGCAAAATTGGATCAGACTCTTCTATCCAGATGCTGCCCAGATGTGTGCCAGCCAGTGCAAAAAGGAGTTTTCTGCTATGTTGCCTCATCATTTTTCAAAAGGCAAAACAAGACAGGTTGTGTCATCTTGCAGTGCCCGTCAAGCATTCGCCACTCCAGCACAGGGCGTATCACTGCCGAGGATGTACGTTACCTCCTTACTGCTTGTCATTGCAGGCTGAGGACAGTTTATGAGTAGGAAAGTTCAATCAAAAGTGTGATGAAGTGAAGATCTTCTGCCCCAGTAAGATCCTGTTGATGGATGTATGCAAAGGAATCTGGACTAACGACTGCAAAGGAGAATCTAAGATATTTCCTTACTGAACCATCTTGTCCTGGCTGCAGTTTTCCACAGCTCTAATCTGTTCATCTCAAAGGCAGTAGCATGGACTGAACAAGTAACCCGTTCCCTATACTCCCCTGGACTCAGAGCTGAGGAGCCCAGCCACACAATGAATCTGTAGGACTGGGTTTGGGGCCGTTGACTTTAACCCAATGTAGTAGATGAGGTCCCATTATTCAAAGTGCCCTTGAGCTGTACCCCTAAAGTACTCACATTTGGAATAATAAAGCAGGGTTCCAAGATGCCCCTAAATTGCTGGTGTAAATGTTTAATCTGCAGTGTTCGTGGTTTGCCTGTCCTTTTCAGTTGTCTGTTTGTTTAGTCCTATTTGTAGGCAAAGAGATGTTCATCAAATCTGACTGCATTTTATGGTGTGTAAAAATTTACTCTAGGCAATAACAGATAGACCTGCACAAGTATCAGAGGTGGGAATCTTCCTAAATGCTGTAAGATGTCTACGGCGTAGAAGTCCAAACTTGACCTCTTCACATCTCTCTTCATAACAGTCAGTAGAGAAAGACGAGAACTTCTTGGGTATGATATATCTCATGAGAAATAGGTCACATGAATCACTTGCCTATTTGTATTGACTAAAAAGAAGTCTAGATACATAACTTGGGCACAAATGATTACACTGCAAATGTCCAGAGTTAGATGGGATGGATCCCACATGCCTCGTCTGAACTTATACCCTATAAAAACCCTTTTTTCCTCATCTATTCCCATATCTGGTGTGCATTTGTCAGCCTCACAGGTGTCTCTGAGTATCTGCTGCAAAAGAGCTAATTTGTTCCTTCACCCAGGAGTGCCAAACACCACTCCATCAACATGGTTGAGGGAAAATACAAGTAAGGGTAGTGGGGCTTGACATGAGGATCAGCAATCAGGATCACAGAATGGGAGGCACCTCTGGGAATTGTCTAGTCTGACCCCTGCTCAGAGCAGGGTCAGCTAGTGCAGGTTGCTCAGGACTGCACACAGTCAGGTTTTGAGTATCTCCAAGGATGAAGACTCCACAACTTGTGGTCACCCTTTTAGTAAAGAAACATGGGGTTTTGTAATGTTGAAATGGTATTTCTTGTATTTCCATTTATGCCAAGTGCCTCTTGTTCTTTTACTGGGCACCACTTAGAGTCTGACTTCATTGTCTTTAGTCGCCCCGCTGGGTATTCATACACATGGATCAGATCCCCCTGAGACTTCTCTTCTCCAAGCTGAACAATCCCAGCTCTCTCAGCCTCTCCTCATATGTCATGCTCCAGTCCCTTCATCATGTTCATGGCCCTTTGCTGACTTGCTGCAGTAAGTTCCTGTCTCTTTTGCACTGAGGAGCCCAGAACTGGACCCAGCATTCCTGATGTGTCTACCAGTGCTGAACAGATGGGAATAATCACCTCCCTGGACCTGCTGGCGACCCTCTTCCTAATGCAGCCCAGGGGCTGCTGGCATCATCTCGAGCTATTGCAATAGGCAGGGGTAGAGGGCAGCTGCCAGCATGACTGTAATTTGCTTTCCAGGAATGCCAGAAGCACGTTTTCTAGTTAAAGAGCTGCAGCCTTTAGGCAAGCCAAGTACGGCATGCTAGGGAGGACCCTTCATGGGGAAACTGTATGTGTGGGAGGGCAGGCAGGGAGTTCGTAAGGAGAACCACTACTCCTGTACAAGTCTTCAGTAGCTTCTGGAAAAAGAGCTATGTAGGATCGTAGAATCATTTAGGCTGGAAAAGATCTTGTGTTTGGTGGGTGGGTGGTAAGGAAGGGGCAGCTGCTCTCCATGCAAAAGGAGATTTGCCCTGTTGCTGGCAGGCAGGGTAAAAAAACCAAGAAGAGCGGTAAAGTGTGATGAGAGGAGAAAGCGGTGGCCAGGCGGAAGCAGATTTGTCCACAGATACAGGGTCTCCAAGGGAATGAAGGCCCTGACATTTATGCAGATGGCATCGTGTGTGGTCCTTCTTGCCCCAGAGCCACATTTCTCAAGGCCATTGCCACGGTTGTTTGCACGTGGATGGAGTGCCCTTTTAAGCATTGGATTCTGCCAGAGCCATTTGGATTGAAAGGCACCCCCACCACCCTTTCTTGGACTGTGAAGAACACAGATTTACCATGCTGATCTGAAGGTTGTTCTCCATTCTGGCTTTGAAGTGGTATTGTGCACAGTACTAGAAAGCCTTCAGCCTCTCTTAAAGATTTTCAGGACAGATAAAGATGGAGCTCTTATTCATGTGGAGATCCTCAGGGGAAAACTGCAGAATACAAAGGATCAATGGCCACGACAGAAAATAATTTCTGCTCTCTGAAACACACTCCTTTGCCCTCTGTGTGGAACACAGCACATATGGGCCAGGCTGTCCATTATCTAAAGGATTATCTAAACAAATACAGCATACGAGTCATTTTTTGCATGTTTTGGTATAACGCTCTAGCAAAACTTGTGAGAGAAGCTAGGTTTGTTGTATTTTGACCTTCAGCAGGTCATTTCATCTCCCCTTGGGCCTTTGTTCCTCATCTCTCTCAGAAAGGCGTTGTGAAAAAGAACACAAGGCTGATGAGCAGTGTTGGCAGAAGAACTGAGGCTGCTGCTCCACAGTGATCAAACATCTTCCCAACCAGGTGGGCCCATCTCCTCTCCTATGGCCTGGCAGGTGTCACACCAAAGCACCAGCAGAAAACAGGTCGGTGTTTTCACCAAGTTTGGGTGATGACATGGCTGCGGGGAGGACCCAGAGAGCACCAAAGCTGGCACCAAGACAGAGCTGAGCACCTGGGCAAGGAAGGGCTGGGTGGTGGCAACTCACAGGTAGAGTGGCCAAGGCTCTTGGTGCAGGAAGGGAGCCAGCAAAACACGTTTTAAGTCTTCTGCAAACAAGCTATTTGCCAGTGTCCTGTTAGCTACGAGGGGACATTTGTAAAAGCTTTATCCACCTGAATGAGTCACTGAAAACTGTTGCTGGGAATTTTTTTTTTTCCTGGTTTGCCCAGTCCACTGAAATGAGTCAGTTACTAGTGGAGATAACAAAAAGTGTTCACTGAAACAAAAAAGTGCCAGCATTCAGCAGGGTGGCACCCCTGCTTAGTGTGTGCTGTAAAATTCCAGCAGGCAAGGAAGGCCACTTGGCTCTTGTTCAGGAACTGGCAGGAAACAACCCCCACCAAGCTGTGATTCAACACCGAGAGAAAGAAAAAAAAAAAAAAAAGAAGTCCGTTCCTCTGTAACAGGGAGTATGGATGGACACAGCTGGGTCAATAAAGCAATGCTGCCCTGTCACATCTGGAAACCCAGGTTGGGGGGAAAAAAAAAATCCAATTAGCTCCAACTGTCTTTACTATAGTGGTCCTAAATCAGTCCCTAGAGAGCCGTTGCATCAGATAACTGCATCCCGCAGTGCCTGACTATGCGCTCTGCAACATTTGCCACAGATGGCAGCCAACAGCCAGGAGAGAGGGGTGCCCATTAGCAGGGAGGCAGAACTCAGCTAAAAGTGCCTCCCCCAGCCTCAGAAAGGAGGTAGTGGCATGAAACAGAGCTGCTTGCTAGCAGATGCCCCTCCCATGCAAAAGAGGTTGCTGGTCTAAATTTAAAAAAAAACCCAAAAAACCACAAAAGACCCTACAAAATATTATTTATTTATTTAGCCTTTTTTTTTTCCTTTCGTTGTAAAGCATCCAGGCAAACCCAAAGCTTGTAAGTTTCCCTTATTCCAGGTGCTAAAGCTTGTTGTGTGCAAAAAAACCCAAAAGGACCGTGAGAGACTGGCTGGATTCTCTCAGTTAGCAGGTGTTGGAAGCCTGCAGGGATCTGCAGGTTAATTAATCCTGACTTACCAGGGCTGGGGAGGCTTATTAGCCTCCACCCTAAAAATGAGGAAGACAGGAGGAGCCCTCTGGGGGGGAGGCAGGTAGCGTTTGTGGGGAGAGAAGCTGAGCCAGAGCCAACTCTGGGGAAGAGGCTTTAGGTGGGGCTTTTGAACTCATTTTTCAGCCCTTTTCTCTCAATAAAAGCAAAGTTCAGAACAAGTATATTTTTGCACTTTAAAACAAACATCTAATTTGTCAATGGTTAGCGGGAGCTCCGGTAGCTGCCATGCAGAAGCTGGATGAAATCTCCCCACGCTCTACAACGAAGCTGGGCGAGCGCTTTGGTGTTAATCACCTTTGCTGTTATTCACCTTTGCTGTCTCGGGCCCTAAATGAGGAATTTTTAAGGCCCGTGGAGGGGGATACTCGACTTGCTGTCAGGGCTTGTGAGCCCACACGCTTGACTTGGTAGCGTTTCTGTGCTTGCCTGCCCGCATGTCATGGGATATATGTTGCTTTCTAATCAAATTCAAAATGTCAGGGAAGGTATCGCTGGCCAAACCCCTGTTGACTGTGGGGGAGGGAAGAGGGGAATGGAAACACCACAGGAGGGGGATGGGCCAACTGTTTAGCATAGCTACAGCTTCAAGCATCTCTCCAATTGTTTATAGTTCAAACAACTGGCTGATGGCACCCACTTCTTGCTCAACAATGCCTCTATCTCCTCTTTCCCCCTCCTCCTCCTTGCCTTTGAGGTGTTGACACCCTGACAAGCTCATCCCTGGCCTCCCCAGGGAGCAGGGTGAGTTTTTTCCAGGGAGGGCTGAGCTGTAAGTCCCGGCTTCCCTGCTCCTCCCTGCTCTTGCCCACAGCATCTTCTCACATCCCCCCGCCAGGCAGCTGGGGCAGCTCAGGGTGGCAGGTGGGACAGAGCGGTTGGAGATGCCCGAGCTGCCACCCCCCCCGACAGGGGTGTGCACCCAGCCGCAGGAAAAAATGTCAGTGAGAGAAAAGGAATAGGGACCAAAGCCATCCTGCGATGTGGAATTGCACCGTCTGGGGAGAGGAGGAAAAGAGGTGCATGCAGAGCTCCTGTTGTGGGAAAACGGGGCAGCTGAAAGAGTAACCTGGAATAAGGGCAAATGGGAATGGGCAGAAAACACAGAGGTTTGGTATGGAGGGAAGCAAGAAATGGGAAGTAATCAATTCCTTCAGGGTACCCCTGGAAAAGAAGTCAGAAGGGTGGCGGTCACAAATGTGGTCCTGCTGGGGATCACCCTTGTCATGTGCTGGGCCTGTGAAAGCTCTTCTCCCCCCCAGAACGTTGGACTCAGACCTCTCATCCATGGTGTGTTCTCAAGGCAAACTCAGGTCAAAAGAAGCCTTTAATGTTGGTAACGATTGCCTTTGATAAAGCTTAAAAGAGAAGAATAATACACATTTTTCTTTTAGAAGGCGGGGGGGGGGGGAAAGCGTGGCTGTTATTCCAGGGAGGGCTACTAGACTTCAGGCTATCACTTGTCCCAATTCTCAAGGAATAAATCAAAAGAAAATTCCCGGTGTTTCATTTCACGTGAGAAATGAGAATGAGCTCGTTCCCATTTCAGAGGGTTTGCTGGGATGCTCCTCTCCCTCCTCCAGCATCTGCAACCAAGATCAGAAAATTACAGAAGCGATGAGGGTGGTGCGCACCGCCCAAGGATAGTTCCCAAATTCCTCCCCCCCACAGAGGCACATCCCACTGAAAGCTGCTGCCTGGAGAGGATTCAATCTTGAGCCACCTAGTGGCATTTGCTAGAAATCGGTATTACAGGCAACATCAGGCTACAAGCCCCCCAAAAAAGCCAAGAGGCTGAGAAAAAGGTTTAGTGGCAGCTTTGTGGTCCATCCATTCTTTGGCCAAAGGGGACTGAAAGGACTTTTTGTTGCTGGCTGGGCCGCCCTTTTTCTAGAGCATACTTTGGGGCATGGACCAAAAAGCTGAGTATCTCTACAGGAGGTAGCGGGGAGTGCACAGGCATGCAGCCCCCTTTCCCAAAACCCGGCTTGTCTTGGTTTCCTTTGCACTGGTTTCCTTTCCTGTGAGCTGAAAGCACCCGCATGTTGCAAATGCCTTAGCTGAACAGAAAGCCCTCTCTCCTGTGTAAAGAACGTATGGGGGATTCCATAAGGGCCTTCGTGGGGCTCCAGGCAAAGGAATGGGGAAAAAAAAAAAGAAAAAAAAAAGGCTTATTGTGCAGAGGCAGGGGAAGGGGAGGTTTGTCTGGTGCCGTGTCCCTCCAGCACTGCTGCGGGGGGAAGGGGAAGCTGGGTGGAAAGGAAGCCCAGGCAGCCTCTGGGTATTTCTTAGGGTGATAAACTGCTGTGGAATGGACATTTGCTTTTGGAAGTAGCCAGCCTGCATTACTAGGTTTTGAAACGTGAAGCAAAATTAAATTGGTTAATCTGACCGCTACTCATTGCATCATGTCAAAGAATAGCTTGAGCAGTTATTTTTCTCTCCTGCTTTCTCAAGAGGGAAACCCAAATCTGCGAAAATCACAAGTCATTCCCTCTGAAATCGGCATGCACCAAAAAAAAGCAGATCTTTACGTTTGTTTTTGACTTTTCAAATTCCATGGCTAGGAAGCTTTAAACAATGCAGATACTTGTTTTGCATGAGATGCTGCTAAGATTATCCCAAAGTCATTGCTTGCCAGAGTCAGGGGCTAATAAAAGCACCAAATGTCATAAGACTTATAGTAAAATCATGGAGATTCACAATATTAATATATGTGACTTTGTCTTTTGGATTAGTTTCAGCCTTCTGAAAGCCAAAATTTCCTTTCCCATTTTTTGATCTGCAAACATAATCCAAAATATCAAAAAGCCAAGTGAGAATCTGGTTTAAAGAACAAGATATATAATATGTAGAGGCAAGGGTAGGGCAAGAATGCTGTGATTTGACATATCAATCATTTCTATGGCAACAGACAAGGATATAACAATACTGTAGAACTGAGCAGAGGAGACTGGGCAAGAAGGGATCATCATTATACACTACTAATATTTTCATTTACTCCTTGTAGAGATAGAATCGCAAACCACAGAAAACCATATGCAAAATATCCAGAATTACTGTTTATATTTTCACTTTTATAGTTTATAGAAGCAAAAATATCTTGTATACAATGAGTGTATTCTTGTTCTTCCAGGAAGTGTTTATGAATCTATATGATTATAAACAAAGGATATGTTTTGTGACAGTGTATATAATATAATATACTGGGAGTGTGATTGCATGTATAGATGCAGAGACTGAACCTTTAATATCCACCAAGATTGTGCCTTTCTATACTTCTTAGATGAAAACCATAATGTTTAACTCAAAGAGTGATCATTTTCATATTTTTCTCATAAATGTGTTTATTTATTCTCTTTTTAGCCACCATGGGTGGGATTTAGCTTGCCTAAATTGTAGTGTCTGGATGTGAGATACAGCGTAAACTCTCATGGCAGCCAAGGAAGACCGAGCCCATATAGTCAGGGGAGCTTAGCAAGCTACCCTTCTGAGGTAGACCCCAACACTTGGTCAGCCAAATTGCTCTCCAGACTTCACTAACTATATGGTCTAGATCCTTCGTGACTGTACCAGCAGCTTAGACATCTTGCTCCCAAGCAGACATTTGTGCTTTAGACAGCTGAGGCAGGGTCCAGCTGTCTGCCCATTGGTGTTTGACACCGTTTCAGACACCTTTGGATGGCTGTGACATCCCCATGGGGCTGGTGGAGGACCCACAGGAGACTTCTGGAGCAGCAGCTCAAGACTGAGCAGGATATCCAACATCAAATGGCGCTGGAGCTGAGGTAGCTGAATCAAGCCAGGGCGCCTGCAACACAGCCGGGGCAAGGGCTGGGCACCAGGGTCTGAGCTCAAATGCAGCCCCTGGCACAAGGGAGACAGGGTGCCTGTCTGGGGGTCCTGTGGGAGGCTGGTCAGGGCAATTAACACCTCCTATAGTGCACACAGGACCCTAACACCCAAAAATCAGGGTGAGCTGAATCCTCACTCTTGATGTTTACAGTGCAGGTATCTGCATTGGAGCCCATCACCCACACTTCCTCTCCAATAGCTGGAAAGAAGCAGGCACTGCCAGGAAGCTCTATCATCTCTTCTGAAGGTATGCTATTGAAAGAGAGAAGTTACATTCTGGAAATACCTATATCTCTGTGATGACCACAAAGGGAAACTCGGTGTAGGTGGTTTTGCTGTAAAATGGGTCAGAGAAGCCCTGCCTGATGTACCTTTAAGAAGATCCAGAATGAGCAGAGATGGCAATAAGTATAGACGGATGTAGCCCCATAATGTGGAGCCTTCCTATCCATTCACAGGCATTATCTCTATCATGATATTGGAGACAATATTAACATAAATTTCTTAGACTGAACACCGATGATGTCATGCTAATGTTTACTGTTGGCTGAGCCTTTAAAGATCATTCCATTTCCTAACCGGAGGACAGAGAAAATAGGTACTGTCGCTCACCGCTGTTCTCCTTGGGTCTATCCTTGCTGTAAGTCCTCTTTAGCTGCCTCTGCATAGCAAGGCCATGTTGAAATATTGTTACAGATTTCTAATATCTTTAATTTTAGAACAGGGGCGGGGGGCACAAACAACAAACTCACATACAAAACAGAGATGTGTATTGGGGGTGAGAAGCAGTAGACTGACAGCTCTGTCCTGGAGCCCTTCCTCTGTTAGATAGCACAGGCCCCCTCCCGTTGCTTAAACAGCTTCCACACCTCACGTTGCAAGAGGGCAATTCAGCCCCATATTCCTCTTCTCAAATAGGTGGTAATCAGTTCTGCACACAGCGGTAGCTTTGGTGATCCTGACACCTCCGTAACAGAAGTGGGAACGAAAATATCAGCTCTCAGAAGGCTGTCTCTTCTGTTGGAGAAAGCTAGACAAAACTGTTTTGAATTAAGGTACAAAACAGCCTCCCACACAAGGCCAGAGATGGTGCTGAAAGCCTCCCACACACCTACGTATAAAGACATACACCACGGAACATACCATAGAATAATTCAGTTTGGAAGGGGCCTGTCTGGGTCCCTCTCATCCATCTGGTCCATCCTTTCACTAGAACAGGGTTCTCTCAGATCAGGTTGCCCAGAGCCTTGAGTAGCTATGTTGTGAGCATCTCCAAGGATGGGGGTTCCACAGTCTCACCAAGCAACCAACCCCCCTGCCAGGTTTGGTTTTGCTTTTATCCGATCAGGATCGCCTTTGTTGCAACCTGTGCCAGTTGCCTCTTGACTTGAGCTTGGCCTTCTCTGTAGCCGTGATAGCATCCTGAGAGCCAAACTGCTGAAACAGATGAGTGAACTGTGTGGTGGGTGGAAAGCTGACTGGATTGTCAGGCTGAAAGGTTTGTGGTCAGAGGTACGAAGTCCCACTGGCAGCTGGTTGCTAATGGCCTCCCTCAGGGGTCAGGACTGGGACCAGGACCACGTAACACTTTTGCCCACGAGCATTGCTCTCCCCTTGTTCACAGAGCCAGTTGTCTCAGCGCAGAAGGCAGGCAGGGTGGTCAGGCATGATTTGTCCTTGCTAAACCCATGCTGGCTGTTCCCAGCTACCTGCCTGTTCTTCATGTGCTCAGTTGCAGCCTCCAGAAGATATGCTCACAATCTTTCCAGGTTAGGCCAATCAGCCTGTAGTTCCTCGGATCCTTTCTAACCTTTCAGATGGCTTTTTCCAGTCATTGGAGATCTTGCCTGATGGCCACGGCCTTTCAAAGGTGGCAGAAAGCCATAGCTGTCTCCCTCAGCATGCTCAGATGTACCACATGTCCCGGGAGCTTCTGTTCTGTCTGTCTTCAGGCCATGTACACTTTAGAATATCAAAACACCATATCCACCTACAATTTGATGTTAGACAGCCAGTGCCAGGAAGTGCAATCTTCTAGTTGTGTTTTTCTAGAGAACTGTTCATATCTTTATAGTTCTGCCTGGGAGATGAAACAGAGAACCTTTCTGATCTCCATACTGCTGCTTTGCAGCTAAAAGGGGCAGTGTCTGCAGAGAGACAGAAGCTGATCTTTTCTTTCCTAAAAAGGCTTGCAGCCACCACTCACCCTGCTCTTACAAACTTTGCAATACTTGAAAGAGAAGCTAAATCCTCCTCCCTCTTAAAGGTCTCCAAAAACAACACAACACTCCCTGGAGAATCAGGAACTGGAAAGCAGGTCTGGAAGGTCTGCCGGTTTTTCTTCCTTCACACATTCTGCTACTGTAAATAAGCTAATTCTTGTATCAAATCCTGCTTCTTGCTCAGCTGCAAAGGGTGGGATGTCCCATGGCCAAACTGGCTGCAGACTTCCACATCTGAATGCGTTGCATAGATTCCTCCACAGCTGATGGAGGGAAGCAGGTTTTCCTGCCTTTCCTCATAAGGCAGATATCTAAACCAGGTCAGATGTTTCTCATAGTTACTGGAATGGGACATACAGGACCAGCTCAGATGTAGATGTCTACAGCGAAGGTGCTTAGTGTTAGTTGGGACGGATGCTGCCTGAAATGCGTATTAAAAAGTTACACAGTTCTCTAAAAGCATGTTCCTGGCTCCTATTTTGCCCCTCCAGCTAAACTCCGAGAAGACTTCTGGTAGAATAACTAACACTTTGGACGTATTAGAGCAAATCTAGAGGGAAGTAAATTCTAATTCTTCCCTGAAAGCACCTAGCCATCAATACCAAAACCAAAGTACTAGCTTGACTACCTTAGATGATTTTGACAATTTTTGAAAACATTTTGAGTGTGATAATACATTTCTTGTGCTAGCCATATCCTTATGTCAACTGTCAGAACATGCCCACTGTATACTAGAAATTACCTCTTCCACTGGCTTGCACATGGTGATTTACAGTTAGAAAATAAGTGTAAAACTCTTTGCGTGTGGCGATAGCTCCATAGGCTTACAGAGAGCACAGGATAGAAGACAGTAAGGAGTCTAACCCTTGCTCTCAACAAACATGTTCAGAAGTTGAGTGCAGGGATTAGCCTAGATACTCCCTACAATATTGCATCAACATCATGTTTGCATAGTTACTCCCAGTCCCAGAACAAACAGTAAGGAAATAGTGAATCAGACCACAGAGGTTTCCAGAAACCTCTGCAGACAGACTGGCTGAGGTGCTTGTGCAATGAATAAAAGTACTGTCACTTCTCTCCAGCTAAACTCACTCCAGAGTAATTTATTCAATGTTGCGTGAAGCACCTGTAAAAGTTTCAACATGAGGACTTTTATCATTCTGCTAGAGGCTTGAAGTTGGAAAAAATATTCTGTCATCTGAACACACAGTACATTCAAGAAGGACTTTTGCTTCAGGACAGATAATTCCAGGATTAACTGAAACACATGTTTTCTCAGCTGAGCCATGTCTGCATCCCTAACTCGTTGTAGGTCAAATTCTGTCATCCTGTTATCTGTTAGAAATAAGGAGGATTTCCCCAGAGAAAGTATTGATGAAACATGCGGGTCTAGAACCAATTACACTAGGCTGTGAAATGTTTCCACTGCATTAACAAGTATCTTGAGGTGAATCAAAATTCCTTCAAATCATAATATGCAAAAAGATAAAAATATATGTGAAAATACTAAAAACAAAAACATAATTTTTTTTTCATTCTATGAAATTACTTAAGACATCCCTGCTTTTACTTCCTGGCTTTTAATAGACTATTGTCAGAGGGCTATAATTTCTGCAGTCCCAACTTTTTATTTACATATTTATTCTCTGGTGGATCAAGCGTAACAGATTCAGCAGTTCCCATCCTGCCACCAGAGTTAAGCTTAGAGAAAGTAAAATCAACTGTAATCTGTACCTTTCAGGTAAGAAACACTTCCTCTAAAATTAAAAAGAAAACAGAAAACAAACAAAAAGAACTCCCTTTATCTCTATGCTGAGATAAATCTATCTGCAAAGGCAACGCACGTAATGAGAGAGGAAAAGGTGCCAGTAGACAGGTGTGACCTGCCTTTCGTTAGCTGTACCTTTATCTAACTGGGTGGAGACACAAAAGAAACAAAATCTTTCCATTTAGCTGTGTCATTACGGGGTGAGGCACCCTGGCTTTGGTGCACTGAAACTCTGACAGTGGGTACAGTCATGCTCTCCCACCAGCTTCAGTTGCTACATCTCTTTCCCAGCCTCTCAAACTCCTCACTTTCCCATTTTCCCCATCACTGGGAAGTGGTTACCTATCCAGAAAGGCGTATCCCTCTGTGTCTTTCCAGCATACCAGCGCATTAATGGTATGCCAATTTATCACTCGCATCTTTCCCCTCATCCCCTTTGGTCATCTGAGGGTCTGGGCAATTTGATTCAACAGATGAAGTGCAATGCTCCGCTATGCACTCGCTGCTCCCACTGGCTCTAGAAGAATTAGCACGTGCTGTACTAAAGGAAGATTTGCGCCAAGGAATTTAACAAGACAGCTTGTCATGTAATACATGTGCAACTCTTGCTGTGACAGAAAGTATGCCCATTAATAGTTTCAGAAAAAGGAATTTAGCTTATAGGTCTTTTCAAAGAGCAAATTAAACATCTAGGTGCACAGCAAATAAACCCATATAATTTAATTTACTGCGGTCTCTAGGATAACATAATGGTTTATCTGTTGGTGATTAGAAACAATTCTGCAAATGCTTCCTGAATTTAGCATGAATCACCTGCAGAAAAGTTAAAAGAGAAGCACAGTGGTGCACAAGTCACATTTTGTTGGCAGGGAAGCTTTAGTCCTGCAGTCATGAAACATGTTGCTTAGCACTCAACATGAGCTGAGAGTCAAATCCAATAGCTTGCAGATATCAAATATTTTGCAAACATCAAATAAAATGCTTCACAAACAAACCATGGTTTGAATATTGTTCCAAAGTATTTGGGCAATACTTTGAAATGTATCTATTCAAAGACAACTGGGAGTTTTCAACATTTCACTAACTCCAATGGGCCAGCTCCAACGTAAGTGTTATTTTTATCTGTTTCTACCAAGAGAGTACAAACATTCTAGCGCTTAATATGTTTAGCAAAGCAACGCTGTAGCTGGAAGCAGCACAAAGGACATAAGGCTTCTCTGTGCTATCCGGGGATTAAAATTGGCAAACGTGTTTCACTCGCTTGGTTTTCCAGCAGAGTCACAGAGCAGAAATAAGGGAGGCACTTACTGCACCAAGGTGTCTCCCGCTTCGAATGAAGGCTTGCTCATTACAGAGCGCTTCATGGTGTCAGGGCGAGACCTCACATAGTGGGATGTCCATCACCTCCCTGGGTGAGTGCCGGAGTGCCAAGGAGGCTCTACAGTCTGGTAGAGACCTATGTCGTAAAATAAAGCCTGACTTGTGCATTAGTACAAGGACAGCTTTTTGTGTTGCCTGGGGTACGCAGCCAGGCTTAGCCCTCACCTACGAAGATTTCCAGCCATTTCTTCCTACATCCCCATTAGTGCAGCAAATGTGTTGTAAACGCAGTTTTATGAATCACTCCCTGAAAACTTTGCGATGTCACCGACGGGTCACTGAAACAGAAAATAGGGACCATATTGCTAACTCACAATGGCTTACCCTCCTCAGCCCAGAAGAGCAGAGCTGAGACCAGCGCCAACCCCTCCAGCTTTCCACAGCCCTCACAGAGCCCCTGGAGAGCTGGAGGGGGTGCGATTCAGGACACAGCTTGTCATCCATGCTTGTGTCTAAGCTCCCTTCTGCAGCAGGAACTCTTAGACTGACTTTAATGGTACTTATATATGGCTCTGTATGAGATGTGGGCTGACCCCAAACTCCAGATTACAACTCTGCAGTGTAGCCTTTCATTTGCCCCTCCTTGAAAATCTTCCCCCACAGTTTATAGGTAAGGATCATTCCCGGTGATGGGATGTGGGCAGCTACAGCCAAAGATTAACGCTCTGCTGGCACTTAGGAGAGATTCTCAATAATCTGGAATACAGGCTGAATTTCCTCTGTATAAATGCTAGATGCAGCACTGTGATTGATGACAAAGTTATCTCCTGTGGTGAAACAGGAAGGTTTGGTCCAGAGCCCATGCTGGGAGGTAAGAGGAGCCGAAGCTCGGGCAGGGAGAAGGGCGATTGCAGCTCCTTGTCCCCTGGGACTGCAGGCCTGACCAAGCACCACTCAGTTCTCAGCTCTTCTTTTAGGCTTTGCCAGTCACCTTTGAATCAAATCTCTGTTAGTCCAGCCCCACGCTACCGGCCAGAGGTGGGGGTATAAGAGATGCTACAGAGAGGCACCAGGTTTGGGAAAAACCCCAGCCCCGAGTGAAGTGTTTCTGAAACTCCTGACCATCTTTTTCTAATACAGAGTTGGCTCCCCACATCTGTGATCCCGTGGCAGAGAAAGGAGGATGTCACAGCAATTGCCTCAAGACAGACTGTCACACCAAGGACTGCCCTTCCCAGACCAGCAATGCAACATGCCCTCTGGTGAGAAACCAGTGGAATAAACCAGAAAAATCCCCAAATTTTGCAGCCCTCCCAGATTTATCCGCTCACTGTTAGGACTCGTGATCTTTTTTCCCATTTGGTGGAAGAGTTAAGGCCAGAGAGCCTCTAGCCAGAGGGAGACAAGTCCTTTGGCTGAGCTGGCGTAGCATGAGGCTATTTCATACATTCCTATCGCTCCCTCCCTGGGGCTCTGCATCCTCCTCTCTCACCAGTCTTTCCCATGGGATCTGCTGAGCCACCAGCTTCTCTGCTGCCTACGTACAGAGAGCTTTCCACCAACCAGGTTCTTCACTTCTTGTGTACAAAGAGCTTTCCATCAGTCCTCATGTTTCCTCTGTGACAGTCGAGCCCCCCTTGTCCTCTTAGTGGCTCTGCCACGCTAAGACAACGGCCCCCATCCCTAAAAAAAGTCCTGGCGTGGCCCAAACCTTCTTCCCTGGCCATGCTGCTCGTCTGGTGGCACAGGGGAAGCTGAAGTACATGATAAAACTTGTTTGCCAGAGTTGCCAAAGGTAAGTCTGTTTTGCTTCCTTGTTTGCAGCACCTCGACAAGGTCAGGTCGAAGCATCTGGCAATAAATGACTAACTCAAGGCCGCCGTGTGAGTCAGCAGCGCAGCCTGGCCGGGCTGAGGAATGCTGATCGCCGGGTCTTGCCGTCACCACCGCATCATGCTTTCCCCGTGGCTGCCCTAGCAAAGCTCTCGCGGGTGACTACAGCGCAGAAATATCTCCTGTAATGAGGATTTCCCACTGCAGTTCTTGGCAAAGCTGAATTGCTCCAGATTTATGAGGCTCCATTCAGATCTTCTCTAATTCCTATTTTGAAACCCCATTACCTCCATCTGTGTTGCCTTTTTTCATCAATCAGCCATTTTTACTTGATGGGCTGTTTTTGTGTTTGTTTTGTTTCTTGCAAGTTTCACCAACTGAATTTTGTAGACTCCTTCATTACTCACATCTTGTGTGCAAACAAATGCAGCCTGCATAAGGAAAAAAATCACAAATCAGCACAATTTTGTTTTTCTAAGCAAGCAGCCAATTTCTGAGTTCTACCCAAAGCAAAGCAGTTTAGTTACAAAAAGCAGTATTAACTAAGATGGCAGTGCTACTTCCAAACAATTCAGAAACATTGCCCAGAAAATCTTTCTTCAGCCCCAGAACTGTTTATTTTGCAGCTTCCATTTCAATTGCATTCAATAACTGAGGGTCAAATTCAGCATGATGCTGAAGAGTGACCAAGCTTAAGCCTAGCAGGGCTAGGATGAACAAGTATGTAGGCAGACATCCTTGCAAATGAGCACCACCCAGGACCATTCTCTGTCGACAAGACCAGCTGGGATGGAGCAACCCACACCCATTATATTCAACTCTCTTTACTTCTAAAGCAAAGTATCTACTGGATAGCAGATTTCAACTGTGCTAGCTCCCAAATCCACTGGAATAGCATTAGTCACCCCAGGCCAATCCCCTGGGCCAGGCACTGTCTAACAAAAGAGAAGTGCTGATAACCAGGAGCCAGCGGCTGTGAGTGTCCTTGTCAATGTCTAATTAATTTGTACAGGAGGAGGGGGTAATTCCACAAAACACCAGCCTCATCTGTGCACTGGGCTGGGATGTTATACAACATTATATACATGCACAGGGCTCGTCCTTATCCCTTCCTTGCAGGTTAGTGCCCTCTCTTCTGCACAAGTGCAATTGCTTACGTGATTTGGGGGCTGAGTTGGATCATTTCAGTGAGCAGCACTGATCTAAATAAGCACATGTGATGGCACACCCAAGAGGTGAGCTGAAATGTGGTGGTGTAGGTGAGGGCTGAAGCAGAGGAGCAAATTTCACAGTGTCATCCAAATATTGTATTTCTTTTAAAAAGATCCTTACTTTATTGAATTACTGCCTATTTGTAGAACTTGCAGGACTTGGTCTATCCATCCAGGAAATTACATATTTGTTTATTTATGAGAGATGCTGACATCTAGAATAAGAGAAAAATTATGAAGCAATCACTTTCGAATTAATTTTGCCTGATGACGTGACTTTTCTGAAGTGCTTTTGTCACCAGACATTACATTGTAAAAATATTATTGGTCATTTCAGATTATGTGGAAGTTTTCACTTTTTTGACTTTGATTGTGGTAACTTTAAATCCCGTTGACAAAGAAGATACTTCTTTTTTTATGGTTTTCCAATTTGCAGCAAAACAGTCTGATCACAAAAAACTCCATTCCAGAATCTTTTAGCTAGATTTGATCATGATTTGATCATGCATTTCTTTCAAAACAGAACAAAAGATCTAAGAGTTTTTATCATATGTTTCAATAGTAAATGCTATTTATGACAACTATCAGGAAAAATAAGGTCATCTAATGGTCACAGGAGAAGATCATTCAGCATCCTGCAGTGCTGCTATTAGTTGTCATCCCTTGCGGGAAGAAGCAACAAGTTGAGACTGAAGTCGAAATCCCAGCTAAAAAAGCTCTCTTTGAAGATGGCTGTGTAGCGGTACCACCATTCTACCCTTTTCGTTACACCCTTGTATTGTAACCACACAATCATTTGATTCCGTCAGAAAGCACAGCTTAACAAATCCATTTTTCTGTATGCCACTTGAGTTTTGATTGCTTATCCATTATATTTCTTATGTGTGGGGAAGGGGAGGGACATGTTTGACAGGCAGCACCATGCCACTTCATAGGTGCAGTGACAAATCCAGCTTGAAAACCTCCAATATGATGTATGAATGCTTTTTTTTTTTTTTTTCTCAAGGATGGCTCCCAGGCATAAGAAGCCTGCTGAAGTTTGCTTTCACTCCATAGTAGCAGGCACTGTGTGGCTCCTACTGATTTGCTCTCTTTGTGTGACTGCTTTTTAGGGCCAGCTTTTCCCTTTCCCTGCTCGTTGGGGTACTGAAGTACTATGGAACTGATTCTGGCCAGCCTTGCACACCACCAGCCCCACTGGAAGCAGCCATGAAACCTGGTAGCTTTGGTCCTTCTCCCTGCCTCTTCTTCCCATGAGTGAAGGAGAACTGGCAGTATTGACCAGATCTGGCAATGCAATATTGGAGAAGAAATCTTGCCATTGCCCTTCAAGCACATAGTAGCATTGTCAGCTCTGAGAACATGATTTCTATCCAGCTAATGCTGAGCACCAAGATTTTAACACCTGAATGAATTAAAGAAGTTAGTCAGAAACCATCTACAGGCTCATCTAATAGAAGGTGGATCCTAACTGTGTCCCAATCTGGATTCAGGGCAAGACATAAGATAGAAACAGTTAAGATTTTAAGTCAGTCTAACCTAAGAAGCCCCAATTAGCAGCATTTCTCCTGCAGCTGAGGAATCAATTACTCAGCAACCTTACATTGACACAGTCTTGAAGTCTGTCATGATATAGCCCTGCATGGGAACAGTGTCAGGCTGTTCACAAGAGTCACAGGCTGGCCGCACCAGCTTATACAGATCTGTTTCCATCAGTGGCTTTTGCGCAGACATCCAGCCCCCTCCTCCAGGAGTCTGTACTGATACTGTCAGCAATGAGATGCTATTACTCTAACTTAGGGAAGTAGCAAGAGTCCTGGTTGCACCAAAATAGTGTCAGCTGTTCCCTGCAAAGTGCATCAACTACCTATTGGTGTGAAACACACTTCTGTCATTCAACCCTCCATTTTTTGTGTTCCCCTAAAAAACAGTGCCCTTCATACCTTTATCCAGCTCCATGTATGGATACCACCATATTGGACTTGTATGTCAACAACCCATTTACATAAAATAATTCTAACTCTCTACAACAGTATCGTTGCCATCAGCTAATTCCTGAGTCTTGGGAAGAGCAGGTTGTTGTGATTTAACCCCAGCCAGCCACTAAGCTCCACGCAGCCGCTCGTCCACTATCCCCCAGTGGGGTGGGAGAGAACTGGAAGGATAAAAGTGAGAAAACTCATGGGTTCAGATAAAAACAGTTTAATAGGTAAAGCAAAAGCAAAGCAAACCAAGGGATTAATTCACTACGGGCCATGGGTAGGCAGGTGTTCAGCCATCTCCAGGAAATCTGGGCTCCACTGTGTATAATGGTTACTTGGGAAGACAAATGCCATCATCTCAAATCTCCCCCCTTTTCCTTCTTCTTCCCCCAGATTTACATACTGAGCATGACATTACATGGTATGGAGTATCCCTTTGGTCAGTTGGGGTCAGCTGTCCCAGCTGTGTCTCCTCTCAGTTCTTTGTTCACCCCCAGTGTCCTTGCTGGTGGGATGATGTGAGAAGCAGAAAAGGTCTTGATGCTGTGCAAGCCCTGCTCAGCAGTAGTTAAAGCATCCGTGTGTTATCAACACTGTTTTCAGCACAAACCCAAAACATAGCCCCATACTATTAACAGCTTCTATAACGAAAATAAATCTATACCAGTCCAAACCAGCACACAGATGGAGATAGTTACAAGTGAGTCCTACAACAGAAAGATGTTACACTATTGTGTGAATGCAAGAACTCTAGGCACTTTCTAGTCTTTGGTTGAAGTTACCAAACTACAACTGGCACACTGGGTCAGCCGCTTGCAAGAGCTCCAGGGGCTCGTGAGAGATGCCAAGCTCTTGCTTCCTACCACACCCCAGTTCCAGGACACTTCCTCCCTGTTCTGACAGATGATGACTTGTTCCCCATTATACAAGTTTTTGTCAACTCGTCTAGACTAGAGCAATGCCATGTATATGAGCAAGAAGTCATGAGCCCTTATGAAATTCCAGCAAGTACAGAAGGATGCAATATTCCTTCTCACCAGCACAGACTAGGACAAAGTACCCTATTTTAGCGTTTTCATGCGATGCTGAGTCCAGCCCAAGTGTCTTGTTGCCAAAGCACTCAGTGGCCTGAGTCCCAAATTCACCTAAAGTTCCTGTGTGAAGACCGTGACAATCAGCTTTGCTCCTCGCTTGAAAGAGAACTTCCCATAATGACAAACCTCACCCTACGGGGAATGAACTCCCCTGGAAACTACGACCAGTACAAGCCTGGATCTTTGGCGCCAAGTGCAAGACCTCTGCTTTAAGCCTCACTTTGTCTACTGTACACAAATAGTGGCACATGGATTTAAAACAGAACTTCTGCCAAAACAAAGTAGTGCACTGCAGGTGTAACTTTCACCTTGGGGAAGGGACAGGACAGAAAGCATGTCACTCATGCTACAGTTGTCATGATGTTTGGTGGGTGGCTGGAAAGCCCATGACTACCAAACGGCTCTTTCAATAAAACACGCTAAAGAGCACAGTGGTTGCCCTTGCAGCCTGTGCTTTGGTGTTTATGAGAGCCTAGATCTTAGAAACATTCACGGTTATCACTTTGGCTCTTGTGAGCTTGACATGAGAATGCTCAAAGGTCAAAGAGTGATTTTGGTAAGCCGAGTCAGTCCTCTCATCCCTCATCTGCTGAAGGTAACTGCACAGCAGCCCTACCCAGGTGGAGAGCTGACCTTAGCAGCGGTCAGTGTTGTTCCAAGTGGGGCTCGGGCAGACAGAAGTCAACAGACCTCCAGTATCCAGCAGCCTCTCTGCAGATTAAAAGCAGGTAAGAAAGTGATGTTAACTGCCTTTCTTCACAAGCGGTAGCAACCTTTCTGATTTAGACCCTGGATATTCTGATCTGTATTCAAATACTTGTAGTGCTAAAGTGTGGTGACAAAGCTTTTTTCACATGTGCTCCTGCATGCATCCATGCAGCCGTAACCAAAAGTCACAAGCAAATTTAACCACTTAAAATCTGAAAATTGTTTGCTGCAGGAAGAAGAACCCATTCAGAGATGTGAAAACAGTTTTAGATTTTTACCTAAAAGGAAAGTGCTCTTTTCTCTTTCTAAAGCCCTGCATATCTGGCCCAGTCCTATGGAGACTCCCAAAATACATCCTCATCCCTACTATTAAAGGAGAAGGGGCAGTTCTGAGAACTGATCATGAAGTCATCAGGGTGTCATGTTTGCTGAATTGATTTCACTTACTGAAAGCTGTAGTATCCTGTTCTGTAGGTGGATGGGCTTTCAATATGTAGCAAAGGAATAAAGGCCAGCATAATTTTTGATCAAAGAAAAAAGTACTTCCTGCTCCTTGATTTTTTAGTTTGTTTTGTGTATTTTTCCTCCATGGTCTCAAAAGACAAATGTTGACTGAAGCCACAAGTGTAGCCAAAGATACTGGTTTTAGGATGGTGATTCCTCCATACTAGTTACTTTAATCAGCCAATTTGATGCATATAAATGTGAGGGACAAACAAACAAAGACAAAAAACATAAAACTTTTCAAGAACTCCAAAGGCTTGAACAAGCAAAATGGCAGTCAAGTGTCATTGCCTTCAAATAATCTTTGAACTATAACCACCATGCAGAAAGATATATTTCATAATATAAAATACAAACAGTGATATAAATGGCAGATAGGGACATGCAGAAGATCCCAGAAATGGCTTTTCCAGGGGTAGTTCTGTCCACAAATTTTTATACTCTCAGCTGTGCAATCTGTGCTTCATAACATAATATTTCGTGGCCAACAGGGGCTAGATTTTATTCAGATCCCTCCTGTACCTCCATCAAAAAGAAGGCCTTGACAGACAGAACTAAACATTATCCTGTCACTAAAGCTGTTTAGTAAAGCTTGGATTATGCTGATGAAGAAGGATTGGCAGGAGAATTCATTAGGTGTTGGGATCAAGTTTGCCAGTCTTCTACCATCATCATTGGATGCAGACGATCTCCTCCGGCACAGCGGGGGTTACCAGGCTTCTTCACTACTTAGAACAGATTAGGAAAACTATTTAAGATTAAAGAAACCAGTTGAAGAATAAATGCTCTGGCAGTGAGATGCTGAAGGTCAAATTCTGAGCTTAGTCTATAGCTCTATTGTATTTGGATATCAAAGCAGATAGCTGGAGTATGCATGAGTATACATTTGTTCATTAATAAGGGGTTACTGTAGTACATTTTTTCCTGATCCTTTTTTGATCCTCAGCTCAGTACTTTCACCCATGGTGAAGTGCCCAGAAACATTATGCTGATATCAAACAATAAAATCGCACTTAAATAAAGATGATGAGGCTTTCCAAAGAGTTCACTTTCCATATGGCTCATACATGAAACAATCCAAATTTTGCTGTGACCTCACTCATAAAATAGTGGCTAAACCCAGTCTCTAAGAGTTGCTGAGTTCTGTGTACTAACAAAAGGACGATTAAAAAAAAACCCAAACAGGGCAGGTCCCAGTTGTTTCAGCTGATCAGAAGTTAGTGTAAGGGGCTGTGATTAAAAGCTATGTTGGCTTTGCAGGATGACCAGCAGCACCCCTGATGGGGCAAGCATTGAAAATGGCCACAGCACAGGCTTTTTATCCTCTCTGCTTCAGAGGCACATGAACCATTGCTTTTGGGAAAATGTACAAATAGGTTGTTTTTCTCTGAGCTCCAAAGCTTGTGGTTAAACCACACCGAGACAGAAATGTAAAAATCTCACAAGCCCGCAAAATGCTCTTCACTGTCACATGTAGAATTAGCAACCGCATTTATAAGGAGGGCTCAGACAAAATTGGAAGTTGTGTGCGCTGATTATTTCTGCCCTTTAACAAAACTTCCCAGGTCGTTATGCTTCAAGCATCTCTGTTAGAGTTGAGAGCAAGTCTTTTATATCTGTGTTAAGCTGCAGAAAGGTCTTTCTATTTTAAGACCTCAAGCAGACTTTCCTGTTTTTAAACAAACCTGGATATTGCGTCTAATAGACAACACCACGTCTCTATTTATCCAGATATTTTTGATTTATTAGAAGCAGCCATCCACATTATTAGGTGTTTTATAATTAAAATACATTAAAGAACAGGATTAACTGGCAGAACATGAGCGGGTACCTACTCAACAAAAGCAGACAGGGCAAAATACCACATTTAATAATATTGCTACTAATGAAAAATTATCTTAGATTTAACCATGCACATCTCATTTCCCAACCTTTTATCAAAGGGCTAAGGGTTTTTAGCATGCACTAATAGTTAACAAATTTGGCTTCAGGAGACTGAAAGAGCTTTGTCATACACATGCTCAAATGATCTTCCTTTCTTTCAAACTAGCGGACAGTGAATACTAACCCCTCTGTCATTAATGTGTTCACGGATCCTTTATTTGAGGTTCTTCCTAATTCCTTTGATTTCTCCCTGAAGGTGATAATCCACTCTTTAATTTGGAGTCATGCCTTACTGCATTGATTTTTGCATGAGCAACAAGAGAACTGAATCAATCAATCAAACCTATGCAGAGCAACACTAAGCACAGTAACTCCAGATTAAATCACATTTTCAGAGTAGAATTAGTCCCAAAGAAACTTAGTGTTTCAATAATAATTAATCACAACATTTTTTAAAAAGTCTTTTTATGCAGTTCTAAGACTGCGCTACATTGCTCACCAGAAATAAGAGCTGTAGTTGTGGCTTTTTTTTTTTTTCCTGTTGAAATATGACATTACTCCAGCCATTGCTTCTACAATTTTAACCCAGGTAAGGAGATGATGTATAACGAATAACACTACAAAACTTTGCCAATGGCTTCTGGTGTGTTTTATTGTGATGTTTCAGTGTCTTGACTGAGCAGAGTAGCTCACCGTTTATAGGAGTTGCTCAGGAGAACGCTTACTGGAGGTTCTTGGTAATTCACAAAATCACAGAATGGTTGTGGTCGGAAGGGACCTGTGGAGATCATCCAGTTCAACTCACCTGCTAAAGCAGGTTCACCCAGAGCAGATCACACAGGACTGTGTCCAGGTGGGTTTTGAATGTCTCCAGAGAAGGAGACTCCACAACCTCTCTGGGCAGCCTGTTCCAGTGCTCTGGCACCCTCAAAGTAAAGAAGTTTCTCCTCATAGTCAGATGGAACCTCCTGTGCATCAGTCTGTGCCTGTTGCCCCTCATCCTACTGTTGGGCATCACTGAAAGGAGTCTGGTCCCATCCTCTTGACACCCACCCTTGAGATATTTATAAATATTGATGAGATCCCCTTCCAGCCTTCTCTTCTCCAGGCTGAACAGACCCAGCTCTCTCCGTCTCTCTTCATACGAAAGATGCTCCAGACCCCTAATCATGTTCCCAGCCAGGCTTCAGCAACCTGCGGGAAACGAGGTTTCATCTTGATTTGGTTTTGTTGTATTATACTGCTTGTGTGCTAGGAACTGTAAATGAAGGAGGACAGCCCCAAGATGGAATGGGAAAGAGGGGGGAAAAAATCGTTTGAATGGCAAGGTGTGGTTGACGGTTTCAGAGATGGGAGGTTCCTTCAGAAAAATTGGGTGGATATTTCCCTTCACTGTGACTTCCAATTAAAATTAAAAGAACCCATGAGAGTCAGCCAAAGGTCAGAGAATAAAAACTTGTGGATATTCCCCTCTCTGGAGCAGCTGAAGCTCAGCTGCTATGGACTTCATGGTCCCTTAATGGTTCAGCTGCTGGAGTCCACCACTCGTGGCCAGTGTCTCCTCTTCCTCTCCACACAGTGGGGAAGAAAACAAGAGGATGCTGATGCCTGGTGCATCCTTCCAGGTCTCATCCCAGTAGGGAGTCAGGTTACGGGTAGAGGTCCTTCCCATGCATTTCACATGGGTAAATATAATATTAGCTGTGTGGAAAACAGCATCTGAGTTTTAGGTATGAAACGAGTGTTGCGTAGGCAAGTACTATCACAGTAAGGTTGGCCCTACTTCTTAGTTATGTATTTTTACTGGTTAAGCTACATTTCTACATAGACTGTGGCCATAACTGTGATGGTAACCTGCCATTAAGATGCAACATCTAAAAAAAAGATGTTCTGTACTTTCTGGAATTTGTGAAGAGATGACTGTGCATAGATCAATGCCATGCCTACTGCAGTTTATGCAGAAGTTTCTTAACTATTTGAATGCTTAAATACACTAATGCATATAAATAGTGTGAGTGATAAAATAGTTCCAGGGTAACTTCTGTAAAGAAAATGTTTGAAATTTGTTTTGTAGTTAAGAAATATGAAAAATATAAAACGACAAGATGAGAGCTGCTGAAGCATAAAAAATTATCCCATATGATTATGTGAAATCATTCATATAGATAACTTGACCATGATATCAAATTAAATCATGCTGTTTTCCAAGAGTCAATCATAGTTAAAATTGTATCACTTCCAAAACAAAATCTTTGTTCATTCCCAATAATATGTTAGCATTTCTTCCAATTAAGAAAACAGTTAAAGATTTGATTTAAAAATATTTTTCTCTGTGGCCCCTAAGGCTTCAAATGATAGAAAAGATTTATGATTCTAATGTTGCTGCACAGTTGAAAGGGGAATAATTGTCTACTTGATTATTTTCAAGATAACAGTGAAAATACATTATAAATATTTGAAAATTTAATATATATACTAAAATTGAATATTTGCATTTTTAATATATAACATAGTTTATGAATTTTAATTCAGAGGCTATACTATCTAATAACAGGAAACTCTAATGGATGACTAATTACTGAACTTGCTGCATAACACAGAAAATAACTTCATGGATAAGTTATCATTTCATCTTGAAAGTTTTATAGCTGAGGTTTTTCAAACTGATTTTCCTTATGTGTCAAAAACATTTCAGAATTACAAGAGAGATTTTATTTTATCAGATTTGAATGCACTGAAATTGTGAGGCATGTATTCACAAGATACTGGGCTCTGTATCTTAAAAGTGAAAAAAAATCATTAAAGGTTGTCTAGGTTTTCTTTTTTATAAAGCATGTTTGGAAAAATACATTTCTTTTGCATGGCAGGTTATGATTCCCCATTTGCAATTTTAAAGTTGTTAAAGCTGACAAATATGAGGATGATGAAGAGGCATGACTTGTCTTCCACTGTATCCTAAAAGTTTGTTATAACAAGTTCTAAAAGTTTCAAACTTAAAAATTTTAAATTCAAACCCAAATTATTTTGCATAGACTGAAGTTTACAACATTTATTTATTTACAAAAAGGTAAATTATTACAAGTAACAAGAGAAATTATTAGGTCACAAATGTAGTTCTGTAAAAAACTCATTTCAGTAAAACAGAAAAAAAATTAATCAGTGGTATGTGTTTGCTCTTAAATATTTATCTCCACATTTTTATCTCAGCAAACATGATTCGTTTATTTTCTCAAAAGAAAAAGGCCACCTTTTGGGGAAACAGTAAGCATCACTGCAGGTTAGAAACACGCTGCAAGGCTAAACCTCTGTCACTTTCATGAGGAATATTGTAGACTGAGAAATTCTGGAGAGCCATCTCACATTCTCAGAAAGATTTTATTAAGATTAGTCTGATGTCCCATCCTCACATCCTAGCTTTTTCCCATTTTCACATATTCTGGAAGTTACTATGTCTGGTCCAAACTCAGAAACAGCAGCAGAAAGTATATTTTCTTTTATAAACAAATTTTGGCAAATTGCAGAAACTTGTTGAATATTGTTTCTGTCAAGACTGATCTTCAAAGGAAAATGAATTTCAACTACTACAGGTTAATTTTTTTTTTTAGTTTAAAAAGTTGTAAAATCTTTGTTAAAAATAATCTCCTTGGATATACCGAAAATATTAAAACAGATAACAAAGCACTGTGAATTATCTATCTAAGGGCAGTAGGAGTGCATTCGAGAGAAAAATATGAGGTACATTCTCTAAGGTACCTCTTAAAATGAAGCTTTGTCTATTATTTTTCCCATGGTTCTATTTTCTGTGATGAAAGGTCACACTACCCCTGGCTGCAGTCGCGATGAGGCTGCCAGAGCAGAGTGGCTGTTTGTTAAAGTTGCCTGGTTCCACATTTTGGATTTTAACATTCAGCAGTAACGTAATTCAAAAGTAAAGGGCAAAACCCATCTCCAGGTTCTGACTCGCAGAGACGCTGTGCTCTCCAGGTGGACTCCAGCTTAGTAACTAAGCAACCCCATCCTGCATCTCTGACTCACATGTGCTGGTCCTTCCAGAGGATTTTCTTTGGCAAATTTTACCTTGAATCACTTGTGCATCTGCAGCTCATGTCCGCATTGTGCTTGTTGTAAAATTATGAATTAATTACTTCAGTGAACAACTGTAGGTCTGCAGATAATCTCATTTATTAATTCTATAACCCGCATTGAAATTTTCAACTGGGAATGTATCTTCTGCAGTAAATCAAGTAATGTTAATTTATGCCCAATACATCTTTTGATCTATATTGATAGTTTTTTAAATTAACAAGTGTGAATGTTAATCAGCCCACTGACTCTAATATTGCCAAGTTTTGCTTTGCTTTATCCACAAGGATTGTAACATTTAATTTGAATAAGTAATCAAAACAAAGTCAATTGAAAATCCTGAACTGCCTTTTGGTGACCCAACATTTGAATTAAATGTTTTCTTCCTATGAGTATGTCACATGGGAATTTTCACAGACAAGTATTATGCTAGTAAAGCTTGCATGATCACATATTAATAGAAAATAAATATGAAAGGATTGCAACTACTGTTAAAATAAGCTCCTTTTTGAATACAAATTAATATTAGGGTACGTATTCACTCAGCTCTAGTCCTTGCGCATGTAAAACTCCAACAGCACCAACCAGAGGGCCAGTACCATGTTACAAACAGCACACAGTCGAAACAAGAAGTTTGCACTAGTGGAAACATTTTATGTAAGCTGTCTGAGGAACGCTTAGCAGTAGGGAATGCATTTGTAAGTAATGGAGTGTAGTTCAAGATGGGGATCGCGAATCAGGACCATAAATCAAGGATGTTGACCAGACCAGAGACCCATCATGGCTGCTCATGCTCCAACCCCCACAGAGGTCCTTCACGTCAGCAAGAAGCTATGGGGTCAGAGTAACTGAAAGAATAAATGGCAGATAAAGCTAACACCAGAGGCAATGTAGGCCCGCTGATGAATGGGGGGGACGCCGTGGTGACAGAAGATACAGAGAAGGCAGAGTTACTGAATGCCTTCTTTGTCTCTGTCTACTCTGCCAGAGGCTGTCCTGAGGAGCCCCGTACCCCTGAGGCCCCAGAGGAAGGCAGGGCAATGGAGGAGTTTGCCTTGGTTGATGAGGACTGGGTTAGTGAGCAATTAAGCAATCTGGACATCCATAAATCCATGGGTCCAGGTGGGATGCACCCGCAGGTGCTGAGGGAGCTGGCTGAAGTCATTGCTGGACCACTCTCCATCATCTTTGCCAAGTCTTGGGAAACGGGAGAGGTGCCTGAGGACTGGAGGAAAGCAGATGTCACTCCAGTCTTCAAAAAGGGCAAGAAGGAGGACCCGGGCAACTATAGACCGGTCAGCCTCACCTCCATCCCTGGGAAAGTGATGGAACAACTTATCCTTGGTGCCATCTCAAGGCATATCAAGGATAAGAGGGTCATCAGGGGCAGTCAGCATGGCTTGACCAAGGGGAAGTCATACTTGACCAACCCCATAGCCTTTTATGAGGATATAACGAGGTGGATAGATGATGTCAGAGTGGTGGATGTGGTCTACCTTGACTTCAGCAAAGCATTTGACACCATCTCCCACAGCATCCTCACAGCTAAACTGAGGAAGTGTGGTCTGGACCATCAGGTAGTGAGGTGGTCTGGGAACTGACTGAAGGAAAGAAGCCAGAGAGTTGTGGTCAATGGGGCGGAGTCTGGTTGGAGGCCTGTATGTAGTGGAGTGCCTCAAGGGTCAGTACTGGGGCCAGTATTGTTCATCATTCATCATTCATCAATGACTTGGATGAGGGAATTGAGTGTACTATCAGCAAGTTTGATGATGACACCAAGCTGGGAGGAGTGACTGACACGCCAGAAGGCTGTGCTGCCATCCAGTGAGACCTGGACAGGCTGGAGAGTTAGGCAGGGAAAAATTTAATGAAATATAACAAGAGAAAGTGCAGAGTCTTGCATCTGGGCAGGAACAATCCCAGGTTCCAGTATAGGTGTAGGGGAAAGGGACCTGGGGGTCCTGGTGGACAGCAGGATGACCATGAGCCAGCACTGTGCCCTTGTGGCCAAGAAGGCCAATGGCATCCTGGGGTGTATTAGAAGGGGGGTGGTTAGCAGGTCGAGAGAGGTTCTCCTTCCCCTCTACTCTGCCCTGGTGAGACCTCACCTGGAATATTGTGTCCAGTTCTGGGCCCCTCAGTTCAAGAAGGACAGGGAACTCCTGGAGAGAGTCCAGCGTAGGGCAACAAAGATGATGAAGGGAGTGGAGCATCTCCCTTATGAGGAAAGGCTGAGGGAGCTGGGTCTCTTTAGCTTGGAGAAGAGGAGACTGAGGGGTGACCTCATTGATGTTTATAAATATATAAAGGATGAGTGTCACGAAGGTGGAGCTAGGCTCTTCTCAGTGACAACCAACAGTAAGAGGTAAGGGGTAGTGGGTTCAAACTGCAACACAAGAGGTTCCACTTAAACTTGAGAAGAAACTTCTTCACAATGAGGGTGACAGAACACTGGAACAGGCTGCCCAGGGAGGTTGTGGAGTCTCCTTCTCTGGAGACATTCAAAACTTGCCTAGACACATTCCTGTGCAACCTCATCTAGGTGTTCTTGCTCCGGCAGGGGGATTGGACTAGATGATCCTTTGAGGTCCCTTCCAATACCTAACACTCTGTGATTCTGTGATTCTGTGAATATGTCATAACTGAATGTCCTGTGTTGGAAGGGACCCACAAGGATCATCGAATCCATCTCCTGTCCCCACGTATGACAGCCCCACAGTTCACACCATACACATGCATAACCATGCAAGCTCCTTAAAGGGAGGTTTCATATCAAATGTTTCACAAAGTCTGATTTTGCAATTTATTCAAATGGAAACAGAGAGTATAAATTAATATAGAAGACATCTTCTCATCCTAAACCATATAAGTCTAATCTAATTTGCTAAACTGGGAAAAAGAAGCAAACTCTCATTCTACCGAAACAATTGTTCCCAGCCTTTATTTAGCTTTGTGTTTGCTGCTTGCTTCAGATCCAAACCAATCTGTGTGGGCCCACAACATCTATATCTATCCTAGCTGCATCAACAGGCCTAAGAAAAATATACTATTTCTCTTTATAAAGTTTGTCTTGGCTATATCTTTACTCTGCTGCAGCTACAGCAATGCTACTGCTAGCAGCGTAAATCAATGCTCTACTTATTTGAACAAAAGCCAAACATAGGCAAGTCACAAATGCTTCAGATGCAACTAAGAAAGAGACCATGCAACAATCATGGAATAAATTAGGTTGCCAAGGATGTCTGGAGGTTGTCTAGTCCATCTCCCTGCTCAAAGAGGGGTCCTGGTGGATCTGAACAACTCAGGTGGATCCTGAGACTTTCAGATTTCATTATTCCTACAGTGATTATGTGGTAATGCTTATTAAGTCTGTTAGAGTGTTTTCTCTCTTTAATTTGTTGGTAGTCTCAGATACAAGTATTAAATGAAAATATCATTTAGGTAACTGTAAGCAATGCATAAGTCATGCTATCTCTTGCTATGTTTTCTAGTCTGAAGGATAAAACAAGATTTGTAAAATAATGATAGGAATATAGGACTTGCAAATATGAAACTTGAATAACAGTTATACAACTATATACAGTTATACAACTATATACAGTTTTAATCGTATCACCTCTGACACTACCTGCACACAATATTTCTTCGATGTGCCACTTTGGTCTAAGACATTCAAAAGGTGGGAAGATAAAACTACTTCACTCATGTAACTTGTGCTTTACCTTCAAAGAACTATTGAGGCAGGATTTTTATTTGTTATAATGAAAGTAATTCTCAGAGAAGATTGACTGTTAAATGCACCATCATTTAATTATGACAAACATATTATGCTGAAGCTTTCAATAAACATTTTCAAGAAAATTATTGCTTGATCTAACTATTTAAGTGAAACATTTTTACCTGTCATTTTTAATTTAAAAAAAATAAAGGAGAAAAAGAGTTATCTCTTTTCGCAGTAAAATCTGTATTTTTTTATGGTGGAGGATGGAGATGTTTTCTCTCTTTTCAAAACTTTTGTAGCTGTTTTTTACCTTAAGCATATTTCAAAGCTGTCCTTAATGTTATGCTTCCTTCAAAACCAATTGATTGACTCTGTAAACAGTTCTGATGCACAAACACAGTCAAGGGTCATTTGCACGTGGTCTGCAAATCAGGCACAGGAGCTAATGTCAGAGCTGCTGTTTGATCCACCAGCCTCTGAGAAAGATTAATCTTTTCTGTGTGACTCCCCACTGCTTTTATTGTAATGAAAAAAATATTTTGTTTCTGTTCAAATAACTGTAACATGCAAAACTAGTATCACTGTTTCAGAGTTTATAGCACAGTCGTCAATAACAGATTGTCCTATTAAACAGAAAGTTAACTCCAGTTATACATCCAGGATGTAGAAAACAAAACAAAAAATACAAAAAGAATGAACGGGAGAAGGACAATAAAATGCCACTTAGACTTGGAGGAACAAACACAGCATCTTCTGCCAAGCAGAAATGAAGCAGTTGCTTTCTCCTGCAAGCATTACCTCAGCCACTTCTAGACAGATAGGCTTTTATCCATATCTCCATCTTCATGAGTCACTGCATAAATTGTTTGGCTGCCCTGAGTGGGTCCAGAGAGAGCAAAATATAAAGAGCAGGTGTCATCAGCACATGGTGGAAACCACAGTCCTCGGCTCCATAGTCACCCTCGTGGAGGCATTGGGTGTACAGGGAGCACACAGGGAAACTGGAGAGCCTTGTGGGAAGCGTTCACACCAGACTCCCTCAGGACGAGAGGGACAGAGCTACTCAGATAGACCCTGCTTCCACTCATGGCAGGAACAAAAGCAGTCAAAGAACACGGAGACGCCTGGAAATGCTGTCATGATACTCTCAGTCTTCACCTTAGTCAAAAGGAGATTAGTAGCCGACACTGCCCTGGGCAACATCTGGAATTAATGTTGTACCAAGAGAAACTTAAGTGTTTCAGTTACTGTGTGGAAGGGACTTCCACCCAGTCTCCTCACCAGACACTCCAAAACTGTGTGATTTGAGATGGTGTAAGGACCAGAGTGATTGTCAGTGATTGTCCCCCATCTCAAGTCAGCAGACCCTAAGCCTTTCTGATGGCTTCACATATTTCAAGAGATCTTAACCATGCAATGATCGCTTTAGTTCTCTCTAGTCTTGACACATTCTGATTTACATACTGTTTTGTGTTCCCAGCTCTGTCATTAATGTTTAATGCCTTAATTCAGCCATCAATCCCTACTCAGCAAAACGATTCAGCTAAGTACATATTTAAAGTTAAGCACATTCCTAAATGCTTTGCTGAAATGGTCTTGCATGCATGCTGACATGCTTTGCCAAACCGGGTTCTCATGCACAGAGGAGTTCATTTGCCGTAGGCACTCAGGAGAGGAGTCTCCTCTTCTTATTGGTCATTCATGTTGAAGTGTGTGGCTCGTGAAGGACACAGAGCTTTCTGTAACATCAAAGCATTATATTCAAGGAGAAGGTGGCTGCAATCCTGTTTTGGTTTGGTGGTTGCTCCAAATGCCGTGACACAACCAGATATAATCCTTTGTATTTTCTGAATTCTGTCAAGTTGTTTTATTTTAAACTGAAGTTTGAAAGGTAGCTATGACTCTAAAGATCTCTCTTCACAGTAAAATCATCAGATTAATGCCTGATCATTGGCATTATTCAGATCTCAAAAGGAAGGAAAATATCAGTAAATCTTTGCACCAATGTCCCTGGTAGATAACTAGTAGAGATTAAAAAAAAATCAACAAAATGTACTGATTGATTTCTCAAGACAGGATATTTACCTTTGTCCACTAGGACCCTTACTCGAACACTCACCAAATTCTTTTAACTTTTATATTGAAAATTTAATAGTACATTGCTCCAGGGCTTAGTTTGTGGGTGGTGAGGAGGGATTTGGGCTTTTGTTTTTGCTTTTCAATCTCTTTTACCCATTTCTTTCTACAGGAGAATGAATGAAATAAATACCACAGAGGCCTTTTCAACTCCAGAGGAACATACAATTTATTACAGTCACATATTTCCGTTGCTGCTGGTAGTGGTGGAAGCGCTAGTGGATTCACTTGCTTTCATGACTGTTTTATACATACTTGAGCATAAGTGTTTAAAAATCATATAAAGCACTTATTTTAAATATTTTAAGTATGTGAGAGATGTTAGCACTTTACTGTTCCTTTACAATACAGATGTCTCCAGCAAGAGCTCTTACATGGTCTGTTTACCTCACAAGATACCAAATCTCACAAGGTATCCAAATCTCTTCTTGAATATGGGGAGGAGGGGCTGTGAGGGGAGAGTATAATCTGAAGAGGCAATTCCCTGCTAAAGACACTTATTACAACAATTTGGAGATGTCTGTTACCTCGAAGTTTGATTTAAATTTGTCCTAGTTATGGGTGAAAGACACAGGAAAGACACTTCTTTAGCACATATCTTAATCAGTATGACCATACTCCTAATTTTAGGTCAAAATTTTATTCAGTCAACATGCATGTTCATCAAATAGTCTTTCATTTTACGGAAGGAGGATGTCCATGACTGTAACAAACAGCTTTGCAACTTTCAGCTTATGCAAGAATAAAAACTTACTACAGTTTGACCTAGCGTACATCCACCAAGTCCTATCCCACAGGATTAAACTGAAGAAGCAAATTTCAGGTTTTCAGTCAAATTCTGCCAGCAGCTTGGTATTTAAAATCAGAATCCCCCTCCTCTCCCTGCCCCCAAAAGTTTTATATTAATTTGAAAGCTTAAGGAGACATTTTCTGAAAAACTGGAAAAACCCTAATCAAATAACAGTATCAAGACCTGAACAGCACACAGATCTATCTAGCTTCTTATTGTGATCTGGAAACTGGGCAAGAGGCATTCTGTGACCTACTTTATAGTTCTCAAGCCATGGACACTAACTGGACTGTTACTTTGTGCAGCATTTGCGTCTTCTCATTAAAACTTTTCTGAGTAGAAGGTGTCATCCAGGGACTTTCTGATCTGTGTGACTCCCCTTGCTTTCAGTCTGTCACCACAGAAATAGTCCATTTATAATTTTTCAGTTTTAGATAAGTTGTACAAGTTTTTTGTGTGGTTTTTTTTTGTTTGGTTTGGTTTGTGCATGTATGTGTGTGGTTTTGTTATTGTTGTTTGTTGGTTTTGGGTTTTTGTTTGGTTTTGTGGTTTTGTTAGTTGGTTTTGTTTGTTTGTTTGTTTTTCCTGCTAAGGCGTCTTTGGGCCTAGGGAGCTTCACAAACTTTGTGAAGTTGCAGATAGGCCCAGAAAGCCAGTTGTTGGCCACAAACCTTGAGAACTATGACCAAGACTGAGAGGCACATGCAAACATGTAAGCGAGCCAGTTGTTGGAAACTGGAAATAAGGTTTCCTCTTCCCCAGGAACACAAAGTGGAAGGCACTGCTGTGACTGTGGAGTGAACAGGCACACCTGAGTCAGCAGGGAGCATGCCAGGTGTGGGCACAGCTGCAGACTCCTAGGGACAGCCCATTCTTCAGCATCTTCTGGAATCATAGAATGTCCCAAGTTGGAAAGGGCTCACAAGGATCATCGAGTCCAACTCCTGTCCCTGCATATGACAACCCCACAGTTCACACCATGTGTCTGAGAGTGTTGTCCAGTCTCTTCTTGAACACTGTCAGGCTTGGAGCCATGACTGCCTCCCTGGAAAACCCAGCTCAGAAGATCTGTAAGTGCTTACATGGCAAAGCCACATAGGTCTTATGACTGCTGCAATATGACTGCCAATAGCTTGAGTAAGAGTTCGCTGTGCAGTATTTGCAGGAGTATTTGCTGTGTAAGCTGGATGTCCCACAAAGAAGGTCAGTAAAGTATAGAGACACATCAGTCAACAACCAAGAACTGTAACTAAGGAAAGCTTCCACAATAGGTTATTAAGTACATTAATTGATGACAGATTGTACCGGTTACAATGTATATAGTAACCTGTGTTTGGGGCAAACATAATTTTCAAGGCTTTGGTTCGGGGCCCTGTAAGCAAGTAGCATCCTCCCATGGGGTTCTCTACACAGCATGAGGCTTTACAGATTAAAAGCAACATGTATTATACATGACATCTGCGTGCACTGCTCCTCAAAAGCAAGCAACATCAAGGGGTTAGAAAAACAGCAACGTTCCACCATAAATTCCCCTCTCCTGGTCCCTTGTCCCACTTGCCTTTAATATTTCCGTCTACCGACATGATGGCTTTGGTCGTCTTGCCATAACATAGTAAGCAAGCCTGTCTGTGTAACACATGGGCTTTCAGCAGCTAATTAACGTGAGGAAGCCATGGCAGTTTCTAAGAAGCCGAGTGCTGGTGTAAACCAATGCTACCCACTAGGAAGCTTTTAGATGCTCCAACCATACATAATTTATTTTCGCCAGTCACATGGCAGTAAAGCTCATTTTGCATAATGGATACTCGCAATGGAAAAGTGCTTACAGGGTTTCAGTGTAGCAGACGGCCCTTTCATCTGTATCAAAGAGAAACTAAACAATTACGGGAGTTTACAGCGCTCCTGTGTTATAGAAAACTCCGCAAATAATGTTTTAAAGGTGTGCAAAACCCATTAAGGCAGCAGTTACCCTGTTCAAATGTGCCGCCGCACAATTGTTCATTTACGCCTCTTCCCGGCGTCTTTGTACCCCGGGATTTACATGGAATTCATTTTCTCACCTTTAAAAAAAAAAAAGTCCCGCTCTGGCCCCGGCGGACTCGGTGCCCGCCGCGCCCGCACCGCCGCTGCCGTTTGCGCTCAGCCGTGCGCCCACGCGTGAGCGTGCGCGGGTTCCGCGGGGCGGGCGGACGGGCTGGACGCGCCGCCGCCGCCGCCCCGCGATCGGGAACCGGCGTCGGGGGCCGCGGCGGCCGCGCGAGGCCACCCGCCGCCCCGCCGGCCGGTACCAACGGCCCCGGGACCGCCCGACCCGGGATGGCCGAGGGCAGCCCCACCTCCCTCCTGCACCTCTCCATCATCCGATGGTGCGTGTCGCCCCCTTCCCCGCCGCCGGGGGCCGGAGCGGGGCGGCTTGGGGAGACCCCCGGATGAGGGTGGAGGGAGGGGGGCGCGGGAGGAGGTGGCCGGGGTGGTCGCCATCCCCCCTCCTCGCCGCGGGGCTTGCAGGATCTGCCGGGTGGGCTTATTTCAGGGAGGGCAGGAGTCTTGCTTTTAGCACTTAGGGCAGTTTTGTAAGACAAAAGCCTGGTTTGCTGTAAAGGCCCCATCCTGGAATCATAGAATAATTCGGTTGGAAGTGACCCTCAGGATCATCGAGTCCAACCATAACCGAACTCTGGCACTAAACCATGTCCCTCAGAACCTCGTCTAAATGCCTTTTAAACACCTCCAGGGATGGTGACTCCACCACTTCCCTGGGCAGCCTGTTCCAATGCCTGACAACCCTTTCTGGGAAGAATTTTTTCCTAATACCCGATCTAAACTTCCCCTGGTACAACTTGAGGACATTTACTCTTGTCCTATCACTTGTCACTTGGGAGAAGAGACCAACCCCCTCCATGCTACAACCTCCTTTCAGGTGGTTGCAGACAGCGATCAGGTCTCCCCTCAGCCTCCTTTTCTTCAGGCTAAACAGCCCCAGTTCCCTCAGCCACTCCTTATCAGACTTGTGCTCCAGACCCCTCATCAGCTTCATGAAGGTGCATAAATGATGCCATGAAAGTGGGGAACTTGCCCTGAAAGTCCATCTCCCACCACAAGTCTTAATGACACGGAGGTGGCTTGACATGATGCTGCAATGCGGACGGTGAGGACCATCCCTGGCTGGACCACCCATGGCTGGCGGGGTTTTACAGTGCACCATGATTTGAATTATGGTTGGACTCTATGATCTTGAGGGTCTCTTCTTGATGACCTTGAGGATCTCTTCCAACTGGGATGATTCTGATTCTATGAATGGCTGTGAGGCTGCACGGCTGGTGTGCTGAGTGATTGACATTCTCCGAGGTTATGTTTCTTTGAGGTGAACGTAATGGTTGAACTCCTCAGTGAGATACCTTCTGTGGTGGAGTAAGGTCGTCACCATCATTTTCTTGTGCTTTGAGAAGAGCGTCATCTGCCGTGTGACAACCGAAGAGAAAACAGGGTTACTTTCCTTTTTTCCCCAAGCACAGATGAGTCCAGCTAGTAAAGAGTGTTGAAGCTTTGTGTAACAACACACACAATCGAACTTTTAACTTGACAGCAAGTAATCTTAAATCTTTTTTCCCCTTCTCAGTAATACCTGAGCAGCAGGAGTTAGTCTGTTTTGCTGTCATATAGATACCACTAGTCCCATTTTAAAAGGACTGAAGGAAGAGATTCACCCAAGATCATCCAACAAGTTTGAGACACTACATAAAACTGCATCATAAACAACCCTTGAAAGGATGAACCAATGATTTTTTCATCACAACAACCTTTCAAATCACCTTTTCATGTTCTGAAAATTTTTCAGTATTTAGATTCCTTTTACAGTTGGTGCATTGACAATAGCAAACTAGATTTTGGTCCAGAGATGGTTTACAGCAAACTTTCAAATCTCTATAATGGCCTGGCTGCCAAAAGTTCACATATAACAGGTGGCAAATCCCGAAAACCTGGAGTCCACTTGAGGTCCTGGAACCAATCAGCTAACAATTTCAATGGAAAGTGTGGATAGAAAATAACACAAAATTGAGGAGGTGTGCTTTTTCTTTACCCTCCATCTTCTTCCTTTACCACTCTTTTTAATTTGTTGTCTTTATTAACAGTTTTGTTTTGATGCGTGCCTTCAACACTCAGATTTTGAGAATCTCAGGTCTAATAGGCAAGAAGATGAGTACTGTGCTCTCTGTGGATTTTTTTTTCTTGATAGACAGTATTTTTGTATTATGTGTCAGCACTAAGAAGGTTTTTGACTTATTATTTGCAAAAAGGCTGGCAGTTTAATAGATGATCAATTCACAAAATGAAATTCCCAAATATTTTGTCACTAAATAGTTAAATGCTGAGGCAAAACTATCGGCAGAAACCTGCTACTGAAGCATGAACTAATTTCTGCTGCATTTCCCATTACTCTTGTGGTATTATATTAAGGATGAATTTGGACTTAGGTTTAATCTCCTCCGGGACTGCTAAGTTACAAAGGGTTTTGTGATGGTTGCTCTAGAAGAAACAAGCATTTCTGCCTGCTGGGAGGCATAAGATCAGTCAAGACTCTTATCTAGAATAAATTTCATTTATCTTTCAGACCCATGATAGGAAATACCCCATTAGCACGGCAGATCCCCGATCTTCGGTGCAGGTTCCTGCTCATGCTTTGCCGTGAAGCCTTGGCTGTGGGGTGGTGGGGCTGGAGGTGGTGAGGAGCTGGTGAGGAGCCCAGCACAGCTCAGACCCTGTACTTGGCAGCACCAGCCTCTTGGGTTGGTGGGTGAGAAGATGGGTAAAAGTGAGGCATTTGGGGGCATTCTACTAGGGAGAGGGAAACCTGGGGGAGATAGTCAGTCCTCTTTCCTGGAGAAAGGGCATGAATAAAAGGTGAGGTAGATATCATCAGACAGCACAGCAATCGTGGTCTTGCCTAGTCTGTTCTAGCAAGCGAGTTTGCCGAAGACCTTATCCACTATCTACTGCCAATACAGCTAATACAGAAAGATAAACAATGGGTCACTTGAAATTACTAATAAAACAGAGGATGCTGATTTAGAATTTGACAGGCTTATCTCACCTGATGATTATGAAAAGTCTGCTTTCCCAACCAACTCGATTATCAGAAAAGACAGAGTGAGTAACTGGCACTGTGCTGCACTAGCATTCAGCTGATAAACTAATTAAATATGCATAAATCATTTGATATAACGGAAGCAGAGTCACAGTAGGAAAACACTGTCATACGATCAGTGTGTCATTCTTTGAAAATTAATGTCTATGGTTCTCTGCTCCAGCTTTGCTCCTGTATTTGTACTGCAGGTGGCTATTATCTTCTGACATTAAAACTGTTGGCACTATCTCATAACTAAAAGGGTTTTTTCTGGTGAAGGTAATTCTTTAGGCTAATGAGCAACTAAGTTTATGCCTTCCTCACCTTATTCACACAAGCAGTTGCATTTACTTGACTATGACCATTCTGATAAGTAGGATGCATAAGGGATTTGGCCAAAGGATGAGTATTTAAAGACCTAAACCAGTTTTAGTCCCAGCAGTTCTATTAAATAGGAACTGTAAATTAAAATTATCTTCTCTTATTAAACTTGAGCTAAAACCAGTGAGGTTGTATCAGAACAGAATTTGGTCCTTCGTAGTTCATTCACTGTCCATCCCAAAACACCATATTGCACATTTCAGATGGAAAAATGCTCGTATTATTATCTTTGGTATAGTGGAGACCTTTCTAATTAGACGATCAAAGTTACATCCTTTGATGTAACAACAGTTACCATGTGAGAGATACTAATACTTTCCGTATTGATGTTGATGTTATAATGATATTAGTAAGTTGTATTTTTTTATTAAAAATGATGATTATTATTTATTATTTATTAGCAGAGTCTCACATGACCTCTCTTACACTTTGGAAACAAGTAAAGTAGAACTTTAAAAGTTAAAAACCAAACATATAATATATATATATATGAAAATGTATATGTTTTTCCCCAGAATACGGATTAACGTGAGAGTACTAGCTCTCTTTGATTCTACACTTCTATAAAACCAGAGTAATTAATTACAGAGTTTACTGTAAACCTGATGAGCTATTAAAATCACAAGCTAACAATTCTTTCGTCTAATTCTGACATAAACCAATTGATGTTTTTGTTTTAAAGGATAGCTGATAATTTCTATCTGTGTGAAGGATGCACTGTACCCCGTTGGCTACTATATGAATTGTATATGGAAAGCTGCTGTCCAGACTCCAAGTATCAAGTAAATTCAGCCACCTTTGGAAAGGTACAGAGTAGATAGGATATGTAAGATAAGAAGCAGAGATACCTAAACAGAAAATCTGATGATCAAATATGCACGCTGTATATCAAAAGATACTAAATAACAGAGAAGAATGAATATGTAATGTATCATGTTTGTGCCTTTTCTACCATATTTCTGGTAAGCCCTCACATAGACACAGTTGTACTAGAGAAAAGAGTATTGTCTGGGACGGAGTATATTTTCTTCAGGCAAGTGTTGTATGTTACACTAGCAAAGATTTCTTTGCCAATATATTTTAGAAAGCTTAACCAGGATAGACAGTGCAAGGTGGAACTTGTCCTAAGGAGCTGATTCTTCTCTCCTTAAAAGACTCCTTTGGTTGTTATATAATTTTATACTTTCTTTTTAAGTACACTTCGGGAGATTTTCCTCTAAACACACCCTTAAAAAGTTGTTATAGAATCATCCAAACAAACGCAGAGGTAAAACCCAATCTCCTTTAAACAGTTCCACTCTTCTCATACACAGAGATTGATACAACCTACGGAGCAATAACCTCTTAGAAATCCCAACTACAACGAACACTCATAGCTGTTCAACTTTATTTAGCAAATTAAGGAAGCTGGAATGCCTTGTGATTATTTGTTGCTCAAAACTTTTTGTTCAGAATTTCCTATTTTTACTGCTAATATTTTTCTATTATCGCCCATGCTAAGAGCTACTAAACATTGTGTTAACACTAACCCAAAATAATTTAAGTAAAAGTTGTACCTGAAATCAATTTCATTTGTGTGGATGACCTTGTTTTAGGAATCATTTATCTCAGTCCAGTTGAATCTATTTTTTTTCTTACTGGGTAACTTGAATCATTCTTACCTAAAATTAAGATATGAGTGAGTGATCCAGTGTGATTTGTTACTCTGTCTTAAATGGTAATCCCCCATCAACCAAGCCCATGGGTAGAATTTGCCTGGCTCAGTGTAGATGTCTGCCATGAAGCTGGTCACCTTAAAATCTCTTGGTAGCCAATGGAGACAAATAAGTAGTTACATATGATTCTTCTCACCCAAAATGAGTCATGTCAGGCATCTCAGATGAATTGTGCCTCAGAATTGCCTGTTTTTCTCCATTGACTACAGAGTCTACAGTGACTAGCTTAGACATCTCTATCCTGTAGCCACGTAGGTAAGATTAATCCCACCCTGTCTGTACACTTTGAGGTGCTCCAGCATGACTGAGTTACCATCCGTAAGATAAGCCTGCTTGTGATTAATGCATTTTAGCTTTAAGTTGGGACAGGCATGGATGAAGCATGAGTTTGGTCATGCAGAAGAGCTTAGCTGGTGAGCCATAGCTGCTATAGGTTGGTGCTTGCAACTGTTTGCTCACAGCCTTTACTGACCCAGGACATTGCACTGCAAGTCAACACGTCCCAAGTGAGCAAGCTGGGGTGCAGCTCCCCAGTGGCCTGAAACGTTTCTTCTGCAGCAGGAGGAGGGACCAAGCAGCAAGAGGTTGAAGGGGACGGGAACTGCAGCAACCCTGGCTTAAACTTAAGATACACATGTAATTGGTTACCACAACCTAGCTAATGGTCTGAGCTACTAATAATTCATCAAGCTGTAGTAACCTGACTGCATTACATGGACCGTAAGGACTTCTGCAGTCAAGTCCCCTGTGAATCAAACTGTGGTGACACTACTAATCTCATCTGCCCTGAACACACTACTGTCGCTGCAGAAGAGGCAGTGGGAATAAGCATGTGTCTCACGTCACAGAAGCCCCAGTTTCATAGCCCATCCTCTTGGGAAAATGGGATTATGCTAAAATACCAGCTTGAGAACAGGAACAGCTGAGGTGGGTGCATGCAGAGCATGCAAAGAACAGGACCACTCCAACACTGTTAAAATTGAAGGTGCACGTTAGTGTGAGCTGGGGAAATTTGTCCTTTGGACCAGCAAATGCACTTTGCACAGAATTCAAACTTTGCGATGCCAAGTAAAGGCTCCCCTCACTAACTTTGAGTACTCAATCCTCTTTTCCTGCTATACAGGGAATTTTAGCTCCAGCTGTTCTGGGTTAGTCTCTGCCTTCACAAGACAGCTCATGCAGAACAATTGTAGTGAAGTGGATTATTACCCTGACAGTATCTTATTACTCTGTAGGGCCTAACCTTGACAGATGCTGTGTGACCTCTGTTCATATTTACCACCATGGTGGTCAAAAGGTTGCTTTGCAGCTTGATGATTCAGTTCCTTTTAAAACAGATAAGTCAGGCCTTATCCTGCGAGTACTCCTTGCAAGAGTGAGTGGGTAGGCTAAGTGTCTTGTGTAAGTCCAACTCGAATCAGTAAGGCTTGCAGGACTGACAGAGTACTGGAGAATCATGGCATCTCCAAGTTCCCCCAGGTGATATATCTCACCTGGCTGTGGGTGGTCTCCCAGTGTGTGCACTGACTGTGTTCCAGGGCAAGGTAAAGCAGACTAATCTAAAGAAATTCCTACCTGAGGGAGAAAATCCCTTAAATTACTTAGATTTCGATCCACAAAAGCCTGATTGAGTTCAGTTCAGCAGTTACCATTTGAGAGGTATGTAAGAACAGGTATTAGCCTGCAAATAATGGAAAGCAAAAGAAGTGATTAAGGAGAAAAAGTGTAGCAGATACGTTTTTGCATTTTAGAATGAATTCGCCAAGTATCTGATTTCTTTTTTCCCCCCCAGCTCATTCGGTTGGTTTTCCCAGGTCTGGGGACAAGAAGGCTGGGCACAAGAGGGAGTACCAGGTATTTAGTTTGCCTCCTTTGTTCAAAAATGTTTTTCATAACTGTTCTAATAAAATTTAAAAATGGCTGAATTTTCAGCTCCACCACTGTAATACAGCAGCCGAATTGTTGGTTGCAAGTCTGTAATACACTGCAAGACCCAGAGTGACTTGCGATGTCACCCAGTACATTCAAATAAAGTTAATTCCACGAAAATCACTACCTGAGAGCTGCTTTGGTAGGGCATGAATTCCAGATCAGACTGGTTTTAAAAAAGTCAGTGCTCCAATTTGTACTGGCTATTACAGCCTGCATTGCATGAGGCACCTGCCAGACATCACAACCTTATTCAGAGCTCTTGAGACACGGGGTCAGGAAAGCCTGTCTCCGGGATGCACGGGGGTGGCAGCCGTGACTAATGTTTGCATTGTGCTTTTCATTCTTGCACATATCTGTGGAGTGACCCAGCATGTACTGGTGGTCAAGGGAAACGTTGTAAACAGTTTAAAACCATTTAAATCAGACCACCTCAGATCCTCCTCCTACACTCCTTTCTTTTCACTTCCCTCTCTTCTGGAGCACAGAGAGTTTGATACTCTTTCATTGATTCAATATCTGAACTTACAATCGCACTCCGAACATCCAGACTGGAAAAAGGGCTGTTTTAAGGGCACTGAGATAGAGTAATTTTAAAAGCATTTTGAGTAGCTGTCAAGTACTGGCTTTGAGACTGACATGCCCTTACTTGATCTGCGAATTTTCTCCGCTAGTCTGGACTTGCTATCAGCTTGATCCAGCAAAATCCTTTATTTTGGGAGTGCCTCACCGCAGACACTCCCAGGCTTCTCCTCAGAGCTGGCAGGTTTCGGAACAGTGTGTGATAGCCCCCAGCCTCCGTGCTCTCTCTTCCCACCAGCAGAAGGTTACACTCTGTGGGTTGCTGGTGGCCCCAAACCCTTGCTCCCCTGGCTTCCCAGTGACCCAGCCTGGCCAGAGCCAACTGGTAGCACCTGGGAAGCAAGGATGGTGACCCTGTTACTCATCAAGGTTGGGATAAACTTTAGAGAAGGTCTGGAGAGTTTCTTGGGTTTTAGTTTGCCATGACCGCTGATGTGCCACTCAGTCCCTAAGCTGCTGCGAATGGCTGTGGAACACCTGCACCAGATCCTTCAACTGCCATGGGGACATGGGGCCCTCTGTCAGCTGGGACCCTGGTCCCTGACTTCGCTGAGCGTTCCGTACAAATCTGTTGCAACTCATGCACCAGCTTATGTTTGCTCATTTAGAAGAAGGTAGCATTCCAGGCCAGAAACTCTTAAAAAGAGTTTTCAAAGAGTTTGCACAATTCTCTTCTGTATGTGACAAAAAGTTTTCAACAGAATTTTAAAAAACAAATGTACCTTATTTTACTCGATCTTTTCTTGTTTAAATGGGATGATTATCTGCTTTCATAGGAGGAGTATGACTTATTTAATGGCTTGTTGAAAATCATATGCTCGTCAGTTCATATATTTTTTCCTAGGTATCATTATGATGGAATAGCTATCAAGAAGAACTCTTCCTTTTATGCACGTTATTGCTCTCTTCTGTCTGAAAAAAATTATCACAGGTTGGTTTTTTAAAATGTTTTAACCATAAAATGTCACATGACAGTCTATATATTGTCTGTATATAGAAGTCTGTAAATCATCTGTTGGACATTGACAACAGTATTGTATCTTTCTTCTTATTATACACACTATAAAAGTACTATACCCTTAAATTCTGCGCCCTAACAGAGAAACTCCATTTTGAAAACATGCCCTGCCTAATCAAACTTCCTTGAATTGGATGTTTTAGCTACATAGATCCTAAAAGCAAGAACTTGTGCCAAACCTAAAACAGGAGCTTAATATATTGAGACTCTAAATAGGAGTTCACATAAATATATTGGCATTGTAGCACCTTCTGTATTAAACAGTAAGATGAAGAGACATGCATTAAATGCACTGTTGTGAAGAGTCCTACACATAATTGTGTTATCTGGGGTTTTTTACTACTTGAAACAATGAGGTATGTTACTTTGAAAATACTTCCTTCACTTTGTTTTAAAATTTCAGATTTTAAAATCACCTCTTGTAAGGAAAAAACAATGAGAAATGTATGAGTATGAACTGATTGCAAAAATTAAAAGTCTGAAAATAATTGATAAACGTAAGATACTTTGTCAGACTGAACTGTATACAAGAGCACGATCCAGTTGCAGGCAGATGAGGAAGAGTTCTCACGGATAAGCTCATGGTTGAGATAAACAAACCACAGACTTCCATTTCTCCCCAGAAAAAAAGGAAGACAAATGCTGCCGCCCCTTAGAAGTTTTACACTTCTTTTTAACGCACAGAAGAAAAATAGGTGCAGCCTATGCCTTGGACTTTGGAGAGCAGGCTCATATCCTCACTCTCTTACAGACTTGTACATTAATGTCTATACAGATAAATTCTGTGCTTTGGTTTCCATTCTTTAAAATAGAGCTATAGCATTTTTCTATAGCATGAATGTTAGAGGGATACTGTCAGCCTGTTAAGCGCCCAGATACTTTGATGATGATGAAAGTTGTTTCAGTGTCTGTGATATTTTACGTGATAGTTACTTAACTGAATGCACACTCCATGAGAGAATGGAAAAATTATACCCATAGGTTTATCGTCCTTCTCCATGGGTTTTGCAGCAGAGTAACGTTGCAGAAGTCCATAGAGTGACAGCTGTAAAGAATGGGACAGGGCAGAGGATCAGGTTCAGCAGACAATCGAGTGGCAATCAGTTGTTGTGAGACCAAACAAATTATTCATAGGCAACTCGAGGCTCATTTTCCATGAGACCCTTACTGAAGCGATATCCCTTGCTACCTGTGTACCCAGTATAACCAGAAGAGGCCTAAGAGTTGACATCCGTAATGAGGAAAAGTCTTGGCCACTGTTCGAGGAACATTGCAGGTCTGTGGCTGCCTCTCTGGTGGTATTTCTTCTTCAGGGAAAGAAAGGTGTTTCCCTGCAGCATCACCTGAATACAGCAACCTTGCTGGGCATAGTAGGAGAGCTGCTGCTTCTGGTGGTAGAAGAGAGAGAGAACAGAACAATTTTGCTTGTTGTTCCTTTTCCTCCCAGCAGCGAAACATACTGAAAAATGACAAAGAGTAGAAGGAACCAAAGAAGCGATGTTGGTTAAGTCCAGGCCAGGTGCAAAAACAAAGCCTTTAGCCACTGCTGGGAGCCAGAAGCCCCATGTGTGCCGGCAGAGCTTGTGTCCTTGGCCTCCTCACAGAAACGAGGCACATTCCCTGCCAGGCTGGGGACCCACTATAGCCCCTGCTTAACCTTAGGGGAGCTGCTGCACTGGCTGCAGGCCTCCCTCTCCTTCTCCACCAGCTGCCAGAGGCACCTGCCCAGGCACCTGCTCGTTATAAGCTGTATTTCACTTGGTCAAAACAATGAAAAGGTTGCTGGCATAACCAATCATCTAGTGATTTTGATAAAGCTTCTTGAGACAACTTTTCAGGTTAAAAAAAAAAAAATAAAATATAAAGATCATATTCAGACAAAGATAATCTTTCTAGTTGCAATAGTGAAGTCTCTTAACTACGAAATTATCTTGTCTGACACTTCCTTCCTCCTCACAGTTATAAGGAGTTGCCTAAGCTGATGTGCGGAGACAGACAGCTGAAATTCAAACAGCTTCCACTCTAAATGCAGCCACGCGCCCCTGTCCTGAGCCAAGGTGCACACCTGCAACACCTGGGTGGCCGGATGTTGCAATTACTCCTTAGTGTCTGATAAAAGACAGTAGGAAAAAAGGAACAGAGAGAAAGTAGCAAAAAAAGCACAAAACACAGCCAGAGGTGCATGAGTAGTGCAGCTTTGAAAAAAATGATTAGGCCACATAGAAAATAAGCAGCAGCTTCAACCAAATAAGTGAGTTTGTTTCCATCTGTATTTAGAGTTTTCTACATTCATTGCAAGTAAGTAGGAACACATCAAGGAAATACCTCATCTTTACTCTTCTTTCAATTCAGGGTTCAGTACTTTTTGAAATCAGAATTATTTCTCATGATACAATGGAGCTGATAAAACTAGCAGTAGCAAATTCTAGATTTTTTTTTAATAAGAAAATTGAAATTTAGAAAACGAATAATGAAAACTTGAAGACTTCTCTATGTGCAAGAACAACTTTTGTTCTCACAGAGGTAATCTTATCATTGCAACAAGGGTATTTGACCCATAATATCTCAATATTTGAGAGTTTGTTGATGTGGAAATTTCCACATTATAGTGAAGAAGATTTTTCATATACCATTGCAGTGCAGTCCAAATGCTGGTCTGTGAACCAGACCCAGCTAATGGGATGTATTTCGCTGGCTTGTTGCCATTTCTCTCTAGCAGAGGCAGGGAATGTCTGTTTGAGTAGTGAACATGTTCTAAATAACTATTGCTCCCTCCAATGCCTGAATAGAGATCAACATGCAGATGCTTTTTTTTGGGTGCATCTACCTGAGGGGAAGGTAGAGCTGGGAGCCCAGTTGAGAGACCGAGGCATCCACCAAACCTGCGGTCTGGTGAAGAAAGGGAGAGTTTCAAAACTATGATCCACTGTCTCTAATTACTGAAAAGAATATTTATTGACCACATTGAGATAGTTGGCAATTGACATGGTGCTGGTAGCAAGGAACCGGGCTCATTAAAAGTCTGGCAGGTTGGGAGCTTTGCTTGTCAGTGTAATAGAAATGGCAATAAGATTATAATGGTTTGCCTTTGACTACAAAGAAGGCAATTGCCTTTCGGTAGTCAGTGAGGCCTCGGATGTCTCGAGTGCCTGAGTTGGGGTGATGAGATTGGTCTTATACAGCACCTGCCAGTTCATTTAGAAATTGTGAATTTTTTAAGATATGTGTACTGCAACTCTGATGATGATGATGTGGAAGTAGCACAAATACACACAGCTGTACCCACTGAGGCCTCTAAATGTATTATGGAGATTTAAGGAAATCTGGTGTTTTACTGATTTGTGTTACAAAAGGGTGCCGTCTAGGAATGGGAGCTTTGAGGATGAGCTCTCCCTAAAATGGTACCTGCTTTGGCAGATCAAGGAGGCTAGGCCTATGGCAGTGTTAAAAAATGCCAGTGAATTTTGGCTTCATAAGAGTTAATCTATTGTTCTAATAATGGGGAAGGTTTGGGCTTCTGACTTTCTAGCAAAGCAAACCTATGATTTTTTAATTAAAAAAAATCTGATATGATTCTAGCATATTATCTTTTCTAATCTCAGTGTAATCTGACAGTCAACAGCGTGTACATTCACCACCCTCCCTCCTTTCTTTTTTCCTTTGTCCTTCACATTCACCTCCTTTGTTAGCCTTTTTGTCATCCTCACCATTGTATTTCCCATTTTAGCTCTAGTTCCCACCTCACAGCACCATCCAAACTCTGCAAGAGATACTGTGAAACGCCTTGTGATTTTGCTGTCACCCGTTTTCCCCTTCTCCCACCCACCTCCTCTTTTGTGTGTCCTGTCTTTACCCAGGCACCGCTCTCCAGGGGAAGGGAGCAGCTCTGCCTGGCAGCCGAGCACCTCTGCAGGCACCGGGTGAGTCTGAACCCCCTTTGCAAACAGCGGGAGGACATAGATGTTAAATTTCCATAGGTATTTGCATTTAATCCTCACCAAGCTCCTGGCTGGCTGCTGGGGTGCGGGAGGACCCACGCAGCACCCCTTCTCACGTCGGGGGGAGCGGGGAGCCAGCCGGCTGTGGGAGCCAGCCCACTGGAGGAGAGTGATGCTGATCTGTGTTACCATAGCAGCAGCAGCAGAAGATACAGCTGGCCGCCTTCTCAGGAAGAGCAGGAGCTGGAAAATATTCATTAATTTTGTTTCACAGGCTTTAGAAATCTGCAGGAAGGACCCATTTGAAAGAAGCGTTATGAAGCATGTCTGCTTACGCTTTCTCCCCTTTGTCCAGCCACCATCTCTAAAATGCCTGGGAGAAAGTCGATAGCGTTACCAAACACACCCCACATGAACATTGTGCTCTGCCTTGGGCAGCCCGTTTGGTTGTTTCACTGGAGCACTGCCTTCATGGCAGAGAGTAGAGGCAGAGGGAAGGGTAGTTTTTCAGGTGGCATGGGTCAGTCCTGTGGACAGCAGGGAAGCGTGAGGAAGCATTTCCAGTGGCTTGAATTTCCAAGCAGATAAGCTGTTACGTTTTGTCCTCTGTCCCTTCAGGACGTGCGGTGGTACCCTGGTTCATAACACATCCCAGCAGTGAAACTCAGCAGCCAGGGTCTGATTAGATAGCCTGAGTGTTGGCAGTCACCAGTGGAAGCATATTTTCTACAAAGCCCTTGCCTGTCACCCTTCAAAAACAGCCGAGTCCAAAAGGACCCTGGAGTTTGAAATGCCTTCACAGACAGTGAGCAGGTGTCAGTAGCAGATGGGGGCTTGACTGGAGGAATCCAACAACTCTCACAGCACGTCCCTTTCCCAGCAACGTTGCCTCTCCCTCCTGTAGTATAAGCCTCAGCGAAACAGGCAGGGAGAGAGGCAGGAGATGAGAAAGCAAGAAGGCAGCCTCCTGTGCCCACATCCTGGGCTTTTCAGCCAAAAGCCGGTGGTCAAGCCTTTGCAGGTCCGGGTGAATTCTGAACATGTGCAACATCGCAGCAGACTTGCAAAGTAAATGGAGGACAATTGGAAAAAAAAAAACACACAACATCTAAAGTGATGCAGGATACAGAACACGGAATTGCTGTGAAATTAAAGCACAAGGATGATAGTGCTTTCACTATTTGCATGTTTATAATAGTTATCATCATTGCAAATGAACTGCAACTACAAATACAAACCCATGATTTTGATGCAAAAAGTTGGAAGACATTGCACTGTTAAATGGCTAATACCTTGCTGTCTTTATAATGAATGGCTCAGTTTTACCTTAAAATGAAGTCGTAATACTCATTAGAAAATCATTGGGCTACTGAATGACAGGAAAGACAGGGGGTTCATTTCTCAAACACGATGCTCCAGCCTGGTGCACTCCATTCAGTTTGAGCTCATTTTCTTACTAAATACAAGATAAACTGGTGGGCTTTTTAAAGGTTTTTTTTCTATTGTATATTTTACCACAGTGGAAACGCCTGCAGTTCTGAAGATGCAGCTGGTTACAAGAGCAAAAGCCAAAAAAAAAGAACAGTGAGTTTTGGATACATTAGACTTATAACAAAATGTCTATCTGTGTGTCTAATTAGAACTGCTGTATAGTATGTTCTGGTGAAATACAGTCATCTTCTTCAAAATAGTCTTTGTGCAACCTCACTAAATGCTTACTTCTCCCACTCTTGTTTCACCTGGTATCTAAATATTTTTGTTGTCTTACTGTCGGCTCAAATAATTTCATCTGTGCTGTGGGTGGAAATTGTGACATACAATACAGTTTTTGAGTATTAAGGGAGCTAGTGGGGCACAACCTTCCGGGCCTGAGGCCCAGAGTGACAGACCCTCATGCTGATGAGCCAGTATATTTTCAATGTGCTCAGAGTTTATTGGCATGAAAAATATTTAAAGATAATACTAGGAAATGATTAAGAAAACAAGAGCGCAACCCCTGCCAGCAGGCTAGCAGGACTATGAGTACTGTACTCGGCACTGGTGAGGCTGCACCTCGAACTCTGTGTTCAGTTTTGGGCCCCTCGCAACAGGAAAGTCATTGAGGTGCTGGAGCGAGTTCACAGAAGGGCAATGAAGCTGGTGAGGGGTCTGGAGCACAAGTCTGATGAGGAGCGGCTGAGGGAACTGGGGCTGTTGAGCCTGGAGAAAAGGAGGCTGAGGGGAGACCTGATCGCTGTCTGCAACCACCTGAAAGGAGGTTGTAGCATGGAGGGGGTTGGTCTGTTCTCCCAAGTGACAAGTGACAGGATGAGAGGAAATGGCCTCAAGTTGTGCGAGGGGAGGTTTGGATTGGATATTAGGAAAATTTTTTCATGGAAAGGGTTGTCAGGCATTGGAACAGGCTGCCCAGGGAAGTGGTTGAGTCACCATCCCTGGAGGTGTTTAAAAGATGCGTAGATGAGGCTTTTAGAGACATGGTTTAGTGGCAGTGTTAGGTTAATGGTTGGACTCGATGACCTTGAGGCTGCCTTCCAACCAGGGTGATTTAATGATTCTGTGCTTGCCGAAAAGAGCAGATTCGAGGCTGACCTGTGGCAGTTCTTCCATAAGCATGCTGCCATGGGATGGCTTGACAGGGGGGTTGTTGGGAGCCAGCCAGCAGAGCATGAGCAACAAACTTATGTGGGCCAAAGTGAGGAAAAAAGGAGGGACTGGATGTCTGTCTTATTTTTACAGAGCACTGGGGTGCAGTAATGGGTGCTCTGAAGTGAATGTAATGACAGCTGATGAGAAATGTGCTGTCGCCTCAACAGCAGAACCAACTATCTGCAGCCTTATTTAGAAGGTTACAACTGTGACATGAGTGCTATAGAAAATATAAGTGGGAGATATGTATAGCATTAAATATTCACTGGCTTTAAAAACAAATTGATGTACTGTTTGGGATTTAAACATTTAGTCAGCCATGTTTGTTTCTTTCATCCACCTCTACTTTCTAAACAAAAGCACAAGCATTCCTCTGAAGAAATACATTATATTAAAAATCGTGTTATACAATTTCAAGGAAGTGCTTAATACCTTTAATAGAACTGACAAGATAATTGTGATTTTTTTTTTATTATTGTTCAAAATAAATTCTGATGCATTGAGAGCAAGAATTTGCAGTGTTCTCCATCTGTCATTTATCTGAAGACCGAACAAGAGAGATATCAGTACCCTTGGCCTGAATTCAACAGAATCTATCTTTGGGAGCAAGAGCTAGGGAAGAAATACCCATACGAAATGGTATGTTCAAGTATTTGGTTATCACACAAGTTAGCTCTTTGCCTCTGTGATCTTTTTGTACCCACTTTTTGGTCACTTTCTCCAGGTTGTCCTGCTTGTCAATGAGTACCACAGCTATTGTCAAGATCTTCTACATATGGTGAGAAAGGAAGAGCTTGACAAGGTATGCCTTTGCCTTAATAACACTCATTCTGACGACAGCAAACAACTCTTAGGATAAAATAATTTCTGTGCAGCTTATTGATGGTTTGATCTAAGGTAGATGATCATTTGTAGACAAAAGGAGCGTTCAGTCAAATTATTTGGGAGTTCTTAACTAACACAACATGCTCCAAGAATCTGAGTTTGTAGGCATATCCTGAGCACTCCTGGCACATCAACAGGCCTGAGCCCAGCACAAAACACAAGGCCATAGACACATATATTTCATTATATCCACATATCCATGGCACAATTCTTTGTTTCTCTCCTCTTTCTTATGCCGCCTTGTGAGGTTCAGCTTGTTGGCCCAGGATGCCTCCACTTTCGCTGGCGCTCAGCCAAGATGGGGCCAATAAGAGAGCCCAGCTCCACGGTTATTCTTTTGCTTATGTGTGCTGTTTTATTGAATCACACTTCCTATTTCACAAGGGCAAAATCAGTGAAAATTCATAAATGACTTTGTGCAACAGGTGGAAGATTGTATCATGTCATTCTGGAGGTCTCTGCAGCCTGAAAATATAGCATTTATGTCCTTGCCAGATGTATGCCAGCTGTTCAAAAGCTATGACAGGCAGCTATTCAAGGTACCATAGACACACTTGTTTGTTGTGATTATGTTATTACGTGTTTGTATCTTTTTGGTAGTTCTACCTGAGGAGAAGGGCCAGCTGTTTCTTGCGTGCTGTACAACAGGATTTTAGTTTGTACCTCAAGTCTATTCTTTGGCTTCTTCAGGATTTTTTAAGGAGTCAGTAGAATTTAAGATAACTTCAATTTTTTCTGCTGTGTATTCCTTCGAAAGTCCCTAATATAAATGGAGTATGCTGTTATAAATGTCGTCTGTAGTTCTGGCATGAGGTTATACGGCTGAAATTTCAACTAAGAACTGTTTTCCAAATTAGGAGAGTTATTTTTCCTTTGAGGACACTGCTGCATTTCTTGGTGACATTCCACATAGAAATATGCAGTTTTCTGATAAAAATAATTTGCTTCTCATTTACGGCAGGTCATTAAGTAGTGTCTAATAATTAATTCAGGACACGATATTTATTTTTAAGATCTTTTTCCTTACGCTAATAATGTAGCTTAGCTGTTGCTTAATTGGAAGAAAAAAATGAGTTTCTTTACATTTACATTTAAAGTATAAATACGATTTTGTTTCATGCTGCTGTAAATACCTGTAGTACACCAACCATGAATTGTATTCTAGGAAATGGAGAACATCTTACTTCACGATTTCCTGGAGGAGGTGCCTGTACAACGCATTAAGTCAATGAGATTGTTCAGTAAAAATATTGAAGTTTGGCTGCTTAATGCTTTGAAAGAGTTTCCATTACCGCTCCAAACATCTAAATCTAAAGGTATGTTTGAGTAATAGAGAGATTTTGCTTAAAATACCTTTGCTTAAATAGCAAAGAAGATTGTGTTACAAGACTCTTACAGAAATAATTTTAAAAGTTTTTTAACTGATGCAACTTTGATAGTAGTGAGGACTAGAGTTAGTTGGGATACAGTTAAAAATAGTCTCAGATAATGTGTGAGAACAAATTTAAGCCAAAATTATTCAAAATTCATGGTAAATTAAAGTGTATTTGAATCTTTTTAAAGATCTGTTCTTGCCATGATTGCTTTGGCTGTGTAGATGACTGCATAACGTGCAGTCTGCCCCCTGAAATTTAGGTATTGTTCTGTCTTTCCACCTTGCAAGTGGTTTTATGCAGATAAATTAATTAATGGCTATAGCACAGTTCAATACAAAGCGGGGAAAAAAGGCCATATTCCCATAGGGAAACAATGACTTTGCCTTTAGAGGAGGATTTGAAAAAATCTGTACTATACAAAGGTGTGTATATATGTGTGTGTTTGTAAATATGTATGAATGTACATACACACATATATTTATATATGATGCTGAAAATTCTGACTAAAACATAATGTTGCTCAGTTGCTCACTGAGTGCAGACCAACTGCTCAGTGGCAAAGCAGGGCTCCTGTGTAGAAAAAAGATTGCATTAACATTCACATGCTTAAGGAAGCCTTGCAGATAGTCTTAATTCTGACATTTCTTACACTTGAATGCTTGACAGAGCAAACTTAGTAATGTGTTTTTAAAATGTGACTGCATGGAAGTATATGTAATTAATCAGCTGCAACTAAGAATCAGTGATTTTATATTATATTCTCGGAGCATGCTTGTCATAATTGCAACACATTATAAACAGGGGAAAATAGAACCAAACAAACCAAAGCTTATTAACAGTGCTGCAAAATTATAGATGCACAAAGGTGGAAATGTAACCCCCCTAAACAAAATACAGGATGTTTAGAATTAAGATTGTTTTCATTCACCTTAAGCCATACATATAAATGAGTATTAGTCTTGATTAAGAAGTATTTCACGTAAAAAAATACTAAAAGCATTTTTCCTGTGTGCCACGGGTTACCAGATTTGCAGTGAAGGAAGAGTGGTGACCTGGGCAGCTTCTGCTTGCAAGCTCTAAGCTGCCAGGGTCCACAGCCCATAGTGCTGGCTCGGTGTCCCCACTGTGCCCTCCCGTAGTCTTTGTAGCTCCCCTAGGGATCTACTCTCTAACTTACAAGATCTGTCTTCATTAATGTCTTTTAGACTGTAAAATATTAATGATATGAAACATCTGCCTCTTCTTCTTTAACAGAAGTTACAGTGTTTATAAAAAGACTTGGGAGAAAGATAGACCTCTCTAACATGGCCAAGGTATGTTCCAGAATCCTTGAAACAAAAAAGCTGGGCATCTCATTCACTCAAGCAGTTTGGGCTATTTATGAGATGCTCCACTGTAGGACAAGAGCAGCAGCACAGGTGTACTTAGCTGTAGACTGCTCACAGTCCAAACCATGCTCACCCTCCTACCCGTCTCTTCCCACACTGTAAGTATGCTGACAGGACCTTTTCCTCCCTCTGCATTGAAAGCTTCTGAGATATGGTCAATGGTCCCCCATTGAGGAGAAGACAGTAGCTGGAAGGGTCAGATGACAGTTTCCAGTATCTTCACTCAGCCATGCAAAAGCCAGTTTTATTCTAAAATTTATTTCGCATTGCATCCTGACTACTCTAACGAGTGCCACAGCAGCCTGCACAAGGGAAATCACTAATACATCAGCTGCAGAGAAGCTGCATGGTGGGGGAGCAGGGCAGGAGGTCTCTAAGGGCACAAGACCCTCAACTTTTTCATGGATCCCAGGGATCAGCTGGCAAAATCTTCTCCATCCTCTGAGCAGACAGCGCTGAAAGGAATGCTGAAGGGAAGCACCCTCTGAACTTTCCTCCTCATGGCCACCACTCAGATTGGCTTTTTTCTTTGGGAAAAAAAGAGAGAAAATCTCTCTAACAATATCTCTGCCTGCTTTTTGGTCCAGAATATCATTCTTCTCAGCCACAGTGACAAAGGAGATGCATCCAGGTGCTGCATTTTTAACCCTTTGAACACTGCAAAGTGAATTGTTTCGTTCAGTACTGCATTATGACAGGCTGTACCCTCCCTGCAGCATTCCTTCCACTGGTGTCCTTGGATGCTTCCAGATCCTTGGGTTTTGAGGTGGTCTGGGGCACAACAGAACAGATAGGTCATGAAAAGAGAAGAAAACAGAAAAGAACAGGTGGTATGTTGTCTCCTCTCCTTCAAACACCAAGTACAAGATTCTCCCAACTTGCCATGTGGCTTAAATCACTACATTGTGTCCCCACAATAAAGGGAAGGAAGGGAACTGTGGCTTAATGAACTGCATGGCATTGTCACATTCTTCCTCAATAAACGCAGCTTCTCTTTATGGGAAAACTCATCACCAACAACATACAAAAGACACATCTCCCTTGAAAAAGGTTTTTAAAAATTGTAATAATACACAAATATGCACCGGTGTGCTAATACAGGCAAAAGGTTGACTTCTGTGAGGTGCTGAACACTCAGTTCCCATATACTGCAGCAGTTCTTGGAGATACTAAATACCTGAAAAGCTCAGCTTCGTGTGCTTCTAAAGAGTGTTCTTGTGCATCGAAGGACATGATCCAGCAAGACTGCAAGTGCGTGCCGTTCCCAGTCATTTGCATTTGCTTTGCATATTCAGACTTTACATCATCCTGCCCAAGCCATGGTGTCAAGGGGCTGGTTGTAGCTTTTTGAATCTTCCCTACCTATTCCTAACGTGCAGAAAAGCTGCAGAGGGTCAACATTGAATTTACACCCTCAAGATTTAGGGTGAGAGAATTGCAGCCTGCATTGGGGGGGATTCTCCAGCAGCAGCCTTTGACTGCTCTACATCCCCTTTATGCTCTTTAACTGACACAAAGTGAACCTCACAGACCTCAGAATCTGAGTCAGATCAACGCTTACAGCTGAGCACATCCCGAGCCTGGTTCTTGTTCATGTTAACAAGCTCTTGGCTGTGTTCTCACAAGTAAATGATGTTTGCACCTTCTCTAGAGCCTCTTTAAAATACAAAGGGAAGGGCAAAGGAGTTCTGGTGTACGTGGTGATTAGTCCCATTGGCAATTTAAAAACGATAGTTTCAATAAGTGAAATTATGCAAGGCTTGTAAATGAGCATCCACATGAGTCTTTCAGCAGTGATGCAGTCTCTATTACAACTTCTGCTGGAGATCTTGCCAAAGCCATGGATACTGGGCTCCAGCAAAGCAGAGCAGGAAACAAATATCAGCTAAGCATTCCCCTGCAAATATATCCTCCTGTCCAACACACACCAGAAGATGCTTAGCTAAACATCACAGATGTTTAAAATTTTCAGCTTGTGAGGAACATGCAGATGCTTAGTGAAGAGGTAGATGTCCCTCAGAAAGGACTGTTGAGTGGTTTAGTCAGCCAGACCAGGTCCCAGGCTTGTGTGGACTTGTAGCCTATTTCTCCTGGTGGTGGCTCTCATCAGTCCTCCTCCAGTGTACTCTCCTGGCTTCCAGCAATCTGAGGTGAAGGTTGTATCCACATCTTGGTATTTAATAGCTTGATTTTGGCATCCATAACACCCTGGGGTAGTGAGTTCCTGGGTTTGATTATTTATTGAGTGAAAAAGTACTTCATTTTATTAACTTTAACATTTCTGCCCTTCTTCATGCAATTCTCCCTGCAAACCTCCATCACATCCTCCCTCAGCTATTTCTGTCTGAACTTGAAGTTTATCTCATCTTCCTACATAGGAATCATTTGATATTTCTAATAATTCTTCTCAGTTTTCTCCATCTAAAATACACCTTGAATCTCCGCTAGAGACGGATGGTCAAAGCAGGTGAGAGTGCTCCTACTGAGAAGTATCACACTATGGAGGAGCTGCGCAACTGCAGCCTCCACATGGTGTAACCACACCAGCCCTTGTAGACTACTTTGCAACGACTTAGCCACCTGGTGAGAAAACAGGAACAATTTTGGCAGGGTCAGCATTCAAAACAACAAAAAAAAGTGACTTTCCTATCATGTGTGGATAAAGCAGGCTGACAGCTGCTACTACCTGGACATGCAAAAGTAATTAGAGCATAAAAAAGTGTGAGTTCCCTGTGAGAAAGGAATGTGAATATGCTGCTTGTTGTTTCTTGGGGCTGATTCCTGCCTCTGGTAACCTGTATTTAAGTGTTGTCAGAGCAGGCACTCAATCAGTTAGAGCATTTTCACCGGGGGCCACATCAGCCTCGCGGTTGCCTTCAAAGGGCCGAATGCAATTTTAGGACTTTATACATTTATACATTTGGCCCTTTGAAGGCAACCGCGAGGCTGATGTGGCCCCCGGTGAAAATGCTTTTGACACCCCTGATTTAGAGAATTATATCTGGTGAAGTGCAATAGCTAAAGGGACTGGTGTAAAACCGAGGCATAGAGAGAGGTGCTGGCAGCCTTCTGAAGGTGTTGTCCCCAGTAGTTCCCAGCCTTTGGGTCACGTCCTCTTGCTGCAAGCATCAGCTCTTCTTCTGACACTAGAAACTGCAAAGGGATTACCAAGTGAGAATCAGAGTGCCTTTGGTATTTCAGTAAAGCTAGCAGAATGATGAAAAAGAAACATCGCTGGATTGGGAATTATGTTTGCAAACAAATGGGCAGCTGCATTCTCTGCTGCTTGTGGGGGCATGGTAAGCTTCTGGTGAATGAGATTTGTTAAAACACTTACGAATCCCAAGGTTTTTCTAAATTTTACAAAAAATATTTTTCCTCTGCAAGGCCAAACTGGACATGGACTATTCATATAAAAGCCTGAAATTCAACAAAGGCTTTAGGTTCTTGCTGATCTCAGTATGGAAGTGAGAGACAAGTGAGAGACAAAGTGAGAGATTAACAAATTTTAATGGATTAAGGTTTAATTTCCTTCACTGTATTCATCTTTTTATCAAAATCTGGAGCAATACTGTTTGATATTAGCAATGAAATTTAAAAAAAAAAAAAAAGGTAAAGAGATAAGGATCAAAGTTAGGCTGAAAATTGCTTGCACTATCTATCTGCTTTTGGGGACAAATATGAAGCCAGATTCATTCACAAATTACTCATAAGCAGATAAATGGGATAAAATCCCAACTAATTTTAACTAGCACCACATTTATAATGTTATTTTTATCTTCTTAAAGGTTTGGGCAGCTTGAGAAAACTTGCCTTTGAATTCAATTGAAGCATAAACTAATGACAAGTAACATCAAGGGAAAGTCGGCCCTGATACCCCATTCCATGTTTTAGACAAAATACCATTATTTGGTGTAACTATAACAACTCTGGGCAAAACCAATTGCTCAGATACTTCAAGCATGTTAGCCTTGTCTGCTGCATCAGAGACACCACCACAGGGCGCCATTGAAAAGAATATTTCCTAGAACAAAAAAGACTTGAAGGCAACTTAAGATTCATCTCCTTTGATTTATTTTTCTTCCCAATTCAGAGACTGTTTATATAAAGTCTGATATTGAATAAGGGAAGCTTTTTGACTATGATAGGGGCTTGAGAAAATGAAAGGCATTAACTGTTTTCTTATTATCTATAGATAATGAGAACAGTCTTGAACAGCAACAGCAAAGTCACTGTTCTGCGATCAGACTTGCATGCTGTCATCAACCAGGGATTTCTGGATGTGCCTGGAAACCTCTTTCAAACAAAGTCTAGGAATCCAGAGGAGCCACAGAACGACATAGAACTCAAATGTAATATTTTTTTGTTATATTTTGTCTATCCACTTAAGCCCTTGCTTGCCATTGTTAAAGCTCCAGCATTTCCTCTTGTTTATTCACAGTTTCTGCCCCAATGGGAATTTCAGTCTTGCTGTAACCCAAAGTACTGGAAAAGAGCAATAAAATTGAGAATGGAGCATGTAATATTATCCTTATAACTTTAAAGGTTAAGAATGAAAGGCTTTCCATTCTGACTCTCTTAAAGCTTTCTATGGCAGCAGGAGTAGGTTTTGTGTTACTAAATGATATGCCTTCTAGAAGAAAGTTGACAAACATGGTTATCATTTGTTATCTTTTTCTTTGACAAAAAGAAGATTCCAAGAGTTGCATTTAGCATTTTCCTCTGTTATTAATCAAAGTACACAAAATCATTTATTGTGGCTGGATTTTAAAATATTGTGTGCTGAACTGGACAAGGACTATTGACCTTTCAGCTTCTGTGTCCTTTCGCTGTATTGCAGCCTGTGGGATTGATGTTGTGCTGTAAAACATGAAAATACACTGTTTGCATGCAGCCATGACATAATGCATTTGCCAACTTAATGAAAAGTGATGGGAAGATAATGGCAAGTCTGTTTTTATATTAATAGGCTGCCATTTAAATTGTTAGCAAGGGATGGGCAAGTTGGACTAGGCGGTGCATGGAACTGATAGGGGAAAACCTCAGCTCTTTGTTGCTGGCCCACCAGCAACTTGCTCACCGACGAGGGATGCACCACAGCTTTTCCATGGCTGCTTTCAGTGGGAAAAATAACTTGACCTCTTCACAGAACCATCAGGAGAACCATTTACATAATATTTATATACAGCTTAAAATCAAAAACACTGTGCAGAATGCTCTTATTACATTTGCTCATTATATTAATGATCTTACTCTTTCCAAGGTGAATTTATGGTATTCTCTGTTTTTGTTGCTTTTACAAACTGTTACTTTTAATAAGTGAGGTTTCACAGACCTTATCCGTATGCCTTCTTGAAGGAAGATGTCTCAGTTTGAAGGGTATACATTCAGAGAGGTGCCATAGTGATGTACCTTTTGGCACTGGGTAGTAGGTTCCAATCTTTTAGGGGAGCAGCTGTACTGATTTGTGGCAATATTATCTGTATTTCTGTTGGTCTCCAGAATATTCTGCATTTTCTGTTATTGTTTTAAAACTGTTTTCTCCCCCTCAACAGATAAACCAAGATTTTCTTTTTAACCACATAAAATCTCAGACAAGTAAGTTGGTATTGCATATAATGAAATTCCAGCTTTCACACTGGAAGTGTTTATTCTTGCCACCTTTGCCATGATGACTAGGTCAGTGCAGATATGGTGGAAATGGACACAAATGTGAATTCTGACTGTTTTCAAACTAGCTTACTATTCCTCACTAAACGAATAATGTAATTATATTAACCAAAATGCTATGAACAGATGTCTTAATATAGTTTAAGCTGAAGATGAAAGAATAAAAGGCTAAAAACTGCAGAAAAACCAAAAAGCAAGTCGATCACTTCAAGTAATGATCTCCCTTCTATATTTCATAGGTTTGAATGACTTAATGTCTCTGCTGGTCCCTTCCACAGATATTCAGGTTCTCCTGAATTGTGTGTCTTCAAATCTTCAGGCTTTTGTCATTCAGGTATAAAATTAATTTAATAATTCCAGAAAAGAAAACGTGATCACATCATTTATCGTGCTACATGCTGACTGTAACTAGTCTGCAGGAGCTACATTGTACTCTAGCAACCTGACCAGACTGTAGATTTGCATAAATACAATTTATGCATGTTGCAGAAAAAGAGGGAAATTAATTGGCACACAAAAATTCCATCTGTGCAAACAACTACAAGCACATTTCTGCGCATATATCCACTTGGATGGTTTCAGTATCTGCTCTTATTTCATAGACACATATTATAACAGTCCCTAATATGCCAAAAATCAGAAGAAAAATGTTAGTAAGAATGAAGTGAACACCTCATGATTGCTGAAATCGTTGATTTACGAAACTGTTGACCTTTGGCAGGCAGCAGGATAGTGACGATTTCTAGTACAATGCCTCTAGCTCTTGTGAAGGATTCAAGTATGATCATCCTCACATGTGCACCTTTCCATAAGTTACCAAACTCTACCACTCCTGTTCCATCACTGGTACAGAATTAGTGGTAGCTTGATTGTACAACTGCATTCGGTCGGTTACCAAACCAATTACCTTGGGTCTGAGTGGTGGTTAAAGTCGTTTTTGGTTTTGGGTTTTTTTCCGCTTTCTGAAGAAGCAGGAGAAACTGTACTTCCTGAGCTTGATTATTTCCTAATATTTTTTTTTTTAAATGAAGAAAAATACTTTGCAGTTCTGTAGTGCTTTCATCTCATAGAACCCTCAGCTGCCTCATGGGATGGTACAGAGAAGATGGAGCAGAGACTTTTCATGGGGGTTCACAGTTAATAAGGCATAAGGCAATAGACACAAGTTGCAGCAAATAAATTTTCCAATAGATAAAAAGAAAAAAAAATACCATTAGAGCAGTTAAGCACAGGAAGAGGTTACCTGGAAAGGCTTTGGAATCTCCATCCTGGAGGTATTCAGAATGTGGCTGGATGAGGCCTGAATCAAGCTGGCCATGCTTTGAGCAAGAGGTTGGATTAGATGATGTCCACAGATCCCTTTCAACCTAAGTTATTTCTGGATTGTAACAAAAAAACCTGCTTGTCCCACCTTTGTATGCAGTTTGTACAGGGAAATTGCAACACAATAAGGAATTATTTTAACCAACTTGATCATAAAGCATTTTTTTTGCTCTGTCTGCAGCCAAGCAGGAGTAAAGAGGAATTCAGAAAACTGGCCTCAGATTTCCAGTTGAGATGGAACTTCCTCCTGAGCGCAGTAAGCAAGGTTATGACCCTGAACTATGCAGACAGTTTTGGTAAGTAGGAACTTTGTGACTCTCATCTGATATACTCCTCTGTCTTCTGAGATGGTAGAAGCACCAGATGCTTTTAACTGAGATAAATTTACGCTGCAGTCATTAGGGGCATCACTTCTTCCTACGCCCTCCCTTGCAGCAAGCAGCACCATTCGTCTGGTGCTGTGGCTAGCCAGGTCAGGGAAGTGAAACGATTCATTTCTGCCAGATTTGTTTTCTGATCCAAAACTCCAGGATGAACAGAAGAGGGGAAGGTATTATAGGAGCATGCGGCTGGAGATGGTGAGAAGGGCACGACTCCCTCTTTCGGCAGAAGCCATCATTTGTCTGTGGGGACATGGGGAACAGCAGCCTGAGGTGTGAGCCTCTGCTCTCCCTCCCTGCAAGAGCTGCCAACCCCAGCAGCAGGGTGTGACGGAAAGCCGGGGCCGCTAATATCCCAAACCATCGAAATTCCAGATCTCTCAAGTGACAGCTCCCAGTCCTTCAGGTTCTTCCCGTATAATGGAGCCAGAGCAGAGCCACTGCAATAACTACTTGCCAGAAGTTCCTCTGACAACTATATGCTCCTTCCTTTTCCTTATGCTTTACACTGATACGAGTGCTTGCCTAGCCAGAAGCAAGCCTGTTTAAGGTGTTAAACTCTCTTGTCACTCCTTTAGCTGGGTTAGTTTTCTCTCTGTCTTAGGGCTTTGGGCTGTCAAGTATCAAATCCACCCCACACCAGCGAAAGGCAGGAGAAGTGAAGGGACTGTGCAGTCACATTCATTCAAAGAGGTTTGAAGGGGTACAGCCATGTCTTGAATCAGTTCAGTCTCTTTCATTTCTGTATTGCACCAGCCTTATCTGCCTTTCTCTCCATTTGTAAAACCTTTCAGAGTCTCTCGCTCTGTTATTCATTCTGCAGAAATGCACCAGCTCCTGTGAATAGCATCTGATCTCAAACTGCACGAACCACTTTTTAGATTTTCAAAGGAGCACCTTCACCTTTCTTTCCTCTTCTGTTGGATGGGGCTTCACACAAATAGCCAAAGAAAAAAGTATGGTTTTGAAGATAATGAGGTTATGTGTTTCCTACAAGGACATAACAAAGCAGTGTGTTAAGGTTGTTGCCTTTTGTATTCTTCAGTATTCTTCCCCCACTAATATCGGTGTTTGTGCGTGTATGTGCACAGCCCTTTTCTGCATCAAGCTGCCACCTTTTGCCTTATATTTAGATAGCAAACTCTCTGGAGCGGGATCAGAGTTTTGTTCTGTGTCTGCAGGGAACAGAGCACAGTAGCATCCCTTGTCCGTCAGCTGCTGCATTACAGTAATAATAAAATAATTATTCCTTTCTCTTTCTCCAGAGGAGTTCTGCACAAAACTCTCCAATGTTACATGCAAAATTTTGGGCAATGAGGAAATTAGGAATGTATTCCAAGAACAGCTCTGGAAACATAATGCTTATTGAAATTCCCAATGATGATGAAATCCTCTTTACTCTTTCCACCACAAGAAGAGTTTAATGAATTGCCTCCCTGTCCTGCAGTTGTCAGTGATTGGGCATACAACTGATGGAGAGCATCCCTTTCTCTGCTGAGCCTTCCTTAAACTAGTTACAAATTATATTTTCATCCCACTTACAACAGTCTTCTTATGATACTTCAGCGGCACTAAGACTGAATTTATTCTCACATATGAGAGAGTTAAAAAATGTCTTTTAACCTTTCTCTGTGATGCTCCAATTAATTTGGTCATTATTATATTCTTTCTTACTACCTTTGGTTCTTTAAGATATCGGGTTCTACAAACTAACAATGTCTCTTCTTTCCCATGTTTCTGTTCCAGTAGAATTTTGAGTTTTAGTGGACAAAGCAGAAGCCATTATGTTAACAAGCCATCTGCTGTAAAAGTTCTGTACTCAGGGTCATTGCTTTTCAGAAATTTCTTAAATCTCAGCATTTCTTGCAGGAATGGTGGGCAGCCTGCAAGTCAAAATATGTAGCATCCACACTGAGGAAACACAACCACTTAGGCAAAGATGTGAGCGTCATGTTCCTGCAGTGTGCCTCCCCCCAAAATATACCACATACCAGTAAGCAAAACCAAACTTACTTCTGTCTGGGGCTCTTGCCTTGGAGTTTGGCACATCTAGCACACATAATATGCAGGCATACTTACGCGTCTGAATTTAGGGTTGACTTTCACCCTTCCCAGCCTAGCTTCCCCATGGGTGATGCCCAAGTGTGGTCGGAGGAACCGTGCAGTTAGCCCCTCTGAGGCAGCAAGGGACAAGTGTGCTACAGCAGTCAGGGCTAATGGGACCTCTACAGCTCTTCCAGCTCCACCTCCTCTTCAGCAAATGTGCCTCTATGTGTCTCAGTCACAGAGCCACACCTCAGCTGGTACACCTCCATCTCCTTCACCACCCTCCCTTCCAAGGCATTCAGGGACGTATTGTTGAGCCGCACTGGCTGGAGAGAGACCTGTGCATTCCTCTTTTGAAAGCAAGCCGATTCACCTTTCTCCCTCTTCAAATCTGTGTCCCTCCGTACTATCCCAAGGGACAGCTGGAGTGGTAGCTTTTGTTTCATGCTTGCTGTTGCTGAATATATTGAAAACATCTGTAAGACTGTTAGAAACAGTCGTGGACTACTAGTGTCAGGTCTGTATAGTTTGAACTCCAAGTATCAAAGTCTCTTTCCTTGTCCGATAGATTAACAAGTCCTTTCACTTACTTTGCTATCATTTAAAAATGTGCAAAAAGACAAACAGTAGAATCAGCAGCTTCTCAGACACATCTAACATCAAAAGAGGCAGTATTTTTCATTTTTGAAGCTCTGTAAACCTTGGTCATCCATATAAATGGTGGTGTCTCCTTGTCGATGTCCAAGTAAACACATTTGTGGGATGCAGAGGTTGTGAACTGTTTGATGAATTCCTATGCAGATTTATGGCATAGAGGAAGACCTACTCTTTACTGCAAGGGCTTTCAACCAAGTTATGATTCAAAAGTCAATGGTCTCAGTGAGTCTCACTTGGCTTTTGGCAGTTATGCCCCAAGCTGCAAGGTAGGGCATTTAATGTCACAGATATAAGACACACAGATGTCTGTAGGAGGATTTGCTTGGGAAGAGGTGAAACGATTTATCTGTCCAAGGGGAAAATGGGGATGAGACGTGTTTGTCGATAAGCTTTGTAGTAGTGGTGAATGTGGGGAAAAGCTTGAACAGGAAAGCGAATAAACACAAGTACACTTTCCTCTCTAGCTAAAATAATAGGAAAAGGCGTTTGCTCATGTTTAAAATCTGCAGTTGGTGCCTATTTTGCTGTGATATTTGGAAATACATAATTTTGTAAGTACTATTTGATGAGTGCTAGTCTGCTGCTTTGTCTATCCCATTTCTGTCATGAAGCCCTTCAAAAAAGAACACATCATGAAGATAAGCAAATGAAGAGGATGTTAAAATTATTTTTGTTTTTCTTTAAACCTAGGATCCTGGCATTTGTTTAATTTGCTACTCATGGATTTTGTGGCTCACATTTTCCTGTCCTATATAGAGGAGGAAGCTGATGAAAGTTTCTGGGTTACAAAGCAAAATGAGTCCCCTGTTCTGTGGGTTTATGAACCCAACCATCTCTGGGGCTATTTTGCAGAGGAGCAAACTCAAGCCAACACTCCACAGACAGCTCTTATAACTTTGATGCAGAGCCAGAATAACTTCGGATTAAGCAACGTTTTTCCAGAGTTCTGAGTTGTTCAGTGGACACAGCCGCAGGCAGCAAGGTAAAATAAACATTAACTTTTAATGTTTTAACAACAACAACAAAAAGGTTACCAAGTGGGTAAATTGGGAGGGATCAGGGCGGGTATTGTTGTTTGAGGGGCTTTATGTGTGTGAAGTAGAACTAATGAAATCCAGGTTTGCATGGAGCTGTGTCCAGCGCCACCTAAACCTCAAGCCACAAAGCATCTTCCACAGCCCCCATCCACCCCAGATCCCACCAAGGGATCGTAGTCTCCACACCACCCACCCCCCCATTGCCACAGTTCCCTGATTCTTCCCTTAGCTTTCCAGCAGACCTTGGGTGTTCCTTTAGATTCACCAAGCATTGCCTAAGCAAGAGCAGCGCTGTTCTGGTGGGCTGGGAACAGCTTGTGGACTTGCTGACCAAACAGACTGCATGTATTTTTTGATAAGATACACGAGCATATGGCATGGTCTTTTCTCGCTGTTGGAAGCACCCAGAGGCTCTTCCCTCCACTTACCTGTTAGTTTTAGTAGAACATGCAGAAGTATGAAATCCTTGAGATCTTTCTGCTCCACTAGACTTTCTTGCAGTCAGTCCACTGGTTCAAACTTACCAGCATAAGGAATGACATACAGGTAGAAAACAAGATATACTCTAAGTCTTCCTAGGATGCAAGGCTAAATATGAGAACATGGATCAAGCCTCTGTGCTTAATACAAGTGATGAATTATACATTCAGCTTTTTTCAGGTTTCTCTTCCATGCAATAACAGCACTTGTCTTCACTCTTAGAGAACACCATGTTTTCCAGAAAAGAGTGCTAGACAAATGTTAATGGCATTAAGATTCACAAAGAAAATTACACTTTGAGAGTCATCCTGCTATAGTTATTTTAATGTTTATCCAGCACCTCCCAAGATGTATTCAGCTTCCATAAAATAGGACCAGGACTAGAAACAGACTGTTTTTAAAACGTCTTTATTAGCTAGAAAGACCCTTGGAGGACCCTTGTTTTTAAATATAAGATGTGCTAAAACCAGCTCAACAATGAAAATTAGAGAGGAGAAAGAAGGTACAAAGGGGACAAATCAAGAATGATTTATACATGTGATAGGCATGTTTGACAGTTGTTGTCATTTTTCAAATGACCCATCCTGTCATACCATGTTAACGTCAAAAACCAAACTGAGCTGGGTGCAGGCTATGAACAGGGAATCTCGAAACCACTGATGGCCAGAAATTAGGAGACAAACCAATAGAAAGATAACTCAGTATCTGTTTTGCTTCTTATGTTCTTTCACTGTGCTGCCCATATATGCTTTAGTATGGTCACCAAAGCTTTTGTGCGGGTCTCAGCAGACAAGGGTTTGACCCAGGTGTTGTCTGTATACCTGATGTTTTTACAATTATGTGTAACAGCTTTGCATACTTTGTACATGATCTCAAGAATAGAGCAAGGCTGACTAGAGTGAGGGACGAGAGGTGTCTGAGTAAGAGATGATGGGTATAAAACATGAAATAAAGAGTAGAGTGATTTGAGAGAACATATGCATGAAATGTAGGACTGGCAGAGTATAGAAAGAGCCTAGAGATGAAATATCCCAGCAGCTGATGGACTCTTAACAGCCCACATGCAAAATGCTGACGACGGTGATTATTGAAATAAAGTCTAGTAAGAGCCTGCTGATGCTGTGGTTCAAGTGTTTGCAGCCTGTGAGGGAGATGAAAAACTTGAACCTGCAGCTCAGAAGCTTTTCAGGAGCTGTGTCAGCATGAATGAGCCCTTCTGTCTACCTGTGTCCTGCAAACAGTTGGTAGCTCCCTCCTCAGCCATTGCAGGCTCCTTCTCTGGGTGTCAATACTAATTCCATAGGTTACTGAAAAACACGGCTGCCAAAAGCATCTCCATCACCCACTTCTTTTTGCATATCGCCACCTCAGTAGATCCCCTGAATAGATTCCCACTGCATGAGGATTTGCATTCTGCAACTTTTGATCACCAAAAATCATCGTCATGCTCCCAAGCAACCTTCTGCCCCTGCTCCTGACTAATCCCCCTTCAGCCACCGCCCGTTGTGTGGGGTACCTAAACCCTCAGCAGCCTCAGTGGCATCCACCAGATATGCTGCTGTTTCCTGGACCACATTTCTGCTGCCTGACATTTCATCACTCTGTGCATCACGGGGATATTTCATAATTTTTCCTTTAGCTCCTTTACCTCACGCAGCCTCTGCAGCTCCCTGCGACCCAGCATCTTTCATCAGCTCCCATCCTCCCCTCCGTCCTCTGCCAACAACACCAACCTCCATATCTTTTTCATCTTGTCCCACGAGGCATTTCTCTGCCTTCTCTACAGCCTGTTATGCTTGGGAAAAAAATCTGTTCATCGCACCTCCACCCTCATCTCATTGAAATTAGTGCTAAAAACTCAGTTTTGCTATGAAACCCTGGAAAAACGAGAGGGAGGACTGGTAACAGAAATCAGAAAAGAATTTCCCAACCTTGACCTGATAGCAGCAGCATCAATATGTGTCTGTGGCTTAGCAGATCCCTTCATGATCTTTTAGTTGACACCTTCATTCTTCCTCTTCCTTCCCCATCTGTTTTTGGTCGTTCATTCCTACTTCATGCTGAATATAAATTACACTCCACAGCAGAGAGACCATGTTTTTTCATTTATTCTGAACAGTGCAGCACATTTCTGTGTTTGTTTTTTTTTCTAAATACAATTTGAAGCATGAGAATAATTGTTAATAATCTTGAAAAGGGCATACGTTCCAAGTTGGCGACACCATCTGAGGAAAACATTATTTTTATACAAAGAAATGTAAAGGGCGGGGAGTGAGACAATACAAGATTTGAACGCAGTGGCTTAACGGGAAGTGTGGCAGATGACATGCTACACAGCCAAACACACATAATATGAACTAAGAATTGTTGAAACCAGTGGCAGTAACAAAGATGCTCTGAGCGAGCAGTAATCTATAAAAGTGCAGCTCAGAGAGCACTGGCCCAATCTTTATTCCTTATCACAGAGCTTGCAGTTGCTTTCTCTCAGCACGAAAGGCATTTTTTCATCTAGAAAATCCCATTCTAGGCTTCCTCTCTTTGTTCACTTGCTCCTGAATTAAAATCCTATTAAACTGCACACCTGCAGTGGGTTTATCTGCAGAGCACCATGCTGTAGCTTTTAATCCAATTCCATACCTTCGTGACATACAATATACTGCAAACCTGGGCGTAGAGAGACTGAGGTTATGCTGTTTGTAGCTCTGTTAGCAGAGAGCAAATCAAACACTTTGATTTGTTAAAAAGGGAGAAAAAAATAAGGACATAGTTAGCTACTTCACTTAAAGGAACACTAAGTGGTTCATCTCAGTGGTCTGTATAATTCAAGATACAGAGATCAAGTGAAATCATCAGCTAAAATGATCAAAAAATGAGAGTAAAATCTTGACCCTGCTTAAATTCAGTGGCAAAACTTCTGCTGATTTTAAGAAAGCCAGGATTTCAGCATGAAAAATCAGTCCCCATCAGGGGGAGAGACAGGCTGAGACTATTTGTTTTGAAAAAGAATATAAGGGTTTATGGCAGACATATAAAATGCGAATGATTTACTAAAAAGCGGATGTGGCCTCCTCTCAGACCTTTGCCACTCTACGGGGAAACAAAACGTGGATCTCCTCTTGTTGGGTTAATTGATGTAAAATAAGCTTGGTTATCTGTAAAATACCTCAGATTCAGCAGGAAAGAACAGAGAAGACTTTTTTATTCAATGAAAGGAGAAACAAATGATGCATAGTTCCTACAGTCAAAATATTTCCATGTTTCTTTTCTAATTTTCAGCTCATTTCCAGGTCAGGAAGAGAGAATTACTAAAACTTTTACTAATTTGGATCTTCAAGTAGGAAGGGAAGCAGTTTGTACTTAAAAATATGGACAGACACTTTTTTGCCTCTGATGAACAGCAAATCTTCAGAGAAAACCAGCCTGACTTGAAAATTCTTTATGCTAGACCATTCTTACTTTTTGATGCAACTTTAAGAAATACTGTTTTAATTCTCTTAAATTTAAGAACGTTTTCTGGAAATACTAAATGCAAAACTGTGCTAGCAATGGAGTTATTTTAAGTTGGCACACTATTCGGCCATTTGACTTTATTTTAATAAATCTTCAGGAAAAAAGTGAAATATTTGTGGTTTGGTTTTATCTATTTCTTGTATTTTTTGTAGTCAGTAAAGCTGAATACCTACCTGAAGTCATTGTGGTAAATTTATCTGGAAGCTATAGAAAAGATGAATGACTCTGCATCAATGTTGCTTTGTTTCTACCATGCATAATTTTAAAATTATATTTATTGTATATAGAAGTTAGCACTAATTCCTATGTCTTGAGAAATTCCTGCTTTGTTTCCCATCTGCAGGATACAAGAGGCAATATTTCACATACAATCCTACTAACTGAAATTAAACAGGTTGTATATAACGTCATTGATTTGCTTATGTTAGAAACAATGTTGTTCGAACTTATTCCATACGCAAAGTACAAGCAAAGACTTATAAAGACAAACCCTGGAATAAATTGCTATGAAATAGTAAATACAGAGTATTAAATTTGTATCTTCTGTGCATCAGATCGCATGAGGAAATGTCCTGAAACACCAGAGAAAGTAGGATTTTAAATATTTTTAAGAGCATGTCTGCAGGGAGTTGACTGGGCCTGGTCATTATTTCAAGAACAACTGCATTGTTATTTTAAGAAGTGACATTTCCTGAACTAGAGAAAAGCAACTGTCAGGAGCTTAGCAAGCTTTCGGTTATTTTGGTTTTGGAAATCTACATTTATTTTCCACTTGCATGTACATTCCTCTGCCTCAGCTGAAGCACTGAAGTGGGATTCAATACTTAAAATGGTGGTATTACAGCAGATGTAGATAGGGCCATATGCTAAAGGAAAAGGTAGTAATGTATTTGATTTTGCTGATAAGATTAAGAGTTTGGTGGCGAAATTGCATACTCTGGGGCAGTAGCTTCACGGTCAAAAAAAATCATTTGGCCCTTAAGGCCCATTATACCCATTTTCACTATCCTTCAGGTTTTTATGGTGAAGATAAAAAGCAAAACAGGGGGTCTAGGAAAAATATAAGCTAAAAATACCCAATATTTTCTAGTTCACTTCTATTTCAGAGAATCACAGAATGTTAGGGATTGGAAGGGACCTCAAAGGAACATCTAGTCCAATCCCCCTGCCGGAGCAGGAACACCTAGGTGAGGTTACACAGGAAGGCGTCCAGGCGGGTTTTGAATGTCTCCAGAGAAGGAGAACCCACAACCTCCCTGGGCAGCCTGTTCCAGTGTTCCGTCACCCTCACTGTAAAGAAGTTTCTTCTCAAGTTTAAGTGGAACCTCTTGTGTTCCAGCTTGAACCCATTACCCCTTGTCTTACTGTTGGTTGTCACCGAGAAGAGCCTGGCTCCATCCTCGTGACACCCACCCTTTATATATTTATAAACATCAATGAGGTCATCCCTCAGTCTCCTCTTCTCCAAGCTAAAGAGACCCAGCTCCCTCAGCCTTTCCTCATAAGGGAGATGCTCCACTCCCTTAATCATCTTCGTGGCCCTGCGCTGGACCCTCTCCAGCAGTTCCCTGTCCTTGTTGAACTGAGGGGCCCAGAACTGGACACAATATTCCAGATGAGGTCTCACCAGGGCAGAGTAGAGGGGAAGGAGAACCTCTCTCGACCTGCTAACCACCCCACTTCTAATACACCCCAGGATGCCATTGGCCTTCCTGGCCACAAGGGCACAGTGCTGGCTCATGGTCATCCTGCTGTCCACCAGGACCCCCAGGTCCCTTTCCCCTACACTGCTCTCTAATAGGTCATTCCCCAACCTATACTGGAACCTGGGGCTGTTCCTGCCCAGATGCAAGATTCTACACTTGCCCTTGTTGTACTTCATTAAATTTTTCCCTGCCCAACTCTCCAGCCTGTCCAGGTCTCACTGGATGGCAGCACAGCCTTCTGTTGTGTCAGTCACCCCTCCCAGCTTGGTGTCATCATCAAACTTGCTGATAGTACACTCAATTCCCTCATCCAAGTCATTGATGAATATATTGAATAGTATTGGTCCCAGTACTGACCCTTGAGGCACTCCACTAGATACAGGCCTCCAACCAGACTCCACCCCATTGACCACGACTCTCTGGCTTCTCTCCTTCAGCCAGTTTGTGGTCCACATCACTACCCGATCATCCAGTCCACACTTCCTCAGTTTTGCCGTGAGGATGCTGTGGGAGACGGTGTCAAATGCTTTACTGAAGTCAAGGTAGACCACATCCACTGCTCTGCCGTCATCTATCCACCTGGTTATGTCCTCACAAAAGGCTATGAGCTTGGTCAAGCATGACTTCCCCTTGGTGAAGCCATGTTGACCGCCCCTAATGACCCTCTTATCCGTGATATGCCTTGAGATGGCACCAAGGATAAAGTGTTCCATCACTTTCCCAGGGATGGAGGTGAGGCTGACCGGTCGATAGTTACCCGGGTCCTCCTTCTTGCCCTTTTTGAAGACCGGAGTGACATTTGCTTTCCTCCAGTCCTCAGGTACCTCTCCCGTTTCCCAAGAATTGGCAAAGATGATGGAGAGTGGTCCAGCAATGATCTCAGCCAGCTCCCTCAGCACCCATGGGTGCATCCCATCTGGACCCATGGATTTATGGATGTCCAGATTGCTTAATTGCTCCCTATTTATTAAAGTTTATATTCAAGATTAGATATGCAGCATATTCTCATGGAGTAATTAACCAGAAGTTGTAACAGTAGACCAACCTTGTGATCTTCACAGCTATGGAAAGGTAAGGTCTATTAGATGCATCCGAGAACCGTGTGAAAGGCAAAGGCTCCTGTGAGACTCATTCCTTCCTGTCTCCTCTTGAACCTGTACTCCTTAAATAATTCGCAGGAATGCAATGAAAGTTTAGAAGCATGTATTTTAAAGAATTATAAGTTTGCATTGCCATACTGAAGGAGCCTTCTGCCAAGAACAGAAAAAGAGCAGGATGCAAAAGTGCCTTTACTAAATAAGGGCCATTGATATCAACTCAAATATACACTCAAATTTTTGCCTAATTAAAACCTTGTCTGGGAAACATATCATTTAACAGCAGTTCCACGTACTTACATGTCAAAACGAATCCCACAAGCACTGCAACAAATGATGTCTGACTTCTAGGACTTGGGGTCTTGCTGTTGATTGATCCCAGTGTCCAAATGAAGCTTTGCCTGCAACGAGAGCATTCAGGTGGGCGCGCTCCCTCGTGGATTCTCTCTTTTCTATAAGTGGAGAGATCATAGAATAGTTTGGGCTGGAAGGGACCTTCAAAGGCCATCTAGTCCAACCCCCTGCAATGATCAGGGACATCTGCAACTAGATCAGGTTGCTCAGAGCCCCGTCCAGCCTGGCCTGGAATGTCTCCAGGGATGGGGCATCGACCACCGCTCTGGGCAACCTGGGCCAGTGTTTCATCACTCTCAGTGTAGAAAATTTCTACCTCATGTCTAAATTGATCACACCATCTCTGCCTTGATGCTTCCATGTGCCTGGTTTTGCACATGACGTACGTCTACAGAATAATTCAGTTAAACACCTGCCCAGCCACACGCCTGACTGAGGGGTCCGGCAGCCTCCCGAGTCCCCAGCAAAGGCCACGCAAACGCAGGGTGAGCCCCAGCCAGCCCCAAATCCCGGGCTCTGCCCCGCCTGGCCGGCGAACCCAGAGGGGCCGAGTTCCGCCCCACGCCGCGGGTGGCTGTCCCACGGGTGTCACCGACAGGTGTGGGCAGAGCCCACCACGCAGTTACCCTAGGCGCGGGGCGGGGAGCGAGGGGACAGGACATGAACGCGTGACGCCCGCCCGAACCGGGGCGGGGGGCGGTGCTGCGGTTATTTGGCACTACCAGCGGGGGGTCGCCGGGGGGGTACCGTGGGGGGAAGGGGACCGGAGGAGGGGTGCCGGGAGGGGGGTGGCGGGGAGGGCGAAGCGGCCGGGGCGGGCGGCGGCCGCAGGAGGGGGCTGCGGGCGCGGCGCGGGAGCTGCGGCAGAAGATGTCGCCGAGGCGGTGGCTGCCGGCGTGGTGGCGGTGGTGGTGGCTGCCGGCGCTGCTGTGGGGCGGCGCGGGGGGGTACGTGGTGGTCAGCTCGGTGTCCTGGCCGCTGCCCGAGGGGGAGGAGGAGGCGGCGGATGAGCTGCACGGCTCTTCCACCGAGGATGCGCTCCCCGCGCTGCTGGAAGAGGCGGGCGGCCTCTGGAAGCAGAGCTACCCGGCCTCGGCTTACCGGGAGGACGCCGCTCTGGGCTCCGGGCCGGCGGCGCGGCGCTCGGGGCAGGGGGCCGCCCCGTCCAGGATGTTCTCCTACCGACGGGACGGCGGCGGGGCGCCGGGCCGCGCCGGGACCGCCCGCTTCCTCGCCCACTACAACACCTGGGGCTTCGTGGCTACGCGGGCCGCGCACGGAAAGGTACGGTGCACTCCTCCCCGACACGCACCCCGCCCGGTGCCCCCGCCCGCGGGCTGCCGCGGACACGCGTGACCTGCTGACGAGCACCAGCCTCCCCGGTGGCCACCCGGCGCTGGCGTCGGGAGCGGCGTTTTGTTCTGTTCCGCCGCCACCCGCGCCGATGTCAGCAGGCATCAAACGCGCGGAGAAAATAGTATGAACTCCTTCTAGGAAAACAAATCCTGGTTTGAGTACGGTCAGGGGGAACGCTAAAAAATTAAAAACAAACAAAGAAAAATACCACACACACACACACACACACACACACACACAAAACTCTACCAAAACCAAACATCACAGCAGCAGCGAGGCACAGAAAAAAATTACAATCTTTAAGCCACAACCGGAGCTACAACGTTGGTTTTGGAGACAGGCTTTGTCGTTCCCCACAGCCAGGGGTGGGTGTTTGCACCCTCCAGCCCGCTCCCGGGCACGCCGCCTGTCCCTGTCCCCGTCCCCGGGGGGTGACCCCCTCTGACAAACCTTCCTCCAAAACGACGCTTGTGGCTCTTTTTTTTTGTTCCCTGGGTGTCTGGCTGTCACCCGACCAGCAGGAGAGAGGGAGGAGGAAAAAGAGGAGAAAGAGGGGGTGGAAGAAGAGGGCAGCCTGCTGGGCTACTGGAAATCTGTCCGTCCCGCAGCGGTGCAGCTACACCGGCTTAAAGGGCGATTTCTCTGTCAGGAGCATTAAGCAAGAGCACTGGAGAATCGGGGTCATGTTTTTTTCCAGCTTTAAGATATTTTCCTCTTTAAAATTAAAGGTTGGAACGAGACACGGCATCCAATACCACTCAGACAAAAAATAATTTTAAAAAGACAGCTTTAACTTGAAAGTATTCACAGACTGGTTTAATGTACAATTTAAAAAACAAAGTTAGAAGCACATTAATCTTCAGAAAGCTTGGCTGAGTTAGTGACAGTTTATGTTATTGTGAAATAAAAAGCCACAGGTTAAAAAAAGATACCATTAAATAAATACAAACGTACACACAAGAGGCCTGTAATTCTACATCAGATTGTCGGAAATCCTGTTGAAACATATGATCTTAGCTCTTCTGGTTTACGCTCTCACCAGAAACCCTTGGTGGAATTACAGCTATAATATAGTCTGCGGTTAGCTACCTCTAGCTACAATGCAGAGGTAACGCAGAAAAATCTGATTCATAAGAAAATTTATAATTGATAAGGGGGTGTTGCTGCTCTGAATGCCGAATTATGCTGCCTGTGATCCCAATTCTTTTTGAGAATCCACTGTAACGTTAACTGTGCACAACACTCTGAGCATTTTAGGCAACGGAAACATGTCCTGCAATATTACTGACAGCTACTACTTTTTTTTTACATTGTAACGTAATAATAAACAAGTATTTTTAGTATCTAAGTTATGTAGCTTCATTAAAGCGTTCCTTTTAAGGAATGCTAGCAAGGACCAAGCACTATAAGCATTAAAATTTTAAAGGCATATAAACATTAAAAATCAGAAAGCGTTCAGTGCAGGTGATAACATCATCCAGGGTTTTCTTATTAATTATTCATGCTTAATTTGATTTTTCTGTAAAGGATTTACCAGTTACATTGAGTTAATGTGTTGACTGATAATTTTACTATTTAACATCTAACTGACCATGAGGAAAGAAATATGTGAAGACATGAAAAAACAGTAATTCATTAAGTAGCTGTCATTGCAATTTATAACCGGATGAAACGCATAATGAGTATAAATCATAACAGAGAATGTGTCACTGCTGGGCAAGGACAGTTTTGCATGTGTTATATCCATCATATATGTGTAGGTCAGAGTATGGGAGAAAACATTTTGAAAACTTGGCTCCTTGGTGCCCCTCCCCTTGCATGGGAGGAAGGTTTGCTCTGGTTGGCTTGGTGGTCAAGACCTTCCCCCAGAGCTGTTTCCTGCCCAGGCAGCTGAGCTGAGGTTGAGCATGACTTTAAACACAGCTCTAGCTAAAATGCCTTCCCCTCTCTCTCAAACCGATGTAATCACGTTGCAAAACAAGGCTAAAAGGGGAGGCAAAATTAGCAAAAAAAAGCAGGCTGAATCAAGGCTAAATTAGGCTCTGTGTCCTTTGGGGTTTGAAAAAATGATCTCAGCGCTCTTTTGGAGTAAACATTTCTTGAGGCTGATGGCATTGATTTTAATGCACCTAAACATTTTTAATTTGGTGGAACATAAATGTTCTCTCTAGTGTCATGGGCAGGTCTGGAAAGAAGAAATAGAGGAGAAATCTGTTTTCGTAGAAGCGCGATAGATCTAATTTAGAAGAAGGTCGTCTGTCTCACGATGACAACAGAAGGTGGGAGACTGAGCACTTCGGGGTTGCTGTCCTGTCTGCTGGAGCCCTTGAGGGAATCCCTGGCATTGCAAACCCTCTATGTGCAAAGAGGTAACCAGCTGCTTATTTGGATTTTGCAGATCCAAGGTATGCCCTATGGGAACTGTTTACTTCTCAGCGACGGTCTCATCAATAACAGCACTGGAATCCCTTTCTTTTATGTGACGCCGAAGGACAACACTGTGGCAGATCTCCTGAAGAATCCCGTGGCTTCTCTGACCCTGCCAGAGGCCGATGGAAATTTCTGCAGGTAACAGAGTTTTATCTGCCTACTACCACCTTAACGTACAGAGGGAACAGAGCCCTCAGAACAAAATGCTGGGCCACCACCTCCAATGTCCTGCCTTTATTTTTGATCTCACCATCAGCTACAAGCTCCTCCTTAGGTTTGTTTTGCAGGAGGTTGCCCCAGTAGAGCGTGGTAAAGAAATGCAGAAGTGTCATTGGACTGTATTTTAGCATTGACAGCTGCAGTGGCTTTCAGCTCTCACATTAATGTATCTAAATTTTAATCTCTTCTTGGAGGTGTCTACATAAAATCTAGGTGGTCAAGATCCCATTATTGGCCATGGTGTGAAGTCCCTAGGGTTTTGAGGGCTATCCAAGTCACAGTAAAGCAGACACCCTTGCTCTGCTGAAGAGCTTTGGAGGTCCCCCTGGTTGCCTTGGCAGGGCTCTAGCTCTCCAGGGTCTGTAAGTACATCTCAGGCTCTCAGTTCATAAATTATACACTCAGGACCATGCCACTCAGTCTGGTTTCCAGCTCTTCAGAGAGTACAATTGAAATATCATTGCACATTTTTGGCGCCTTGTGTATCATGAACAGCTGGCAAATGATCCCCCACATAAAGGAAGCCAGGTCTGAGATTTACTGATCTACAGCTGACCCCAGGTTCATCACTCCAGAGACAGCAGTGAGCTGACTTCTTTCTTCCTAATCATATGTACAGTATGTAACTCCAGATCACTGAAGCTTTTCATGTGTAAAATGTATATTTGTAAACTCAAAGATGATTCAGTTTTCCCCTCCATGCTTGTCTCCTTGAAAAAGACATATCTCTGCCATATGTTTGTTTACAGTCAAACACGTGGCAAACTTGGCTGGGTCAGCCTTGTGTGAAGTCGTGTTTCCGAAGGCCTCTTTACATGAGGAGGTACACGACACCGAAACTGTGTCAGACAGGACTCTGTTACCAAAGCAGATCTTAGCTGGTATTCCAAGGAGGGAGAGAGGAGAATTGGAAATTACAGGCTGCTTCAGAAAGAAATGGGATTGAAAGTTTTTACCCCAACTTAGTCACAGAATCACAGAATGTTAGGGATTGGAAGGGACCTCAAAAGATCATCTAGTCCAATCCTCCTGCCAGAGCAGGAACACCTAGATGAGGCTACAGGTCATTCCCCAACCTATACTGGAACCTGGGGCTGTTCCTGCCCAGATGCAAGACTCTGCACTTTCTCTTGTTATATTTCATTAAATTTTTCCCTGCCCAACTCTCCAGCCTGTCCAGGTCTCGCTGGATGGCAGCACAGCCTTCTGGCGTGTCAGCCACTCCTCCCAGCTTGGTGTCATCAGCAACCTTGCTGACAGTGCACTCAATTCCCTCATCCAAGTCATTGATGAATATATTGAATAGTACTGGTCCCAGTACCGGCCCTTGAGGCACTCCGCTAGATACAGGCCTCCAACCAGACTCTGCCCCATTGACCACGACTCTCTGGCTTCTTTCCTTCAGCCAGTTTGCAGTCCACCTCACTACCCAATCGTCCAGTCCACACTTCCTCAGTTTTGCCGTGAGGATGCTGTGGGAGACAGTGTCAAATGCTTTACTGAAGTCAAGGTAGACCACATCCACCACTCTGCCATCATCTATCCACCTTGTTATGTCCTCATAAAAGGCTATGAGGTTGGTCAAGCACGACTTCCTCCTGGTGAAGCCATGTTGACTGTCCCTGATGACCCTCTTATCCTTGATATGTCTTAAGATGGCACCAAGGATAAGGTGTTTCATCACCTTCCCAGGGATGGAGGTGAGGCTGACCGGTCTATAGTTACCCGGGTCCTCCTTCTTGCCCTTTTTGAAGACTGGAGTGACATTTGCTTTCCTCCAGTCCTCAGGCACCTCTCCCGTTTCCCAAAGGTCCTGTTTGGGGGAGAAGAGGTTTATCTTAAGAACCGGGTCACAGATTTACCCATCTGGGAATTGCTTTGGGTATCATCCCACCTCTCAAGCCCGCTAGCTGAGAACACTGGAAAAAACAGTGAATGGCAAATATAAAGCACATTACTGTTACAGTTGTCTGCATTTGCCTCCAGAATACACTGTTTTCTTAAGAGTTATACAATGGCAAAATGAGATGTTTCTTAGTCCTAAGCAGGACAAGTGATTTCAGACTGACATGCTCATACATGGCATCCTCTTGCAAAGTCAAACATCTAATAGGAGCCTTCTAGTGCAACATTTGTTAAGGTGATTCAGCTTTGAGCTCTTGAGAAGGTCAACAGAGTGGTGAAGTTAAAACCGTAATGGTTCTGCTCGTTCCTTAAAATGATTTCATTAAATATTTTGAAGTAATAATTTAATAAATAAATGTATCAGTTCTTTTGTAACAGACTAATGAAGCTTATTCCTGCTTTCTAAGCTTTTTCATTCAATCAAATATCGAGCTGAATATCTGGACCAAGTGCTTAAAAAATGTATGCAAAGTCCTAGCACCTACCCAGTGCCCTATTTTCAGAGGCTCAAGACTCAGAGCTGCTGGTGTTGAACGCTTCTGAAAACTACACACCCATGTAGGCACTTGAGTGTGGCCTTTCATCCCTGACTTGAAACAACCACTCTTGAAAGCCTTTGCCTTTTATGTTTTAGAAACATCACTACCCAATTTACCTGTTTGGGAAGTGCCAATTCACCAACAAAAGAGAAATGCTGCATGATTTATAGAAATAAGAAATTCATATGCATCTCAACCCTTGGAGAATATTTATTCACTGTCTTTCTATTCAGTAACTATTAATTACCAAACCACTACCCTTTTGTTCCATGTGGCAGAATGTGCTGCTGTTTGTCGTGCAGCCAGGGCAACTTAGATTCTGCTACTCAACTTTCTAGTTCCCTCTACAGCCCGAGACCGTGATTTTGGGCCAGGTTTAGCTTTCCAGGCACTGCCAGGGACATAAACCTGGATTTCCAAGACAGCTTAGGCCAAACTACTTACCATTGGCCACATCTCTGTACTCCTTCCCTACCAGCAGTCCCATGATATGCTGTGTGTCCTCCCCCACAGCCGCCATCAGCTCTGGGATTTGCCTGACCCTGAGTTGAAACACCAGTCTGAAGAAAATTAACCTGACAGTGAGAATAAGGTTTTCCACTGGCCCTTGTTCCTCTCTTCCCATGGTGGCTGCTGCTTCTGGCTGGGCAGTCTCACCCCCTCCCTTAAGCTGACCATATGGTGGGCCTATTTTAGTTCAATAACCCAGCAGAAAACTCTTCCCTTTTTTTTTTTTTTTCTGGATTAGATTTCCACTGGGTTAGTAACTTGAATCAGCTCCACAAGAGCCAGAGGAGGGCAAAGGAGAGGGGAAAGGAGAAGAAGGAGGGAGATAGGACATCCCCATTTTACCACGTAACCGTACTCTAGATATTGAGCTTACTACTGAATTGAGTACAACGATCCAGAGGGTAATCAGTGCTCCTTGCATTATGTATTTTGTCCTTACATTCAGTTTGGTTTTCATTCTTTCTGGAGTTCTCATCTGGAACAGATGTTGGCTGGCATTAGTGCAAAGAACAAGCGAGACAGAGAATGAAAAGCTGGGGCATTTGTGGAGCTGCAGTTTGTGTTTTTGATGATAGCTGGGAAAATGTGAGCAAGCTCTGGTGCCGTCTCACAGCCAGGAAGCATGTGGGCACTGGAACTAACTTTCTTCTTTCCCATCCCTCTCTAATCAGGGTCAGAAATGAATTTACTTTTTAAACTAGTGACCCGTAAGAGACTTTTATGTTTTAAACTAGTAAAAGTTTAAAATGCGACCCTGTACATCATCCTGCTGTTACCTTAGAGCTTCTGCGGGCAGTGTGACAGTGCAGAAAATGAGTGTGTCTGGGTGCCACTGCCAGCGCTTGGGGTTGCCTGTCCCCAGCACTGCCTGCAGCACTGGATGTGCTGCTGGTGACACAACCAGCTGGCTACCTCCCCAGCATCTTTTCGGGGTGCACTCTACCTACTGAGAGAGCCAACAGCACCCTGGCTTGTACCAGAAATAGTGTGGCCAGCAGGACTAGAGAGTGATCATCCCCCTGTACTTGGCACTGGTGAGGCTGCACCCCAAATCCTGTGTTCAGTTTTGGGCCCCTCACTACAAGAAAGATGCTGAGGCGCTGGAGCGAGTTCAGAGAAGGGCAATGAAGCTGGTGAGGGGTCTGGAGCACAAGTCTGATGAGGAGCGGCTGAGGGAACTGGGGCTGTTGAGCCTGGAGAAAAGGAGGCTGAGGGGAGACCTGGTCGCTCTCTGCAACCACCTGAAAGGAGGTTGTAGCATGGAGGGGGTTGGTCTCTTCTCCCAAGTGACAAGTGACAGGATGAGAGGAAATGGCCTCCAGTTGTGCCAGGGGAGATTTACATTGGATATTTGGAAAAATTTCTTTGCAGAAAGTGTTGTCAGGTGTTGGAACAGGCTGCCCAGGGAAGTGGTGGAGTCACCACCGCTGGGGGTGTTAAAAAGGTGTTTAGACAAGGTTCTTAGGGACATCGTTTAGAGGTGGACTTGGCAGTGCTAGGTTAATGGTTTGACTTGATGATCTTGAAGGTTTTTTCCAACCTAAACAGTTCCATGATTCTGTGATTCTATGCAGACAGCAGATAGCATTCTGAGTGCAGAGCTTGATGTAATGGCCCAGTTTTTATATAGCAGGTTTCTTTCTTTTCTTTATTCACTTTCTGTGAGAGGCAAGATCTTTTACTCTGAGGGACCTCTGGTCCTGCTAGGATTAAAGTGGCATCTGTGAGGTTTTCTTTGCAAAGGCAAGTGTCATTTATAGATGGTTTTAATGCCATAAATTTTCTTGGTCAAGGGTGTTACTAATTGTTTTGGCTTCAAAATAATTGTACAAAATAGCTAAATGAGTAATGCTATACATGAGAAAGTTCATGTCCTTGTATTCCAGCAATGTATTTGTAGCTTTTTTTTCATATGAAATTTTATTAGAATTTCATTATTAAGCTACTCTGAATTGTATGAATTAAATGTGAAAGCTGGTCGATGTCTGTAGTCAATGCTCCTGGGAGTATCTGGCACTTTCCTGAAAAATGCTTCTGACCTATTGCATGCAAAAAAAATCTCTGGCCTTTAGAAAGAAAATATAGCTGACATTTCAATAGTCTTCGTGTATCTAATGAGTATCAAGTGACTTGTGTGTGTGTACATCAGTTTGATATTAAATTTATTTAGCAGCGATTTCATTTGCTTTGTTTCAGAACAGACTCAAGTTTCAAACCATGACAATAAATATTTTCACTTTCAGGGATGTGAGGAATACACAGTGGCCTTTTTGGTGCTCCAGCGTTAACATTTAATCAGCTGGAGAGAAAATTTGAAAAGCATAAACTAATAAGAGAAATAACATTTACTCATGAAAGAAAGAGAGCCGTGATGCATCTGAAAAGGCAGTAATTGCAAGACATTGTAATGTTGCAGCTCCAGTCTGGATTCCTCATCCCTGACCTAGAGGTTGCCATTTCCCAGAGGGAGATGGGCCGCGCGTCTCTGAGGAGGCTCTGATGGCCGGGCTGCAGAAAGCAATCATTAGTCACTGCACTGCATCCGATCTGAAGGCCGATAAATGCATAATAGAGGAAAGAAAAATTAAATGGTTCGGGCCTATAAATAGACTAAGCTGGCATGTCTGTGCCACAGACAAGCTGAAAAGATTCAGTCCCATTCTTACAGCTTTCAGAGCGAGCAAGACGGAGCCCGACATTAAAGAATAGAGCAGCTATTGTTCTAAATACATTTCCCAACACACAGGCTGCTCAGAGGATCCCTCTTTCCAAGTAAGCTCCTGGGCCTGCCTCGTTACAGCTGCAGTCTGGAAAACAGGCAATTAATTTTAAACGTGTGTCACCTCCTTGACATCAGGTTCAGCACATTCGTAGGGGCAAACTGCAGCTTTCTTAGAGAAGGAGCTGCCACGAACTGGTTTTCACACAAGGGAAAAAGAAAAAGAAAAGCAATGAGCTTTGGGGTCAATGCATGCATTTGTTTGTGGGGTTTTTTTGCTGTTAGTTTGGAGGATGGTGTTTCAAATCCACACTGCAGACTGTGAGTGATTTTGAGGGACGCAGGTTCTCTTAGTTTATGACCTGCATCTTGATGTCTCCGTCAGAGCCATTTTACCCTCCATGCTTCATCTACTGCTTGAGGTAGCAGATTTGCACTAGCAGGCAGATGTGTTCAGTGGGTATAAGCTGGCTCTATAGGTTTCCTAAACTCTGCATCAAAAAGGCTGACGGGAAGCGCTGAGCATCTCCAGCGCTTCTGGATACCACCAGGCCATAGGAAGAGGAGAGTAATGCGGTGAGATAGGGTCCCTGCTGATCGGCAGCATGCATTTACAGCTAACTTCATTCCTCGGCAATCCTGAGAGAAAATAAGCCTGGCATGGATGGCAGACACAACCTCTGGGCTTGTAGAGTAGCTGTCTGTTAATAGAAGGATGACTAAACCAAAGAAATTTGGCGCTGCACCTTCACACAAAGGGAAATGACACATGCAGAAGACAAAGGCTGAATCCAGACATCCCTCAGTTTTTGAGATCCACCTCCTGGTTCTGTGGCACAGACACATTTCTAGTTCTGGTGTTTATATTGACCCGTTTTAGTCATATGCAAATAATTATGGCAGTAGCTGTTCCTGAAAAATCTGTATTTAAAAAATCAGGAAGATACCAAATTAGAAAGTAAAATATGAAACCTACTATTATCATGACCCAATGCACACAATATAGTTCTAAATTACTATTTTTTTTCCTGTATTCTTAAATAACCAACTTCCCAAAATCCCCATTTAGTGACGTAGTATGTGTTTCTCTGACTCTGTTTACAGAAATAGTTGATGCTGTGATTCTTTTTTCTTTCCCTGTGAATTGTCTATGGTTTAACTATATAAAAGTTTCCTGTATGAAACACAGAGTTCAGCTAAACAAATGAATTGTTATTGTCAATGAAGACAGACAAACAGATTGACTTCACTTAACAAATTCTGATTAAAACATTCTAGGGAGGATTATCTTCTAGGAAGAGTGAAATGATTTAAAACACAAAACCAGATATACTATGAATACAGGCCCACTTAGATGCAGAAGAGCCATTTTACCAATGCTCTTCAGCTCCCAAGCCTAACTTCAGGTTCAGCACAGAAGAGTGCTCTTCCAAATGCAAACGCAAAGATGTCTTTTAGCTATCTTTGCTGGCTCTCAGACACGGCTGATAAAGAAATTCTTGTCAAAATCAGAGCAGGGCAGGGCAAAACTGCCCAGCCGTATCCAGCTGAAGGCCAGCAACAGCTTTTCAGATTATGAAATTGCTTTCAGCAGAGATTTTGTTTGACGTTCATGCCACACAGATTAGCAGCACCAATACATTCTTTCTGCTTCAGTGACCATGGTAGTTAGTGGTGAGCAGATGAAATGTATGAAGAGGATAACTTGCTTTTCAAAATTAATCATATTTATGAATCAAAATTATAAGCACTTCCCAGTAATTCTCTGAGGACATAGCATTTCCACCCTTCCTTTCTGTAAATTTTAGGGGACAAAAAAATCCTATGATGTATTGTGTATATACTAGAAAATAACTCTGAGTCTTCGCCTCGCGTCCAGGTTGGGCTTAGGCGAACAGGAGCCCTGCGCAGGGTGACAGGGTGCCTGCCTTGTGTCCATGGGAGGTGGCAGGGATGAGCTTGTTCCAGCAGCCAGCCCCAGTTCACGGCTTTGTACGGCAGCTGCTGCTGCTACAGGAGAGGTTGGAATGTGTGGAGACAGTCATTGCCACATGGCCCTTATGCCACACAAGCTGCATGCTCTGAAGTAGGAAAAAATGCAGGAAAACTGTTCTCTGGGGCTTTCTTCTTGGCTCTCTGGCTCTCCTTTTCTGCAATAGGAGAAGGCTGTGTCTCAACTTCTTTTCTCTTCTATTCTGCTCAAAAAATAGAGGGGTAAAAGCAGTGCTTTCCTGCAGGGTGGGGAGAAGTGCCTTCAGGGGAGATGGGGAGGATTTATGGATCCTGAGAGGGAGGATGGAAGGTCCTGTCTCCTCAGGGGAGTGGAGAAGAATGGCAGCTCCTCTGTGGGAAAAAAAGGCTGGGGAAGAAGAAAAAGAGAGATTCCCCTCCATAGACCCTTGCTTCCCACCAAGCTGGGAGGGGTGGCTGACACGCCAGAAGGCTGTGCTGCCATCCAGCGAGATCTGGACAGGCTAGAGAGTTGGGCGGGGAAAAATTTAATGAAATATAACAAGGGAAAATGCAGAGTCTTGCATCTGGGCAGGAACAACCCCAGGTTCCAGTACAGGTTGGGGAATGACCTGTTAGAGAGCAGTGTAGGGGAAAGGGACCTGGGGGTCCTGGTGGACAGCAGGATGACCATGAGCCAGCACTGTGCCCTTGTGGCCAAGAAGGCCAATGGCATCCTGGGGTGTATTAGAAGGGGGGTGGTTAGCAGGTCGAGAGAGGTTCTCCTTCCCCTCTGCTCTGCCCTGGTGAGACCTCATCTGGAATATTGTGTCCAGTTCTGGGCCCCTCAGTTCAAGAAGGACAGGGAACTGCTGGAGAGAGTCCAGCGCAGGGCCACAAAGATGATGAAGGGAGTGGAGCATCTCCCTTATGAGGAAAGGCCGAGGGAGCTGGGTCTCTTTAGCTTGGAGAAGAGGAGACTGAGGGGTGACCTCATGTATGTTTATAAATATATAAAGGGTGGGTGTCACGAGGATGGAGCCAGGCTCTTCTCGGTGACAACCAACAGTAAGACAAGGAGTAATGGGTTCAAGCTGGAACACAAGAGGTTCCACTTAAATTTGAGAAGAAACTTCTTCTCAGTGAGGGCGACGGAACACTGGAACAGGCTGCCCAGGTAGGTTGTGGATTCTCCTTCTCTGGAGACTTTCAAAACCCGCCTGGACGCCTTCCTGTGTAACCTCACCTAGGTGTTCCTGCTCTGGCAGGGGGATTGGACTAGATGATCTTTCGAGGTCCCTTCCAATCCCTAACATTCTGTGATTCTGTGATTCTGTGATTCCTCCCCCATTCCATGGAACCCTCCCACCTTCTTGCTGATTCCTTCTCAGGACACTTGGCTTGCCCTCCCAAGTGCCCCCAAACTCCTGTTTTGCCTTTACTGCTGATATGTGCCAGACCTGTTTCACCTCACTATTGGACTTTAGAGGCTGAGAATCAAGGTAATACCCTAGTGATAGTTTTGATCAGAAACCAGGAGACAGAGCATTGTCAGTCAAAGCAGAGATCTCAGATGTGAAAGGAAATCCTAAAAGTCCCAACATCATCACCTCATGTGCAAATATAACCACATCAGCCTGAGCTATGGGTTCATCAGATCTGGACTTGGCTAGTTGTTGTACAGGAACCTTCTAATTAGAACCCAAGAGATGGCTAAGTGTAGTAAACAATGTAATGAGCAGGTGGCACTATTTACCCTGAACCACTCTTGAACCGTGACCCAGAACGTGCGGAAGTGGTTCGCAGTAAAATATTATTAAGTGGGACGTGTCACTTTGTGGCATCGCATCACTGCTGGGAAACATATTTCACTTGGACACGGGCTTCTCCTTAAGCTCAGTGAAGCTGGCACCTTTGTGAGTGAGTGCAGCTCATGCTCTCATCTCGCAGGTTTGGGAGAGACAACTGCTTGGACTGGGTCAGACTCTGTAGGCCTGGTTTGCTCACCGTAAGCAGAGGAACAGAGACAATCAATTCTTTGCTCTTCATAAATCAGATGAATAACTAAGGTAACCTCTCTTAATGCACTGCGTTATTAGAAAATGCATAAACTGAATCTTCTTCCATTTTAATCTGGCTTCCTTCGAGTTCTGCAACAAGGTGTATGGATTTTACATAAGCACAAAAAATAAATGTGCTCCCTATTGCTTGGTCTCCTTGCACAGTTCCGTGCTTTCTCTTCCCCTCCTTTCATATTTCATCATAGCCTTCGTGAAATCCTCTTGGGGTAGACGGAGGACCTGATTCTGCTAAAGACAGGGCCTGAGAAGCCACCTGGGGTTTCCTCAACCGAGTTATCACCACATGCCATCTCTCCCCATGGCTCTGCCCCCCTCTCGCCCCCAGTCAGCAGCGCACAAATGCCGTATAAAGCTGTTCCTCCGCACCTACTTGTTCCTGTGCCAAAAAAGATAAAAGGAACCCAAGGACTAAGAGCTGAATGTGTGTTTACTTATACAGAAGGCAAGAAATAACTAGTGAATGCATTACTAGACCTCTACAGATGTGAGGGAGGAATATTTTAGTAAACATACCTACTTAGCCTGGTGTCCCTTTATTATCTTTAGTAAAAATATGAGATATATCCCTGCCAAAACCTCTAGGAAGCAAAGCCTGCATTTACATTAGTTGCACTAGTAACACCGCTGAAAATTCAAGACCTGTTCACAATGGAGTTAGAAGTGGTAGATGTAAGTTTAGTATTTTTGATGGTTTAAAAAGTATAAAAGTAACCACACATTATTAAGGAAATACTATGCCAAAATTATTCAGAAACAGATTTATTTCAGAATATGAAAGGGCCCTTTGATAAAGAAAAAACTCTAATGCTAATGTAAGATTAGAATACAAGGTTCCTATTCTGAAACAGAAAACCTATGATAAGAGGCAGCCCTAAAAACAAGTCCAACAAATAGCACAGCAAACTGAACTCAAATGTATCATTATCCTGTTCAACTCCTCCAACACTTCATCTAACATAATCTTTAAAAATTATTTGTTTGCCTCATTTCCCAGAGAAGCAAACCGACCCTCCAGAATATTATTCCAATGTGCAAAATTCAGGCTGAGTAAATTTTACCGGGAATGATAGTATTGTGCGTGTCGATTAGTGTAACACCTGAATTCATGAGAACATACAGAAAACTGCGAACAGAAGGAGCAAGGACAAACAAAGCAAAACCAACACAAACGAAACAAAATCCCAAACAAAACAAAAAACACCGGTTCCCCCCTCCCCAAAAACCACCAAAAACCAAACAAAAAAAAACCCCAAACAAAGAAACGACAAAAAACCCCACCACATACCAGAAATAAAACCATTCCAGATATGGATGTATAGCGTGTGGGGTTTGTTGTCAGCCAAATATGCGGAGAGCTGTTTTTCCTGTAAATGGGGGAAGAGTCACATCTGGCACTCATATCAGGCAAAACTGTCTCAGCCAAGGCAGGCAGGATTCACTGCTTAACCACAGCAACATCAGGTCAAAATCAGCGAGTACGCTTTTAGAATAAACATGTACTTGCACGAAAAGATTAAATAATTGTAATTGAGAAGGTGTCAGACCAAAACCTCTCACTGCTCCTGATCATGCCCAAATCTCTTGCCTTTATCCACTCCTGTGAAGTACACTCATTCTTTAATGACAACCCCTTTCTAGTTCCTCTCTGAAAGTAATTAACAATGTCTTACCTAGGAGGTACACCCAAGAAAGCACTTGGAAATACTCTTGCTTTTACCTTCTCTTCAGTTGTTTTACGATACTCTTGGGCTGCAGAGGAAATGGTTTCCTACACACAGATATGCAGTTACTAGTCTAAAGCAATCTTCTGAGCTGAAATTTTGCTAGTGAGAAGTCCCTACCTTTCTGCATTTTTAAGAATCATCAAGTTAAATATAAAAACATATGTAGAGGGTGTTGATACAGTATTAAGCACAGAAGACAACGATAGATCAGGAGACCGCTTCAAATGGACTTGAGGACTCTGCTACCCAGGTTCGAGAGCTGCAAGAGTGTGAATCTGCACTGCCCTGGCTGCTGGACACGCAGGCCCCCAAGTGACACCCTGTGTGCGTGGCATTCAGCTGCTCTCTCTGCAGCTGCATGCACTGCATTTGCCTTGTATTTATTTTTGTTTCGGTGGGTGAGTTTTCCTGTCGGACCATGAACACTGAATGGTCACACCACACCCAAAGCTTGTGCAAAAGAAATGCCGGGAGCTGCGCGGCTTAGGGACGGGATGCTCTCGGGCCACTGGAAGCCAGCTGTGAAACTGCATCTTCAGCATGCGGTAGGAGTTAGTGTTGAGGATCTGCAGTGTGCCACGTGTCCACGGTGACAAGTTTGTAGTCTGAATAAACGCTGATAGAAGTAAAGCCAGTGACCAGATAGGGAATGCAGATTTTCAGGTACTCAGGACACCCTTCATTTATTACTTCATAATTTAAAAAAAAATGTACTAGAGAAAATTAGACCATTATTTATAGATGTGAACAGCAAGTTTGAGCTTGATCTTCGGCAGCTGCTCTTCCTCCCATGCAGAAAGCACAGCAGAGGAAAAAAGAGCATGAGTGGAGCTTGTCCAGAGGTCATTAAGCTGAACACCCTCTTTAGACGACTGCTGCTCCAGCCTGAACAGTGACTGCAAATGGCTCTTTGGAGCTCAGGCTACAGGTGGTGCCAGGTGCTTACCGGGCACAATTGACTATCAATCAACCACCTATATTTCCTCTCCTCTCTCTGTTCATGACCCTATCTATAAAAGCAGATACTTTATCGAGTGACTTACACAGTCTTTCAGAACCATCTGTGGGGAATCTGCAGGTGTTAAATTAGCTGCAGGAGGATGCCCATATGTTTCCTGCATGCAGCAGACACATATTGAGAATTATAATAAAATTTTTAAAAAAAAGCCATTGCACACAGTTAAGGCTAAAGGGCTCAAGCCAAGATCTTTAAGTAAAATCACACTCAGATGAGATGTAATTTACTGTGATTTGCTGCTTCAGATTAAAACACAGAGAGAAAGAAATGCAGTCTTTGTTTGCTAGTGTAGTTTTTCGGGCTTAGGTTCTTATGTAGGCAGACAGCTCTGTGAGATGCTTTGCAGTCTCAAACTGCTGGCAGTGGGGCTTGGGGCTGCTCAACACTTGCCAGGATCAGGCCTTTGCAGTTATTTCATATAACTTTCTCTCTTTTTTTGTGACTGGTCAATTTACTTATGATTTATATCCTTGTATTGTATATGTCAGAGTCAGCAAGTGCTCCTCAGCTACTAATGGGAGTTATGTATTATTCCTGTATAGAAAGAGCCATAAAGCAAAAAATGCCTTCCCTATCTTGGTCTGAAGGATTAAGGCAGCTGGAGAATTTATTTTTTCAATAGATCTTGTCTCTTTGGTGCAAAGCAATTGAAAAGTGGGTAAAAATGAACTGAGTTTCTAGGATAGGCGTAAGGAAAAGACCTTGTGTTTTACAGACAATACACATATACATGCTTATTTTGTAGGCCCAGGTGCAGACTACTCATCTCACTAGTTCTCTTCAGAATCCTGAATTCAGGTCTGTACATATGTCTGGGAAAACTGCCATTTTCACGTTTTTTACAATCTAACATATTAATCCATTTATTAAGATCATAAATTAAGATCAAGCAAGTCTCTATAACAGAGATCTCTTTCAGGTGAGTATTCCTTCAGCAGCTCCCCTGCATGTTATAGCTGGGCATAGAAAAGACCTGCAAGGCTTGACAAAATCTTGCAGCTTTTTATACACGAGCAGGAGTTCATATTCCTCCAAAACAAAGAAACCAAGCTATTATACATGAACATTTTTCTCTGTGCACAGAAAAAATGTAATTGATCCAGAGGATGCAAGGTGTGCCAGGCTGACTCTCACGGGACAGATGGTCACGGTGTCTCCGGAGGAAGTGGAATTTGCCAAGCAAGCAATGTTTTCCAGGTCTGTACGTAACAGGCATGTAGTAGAGTGCAACCTGCAGGTTCGAGACAAATACAAGGATATGGCTGTTTGGTATGGAAAATCTGAGGAATAAGAAGCTTGATCTTTACTTTGGGGCCACAAAGTGTGTTGGCTCCTATGTGGCTGGGAACTACAGGCAGAGCTGTGTGACCTCCTTTTAACTCTTGATGTAATGAACTATAGAAAGGCAATTAGTCAGTATTCGGCTCTGGTACAGCATGTGGTTTATAATCTAGGGATGATGAAAATATTTCACCTGGCTTCGAGGAGAGATTCCATAAATCCAGGGTGTATTTGTTAACTTTAATGATTCTTCCCCACCTCAGGACAGGTAGAGCTCTTCAGCCACAGCCCCCTGCTCAGAGATGGTGCAGAGCTCTGCTGCGTTTGGGCTTGTGCCTGTTTGCATGGTGGAGTTTACGGGTTTTATTACCTCTCCTGATGTACCACAACTGCTACTAAAGCCATAACACTTGCAGAAGAGTCTCCTTTGAACAGATGTATGCACAACCTTGACACATGCACACACCCAGGGTGTGCCCCCATGTCCTCCTCTGGGTCTTCAGCATAACAGGCACTAAAAGCCCAAACCATGGCTGGGGCACACATCTCCCACACAGGCTGCCAGGGATGGTCCTGCCTGGTCGGTCACATTCTGCTGGGAAACTGGGATGAGCTGGAATCCAAACCAGCCCAGAGGTGAGATCCTCTCTGTCCTGCTAGAAGGGGTTAGGGTGGGAGCCTGTCAGTGGGTGTCCCATGAATAGCAAAAAATGGGACCAGGGGCAGATGGGGCCTATATTGGCACACAAGCCTTTTTTAGACTTTGCAGAAATCAGATTCCTATGCGAGCCAGGGTCCACCAGCACCTTGACAGCAGATGCTTCACTGTCCGGGCCCAAAGGCCAGACTGAGTCGGTGAGGGCTGCCAGGGCTCACCCATCCAACGCCAGCAGTGGCTGGAGCCACTTCCCAGTGCCACAGTCGTGGGTGCTCAAAGGGACAGCTCACAAAATCAGCTCAACCCAGAGGTAGCCAAAACAACCATGTGGCAGAGGAGCACTGGGCCAACGCTGCCTCGACATGCACCGCTTCCCCCACAACAACAGCTACCAAAAATGCAGCATGTTCAGAACGCTGGTTCCTTGGAACAGATATGAGCACAGCCCTGACCCACATTCAGAGAATCTCCTCTGGTTTTCCCTTACTTAGAGACCGAACAACATCTGCCTTTAGGGCTGGGGTTCTGCAGCAGGGGAAGGTGGTGTTTGCTGGTGGCCTTGGTTGCAGTTCTCGCCAGACTGGGGTGTGGAAGATCATAAACCTTTCTGCAAGGGAGGGCAAAAAAGATGGATGGTGGTGGTTCTCAGATCTCAGGTTTCACTCCAGCTGAAGAAAAAAACAGACTATGCGTATGCTTTGGCACTTTTTTTTTCTCTTTTTCTTTGTCCTTCCAGGCACCCAGTGGTAAGAAAGTGGCCTCGTAGCTATGAGTGGTTCTTCATGAAAATGAACATTGAGCACATCTGGCTTCAAAGCTGGTATGGAGAAGTTTCTGCCATTGCAGTAGAAGAGTATTTAAAAGCAGTTCCAAGTAAAGGATGATTGAATGGACTTCGAGATAAGAGATCTTCTGCATTTCCTTTCCAAACACTTTCAAAATTTCATGCTGGATGGTTACCTTACAGTGATTTTTTTTTTCCCAAAAATGCTTCAAAATAGCCCTATCTTACATGGAGAAGAGTGAAAATAAACCAACGCAGACTTTCAAATTATAAAGGAGAGGCGTATACTAGCCCTACCCTGCAATGTACTAACGTGTCATTTCAAACAGGCAATGCATCATCTTGAATGCTGCTTTAAAATGCTTTGTATCTGTTTGTTTTGACTTTTATTGCTGTGCACCCACAAGGAAACTACAGTATGTGCTAAATATAATGTTCTGATTTACAGAAAAAGCAAATTGCCTATTCAGAACCCTCTATGTATCGTGGATGTACTACTGCTGCTTCGTCTCCCTTGGTTTGTAAGTACTCTAAGATAAACCTCATAGCTGCAACTTTAGATATTTTAGTTTCAAAAAAAATATTTTGCTAAGCTCTCCTCATTTCCTAAATTATATTTTGTACATGTGTTTTCCCCTAATTATCTAATTTGATATTTCACTTGGAAATTGAGTAGAAATTATCTCTTTTAGTAGAAAATTGCAAGCAGCTCAAACAGCATGGCTTCAGTATAACTTACCTCTTACTGACACAAAACTGGTTAAACACATTAAGGGCCCAAACCAAATCAGCCCCACAAAGATTATACCAATACAAGTATAAACATTCTCATAAGAAAAAATCAAGTAAATGTCCTCAGCTAACTTGTTCCTGTTACAAGACAGGGAAAGTATTTTAGTAGCCTGTAGTCCCATTTTTTTTTTGCATTCCTTCTCCAGCCACTGTTTTGCTTTTAACTCATTTGTGCAAATGATTTTTGCAAACCATCACGAATTCATCTAGGGGTGGAACATTTATTTTTCAAAGAAGCCTAAAGATACGTAGATACTTCAAGCCATGAAAAACTCATTTTCCTAGTGTGGAAAGTGCAAACTTTGTTGCAAACATGTCTTACGTGATAATACTAAAAGAGTTCAAAGGTATTTTTTTCATCTTCAGCCCTTTCTCTAGGTGTCCTGGTAACTTATCCTACGGTATCCTAAGGGTATTGCAGTAAGAAAGATAGAACGGCTAAGTGGCCAATTCATTACACGGTTTGCAAATTACACAGCGGCTCTCCCCATTAGGTTAAGAAGGGGACACACTGAGGTGGGGTGTCTGTGGGGAAGGTCTTCCAGCATCCCTGGGAGAGCACTTAAACTCTGGACACCAGCCCATGCCACGGCTGGGCTGAGGAAGAGCCCGGGTCCCTGGGTGAGCAACCGGAGCTTGTACAGGTTAATCCCCGGGCAGAGCTCAGAGGTGGCCGCATGAGCTCTGACCCGCTGTAAGCCAATTAAGTGTAGCTGAGCTTATTTTGGTTCAGGTGTGGAGAGAGGGAGTCGTTCCCAGAGCAGAGCTGGGCACTGTGGTAGCCCTTGGGTGAGTTCAAGGCTCCAGGCATCATTATCATTCCTGATATTCTGTAAGAATTGAAGACAGATGCAAGGAGAACACTTTCTTTAGACACTTAAAATCATTTTATTTTCTTGTCTTGTCTCATTGCCAGAGACTCAAGTCAGAGATACAAGCAGTGCAAATCTTTTGCCAAGGTAATTAAGCGAAAGGAGGAAGTGTCCTGTCTGAATCCATTTCCTTTTGGTTTGGTTTGGTTTGTTTTTTTTGGCAGATGAGCAGCATTTTCCCATTTGAGTTTGCCCCTGAATCTTGCACGGTGTAGTACTGAAGCAAAATGGCCTATCCTATACAAATTTATAGGATACCATCAGCTGAAATCCTCCTCAATTTGTATCATTTTGCCATGGAGATCTTTGTCCACTACGGATTTGATACTTTGCCCATTAGGACTAATGAGAAACTTAAAACTGAGTTCAACAGGCAAAGCACAAGAGCCTGTAAGGGAATCTCCACAAGTCTAACATTTCTGTGCAACTTTAATTATGTGTTTCATTATCCCAGTTCACTACTGTTCCCAGAGAAACACGAACTGTGTATTCTCTCCCCTGCCCCTAAACAGACACACAGATTAAGCAAATCCAGTGTACAAGCTTAATGCTTAAAGGAGCTGAAGAAGAAAGGAAGAATTTTAGAAATGCTGCTGTTACTATACTCTCAATTTCACTTCCATCCTTAGACAGCCTGATAACAGCGACATCGTCCTATGTCCTATCCGTAAACTTATGAACACTCTTGCCTTAAAGCAGTAAGGGATTGTATGGATGTTTTGTAGAGCTTTAACTGTTTAAGAAGTCAGCATACACTACGAAAGGTTGTGAATTTACAGTACCCTACTTGCTATCAGCTGTCTCCGTGCACGCCCAGATTAATTGGAGTAGCTTCTGTATGGTAAATTGACACATTCATCACAAAGCTTTTCTATATGCACCTGCCTTGAGGCTCTTGACAGAACGTCAAAACATGAAAAGGCAATGGCAGTAAAGTGACAAAAGTGGCTTCATGAAGAAACTGTTTTAAATCACCTGTTCTCATTTCATGCTTCCTTCTCCCAAGGAATAGCTACCACAGACGTCCTTGAATGTCTGTAGAAATTCATCGAAAATATGACCCGCAGGTTTTGAATGGAAGCAAAAAAAGAGGGAGGAGATGGTAGTTTGCTTAATTGGGCTTTACATTATTAATTATATACTAGTTTGAATTTTTCTTTAAACTGACAAATGTCTCAAGTGATATTTGTCATCATGTCATGATGTTTTTTAAAGCTTTTAACCCAAAGAGTGTTATTGAGATATCATAAAAAAATCATAGGTCCTTTAGACTGTAAAGGGTGTTACCTTACATCAGTTCAAGTCAATAGCAAAAATCCTATTTATTTGTTGTGCTTTAATTATCAGATCAAATAAGCAGTTTTATAAAAGGTCTTGGTAAGTCCTTATGAATTTATTAAGGCTTTCAAGCTGATGTGTAATTTATTTCCATGTGTTCTGTATTTTAGTTATTTCTGTAGCTTCCCCCAAAAAGCTTGTTGTGCAACATGTATTATTTCAAACTTTAACTGTGGTTTTGAAATATTTCAGTGATGCATTTAGTCATGTCTGTATACTTGTTGAAAAAGGGAAGGCCAAGTTCTAAACTTGGTTCTCGCTTTTTTCTAATTTGTGCAATGTAATGCATGTACAGGATTTAAGCACAGCGAGTTTGAACTGCTGTTCTTATTTAACCAAAGAATGCTCCGTTTCTGATGAAATCTTCATCACTCCACTGGATGGAATGTAACCTCTCTTGTTTCTGTATGTGTATTTCAATTTGCAATGTCTTTTGATTTCTAAAGATACTGAATGTTGTTAATAAAATACCTATCAAGAAGACATGCAAATAAAACGAATTTCAAAGTTAGTTCAAAGTGCAGTTAGAATATTCTTGAGTCTGCAGTACAGCATCAGCCAGAGTAACTGACCTTTTGCTGATATCTGTTATAATTTCTATCTGAACCCAACATCTGTTTTTTTCTTCAGTTTTCCTGAACCAAGCTAATTTATCTCAAAATGCTTCTGGGAGTTTAGACTCAGATCTGCCTTGATACAGCCTTGCTTTTACCTGGGGAGAAAAGTCTAGCCAAGCACCTTTTATCTTCCCTTCGTCTTCTCATTACCATCAGCTTTGCTTTCACCGTGGCCATTAAATGTCACTCTTAACATTTGCTCTTCTTTTCTACATGTGGGGACTGAGCACCCGCCTCTCAGGTGCACATTAATGGTGTTTTGGAAGTTTCCTCAGTGCTATTTCTTCCCTTGCTAGCCTTGCTCTTACAAGTTCTTGTTACAGCTTGTTCCCTGCCATCTGTTTTCCTCTGGCACGTTTTCCTGAGCTAAGGCTGACAATTTACCTCCTCATCTTGCTTTCCCACACCATTTCCTTTCAACAAAATTCAAGCTCTCCCACTAAAATTCCCACTTCATATCCGATAAAGCTTATAGGAAACAGCCTGTGTTTCCTATTTATACCGTACAGTCTTTGTCTTGCCACTGGTTGGACTGCAGTCGCTGTGAGGACTGTGACAACAGTTTCCTAACCTGTGTAAATCACAGTCAACATCAGTTTCCTATTTCCAGTGACTCCATATTCTTAAAAGAACATTTCTGGCAGCTGTTCTTTTCCTTTGTACCGGCTCTTTTTACTTTTATCCCATTTCCGGATTGATGTCTATTCTGATTACACTGCGTTTCACTTTTTTTACCAAAAAAATTCTCATTTGAACAACATTTTTGGACTCGCTAAGGTACCGTCACTTTTTTTGATCTGCTTTTTGCCAAACACCAAATTCGTGCTCCTTCTGAATTGTCTGTCACTTGCCATCCTTCAACATGGCTCATTCTTTATCTGCCTCTCCCATCGCCTCCCTTTGCCCTCTCCCATCTAACATTCTCCTGCTCTTCTGTTCCCTTACCCTCCTTTTCCTAATTTTTTCTTCATTAACTCTAGTTTTTCTGTGTTTTTCCCTTGTATTCCAATTCCTTCTTCACAGCCCCTTCCACATGACTTTGTTTGCTCAGTCTTGGCTGTCTTCTTGATTTTGCAACTTTAATCTTGCTCTCACAGTGCTCGAGAGTCTTTACACTGCGGAGTATTTTGAGAGAATGCTAAAAAGCTACTTGAAAGAACACGTTGAGTTTGAAGTAAGATTATTTATTTCTTTATTTGTGTGTCTGTGCATTTATTTATTTATTTATTTATTTAAACGCTGACTCTGGAACAGAAATGGGAACATATTGGCCTTGGAGCTGGCACAGAGTAGGGCAGTTCACCTTCTGTGCAAACTATTCCAGGCTCCACTAGACCCCCATGTGCGTCAGCAGCCACAACATATAATTGTGATTAGGAAGAAAAGGATATTACCTAAGTTCAACAACGTCATTTGATGACATAGGTGACAATGTATGATCACACAACTGTTGACTTCCAAAGCAAAACCAGCTTATGAGACCATTTCAGAAGCTGGAAAAAGGTACAGATGCCTTGTATGAAAAAAAAGGTAAGAATTTAAATGTGTTTATTTAAGAAGAGGGATATATAAAATATTTCTGTTTAATGGAAGACAAATCCATAAAAAGAGCACATTTATTCAGTACCTTTATATCTTATTTCAATGCATTTTTCTCCATTTTTTTTTAACATGGTACTGACCCTTTTACCATTTTTCATCCCCTTGAAGTGAGCTGCCCTCAGTACCCCAGCACAGCTGCCCTTTGTCTCAGAATCTGAGTGGCTTCGCTCCCTTTCGCCTGCCATGCTGCACCTCCCTCTGTTCCTGGCTGCTGCTGACCCCCCGCTTCTCCCCACCGCTCCCACCACCTTCCCTCCAGCAGGACACACTTTACCCCGCAGTGAGGACGAGGTGTGCCATGGAGGGTGCGGTAGGGACTGATGTAAATTCCCGGTGTGTCACTGGCCAAGTTGATGGACTGCACTCCAAACTGCCGCCCAGCGCCAGGAGGAGGCTAGTGCGGGAACGCTGAGCTGACACTCCCTGCGCGGGAAGCGCTTTGCGTTAGTCATAGAATAGTTTGGATTGGAAGGGACCTTCAAAGGCCATCTAGTCCAATCCCCCTGCAATGATCAGGGACATCTGCAACTAGATCAGGTTGCTCAGAGCCCCGTCCAGCCTGGCCTGGAATGTCTCCAGGGATGGGGCATCAACCACCTCTCTGGGCAACCTGGGCCAGTGTCTCACCACCCTCAGTGTAAAAAATTTCTTCCTCATATCTAGCCTTTAGTTTAAAACCATCACCCCTTGTCCTATTGCAACAGGCCCTGCTAAAAAGTCTGTCCTCATCTTTCCTATAGGCCCCTTTTAAGCACTGAAAGGCCACAAAAAGGTCTCCCCGGAGCCTTCTCTTCTCCAGGCTGAACAACCCCAGCTCTCCCAGCCTGTCCCCATAGCAGAGCTGTTCCCCCGCGGGCACCGGTTCCGCGTAGGGGGCCGCCTTGCTCCCCTTCCCTGAGCTTGTGCCCCCGACCAGGCCCGGCCCAGCCGGGAGCTGCTGCCCGCAGACACCCCGGACCAGCCCCGCACCTCCGGGGCCGCCACTGACCCGCACCCGCGCCGGCAGTCCCGGGGGCGGGGCCGGCGGCGAAAAGGGGCGGGGCGTCCCTCGTGGTGCGGCAACGGCCGCATCCCCCGCCCCGTCCCCTCCCGGCATCCCCCAGGGGAGGAGAGTGCCTCCGCGGGGGTGGGGCCGCGCGTGCGCAGCCGTTGGGCCGGGGCGGGGCGGCCCGGCCTCTGCCTCGCCATTAGCCGCGGCGGCGGGCGGGCTCCGCCCGGGGCGGGCAGCGGCGGGCCTGGGGGGTGGGTTACCTGCGCGGCGCAGGGCGGCCGCGGTGCGGAGCGAGGCGCGGTAGGCGGCGGAGTGGCCTCGTCCCCGCTGCTCCTGCTGCCGGCGGGCCGCGTCGCGGCGGCGGCCGGGCCATGGTGCGTCGCGCCCGGCTGGCGCTGGTGGCGGCGGCGCTGGTGGCGCTGGGGGCGCCGGTGTGTCAGGGCGCACGGGCCCTGGAGTGGTACACGGCGTGGGTGAGCACGGTCTACGTGGAGCCGCTCAGCAACCGCACGGTGCAGGGCAGCACGGAGAGCGGCCGCTACGGGGACAACTCGCCCAAGGAGAGCGCCCAGGGCCTGGTGGGCATCCCCCGCGGCGCCTCGCCCCGCCACATGGAGGGCTGCGCCGCCGACACCGACTACGACGTGCCGCTGCCGCCCGGCGGCCGCGGGCTCCCCGAGGGCGACCCCCCGCCCTGGATCGCCCTGGTGGCCCGCGGAGGCTGCACCTTCAAGGACAAGGTCACCAACGCGGCGCGGAAGCGGGCGGCCGCCGTGGTCATCTACAACGAGGCCCGCTTCGGCAACAGCACCGTCTCCATGTTCCACCTGGGTGAGGGGGGCCGGGGCTGGCTTTGGGGAGCGGGCTTTGTCTAACGCCGGTCTCTGCGCGGTGCGGGGGGGAGGGGGCAGAAATACCTGTGAAAATGGTACAAAGAGCCGGGGTTTTGTTTCCCCCCCGCGCTTCCGTTAAAACCGCCCTGGAGAAACCCCGAGACCAGCCTTTGGCTTCCAAGTTGCAGCCCAGGAGAAGAGGTGGCGAAGCCATCGGAACGGGCAACCGTGTCACAGGCTGCGGCCGGAGCGCTGGGGGGGAGCACGGTTTGGTTTAGAGCCACCTTTTTGCATTGCCCCCCCCGGCAGGATGGCTACAGCGGTGACAGGTAGACTGCTTCCCGCAGGCGTTCAGGGAACATGCCGAGTATCCTGAAAATGCCTTCTGGTGCCTTTGAAGGCATAGCCGTAGGTATTTGAGGGTAGCTTTTGGTGTAGGCTTTATTGTAATCGCTTCATCGTCCTCTCCTGCGCAGGTCTGTAAGGGATGGGAGAGAGGTATAGGCATCAGGTAATTCTTAAATGCTCACTAATGTGGCAGGAAAACTGACGCCTAGAGGATGTTGACTTGGCTTGTCTGAGTGTGCTGGTGAGCTGTAGCCTATGAACCGGGTCTGTGATTGTTGCCAAGTTAAGGATCCAGATGTTCTCATGCTACAGTCAGTGCTTGGGCTATGACAGCAAAGTCTTGCTGGATTTTTATGAGCATGACAACATTAAATGCTTAAATCAAAGTGGCAGGGGAGAACCTCAAAACTCTGCTGTAAAATCTGCTTGCATTTGTAGACTTCTGTGGAACGGGAAGGTTTTTGGAGGAGGATACAAAGACAAAGCGAAGTACATAAAAAGTGCTGCAAATGTGTGTTTCACATGTTCCTGGTGCAATGAGTTCGTTAATGCCCAGGTTGTTGTTCTTGGCTGTGAGGAAGGGGAAGACCAAGGACTTGGTTGAAGCAGAACCATAATGCATTTCTAAAGAAAACAAACTTGCTTTCTTAATATAGTGATCTTAAAATCTCAGGGAGCCTGTTGCTTCATAGCACATTTGATATATTGGGTGGAAAACAGGTCTCTTCTTGGAACACCGAGTGGCACCTACTTGGGTGTTGGAAGTGTGATTAGCGTTCTCTTAGCCTGCTGCTTGCTCAGGTAGATCAGTCTGACCTATCTCTTGTGTTCTTAATCTAACTTGAAAGTGGAGGTGGGATGCTAGGTAAGATGCACCTTTGATTTTGATCCCATGTGGCAATTAAGGTACTTTGTTGGGTAGTAATTCTTTCCTCTTTGACAGCTCTCAGCTTCTTTTTCGGTCTGGCACCGTGTATTGGCCAGTCAGTACTAATTTTTTTTTCCTCCCTGTGGGAATTTTCCCATGTTCTGCTCCGTGCTCTGTCATAGCCTCTCATATGCTCTTATTTGCTCTTTTGTGGAATCTCTTCCTCCTTTTCTCATCTTGCGTATTTTATCAAACATTTTTCTGCTATCATATCTGTGCTGTGGAAGACCATTTTGGGCTTATGCTCAGGTTTGGACTTGCTGATATAGTTATATCTATCAGTGGTATGAAGACAAGTGCTTCCTGACTGCTGGTTGTAATTATTTTTTTCTTCTTAAACTGGCAGAATGTTGCTGATAAAAGCCCTACTTATGTAAAGAGTGTGATTTAGTATAGTGTATATACAGGAATACATCTTTCCTTATTTATACTGACTTCATAAATGCAAGTTGAATTTCAGGATGCTTTGGATGGGGCAGGAATATAAGAGTGTATCACAATATAATCAGTAGGTCTGCTGGAGAAACAAATCTATGTTTACATATTTGAAAGTTTCAACCATGAAATGTTTATGTTTTTCAGTGCACTTTGTGAATATAGGGAAGAGTTACTGTTAGTGCTGTAAATACTCAGGGAAATCTGCAGTGCTGTAGCTGAGGAGTGGAGTTATACGTATAAGGAATGTCCACTTAATGGATTTGCAATTAGTGGTACTGTAAATGATGAGATGGAACAATGGTTACGGCTGAGAGAGGTGCAGCTTGAATTACATGAGGGTGCTAAATGGGTAACTCTCAAAGTTTCATCTTTTCTTTCTTCTGAAAAACCTGGCCTTTGAACTTTCTGGTGTGTGTGATATGTGTGTGCTATTGGTGGAGATGGGTTTTTTAAGGGGTTTTAGATGTATTACAACTTGAGTGTAAAAAGAAATGCTTGATTAGGTAGAGAAAGGGATTTGCTGTAGCTGGTGTCAAAACCTTTGATAAAGGTTGAATATTCCAAATACTCTGCAGTTTAGTTATTTTTCATGGGTACCTTGTGGGCTTCATGAGTGCAGTGAGTAGCAAACCAAAAGAAGGTTCTTCGAATGTGACTTTACTGGTGTGTGTCATGTTTTTCAGGCATTTACTCTCTGCCTGAATTAGGTTGTTCAATATGCTGGATGACTTCCCTCCTCAAGGGACATAATAGTGAAACAACTTCACATGCGGCTGAGGAGGTTTTTTCCAGTGGAAGATACTGATTTTACTCAAACAACTCAAGGAGTTGTACTTCAGTTATTGAATCTGAATCGTATGAACAGGAATATAGACTTTGCAGACAATCTTTACTCTGTTAATCTTTGGTGGTGGTTTGGAACTTAATATAATACGGAGGCTTCAAATTCCTTTTCAAAACCAAAATAAATATTGTAGGTAAATATCAGCTGGGAGTGGGCTGGAGAGGAGTCTGGAGTGGCAAGGTGTTGAGTATTGCAGAGAGAAGACTAAGGAGAGTTAGAGGGTCACTGCTGGTCGAGAAATTAGGGGGAGGCAGAGGTACATTGCAGGGGGAAGAAAAAAGGGTCTTCTGGTTCTATGTTTTTCCTCTTATACTTCATACTGGGCATCCAGCCATCTCTGAATTCTCTCTCAAGCCAGGATTTGGTGATCCTGATCAGAACGTAAGTTTGATACCTTGAAGACTGTGGAATAAAGTACGATTGTGCTTAACACACGAGGGAATTTATAAATGTGGTTTGAGGTCTCCGAGTTGTGTGGCAGTTGAAGAAGCTGATGGAATGACTCAACAGCATTTCAGTCTTTGAATAATGTGTTTCAGAACAGAAGTCTAAAATTAGTGAGGAATGAGTTAAAGCCTTTAGTCTTATAGGCTGCTCAGGGCAACTGCTTCTCTGAGGCTGCTCTTGTTCCTTTTGTAATAGTGGATGGCAATTATTTTTTTTTTCTTCCCCTCCTTCTGTCTTGTGACCTTCAAGGCCATCGTGTTTAGTTGCATGGACTTTTAATGGCAGGTTCATCACCAAGCCTTTAAAACTGTTAAAATGCTTTTAATGGGCACATATTTAAAATGTATGGCATACTTGTGTTAGTTCTAAAATGTGGTGTCCCAGTGGCTAGCAGCCATTGCACAAAAGGATCCTCACTTCCATTTCAAGGAAATAACTGGCTGATAGTTGGACGTGTTAGTGACAAAACAGAGAAAGGCATTCCTTGTTGTTGTGGGCTTTTAAAATTCTTCTTTGTTAGAAATCATGCAGAGAACTACATAGCAGGATTAAACCGACTCAAGATTTTGGGACCAAGGAGGAAACCTTTATTGATTGAAAGGTCCATGCTGCCTCTAATCTTGAAAACTTATTTTCTTCCCTAAGCCTGAATGAAACCACATACATCTTTCTAGCAGTCTTGTAGCATTCATTAGCCGTCCTTAGGCTCCCCTCCTGTTATTTGTAACTTTTCAAGTTGATTAAGGACATAGGGCCTAACCTCCTGATTTCGCTATGTGGATAACAGCTCTCAGCAATGCGAGATGAATTTCTGCCTTCATGTGTTCTTTTCTTGTTAACTCCCTGTGGGGTTGTACGGGGTCAGAAAGCAAGGAGTGTTTCACACACTCTTCTCTACAAGATTCATGAGTCTCTCTGGTAATGCTTTCGTGCTGGTTCAGAGAGGAGAATAATATTAATTAAACAATTCTTAGTATGCTTGGACTTGTGGTATCACGTGGATCAGCACATTGTCGGTGAGTAGAACTAATTAGTGGAGCTTAGTTGCTTGTGGATTTGTCCTGTTTGTCTTCAGCTTTGCTGCTTTCTGTCTTCTAATGGACGCATGTGGCGGGAGCTGGGTGGGTGCTGGCGGGGTGCCTGAGGGGAGGTACAAGTTGGGCCTTTCCCCAGTAGCAGCATCTTTGTCTCTCTGCACCATCTTCAACTCCTCCAGAAATGTAGCCCCGTTTGGAAAATCTCTCTTGCTGGGGCTAGATCTGGCAGACGGGTATAAAGGTTCTTATGGTAGGTGACCAGAAATGGGATACTTGCAGAAGGTGAAGCTGAAAAAGGGTGACTGGCACCGAAATAGGATAGTTATTCCAGAAATAACTGGAACTTTTAGTGTTTCATCCACAGCTGACCATCTGCATCTTACAGAGGGAGAAGCTGCTATGTACTGAAGTGAAACTTCTGCACATTCTCCTTGGCATGGTAGCAGAGTGGCCAGGTTGATGAGGTGTCACAGCCAGCACCATCTCAACTAAAGGAGTTTGTTTTAAATATTTCAGGCAAATAAGGCTTTGTCTTAAGTAGACAGAGAAGGTGGGTGAGTCTGGAATGCTGCTCTGAGTTTTGAAAATCCCCACTTGATGTAATGTTATAAATTAGGCAACCATTTCTTTTGACATAGCTCCTCAGTAGTGAATCTAACATAGCCGGGGCGGGAGGAAGCCTTTAAGTCTTCATTGGGAGGTTTTGTTCCATGTAGGTCATCTTGTGAATCTAAAAAGGTAGTTGTGACATTACAGCTTCAGCTTTCTGGCTAGGAAGACCCTCCTCTTCTTTCTTCTTCCTCTGCTTTCTCTCTGAATCAAGGTTAGCTTCACTTTTTCTCAGAGGCAGGAGTGCAAAGTAAGCTATAAACCATGACTTACCAAGGGTATATAGCAGTGTTGGTAAACATGAAGTAAGAGCTATTCAAATAAAAATAGCATAGACCAGTGAAAAGGTGACGTTTTTAACAAGTGCATTTGTTTACAATTTATTTTGTAATACTTAGGTTAGATGTTTCTGAGAAAATACTGGAGATGCTTCCAGACAATCGAGTAAAACTGCAGTCACAGGATCTTTGGTTTTTGCTAGTTGATCTTGACAGTATCTTACCACTTTGGTGGCAGTGCGGTGCTTAAAGGTTTGGGCTTTTTTGGAATTAGGTACTTTTTTATAATGATTGAGTGCTTTTGAGTTCAAATATAATAGAAAAGTCCTTTGTGCTTCCAAAAGAATCACGAAGTATTTCTTGATAAGTCCTTGTCATAAAGTCTCGTTCCATTTTGAATATCTAGTGTTGAAGAATCTTGCGGTATTTCAATGTTTAATGTAATTAAATATAAATATTTGAATCTTTTTTCCTCTTTTTGTTCACGTATCCAGTGTAATTGTGCTATGGATTCAAACTGAACTTGATTGAATGTGTATCTCTTCATGCTATTCACATACTGTCACCATCTGCAGCTGAAGTTCCAACACTGACACATAAAAGACCAGCTGTACCTGAGTGGCATGTTAGAACTTCAACAACTTCATGATGAGATGTGTGTAACTTGCCTGGTGTTTTTGCATGGCATCCACATCCCACCTCACTGTGGAATGAGGAGTATAGGACCTTGAACAGTAAAGACTTGTCTGTTGAAGCTTATCTTGTGTTTGAGGGTTTCATAAAGTAAATAAATGGTTATTTACTAGTAAACTTTATATCAAGTCTGCTATGCCTGAAAAAACCTCAGAGGTTTTCCTACAACTTTGCTCATTGATCTTAACAGAAGAGGCCCAAATTACCATCAAGCCAGAAGGCCTAAATTTTTACTGTGACTTTTTTTTTTTCCCTCTCCAACAGGAACAGGAAATACAGTGGTGATAATGGTTGGCTATCCAAAAGGAATAGAGATATTGGAGCCAGTACGAAGAGGGATTCCCGTAGAAATGACTATTGTTGTTGGCACGCGACACGTGCAGGAATATATTAGCGGTCAGTCGGTTGTGTTTGTAGCCATCGCCTTCATCACCGTGATGATTATATCGCTCGCTTGGCTCATATTTTACTATATACAACGTTTCCTGTACACGGGGTCACAGTTTGGAAACCAGGTAATTGGAGAAGATGATGCTTCAGAGTGTTTACTGTCTCCTTAGTGGCCTAACTTTGCTTGTTTATTCTTGAAGATCTGTGCTTTCTTGCTACTTTACTATCTGTGAATGCTACTCAGCAATGGTTAGTGAGGCTAATAAGCAGCGTGCTAATCGGCATTGCAAGTTTGGCTAGTTATAATTATTAGATACCTGTATTAGGTTGTGGGAAATACGTTTAGCCACTTGTCAACAACCGAGTAAAGGCAGCTTCTTGTGTGATTTGTCACCTAACTTAACTTCCTTTTGATGCTAAAAATTATTGTCATTCTTCCATAATTTTAATCCCGAAAGTACTAACTTCCCTAACCAGACTTTTTTTTCCCCTTAATAAGACCGATAAGTAGTTAAGGCTAGAATTTTTGGTTCTAAAGCTTTATGAAAACTACTCTTGTAATCCTGGGCAATCCACTGTAGAGTGCCGAATTGCAGCAGACTAGAAGGAGCATGTGTGGTGAGATTCAACTCTCTTGGACTACCTGAAGTGCTGAAAGCATTTGGAATACTGGGAAGATAAGGAAGGAATAACTTTGCTCCTTATTTGTCCCTCCCACATTCCTGTTCTTTGAAAAAAAGTCAGCTTTTTTTTTTCCTTGAGGGAAGTACTTCATCATAGAATAATTTAGGTCGGAAGTGACTTCTGGAGGCCATGTGGTTCAAACCCATGTACTTGAGAGAGCAACTTACATGGAGTTGTTGCAGACCTAGACCATCTGAGTTGCTAAAATATCTTGGGATGGCATTTCCCTGTGCTTTTCAACTCTTGCAAATAGGTTAGGTTCCTTCCATGGTCATCAACAGCTCTACCACAGCTTTCTACTAACAGTGAAAAATAAAGTTGCACTTGTTTTTCTTTGCAAGCAGGTGTTTTGGTGGTGGTGGTGGTTGTTGTTTTGGTTTGGTTTTGTTTGTTTGTTTTGTCCTCCGTACAGAACAATACCACAAAATGTTTCAAATGACTGCTTCTCATGTGGACTTCCCCTGGTCTCTGTTTGAACATGTAGATTCTAGCTTTGGAGGAGGAGGGAAGGGAATTTTTTCCTTCAGGAATCTGAGTTCTGAGGGGGACTTACAGGACTCTTCTGGGAAAATACTTAATTTTTCTTTTCAGTAACTGAGGATAAGACATGGGACTTCTGTATTGGTTAAACTTGTGGTCTATTTGAAATGGTAGTTCCCTAGGGACTTTTTTTACTAAGTTTTAAGCCTTAGCACTTACATTCTGAGAATACTTTCACGAAAACAAAATTTGAGAAGTATTTGTAGAAAAAGGGGTGTGCTTTTGTGTTGAAACAGTTCTTTGAAGAAAGTTGCTTCTTCCAGTTACGTTGGTTTTAGGGTAGTTTACGCAAGAGAAGTTCAGGTACTTTAAAAGCGCTTTTTTTTTTTTTTAGGTTGAATGTGATGTCTCTCAGAAATATGCACCACAAACTCTTAATGTATTTTGCCATTGGGCTTGTCATTTAAATGCTTCTTAAATGAAGTTGTGTAGCATTAGAAGGTTATACCACTTTCCTCAATCCTCCTGTTTTTAAAACAGCCATTGAAAACAAACTTATAAAACCATGCAAAATTTGAAAATGTGAATATCTTGGTCAAGATACACCACTAGAAGTTTTCAGAATAATTTTGGAAACAAAAAAACACTTTTCTAACCGAAATATTATCTTGCTTGGCAGACTGACTCCAGTATAATTAAAACTAGAGAGTTAAGGATGCCATGCTTTAAAGCAACTTGCTGTGTAGCTGCTAAGCGAAGGTGAAGATGGTTTTCTTAAGTTTTATTCTGAACATCAGTTTAGCAGTAAATCTTTGGAAGACCTCTTTGCTACTGAAGATGAAACAGGGTTGTGCAGAAAACCCTGAGCTGATACAGAAGGTGGAAGAGACTGCCGTTGCTGCTTGTTTGTTCATTTCTGAGGGAACTTTCAGACTCATTCTTTTTAACAGCATAAAAAAAAATCCCAATTTTCAGTACAGTAAGTCTGTAAAACGATATAAGCAATTGTAATTATCATTACAGAGAAAAGCTGCCATTACTATTTTTTTTAAATTCGTTTATGGTATTTCATCAGTGAGGGTTGCTGCTAGACAAATGTTCATCAGTTAATTGGGAGGGTTTAGTTTCTCAATTTCCAGGAGTAGCTAGCACATTGTCTTGGAATACAGTCCTGCTTTCTCTTCTTGCTTCCCCTCTAAGCATAGTTAGGACTGTTACTGTATAGAAGTCCAGTATGGTGTCTCATGTCTGTTAAGCCTTTTTTTTGTTGTCTCCTTTGCATAATGTGTCCTTTCAGTGCAAAGCTTTGTGTAATGTGGGAGGCAGCGCTGACCCGAGGGGAGCACTAATAGCTCCGAGCAGCCTTTTGGCCCAGCTGTGGGCTGCCCGGCAGGATTCCACCTTTGCTCAAGCTTGCGTGGACCTTACCCTGTGCTTGCTCATGGGCTTGCCTGACTAGAAGGTCTGGTTCTACAACTGTTGTTTCAGCTCTGATTGCCTCTCCAGCCTGCAGCAGTTTCAATTTTCCACTGGAGGAAGGCCCTTAGTGCAGGCAGTCACGATAACAAGGCTGTCGATGTCCATTGTAAGAGCTGTGCACTTCTAGAGAATGTTGGCTGCTGTGCCCTGAGAATGCAAAACTTGCTGTTCTTCAACATCTGCTGGCTGGAAGTATTTTGTAAACAAATTAGTTAGAGATGAATCTTAAAATGCGTTCAGAAGATTTAGTAATCCCTATGGAAAGTATTTAAAAGCTTTGAAATGTAACTCTTAAAACTGACTTGTGTACTAATTTTTAACATCTTTGCTCAAGGGACACAGGAAAGAAACTGAGAAAGCGATCAGCCAGCTTCAGCTGCATACTGTGAAACATGGAGAAAAGGTAATTCAGCGGCTCTGGTTGTTGCTGTATGATTTTCAAACTGTTGTAATGTCTTTAGAGAATTTAAACTGAAATTCTCGCAATGTAATTGCTGTGTGACTCTTACAGTCTTAGGCTCATTTTATAGAAGACCAAGTTTAAAATTGAAGAGTCAAATTTGAACTACTTATGTAAGGCCATTTTGTTGCAAATAATATCTGGTTATACAGAATGTTGCAGGGGACTACAGGGCTGATACTCTAAAGATGAGGAAACACTGATATCTTATCAGTACTTGAAAACTTCAACAAGTGGATTGCAAAATACTTCCTAAGGCCTATTGATTGCACAGTTCTTTCAGCTGATGTAATGTCTTTTTTCTTAAAGGAACATCCATCTTTTTATTGATCAGAAGGCCTTAGAAATCTAAAAAGCTTTGATAAATGAAACACTTGTTCCATCTTTTGACATACAATACATTAAGGGGCTGTATAGACTTACTTGAAGCATAAATTTTTTAGAAGTATATTTCTATGTGTTAAAGTATTCTCAAAAATTAAAACAGCTTTCAAAAAGTTGGCTTTGACAGAATATGGCATGAACTCATAACTGAAGTAGAAAAAGCCAAGGTTCTAAAAGAAAACATTTTTGTTGGAGTTTCAGGCAGTTCTGATCCTAGATGCTGAATTAGTTTGACTAGACTTCTGCTACTATGTAAACATTTTTCCCCACCCTTCTTTGTCTTTCTGGTTAGTTTTTATATAAGGACCAATTTGCTTGGAGATGAAAAACAAGGATTAGGGTTTTTTTAATCCATTAATTAAAAAAAAAAAAAAGGGACATTTATTTGTAAGAACTTTGTAAAAGCTGTGGTTCAACAGAAGGCTGCTCAGCTCCAGTCACATGCTACAGAGAATATGTCCTTCATTTAGTAAATTGGTTTTGAAATGAAAAAAACCCCTGGCTTTGAACTTGCCTCTCTTTCTCTTATGCATTCAGCATGTTTAAGTAGCATTTTATAATAATATTTTTTACTTTTAATTATGTCCTAAATTCCATCAAAAAGTAATCTATTTCAAGCTGTGAACAGAGGGTTGTTCATAGAAGGGTGAGATCAGAGATCAAGAAAGATGGAATTGAACCAAAACTTGTGTAATGCAGTATCAAAGCCTAACATCAGCATAGGAAGTAATGGATGTAAAAAGGTTTGATGAAACCTGTGGTGCGAACCACAAGGAAGCTGTTAACTGCTTTTAAGTTGGTGTTCATCAAACCTTTGGTAGCAGGTAGTTCCTTCCCGTCAGTATACCCTTGACTAAAATTAATAAATAAAATGAGGGAATTTAAGTTATGTAGTTTGCTGGTTCTAACTGTGAGTGCCATATTAGTTAAGCAAAGTAGAATGAGATTAGATTAAAATCTCTATATTAAAATAGTGGTTTTCTGCTTGGTAAAATGTCTTCTAATTTGATTTGAATCAGCTTACTATCAGCAAACTTGATGATGCAGTTATTTTCATGAACTAATGTAAATTTATCTGGAAATACAGGCCCGTCTACTCTGGAAATGTGTATTTTGTGTTTAAATGTTTCCTTTCAGCATTATGATTAAAAGAGTGTTTTTATTTTATTGTGACACAGTACAGTCTTTCATTATCACTTCATTTGGGGTTGAGGTATTTAACTAAAAATAGGTCAATATTTTAAAAGTGTATTTGCTATCATGTAGATCTTTCCTGAGAAGCTTATGGGATTATTGTAAAATGGACACTCATTTGAGTACGTGCTGCATATGGTATGCTTGGACTTTGCCTCTTGTCCAGAATAAAAAATATTTGTTATGGAATAAATACTTGTTTTAACTTTCCTTATATTAAAAGTCTTAATTTGATTTACTTGAGAATTTAAGCCATTAATTACGTAAATTGATAGCATGCAAAGGAGGGGAAAACTTGCCTTGAACTTGAAAGTTTGCTTGCAGTACTAATTCATTTGAGCATTTGTAGTAATGAAATTGAAGTGCTTCAGTAAGCAGTAAACACAAAGTATTTACTTTGTGGGGGATGAAAGAAGTTGGCTCACTGTCCTCCTTCTAATATTTGTTTTATGCAACCCAATTAACACTGAATTATTTCTTTTGTATCTGGAGATACCCATCATATTTGCACTGCAACTATAAGCATGGCTTCAAGAAGGCAGTAAGACCTGATATTTAACCCTTAGAAAGAAACAAATTGAGGTGGGGGAATACTGTGTTTGACTACTTCTCTGGTATGAGCTTGGAGAGAAATTTTAAAAACCATCCTAAATTGCATACTTCAGTACTTTTGTGGCTATCAAGGGCTATCTGCTAGCATGGGATAGGAAAACGGAAAAAACAGTGGTGAAGAAGAGGTTTGCAATATGCAGCCCCAAGAATCTCATCATACGTAAGCACTTGAAGTCTTTGGGACCATCAGCTAAGAATTAGATTGTGCACTTTCATCTGAGATGACCTCTTTTAAAACTTATTTGGTTTATAGTTAGTTTAAATGGAAATTTCACTGTGCTCCCATGAGCAGTGCCAATGTCTGAGACTTAACAAATTACTTAAGGTACTATGTATAGCTATTTTAATTAGAAAATCCAGGTTTGCCTGCTTTTAATATTTGGTATCACGTGATCAAATCACCTCTTGATGGAATCTTTAAGTGAGGGAGGTGTTTTTATTTGCTAAACCATTTTATACATTTTGCATTCTGTGAAGCTGTTACACAAAGCTTGTTCTGTAATGACATATGGATGTAATGCATTTAAACATGTCATTTTTAGGGTTTAGATGTTGATGTGGAAAACTGTGCTGTGTGCATTGAGAACTATAAACTGAAAGACACTGTCCGAATTCTGCCATGCAAGTAAGTTGCCGTAATTGTTCCTTCCTCTTTAGCACGTTGTCCCTAAAAAGTACGTGACAAGCTTTCTGAAAGCTCTTCTGCAGCTCTGGTGGCAGAGCTGAAGCTGTGCCATACATATGTATGGCCTGTCACATGTTGAAGGGCACTGAGAGGCCATGGAAAGACATGGAGCTGTTGGAGAGGGGCCAGAGGAGGCCACAAAATGATCAGAGGGCTGGAACAGCTCTGCTGTGAGGACAGGCTGAGAGAGTTGGGGTTGTTCAGCCTGGAGAAGAGAAGGCTCTGGGGAGACCTTATTGTGGCCTTTCAGTGCTTAAAAGGGGCCTATAAGAAAGATGGGGACAGACTTCTTAGCAGGGCCTGTTGCGATAGGACAAGGGGTAATGGTTTTAAACTAGAAGAGGGGGAGATTCAGGCTGGACATGAGGAAAGAATTTTTTACGATGAGAGTGATGAAACACTGGCCCAGGTTGCCCAGAGAGGTGGTAGGTGCCCCATCCCTGGAGACATTCCAGGCCAGGCTGGACGGGGCTCTGAGCAACCTGATCTATTTGAAGATGTCCGTGCTTATTGCAGGGGTTGGACTAGATGGCCTTTGAGGGTCCCTTCCAAACCAAACTATTCTGTGATATCTATGCAGGAAAAAGGGGCAATTGGGAGAAGCATAGGAGTAAAGTAGAGCTTTCTTAGTATGACGGTTGAACTGGTAGCTCTGTGGTGGTTTTGTGTTAGTAACATCTCTTATTTCAGAAAACTTGCATGAAAGAAGATGCTTCCAGAACTATGTCTGTCCTGGTAAACTAAGCAGTACTTAAATGCAAGGTTGTAAATGAATGGGTTTATTTTTTAATGTTGTAACTAGCACATCATTTGAAGGAATAGTGTGTGGCTTTCATGATATGTTCTAAAGAGCATTTCTCTTTTTAGGCACATCTTCCATAGAACATGCATTGACCCTTGGCTTTTGGACCACCGAACTTGTCCAATGTGTAAACTAGATGTTATCAAAGCTTTGGGATACTGGGTATGTTGCACACTTACTTTAATCCTCAAGGTAGAAGTATAGTGCAGGAGGGAAGACTTCATGTAACTGTTCAGGATGAGAACTGTTGCTATTATACTTCATGAGACTGAAGAAACTGGGCAAAGATGCAGGAGTAATTCAGAACCAGAATTACAAGGGAATTTTATGGGTAAGAGCTTAAACAGTTTGAGTAGCTTATGAATCCTCTCTGTGCTCTTTTATGATAAACAATTTTTTCTGTCTCCAGCTGATGATAGTAAGGAAGTTGAAGCAGAGGTGAGGCAATTTGCCCAAGCTGCAAAAACATAATTCAGTAGATTCAGGGCATATATTTGATCTTGTTGAGAACTGCGATTCAAAAGAAGAAATTACAGTTTTTCTATCTTGAGGGTTTGTGAATTTTCACATGTGCACCAGTTTTAGCCTTGTAACTGAGCCAGTACTTAGAACCCTCCTAAAGACATTCACCAGAAATCGGTTAAGTAGAGAAAATGATGTGCTCTCATTTCTTTCTGACAGCACCAGAAAAGAGAGATGAAGACACATGTGGTAGGTTACTCTGTCACTGTTGATAAATAGTCTTGAGTTCCACTAAAATGCCATAGGCATGAACGTACCTCTCTTCTCTTCTACTGATCTCCAGAGATCTTCAGCAAAGAAGGGCATTCCCTAGTTTCAGGGACCTTCCTTTCATAGACTAGGTCTGCGGTTTGACTAGCTTTTCTCTTATTTTCTTGCAGAGACTTAGCAGATCTATGGAAGACTTTCATGAATTACTTTTTTTCCTTTTGTCAAAGGTGACAATCTTGTTATGTAATACATATACCAGATTGTGGCGCTTCTGTGTTTTAAGTTGGACTTTACCCAAGAGTTGCAATCTTTTTGTCATGTGAAATAGCTATTACTTTAATATTGTTATGTTTGCAGCTTATTTTTTGCTCACTTTCAATTCTTGGAGTTGATGTAATGTGTTTTATGCAGAAGGATATGTCCTTTAGTATACAGTCTGAAAGCTGAAATACTGAAACCTTCAGAATGCTTTTATTCCCTGCATTTGTGCTTTTGCAGAGGATACTGATAGACCAAGCCTAACCAGGAGGAGGAATACCTCCTGTGCTTGTTAGTCAAAATGAATGTTGGAAAGCAGGTTGAATGGGATTATATTAAATACAGAAGCCCAGTTCTTTTTTCTAATGGAATAGAGGAGATGTGCCTTGCTTATCAATCATTCAAGTCCTACTGAAGTTAGTAATGTGGGAAATCATTCAGTATTTTTTTCTAGCTTAGTTTTCAGCCTGATCCAGGTCGTCCAATCTCATGTATACAGTGATTGTGTGAATTTTTTACTGATGTGAGGGGAAAAAAGTGCGAAGAGCGAGGCAGCTTCTTTCAGCAGCGTGCTTGTTGAGTGACTTAACTGCAGAGGGGACTGTGCAGCCGCCTTATAGAAATCTACTAAACCTTCTGCAATGAGACCGAAGGCTCTCTTTAGTTTTATGGAGGACAAATGCTTCAGATGCTTCAAAATTTTAAAGGCTCAAAGTAGAAAGGTGGCACTAAGTCCTATTACCTGGCTTTTGTTTTGTTAAGAGCAGACTTCAGTGATCTAGTTCTGCATTATGCTATGTCTTGCCAAAAAAACAAAACAAAAACAAAAACCCAAACAAAACAAAAAAAACACCAAACAGAACAAAAACCTGCAGTTCAGCATGTCTGACTGATTTAGTATTGTTGAATCTTGTGGTTTCAGTGCTTGTTTTGACTGCCTAAGGTTTGGAAACCAAAATCATTAACGCCCCCTACCCACACATGTAGCATCACTTGCTTCTTAACCTGTGTTCAATTGTAGAAGTTCTATAGTTTATTAAAATTCAGTACATTTTAAAATATGCTGCTCTGGTGCTAAAGAAAGAATCATCTTAGAATTTCTTAAATCTTAAGATGGGCCTTTGCTAATTGTTTGAGGAGAGGAAAAATACTCATTATGAAGCCCGCAGAATAGCTACTTGGACTGCCATATACTTGCTTATGTATAAATAAGGTCAGTATATCAATGGCTTAATGAAGGTAGTCTGTTTAATTTCAGGACTTCTAATTAACTTTCAGAATGGATCAGAAATAGCTCATGCTATACAGTAGGTGAAATAAATTCCTTTGTGCTGCAGACGTTTTGTTCCTGCAAAGTGACAAACCAGCATATTTGCATTTTTGGAACAGACTTAAATGTTAGGCTGGAGTTAGAGGAGAAGGGAAGTTTGTTCCAATGTCAAATGTTTGCTCACCCCAGTAAAAAAAAATTAGTCTAAGCTTGCCCAACTCTATGATGAAAACCAGCAATTTTTGCAAACTCCTGAAGGATCGATAGATTTGCTCAGCGAAGAGTTTGGCTGGCTTGGCTCCTGCTGTTGCTGCTCTTGGCTTTGGAGTGGCTTTGAAAAAGTAAAGTGGCTTTTCTCTTGCTTGGCTTTGTTTCTTTGCAGTCAGACAATAACTTTTGAAGTAGATGCTGCTCAACACTGTACCCATGAATGCATAGATAATGGGCAAAAAAGAGTGTTTTTTCCAATAAGTTGAGGATACAAAGTGGTAACATGGTGGAATGTTGATGCCTAAGGGAAGACAGATATGTCAGTTAAATATGTTTAATTTTGAAGGGGGACCCTGAAGATGTTCTTGAAATTCCAATACCTGAATCAATAAGTGGCAGCGTTTCAGTCGGAAGCCTGAGTATTGCTTTACAAGATGATGATAGGAATGAAGTAAGCGAATTGTCAGCTTCTTCCACTAATGAATCTGTATTGCAATGTACCAGCTTAAAAGAGGACGCAGGTGAAACCACAGCATTACTTGGTAAGTAATAATTTAGTTTATCACTTGAAAATCCTTAATGCCATTCATCGTGTCAGAAGAAGCCATTCTGAGTGATGTTAGTAGTGCTGGTATCGCAGCGTGGACCAGACTGAGTGGTGTCGCTTCCTACTGATGGTCAAAGAACATAAGCAGGTAGATTTTGAGAGAATGCTATTGAGCTGGAGAAAACTGGTCTTGAGAGAGGGGGGAAAAATAGATTTAAAGAGTGTCTTAGAAGGATTGCCTACCCAGAGAATCTTGAGAGCTTTGGGTATATATGAAAATGAAATTTTAGATTAATGTAACAGGTGAAATTAAATGTATTGAAATGGTAAATCAACAAACAATTTTTCTTCTAATTCCTGGCTTCTAGATGTGGATGTCAGTAGTAACCGGCATGGAGAACATCTATCTAATGGAAGTTCCCACTGAACTGATTCATGGAAGAGAATAATAGACTGTTGAAGAACTATTATTTTTTATTTAATTAGTATGGACTTTTGTCTAGTTAATGGAAAAAATAACAATGTAAATTATTTTACCTTTCAAACTTTTCTAGCTGGTGTTCCAAAAGGGCTAATAACTAAGAATTTTGTACACAGGAGGATTTTATAAAATCTCCTCTGGATGTCTCATCCTAAAAAAAGATGCAATAACCCTTTTTCTGTAAGCATTGTTACAATGTCATTGTGTTCCAGAGGGCTGTAACAAAGATGAAGACTAGGCAGTGAGAACAATGTAGAATGTCTAACAGATAAATATTTTGGATGCACTATTTACATTCAGCATGTACACATGGAGAACACTTACAAGACTACAACTATTAAAATGTTCTGAAAGTTCTGATCTGTTGTAATTGGAGATGGATATTCTTAGAAAAGACGTAGTCTAACCTTGAAGAATCAAGTAACTTCAGGAATAAGTTGCATATCCTTTGTTTTCTGATGAGAAAACTACTAGTTGCAACTTTCCTTACATGTAACAGATACTAATTTGATCTTGTAACGTGTTCTACTCAGAGTGGATGCTGAGAGAAAAGGAGGGTTTCTCCACCTTGCCAGCTTTTTATACTGAATGTGGCAATAAAAAGTTGTGCTGGGTGGTCTTCACGTGCTGAGCATGTAGACTTAGTTAGGTATATGCACAATGGTTACCTCTTTCAGTCTTAAACTCAGAACAGAGGTAAAGGGCTAATTAAGGCTAAAACATATTTATTAGTCTATTTATAAGAACTTACTGAACTCCTTCTTGCTACTGCTCCCATCCTGTCCTACTTGTTACATAAATATTGAAACTGTTCCTTAGGATCTACAAAGTTTGGTTTTGTGTTTTTCTTTGCGTAGAGATGTTGGAATTCTTCTCTTGAATGTTCCACATTAGGAGTTCTGACTGGGTTTGCCATTAGCTTTTATTCCTTTCAGTTAGATTAGCAGTATTGTGCCTTATAGTAAAACACTTAAGAAATCTGAAGCATCTGAGAGTAAATGTAAACCCTGGCATCTCCCATTATGACCTCTTATTCAAATATTTATATACTGTAAGTGGTATAAGGAATTGCTAAACTGTTTTGTAAAGAAATATGTATATTTAAAACACTACTTATTAAGAGTGTTGAGTGGATTGTTTAGGATTTTAGCATTGTCATGTTATAAATAATATGCTACATTCCTCAGTTTTCTTTTGTAAAGCTGTTACTACAGGTTGCTTAAAACAGTGTCTTTGACTAGACATTTGTTTTAGAATGCATTTTGTTTTTAAAATGTATATTTGGAATGTTCTTAAGAAAATATGCAATTCTTTTTCTAACTTATATTGAGCTTCAATAGAAGCAATAACTTTTTTTTTAATTTTAGAATGAATGTTCCAGAAATTACAGAGGTTTCAGCTGGGGAAATATAATCCGAACTACTACTTTGCAGAGCAGGTGTTTCACCCTAAATTTCATTCAAAATACTCCTTTTAATGCCTACTTTAAAAAAAAAAATCTGCCTCTTCCCTGTAGGAGTAACTTTTAGGTTTACTGGAAAATTGTCAGGTTGTAGTTCTGATGTCACCAGCAGGTGCAAGTTTTTGTGATGCCTTTATCTTACAAGAAGCACATGAAAATGAAATATGACCGAGCAACCGTCTCCAAAACTGAACAAATAAAAAAACAACCCGCAACTAAACCAAACAATGTAGAGGGACATTATGTCTCCAAAAGAAGCTTATCAACATTTCCAGAACTGCCTTTTAAACTATCTCTTTGATATTAAAATCTTAAGTCTTCTCCCTCTTCCTTAACACAAAACTGAACATTGATGTCGTAAATGTTGAGAGGGTCTAAATTCTAGCTCAAGGAGGAACCAAAAGGCGTTACCAAGAGAAGTCTTGTCAGTCTGTGGATTGTGTCTTGCTGATTCCTGCAGTGCAGTATTCATGCTGGAGGGGAGAAATGTGGTAAGTACTTCAGCTTTTATGTAATACCTGTAAAACCAAAAGCTTTTCTTAAGCAAAGCTGAGGTCTGGCAGAAAGCTGGAAGAAAAGCTAAAGAACCTGCAAATTGAAAAGTGTGCTAGTAAAATCTGACATGTAAGTGATACTGCTGCTTTAGAGAAATATCTGTGTGAAGATTCCTGGAGTATGTTTCTAATGCTGGCACTAAACCTGTTCGGTTTCAGCCTTTTACAAGAGTAGTTGCCGTGGTTCCAGTTGAATTGGTTTGCGCATAGTTCATCTTCCATGTCGTTGGGTCTCGTAAGGCCAGCTGTGCTGCTGAGGAATGATGACAATAAAAGGCCGAATTGCAGTGCCTCCAGCAAGCAGTTTGCTCTCCTTGGAAGCACGATGACAAAAATGCTCCGAAGCGAATTGTTAGTCTGACCTCAGTCAAAAAGCTGACACGTGTTAGCAAAAAGAGTGGTACGATAAAAAGAACAGGAAAGAGACAATCTATGGAGCTTAAAAGAGCAGCAAAAGAAGGTTAGAAATGTGAAGCATATATGACCTACTGTTACAGCTCATTTCATACATAATTTTGAGTAAGCAGCTGTAGGTAGCTATAGGTAAATACAGGTTCCCAGATTTTGCTGATCTGGACCTACTATGCTGGAACAAACTGGTATTTCTAGTTTCTAGCACTTCATTTACCAAAAGCTTATATGAAGGTCAGAACTTGTGAGTCTCTTTTTCCCCCTTATGAATGTTTTTGCAGGATAGGTGCCTTGTGACTCCTTTACCTACCATTTGGAGCATATTTAGTCTGCCTCTTGTGCTTAGGCTGTGTGCTGCCTAATGTGGGAGCTGATGCCGTATGTGCTGTGGGTTCCTTCTGCCCTCCCTCCCATCTCCCTCTCTTCCTAGCTGCACATTTTTCATAAAACATGCAGGAATTTGTATCAGAGACATCTGTCCCTTTGTCAGATTTTTGCAGAAATCGAGCAGAGGGTTTCTTACTAGAGGCATTCATGTGGTATGATTATACAAAGCTAAAGCAGGGTGGACAGCCCCCCAATGGTGATGCTGAATAAATAGGGGGAAATCTCTAGCAGGACTAGGGGATGTTATTGTTGTAGAATTAGTCTTGTTAGTATTGTGTTCATCAGTATGGCTTCATTCTGGTGTTACTGTTAGGGAGAAAATCTGTGAAGTTCAAGTGGTTTTTAAAAAGGAGCTACAAACATGTCAAAATAGACCGGTGGTTAAAGCTAGAACTAGAGGCCACCCATTGTTCAGAAATTTTAATTTATAGATAATCTACAAATGCCAAATTGGAAAAGAAATGTGATGAATAACTGTTTAAACTCACTTCAGCTTGCAGACTTGATAGCAAGCAAAAAATGAACTGTAGACATTTCAGATCTAAATGCATGTTAATAGTTCAATTACCTGCAGTACCAATTTGACTAGAAAATTTGTTTTGTTTTGTTTTTTTTACGAACTACTACCCCTGCTTCATTGGCTCTAAGCAATGCTTGGAGGAGATACTTCGCATGTACTAGGGCAGTTTGATTAGAAAGCAGTAACTCCTTCACCTTGCCACCTCTGCCCAAGTAAGGGAATGTAGTTGGGTAACCTGTTGCCAGTAAGTAATTAGGGTTGGATTCTGGAGGTATGCCAGAGGAGTTTGTAGGATAATTTAACTCCAATGAGAATGCTTTTAATCCATGCTGATTTAATAAATTGGGCACTGGTGTATTCATGCCAAAGCTGGCCTGTTAGACTTTGGGAATTCCTGACCTGTACCAGGGTGTAACTTGCACAGAGAAACACCATTGCAACAACTCTGTCAAACATGCAAAGACTCTTTTTATTTTTTTTTTCTTCTGTCACTTCTCGATTCAGGAGTGGCTGTCCTGGTTTTCTGCCTGACTTGCTAAGCTTTCTCTAAGACTAGCCAGTAGCAGTTGTGCAAAGAGGAGCCCATCGAGCGTGTAGCGATGGTTACCCTGTCTCTTCTGCCCTATGGTGCAGGGGATGTCTGAGGCAGAGGCAGCATCTGCATTTGTAGGTTGTGATGAGCTTGATCAGAAGCAAAAGGTGTTGGGTTTACATTATGATGGCAACAGATAAGGCACAACAGGTTGGGCTCATAATTTAACTGCTCCATAAAAGCAGGCTTTTCCTGTCTAGGCAAGTCTGGACATGCAGCTACTGTTAGCAATACCAACTGTACTTAGAAGTATACACCAGTAGGTTAAGAATGGCATTCTGAATTTTGTGGTATACTTTTCCAGTTAGTGCCACAATGTATAATAGGTATGTTTTTGTTACACATCAACATCCCAGGTGTTAAGTAAAACCGGGAGCTTGTGCTCAACAGAGCCTTTAGCACCCCCAATCAAGCCAGTAATGATGATGTTGTGGCAATGGTTAGGTGGGTGTTTGCGGGTTTTGGTTGCCCTTTTTTTGCCTTTTTGTGTGTGTGTTGGGGGGGTATTGTGGGGTAGGGTGAGGTTTTTTTTTGTTTTGCCTTTTTTTTTTTTTTTGAGAGAGAGAGGTTGCATGTGTAGTTTTCCTTGGTTTGATTTTCAGCACTTGGCATTGAATGCAGTGTTTCTCTGCTGGATGAAGATACATACAGAGATTAATAAGAATGTACTGACTCTCAAGCTCTATGAAGAGAGGTGCAACTGAAATCTAGTAGAGGAGGCAGCGGGCAATATCTCTGTGGGTTAACCTGGAGGGAATGGAGTTCTTGGTGTTGGCTGCCAGGTGAATCAGATTGTGCTGGCAACTTGTCAAGAGTCTGTTCTCTTCTGTCTCCCTTCAGCCACCTGGCTGAGTGAGACTTCCCACAGGAGCTTGGATGGATTTACCAGCTTGCTGTTAGGAGAAGAGAGTGGTCCTTTCTGGTTTCCTTTTCTGCTCTGTTCACTTTGCTCTGTCTCACGTTCAGATTAAAAGTATGTGATAAACCAATTCATCTTAAGTGGCAGAAATTAAATGTATGAAAGCTGTATTTTGATAAGCTCTGAAACTGGATATCCTCACTGTGCAATTGATGGGGGGTGGAGGAGAAAAGAGCAAGACTCTTTCCTTGGCTAAGTTGAAGAGATGCAGCTTTACAATAGGGCCATGGTGAATTACAATTCTTGAAATGGAAGGTGGTGGCAGTGTGGGGTGTTTCTTTTCTTTAACCAAAACAGCTGTAAAAATTGTAATGTCTGCTGTCCTTGAGCCTGATCTTTACTGGATGTGTTCCTTTCTCTCATAGGTGATATGTGAAGATTTGGGAATTGGAATTGTAGATTAAACATGCACAAATCAAAGTGGAAGGCTTTTGTTTTTGTTCAGTATGGGTCCTGATCTCTCCTTGGATATCCTGCTGTATTGCAAAACTTGATTTGAGAAAATTTTTAAAAGTAGAATGTCTCTATAATTGCATGTGTTTGTGTGAAGAATGCATTTGCCTGGAAATTGTCCATCATACTTCTATTGGATCTGAAGCTACTTTTCACCATTGGAAACATGGTAATGATATCCATTTTTAAATGAGTGTATCCTCCTCAATTCAGAAGAGCAAAATCATTTGAGTTTCCATTGTTTTGTCAGTCTGAAGATTAAGTCCAAAACTTTAAAGCCTGTTACTTCTACTACAAACATAACTGCAGAGAAATATTTGAACTTACTAGTCTGTCAACAACTACTCCCAATTGACTTTTCTTTATGGTAACCTTGTACTAACTTGGTTGCATTGTTTGGATTAAGTACTGGGCTATGTCTTTTCCATTGTGTATGTATAACTGTAAGAATGTCAAGTTATATGTTGTTGTAATTTAATGGCTAAAAGCTCAAATTCCATAATAAATTATACAGACCTTTTAAAAAGCAATGTCTGAGGAGCTCAAGGGTTTTGTTTTCTTTGCTACACTTACATAAATGGATCTGAGCCACTCAGCACTAGCACAGCACAAAATAAGCTTAACTTGAAGCTGCGTAGCTAAGGGGGAGATGCTTTCTGCATGTTGTGTAGTTTTCCTAGTGTAACTAACACCTGAGTGTGGTGGGGTAACCCTGGTTGGCTGCTTTCACTTCCCCCCCTCAACAGGACAGGGCAACAAAATAAGATGGAAAAAATCATGGGTCAAGGTAAGAAACAGTTACCCTCACAGGTGAAACAGACTTGACACATTTTGAAATTAATTTATTGCTATTTAAAGAGAGTTGGATAGTGTGAAACAAGGACAAAACTCAAAGCACCCTTTTTCCTAGGCCCAACTTGACTCCTGACTCTTCTACCTCTCCCTTCCCTGGGGGGGTGAGGGGGCATGGGGAAAGGAGGTTGTGGTTAGTCCTCAACATTTACTCTGATTCTCCCTCCTCACACTGTTCCTCTGCTCCAGCACATGTTCCCTCCCAGGGGCTGCCTTTCTTCCAGAACTGCTCCAGTGTGGCTCCTCTCTGCTACCACAACTTTGCCCTGTAACCTCAATACAAGTTTGGGAAAGCAGGGCTCAGCTTCCTCCCTAACAAGCAAACAATGTGTCAGCCCACAGCAAATTTGGTAATAAAGTTTGAATGTTTTCATCAATGCCCAGGGCTCTGAAATTAATATTACAGAAGTACCTATAATAAAATCATAAGACTGTTTTTTGATAATTGATAATGTTTATAGTTACAGGACAAATTGAGGGATTGGGGATTCATGTACAACTCAAGCAAATACTGTGAAGAGGCAGAAGAGCCAGGCTTTTGCTGTAGTGTCACAGTAGCAACCTTTTTTTTTTTTTTTTTGGTAAGGCTTAAATTCTTTTATAGTAAGTCTGTAAATCATAAGGTAGATTGCAATGCCTTGAACCAGTAGTAATCAGTTTTCTGATGGAGCCTAGTACTTAGTCATAAGCTGTAGTACTAAAATCCAAACAAAAGTCTAAAATCTATATAAAGGTTTTTTTAACCATACTTTTGAAGAGGGATAGCAGTAGATAAAAGATAGCCAAATTGTACTTCAGTAGATGTAAAGCATTAAGGTAAAATTCAGAGCACAAGCTCAGTTAACTGTTGCTGCTAGTAATGACTTATAAGTGCCTTGGGCTTTAGAAGGAATATGTAGAATTGGAACAGATCTTAAGTAAATGCTACTTTATTTGGCCCAATACACCTTAACTCTGGGAAGCTATACAAGTCTAACCCCTAATGGCCAGAGAACACTTCTCACAGGACTTCTTACCAAAAGTTTATGCTGTATGAGATGAGAGAGCAATGGGATTTTCAATCCAAGCCATTTAGCCATTTAAATTACTTGGAAGGAGAAAGACAAAAGACAGTCTTGACTTTGCATTATTGATTTTGCACTTCATAAATATTTGAGAAGCAGATTTAAAAGAGCTTTCATTTATAAAGCAGCATTAAATCAGAACTAGCTAGCTTTTCTAGTTATTTTCATTTACAGTCCCAGGGCTTAAATAACAGCAGCTATTCTACTTACTTCTTAAAATAATACTTTAGCAGACTCTTTCCCCAGTTCACCCAACACATGGCACCTAACACCTGAATGGCTCTCTGACCATATGCTTTAGAAGGAAGAGACTATTTTAATTTTGATAGGCAGTTGCTCTGTGGCTATGCAAGACTGGAATCTCGCAACTTGGATTTTTATGGAAGAAATGGACCATCTTTCCTCAGTGAAACATGAAATAGTTGCGATACTTCAACTACTGATGGTATCAGACCCATCTTCCGGAAAAATTCAGTCATCTTGAGAGAGTACTGCTCTGAGTCTCAGCACCCAGCATTTCATTTCTGCGACAGAGAGATAAACCTTTTGTTTTATGTACATATCAAGACAGGCTTGCCCTTGCTCACCAAAATGAGCATGCATTGTTAGAAGTTGTATCCAGCTCCTAGAAGGCCTTAACACAGTAAAGAGAAAACAGGAACTGAATTTACTTACCTTGGTACAAGTTTAGTTATTCACAAGCAGTTTTGAACACAGAGACAGTGAGTACCAGATTTATACTTCAGTTTGCTGTGAAACTGCAAGTATCATTTGCATTCTCTGCAACTAGAGCCTGTAGTTCAGGATAAGCATGACAGAGAGAGTTTAACACAGTCAAAAATAGCATAAGTGTAAGGCCTAACACATTTCACAAAGTCAAGCATGTGTATCAGAAAAAACATTTATTGTTTAAATGCATAAAATGCTATTTATAATTAATCCAGTGATTTAAGTTTAAAATATACAATTAATTGGTACAGAATGCTGGCAGGATTGTGGTGGGGTTTTTTGGTGTGGGTGTGTGTGTTTTCCAGTGACACAGTTTTTATTTTGATGTTTTTGTTTCTGATGGATTTTCCCCAGTGTCTAGTGTCTTCAGCAATCTGAAGAGGCCAGCTGCTTCTCGTATCCGACTGAACTCAATGCAGAATGCTTGCACTTCTATAAACAAGTCCTGGACATTAATAATTTTGTTTCTGATTAAAGACTGAAGAAAGACACAAACAAGACGTACCAAGCGATTCTGAAACAGAAGAGATAGGGTTTCATTATCCAAAGAAATCTTTGCAACCATGTCAGTTAAAGGACTGTTGGCCCTCAGCAGTACAACTGAGGCATTTCAGGAACAATTTAGTTTCAGCTATAATCTTGTTCACAAGCTTCGCACATGCAGCCCCTACATATATATATATTTTTTTTTTACCTCCCATGCTGCTACTGTATTTAAAAAAATTTACTCCTCTGCTTTGTAGCTCCTGTATCCAGAAATACAGTACTTTCTCAAGATTAATCCCTTGCACAAAGCAAGCACAAGATCTACCTGTGCACTGTACTTAATTTCTTTATTAGGTAATCTCTGAATAAAGTCAGAGAGAAGGGATCATAGCTTAAGATTATGTCATCACTAGGGTCTCGCTTAGCCTTATTTTCTACAGTGACACCACAAAGAAAAATGAACAAGCTTCACATTTCAAAATTCCCCAGTCACCACATGATTAAGACACTCCAGATGGGCAGCGACAGCAACAGGACTGATCCCAACCTTGCTTTGTGGGAAGGGCTCTATTGCTGAATTAGCACATGACCCTCTTGCTGTCTTAGAAGTAAAGACAGGACACCTAATCCAAGAACACATCTCAGAGCTCATGGCTCATTTCCCACCTGATCCAGTGAAAAGATGGGATCTCAGAAGTGTTCCTCCTTCCTAAGTGCTGCTTAGGTAACACCTTGCAGGGCAGGCTCAGAGTTGGGAAGTGGAAACCTAGGAACTGGCACCTACAACCTGCCATACACAGATCCAGTCACTAACCATCTGCTTTCTACAGAGTAGATTTTCCTCAAGGACAAAAATCAGATCTTACTCTACCATTAAAGTCGTCTCATACTTGACATTGTGAGGAGCTGAACCCAAACCTGTCTCTAAAAGCAACTATATACACACGAACGATGTTTATCAGGCAGAACTGAGGGGATTTGATAGATTAAGTGTCTTAAGTATTTTAGGTTGACACTGAAAATAAGCCATAAACTATTTTTACAGGAACTGAGTTTACTCCTGCAAATTTTGTTACCTATACTAAGAGAATTCAGAAATGGAACAAGTTGTTTCCTTCACTGCAATCAAAAGGCATCACGAGGGTTTGGGTTTTTTTTCTGCAACACAAATTAGTTACAAGAGTAACTTCAGTAATTGAGGAACATGAAACTCAGACCAAAAGTACAAACCCAAGACACTGGCTGACTCCCAATCCCTGAGGGTCATGCCTGTTCCAATACGAGTGGGTTTGTTCTGTGCTTTTCAAACAAAACATCTTGTGTCTCAGTTGCTATGAGGCCTCATATGCAGTATCAACAAGCGTTAAGATCTCATGAGCTTTGCGTGCGACTCTGATCAGTATGTCTTCCTTGACCCTCTGTTCTTTTTGTCCCCTGCATGCCTGACGCACAGCTGCCATATGATCTCAGCAGCCCCTTTGAGCACAGTGTCCCACCCTGTGGGCATATTCTCAGCTGCAGCCCAGCTCTGCTGCTGTTTTCCTGTTACGCTACCAAATGTAACAGGCACAGCTACTAAGCAGGTCACAGATCAAGCCACCCATGTGTATCTGGTGGAGTTCCAAAGCAGAGAAGCATGGCAGCCACCAAAAGATAACAAATGGTTACTCATCATCTGGAAGCGTACTGAGAACAAGACAGAGTGGGGGTTGCTGCTACCTAAACCCACACTGCACACATATCCTGTGTAGTGCATGCAACTTTTGTCTCTGCAGCTTAAGTAGAGCTAGAGAAGGACACCAAAAAAAAAAAAAAAAAGCTTCAGGAACAACTGCCTTGTTGCAAGAGACTAAAGAGGCTGCAGCCCTTCAGTACTGAGAGGAAAAATCCAAGGCAGGACTTGGTCAAGATTCACATCACAAAGCCTTGGGTAAACTGAACATGGAACTGTTTTTCACCAATGACATATCCAAGAAAACAAGTTCTACTGGGCACTTGGTGATACCAACCGATTGGTTTATGATAAAAGGAAGCACCTTGCACAGTGTGTAGACAACCTTGTGTTCCAGAAGCGTGGAAACTTCCTGGGGGTAAAGATCCTTGAAGTAGCTACACTTGCATGCTGGTACTGAGGAGGCAGGACAGGCTTGGGAAGTGGAGAGTATGGTGTTAGGAAGATAGAACAGAGAAGGTTTCTAGGTCTTTGAGGAGATCTGCAAGCTGTTGTAGGTCTGTAATAGTCATGATTGAAGGGCAAGACTTCCACATGAGTTTTGTAACATCACCTCAAAGGTCTGGAAGTGGTGGGCACGCTTGTACAGAAAAGAGACTAGAAGCTTAAAACTAAGCAGAAGGCAAACAACTAACAGTGCAGGTGAAGAAAAGGCACACTGGGTAACAGATAACCTGAGTCACACAAAACTGCAGTTTTGCCAGGGACACATGTATTACATCTACAGAAAAACAGAGAATAGTAATTACCTGTGAAGTCTCGTAAAAAAGTTAAACACTATAAAGAACTGCATAGTGTGTTAGGAAAAAAAAAAGTGCCTTTGAAATAAAGCAGCAGTAAGACAGAATAATTTAATGTTATCAGCCTTATAAAATCTCAGCACATATTACACAGAGCAATATATGGGACCCTTTTTCCCCCCACCAATTTACTGAAGTACTCACCTGCATATATTTGTCTTTAATCTGTTCACAGGTGGAGATACAATTGGAGATATAAAGATGAATAAATTCAGGCGGGAGATCAACTGCAGTAGTAAGCCTGTTCAAATTTAAAATATTCAGTGGTTTATGAAGCCATAAATCTAGTGATTCCATGATGAGTTACACCTGTGATACTAGTTTATTTCCAGTCATGTCATACAGAGCTGACTTCTGACAGCTTCCACAGACATATTTCTAATCATTTAAATTTCTTCATTAAGAGTCAAAAACTTTTTAAACTCTGACATGGTACAGAAGACAAGTTTGATTGCTTTCTAGTATATTGGACACACCTACAAACATTTGCTATATATTACACGAGTCAATGATACTAGTTTCCCATTTACAATGAAGCCTCCAAGCTGTCAGAGTACCAAGATGCTTCTGCAGTAAGCACTGCAATACAATTTTGCTTATTCATATGTGAATTTCAGGTACTGAATTTAGATGCTGAACTCCTTCCTTAAGTACACAACTGGAATAACTCCTTTGTCACATCAAAAGATCAGTCTCCTTAGTTCCCTCAGATCCATATTTTAGTCCTAGGAACTGAAATAATATGAGTATCTACGACTCACATAAAAGAGACCCTGACTATATGAAAATGTCAACTAGAGATTAATGATGCATGATAATCTCAGAAGCTTCTTACTGCAAAAAAATTGGAGAACTATTGCATTAAAGAATAGTGTTACTGTATTAAGGGTTAACAACGAAGCACACCTATTTGTGGTTTAACAATAGTGACTACTGGAGTATTTGAGCTGCCACTGTTTCTTAAACTGAAAAAGCAATACAGTTCTCTAAACATGACGACACACGCTAAATGTAGAACTGCCATGAAGTTACAACATAATTTGATCAAAGTAACTCTAATCACAGTTCTATCTCAAGTAGTGAAAGGTGGGGAAAACAGTGTTTTAGACATTTTAGTTTAATGTTTTTGTCTTATTTCACTTAAAAAAAAAAAAAAAAAATCAGTGTCTCCCTGTTGGCACTGACAGTCATTTTGCAGTTTGAGTAAAGTTGTTCCTATGGCAGTCATGCTGCGGGAGAACCAGCATGCCTGACTGGTGGTGCAGCTATCCTGAGTAAGAGTAAAAGCTCTTTTCTTCCCGCTCTTTCTCCATGTTGTGATGATTAGCCCGACTTCAGGGCAGTAACTGCTGTCAGTCTGCATCAGTAAGGAGGGATTTATTTCAGAAATGTTTCTTTCCTCAAATGATACTTAAGGTGCAATTCAACTCTGCTGCAAAGAGACCGCTGAACAAGACTGATCTGGTAGCCCACACTCAGTAACTGTCAAGAAATGAAGAAAGTTAAGTGGGAGAGATGTACTTTTGTAGTTTGTGAGGATTAGCTGTCTGAGTAGTTTTCCCATTGAAGGGGCCAGCATTCTATTAAGAAAATGGGTTGTACCTACGTGCAGAAATTAGTCCCAATGAAGACAGGGCACGAACGTAAAGCAGGATGGTGATTTAACAATGCCACCTTTTGTTCGCTTAAGCTGCATCAAGAATGCAAGTTGCATTTAAGCAGATTAACTGCGTGGAGTTAACTTCTGGGGGAGGATTCTCACAGTGACTACCCTTTGTCCCACTGTAGTCTTATGTTCCACACAAGCACCCCCAAGCAGCAGCAAAACTGACATTTCCAGATACCCTAATAAAACAACTGCTACCTCAGATGGAAGAGAAGACAGAAGCTAGAGCTGAGGCTAATTTTTAAGATACAAAAAAAAAAGAACATGAGTTCTTCATCAGGAGCGACTGGATTGTGACCCATTAGATGGAGTGACAGTCACTACAGTGACACAACCATACACATCCAGTAACTGATCATTTTGCAAGTTGCTAACTAAGTTTACAGCTTCCTGGGACACAGGACATGGACTTGCTAGTGAAATTCGTATATTAACCAGGAAGCTGATGTTTGACTAAAACTTTAGACATGCTATAGACTGTAGTGATAGACTGCCTTAATTGATACCTATTTTAAATAGTTTTGAGCTGGATGTATCAAACAGTTTGATAAAATTATTTTCTACTACTTATCAACAAGACTTGAAGTTACGCACAACACAATATGTATTTCCCCATTCCTTTTGAAGTAGAAACACTTTGCTAATATTAAAGAGTGACACAGTGTTTGCCTTGAATAAGCCGCTCCATTTGTAGAGCAGGGAAACTAGCATCACACTTGTGCCATAAACGTGCTTTTTACCATACCTAAAAAGGTAAAATATAGCATGTTATAAATAATTTATATGATCTTAATTTTAATAAAAATAGACAATTATATAAATTTATAAATTATACAAATTAATATTATAATTAATGTAAAAAGTAAAATAAATGCCTTCACTGTCACATCTTTCTGCCAGGAGACTGTGGGGTTTTTTCCTGTTAAGCAGTTTTGCTGCTGCTAATAGGAACCTGTTAACATTATAGTAATATTTTAAAATAGCACTGCTGTAAAAAGGAACCTAAAAATTGGCAGCTTTCTCTGAACTTGGCACTGAAGATGTTTGAGAGGTTCAATTTTTTATTACCAACCCACAGCTAACTTCACAAATTTAATCTGGACTAAAATAAGAGGCTTTTTTTTTTTTAACTACAGGCACCACCAAGAGGAACTATGCAAAAAGCAAGTAGAGCCTTTATGAAAGAAACAGACTTAGTCCAGTAGTCATAGAAAGCTAAAAATCCACAGCATACTCTTCCTTTACAGGATTAATCAGAGCACACTTTTAAGTCTTAATAATAAGTATTAACCAAAACAACACAAACAGCATAGGAAAACTGAAAAGGAAATGATAGTTTGATACTCTTTTCCTTCATTGTAATCTGACTAGTCATTTTTTCCATTCTTGTTACTTTTGGTAGTCTTTGGAATGCATCCAAACACAGCCCCATGGTGAACCTCACAATCATTTAATAACTGTTCAGTTATTTATTTTACATACTTAAGAAAACCTTCCTAGATTTGAGACAGTACTCACCGATTTACAACTTCCATTGAATGTAAGGACATGTCCATGTTGACCAAGACAGAAAAATACTCTGTTATCTGACTGGACTGCATCAGTTTCAGCAACATTTCTATAGCTACTAAAGGATTGTTTTCAACCAGGTCTGGCAATTTGGCAGGAGTGAGACCAATATGGTAAACAAGCTTGGGGTCCTTTTCCAGTTCTCCAAGGAGCTGTAAAGAAAAAAAGACTTAAGTGTTTATTTTTTTCAAAACTATTCACATTACTGCTTGAAGAAACTGCTATAACACATCTAAGCTACAGGACAACGACAACCCTTTAGATTTAGGCATCCCTATTGAAAGACACTGGAGGTATACCTTAAAATTTCTATGTAAAGGCAACTGCACCCATAAAGACTTTTAATAGGGCATTTATCAGTCTTCCATCAGCGGATGGCAAGGAAGGAAAGGAAAAAAAACACATGAAAAGTTTCAGCCTTCTTTAGTTTCCTGCCCAGCAGAAAGAAGCTTATAGTGTCACCATAATTATCATCAAAAAAGCCCACTGAAAATCAGGGCTAATACTATCAAATTGAGGAAAAATAAAATTCAGTGTTGGCATTTCTGAAATAATTACTTAGGAAAACCTTCCACAGAAGCACAAACAACTTTGTTATAAGAATATTCTTCCCGGCAGAAACATATTGGTGCCACTTATTGATCAACTGTAACTATGTTCACTCAATGCTATGAAGTTTAAAGATTTCTTCCTCATTCATATATACCCAAATCAAAACTCTTGAGTTTGTACTTGGAGCTTCCCGAATCCAAATACAATCAAAGTGATCCAAGTTTTCTAAAATACACCTGTTAATAAACAGCTTGTTAGGAAATGATTTTAGACAGATAAGTGCACGATACTTACCTGTGTCTGCTGTGGGGAAGTCAAGGGACTTTTAAAAGCTTTTGCCATGATTCTTTTTATCTCCACTCCAGTGCTGTTTTTAACACACATTGACTTATCCCACTGAATTGTGTGATCTGGCTCTATTGGATTTAACCACGCCAATTCATCCTCACATATATGGAGTGGAGGCGGTGGTCGAATAAACTCTGGCCGAAAGTGACCTAAACCAGCAACAACGCGAAACATTTTTTTTTAAGCTTCAAGTATTCGGTTTTACAACAGTACAAAAAGAAACTCCCCAGGGCCCCCATTTCTTTAAGCTATTGTAACAATGAGAACAGCATTACTATCTTATTTGCCCCCTAGAAAAACATTTAATTCTGATTTTTAGTGACACTGTTACATCAGCCTGTTTTTCCTCTTGATTCAGATCACCAAGTTACTGACTCTATGGCCTTTTTTCCTTCCACAGCAATTGCTTCCTTGGAAGGTGTTAACAGTCGATGCAGATCTTACCATAGGGGACTAAGATCTGAGGGGCATCAGACCAAGTGTTTTAGCAAACAGATGACCTGGGTAACAGCTTGAAGACAGGCTCCAGATTTTTAAAAATCTAGAAATGTGAACACTATGGAGTCTGATCTGGAGACAGCCTGACACAGTTTTGTACTTCATACCTTGAAAATACTTCTGAATTACATTTCATCTGGAGAAGTATAACAACATGGCATGTCATGAGTTACAGAAACAAAGATGTGAAAATGCACATACTTTCTATAGGAGGTTTTGGTCCACTCACTAAGGCTTCCGTGATCTGGGAGGCAACAGAGCTGTCAAAACCGGAGTTGGAAGAATCTGGGTCAGGATCGCTGAGGATGCTGGGGAAGCTGGCCTTGCTCTGTGTTGGCAACTCGGACTGACGTTCTGAAAGAAGGCCAGTCCATGATATTAAAGCATAAAATTGAAACAGAGACGCCTGGAATACTAAAAGCAGTGAGAAACAAGCAACTTTAGGAGAGAAGAACTAGCTTAAAAAAAAACCCCAAATAACCAAAACCAGATAACAGCAACATGAAATTTAGCACTGTGTCAGCCAGCTAGTACTCGGAGTGCCAGCTGACAGGCAGAGGATAGAGGTATGCAGCAAGGATAAAGAATAGAAAGTAATCTGGAACATAGTCTTGGCTTTAGAAAAGGTAAGTACCCAATGTAATCTGCATCTAGAAGCACATTACTAGGTTCACATGGTACTCCTGAAAGAGTTCATATGCTATGTCTAGTTTTACGATCACTTCTTCTTGGAGCAGGGGAAAAAAAAAAAAAAGAATCTACAGAGATACATTTACAGGCTCCTCAACAATGATGGTCATACTAGACCTGACCTGGAGTCAGCTATTCAAATTTATCCAACACATTCCAGTGGCACTGCAGAAACTGCTTTTGCCTCCCCTGTCAAGCTACAGCAAGTGCTTGAGTGGAAAAAGATGGAGTTTGTTAAGTGATTCTACATACATCGCCATTAAAGCAAACCTGAAAAGAGCTGAAAGTGTCCCTTTAAACACCAAATTACAGAACATAAACAAGTTACATAAAAATAAGATTAAATGTAGTACATGCAACTGGAAACTTGAAGGGTATGTAGCTCAATACTCACACTGTCAGATTTTTATTTGTTCTTTTGTCAAAAATCTATCACTCTTCTGTATCTGAAGACTTAATAGCTGATCTTCTATGTTCTCTGTATTTTTTTGAGAGATCACGTTTTCCATTCGTTTGGCAAAACACTCCAAAACAAACGCCAGCAGAAAAAAAACAAAACAAAACCCAACTCCCCCAAACAAACCCCAACTCCCTCCAAAATAAAAAAAAAATACTAAAAAAACCCCCCAAAAACCAGAACCAAACACGAATCACACACACAAAACCAAACCCCAAACATGCACCAAAAAAAACACAAAACAGAAAAAAAAAACCAACACACACTACAGACCATCACCTTACATTCCTTCTTCCCTCCATAGAGGGCCTTAAGCAATCTGAAGTCCAAAATTGTTGGTACCACACGAGGAATCCCTTGAAAAAGTGCCATGTGAAACTAAACACTGCTTTTTCTGACTAATCAAGTGTAGTGTTGTCAGATCCAGTGAACTGTCCCTACCACTCCTAAGCCAAGTGTGCTTGCTACTTTTGCACAACCCCATTAACCCTTTCTGGCTCCCCATGCATGTCAACTATTTCCCACGACTCCAAACAAATCCGTGAGAGACGCTGAAACTGTGAGTGACGAAAGGCTTATCAAAACAGCACCACACATTGCTGATTTCTTTTTTGGGTTTCTGTCTTACTTTATCCAATTATTTCAGATCATGCAAACATTTGCATACATCCTCACTGAAGCAGCACAGCAGGGTATGTTTTTTCTGTTAAAGGCAACAACTAGCATACTTTCCAGTCGTTTTCAAAAAAATAAACAAACAAAAAACCAAAAAAACCACCAAACCACAACACAATTTTAAAAGTCAAAGTCCAAATGAGCTGGTTTATAGAACATCTTCAGCTTTATAAACTACTTCAAACTCCAGCTTGTGAGTACTTTCATTTAGCCAATGAACAGGATTGATTTAACAAATTAAGTTCTACAGAGAAAAAAAAGATAGAGTGTCTTTTTTTTAGTCTTTTATTTATAGTCTAGAACGTCTATCAGTTGGTAGAAGTAAACCACTGGCATGTTTGTATCATCTAAATGATTAATGATGCTTAATTAGAAATATAAAAATTTAAGATAAAGTCCTTCAATCCATTGATTTTAGAAGCCTGCATAAGCCCTTCGTTATATCCATTGATGACCAAAAGCTCACCTTCACTGCTTCAGCTATTAGGGCTGGATCAACAGTTTCAAGTAACCAAAAGTGAGAATTAGAACATGCTAATTTAACAGAAAAGTACAGAGCATCTTGAACACCTAAATTAAAAAAACAAAACAAAACACACAAACCCCAAAAAACTCACACCACCTTAAAACAATCACTTAGGCTACCTTATGAAGCTTTTTTTTTTCTTTTTACAGGTAAATCAAAGCTTTCTTTGATTTTTAAAGGAAAGCTCTACAATATGTGACAAACTTAAGTTCAGTACAGGTCAGTTACTCTCAAATACGAGTTAGCAGACAAACAGTTAGGAGCACTTTGCCAGAAGACCCATCCCTGAAACTAGGAGAAAGTGTTGGTTTTTTTTTTTATATACAGTGACACACCAGATGAACAAAACCAATTTATAGGCAGAGACCAAGGCTTGAAGAAACATTCTGTGGACCAAGGGGAGAAGAGGACAAAGCAAGTTTTAATACTCAATCCCAAGATGCTTTATTCCAACACACTATTTTTGAGGGGAAAAGAACAAACCAACCAACAAAAAACAGACCACACACACAAAAACCAAAACACCAAACAAAAACACCACCACCACCCACAAAAAATAAAAACACCACCCCCCCCCAACCAAACAAAAAACCCCACAAAATGAACAAAAACCACACACAAAACAAACAAAACCCCACCACAGCCAGAAACACCACCATACAGTTGCACGTGAATTATCACAATGAGGTCAAGTTCAGAAGACAAGCGAAGTATTTTTTTTCCTCCCTTTGCAAATAAAGCATTGGTATAGATACACTGATTTAAAAAAAAAAAAAGCTTTCTAAATTAAATTGATTTTGCAAGTATATGCTAAACGAAGTCAAAATCCTCCTGCTCTAAATAACCCTGAATTAATCTCAGGAGCCACAATTTTGAAGGGCCACGAAGTCTTTCAGCTGTTATGTTGTATGAAATGCAGGGGGAAAGGGTGTAAATGCAACCCCTAAACACTTTATCTAAGCACTGTAATACAAGTATTTATGCACTGTCAGCAGCACAGCTTCATCCTGCATCATTAGGAGAAATATGCTGAAAACTTCGCAGACATTCCGAAACATGGGAAATAGAGAGTCAAGAAGCATTGCAATATTAAAATGAGCAAAAGATTTATCTTCCAAGAAAGTGAATAGAAAGCCGATGTTTATTCTAGGGAGCTACAGCAAGAAGCCTGAGAAATACAAAATTAAACTTTTTTGAAGTTATTTTGTTACATAACTCCTACAACTGCTCATAAGCAGTTAATTATGCACATTTACTGTATTATGTAAATGATACATACTTAATTTTGCAAAGCCCTATTAATGACTCTATACTGTACTTCAAGCCATCAGTATCTTCTATTTTTTTTAAAAAAAGGACAAATTAAAATGCATGGCCTAGAGTACCCATCCATACAACTATAGTTTTGAAGTTCTCTACATGTTTTATTTTCAGTGAGAATAAACTGTTCAGAAGGCAAACACTGTACTAAGGGGAAAACAAATAAAAACAAATGAAATAACTCCAGGCTTCTTTAAGGCATCACATGTGCCTGATGCAAAAAAATCACAACCTCAAGTTTCACAAAATCTGAATTCACAAAAGTATTCTAGAAAACACAGGCAAGATGAATAGAACAAGAACCAGACAGGTTTGTTTCACCCTTGAAAGTATTTTAGGGCGTCAATTTGCATTTTCAAAAGATCCCGCAGTCTGGAAACAGTACCTAAGGAGGACACCAGAGGGCATTTCTACACTGTGAACAAGGGACAGTATACCACAGCGTAACAAGCCAGGGACAGATCCTACAGGGAAAAAAACAAAACAAACACCAAACAAACCAAAAATACACAAAACAAACCAAAAAAAAACACTCGACAAAACAAAACAGAAAAGATTACAATATACAGATAGAACTGCAGGATGGAAAAAGCCTAATTAGTGCCTGACCTCAAAGCGGTAAACCACACTGTACAGATATAAAAGCAGGATGGTCAGTTTTTAAGCAAAAATGTCCATTTGCACATATCTAGGAAAAAACACACTTCTTTTTTCTGTCCAAACTGGCTCCTTGTTCCCAAAAATACTTTCATATTTCAGATATAGCCCCAGATGTGACTCATCAGTCAACGTGATCAGAACAATCATGTTCCTGCTCCTTTTCTCCTGTCAAAGTATAAGCATCACATTGCTTTTCTTTTCAACCTAGTAAAAGTAGACCACCTTACCATTCTTGAACTAACACTGTAAGATCTGACTTTATTTTGTAAAACTGAAGAATTAATTGTAATAGCAAATTTGCTAGGTGCAGTTGAAGTACTGGTACATGACAGCGTGACAGTTATTTTGTGTTCTCTCACGCTAGAAATACTGCAGAGTGTGAAAAGGGACAAAAATACACACACATACACAAAAAAAACCCCAAAGCTTTAGATGTAAATCTTCCTGTATTCACAAGATGTTTTCATGTTTAAGGCAGTGGCAGATGCTGAAGTATGATAAAACTGTTAAGATGTAATCTCTGCTTGAGATTTCTTTATGTACTTGAACAGGGGTTTGAAGACCGTAAAGCATAGTACAACCTTTTTCATTTTTAGGATAAACAAGACTGTTTCTCAGGTAACTCATAACCACATTACAACTAGCATTTCCATTCATAATTCAACTACAGCTGCAGCTCCTCCTTACCTGCTAATGCCAGCTGAAGCCCACTTATATCCACTGACTGGGCCATGTTCCCCACGTCCATTGAAGCAATCTGCCGAGGAGTCTTCTTGAACAATTCTCTAGGGGGGGCCAACATCAGTTGAGAAAGAAAGAATTTTTCTGGAGGAGTTATGGGAGGTAAGAAGCCTGTGGAAACACAATGAAACACAATCTCTGATTTTTAAAGCAGCAGCATTAATGGTTTCCATATACTTCACATAGAACAGCAAAAATAAAACACAAACTGATGTGTTATCTACGGTAAGATCCGTGCAACTGAAGAGTCTCTGTTGACTGCTACCTATTCAGCTCCTAAAGTAATGCAAGATACAGCGTTATACTGACCTGTATGATCATAGAATGGTTTGTGTTGGAAAGGACCTGTAAAGGTTACCTAGTCCAACCCCCCTGCAATGAGCAGGGACATCTGTAACTAGATCAGGTTGCTCAGAGCCCCGTCCAGCCTGGCCTGGAATGTCTCCAGGGATGGGGCATCTACCACCTCTCTGGGCAACCTGGGACAGTGTTTCACCACCCTCACTGTAAAAAAATTCATCCTTGTGTCTAGCCTGAAATACGAGGCTTGCCAGCAGCATAGGAACCTCTGGGAGGTATCTCAACATGCAACATCTGATGCTCAGTCTGTTGCAGTGGTTTCTTTACATGCTTTCCAGTTTAGACAGATAGAGAGCTACTAAATATGACCAGACATTGCAATTCATACTGTTGGTTATAAAAGTAACTTTTTTAGAAACTGATTTACCCATCACTGCCGTGCTTGCATTTAATGAAGTGGAAAAAAAGTGTTTCATGAACTTAAGAGGTTTGTTTCACAGCTTTAAAGCCACCAAAGTCCTCCCGTTACCCCCAGGGCTTTGTAACGGCTTCCTCCCCAAAATCCCGCGTTACGGTCCAACCAAGCACCCTGTCAGACACCAAACCTCGCCTTGACGAGCTCCCACCGCTTTTTTTCCAAACGCGGGAAGCGCAAAGCTCCCAGTGGGAAGCCGAGTCTGGACAGCAATACCAAACCACAGAATGTTATGGATCACAAGGGAACTTGAAAGATCATCTAGTTCAGTCCCCCTGCTGGAGCAGGAACACCTAGATGAGGCTACACAGGAAGGTGTCCAGGTGGGTTTTGAATGTCTCCAGAGAAGGAGACTCCACAACCTCCCTGGGCAGCCTGTTCCAGTGCTCTGGCACCCTGAGACCAAGTTTCTCCTCATATTTAAGTGGAACCTCCTGTGTTCCAGTTTGTACCTGTTACCCCTTGTCTTATCATTGGTTGTCACCGAGAAGAGCCTGGCTCCATCCTCCTGACACTCACCCTTTATATATTTCTAAACATACATGAGGTCACCCCTCAGTCTCCTCTTCTCCAAGCTAAAGAGACCCAGCTCCCTCAGCCTTTGCTCATACGGGAGATGCTCCACTCCCTTAATCATCTTTGTTGCCCTGCGCTGGACTCTCTCCAGCAGTTCCCTGTCCTTGTTGAACTGAGGGGCCCAGAACTGGACACAATATTCCAGATGCCGCGGCGCGGGGAAGCCGCCGGGAAGGCTCCTCCGGCCGCCGCCCGTCACCCTCCATGCCGGCGGCGGGACGCACCTGAGAGCGGCGTCCGCTCGGCCTCGTCGCCGCCGCGCTCGGGCGCGGGGTTGAGCAGGTGCGCGAAGACGGCGGCGAAGGGGTTGGCGGCCAGGGGCTCGGTGCGGTACATCTCCCAGAGCAGGTAGAGCGCGGTGAGGCGCTGCGCGGGGCTGGGCAGCAGGTCGGGCTGCTGCAGCAGGAGGACGAGGACGGAGCCCAGGCGGAAGTGCTCGGCCTTGCCGAAGTAGTGGTGGAAGGCGCTGGAGAGGCCCTCGAAGGTGCTGCCGCCCGCCTCCTCCGACACGATGCTCAGCAGGCTCGACAGCTCCTTCGGCGACAGGCTCATTCTGCCGCCCGCCGGCCCGCCGCCCGCCGCGCCGCCCGACTCGCCCGCCTCCGCTCCCACCTGAGTGCCGGGCGCCGGGCTGCCCCCGCCCCCGGGCATCCGCCCCCACCCGCCGCCGCCCGCTCCGGCCCCGCCGCTCCCCGCTGCCGTAACGCCGCGCGCGGTGTCGCGCCGGCCCCGCTTTACGGCGCGGCCGTAAAAGCGGCAGCGCTGACGGGGCGTTCCGGCTCGGCGCCGGGGCGGCGGGGAGGCGCGCACGCCATTGGCCGCGCGGCGGCGAGCGGGGGAGCGGCGGCCCTGCGCTCGCGGCCCCGCCTGGCGGAACGGGATTGGCCCCAGCTGCCCGGCGGGGGCGGGGCGGGCGCGGGGGATTGGCTGCCGCGGGGAGCCGTTGAGGCCGGCAGGGGGAGCCCAGCGGCGCGCGGCACAGGGGGGCCTGTTCCTCCGTCCCGCCGCCCGGGATGGCGGGGGGGCGGTGAGGGCCCCGCTCCCACAGGGCCCGGCGGTGCGGGCTGCCCGCGCCCACCGGCGGGGCCCCGTGGCCTCCAGCGAGGCAGCTGTGACTGGCGGCCCGGAGCGAGCGGGGCGGGGCGGGGGTCGGCCCGGCGTGGGGAGCTGGAAGGGGCTGAGGCTGAGCCCCGCCCGCACGTCGCGCCATGGCCGCCGCTGCCTGCCCAGGTGTGGGTCCGCTTCTGGCTGAGGAACGGCTCAGCGCCGGCGTGTTTGACAGCGGGACGGTGACACGTTTGCTCACATCCCACTGTGAGATCGCCCCATGGCTTTCTGAAAGAAGGGGAGCCTCCACCCCAGACACCTTCCCCGTCATCACCCCAAATGGGAGGGAAGGCACATTCCAGATGTACGTGGACCCGCTATGAGGGGTTGTGTGTCCCTGAGAGTGACCAGAAAGAGAGAGACGCCAAGGCTGTGCTTCCATCAGCAGCCATGGCAGCCTGGCCTTGCACTGGCGATAAACGGGAAAGGTGGTGGTCACCTCCTCCCACTGCCCACCTCTGCCCTGCCCAAAGGGCATCCTGGAGGGCAGCATTCATCCCCTGCTTCCATGATCCGATTCAACCGAGAACTATCTGCTTTGCCGATGAGGTTCTCAGCAGAGCTGGAGGACGGCGAGGTGCAATAGTGTGCGGCTGGAAGTCGGGGATGGAAGAACATCCCTGTTGAGTGCGGTGATCTGTTTCACCCAGGTTACCTTGTGGATGTGCATCTTGAGGGACAGCAATTCACAGATGCATCAGGCGTAGCCCGAAGGAGTGCTGAGGGCATGACCTGGAGAAAAGCTTTTTGTGGTATGTGCCGAGAGAAGGGCTTGGAAAGTCCTGAGAGCAGACATTGCTTCTGCTGATTCTTCTAGTATCAGTACTCCTCCCAAGTCACCCAGCCCAGAAGACCTTGGCTTTCTAGCTAGCCATGCTGCTGTGCAAGATGAGATTAGGTTTCTAAAATAATATAAACTGAAAGCTAGTGTTCTGAATATAGTCTGAGTAATAGAGGTGTTCCTTAATTTACGTGATTGATGGGAAAGAAACCCAGATCTGAGTGGTGTAAAGGCTTCACGTACATATACAGACATTAAAAAACAGTAACTTTGGGAAAAAATGGTCTGCAGCCGTGTGAGGTGTGATGACTGATAGAGTTCATCAGCTGAGTAGATGACAGTGAGAGATCTGTTTGCAAGATACACACCTGGAATAGTAGAGCAGATTGAAGAGAATGCCAGTGAGCTTCCTGCCATGGCCAAACAGTGGAGTCCTTGGAAGTTTGGGCCAATTTGGACTTTACTAACAGCTGCAGCAAGGACTTTAACCAAGAATTTGGAAGAAGATGAAAGGATTGCAAATTGCTGAGGAAGTTAGCTATGTAAGTGTGCAGCAGGGCTAGCTGGAGAACTTTGGAATGCATGGACATGACCAAGAGCTTTCCTCCCTTACTTGTGACACAGAGAGAGAAGTTGTTGAGTATCTTCAGTCAAATCATGTGAAAGATCAGTATTTTAAAGAGGAAGACTCTGGGCCAGAAGTTGTTCCTCATAACTCAATGAATTTCTGTATGAACAGTTGGAAAGATGAACCTTGGCAGCTGACTTCAACGCTCAGTCAATGAGAAGACATTTCAGTTTGCAGAAAAGCTGAGGATATACAGAACAGGCCAACCATCTTCCCCTCTGTCTTGCTAACCTGTGGAGAAACCGTAGTTCTCTCATCCTGTCAGAGAGAGTTTTGGCTCTGTGGGATTGAACCATTGCAATAAACTGGGAAGGTGAAACCATGTCGGTGGTCTGCTGAGTGGAAAAGGCCCAAGTGGCTGTTTCTAGGTCTCTCAGAGACTGGAGATAACGGTTTGATACAAGGATATAAAAGACTTGGGAGAATGACAGCTTATTACAGCAAAGCTAGGTTTTCCTGAATAGGAGTTGCTGGTCTAAACAAAAGGCACTCGTGTCAGTAGCTGTGGCTATACATATCCATAACTCTACACAAAAACATAGGATGATGTTATCTAGCTCAGTGTCTTGTCCATGACTGCTAGCAGAAGTGTCTAGCGGAGAAAGCAGAGTGGTACGTTCTCCTGTGTACACTTGGCTTCTGGTGATCTGCTGTTTGGGTGATTTCCTGAGTGGGAGGTGGAATGCTCATCCCTGTGATTCTCAGCCCCAAGGATATGTTCTTCCTTGAGCTCCTCTTAAGCACTCTATGAAACCGTTTCTAATTTTGGCCTGCCTAAAGCCCCATGGCAATGAGTTCTGCAGTTTAAGAACCACGCTGTGCATACCAGGACTTCCTCTCCACTCTCTTCATTGCTCATAATTCTCTGCATCTCTTATCATGTCTTACCTCAGTTGTTCCTTTCTAAGGTCACATTCCCTTCTGTGGCATCCTCATTCTGCCATTGGCTTTAAACTCAAAAAAGGTAGATTTAGATGAGGTATCGGGAATAAATTATTCAGCATGAGGGTGGTGAGGCACTGTGACAGGCTGCCCAGAGAAGCTGTGGATGGCCCACCCCTGAAAGTGTTCAAGCTCAGGTTGGGTGAGGCTTTGAGCAACCTGGTCTCATGGAAGGAGGGGGTCTCTGGCCATGGCAGGGGGGTTCGAACTAGATGATCTCTAAGGTCCCATCCAACCCAAACCATTCTATGATTTAATTCCGTCATGCAATATTGCAAAAGCCTCTTGCAGTGCCTTACTGCCAGTGTTAGTTTTTACAGTCCTGAAGGATTTTGTCACACCAGGAAACTTAGCATGTACCTGGAAGGCCGCATACTCCCTCACTTTACGCACACATGGCAGGTTACTCCTCTGTCTCCCCTGTGCGTGCCCAAGTTCTGGTCATTGCTGTAGTTTCATGCAATTTGCTTAGTACAGAAATTGGACTTGCGGTTTGTAGTCCTTTTTAAAGATCGGTATCAGAATTGCTACCCTTATACTGAGACCATTTCGATGAGCAGGTTGCACATCGCAGTTCATAGTTCAGTATCTTCATCCTTCAGCTGATGATCCTGGTGATGAATAGTGACTCATTTTATGCATTTCATTTCACATCTTTTACTAGCACTTCACTGTGAGACAGTTCTTTTCACTTGTACCCCATCAGCAAAGGTTCTTGTCTGGGAACGTCTCCAAGATCTCATGTAGAGATGCAAAGAATTAATTTAGCTTTTCTCCTAATCCTTCCGTGAGGATTTTGTGTGTTGCGCTCATCTGTTGGCCTCAGGCTGACCAGCAGCTTTTCTGTTTCTGATGTGCTGACAAAAGTTGTATTTGTTTGATTTTGGAATGAAGTTTGTGGTTAGAAATGATCATGCCTAAACTTGTGCCTTAAATTGCAGGATGGTTTGCTGGGTCCTAATCCAGAGTCAAATATACCTGTGATGCTTCTGTCCGGGTGGTCTTTCTAGTACAGCCTGCTCCTAATAACAAACTCTGCTGAAGAGAGCAAAGGAAAAAGAATAAACATATTTAGAAAGAGAAAGCTGTCTCTTCATCTAAATTTCAGAAATGTAAGCCACTCTTGGATAATGTACTTACTGGAATAGTGGATGTGGAATTGCAGAAATGGACTTCAGAGCAATAAAAAGTTTCCCCAGTGACTGAGATAGCAAAAAAATTATGTGACTCATATGTGGCTAATGCAGCCTTCTGAAATTATTATGTCCAAATTAAAAGGTTTCTGGTCAGAGCAGGAAAGATAACAGTTTAGAAGATGGAATTTTGAAGTCACAATGATTTCAAAACAGATTGCCATTTCAGGTAGCAAAAATCTTAATCTAAGAAAAAGATGGGGGTAACGTACTCCTGGGACATGAAGTGTAGTAAATGTGCTGCAAGAGAGGGTTTCTGTAACTCCACAGGGTGCTATATTTTGTGGGCATACGTGTTGGATATTCTTGGGCTGAAAACTTGTGTAAAGAAGAAGCAAGAGTGTGTGATACTAGTGTGGACTCAAATACATGAGTTCTCAGCCAGATTTGATTTCTGAAACGGATCACATTACACTTGAGGAGGAAGGTTGGGGCCCCAGTTACCTCCATGGGCCTGGGGGAAGTCGGATTCTGCAGGAGATATATCACTTCAGCACAGTCTCACGGTGTAAAGGGAAGGTTTGGTTTTCTGCCTTTGCAGAACAGCTCCTCTGGGAGCAGGCTGAGCATATTCCATTTCTTTTAGATGGCTTTATAGAATAGCTATTAAGTGGTCAATAAAAGCATAAAATATACCCATCACTCCTCATGTTTGGGTTTGAGTAAGAACCTCAGTAAAAATCATGCTTTGAGTTCCTAAAGAGGGATAAAGGGATTTGGGCTGTACTTAAATTACTGACTCTCAGTCTCCTTGTCGAACTCAGTCCTCTTGGCTCATAAATGCTAATACAGATGCACAGATTCCAAACTAGCACAGACACAGACAATCCAGCTTGGCAGGTAACCCTTTGCAAATGCAAATAAACCTTTACAAATTATTTGGCTGTTAGTATGCAATTGTTTTAGTATTTAAATGAACACCAGCCTTAGATAAATTGTAATTTACTGGAAAATTAGATCCATGACAAAAGGAGCACATTCAGTTTTTATTTGATTTCCTGAGCTAAGAGAAAAGCCGTGTAATTTATTATAACTGTAAAAGATTTTTTCTTCCTTCCCTTATTAAAATTGATTAAGTTATTTTTTGCTATTGTATTTTAGATGACTGCCAAGGAACAAGAACTGCATTGTGGGCACTAGGAAAAATAACTGCTAATGAAGGCGCAATAGAAAAAGACAGCATTAGGAAGGAGAAAGAAAAAGTGACAAAGAAGATGTATTAAACTGACTTGCTCTGCAGCAGGTATTTGAGTTTCTTCTAGCAAAGAGGCTGAATATTTAAGAAACAACTCCCACCAGCATATCTTTTATCCCACATTTCATTTGGAAAGGACACAGTGGGAAGGAATTAAATCACACCTTAAAATCAAAGGGGAAATTAAAGCACTTCCAGATTGTTCTGTTTATTCTCATGAGACTTCTCTCTTGTACACAGATTCCTTTCTGTCATAATTTAAGTGACCCGTCCCATCTACAGTGTGTTTTCAATAGCAGCATATCAGAAAGGGGAAGGAGATGGCGTATTTTGTAGGCAGCCCTTCATGTGTGTCTTTTTAGTGACCATTGAGTGTTTTTCTTCTAAATTCGTCTCTTCAATTGAAAACACAAGATGAGACCACCAGTGCAGAAACAGATTTTGTTATTCCTGGAGCAATCAACAATATTGGCACACTAACAATGCCTAAAAGCCTTCCTGAGTAACTGTATGAGAACACATCTTCACTTGTTAGTCAGACCTCAAAGATGCCAAGGAATTCTTGGATACCGCTTGAGGAGCACTTAAGAAACACCAAAAACATCAACACATGAATGGCTTCATAAGTGCCGAGCACTGGGTGGCTTAGAAATAAACATGTTTGTTGCTGAGTTCTTTACTGTGAATTTTAGTGGTATCTCTGCATTTGAAGCCAATTTGCAAATGGCAGATGCTCACACATGTACATTCATGTTAGTCCACTCACTTGGTTTCTTGAGTATGTTAGACACTTCCAGAAGAGATGGTGTTTCGGCCCCAATTAAAATCAATGGTGAAACTCTAGCAGAGTCATACTGCCACATAAAGGCAGCATACAGTATGAGTATTTGCATATATATCTTTGTGTAGACCCTTCTTCTGACTAGGAAACCCTTCTCTGATAATTCAGAAACATTTTCTCATTAAAAAAATATTTGAAGCAAAATAATATTTTCATTTGTCCTTTTTCTTACTATTTAATCAGACAGGAATTTTAAAAATCCATCTGTAATTCTAAAATAGCTGAGCGTGTGTTTTGTGTGAAAACATTCAGTATATGGATTGCTCAGGAACTCTTCACTCTGAACTTTAATTTGAGCATTCAGCATTTATAATGTGAGCTATGCAATTGCCCATCTGACTCAAATGGCACTATTTCCGTTCCCTGGCTCGATGACTTATGCTTTATGTTTCTGTTTTCATCCAAAATCAATTCCAGCTGAATCTTTACCTATGCAGATAAAATTGCAGGAGGAAGGACTTTATGCTTAAACTACAAATTTGAAATTCACCTTCTGAAATAGTATTCAATAATTTAGAAAGCTCTTGTCCAGGAAGTGGGAGATTCAGGTTCTGTTTTTTCTTCTGCCCACAGGCTGTTCCTATTAGGAGTAGAGGGGAGCGTTCATGTCCTCTGGCTGAAGTGACTTTGCTTTGTTTACAGGGAATAAAGATTTGCTGCAAGGGAAAGGGAGCGAAAAGCAGAGTCTGATGGTTTTAGTGAGAATGTGCTCAGTGTGATGCAGTGTGGTGGTCTGCTCCAGAACAAGTCACGCATGTGCTCGGTGGCAATCGGGTACAAAAGCATAAAAATGAAGGGACTGGAAATCTGTTGTCCCTCTTGCCCATTTAAACTCCCAGCCATTGGGAGAGTCACTTCTTCCCATTATTTCCCTTTAGAAAGAAAATTTTGGAAATTTAGTAAGGAAGCTCTCTTTCTCTCATATGTATGTAACTGTATATGCACATACTTATTCGTGTATAAACATAAACACTCATATTTAAATATTAAACCAGAAGTTTCTCATTAGAAATCTATTTCAGGTAGGGAAGAAGTCAGAGTATCTCATGGTGTGACACTTTTCCACATGACATTTGACCGGAAGGATGCTTAGAAAAGCTAATTTATAAATGTGCTTTTAGGACTAAACACAATCCTTTTGTGCAAGGAGGCAAAAAGTCAGTAGTATTTTTAGGGACATCACTGAGCATTGTGGTACAGCACTATATATAAACCAGGCAAAGAGAGAACCTCAAACTGCAAAGACCAATTTATAAAAATGTCTTTAAAAATATTTGCCGATTTTGTTTTCCTCTAGCAGTGGTGTGGCTCCACTTATTTGTCTGTATCCTGAGTTTTGCATCATTCGTTTTCTCACATTCCCATCTGTTTCAAACACCCAGTGAGCTCTTTACGGGGCTTTCTTTCCAAGTACCTACAAAGTTTCTCCTATGCGTGACTCTTTTATTGCCTCCTAAGTATGCTGCACACCCTCAAAGTGTCTTGTTATTCATCCCATCTCCTGTTTTGTGCTGAAAGCTTTTAAATACATTTTAATGATGCGTAACTGCAATATAATGAGCCTAATAGCATGCTATTGATTTTCATTTGAAACAGTGACATTTGAACATTTCGATAGCCTTTCAGCATTGTGTATATTTAATGTGATTCAAAGACAAGGCAAATGCAATATCCCTCTACTAAAAAAACTCGACAATCTTTATCTACTGAATGTCTCCCCCACCTTGCCGGCAATCTGTTTGTTACTGTCAACTGCGTTAGATGTATATAATTTTCAGTGTCTTAAAACAAGCAAGCTATAATCCTTGGTACAAGGAAACAAAAGGGAAAACCACAAAATCACTATATCCAGACAGAGCTTTGCTTGTCTGCTTTGGTCACAATGAAGTTATTAATGATCCATATCCAGTCAGTGCTGTCAGAGAATGCAACACGTTCGCTCCATAGTGAAGTAAACTGTCCAAGGATGCCCTCTAGACATCTAACTCTAACTCAAACCAAGTGGGTGGATTAAGAAACACAAAAAGAAAAATTAAATCAGCAAATGTACATCAGCGTAAGATAACAGTTCCCTTTTGATGAATAACTCAGTAGTTACATTGTATGGAAAGTTTTGTTTACTGGAAGGGTTTCTGAGAAGTCAATGGGCAGGCTGTGAAGCAGTCATACAGGGCCCTGAGTAGCCTGCCTGTGTGGCTATTTGGACATAAAGTTAACAGCAGCGTTGCCAGGCTGCACCAGCTGTATATCTTCTTTGTGTTAATAGTAAAGACCTTTTTTCCAGTGTTGTGACATGTTTTTTTTTCAGGGAGTGTTTATAACAAAAGAATACAAGTCAAATTTATATGAAGTATTAACCTCACCCTTCTAGCTTTTCACAGCATCACTGATATTTTTTACACATTATCCGTATGGCAACATAAATGTGCGTGACACTATCAAGGTATTAGGAAATACAGTTTCTGCCCTATGGGTTTATTGAACATAAGGTAATAGAAAAGAGAGAAAAGCAAAGGACCAGAGAAACAAGGAAGACCTATGCTTTTGTAAGGTCTTCAGTTCGCTTGCTTTCCCAATCTGCAGCTGTTGGTTTGTAACCACATCAACCAAGAGGATCATCTGACAAGTTGTGACTCAGACTTGATTGCAGTTGAGTATCATTAGACTGAGTTTTTAGCTTTTGAGCTTAAAAAAAAAAAAATCAGCTGCTTTGATTACCGTTTTGTTCTTGTCTTTTCCAGTCTCTGTGCTTTGCTTTCAAGATGATGAGAATATTTCTGATAATATGTGATTTTGAAATTTAAGATGCTTTTTGAATTAGTAGTAGTTCCCAGTGTGCAAGCTAGGCTGAAATTATGATATACAATTCTCAGAGGTTACCTAAGAAATTCAAAACTATTCAACAAATAAGGTACGTAAGACAGACATACGCACATGTTTTGTGACTAAAATGGAAGTAAAGTTCTATTTCTTCCCATACCAGAGTCACTAACTAGCGACAGAGGTGATCAAGAAGACCATCTTCATTTGGTTTACAAATTTGGAAACAGGAAAAATAACCTATCTTGAGTAGACGGTGGTAGTAAGGAGTCACTCTGCTGAAAGCAGTAGAAGATGGGTTTTAAACTACTCTGAGAAGAAATCTCAGATGCTGTAGACAGAAGAAATGGCTGTTACCATTTTATGTGAGATAGGACACATGAACTGTCTCTGGAAGTACCTAATTCTCTTGGCTGACCACACAGGGACTGTAGAATGATCAGCTCAGATGTTTATTTTTTGACTTCTAACTTAGGACAGATCAATACCATCCGTAAAGTCGTGCTGAATCCCCTGGGGAAGCAAGACCAAGTCTGAGGCGGAGCTGAGGCTAACTCCTCATAAGAGCCCTAGTTATATCTGCAGGTGAGATATATGTTCCTTTCTTATCTTCCGACAGTGTATTGCATCCTTTTTTCTTCAGACTGTGCTGGTCTTTCATATTTTAAACTTAACTTCTTCAGGACAAGTACTGCCTCTAGTGACAGCCCTCAGTGTAGCATTTGCTGGGACCGCAAAGTATACCTGTAAGGGAAATTCTAGCTGGTCTCAAGAATAAGGGACTTCTGTGCATAGGCCATTGAAGCAAAAACTAAAAGGTAGTGCAAAAGCAAAGGAGATGGATGATAGAGCTGCTTCTGTTCTGCCAACCCGCTAGGAGGGAAGTCCCCCTCAGCTCCTGCCAAACCGTTCTCTTTTTTTTGATGTTATGTCAGCTCTCATGTCTCGCAACAATCAAAAGTTTCTAGAGGATGTGGAACTACTTTGTTCCCTGTCTGTTAAGTGTGACTATAAAAGCCCAAGTCCACAATGCTGCCAGTTCAAAGAAACCGAAAGGCAGTACATTCAAATCTTGTAAACAAAAAGCATTTTATATACGATGTGCATAAAAAGAACTTACTGCCACAGACTATCACCAAGGCCAAGGTTGTAACGAGGCATACGACATTTTCAAAGATAACAAAAATATCTAGAGTTAATGCAGGAAAGGAGTAATTTAGAAGGCGTATAAGTGCTTCTTCAGCTTACACAATCTGTTAATGATGGACGAGACCTTTTTGGGGAGTATTTCCTCTGAAGTAGCTAGTCTTGGTCACCATCAGACAGGAATCTCTAGACCATAAATCTGACCAAATATAGCAATTTCTGTGTTGCTCCCTTATACCTGCAGGAGTCTGCTGACTTCCAAATTGCATGAAGGATTTGATGTAAAGCGCATCATCCACCGTCAGTGCAGAAGAAGTGCGTTCATTCTGTGGTGGTGTGAAAAATTGCCCAACAGGCAGTTGGTTTGCAAGCCAACAATATACACACATGGGTAATGTGGCGTTAGTGTACGAGACCTTGCAGTGGTTGCTATGCTGTCGTATGTCTAAAAGGATCCCAGGTTTTGAAATTCACGTACCTCCTGCTCTTCCTTTTAATGCTCTGCTCAAAATCCAGTGCAAACTTCCTCTCCCATCCTGACTATTTATAAGTATACATAGAAACAAATGTTTTGTAAAGATGTGAGAGACATTCTGCTTTATTCCCAGGGGCAAATAAAGCCTTTTATTTTTAGTCCAGTTTCCTAAGGAAATGAGACTGATGCAATCACATTGTCTATTTGTCTGTCTATCAAACCAGCCCCCTCCCCCGCTTCAACTTCTGACCATTAATCTTTCCAGCCAGATCTGACAGAGAGGCAAAATTCTTTCCAAAGTGTTAAATGCACATGAGTGTTATGAAAATCAGTGGCTGGGCCAGAGGCGAGACCTTACCAGTTCTGTCACTGGAGAAGTACTGGTTGAGTTCAGCAAATAGGCAGGAACACGCTGGGAAGTCACCTTCTGCATAGCTGTAACACTGACATGGTGCATGTTGTCCCCCAGAGGTGGAAGAACAAGAGGGGCTGAGGTGGCATTTCAGAGATACTTCTGGAGAGGCTCTCTGGGTACCTGGCAGAATTGCAGGGGTGGGGAGAGAGAGGAGGCACAGGGAAAGGGAAGGAGCAGGGAGGCAGGGGTCAGAGCACGCTTGGGGTTTTTCTTTATATGTCCTCTGCTGTGAGGACAGGCTGAGGGAGTTGGGATTGTTCAGTCTGGAGAAGAGAAGGCTCTGGGGAGACCTTATTGTGGCCTTTCAGTACTTAAAAGGGGCCTGTAAGAAAGATAGGGACAGACTTTTTAGCAGGGCCTGTTGCAATAGGACAAGGGGTAATGGTTTTAAACTAAAGGAGGGGAGATTCAGGCCAGACATGAGGAAGAAATTTTTTACAATGAGAGTGATGAAACACTGGAGCAGGTTGCTCAGAATGGTGGTCGATGCCCCATCCCTGGAGACATTCCAGGCCAGGCTGGACGGGGCTCTGAGCAACCTGATCTAGTTACAGATGACCCTGCTCATTGCAGGGGGTTGGATTAGATGAGCTTTGAAGTTCCAACCCAATCTATTCTATGATTCCGTGATTCTATATCCCAAAAGGACTGAATGTTAAGGTCACGTTCTGGGGAGCTTCCGAGTGGCTTCAGTGGTGGCTAAAAGACTGAGTGGAAAATAAATGCAGAAGCAATGCTAGAGAAGTGGTCATTACTGACTTTGCCGTTACCTAACAAGTGTTTCTCAGGTAATTCCTGTCATGGAAAATAATACACACTGGAAAAAAAGGGATAGGTTCACATCCAACCAGTTATTTGATAAAACCTTTGCAAGTGCATGTGCTGCCTCAAATGGAGAGTGCAGATCAGCCCACACATTAAGTTGTGAGCAGTCTCTGAGCTTTTCCAGTGTCACTGGTGGGAGACTTTTACCTGCTGAACGTATGGAGTATAATCAGACCAAGGCAGACAGCCAGCCTGTCCCTTGGCTGCCTGTTCCACCATAAGGTGTGGTCCTGAGCAGTGTGTGTGTTTCTGTGTTGGAGGGAAGTATGTACATCAGTATTTATTTACTCGTGTTTGCAGTGTTGTCTGGAAAGTAGTCCAGATGCCTGGAAAATAGTCTTAGATAAAGCTAAGATTGTAAGCCTACTGAACATGAGTTCATATTTCCACTATGACATAAATATTCTCTTATATTTCAGCATCACAGCATTGTCCCCAGTGACCTGTATTTCAAGTCTCAGTGGTAATGGAAGTGTGTAAACATCTTGGAGATGTGTAGCTTCTTCAATTTCGACATTTGCTAATGCCTTTCTAACATCCTTATTGTGAAGTCTGAGAATTATTTTTATTATTGAGAACATGGTAAGATCATTTAGGAGACTAAGCTTCCTTTAGTTCCTCCCTGTTCAACAATATGCTTGTCAGTAGATAATGTTTACATGTATTTTTAGCAAAGATATAAGGTCTCACAGCTCCCTCCTTAACAAAAAAAAGAAGCTTTCTTAGTAGGGGGAACAGAATACAGTTTTTTTCTTAGATAAGATGACAAGGCAGAAATCTGCTGGGGTTCGCTGTTCTCCTGCAAATTCTTAGCGATCTTGGATCCAAATTATTTTGAATGTGGTTGGCCTTGGAGTAGCATGGGAAAGGAAGAAGAGTCAAGAAGTACCTACAGCATGAAACTTCCTCTCACATACAGAAATTGTGATGCACATAAGTGCACAAACATGCAACTTGCAGTACAGAGACATGAGACCCTGTGGCATCCCTGATTTCTCTTGCTGTCCCTGCCTGTCACGTAAGACTGGTGTCCTCAACTGACACCCTCACAGAAGCTGTGAAGGTACAGTGTGCTGTGTCAACACAAATAGCGTGGAGCACGCTGGCATCCAAACAACGTTAAAGGCTGGGCCATTTTGCCTTCAGCAACTGAAACCATTCTGCAAGTATTTAATATATAATTAAACCTTCTTTTCCCTTCAGGTGATCTGACCTCAGCATATAACTGCATGCCAGGACAGAAAGTGGTGGGTGACATGGGTCAAGTAATGTAATAATGGGCAGAAATATTCTACTCGTAAGTATATTGTTGGAAATATTAATAAATAAACTGAATCCCTTGTCCAAAGGGGAAACCCTAGCTTGCCTCAGGATCCTTGTTTCATTCACTATGGACCCCATGCTTGTATCCATAAACGTTTCCCTGTGATCAGCCACCATCTGCAGATCTATGTCCCTGACTGCCAGTCATTCCTGCATCTCTTGCAGAGATCACACCAAGGACAGACAACATGCAGTCAGTGTAGCTGAAAAAGTGCACTCTCCCTCAGCCAGCTACTATTTCATGTGTATTGGCCACCGGGGCCTGTGGTTTGGCATCAGCAACCACAGCACAAACATCTTACTATCGCAGCGCTAGAAGTTGTCTAATCAACATGAAAATGGTTACCTAAGCCTGGTGCAGGCATTCCCTGGTTAGCAGTGATGACCCATTTGTGCACTGGCCCCCTTCTCTGCTTTATTCTAGCAGCTGTGGGTCAGAGAAAACTCTTCACAGGGCTCCCTGAAGGCGGCTTTCCCTACTCAACAACTCTGTAGCTGCTGCTCATCACCCCTACTCTAGATCGTGATGCCATTTCACAACACTGTGGCACCAGAGACCTCAGCTGGAGAGGGCTGAGGCAAACAGCAGCTGTCTGCATTCTGCTGCATCAGCAGCACCATTTCTTTGCCAGGAACCATTGCTGTCAAGTAAGGGTTAAAAAAAAACCCACTGTTGAAATACCCTTCTGTGTGCATCCTTCTGAAATAACATCACAGTCCAAAACAGGAACAGCTCATTCACTGGTAGAGGATCCATGTCTCGGCAGCAGCTGGAGAGGACACAAGGGAGAAAATGCTGAATGATAAGTATTTTATTTTTGGTGGTTTAATAATGCACTAGGAACGTTTGTGAGCAGGAGCTGAGGAAAGATAAACACGTCTTTCTGCAGCGTGCCGTGAAACAGTTCCTTAAGTACTTCATGCTGGTTACTCTTTGAAGTCCTACCCACCCTCCCAAAACTCCTCATGTGGACTTGCATATAGACCTGTGCACCAAATGTGTGCTCCCAGGCAGGTTTGGTTTGTCTGGGTATCTACATCCAGATGCGTAAGCCAGGGTAAAGCCTATGGCGAGAAGCGGGCAGAGGTACAGCTTGCCAGAGCTTTGAATGCATGGCAGAACTGAGAGTGTCAGGTCTCCAGAGCCCTCGAGCTGCTTCTCAGCCAAAAAAAATGGCAAAGTGCAAACACAACTAGCCAAATTTCAGTTCCCCCATGAGCTCACTGCTTTTCCCATGTAGGTATTGAAAGTGCCTGTATGGATGTACATGTTCCTGTATTTTTGTAGCTATGTTCTTTGTCTTTAGAAGATGGCATGTCTCTGCAAGCTCCTGGGTTTACAACATCCTTCCTCTGGCCAGGAGTTACTGCAGCTTCCACAGGCCATGCCAGGGCAGAGTAAACTTCATGTCACATTGCCACAAGGTAGATGGACTGAGAGCCACTACAGAATAGTTCGATAGCCTGAAAATGTTTCTGAAAATGCCTTTTTTGTTAATGTCCTGAGTCTTGTTGCTGGAGAATATAAACACATCCGTGACAAGCCACTGTGTCCTTCAGAAAACTGAATCTGTACCGTGAATGGATCAGCTCACACACACCCACCACTGTGAATGAAGCGTTGTAAAAAGTAGCAGAGAAGTGTCAACACTATACTTAGATAAATGGCTTCAACGGGAAAAAGTGAGTTTCCTCAATGTGGTTTATTTACAAGCTGAACATTCGGAACATTTAAAATGTCTACCTAATCAACGAAGGAAGAAATCAGCTCTGTGTTTACACAGGCTTGTAAGAACCTCCCTGTTTTCAGTAACACTGAAACCTGTAGTTAATTTCAACCAAAGGACAAAGAGGGGCAGAGGCCTGGAGGAGATGGAGCTTTACAAGTTCCGTCAGCTGGAAGCCTGGCAGGGGAGAAGGGCTATACAGTGGAGTCTGATGCCATTTTTGCACTTTGGTCCCTTGAGTCAATCACAGAACCATAGAACAGTTTGGGTTGGAACAGAACTTCAAAGGCCATCTAGTCCAACCCCCTGCAATGATCAGGGACATCTGCAACTAGATCAGGTTGCTCAGAGCCCTGTCCAGCCTGGCCTGGAATGTCTCCAGGGATGGGGCATCGACCACCTCTCTGGGCAACCTGGGCCAGTGTTTCACCACCCTCACTGTAAAAAATTACTTCCTCATGTCTGGCCTGAATCTCCCCTCCTTTAGTTTAAAACCATTACCCCTTGTCCTATTGCAACAGGCCCTGCTAAAAAGTCTGTCCCCATCTTTCTTACAGGCCCCTTTAAAGCACTGAAAGGCCACAATAAGGTCTCCTCAGAGCCTTCTTCAGGCTGAACAACCCCAGCTTGCATTCATGCTCTCACTTCTTGGCCACTCTGCAGATGTGTCAGACCAGTTGGCCTTGGCATGGAGGCCTTGGGAGAGAGTCCTAGACCATGCTGGAAGGAGGGGAGACAAGAGGATTGAAGACGTAAAGGCGACATGGAGATCTGGGAAGGGAGGTACAGGGAGACTGGTACAGGGAGGGAAGGCAGCGGGGAGAGCAGAGGCTCCTACAGGTTTTGCTGGTTCTGCTGCCTGCAAAATCCCCTTCTTTGACATGTGAAAGGAATGTGAAGGTGCAAGACAACAGGAATTAATAAATAATCAGCAATACTCAGTGCTTTTCAATTCCAAGCATTTTATAAACATTAATGAACTTTCATGAGCTGTTGGAGAGGTATTTAAGCCATATTCCATTTTCATAGACAAGGAGATGAAAGATCTGGCTTAAGTCCAAAGTTTTCAAAAGCAGAAACTACTTTTAAAAGCTTTCCTTGACAGTCAGCACCAGAACTCTGAAGGGATTGATTTCACTGTTGCCATCATTGCCAAGTATATGCTGATTACTTCTGCAAAGCTAGGTCTAAACCTGCACACTCAACAGCAGCAATAGCTTCTGAAAATTCAATTTCTGTTGGCTTGTTGGGTTTTCCCAAAGTATATAAGGAGAGACTGGTTTATGAGAGAAATAGATATGTAAAAACATTTTTAATTTGTTACTATTGCACCATGACAAGAATGGAAACCAAGACTTTGCAGGCTTAAGATAGTTACAAAAGGGGCAAAGTAAAACAAAGATTAAAAGAAAAGACTTCCAAGTAAACCCATTCATCTGTGCAAATGGGAAGGCAAACAGAGTATGTTTTCAAATCTTTCTACATCTCCCATAAAGACTAGGCAGATTCTTTGGGTGCATTTCTGTAAGTGTGTGATGAATACTTCATTCCTGAAAGGAACAGAAAACATGGATGTGTATTAGTCACAATCTTCACTGAAGTCAGGAAGAAACCACACAGGACTTCATTAGAAAACATGTGAACTGATAGTCCAGAGAAGAAAAAAATATATATTGTTTATAGCAATATAATAAAAAAAGGAAGAGAGAGTTATTTTCTTTGCAATGATGCATTCCCAGTTTTAATTGTTCTGTGGCTTTCTTTCAAAGACTAACCTCTTGTTTGCCTACCTGCCAAAACATGGGTGGTGAAATGGTGGGTGTCACATTTAAATTAGCCAGCAGCCAAAACAGGAGGAAATCACAGAGTTTTAAACAGAATATAGCAGTCAGGTAAAAGCAGAAATGCAGCGCTGATCAAAGAAAAAAGGTTCAAACCCAGTCCTAGGCATGTGCAGTGAGGTTCCTGCCCAGAGGTATCAGCAATGTGCCGAGTACAGCCTCAGCACAACCTTGAGTGTCATAGCAGATCAGTGAAAAGATGCAAGAATCACAACAGAAATGCTCCCAGTGCACAAAAATGAGTGCAAAATTGCCAGAAAAAAATTACCTTAAAGGGTACCTCAAAGGCACACACACAGACATTTTAAAACTCCTCTCAAAGCACCGACACTTCTGTGGCAACCAGGTTTGTGGTGTGGCACAGTTTTGCCATTCTGGCCTCCGCTGCTCCCTGTGGGTGGTTGGAAACACTCAGGAGACGAGCAGAAATGGTGGTTCCTTCCTACACCTTCTGCAATGCCGTGCCCAGCCCTGGCAGCCCCAGCAGCACCGGCAACACCGGCAGCCCCGGCGCGCTCACCCCGACACTGCCCGGGTGGTAACACAGCATTGAGCTCTACGGTGGGACACGCCAACTCTCCACAGCTGCCAAACAGGTGGGAAGGATTCACAAAAATGGAAAGCAGTGGAGTTTTATGAGGCGTCAAGCTGGTCGTAGGGTCCCGGTGTGTGAAGGGTTACGAGAAATCCCATGGAACAGGAGTACGGCATCAGATCCTTCTGCATGTGGGCAGGATGGAGAGCATAACGACTTCAATGAGGCGATATACTTCCATGTGTTTCTGTTCTGCAACTCCTGTGTGCTTTGACTCATCCCTGACTGAGAAAAAGGCATGGTTATTTCACAATTCAAAAAGGTTTTACTGTCTACACAAACGGTATTCCAGGGGATGAATGTTCCAAGGAAAACCAGGGCAGGCACCTGAAGGAAATCTATAAAAAAACAAGAGCCTGTGGCTCCATGTGCAGCAAAGCAAACTGGAATTTCAGCCAGCTTTCTAGGCCATACTTTTAGTCAAGGCAGATTGTACCCAGAACAAGAAAAAGGCAACTATGGTAGAAATACCACTGCCCGTCTTCATATGGAAACAAGATGGGCCACTGCAAACAAAGCTGGCATACTTTTGGGCATGGCTTGTGTGTGTGTGGGGGGGTTTGTTGGGTTTTTTTTTGTTTGGTTTTGGTTTGGTTTGGGTTTTTTTCCTCCAAAATCATCTAGCTATTGCTGAACTCCTGAGGACTTTTTGATCTTGGAAGATGAATTAGAATGGAGATTTTGGATCAGGAAACAGCCTTGGAGGAAGTCGCTGCTAACACTGGCCGCTCCACTCCAGGCTTCCTTTGAGACTGCCCAGCACGAGCGAATGCCGGCAGCTACGCTTTCAGTAGCGTGTCAGTGCAGCAATACCTTTTTTTTTTTTTTATCAAGGTCCTTTGTTTTAGCTGCTGAAACACCGCTGATCCACAGAAAATTGGAATTAGAAAATGGGCAGGCCGGAACCTCCGTTTAGGAAGTTTTGTCCTCTCTGCTCTGGGCTTTTCACTTTGTCACAGATTGCAGAGCCCTTATACCTTTACATCTGATTCCGCCACTTTTGTTCTTGGCACTGCTAATTTTTACGGTTGCTCAAAATCCCGTATCCCTGAATTTAATGTTACATTCCAAAAGGTATGAAAACCATTGGTTGCTTGCTTCATTCTCCTTAAGGAGTGCCAATGCATTTTAGGAGGCTAACTCCTCCGTACCCAATACACTACAGTGACTATGGCATGCCAAAAATAAATGGTATTTTTGGAGTGTAGTTTCTTATATAGGGCTGGGCGTTCCTCTCCTTTTGTACCAGAAAAATTTTAGTGTCTTTGTTCAATGTCAAACTGGGTAATATATAAAAGTCCTAAAAGGATGGGGTCTACCCACAGCTATGTCTTTGAGAATGAAAAAGCCTCTGAGATGAGGGTTTGGGCCTGCGGAGTATGAGCAGGGTGGGTAATTGGAGAAGTACTTTCTTCTTTCCATGATACCAGGAGTCATCAACGGCATCTCCTCTCGGCTTCCCAGGGTCGTTAGCAATGGGGTTGGGCAAGCTCTGGTGAGAGAGGTCTTCTGCACCTACTGAAGGCGGAGAGGAAAGCAGGTGTGGCTCAACTCTGGCAGAGTGCAGAAGCGTTATTAAGCACTGTGGAAGGGGTACCAAGTGATTGGCAGGGCAAGTCACGGTCACACTCCTGTCATTTGCAGAAACAGTGGCCAGGAAGCCCCTGCCTCAGTTTCCCCTCTATCACCTGCATGCTCTGCAGGGATTTGCTGCACATGAGTAAAGGGCTAAGGAACTTCTTCAGTATTTTGGAGAACTGGAAGTTGAAGGAGACAAGAAAAAAGGTGGAGAATTACTTCCTTAAACAACATGTATGTATTATTTCAATTACATGTCCTGAGAGGGGCTGTCTTCTTAGGAAATGTTTGTGAAACACCTTGAAATATGATAGCCCTTCTAGCATCACAGTAACCGTGTGGTTCCAGAAGAGATTTGGCAGTCCTAAATTGCAGAAGTGGGTTTTGCAACTGGAAGTCAGGGAGCGATGCTGGAAGTAAAACAAGAAGTGGAATCAGCAGCACAAACATTTTGGACATTTCTGTCCTAAATAGTTCATCAAAAGACCTAACACTTGAGTGAGCTCGGCCAGTCAAAATATAAAAATGCACATTATAATGTTGTTGACAGGGAAAAAGCCACAAGATACGGTTGCATAAAAGTATCAGTCAGGACCTCTGATTTGTTTTTACAGTGTTGCCTGTAGCTTAATTGCACTTATGCCTGATAGTGTATTATATCTTCATTACTACACAGGCATTAGTTTAATCAGAGATCATAAATGAAACTTCTGAAATTAATTACAGGTCATAACATTTTTGTTATTTTACTAGAGCAGGTGGGAAGACAAAAATATGTGGACCTATAAACATTAACTGGCTTTTGCAATCCAGTTGTTACAGGATGAAGATGATGAAATTACTTGGAAATGTAGCTGAGAATGCTCAGGCATTTCCACAGCAGTTCTTGGTCTTGGAAGACCTCAACTACCTTTGCCATCTTCTGGATCCTTTCAAATCCAAAATGCATCTTGTGTTTGAATCTATTTAAAAGATCTAAGCTTTCGAATTGCTTTTGCAGATTCCCGGGATCCGATGCATCTGGCAGGGGGGTCTTTGCAGCATGTTTTCAATGGAGGCACACTGCCAGGAGTTGGGAGCTGCGTGTGAATTGCCGTGATTTCCCTTTGGGCCCTCTCATTTCTGCCAAATTTGACGCGGACTTCTGCAAGTGAGAAGCAAACATGGACCCTTTCCAACAGGACAATGTGAAAAAACCTTGCAGAGGAGCCTTTCAAATCATCTTAAAATATCTCTTCTTGTAGGGGATTTCTTGTAGTGAAGGAAGTCATTAGCTGGGCATAGGAGGCAGAGAGTACTTTACTTGGTTGCCTAATCTTTCTGATCACAGAGTTACATTAGAAAGTAACTCTATCGTATATAAAATGATTCATCTTACACTATTTCTAAAATGCCTGTAGTCCTTCAACACACCATTCAGCACAGTAAAAAATCTCCTGGTCAGCAGGATTTGCTTAGTATTTAATCTAACCTTTCCTTTTAGAAAAAAACAAACAAACAAGCAAAAAACCTCTTACTGCTTTTAGTGAATTGCTTTTTAAATGCAATAAATACATCACCATCTTTGTGTTTAACACACCAATAGTTGTAGGCAGCTATTTTGTCTGCCACTTCAGTTGTCACTTCCAGCTGAGGTACATAAATCAGACCCATCCAATCTCAGCTTGCAAGTCAGCTTTAAACCCTTAATAATTTCTGTTGTTCTTTTCTTAGACTGTCTCTGCCAGATCTACATCGTTCAAGCACTGAAGTACTCTGAAACTGATATATCAGGGATAGTCCCTCTGGACTGCTATAGAGGACTCTTATCTACAGTGATTTGTCTCCATATGCAGGAAATATAATCCTCTGTTAAATGGAAAGCCTGGCAATCACAACAGGGTGGGAATTTTGGATTTTGAGAGTCCTTTCAAAGGTGACCCTGTGCCCAGAGCAATGTGCTGAGGGCTTGAGGCTGCTGCTGGGTGCTGCCCAAGTGTGTCACCACATCTGCTCCTCAGTACGGTGTAGGTGGGAGATAAGGTCTTTTCAAAATCCAACCACGTATCAATATAGAGAATCTGAAGACTTGTGGCTTCAGTTCTCCAGAAAAATCCCTTCCCCACCGTCAGAGTGAGCAATGGTTTTCAGCCAGAGGGCTGTGGACCTCTGCATTGGCAAGTAGTTTCAAGGGGACATGCCACTAAGAAAAGCAAATGCATTGATGTCTGCTGACAACTGGTCTATAGGAGGCTGAAGCTGTAGTGGAAAACTTCGGAGGTTGCAGAAAATAAAAGGTTAAAACCAGCAGCTGTTGGTTAATCTCTGGAAGACTTTTTTTTGGTCCCCTGGAATAAGTATATTTTAGTTATTTTTCCCTAGGTGTATTAGCCAGAAGTTTGAATTTCTAATGTTATATTTGCTAATGTCTATTATAAGTATAAATAAATTACGGTCCATCTTTAGGTTCTTATTTCATGATAAATGCAAATGAATCTGCCTACGGTCTCCTGCCTGAAAGATCACCCTGTTTGTTTCCCCCAGCCAAGGACATGCATTTTCACCCTAGTTTTCCTACAGTCGCAACATTACTAAAGAACTGACTTACCCAAAACACTTAAATAAATAAAAGGTTTTGACTAATTTAGTCACTGCACCTCACTACAGGAGGTCTGGCTGGGGAGGGGAGCATGGACAACCTGTTTTGGTGGGAGTCCATACGTGCATCAGCTTCAACTATGCAACAGCAAGCCTCAGAGCCTACCCTAGAGCATTGCACACCCTCCTAACTATGTTCAAGCATTATCAGCTCCACTTTGATGTAGGCTCAGAGGGTTTGGTACCTTCTGCAGGATGCCCAGACCCCTGCAGCTGCCTGTTTCCTACCTGTGGAGGCATCGTTCATTTTATGCACAGGAGGAATCTGCCTTCCCCAAGCATCTCGGTGGCATGCAGAATAAAAATTACATATTATGTGCTTGATGGATGAAAAATATGAAGCTGTGGGACATTAAGGGGCATGCTGAGGGCGGGGAAAGCAGCCGGGAAAGCAAAGTTTTCTCTGTGCCTGTCCCTTGCACCCTATGCAATCTGTACTCTGTCTCACGGACGCTTGGGAGCTGTGCAGTTTATTCCAGATATGACAGATGCTGTGCTCTAATGTAGTCTGAATGGCAGACTCCCTGCCTTCTGCTGTTTGGTACTGAAATCTAGGAAAGATACATAGCATCATAAATAACCCAAACACAGTCATTTCAGAGTGCATGTTAAGGGTGGCACAAAGCCAGAAACCCCATTTTCTTTCAGTGCTTTCCTTTCAAATACATCTTCATTTTTTCTAAAACTATTTTTCTACCACCTACTAACCTTAAGTACCTTCAGACAATTGAGTAAGATAGCCCTATCTTTTCTAGATGATACCAGAGAACATATAAAAAGGTCTACAACTTCTCACAGAACCCTGTTTTTTGTATAATAATCTACTAGATTCCTGTCCTACCTGGTTTTATTTACTCCTCTAGACACCAGCTTTATAAAAATATTACCTCACATGAGATTTCAGAAGATCCTCAGATGATTCAAATACTGGCTATGGAAATAGCAAGTACATTGCTGCAGGACTTTCTCCATGAACATAAACCTTTCCTTAGCTGTTGCCAAAGACTATCCAGTTAGCAGGTAGAAGCTGCGCCATTTGATGATGAGACATGTATGCGTGGGGTATTTTTCCTTGCTGTTTTTTGGTTAAATAATATAATAAGCAGGTTCAGCTTTTTTTCTGCAAACCTTTTTGACCTGGAGGCTATCGGCATCTGTTTCAGTGCCTAAGCGGCTGTGTTACTGCTTCCTCATGCCTGCGGATGCCCATCTGCCCAAGGTCAGGAGTGGCACAGAAGAGCCAGGGGAAGGGCATATGTGGATGGTCCCTGGCCCTGCCACAGCCAAGGCCAGGGACCATCCGAAATACCTGCCCTGGCAGCCTACGGAACATGGTGCACGACAAATGGCTTCATGCTCAAAGTGGTTCTGGCAGGTTCATGCATCCTGCTGACTTCTGTGGGAAAGGAGGTGCTCAGGGGTTGGGAGTGAGGGTGGTGGTGTCCTAACACTCATGGGTGTTTTGGCAGTGAGAGCCCTTCTGCAGCCTCCTTGGGATGTCAGGGTATGCCATTCACAACCACATCAAGAAAGAAGTATGCTCCTACTTTCAGTAGCTATGAAGTGTTTATTACAATATGTATTATGAAGCGCTTTCTTTTACGCCGTTGTCCTGGATCAGTTTTCCCTCATCTCATCCATCCTCTTTTTTTTCCTTTCTGAAGCCACTTCCCAGAGGCTCTTTGTTAATTACTTCCCACTGGTTCCATGTGTTGGAAAAGCTGCTTTATTTAAAAAGCATGAATGATACCATTTTGATTGAAATGTCTGCCAGGCCAACTCGGAGGTCATTACAAAGCCCATGACTTTGAAGGAGTACCAGTGGTGGGCTTCAAGAAGAAGCTTGTCTCAAGATGTAATTACAGAGGCAAGTGTGCATGACACTGAGCCTGAAACCAACTGCTTTACTCCTTTGCTACCTCTCAAGCTCAAAAGCACCTCAAAGGTCAACAATCTGTTTCGTCCTCTTCTCAATTCCACCTCAAATCAGCATGCCCAAAAAGCAAGGTTAAGTGTAAAAAAACACTCCAAAGACAATAGCAGAAATTAATATTCAAATATCTGAAAAGGGAAGAAATAGTTACCATCTCACTTCACCGAGCATTTAAACTTTCAAGACTTACGTGTCTTCAGGATTATTTTGGGGGCAGGGGAAACCTCTGAGCTATTCTTATCCTGAAAGAGCATTTTAAATAACCCCATCTTACACTCTCGTTAATTTTTAAATACATTGTTGTGTGGCTGTCCATCATCTCCTTTTAACAGCTTTTATTTTTGTATCAGACAAGCAGTATGCTCGCACTGCTTGCTTGCTATTCTATGTATGGAAACGAAATTGTTGCTTTACACGGGAATTGTAAAGAACACAGACCACACAGTGTTTACTAGACTGCAGCTGAGTACAGAATTTTGCCTGCTAAATGTTCCCACTGGCAGCTGGAAATCAGTCCACGTGGACACCTTCCAAATCGCAGTTAATAATTACTGCTGGCGGTGCTAAGTATCGCACTGCAGCATCAGTCTCAAAGAGTTGGGAAATTCACAACTCACATAACAATAGGTTGAGCTTGGTAAAGTGAAGCTCAGGTTTTTTTCCCTAATCAGCATTCTCTACTAAGAGGGATCTTTGCCCAACTGATGAGTTTGTGATTTAACCCACAGTGACTGGGGTCTTTAATCCAAATGAAGAGTGTGTGAGGTTTAGCAGCCTGCTACTGCAGTGGTTATAAAGAAATTATTTAATATTTGCTGTTAATTGGAAATGGAACATGACTGAGAAAAAGTATACCGGTCATGTTTTAATGGCAATCCGGGTTAACTGAAAGGTAAAATACAGTGTGAGAGGATTACCAGTGTAAGGTGCTGCAGCAGTAACCATTTGTGCAGGTTCACAAACGATCCTACCGACAGCTTAACCACAAGGAGTGCATGATTATTTGTTCGATGAGAAAAAAAAAAAACCTATAAAATTAAGATTCTGACTTTTCAGTTGAGATATGAAGTTTCAAGCACTGGCGTTCAAACATCAAACTAAGTATAGCTGCGAGCTCAGGCTTTAGGCTGTGATCTAGAAGAAAACAGGAAAGTAGAGCTCCCCCCATCCCTCCCCGAAACCACGGCATCCTTTCCTTCCCGCCATCTCTGACGGCCCCCCGCGGCGGGGACCGTGGGACACGGGTGGGGGTGTCCACCTCTGGGGCACATCCCGAGTGTGCCAGCACGGGCTGGGGAGACCTGGGGGCTGGATCCCGACGCCACCGCTGTCAAAAGGCGGGTGACCCCGGCACCGGGCTGCTGTGCGCCAGGCTGCGGTGCCGGTGCGCCGGGATGCGCCGGGATGCGCCGGGATGCGCCGGGATGCGCCGGGGTGCGCCAGCACGCCGGGGTGCCGTGGGCACCCCAATGTGTGGGGCTCGGGGCGTCACGGGACCCCCGAGAGGAAAAGCCGGGGACCCCTTTCCCACTCCTCCTCCCTCCGGCTGGAGTCGCCCCCACTCCGCCATCACTGCCCAGCACCCGGGACTGCGCGGATGGCGGCGACACCGGATCACAAAGCCCCCGGCGCCGCGGGAAGGGCGGCCCGTTCCCCGGGCTCCGCCTTCGGCCCCTCCCCGGCGGCCGAGCCCGCACGGAGGGAGCCGGAGCCGGCGCCGCGCCGCGCCGCCCGCGGGGGGCGATGTGACCCGGGCAGCCGGGGTGCGGGGCGGTGCGGGGCAGGTGGACGGGCTCGGGGGACGGGAGGGGAGGAGAGGGAGACTCCGAGCTGGGGAAAGATGTGGCTGAAGCCCGAGGAGGTGCTGCTGAAAAACGCCCTCAAGCTGTGGGTCACGCAGAAGAGCAGCGGCTACTTCATCCTGCAGCGGCGTCGGGGCCACGGAGACGGCGGCGGCCGCTTCACGGGTACCTGGTGGCGCGGGGGGGTCGGCGGGGCGCCGGGCCGGGTGGCGGGTTCCCCTTGCATCCGCTCGCTTCCCCTGCCTTTGCTCTGCGGGAACTTGGCCGCACCGGGGGACCCGGCGGTGGAGCGGGCTGCCGGAGGCGGGAGCGGCCTCTTTGTTCGGCCGGCGGCGGGGCCCCTCGCCGGGCCGGCTGGGCTCGGCACGGCTCGGCACGGCGCGGGGAATAACGCGGAACGGAGAGACGGGCGGGGGCGCGGAGCGGGCGAGGGACGCCGGCGGCCCGGGGCAGCGCGGCTCCCGCGCCGCGGGCGGTGCGGAGGCTCCCCCCGAGTTGCCTCGGGAGCAGCTTCGTGCTTCTGTAGCCTTGAGCACCGCTGAAGCCACTTTTTATTTTCCCCTCTCTCCCCTCCCGGTGGCTTGCTTAAGCGTGGCTAAGGGCGAGCTCGGAGCCCGTGTGCCGCGGTGCGGAGGAGCCGCGCCGGTGCCGGCGGAGTTGGCTGGGGGGAGCCGAACCGCCGGGGGGTCGGGGGCGGCCCCGCTGCGGCCGGAGCGGGGAGCGGGCGGGGGCCCCTGGGCTCGGCGGCGGGAGGTGGAGGGATGCCGGGGGGCTGCTGGGCTGTGTCCCCGTCCCCACCCCCGCAGACTGGCCGCGACCTGCGCTGGGGCTCGCCCCCCCCGTTACTATGTTGGGAGTTAGATAAATACATATAGGACTTGTGACTTTTGGCCGATACATGCGTTGAGGGGAGGGGGTTGTTAGTTCAGTGTGGTGCAAAAGTGGGTTCTGGCTTATTTTTGTATTAATTATCCTACGACTTGAGTGGCTGTAGATAGGGCATGTTACATCCATCTGGCACTCTAGGTACGCGTAGTGAAGGATAAATATGAAGAACAAGGATTACTCTTTTCCCTCGCAACAGTATAGATCTGTGAATAATTCCAGTGAGAACATTGTGTTAGGCTACGCTGACATTGTAGAGTAACCGAGTAAGGAATTTGGGCCAAACTTTCGGTTCAAAGTGATCAGCAACTGAATTCAAACAAACAATGCTTTGGAGAAAAAAATACAGTTTAATGTGTAATTCTCACTTAAAAGTAGATGAGGCTGGTTTGTACCTTTTAAAAAAATCAGGGTTTTTAAAGGTGCTTTGTATATTTGAAAGAATAGGTATTTTCAGAGTCAGTATGTTCTAGGCAGTTTAAGAAGCTACGTTACCAGGTTTGGTATTTATTTTATTAAAACCTTTTGTTCCTGAACCATTGACCGATAATACTGCTTTCTGCATTTTTTATTTTTTTTTTAATAAGAGCTAGTCCTAGCTGTGGAGTCATAAAGAAGCACAACGCTCAGTTGTGGCTTGGTAGATCCTGTGTTATCAATGTATTACTAATGAAATGCTAGCTGTGATAAGGTTAATGGAAGTTTTGCCGTCGAGTTAAACAACCGTCTACCCACATGTTTTCCCCTGCCCCATGCGTAGAAGTCACAGGGCACTCTTTTGTGATTTTAAGAACGATGTGGATTAATTTTCAGAGTTAAAAATAGCCGTTTACAGCTGCTTGATTTAGGTCCAGGACAATCATGAGGTTCAGATCCACAAATGTTAACTCCTCGTGCCTGAGCTTTCTGCCGCAGAAATTTGCAAGCTTAAGCTGAACAAACTGCTTTTCTTTCTGGTTAAGTTTCAGGTGAATCATTTTGCCGAATCTACAGTGCATGGGCTTGCATAAATCTGTTTTTGGCTGGCAAAGGAAAAGTGCTCCTGTCTCAGACAAAGTTTTCCAAGGGAATGATAAATTCTGACGGTCTTTTAAACCATTTGGAAATGTTTGTGTTTAAAAGGACTTAGAAATTAGAGTTCTATAGTCAAAAAGCAAGTGTGGGGGAGCATTAAGCATAGCTGGAGTTAGATGTATTACATTTTTCTTTTCATAGTTTTTACTTGGGACGAGCGAAATGGAGACCTGTATGGAGAAACAGTTGGGCTTTACTGGTAGCTCTGCTTTCGGTGCAAAGCTTACCTCCTGATTCCTGCTTTACAGGACGGTAGGGACACTGTGTTAGTACCTGCCTTTTCCAAACTGACAGGTACAAAGGGCAATTAAGCACTACCATATTTCAGAGTATGGTCTACCAAGCTATAGAGCTGTAAGCGAGAAGATTTTGTTTGTTTTATTGGGGAACCAAAGCTTAAGAGAGAGCAATATCCATATCTGTTTTCTTTTCCCTTTAGAAACTTGAGCCCTGGCCAACAGCAATTAAGTTTGATGGAAAGGTATATGTTTCAAAGATGTGAAGATCCTGTACGAGAAAGCAAGTGCCATGGTAAAAGGGAATCTCAGAGCTCCTCTGGTGAGGAGGAGGAGGCTGCCTGTGCTCAGGCTGTATTAGACCCATGTGGGATCAGGGGGACAAAACCTCCAGACTAGGTTTCGTAAGCAAAGAGTGCAGGTGGGGCAGTGGACCACTCGGGACATAATTTGCTTTAAACAGGGTGGGTGGACGCTGCCCTTCTGCCTCTTAACTACAACGTGGTATTTGTACTGAACCTGTGAGGGTGTCTGGTTTATGGCCCTGTTCTCATATTTGCATGGGCTTTTTTCTTACAGGACACTTCTATCTCCTGACCAGGGCATTTTGTCCATTATGTAAGTTAGTACAGCTGGAGGGTAAATTTCACGTGGATTTAGTTCCCGAAGGCTGGACTGGAGAATATATCTCACACAAAAGCGCTTTTCTTCTGTATCTACATTTCTTTCTTTGAGTACTGTGTTTCAGTCGGACTCTGAGCAGATGTTTGTAAGAGAGAGACTATATTTACTACTGTTATTTAATTTGGATCCTGGGGCAGTTACTGAATGCACACTGGGCTTGCAAGCAGCAAAAAGTGATGGAGGCTGTGTTTAACTCTTCATTACCTGACCAGTGCCATTCTGCTTTCTGTCTTCCTCAGGATACGCTTTTCACTTAAATATTTAACTTGCCACTTTACCTGGATCTCTACTTGAGAGTTCTGCTCGATCAGAGGCTTAAGAAGTAAATTGCTAATGTTTTAGAAATAATTTACAGAAACAGAGCTATAATTTTTTAACTAATAATTAATTTTAAAACTAATTTGAAGTTATAGATTTAAAAAAAAAATATTTAGCTCATCAATTTCTGTTGGTTCTGCATTTGTTTTGGTTTGGTTGGTTGGTGGTTTTTTTTGTTCTCCTAATTGGACATTGCCTTAGCTATCCCTACAAAAAAGACTTTTGATGTAGCCATGATTACCAGGTCAAAGTTGGCTGGATTTGGTACTTGCTGATATCTTTGTTTCTGAGGTTACATATTAATGACAAGCTCGAGATGCCATCAGTAGTCAAAAATACTGTCAAATCCCTTATGGTGGAATAGTGCAAGATGGTTTAGCCTGTAAGTGAATCACTACTTTCATTTTTATTGGGGGATGTTGAAAGCTTCATTCACCTTCCTGTTTGATTAGATTAGTTTTATATATTTTGACAGCAAAACTACTTCTTTTGGGAGGTGTTGGGAATGATTTCATCGTGAGTGCTTGGACTGAGAGGAGCTTTTCCCTCTTCCCAGGCAGCTAGCTTTGCAGTTGCTGTTTACACAGTACTTCACATTGCACACTCTTAGTATATTAAGACCCACTTAAGATTATTTAAATACTTGTGAATTTTTACCTTATATAAATAAGGTTAAATGAAACTTTAAAATGAACTCTTTGTTCCAAGCAGCAGTCTTTATTTTCTGAGATACAGTGATTCTTTAATTTCTTGCTTGAAGTAGATCAATAAAATATTATGTTTTGTTCCTGTTTTATCTGTGACTTTTAATTTAGTTATGCTATTTCTCCATACTATTCTTCTAGCCTCCATTTTCAGCTCAGGGCACTTTCCAAACTGGATGTGGTCTTACATTGTTTGCAACTCGCAGAGCATGAACATTTTGAAAAGAAATTAATTTCTCCTTCAGCTCATATAGACCTTTATAGTTCACAATTTTATAAGATAATATACTGGCAAAAAGAAGCATCTTCTGTACATGAATCTGAACCTTATTATTCCTATAATAAAAATAAATGTGGTAGGCAAGAGAAACATACTTCCTAGAGCTATATGCCAGCAATTGAAGTAAACTTCTGTCTTAGAATTTTATTTTTTCTTTTAAATAAAATTCTTGCAGGCTGATAGCTTTTGAAGCGATCTATGGAGCACCTCTTGGTTGTGAATGGAGATCTGAGTAGTTACATGATAAGAGCTCTCTTGCTTATTTTCCCCTTGCCTGGATTTTATTTTTTTAATGCGTACAGAAAAATGGCTATTAATAAACTGTGTCTCTTTTCTGGAAATTAAAAACCAAAAGATCTTTTGCTGTTCTTTCATGCTTTCCAGTCCAAACACTACTGTAATCATTGTGAATACATCACCTTTTAGTAGCCCTGTGCATCTCCCAAGGTCTAGGTAAATAATTTCATAATAGAGACAGTGAGGGGACCACAGAGGTTGAGGGTTCCTGGGACTTGGGTGAGGAATCCATCTAGTTTGCCCCTGTTGATTACATTTTAGCAGGAGAGGGTCACAAATATGGTGAAGACTTGTCTTTTTAGTAGAGAATACAAATGGGTATTCCTGTAAACTTTTACCTTTTGGATGAGTGAAAGGCAAAATGAGCAGCATATTAAAAGATCTGTCGCAATATAGTCTTCCAAACAGTTTGCCTTTTAGTCTTAAAATATGTCAAAGATACCAGAACAAGTTACAGATAGATAGACGCTCAATCTGAGCTCTAATTAAAAACCAAATAAAAACAAACAAAACCCTTCAAACAAACAACCCCTCCAAAACACCTCTCCCCCCCCAAAAAAAAACCCCAAATATAAACAAAGAACCCAAGCAAACAAAAAAGTTTCCAAAAAAACCAGCAAACAACAAAACCAACCAACCAACCATCACGGCTTTTATTTTAAAGGGAGCAGACTGAGGAGACGAAGACGCCACAATAATGAAGTTAATAAAGGATATTGGTGGTGCTCACTGTCTGTATTCATGGGCGTTTTTTGTTTGTTCGTTTGTTTGTTTTTTTGTTTTGTGGGTGTGTTTTTGTTTTGTTTTGTTTTTTAAGGCAGAGGTCTCTCTGAAGCCTTGCAGAAAGGGAGGGGGATATCTAAATACTTTACTGAAAGCTTGGACTCTGGTCAAAATATTATCTAGCCTTGCCCATAGCTGGAATTCAGATCGGCAGGTTTTATCCTCTTTTATTATTTTCCTCCTTATTTTACTGTAACATTTTTTTAAGGAGAATGCGTGCTTCTGAGCTCTTTCCCAAGAGGGTGGCTTCTCCATTAGAGCATTTGGCTGAGAGGCAGGAGCTGGAAGGAGGGATAGGAGCAGGAGGGCTCCTAACAGCAAGGCCGGGCACCCCTAATTCCTGAGCCCTGAGCCTCTGACCAAGCTGTGGGTGCTGCTCTGGCTCCCTCTGGCTGGGGTGGGTTTCCTCCTCCTAAGGCACAGCAATGCTGAGTTGGGTAAGGTGAAACACAGGTGCTGGTGTTGAAATGCTGATGTTGTGATAAATTCTGATATTAAAAGGTGATGATGGACCTGCACATGGAGAACGGGGTCTGGGTTGTGTCTGCTCGGAGACTGACCACCAGCCCGCACAACACTAATCCAGTGAACAGCTACGGTGGGTTTTTAGTTTCACATTGTGGAGGCCAAACGCCACAGAAAAAGGCAGGAAAATCAGACAATGGTTTGGGATGGAAGGGACCTTCAAAGATCATCTAGTTCCAACCCCCTGCCATGGGCAGGGACATTTTCACTAGACCAGATTGCTCAAAGCCCCATCCAACCTGACCTTGAACTCTTCCAGGGATGCGGCATTCATGTTTGGGCAACCTGGTCCAGTGTCTCACCACTTGCATCGTAAAAAACGTCTTCCTTAGAAAATAATGGCATGCGTTGGTGGTGGCAGAGTGTAAGTAATGCTAGAATGGTGTCTTCAGTGTTATTTACAGCACCCACCAAAAACGAGACAGACTTTTTTATTTTTTTACTGCCCCAAGTAGTATCCCATGTCTGGGTAATTCGCTGCTGCAGCAGCAGCTTGTGTGTCCCACCTTCTCGCCCGTCTTCAGGTGGAAAACAGCTTCAGGTATTTTCACTTGTAACGTGAGAATCGAAGCGTTTGGCTCTGCAGCTATAAAAATAGGCTCGGCCTGACCGGGGCCGGTGGCAGAGGACTCGAGATAAGCAGCTGTGAGAGCCCTGTCATGGCTGTGTGCCCGCCTGGGGAAACGGCCTGCGGGGAAATGGGGCCGAGGAGAAGTAACCAGTGCCCCGGGGCTGCCGTGGCGTTCCCGCCATTCCGGGAGAGCGGGTGCGCGGCTTCTGTTTCCCCGGTGTGGCCTTTCCCTCCCCATGCTGTGGGCCGGTGCTGGAGCAAGATCTCAGCATTACGCCCAGGGAAACGGGAGTCACGGGGACCGCGGGACACCGGCCTCCACAGTGGAACGCCCAAACTACCCTCGTTTCTCTTGTGCGGCCTCCCCAGAGTGCTGGGACTGAGGAGTTAATTTTGCTTCGATTTGTTTCTCCATGCCAGATTGGAAACCAAACAAACAAAACCCAAAACAACGAACAAAAAAACAAAACCACAAAACACACTCCCCCCCCCCAACCAACTAAAACTCCCCACCACACCAACAAAAACCCCAAACAAACCAAAACCCCAACAAATCCCAGTTTACCTAGTGGCAGTATTTGATCTGGCAGAGCCCATGTTGGCACTAGTGTAGAGGCTTGAATGTTGGGATTTCCATGGGTGAATAAATGCTTGGAGCGTTAGGTCTTTACACTGAAATCTAATGTTGTCTGTGCTTATCTTCAAGTGTGGTGAGCCCTAATCGTTGGAAAGGAAACACAGCCTTCCTACAGCCCTTGGAGGAGTCCTCCTTCATCCTTTTTCTTATGTACTTTCCCAGATAAGATCTGCAACTTTTTTTAGTGGGGAAAGCCTAACAAGAAGTACTTTCTCATAGGTGCTGTATTGTTTCAAAACCTGTTTGTAGAATTTTGCAGAATTCAGCAAAGACTGTGTGGCTGGTGTAAAGCCAAGACATTGCGCTGCTGTCGTTAGTGGCCTTGTATAACCGATGGGGCTCTTATCCAGCAAAAACGTGGATTTTAGGGAGTCCTGAGTGAAAATAACAACCCGTTAACCATCTGAGTCTTGAACTTTTAGAGAAATCAAATCAAGATGGTATGAAAGACCTACAGATGTCCCTGAATGTTTATGCTAGGGGTTACCGCTGGCCAGCAGTACCTTCATGCTCGCCATCCTGGGCTGTGTCCTACCTTGGTGCAGCTCGGAAGCCTCCACCTGAGCCTATAACACCCGGTTCTTGTGGTGCTCTCCTGCTGGGCTCTGAGGGGTGAGGATGAAGACAGAACTAAGGTGGTCCTCAGCACATCTGAGCTCCGGATCTCACCTTGGGTTGCGGTCACCAACTAGGTGCTCCTAGGTGGTGAGATGGTTGAGGCCATGTGGGATCCAGCTTCGTAACTGCCCCATCTCTCTCTCAGCAGGGATATTGGTCCTATGGAAAGCTTCGGAGATGCTGCACAGAGCCAGGCGAGCGACCCCTGCTATCTAGGACAGGGAACTGCTGGAGAGAGTCCAGCGCAGGGCCACGAAGATGATGAAGGGAGTGGAGCATCTCCCTTATGAGGAAAGGCTGAGGGAGCTGGGGCTCTCTAGCTTGGAGAAGAGGAGACTGAGGGGTGACCTCATGTATGTTTAGAAATATATAAAGGGTGAGTGTCACGAGGATGGAACCAGGCTGTTCTCGGTGACAACCAACAGTAAGACAAGGGGTAGTGGGTTCAAGCTGGAACACAAGAGGTTCCACTTAAATTTGAGAAGAAACTTCTTCTCAGTGAGGGTGACGGAACACTGGAACAGGCTGCCCAGGGAGGTTGTGGAGTCTCCTTCTCTGGAGACATTCAAAACCTGCCTGGACGCCTTCCTGTGTAACCTCACCTAGGTGTTCCTGCTCTGGCAGGGGGATTGGACTAGATGATCTTTTGAGGTCCCTTCCAATCCCTAACATTCTGTGATTCTGTGATCTAGAGTGCCCTTTTGGCAGGCTGAGGTTGTCTGGGTTGATGTGAAAACCACCTTTCTCCTGCAGCTGGAGCAGAGGGATGGTGAGGGGCTGGGGAGCGGGGACATCCACAAGTCCCTCCCTGTGTCCTGCTGCCTGGTGGGCTGCTGGTTCAGCCAGATGCTCGCCTCCTCTAGCAGGGCTAATTACTGCCACCATGGCTATTGTGAGACTCTAATTGTTTGTGAATCATTGCAAGATGGAGGAAACTAGGTGAAGAAGCATAATTAGGGTTCAGGGTTTAGCGTGCTTCTCTTCCTCAAAGAGCTGAGATTCTGCTTTATTTAAGCTGTTAGTTCAGTTTCACTGTCCTAAAAAAACCCCGGCTTTATTTTTATGGTCATCTGAATTGTTTGATTTTCTCTTTTCTCCCAATTCACATGCCTGAACAGCTTAGAGTGCCTCTTGCAGCTATTAACTGCATCCTCTGGGAAAGAACCTGTACTGTTAGCTCCTTCCACTTCTTGGGAAGAGCTTTCTCCCAATTTCAGGTAAAGTACTCTTTTGTCAGACTGCTGCTTTTGCTTTCTGGGCTTGTTTTTCTTTCAGCCCCCAGCTTTCTGAAGCAGGAACAGCAGCGAGCTTCTCAGGATGAATCTAGAGGCATGCTTTACACTTTGTGGCTTCATACCGGAGTGGGAGCCTGCCAAGAGTGCTGGGCTGTGGCCGTAGTCACAAATCCCTCCGTTTGGTGGCTTTGTCTTACAAAAATAACCTAGCCTGATTGAAGAAAAAAAAAAAACCACAAAAGGGTCTGAGTATTTAAAGCAGGGCTTTGTCACAATCCAGGTAAGCGTAGGTTGCCTGTGGCCAAGAGCAGCCTCAGCTTTGGAGTTGATGGGCATCTTGGCAAATTAGTGTGGGTCTAGGTACTGTGGTGGTGGTCCTCTGTCTGTTTTCTCCGAAAGGCTCGGTTTGGCAGATGTTCTTGAAGCACACCTTGTTCTCCAGGAGTGCTGGTCTCGGGTGCAATGGGAACCTCAAGTCTTTTTCTTCCAAGTAGGCCAAGAAGAAGTAGAAAGCAGTTTTCTCTCTGCTTCAAACTTCTGCGGTGGTCAGTTTGTTTGTGCAGTGGCTAAAGCTGTTACCCAGGATGCTGGAGGCGCAGGCTGGACTCTTGCCTTCTGTGTGACCCCTTTGGTTTTGGGAGAATGGGTATAAGCGCTTGATTTGGGGGGTTCAGGGCTGTGGCACATGGGTGGGAAGAGGTGCCTCCTTCTTCCTCGTGTCTGGCCTGCCGTTCCCCAGCTTTTAAAAGCGCCGTCAGAATTTCTGACCAACTAATTGCAGATACCACATGTTATTGCTTCTTTGAACTAGACTGACCTTTACTTCCCGCTTTGTGTTAAATTTATGACTGTGCGTTAAACAAAGGATCCCGGCTGTGGGGACCAGATGTCGTATTTAAAAACAAAGTAAAACTGTAAGGGTAATATTGCTCAGTATTGTGGTACTGCAGGCTTCCTTGTCACTTAGCCTCAGATTTAACTCTCTCTTTATTTTTTTTCTTTATTCCCCTCCCCCCCCCCCCCCCCCCGCAAAAAAAGGCAATAGCAGCTTTGGCCTTCAGGTTTTTTGTTTTATTTTTTGAATATTTTATTAATTTATTGGTCCAAGCCTCCTAAGTGATCAGTCCGAGTCCCTCTGCCTTGCAGCATGGCTTAACTGCCGAAGTGACCCCCCCCCCATTTATGGGAAGGTCTTTGAGTAGTTCTGAAATGTTTCCCTTTAAGGCCTTTAAAATATGACGGAGGTAAGCAGAAATCATCTTGCTCTATGTAGAGGGTTCCTTAATTCATGTGCTGTTGGGCCAGGAGTAATTATTAGTGCCTTGGACTGTCTCTTGAGTATTGTCCTAAAAGATGGAAATAATAGATAATTTTTCAGTTCCAGTTTTTAGTTTGGGTTCAGGTTTAATCACCCTCTGCCCAGCGTCTCAGTAGTTTAAAAGAATTTTTGAAATACCATGTGGATAATTAGCACTGATCTGGGAAGGGAGCTTGCATTCTTTAGTTTGAAAGATACGGTATGTTTAGTAAAAATTGGTGCTAGATTAACTTTCTGTAAACATGTTCCTTTTTCTAGATTAGTTATGAGCATGACACAGGATAACGTGTAATGGGATCTTTTATCTTTCTGGAAGCACGTAAGAAACCATGTGTTTAAAGCTGAAGAGCGCTGCGCTTGTGATAGTTCATTTGAGAACCTGATCGTCGTAAAATATCCTTGGCTTTTTTTTTTTACTGTGAAGAAGTGCTCAACAAGTTCATTGTGCATGATGTCCTGTTTGCATCTCATTTGGTTACAGACTGACCTCTCTAAAAGGGAGACACTCCCACCTCTTGCAGAATTTGAAGTGATTCCTTGCTGATTTTTATACTTCAGTTTATTTGTGGTATTGTATCCATAATATGCATGTACATATGATAAAATGGGTTTGCAATTAGAAGTACAACACTCTTGATTTACTTGGATTTTACTTCCAGTATTGAAGCAATAGATGTGTTTCAAAAATAGCAATGAAATACATACCAAGTAAGGTGTGGGATTTGTAGTGAGTTTCCCAGTTTTGTTTTCTAGACTCAATTCTGAAATAATACGGATAAGTGTTCCCTCTACCTGAAATCCACCTTACAGCTGAAGTAATCAGATTTATTGAGGAGAAGCATATAATTTCAGTAGAAGCGTGTCCTTTTCCACCTCTTTGGTATTTGTCGGAAGTATACATTACACCTGAAACTTGCATATGGATTTTAGCCTGGGAGCATTCTTTCTGCATGCAAAAAAACCCTCTACCTTTTGAGGAACCCGCAAAGGCTTTGCAAACCTACGTCTCTATCTCTCCTTAGTGCAGTTAGTGTGCAGTTTACTCCTTCCCTGACATAGTTCTGCATCTTGGGAGGTCAAAAAGTGGAGGAGAAGTTGGTGGGGTGGCTTGTTAAAAGGAAAGCGGTACTCTAGATTTTAAGTTCCTCCCAAAACTCTTGTCCCATATAGACTAAAAAGAAAAAAATGATGGGAATTTTGGAAACGAAACCATTGTAGCAATTCTTCTTTTCCCTGCCCTCTGTTTCTGTTTCCTTTTAATTTTTGGCTGTTCTGTGGGTATAAATGATTCACGGTTACCCGTGATACAGAAGAGGTCTGCTGCATCCTACCTGAAGGCATGTTAATGCATCAACATGTGAGCCAGAGACCCTTCATGTAATTTATATATACCTGCGAGCCAGAGATCCTTTTATTTTATGGACAGATCCTGTTTTATAAGAGACCCTTCCATGGAACCAGCTGTTAGGACATTTTATTAGAAAGGTGCTCACTCACAAGCTAGGTGTTTTTCAAAGCATGTTTCAAAATCAGTGTACAGTGTGAAGTTTCTTGTTTGTTTGTTCAGGGATTTTTAGGTTGTTTATTTTTTGATGATGCAGTGAGAAGTGTACACTCTTTTCCTTTCAGTCTTAGTTCTGGCTCCTCTTTGTTTTCCTTAGTTAATATTTTAGCTATGGGTAGTTTAGACAAGGGAGGTAATTAATTTGCAAAGTTGTAGGAGGAAACTTTTTTTTTGTAATACTTGGTAAGCAAAATGGAAATTGTAAGCAGAAGTAAACAGTGAGAAGAGGAATTGGGTTTTCTGGTCAGTTATTCAGGAACAGAAAAAGGACTTAATTTTGCACAGGCTAAGAAGTAAAACAAAATTTTGCAGCTACTTCTGTGCTTTCGTGCAGTTTTTCATGATTTCTGAAAAAGAAGTATTTCACAAATGAGATGTTCACTAAATGTTCTCTTGGGATTTTGGTAGCACTTACTGTTAGTTGACTTTTTTCCATGACTTTAGTGAAATGAAAAAGAAATTTTTCTCCTAGATCTATCATCCTGGGAAAATATGCAGGGCACTTCATAACTTTGTTCTGTTTCTTTCTTGTAATGCCCCAAGTTTTTTGAAATTTGGAAGTTAAACCCCATTTTTACTCTCTGCATCATTTAATGTTATCTTACTGGCTTTAACCCAGCACACTGAAGTTGGCACTCTACTTTCTGTGAACACGGATGGTTTGCTATCTTTTATACTTGGATTGAGTTTTTTTGTCTTTTTCTTGCAGTTACAGGAGTGCATTTAGTGTTTTCTGATATTATATGTATTACCAGTCTCCAAATTCAGTTCTCTTTTTTAAATAGATGGGTGTGATATCTTGACATAAGCAAACTGGAAGCGAAGTGGTGCAGAATAATATCTCACCCTGTAGTTTTAAAACATACTGTTTCCAGCTTCTGCTTGGCTTCGAAAGCATCATCGATGGTGTGTGTGAATGCAAGGAAGAAGTAGTTGATGCAATTTTCTTTGCTCTTGGAAGGTTTTTGATGCTGTTCCATGTGAGCTTCTTATACCTTCTAGACCAGAAGGTGGTTACGCTGCTGCTTTGTTGTGCCATACTCAAATTAATTAGCCGTGGTTTGTTGTCCAGGTGAGAAGGCATTTCAGGTGAGGACTTTGTAGGTCTCATTTCATTGTTTCTGTTAATCACTTAGGTGATGGGTTGGAGAACACAATTATAAAAACTGCACGTGGTGCCGAGGGCTGGCAAAGCCTTTGGAGGCTGAGAATCGTTCCTTTTATGTTGGATTAACGGCGAAGGAACAAAAATACAACTGTACATATAGCATTTAGGCTGGAAAAATTAAAGGTGCAAAGAGAAAATGTAATATTGTGGAAAACTTCCTAGAGAATCCAGCGGCTTCAGCACAGGTGGTAAAGCCACTCCTTGCTGTCTGTCGTCCCTCTCCATAGAGGTTGTGTCTCTGCAGGATATACAGTATAGGGGAATTGCATATAGAGCTGCTCCTGAATTGCTCTTTGTAGGTGCCATAAGCCAGTTCTGAGTTATTTGAATAAGCCAGCTTGCAAATCATGGCATTTGAATAACTTTTTGATGCATAGTTTGGTTCTGCAGGAAAGGCCAGCAACTCCAGCTGACCTCCAGACTGGAAAGTCTTTTGGGGGGACAGCAGTTGCCCCAGCTCTCAAAAACTGATTTGCCTGTGTTTATGTCAAGTGCCCAATTTACAGTGGGATACTGCTGCAAAGTTTTTTGGATACTTCGGTGTACACGCAAGATACAGGAGGTGATTTTCTACTCTTCTTACAGCTGGTACCTTACTGGTAGTGAGCATCATGTCCAGTTTGGAGTGTCGCACTTAAAAATAAGCTGGAGAGATTCCAATTTAAGCTCAAGAATAATGAGCTGTTGGAATAATATTACCCATAAGGATGAGATGAGGCAATTGGGCTTTTTAGAAAAAGAGAATTCATTCAAAGGTGGGCAAGTATGATGATACTTTTTCAGTACGTCAAGCATTAACATAAAAAGTGCTTGTGGTCAATTACTCTCTGTTTTCTGGGGAGCAGAATTAATTTCCAGCTAGAGAGTTTAAGATCGTGGTGGTTGGCTTGTTTGGTTGCTGGGGTTGGTTTGTTTGTTTTTCCTCTGAAAGAATACTTAGTGAAAATAGTGGAAGAGGCTAGCTGGGGAGGTTGTTGCATCTTGGTTGTGAGAGGTTTTGAAGAACAGGTTAGACAAATACCACTTGTGGCATAGGTGTATTTATCCAGCTTCAGAGTAGGGCTGGAACGGTAACTTCTTCAGGTGCCCTCAGGTCTTTCCACTTCAATTCTGTGTTTATATACGTATATATGAGGCAAAACTGGAAATGCAAAGAACTCGATATGTTTTTGATCTTCTAATCTAGTTTGCCTTTCACATTTTGAGCATTTGTACATCGCAGCGTAAAACAGGGAAAGAATTGCTATTGTTGTTGTTATATTCTGGATTTTAATTTTACAGCTTTAGATGTGAGAAGACTTGCAGGCTACAGAAGTAAAAGTTGGCATTAATTCTCTTTCCCCTGGCTTTTGTTTGCAGGTCGCTTGGTTGGCGCCCTGGATGCTGTGTTAGACTCTAATGCACGTGTCGCTCCGTTTCGAATTTTACTCCAAGTCCCAGGCTCACAGGTTTACTCTGCCATTGCATGTGGTGAGTTATTGAACGGATCAGAAGTTTACTGGGCCATAGCTATTGGTGAGTCACAGATGGGAAACCCCAAACCGGTTCTGAGCATGGTCAGTGTCAGCATGTCCAAGAAGCTCAAGGTAACCCCAGCTAGTAGTGTGTGTGTGGAAAGCTGTTGCCTATAGCTTGTTTAACAACCAAATTAACCCCTGGTTAAAATCCCAGATAGAAATTATGAGAAGATGTTAACGAGGAATATTAAGTTTCTATAGAAAGCTTGTTTGGCTGAGGGTGTTTTGCGTTAATTTTCTCTCTTGCAAAGTAGTATGGTTCTGTTCATATGCATAACTTTTCTTACAGTAGTAATAGTTCTCTATGGCAAGAAGCTACTTAGTCTAGGCTTTCACCGGTCTAGTCTTTCTCTTGCTTACTATGAAATGTCTTACCACACTTGATTATAATGAAATATAACTGGAAAAATCAGAAGATGCTATGTGATTTAGGAGATAAATAAAGTTGTTGAGGGGGAACGTCTCATTGCCTGGTCTGTTGTGCAGTAATCCCTTTTGCAGTGTCTCTGCAAGCTTTGAAGGTTGAGCTCATCTTCAGGACAGTGGTATCGATGTGAATTGCGCCTGGGCATGGCACACTAAGGGACATCTGAATGCGCTTATTCCATTCATCCTATTCTTGCTTGGACAGTCTGCAGGGCTGTTCTTATCCCTTCTGCTCCAGTCTACAAAATCCTAGCATTGAAATAGTAATAATGCTTTAACTTTCAGTCAGCCCTGAAGTGCTGAGGCAGTTGGACTAAATGATCATTGTACGTCCATTCCAACTGCTCCCTTCTCCTTCTCTTTCTCTTCCCTTTCTCTTCCCTTTCTCTTCCCTTTCTCTTCCCTTTCTCTTCCCTTTCTCTTCCCTTTCTCTTCCCTTTCTCTTCCCTTTCTCTTCCCTTTCTCTTCCCTTTCTCTTCCCTTTCTCTTCCCTTTCTCTTCCCTTTCTCTTCCCTTTCTCTTCTCTTCCATTCCATTCTCATATGGATCAAGTCATGAAATAGTTAGCTCATGTGAGTTTTTACATGTTGCTGGTGTTCGGCACAGTAGTCCTTTAAATAGCAGGGGCAATCTGTATATTCACCCCCTTCCTCTGTACAGGCTCATTCATTTCTCCCTTGGTTCAGCAGAGACCCCTCTGCGTGTTCCCTTGTTAATACTGGGAATTTTTCCCTGTGCCAGATGTCTGTGAAGAAGCTTACATAAAGTCCATTTGTGCTATTTCTGTTGTGGCTAGGTTTTCTTCATTTAGCAATTGCTCTATGCTTTATATCCCTACCCTCCTCCTTTTTACATTTAAATAATGCCATCTCATGGAGAAATTTAAGAGCTTCATGCTGTTACAGTCCTCTGATGAAGCCAGGTAGCTTTCACTGGAAAAGTAAGCTCAGTGTTGCTGTCATGGGCTTCTTGATCATTTGAGCATATGTAATATTCCTTTCCGGGGCTGATCCTTGCCCTATCCACACTCTTACTGCTTGCAGGTGGTTTTTTTTTAATATTAAAGGAACTACAGATCACTACAAAAAAACTTACCTGGTTGCAATGATTAAGGATTTTGCTGAGATAAACCGATTTGATTAATGTTTTCTAAAATTCTCTTTGGCTCTTCTGAATGGATGCTCAGCCCTGAGAAAATGAGATTTATTGTAACAGAGTGGAAAACAGAGGGCTCTACTTTATATGCTGTGTGGGTAGGGCATACGCGCTCGCCAGAGCTGCACAGAAATGGAGAACCGTGGTAGCAGAAGTTGTTTCTGAGTAGTATCTCTGCTGTGAAACCCTGACGTGAGAGTCCAGGGGAGAGAGCTGGCGCTGGCAATAGAAGTCAGAGGAGCATAGCGTCATAGAATCACAGAATAGTTTGGGTTGGAAGGGACCTTCAAAGGCCATCTAGTCCAACCCCCCTGCAATGATCTTCGACTAGATCAGGTTGCTCAGAGCCCCATCCGGTCTGACCTGGAATGTCTCCAGGGGTGGGACAAAGGACTTGCCCTGTGCAGAAGTGACCGTCGCTGCTCGCCCAGCTCTGCACTAACATGATGTTAAGAGTTTTGCTACTGGATTTGGAAGGAACAGTGAGTCATATTAAGGTTCCTGCTGTATAGCAAGGACAAGGAGTAGCTCCAGGAGCTCCTTCCAGTCTCCTGGTGTAACTTCATTAGGGGTAGCCATCATGTCATTAGGCAGTTAATTAAAATGACATTTTTTAATTGTATGTTGGCAGTTCTCTGTTCGAGGAGCTGTAGGCTTAAATGATGATATCTGTTTAAGGGTCAAATCTGTGTTACACACTTTTGCAGACCTCCGAGGGCTGCTAGGAGATCTGTTCCCTGCCCAGCATGGCTGTTCTGGCAGAGATGTTTCAATCCAGATGGCTAATCATGTTACACCACTACAGGAAGAAACAAAGCCTAACCTCAGCCCTAGTGCAGACCCACTTACTAATTTCCTTTCAGAAGGCTTGTGGGCAAAACCCAAGTCCCAGTTAGGTGAAGTAGCATTTAGGAGAGGGGGAGAGCAAAGGGATTGGTGAGAAGTGGGTTTAAAGGAGAGATTATGGGGAGTGGGGCTGTGGTTAGACTAAATATCCACTTGACACAGGCACACGAAGGTGGGTAAAAGGTGGAATAAAATGCTGTGCAGAGCATCGGCACAAGAGGAGGAATAAGGGAGAGATTGGCAGCGCTTGGGTCAAATCACAGGACGACAGTAAGCCATGAAACGGAAATTAGAAATAAAGAAAGGACCTGTGCAGCTGCAGAATTGGCCTGACCAAATAAAAGGAGCGAAGAAATCTTTCAGTGTTTGAGCAGAATCCTTGGAGATAGCTAAAGGCAGCCAGGAAGGATTGCAGTATCCACTGTGGGAGATGGCCACTGCCAGAGCCTGGGCTCAGAGCAGTGTGGATGCTGCTGTGAAAGGCATCTTGCTCACAGCTTATTTCACTTGTTTCACCAGCTCTCCCATACCGGTTGGTATCTTTTAGGCTGCTCAGAAATAACAATTCAACTCAGTATTTGCTTTGCACAGCCATTTTAATATAATTATATATTAATAATTTGTTTTCTTTACCTAAGGGGTATGTGTCTCTCTTTTTTTTTTTTTTAAATTATTTAACCTTGATTAATGATATTTGTGAAGTTCCATCACAAGGCCTTCCTGTCAAGGAAGTTAAAGCTTGGAAAGTTTCCCTGCCAGTTGGCATTCTGCATGGAAAACAGAGCAGAGGAAGGTGGAAAATCCTTAGCTAAATTTATCATTTTTTTGTTGTGAGGGAACATGATGCATCTCTGATGTACACACAAACCAAATTTTGAGATAATGAGTCTTCTGTTTGAGATTCATTTTATAGTTATATTCATCTGTGATTCATATGTCTCTAACATCCAAGTACTTCTCTCCTTTCTTCCACTAGCAAAATATTAGAAAAAGCAACTTTTACTGCCTTTACTTTTTTACCTATAAGATTTAATCACTGATCAGTAAGAGCTGTAGAGGCCAGATTTCCTGCTAATTGCCCTGTATGTTGCTCGTCTTGCTCTGAGTTTTCTGTCATTGTGCGATAAAGTGACATTTCAGTTAAAAGCAGAAACAGCAAAAGCAAGTAGTTTGTGACTGAAATATTATTTCTGAAGTTAATGTGAACACATTACATTTAAAAGAACAACAGCAAAACCCTTAAATAAGCCATTAAGAAAACCTTAAAGATTTGAAAGTCTTTACTTGACAAAGATTTTCTGTTCACTGTATTTCTTCCCCAAACTGCAGAAAAGTGCACTTGTGGACATTTTAGGTGTTGCTCAAGCAAAGTCCTTTATTTTTAGGTACTTTAATTATTACAGAGAACTTGTCAAACATGATGCCAGTTATGAACATGTAAATTCCTCTCAAAGTGTGTGCATGTGTGGGGGGGGTGTGTGCGTATGCATGTACGTACTGAAGGAGGGAGAAAGGAGGATCAGGGACTTTTGAGAACAGGACGTAAATCAAAGGTTTCCAGTGGCCGCTTAGGGAACATCATATCAAAAGAAGCTGCAGTCTGGCAGCTGAGAATGAAGTTTTGCTGGTTTTTCTGCTCTGACTTTTAATGAAGCATTTGCTGGCTGAGAGTGTTTGAGAAGATAAAACTAAAAGCACTAAAACTAAATCTCTAAAACAATGAGGCTTATGTTTTTCTCTAACACTACTGTTATGAATGAGACCTTTTTGACCTCTTTGCTACTAAGAATTTTGAGGTTGAGAGTTCAGTTTCTTGTAATGAATTTATGAAATAGAGGATTTTTAAACTTTTTTTCTTCCTTTCAATTTTGTTTCGTAGGATGAGTTTCAATACACTACTTTTTTACTTTTCTAGGTGCCACTGTAGAGGAGATAAACCACCACTGGGAATGGCTGGAACAAAACTTGCTCCATACTTTGTCTGTGTTTGACAATAAAGAAGATATTGTTAGTTTTGTCAAAGGGAAAGTGAAGGTAAGGAAGATGTCTTACTTTCACCCTTCCTTGCCCAATTACCTGTGGTTTATTAGAAACAATGCCACAAAGTTGTTGTCATTCGTATTTGGTTTTGTCCACCTAAACATTATTTTTTGGTAAAGTGTGCTGACCTACCTACAGTGTTCATCGTGGATTCAGCTCATCACAAAATCTGCTCGCTTCTCATGTTCGTGTGTGATTTCTACACTTCTGCGTATCAGCGGGCAGATCACTGATCTATTTTCACACTGACTTGTAAGAAGCTGGGAAGTATTTATGCTATTGCATTTTCATACATGGACTACAGAGGTAGAGTCTTCTCGTAGAGCAAGGATTCTTAAATCTTCTTTTGGCCATGTATTGCCATTGATGTAGTGGCGCCGGCTGTGGCTTCGCGGTGAGCAGCAGCACCTCCCTGCTCGATAGATACTTCACAAATAGTCTTACCCACGCCATGACTTGTAAGCCAGATTCATCCTGACCTGATGTAGGGTGAAAATACCGGTTCCATCCTGCAGTCAAAAGGACACCAGGGGTATGGCCAGTCTCTTTGCAGTGGTTAGAGATAGACGATGATGTATCAGTCTTCTGTGTGGCACTTGCATCTGATGTGGCCACCATCTGTGCACCTCCGCTCGCATTTCCTTGGAAGCATCTCAAAACCGAAGTATCAGATTGAATCATTAGCCCCCCATCCATTCTCAGCTTCGCTGTTCTTCTCTTCCTGGTGATGTGCAGCTGAGCTTTCTATAGCATCTGCTTTCAGTTCCTCTACCTCCCAAAACATTATGTTAAATACCTTCCCTTCCTATATCTCAGCTTTTCCTCCTTACTACATTTCTCCTCCCATCTCCCATGTTTTTCCTAGCTTTAACCCATCACTCTTGCCCATTTACATACTCCTGTCCCTCTTGATGGGGCTCAGAGGTGTCATCAGTTGACAGCCGCAGTGCCTGAATCTGCTGGCAGCACATCTTTGCGGACGACAACACCGTCCCCGCAGCACAGGGACAGGGGACGGGCCCTTGTGCAACATCACCTGTGTCACGGGGATCCGGCACGGAAACTGCCGGCGGCTTTACAGGATGCGAGGGTCATGGCTGGGCACGGCAGTGAAGCTGCTGGCTGGCCGGCTGCGGGGTTGCAGAAGCGAGCATCCTTTTGGACGGCAAAAGAATTTTAAAAGTTAGGGAACTCGGTGACTGAAGAAGACCAGATTTAAAGTAATAACGGCACCTGTGGTAAAGCTTGGAAAGCTTGATGTCCTTCTAGCAAAATACACACTCCAAGAGGAGCTTGGTGGTGGCTGGCGGGGGTGCAGGTCTGCTGGGGACTGCTGTACCTCAGGTCCTGCTGCATGCTTTTCCTTGCTGAGAGTTTTAGTGAGGTGCTCTTCCCCTCGTGCCCCCCTCTTTGGTCTGGAAAATTTGTGGGAACATCATGTTTTTGCTGAATTTCAGCCCTGCTGCTGTGATCTCTGTGGGCCCTGAAGTTAGGGAAGAGGGGAACAAGAGAGGCAAAAGATCACCTTGTTAATCTTAGTTTTTATCCTACTTTCTCAAAAGAACAACTTTATTTAAGTGTACTGAAAGGCTCTAATAAACTTAATCTCTCCTGATAACACTGTGGCAGCCTGTTACCTAGCATAGCACATATTTAAAATTCTTCAGGTTTTATTAGTTAATGTTAAGGCCAGGTTTTGGACCCTCGCCTTTGCTGTAGATTTTTGACATATTAGGACTGCTTGGTAACTGCAAATTGTACCAGGTACTGTAACATACAGATTGTTTGTCTGAACGGTACAACAGTACTCCTTTGTCGTAATACCGCTATTAACATTCTCAACACTTAATTATATTTACATAGATGTTCTTGAAACCATGTTTTTAACAGTTCCAAGCATGTTACAAGTTAATGAGATGTCTCACTGCATCACCTCTGCATAGGAAAATAGTACTGGTCAGCATACACAATTGTTAGTCTACCTTTGCTCTGCATGCCCCAAATAACAGCAGTCATAAGCAGTAGTGAAACTGTAAATATATGGTTTTGCCAGACTCATTGAAAAAACAATTTTAAAAAAGCCCCCAGAAGTTTTGATTTGGAAGCATTCAAAATATGTGAGAGATGTAAACACCACAGAAATTTCTCCCTTTGTGAAAACTGCAAATTAACTTGAATTTCTTTGTGAGAAAAGGTTGTGTTATTAAAATTTGGATGGGTAGCTTGTAGCAACTTGCTCGAGTGCGAATGCCATAGCTTTATCCTGATATATTATCTCGTTACGGATTTAGGCGCTGATTGCAGAGGAAACGAGCAGCAAGCTCGCCGAGCAGGAGGAAGAGCCCGAGAAGTTCCGAGAAGCCCTGGTGAAATTTGAATCCAGATTTAATTTTCCCGAAGCTGAGAAGCTGATCACCTATTATTCCTGTTGCTGTTGGAAAGGAAAAGTTCCTCGGCAAGGCTGGCTTTATTTGAGCATCAATCACCTCTGTTTTTATTCCTTCTTCCTGGGCAAAGAATGTAAGTGTAAATGTGTAAGAAATCTAATGCTGAGGAGAAATATAAATACAACTGGCTTTAAAAGCAAGAATAGCTAGAGTTTTTATGAAAAGCCTAATTCGCCTCTGCTGTTTCTGAGTTTTTTTGTTGCTCAGGTGAAACGTGCTGTTTAATTTAGTATTCATTTCATCCTTTATATTTTAGTATTAATCTGGTAATAAAAATGAGAGTATAAGAGCATGCAGACACAGCTGCTATCTGGTTCTTCTTCGTGCCGTGGTGAAGCGGCCTTAAAATGTAACAGGCCTCCTACAGATTCTGAAATTGAGGCTTTTAGTGCCAAAAAACGGGTCCGTCCCCACAGACAGGGTGCAAGGTGAGGGCTGCTGGGCGGCAGGGGAAGGGCTGGTGGGGCTGGGGGTGCCAGGGTCCATCTGTCTGCCTGAAAATAGCCCAGGAAACGTAACGGGGGCCGTGCCCTGGAGAACCAGGTGAAAATTCAGAGTTTTAAAGGTGAAACAACAGCAATTTAGGGATTTCTTTGTGTTTCTGAATAGCAGTGCAGGGAGGTCACATGAAGTGTGTCCCGAGGTTTTTGGACCTTCAGATGGTTCAGTGAGTTGTAAGACTTTGGTCGTGGTGTTCCTCTACAAAGGAAGGGTCGTGTGATGGTGAAAAGCCTGTCAGAATAGATATTGGAAGGTAAAAATGAGTGTAATAGACATTAGACAGTAAAAATAAATGTAGCCATTTAGACTCTGTAGCATTTCTCTGTTTAATAATGTTGTGCATGAACTGATAACATTTTAAGTCCTGTTTATCCTGCTGGAACTTCAGCAAGGACAGTAATGTAAACCTATAATGCTATAAATATAGCAAGAATTGTCAGTTACCAGAATTAGGAAAACTTTACCATTTACTGTCTGGATTTAACATTAAGATGGCTAGTCAAATAAAACCGTAGATTTAAAAATGAAATACATTAATGTAAAGATAAGAAAGATAGTAATTGGTAATTTCTTAGACCTAAAACATACGAAGACATGCTTAGAGTAAGAGGTCCTTTTTTCCCCATATATTATTTCAGACCAATTATTTTGTCATGTCTGTAAAAGGTGGCAGAGTTAGATTTAAAATGCTGTTAAGTTTGTTATTCATTATAAAAACAAAAGTTGAGTTTTGAGTCTAGTGATACATACTAGATATCCGAGTTCTTGTTTAATCATCTTGTTTTCTGTTTAGTATCAAATAATATCCTTTGTCAATCATTTCTTATTGCTGTCATCACAGGCTTTCTCTTATTAAATCTGAGATATCCAGTCTGCCAAAGCAGATAATGATAGATAATGGGGGAAGGAGGAGGGAGAGAGAAAAACTATATTGTTCAAAAAATTTTGTTTATGCAGTACAACAGATCGTTAAATGATACAGGAAGTACAACATCATGCTGTATTATTTAAGAAGAAATCGCTTCTCATCTCTTTTAATAACAATTCATTATGAAAATACAAAAACCCCACAGACGGCTACATGTTTGCAACTTTTAATTTTGACCATGTTCATTCAGTGTTACAACTGGTTGCATTGCCTTTATGTTCCAATGCATTTGCATGGAAACATGAAATAAAAACCTGAATTTTCTTCTGGTTAAACAGACTTCCGTAGCTCGGTGGGAAGCATCATATGTTGAAATGCGATTCTGATAAAGCAGGTTGCTTCTATTTCAAAGCTAGTATTTTGACACATTTGTGAAATACTTGTATTACATTGAATAATCCAGATTTAGTATAGTTCTGGTTGTTACTATTTGAGAAGCTGATGCTGATTATATGTAGAACAAGTGATTCATTGTCTTTTTTTCAGGTAGCAATCACAAATTAAATCTGGTTGAATCTAGTCTTGAAAATATTGCTAAGAAGTCACATATATGGCATTCTTTGATACAGCACAGGGGAAAAAAAAAATAGTTGCAATAAAAATAGTTCTTAAATGTCTTTTAACTCTATAAAAAATCCCCCCAAATTGTAGACTGAAATTTCTTTGTAAGCAAAGTGTTAAGTGTTCTGCTTTTGGCAAGCCTGTCCCCTTCCCCATGTTTTATTTTATGTTGAAATGACTTGGAATGCAATATTGGAACCTGCTTTCAGCTTCTCGTAAAATTAAGCTACGGCTTATGGGAGCATAAACTCCGTGCAACATTTTTTCCAGGACAAGTCCCCTTTTATCTAAGCCTCGAAGCATTTGCAGAATTTCAGAGGCTTAGAATGTCGGATTTCTTGAAAGGGTGTGCCAAGGTTTCTTCACATTCTTTATTTAAACTACTGTTTTTCTAAAACTTTGAAGACTTCGGACCTTTCATCAGTAGTTTGGGCCCCTTACAGTCTGCTGGGCTGTTTCTGCAACCAGCACTGTAGAGCCCGTGTGGTTCAGACCTGTGTGAACAATAGTGCTATTGCTATTTAATCATTCTTCCCTTGGCTGTGCCCGTACAGATGATTTTATGACCGTTCGCAGCCGTTTGTGCGTGTTGACGCAGCTGTGCTTCATTTAAGTAAGAAAAAAATGCTATCTGCAAATAATCTTGACAGCTGGGGTTCATGTACTGCAGAGAACTTGCTGAGGGTAGCTCCGTAGGTAATTAGTGATCACGGATAAGTGTCTTTTATATATGACAATGTTTGTTATTACTGCCTTTTTATAGCTTTATTGGCATCAGGAGACCGGCTAGGGATGTTGTGGGGTGTAGCCTTGAAGTTATTGGCACAGAGAATCTTGGGAAGCTTCCAGCAGTTGTTAAATAGAAATTTAATCTGTTTTAAAAGTCCTTTCCAGCCTAATTTCTACCCAGAGATTCATACGAGAGAGGCAAGTAACATCCTGCAGTGGTTATCTAAAATAAGCCGATTCTGTTTACCGTTTGCATTTATATGATTCAGCAGTGTTTAAGTATAGAGAACTGTTTCCTGTATTTTTTTCTTTTCTATAGACAAGTCTGACTACCGCAAATGTTTAGGGCAAGATTGGCCTGTGTGCCTTTTAAGTAAAAAGTAACCAAGATGGGAAGATCCCAATGCCTATGCAGCTTTTTTTTTTTTTAACTCCCTGTTTATAGTAACACTTAAACTCTATAAAAATGTCCATATGCAAAAGCTTCCTTTTGTATGGGAGTTAGCTTTATTTTAAAAGTTGAAGTACTGTGCATGTAATTCGGTTTCCACCTGCCTATGGTTTTATTTTTGGGAGATTACAAAGCATTTCCCTGTTTTCTTTCTCTTCTTGAAATGAACCGTTTATTCTGGTAGTAATGAAGCCGGCTGCAGAAATAGCTTGTAAAGGAGCTGGGAGCACAGCTTATGGCAGGTGTTCTGCAAAGGCGGAACTCCACAGTTCAGCAATTCTTAAGAAAATAAGTAAAATTTTGAGGGGGAGATTCTGAAGAAGACAGTCTTTTGTGGTGGGGGGGAGAATGAACGTAGAGTAATAACAAGGATTTCAGCTTTTGCTTGGTCTTTATCTCTAAAAATGGGTCTCTCTCCTCTTCGGTTATTTGTGTTTCATTCCAAATTTGCTTATTTCCCAAATCTGAAAAATGTAGGCAGAGTTTCCAACCGGCTTTCGCTTTTTTTCTCCAATTGCAGTGAAACTTGTCATTCCTTGGGTTGAGGTCCAGAAGCTGGAAAGAACCTCCAACGTCTTTATGACTGACACGGTCCGCGTCACCACTCCGAATAAAGAGCGCGACTTCTCCACGTTCCTCAACATTGCCGAGGCTTTCAGGATCATGGAGCAACTGGCAGATGTGACTCTCCGAAGGCTACTGGATAATGAGATCTTTGAGCTGGATCCAGGCCTACAGGATCCTACTCAGATTACCAAGAGGTAAAAAGCTTAAATTGTTCTCCCTTGTGTGAGCAGAGGTGCAATGGTGGCTTCATGCTTTACTTTGTCAGCTGGGTAAGATTTCAAAGGTTTACTTGAATGGGCGCAGAAGAGATTTTGTAATATATTATGGTGTGTCAAATAGGTACATTTTGACTTGTGTGCAAGATACTTTTTTCCATTTTATATTCTTCCCTTAAGCATGCCTGTTGTTTTTTGTTTACTTGGTTTAAAATGACCATTCCCTTTAGAAGGGTAGATTTCAGCAGGGCATATTTTCAGTCTTCTCTGAGGAACAACATTATTTGGTTTGTAATTTTGGCAATGTGTGGGCTTTCCTAGTGCCGTCAATTCTGTAAAATTATTGCTTTTGATTGTATCTGAAGTGTGGAGTTTCCCACTAGTGTGGTTGCTGTAGCTGACTTAGCACGTAGTTATAGTACTTAAAAAACCCACAGGCAGTTGCAGCAGATTAATATGCTATTGTCAGCTCTACCCTCTGCGTCCCCAAAATGCATCTCTGCATTCCTCTCCCACTACAGAAATGCGTTGGGCTCTCAGGGAGAAGGTCGATAACTATTTCTCTGCTGGTAGCACAACACACAACTTTTGTGTTTTATTTGCTGCTGTGGGAAAGGGGAAGGGAAACTGCCCAGCGGAATTTTAGGTGGGCAGGGTGGAATAGGCCAAACCGGAATTTGGCTGAAGCGTCAGGGTTAAGGTGCTGGTTTAAAATACTTCTCTTCTGAGTGGGGTGTGTGTGGAGTGCTCATCCCCTTCCCTGCTCTTGTGTCCTCTCCCTCTGCCAGAGCTATGAAGGGAATTACCCAGGTGTTGCTTCCTGGCCAAAATATAAGGCACATGTGTTATCGTTTCCCAAAAAACAGAGATGTGTCCAGTAGCCATTTCATTGTTTCTGAGGGGCATTTTTGCAGTGATGTTGGATATACATATCGGCTAAATGCTTCTGCAAAGTTTCATAATGGAGTTTAAAACAATAAAATGCACTTTCTCTGCAATTTCATGTGTACACACAATAAGGAAAATCACCAACACCAGGATTTCATCAAGGGTTTCATTTGAGGTGACCAGTGGTGAGCAGCCACAAACATCTTTGCAGGCTTTTTTTTTTTTCCCCATAGCCAGGGTTCCTTTAAACACAAGAGCTGCTGTTCTTTTTACAGTGTGTGTAACTGGATGTTTTTAACATTGTAAGCTTTTAGCCCAAGAAATGTAGGATACGTACTTCGACTAATGTAGGATATGGCTTTGAGTCATAGGTTGTATCTAAGCCCCTTCTCTGCTTTACCATTCCACCCTACTGCTTTTGCACTGAAAAGTTAGATGCACAAAGCAAGGAAAGTAAATCCAGAGGAGATGTAACAAAAAACTGTGGGGAGTTATTTTCAGCATCTACTGATTTTTTTTTTTTTTTTTTTTTTTTTAAATTTTAACTCATCGTTGTCACTTCCCAAAAGAGTCTTTGAATCAGGGACACTAACTGAATGGAAAACTACAAAGCAACTAAAATTACAGTTGCAAAGAGAAATGTAAGCTTAGCAATATGCTATAATAAAGAGATTCTCAGGGTATCAACCTGTATGTACCTTGTGGCATTTTTGAAAAGTAGTATGTCTATTAGCAAACAAGCAACAGAAACCATCCCACACACTCAGTTTTTTTTCCTCGCCTTCCCTCCAACTTAAAAAAAAAAAAAAAAAAAAAAAAGGAGGTGGGCGGAGGAGAAGTAAGGATAAAAATATATTTACTGGATAGTTCCTTGGCAAGAAGTTCTCTAACCTGTGCTGATACTGATGTGCTGGAACTTGAGATGGCAGAAAGGAAAACATGGAAACATGGAAGATGCCCAAATCCAATTTCCTTTTCACTAATTAAGTAGTGGTTGGATAAGTTGCTGTTTCTAGTGCCCTTTGTCACACTTCAGCAACCACTTTGATGTAACATGATTAAGCAAGACTGTAGTTTAAATAGTGGATAAACTGGTTTTTAATGCTAACATGAGCTTTTTTGGTGTGTCAAGTTTTTGTTCCTGATTTTTTTCCTGAAGCCTTTGTAGTACTACAAGAACAACTATTTTTCTCTCAACATTTTTTAGTTAATAATTGTCTTTGCTAATTCCTGTGCATGATTTGGAGGCAAATAGTAGTGCGTCAAAATGAAGGCAGCAATCCACACATCATTAAAACTATTCCAGCTGTATCAAATAATTAAGTTGCTGCAGATTCCTTTTGTTTGTTAGGCTTTCTTTTGCAAGAAGCTCATCTCAGTATCTTTATTTTAAAAAAAATGCATTCTTAATGCCATCATGGCCTGTATATTCTCCATTCTGAAAACCAGAAACCTTTGCTGCTGTTCCTGAGGCTCTTAGGGGATCATCCTGCTGAGCAGCGAAGGGATGGGACTCAGAGAGGCTGCAGGATTAGTCCCTCAGTCTGTGACACAAATTATGTTATGGCCAGAGTCAAACAAGTTAATGTACAAGTTTCCATGCTGCTTAATGAGAGGATAAGGCTTGGAACTATGGGTTATGAAGGAATTAATGGCAATTAAGTTAATTGCCGTAAAGAGCAAAAGAAAGCTGAGGTGTTTGCTAACTGCAAATGCCATTTCTTGCAGATATTTTCATGTGCCGTACAACTGTGCTGGAACATAGGGCAGCTGTTTTTCATTTTTAATAAGAAGGTAGCTAAAATCTCTGGTATAGGTTTCTTGTGCTTCTTATTTCCATCTCTTTCAGGATGCAAGAACATCCGTTGCATTCCTCAAACATAACGAGGAAATTGGCCAGAGCAGAACCCACAATTTAAAAGCTTTAGCGCTGGTGTCAGTAAAGTTTCAAACGTAGGATGTGTTTCTGCAGGCTTTAACCACCTCGGTTTATTTTCTTTGTGTCTAACTGTGACTTGCCAATGAGGGTGGGTTTGCTTCATATGAAGGCAAAGAAGGTTTTTAACACCGATCTAAGCTGAACAGAAATGGTTTGAAGTTTCTTGAATCGTAAATGTCACTTCAGCCCACATTAATTCCTTCAGAGAGGGAATCCGAGAATGCCATAAACCTTCAGCTACAAGGAGGATGTGACTAGGAACAGCCTTCTTTTATTTCGTCTGCTTGGTGAAAGGCAGGGTTTGGATTATCTCCACGTGTCATTCATGACAGATGATTGCCTAACATGTCTTAAGGATTTCCAGTAGTGGAAATATCAGGATCCATACCGGTACTTCACTGACCTGTCATTGAAAAGTCTTTCTGAAGCCTAACTTGAATCTTCTGTGCTGTGTTTTAAGTCTGTTACTTCTTGTCCTGCCCAGTACTATTGAAGAGATCAGATGTTCTTTCTCTAGAGCAACTATTTGTGTATTTGGAGGTTGGTATGCATCTCCTCACCTCCACTGCCCTAGTTCAGCCAGGTTTTTCTTATTGGCCCTGATTTTAGCCCTTCTGGCTGCTCTTCTCTGGACATCTGTGGTAGGCCTGGGGTGGTGAGATACAGGATCGCCCTTGATGGTCAGCTGGTGCTGACCAGGGCAGGAACAATATGATGATCTCTGCGGCAGCTCCGGGACTGCTGTGCTTCATCTTGGTGCAGCTTCTGCAGCCCGGCGTGGTGCTCCTCTTATTCCTGTGAGCCTGAAGCTCTTGGCTGATGTTCGGCTTGTGGTCCCTTGTAGGGCTTAATAGCGACAATCTCTGATCCGTCATGCAGGTGGCTGATGAAGAGGTTGAACCTGTCCATGACAGACCCCCATGGAGGTCCTCTCGATACAGCCTTCCACTTTACCGGGGAGCCTTTGAGGGCTGCTTTTTGGGGTACCCTTTTTCAGCTGCCTTGGTACAACAGTTTTTCCCTTTGATCCAGTTTTATTAGTTCCACGTCAGGCAATATCAAGACTTGCATGAAGTCCGGCTAAAGATATGCATTGCACCTCCTCCATCTACAAGTCCAGTGTTCCTGCTATGTAAGGGAACGATGTTCAGTTTACATGTGTCCTGACAAGTCTTTGTTGGCTCTTCTCAGATAACTTCTTCCAGCTTGCTTACAAGAAGCCTTTCTTGCCACACAAATTCAGCAGTTCTTCCAATAAGCAAGACTTACATTGTTGCATGTGTTATTTCCAAAATCTGTAACTGTGGACTCGGAAGAGCAAGAAGAGTCTAGTAATCCATGTCTAAAAGCAAGATGTCAACTAGTCCATTTAGATGTTAGGCAGCAAGTGACTCAGCAGAGCTAAAATTTTGCCAAGTTCTGTTAGTTTTAAAGCAGAGAAAAACATTTGACGGCGAGGACACACATTATAGTGTCCTGATTCTTTTAGGCATTCTGCTAGTTTTGTGTGTTATTTCCTTTAATTTAAAATTCTTGGAAGGTAACGTAGGGGTCACGCACAAGGAGTTATCGCAGTTGAGACTTGCCGTTCACTTTGAAGTGCCGGAGTTGGAGGCAGTCCAGGATCCCGAAACGTGCAGGTCGGGAACTGTGCTTGGAAAGAATTGCTGAGTTTTCTGAAAAGTAGGGAACAAGGCAATTGCATCTTCTCGCCTTTTATTCTTCCGATGCACGTGTAAATACTCAATAAACATTTTTACATAACGATACGATTCCTTCTTTTTCTTAGGTAGAGCTCGGTACGCTGCATTTGCTTAAAAACCAAACCACCATGGAAATTGTTAAGTTAGAGGAGAAAATTACAAACACATTGGGCCGCAGGTAGAAAGTTTGCATTTCTGTTTGGCGGTGGAGGTTTTGTGAAACTCAAAATGGGAGCTGTGGGTCCTGGTGATGTGGGCCAGTCGCTGCGTCTTTGTTGTGTCATGTTTAAACAATTGCCTGTCTTGTTTCAGGAGCTAATTTTGTTCGTGGGGTTTTTTTGGAGTTACAGGGTTTGGGTTTTTTTAACGAGCTCTAATTTTGTTTGACTGCATTTACAAAGGGAAGCAATTGCTTTAAGCCCTAGCGTTTGCCTCCCTGACAGGAAATATTTTCACGGTGTGCCACTTTCTAATAAAACCTCTTATTCGAGCACACGGTGGTAGGTGCTGACAGCATTTCATCCGTGTGCTACCATTTTTGTTTCTGGGATCCCTCCCACCAGCAGTCTGGCCCCTGTTTTGGGACTGGTCCCCGGGGCAGCCCTGGCTGCGGGATGGTCTCTGTGGTGGCCCTGTGTGACCCGTGAGTCACAGGGGACAGGCAGTTCCAGGGATGTTGGGGTTGGCAGCCTTTCCCTGGAGTGGGGTGAGGGGGCTGGACGCAGTGCTCGGTGAATTTACGTAGTTTCAGATACGGGAAATGTCATTCTTCAGCTTAAAAACGTGTGGCTTCTTGTCTGAATAGGCCCCGCACCTGGAGCCTGCAGCCCAAAGAGATGGTGCAAAATCCCGAAAACTCAGAAACTGCAGATTTTGGAGCATTAGAAACAGTCAGCTCTTAAATAACAGACAATCTATGCCTCAACAGAGGTCCCCCTGTTCTATATGATGCCTCTTTTCACATAAAGGTATAGAAATTTTAACAGCTGAGTAGATTCAGGGAGGGTCTTACCTTCGCAGCACAATAGCAGGAGAGCACAGCTCTACCCGGACCCGACTGCAGATGCTATCAGCAGCATTCATCTGTGCTGTGCAGAAATGGAAAATATTTTACTGGTGAGTTAACTAGGAAGGCATATCCTGATCCAGCTTTGTCACAATAGCAGATCGCTGCGGGCACTTATCAGAGTTGCTCTCGCTGTGGAATTTTAACTCGGGAGCAACCTTTTTGTCTTCCTTCACAAAGAGGGTTTCTCTTTGTTCTTTGTGAAAAAAACCAAAACAAAACAGGAGACAATTTGTCTGTTTTCCTTGGATAATCTTATTAAGGAAGATAATGCTTGAGAAGGAAACAGCAGCGCAATGCTGGTCGAGTGCATTCTGTCTTTTCTGTTGGTCGCAGATACAGATCCTCCCTTCTCAGGTCTCGCTTTGTTCTCGATTGTCTTCCTCCCTGTTTCACATGGCTTTAGTTTTCCCCGCAATTGATTTACTTACTGAAGCAGCAGCTTCATGTGTCTCAACTTATTTTTAAACAGCAGGGCTGGGGGAGGGTGTCTGCAGAAGAGGAGGGTGAAGGAAGGAGCGGAGAGGGGACTTACAGCACCAAGGTACCACTCCCTGTTATGCTTCAGCCCACGCATTAAATTTCTTTCAATGGAACAAAGTCAAGCTATTTTTTTTTTCCCTAAGGTGAATCATGTTTGGAAAAATTTACTTATAGTAAAGAAAATGATGGAATTTAAGCTCTAATGTTTCTGGAACTGCTGGCGGTGAGCTAACAGCCATGGCCTGTTTATAATGTAATTGCATAGCTCTTGAAATTGCTGCAGACTTCTTCATAAAAAAGGAGAAAAAAAATCCCCAAAGCCAAGTCTGTATAACCATAGCTCGGTAATGAAAGCTTCATTTATGTAAATTTCTTCTCTCCACATAAATGTGGATGGATGACTGGAAGGAAGCCAAGTCCAAACTGAAGGTATCAGGTGCTGTTATTCCCAACCGAGTCTGTAAGTGACCTGACACTGTTCTGCGTTTTGCGACTGTTCTGAGGGCTCTCAGAGGCTGATACCTCTGCAAGTCAAGGATGTGATGATGTAAATGCCACCATCATTAGCTCTTCTATTACTGACCACTTCAGACGTGCTCACTGAGCAAATGCGTCACTTTTGGGTGCAGGTGCAAATCCCTGAGGTGATGTTGGTAATGCCACTGGGAAGGGAAACAAGGAACATAAAGCTAATCTCCCATTGCTCAATGTATGTTCATCAGATGAAAGATTTAGTTGTCTCCTGGGCATTGAAAACTGTAACTCTTTCAAGCTGGAAAGTGGTACAGCAGCCACAGAAAATACATGGCTAAATAATAATTAAAAAAACCCACAACAAACCAGTTGATTTAAATTAATATCCTTTCCTAGTTACTACAGTAGTTGCTTTTGACCTTATTATTAAACAAGCAAGTGTTGCTAGTGATTCTTTTTTGTATTTCAAAGCCAGTCTTTAATCGATGTGTTCACATAGGCAACGAAGATTGCTGTGCACAGTGCTTCAACTCTATATCCCTCACTCTTGGTGATGCTAACAAGAAAATGAACCTTGCACTGGATGTCCTTCTGGGATCTTGTGATTTGATCTCACTGCTTTCTTTTAAGGGATCTTGAAGCCAGAGCGCAGAATGAATTCTTTCGGGCCTTCTTCAGATTGCCCAGGAAGGAGAAACTGCATGAAGTTGTAGACTGTTCTCTCTGGACGCCGTTTAGTCGCTGTCACACAGCGGGAAGGATGTATACTTCAGACAGCTATATCTGTTTTGCCAGCAAAGAGAACGGCTGCTGCAATGTTATCATCCCACTTAGAGAGGTAGAGTTGTTTGTTTCATTTCAGGTCTCTTATCTGCCTTTTTGTGCCGTAAGCATCCACTGTTGACTTATCTGCGAACTATCGTTTGATGAAAAAGCGTAGGATGCCTGTGTGGGTCATGCCTATGGAATAGTTGTGAAGCTCATTCTGGGACTCATTAGGGCATAACCTCCTAAAAATACGTATGGGTAACTCAACTTGATCCTCAGAGTGAAGTATAGACAGGTAATGCAGCGGGATGGAGCACCACAAAAGCAGAGCCTGCTCAGTCCAAGACTCGGTCAGTGTCCCCCTCCCAGCTCCACAAATGCAGACGTCCAGCTTGATGTTGATGGAGACTTCAGCCTGGACTCTTCTAGCACTATAAAAGCATCCTTGGCTGGGGTCGACAATTAGAAGTGTTGAAGCTCTCCCTCCACAGATGAACTCTAGCAAACCTGTGGAGACTTTGCAGACTTGTTGGGCAGAGAGAAAAAGGGGACATTCTGGAGGCGGTGACGAGCTGCCATATTTCCATGAAATCAGAGACTTATTTAAATGGAACGCAGGATGCTTGGGAAGGTGGTGGGAGTAGAAGAGGAGAAGGAAGCTGTCAGCAAACACCTGCCTGATCTGCTGTGGATACAAGACTATTATGATCTTTTAATTATAGCTTTCCTTTTATCCTTGACTAATAACAGAGTAACATTGAACTATCCTAACTGTAGAAACTTACCTTCCACTGTTACAGAAATAGAAAACAATAAGGGAACAGTGTTATATACTAAATCAGAAACAACAAAACAACTGTTTTCCCCTGTCCTCAGGAGTGTGAAAGTAAATTACCTCCTCCATTCCCCAGAATTTGATCAAGTTGATCCTCTTCTCAATCTTGTTTTTATCATCAATCTCTTATCTTTCCCCTCAGTCTGTTCACCTGAAGTGGGTGGCAAAGTCATTAAAATGAAAAAAAAAAGGCAGCTGAGATACTTTTTGGTGCCTGGTTTGGGCTTCTAAAGAGACCATAAACTTTGGGCAACAGGATGTATCTGATCAAGGAAAGCCAATATGAATAGCCATGTTTAAAGCATGTGTGTAAATGAACGTCATGTTTGTACATTTTGGTACATGTAGGATATTTGAAGATGTTTCTGTGGATGTGGTGCATAATATGTTTTCTGTGATGTTTCTGGAAAAGGTAATCAGTATAGAGAAGATGGAGGACACAAGCCTTCTCCCTAATCCCATCATCGTTAGCATAAGGAGCAAGACGGCCTTTCAGTTCATTGAGCTGAAGGACCGAGATACTTTGGTGGAGAACCTCCTTCAGAGGCTAAAACAAGTGAACGCCAGCAACCCAGTGCACTGTAACAACTTGCAAAATAAGAACCAGGTACTGAACTTCTGGGGTTTTTTGGATTATGAGTTCACTGGTCCATTGGCTGCAGACTCCCCTTCCTTGGAGCTACTCAACTAGACACAACCCCCAGCAACCTGGTCTGAGGGGCCCTGCTTTGAGCAGGGGATTGAAAAAGATGGTCCCCTTCAACCTAAATTGTTCTCTAATTTTGTTTATCAAATCCTAACCAAAGTAGAAGATTGTTTGGTAGCTTGTCATGAAGGACACTAAGAATTTACTAACAACTTATGTTGTAAAGTAACAACCCTTTTTCTAACATACCAGTGAATGATAATTCGAATAAAGTCTTGTGTAAAGCCTTTCCCACTGAAAAGTGTGAAACATTTTGATGGAAAAGACAAAGGCTAACCCAGCTCTGTGTCTTTAAGACAGTTAAGGACATAGTTCTTGGCCTCTTCTCAGTCATTACTACTTGGATTCTGCGTTACAGAACACTCCTGCCTTTGGACCCACATGTGTGCTGAGGGACGGTGAGCCTGCGTGTCCGGGAACAGAGGCTTCACAAAGCAAGGAGAGAAGTGAATGCAGAAAGGAAAACAGTTATTTGCTCAATGCAGAAGGACTAAGGTCGGATTTCCATCAGTCAGGATCAGTGGGCCTTGATTTTGGAAAGGTATGTCAAATTTGGGAAGAGTTGTAAGAAGGTTTTTTTCTCTTAAAAAAACCTGGGATGGCATTCAAACAGATCCTCATTTATAGAAAAATGAACTCTGTATTGGCTACAGAAGTTATATATGGGATAGTGTCATTTCTGTTGGCTTGGATTTTTTTCTTGCCCCTTTCCCGCGTTTCTTTTTCATTAGTATTTGTAATTTTTCTCCCTGTCTGATCAGCTCTGCTCTTCCCTATGTGGTTAATTGTATGTGCAAAATGGGGAAAGCTGTAGTCCTTAGAGCAGACTTTCCATATCCGTTGGTAATGCACATACCTTGCAGAATTTCTGCTATGTAAAATGTTTCTCTTTACCAGTTCTCAGATGCACATGATTTGTTCTTTTAAAAGATATCTTCTTCTTCCCAGTCTAGAGAGCAAATCAAAGAGAGTCTGTGGGATGACCATTTTGTAGAATATGGCAGAACTGTGTGCATGTTTCGCACAGAGAAGATCAGAAAACTTGTTGCTATGGGAATCCCTGAATCCTTAAGAGGCAAACTCTGGCTGCTCTTCTCAGGTGGGCACACTTAGAAATGTTGGCTGTAGGCATCATCTGATTGTGAACATGGCAAAACATTTAGGCAAGAGGACAATTAAATGTCATTTATGTGGAGCTTACGATAGTTCTTATAGAAGAGAGATGATCAGCTACTGAACTAATAAGTGCAAGAAAGTACCTAGGTAGATCTGTAAAAATTTTATCTCTGGCTAATATGACAATGGCACGCAGAAGAATCAAAATAACATCTGCTTCATCTGTGTAATTTTAAATTAATGTCATGTTTTCACAAAATAATGTTTGTCTTCAAGCAACAATTAGATTTAACCCTAGACAAATCAAATTATTGCAAAATAATGACATCTTAAAGTCAGCAGTCCTGCTCCTACTTCTTGTTGAATGTTGGCAGGAGTAATAGAAACTGGAGATGGAAAAAACAACTCATTTCATCCACAGATCTGGCAGAGCCAGAATGTGCCTACAATATGATCTCAAGTTTAGGCCTTAATCCAGTATATGACATGTTCAAACATTTGTAAAACCATTCCTTCACGTGGAGTTTGCCCTCCTTGGAGGGCATCAACAATGCTGAGTACATTTCTTCCAGGACTACTTTCTGCTGCTCAATGTCAGTATTAAGGTGTTTTGAATGGTGCTGCACCATATATGTTTTGCTGATATTTATTTTGTTTTCAAGACACTTACTCTGCCAGGACTTTATTTCTTCTAGGTCTGGAGATTTCACCAAATTCAGAGACCCTGGGGAAAACCATCTTGCTTACATCCTTTCGAGCAGTAATACTCACAACATTTAAGTTTAGCATCATCCTAATCCACTGAGCAACATGGTCTAGTAGATGATGTCCCTGCTCATTGCCGGGGGTTGGACTAGATGAGCTTTGAAGGTCCCTTCCAGCCCAAACTATTCCATGATTCCATGATTCTATGATTTGTCTTTCTCCCTTCCTGCTGCCTTTAGACGCCGTGACGGATCTCACCTCGCATCCCGGTTACTACGTGCACTTGGTGGAGGCGTCAATGGGCAAGTCCTGTATGGCGACGGAGGAGATCGAGCGTGACCTCCACCGCTCGCTGCCCGAACACCCTGCTTTCCAGAGTGAGACAGGGATCGCTGCCCTGAGAAGGGTGCTCACGGCGTATGCCCACAGGAACCCCAAAATTGGATACTGCCAGGTGGGAAACTCCCAGCGGGATAACAGTCACTGCTTTTTTCCCCCTCTTCCTGCTATCTCAGTTTTATCATTCTCTTGGGAGTGTTTTTAACAGTGGTTTTGATAAATAATGTCTTTTTACTTAAGAAAAATACCTAATTTTAGATATTAAATGTAATTTACTCTGGAAAACAAGTGCATAGGCTGGTGCTCTGGCTTAACAAAAGTCTTCCCTCAGCATTTTGCAAATTGCCTTTAAAGGAGGGGAAAAAAATGTTTCTGATGTTCTGTTTGTGTGAAAGTGCATTTCTTACCCAATACTTGGAGATAGTTTGAAGTAAACTGGCCTGCACAGATGAGGTTCATGTAGAGCACTGGGACAGAGGTTTAATGAACGAGAGTTCTCCTTTCTGCCAAAATTGATGACAAATTATGAAGTACTTTACCCAGCTGGCCAGCTAAACTTTACCTTCTGTGCAGCTCCCTGAATTCTGATTAACATCAGATCTGTTCCAGATCCCTTGTCTTCTTTTGAAATACAAATACGGGGAGAGGGGGAACACAGCCCCAAAACATCTCGCATTATCAGTTACCTACTTTGTACCTGGGCAAATCCAGTACTGTGCTTTTCTCTGTTGTTTCCTATTGCTCTTAGGAAAAGCGGTATACATAAGCTTGAAAAACTTGTTATGCCTTTGGGTTGCAATTACGCATTCACCGTCGATTACTCTTGCTATTATTTTTTTGGTTGTTTACATCATGTTAGGCTACTTTCTTTAAAAATAGACATAATTTAGCTTTTGTCAGTAGGATTTGCTGTCACTAAAAAATGCCGTTTTCTTCTTTGCCCTTGTAAGTCTATGAATATTTTGACCTCGGTGTTGCTGTTGTATGCCAAAGAGGAAGAAGCCTTTTGGCTGCTGGTTGCCGTGTGTGAGCGAATGCTGCCGGATTACTTCAACCACCGAGTGATAGGTGAGCTTATGCCCCTCTTCTTGCTAACTGGGAAGGGGCAGCCAAATGGCACTGGGGTGAGTAAGATGCTCTCAGGTCCCTCCTGACGGGTGAGGTGGTCTGTCAACTTGGGCGGTGTGCAGGGACAGCAGCGGTGGCTGCTCGTGTTCCAGCTGGGGTTGGTTTTGTTTTCATAGAATCATAGAATAGTTTGGGTTGGAAGGGACCTTCAAAGGCCATCTAGACCAACCCCCTACAATGAGCAGGGACATCTGCAACTAGATCAGGTTGCTCAGAGCCCCGTCCAGCCTGGCCTGGAATGTCTCCAGGGATGGGGCATCGACCACCTCTCCGGGCAACCTGGGCCAGTGTTTCACCACTCTCACTGTAAAAAATTTCTTCCTCATGTCTGGCCTGAATCTCCCCTCATTTAGTTTAAAGCCACTACCCCTTGTCCTGTTGCAACCGGTTTGAAGGGTTTGAACTGCAAGAGCTATAGATATATGCTCAGCTTTTACATTTTTTTTCTCCCTGTTGGTCAGAAGGCGGTGACACTTTTGCCTGTTAGGTAAAAATAGAAGAGCTTGTGTGTCTTGGTTAGGAGCGTTCAGTATTAGAGACCTGAGCTGTTTGAGATGGACCCAGGAAAGATCTTCTATGGTAGCGATTTCTGATATGACATGTCTGCATTGCCTGGAGTAATACAGGCTTGCATCTAAACTGGCTCTTTGTAATGAGGGCGGATACAAAACCCTCTGAATGTGACATGCAACTTTAAGAAATAAGCCAGTCCCTTGTACTGAATGTGCTATGTCTCCTGTTCTTTGCAATGCAACTATTTTTAAGTCTGTTGTGCAAAAACCTGCCTAGTGCACAGAAAGAGAGGGGCTGAGCTGCTTGGCGCAGTAAGTGCAGGTATGCATGCAAGAAAGAGTTTTTGTTCTTTGCAGTCACTTTACTTCCTCTCACAGAAATCTTTGATAGCTTTTCCCTCTTTAATGCTAACCTTGCTCTTTTGCTATAGTGTCTGCTGTTACACCATCGCTGTACCAAAGGGAGGGATCACGGACACTTGTGAGGAGGTGGGGACAGGAGGAAATCCCTGGTGGTAGTGGTTCTGGGAGGCAGAAATGGTGTGGGCACTTCTCGTGCTGCCTGGGGAGCCGGAGGAGAGGTCAGAGGAGATTGCCAGTCTTTTACCTGGAGGGTGGGATTGTCACACCTCCCTGACACTGTGCTGCTGCACAGTTACAGTCTTGTCACTGAACTAGCAGGTAGGCTAAATTAAAGCAGACTTTTTCTGAAGTTAGCCGGATGCTTAGGATGTTTTGTGGTGCTTTCAATACTGTTGGTATTTTCAGCTAATCGATTGGGCGCTGTAACTGTCCCACTTGTCAGAACTTTGGTTCTTGTCTCCAAACCTGACTTTAAGCTGCCATCTCAATGGCTTACTCCACATTTGTCTGTCTCCTTCCTTGATTAAAAAAGAAACACAGCTTTATGTGTCCTTGTGCATTTCCAGATATCGTCAGCCTAGGGGCCTGCTTTGAATGACTCATAACTTTGGTGCTTAGTGGGTTATTGCCCTTAAGCAGCATTCTTCACACCCAAATAAACTTAAATGGTCCCACATAGACAGCCATATCACTGTCCTGAGTTGTACGTTTGGGTTGCTGTCTTGCCCGTCACCCGCCGTGGCTACAGCCTATATATTAAGTGCTGGTAGTCTTGGTTGTCCTGTCTCTCTGTTTTCCTGTCCTTTGTATCCAGAGGAGCAGTACCACGGGCAAGTAGTACGTGAAGGGTACTGCCTGCTTCACTGCTGTGCAGAGAGCCAGCGGCTTCAGCTCAGAAGTGCCCTTACTCCTCATAGCCAAATGGCAGCACTGTAGTTTTGCAGCATGGATGCTTCACTGAGCAGTTACTTCCGTGGCTTTTTTTACCCCAGACCTTTTCGTGGCCAAATCGGTGCTGCTGATCTTGTCCACCCTGCCCCTCCTCTGGTTCCTGTTGCTTGAGTTAGTGTTCTTGGCTTCACATTCCAGCTGACCTTCTTTTTTGATTTGCAGATGGGTCTTGTCTAAACTTTGTATTGTTTCTTCCTGCATAATACTTCCAACACCCAACTCTTCCTCTTTGTCCACACTGCCAACACTGCTGTCCAGGTTTTGATCTCCCTCTAACTTTGATCTGTGACCTTGGTACCCGTCCATCACTGTGCTTTTCCTCTTCGGTGTCAGACAGTAATCTCTGCAGTCAAAGCAGCTACTGAATTGATGACTTTGAGTATTCCAGGCCTTCCTAGCTCCCTCTTCTCTTGGGCCTTTTCTTTATGAGATTCAGAATATTTAAAAAAAAAATATTTTCAATTTTTGCTTTCAAAACTTAGGCAATTCAGTCCTACTCAACCTTTTTACTTTTATCACATGACCACATCCCTCCGCCAGCCTTGCCAGCTGTGACCACTCTGTCTTTTAACAAGCTTTTACATCATTTCACTGCTTGCAAATGGGAAAAGCCTGCAGGCAGGGTTGGCACTCGGTCTCTCCTCCTTCAGGAGCTCTCTGCATCCTTCTCCCTTCTGCAATGCATTGAGGAAATTATAAGCAGACAGCTGCAAGATAGAAACAAGTCATACTTGGGCCAAGATTGGTGACAAGGGTCGTGCGTATCCTATTCTCACGTTACTGTGACTTTTCCATCCTCTCCGTAAACAGACAGGCCATCTCACCCCACTTTATCTGATAGACTGTCATCATCTGGAGGGTGTTGGTTTCTTCTCCCAAGTAACGAGCGACAGGACAAGGGGAAGTGGCCTCAAGTTATACCAAGGGAGGTTTAGATTGGGTATTAGGAAAAAAATTCTTCCCGGGAAGGGTTGTTGGGCATTGGAACAGGCTGCCCAGGGAAGTGGTCGAGTCACCATCCCTGGAGGGGTTTAAAAAAGGCATAGATGAGATCCTTAGGGACATGGTTTCGTGGTGGATTTGGCAGTGTTAGGTTAACGGTTGGACTTGATGATCTTAAAGGTCTTTTTCAACTGAAATGATTCTATTATTATAATTCTTGAAACAGTGAAAACCTCACTTCATTTTTCTGACTTGCATTTTCAGTCTTGGAGATGTAATTTAGTTTGTGTCTTGGGTCATCATTTTTTAAACAGATACTCTGGTATTTTCCTACCTCTTCATGGTTTCATGCTATAATACATTAGAGGTTCAATGGCTCAGATATCATGGTTTCTAGGAGCCTATGGAAAAGGTGGGCATAATAGTCACTTTGAATACACATGCTTGACTTTTTGACTTGACTACAATGTCAACAGTTAATTATAATATAATATGATCTTCTGCAAAAGATCTGGGTGGCATCACCCATTTCTTTTAAACCTCTGCTTTTGCCGGTCTCTCCTGTGCTGCCTCAGAGCCTGGAACGATCTTTTCATATGTGTCTGCTTGTCTGTCTCTGGCTTCCTCCAAATACCCCTAAACCTGGCTTTGTTTTTTTGGTCTATGTTAACTATGGCTAGTAAATTGTTTGTATTAAGCTTGTTAAACAAACAAACAAGAACCTGCCCTGTGTTGAGTAATCCCAGTCTGTTTTCTCCTCTGCTTTCTTTACCCTTTTTATTTATGACCATCTGACGTGAGAAGGCTATTTCTTCAAAGCAAAGCACTGTGCTTCATGTGTTTCTCTGAAGTTCTTTATATGTCCCTGAGCATTTATTTTTGATTTGTGGTGCTGTAATGTTTGTTCAGCCACCAGCAGATACTCTTTGTGGCTTGATGTGAAAAGTTCTAAGACAGAGAAATGTCAAAGCTGGGTGTTTTTTTATGATTTGGATGCAAAGCCAAAAGATGCTGGCTCTCTGCCACAAGTTGTCCAGGTTTTTTTCTGCTTTGGGTCAACAGAAGTTTTGAGTGCTAAGGGTATATATGTCTCAGGAATTTCAGAGCAATTAAACTTGTCTCCTAATATTAGCAGAATATGAGACTGTGGCAAAGAAATGAAATAACTTGAAAGGAAAGACAAAATAATTGAAAAGCTAACTGCGTTTTGGATTCAGGAACATTTTAAACTTCTGGTGACTTTGGTTAGAGCCCCTGTGGCAGATCTGGTTTGTAGACACAGACCACGTCAGTGATAAGAAACTTGATTCTACAATAGCTGCTGACACAGCAGGACTGAGCTGGTGGCTGAAACAGCCCGAATCTGCTCCTTTTGGAAAGACTGGTTGGGACAGTTAGGAAAGCTTATATCTGGTCATTGCAGAGATCTTTTGTTCTTAAAATACATATATATGTGCGTGTAAGTATATATTTATATATGCACAGAGATTTTTGTGTAAATATTTTTCTTCCGGCTTAGTGTGTGCAGCCATGTCTGGATTTTTATCTTCTATTTTCATAGAATGAAAGCTCTACTGCCCACTTGCTTGAGTGCATACACAGGAGGGAAATAGTACTGTCTTATGTTCATTGCATAGATCCCAAGTCAAACAGTAAAAGGCTTTAAGATTGCTTTTGCTAGCATTAATTATTATGTGCTCTTTTAGATGAAAACAACAGCTGCTGCTATTACTGTTGCATTGCACCCTGAAGGCACTTAGGAGAATCAACACGGTCTTTTTGCAGAAAGTTATAAGGATTGTGGATATAAGGGTTGGGGCTGAGATCACAGCAGGAAGATAATGGAATTTTTCTTTGTAGGTGTGTGCATATCTTGACAGTTGAAATTTTAAGAAAGTCCTGTGGTTAATAGTTGATAGCAATCATTAGCTTTAAAGAATATGTTTTGCTGTGTCAGTCCTGGCTAATAGTGTTTCTTTATGGCTTGCAGGTGCTCAGGTAGACCAGTCGGTGTTCGAAGAGCTCATAAAAGAGCAACTTCCAGAGCTGGCTGAACATATGAAAGATCTGACAACCTTAGCGTCCATCTCGCTTTCATGGTTCCTTACCCTTTTCCTTAGCATCATGCCTCTGGAAAGCGCTGTTAATGTTGTGGACTGCTTCTTCTATGACGGGATCAAAGCCATTTTCCAGCTGGGCTTGGCCATCCTGGAAGCCAACGCCGTGGATCTGTGCAACAGCAAGGACGATGGGCAGGCCCTGATGATCCTGAGCAGGTACGGCCACCCAGGAGCGCTCCTGCTATCACAGGCCATTCTGCTGTAAACCAAAGGAATTTGGGTGCCGCTGTGACATCGATGGGACGCTGCAGGCACCAGCGGGACCCTCCGTGTTACCTTTGCTGCTTTTGCGGTGTCTGCCTTAAACAATGGGCTTTGTACAGGGGACGAGTAGACGTCCTGTGAAATTTCCTGGCCGTGCCGAGACATGCATGGACTGCGTCAATGTGCAATATTTACTGCTGCTCTTCGTGCCTTCCCTAGAGTGACGGGCTTCCTGCTCCAAACTTCAAGGAGACAGAAGTTTTCTTCCTTGGGCAGCGTTTAGTCATTTGGCTGGCTTGCTGTTCCTTGGATGAGTAATCATGAAGGCATTTTTGAGCAGCATAGCAGCCTGAAAAACAATTTATTTCCAAGTCTGAGCCGTAAGACTTGTTTGCTTATTTATATTGAGAAGAGCACAGTGCAGAGTAACCTGTGTTGCTTTTGTTTCTTCCCTTCAGGTTTTTAGAGCATGTCAAAAATGAGGAAAGCCCTCTGCCACCTATTGGTAATCACCATGCGTTCTTCAGCGACGACCAGGACGCCTCTCCAGTGACTGAAATAGCTAACCTGATTCATGACTCCTATGAGGTAAAATATTGCTCAGCATCTACTGGTCAGTTAAGTTGGAATTTTGCAAAAGGTGAAATTCAACATGGATGTTTTGAAAGCTAATACACATCTTTACAGATTCTTTGAATAATTGCTCAAATGCACAATGCTAGGTGTAGTATAAATACCTGCGCCGACAGATCAGTTAGAGGCTGGGTATGCTTTTTCTTCAAGGACTCACAACACTTTGGAAGTTGTATTTCCAGTAAACGAGAAATACAAATATCACAAAATACTATAAAAATAATAAACTTCTGTTCCTCCCTTGCAGAAGTTTGGAGACCACTCTGTGGCGCAGATAGAGCACATGCGCTACAAACACCGAATCCGTGTCCTGCAGAGCCACGAAGACACGACCAAGCAAAATGTGGTGAGTAGGGCACTGTTTCACCATGAGTAGAATATTGTTTCGACTGAAGCAGTTTAACATCTCCTCTCTCCCCCAGCATTGTCAGGCAGCAGCCGGCTCTTGTTTTTTAAAAGGCATCACCAGATCTTGAAAAAAGGAAGAATCATTACTGACTCTGGAAAAGCTCTTTGTGATGGGTTTGGTTTTTCTTCTGTGGCCACGTGCATCATTTTCTGGAGCTGCTTTAACATTAAGAACAACTGCAGGACCGCCCAGCCCAGCACCTTGTCTTGGACCATGGCCCTGGGCAGATGCCCGGGGAAGAGTGTAAGAAGAGAGTGAGCACGACGTGGTGCTTCCCTGGCCTCCTGTGACCTGTAGCTTAGGGACTTCCTGTCTTTGTTTCTAATAACCCTTGAGGGATTTCTCTTTTCACAAATCTGTACAACCAGTGAGCCTAAAGAAGGGGGAAAAATTACAAAGATTTTGGGATACTGCCATATAAACACAGTCCCTGTGGGGCTCGTGGACCTGCCCGTGTCAGTGATGGCAGGAGAAAAGATTGTTGCTAACGTGATTTTCTTTCTTTTCAAGCTCCGAGTTGTCATCCCAGATGTTTCGATTCTTCCTGAAGATTTAGAGGAACTGTATGACTTGTTCAAGGTTGGTCTCCCTGAAAAGTAGGAGATGCACCTGTTCGAGGCTTCTGGGTGCAAATTCCAGCTGTTGCTTTGCAGAGCCGCCTTGGACCTCATGTTTTGTGCCTGGGCAGTACTGTACAGTTGCAGTCTTGTCATGGTGTCCTTTCTGTGTCTGCCTGGTTGTTAAAGAGGAGCAGTAACATACTGATCCATCAAAGGAGAATTGCTTAAGAGTTTCCTTTCTTGCTGCTTGGAAATGGTCCATGAGAAATTAGGTTCTGGTAATTTTCACATGCAGAATAAATTTAATAATATGTAGCTCTGCTCACTGGGAGCTCTGCAGGACTTAAAAGTTCTGCTCTCTTATTGCTCTTTAAAGGCAGACTCTCTTTTCCATGGGGGAAAAAATCCCTACAAGCTATTTGTTCCTAATTTTCTAATAGTTTTTGTTTGTTTGTTTGGTTGTTTTTTTTCCAACTAAAAGCAGTTTCTACCTCAGTTTCTTTCTGTCAAGCTGATGTTTGGAAGAGCTATTATGAAAGTTATTTGGAGACAGGGACCTCTAAGCTTAGATAACTATGCTTGATTTAGAGGTCCAGGCATGTAATTATCGCCCTTAATGGACCATTTCTTTTGCGTATTGTTCATAGCTGTAAATAGTAGCTACTGAGAATATGACTGTGGTATGTTCTTACTGTTATGTACTTTTGTGGCCAAGAGCAGCTGTATCCTCCCCCCATTAGTGGTTGTAAGATGATGCTGCTGGCGCTTGCTCTGCAGTGCGTCCCTCGTGCTCCTTGCTGCTTTGTTTTTGAGCTTTGACTGGCTTGCACTTCTCCTTTTTCCTCATTTAATTTCTTGGTCGTGGTGGTGGTGGTGGTTCATTTTTTGTTAGCTCCCTTGCTCCCCTGGGACAGCTTGTTTTGTTAGGACTCTTGGTTTTGCATCAGCCTGTCCCTTAGGGAAGACTAGTAGTTGCAGTATCCAAATGGAGACGTCTGAGAGAGAATAAATGAGCGGGTCAAGTCTATATAATGCTTACCCTGGATTTTCTCCTACCCTCTGTACCTTTGGCTGGTTAGAGACATCCTGAGCCACCTGTGGCTAAAAGAGTTTCGGTAGCCTGCAGTGAATTTTTTTACAATGATGGTGGTGAAACTCTGGCCCTGGTTGCCCAGAGAGGTGGTCGATGCCCCATCCCTGGAGACATTCCAGGCCAGGCTGGACGGGGCTCTGAGCAACCTGATCTAGTTGCAGATGTCCCTGCTCATTGCAGGGGAGTTGGACTAGATGACCTTTGAAGGTCCCTTCTAACGCAAACTATTCTATGATTCTATGATACTGCACACCGCAATCTCCCCTCTCCCCTCTCTGATTTCTCGTAGAGGGAACATTTAATAAGGTGTTACTGGGAAATGCCGAGTCCGGTTGTCGAGCGGCACGACCCCAGCAGGCCGTACGCCGAGCAGTATCGCATCGACGCCCAGCAGTTCGCCAACCTGTACAGGCTGGTCTCGCCCTGGACCTGCGGGGACCACACCGACGTCCTTGCCCAAAGGACCTTCCGGCTCCTGGATGAGAACATGGACAGGCTGATTGAATTCAAGGGGCTCGCCAGCTGCTTAGGTATTGGCAGAGGTGGGGGGTAGCACGTGGGTGAGACGCAGATGTTGAAATGTCGTACAACTGGCGGGGCAGGATGCGGGCAGATGGTTTTCTTGGGCTTGGAATTAGCCTAACCAGTGACCTTTTACTAATTTTTTGTGTTGAAATCACCTGAAAGTCGATTAGATTTAAAAGACAGCCTAAAGACATGATTCAATATTGTATTAAGATATTTGATTTCTCGGACAATAGTAATTTTGTTGAAAATATTTTATGAGTCAAAATGATACTTGGTTTCACAGGAAAGGCTAGGAAATCCTCTCTACAGGATTGTTGCTCTCAGTATACCTCTGAAATCTCAGTGTACCTCCTTGTACCTGCTTCTTGAAGACTTAATCTTACACAACCTACCGCTGCTTGCCTTCTGTGTCAACAAGCAGAACAAAAAAAAAAAACATATGGCCAGCAGGAACTGAGAGCTGTGCTAAGCTTGGTCTTGAGGCCACCAGCTGTTCTTATGAGACGAGGCTGCTCATCCCCAAATCTGGCTGATGAAGGAAGTGTCACATCTCAACTGTAGCCTGACCCCAAGTTAAAAAACCCTATTCAACATTCAAAGCTTCAGCAAAAATCACTAAATACGTATTTTTGCCACTTAAGCTGTCAGAATTTTTTGCTGTGAACCAAGCCAAGCTGTATTATGTTGTTACATGATTTTGATTCTTAGAGGGATAGAACTTTAAAGAAGAAGAAAAAAAAAGTATTTCAGTGCATTTGAAAGTTTAGAATTTCTGTTGGTCATTGAAAAGATGAATTCTATTACATGTGAAGTAGTTATTGCTTTTGGGCTTATTCTACAGAACAGCAGTAAGGGTGGAAGGGGAGAAAGATTAAGGATATGATGGTTTTCTGTCTCTCCCTTCTCACATTCCTGTTAACCTGTGGCAGCAAACAGCCTTTGCTAGCTTCCCTGCCATTCTCCTTGGTATTTTTAAATGATGCTGATGCTCCATAGGGTCAGGTACTCCCAGTCTATTTTACCAGAACAAAGACCAAAGCAGATGGCTCTCACCTGCTGTTCCTTATTGACAGGCACAACTTAAAATATTTTTATGTAATATACCGGCCATATGTTTTCATGTATTGTCTATGCAAACAATTATCTTTTGTGCACAGAGATCCCTGATTTATTTTAAACTGTGGAAGTAAATGCTCTGATCCACTTCTTCCTTCCTTTTTCTTTTTTTTTTTCTTGCAGATGTTATGTATAATGGAGAAATGAATGAAAAGATAAAGTTACTGTATAAGCTTCATATCCCACCGGGTAAGAAATCTGAGAGGGAATTAATACCTCATTTTTCCCCAAAATTTCTTGCTTAAAACTTTTGGGAAAAGGCTGCTTAATGAAGAATTCTGTCTTGCTTCTTTCAGCTGGGAGCATATAGGATTTGCATTTGTTAACTAAGCTCACCTCATTTTAAAAATTACTCCTGTCAAAACCTTTTTGGATGAAATTTGTAGATATACAAGGTCAAGGCTCACATCTGCTGCATTCAGAGGGCTTTTGCAGACAATTATGTGGTTACTTCTAGGCAAAACATGAACTGAAATAACAATTTTGGCTGGTTTTCACTCTGTGTCCATTAGAAATCTCCCTATCACATCTTGATCCAGTTTTGATTAGGTGACAAAATTCTGTGGTAGTTTCTCTGTGCAAAGTTTTTAATTAAATGTGCCATTCTTGGCAAACTTCCGATTCTCTTGCTGCAGTACCAGTCTTACTTACATTAACATAATTTTACGGTACGATTTAATGAAGTACTGTTTAAAAACATCTTTGCCCAATTATTTTGCTTTCTTCAAATATGTAAATTTTAAAAGCATACATAACCAATTATGCAGCATTGGAAGGATTAATCATGACATTTTTCGCTTTTTTTTGGCTAGCTCTCACAGAAAATGAACGAGACAGCCAGTCACCATTAAAGAATCCTTTGCTGTCAACTTCAAGACCACTAGTCATTGGAAAAGCAAATGGTATGTCCGAAATGGTTCTCTAATGCATGTGCATATGAGATAACTCCATTATCTCCACTCTCTGAGGTTTATTTTGAAATGTTAATTTTCTCTAGCGACTTGAAAATAAATTCTCCTTTCTGTGTCTGCTCCACAAAAGGTGATGCAGTAGATTACCAGAAGCAGTTGAAGCAGATGCTGAAGGATCTAGCCAAAGAAAAGGATACTAAAACTGAAAAAGAATTGCCAAAAATGAGCCAGGTATGTATACTAGGGGCTGTAGTCTGTTTTTAAAGTGGAGACTGCTAAAAAAAATGAAAGGACTGAATACAACAGTTTAGCTCTTTCTGAGAATGTGTAACTTCAGCCTGAGCTTAGATTCAGGCCTTTATCCAGGATTGGGCTACTCTGACCCAAGGAGCATGCATCATGTTTAAAAACTCTCAGCCACCTTTCTTGCAGCTCCCCTTGCTTCAAGCTGCCTAGTGAATAGGAAGAATGTCAGACCTGCCTTCACCTGCAGCATAACAGGCTGGAAAACAGGCTCTAGCAGGCTGGAAAAAGCCTTCCTGCTAAGCCCAAAGAATTCCAGCTAATGCATTTTGCTGTTCGCTCTTCCCTGACCTCCCCTCCACCCAACCGAGAATTTCTCTCTTAGGCAGTCACCAACTGGGACTTGCACCATCATAGCTAAATGCTGAGTAGAACTGCATGGAATAAGACAGTTGGAGGCTCTTGTAATCTTACCATCTCCTCCCTAATGCCAGTAGAGCCTCGTGCATATTAAGGAAATCTACTGGAGAGAAAAGGGTCCCATATTAGTAAAATGAATGTACAGACATGCATAGAAAGATGGGGACTACACCCAGAATTCTTTCTGTGCTGCTGTTGCTAAGTCAAGTTTTAAACGGGTGGCATGTACCAACCTTTTAGCTCAGCAGGACCACTTAATCTCTCGTAACAGCATCACTTAATTGAATTTCCTGAGTTAGCGATCCTAGGACTATATGAAACTTGAGGGCTCACAAATTTTGTAACTGGATATGGAAACATCCTCTCTAGCCTGATAATTATCTGTGATGGGTGAGTGAAGGAGAGGAAGGGGCTGGGCACAGAAGATGTCTGCGTTTTATTATTAGAAGAAAAAGAGCTGGAGAGAGATGGAGAGAAATTGCAGAAGGGGAGTTGCCTGCAGGTCTGCGGATGGCTAGTTTGGTTGCAGTTTGTTCTGTAAAACAGCTACCAGTTTACCCCCAGTAACGGATTGTTTCCCTTGCTTTGTATCGCACTTGCTCTTTGGTCATCTGGGAGGCCCTGATCACCTTCATCAAGGCAGCAAAATATTTTTGTGCTGTGTTCCCTTTCTGATTTTCAGCACCAAGGTCTCCTAGCATCACTGGAGGTTTAAATCCTTTCACTAGCTTTTTTTTTTTTTAAGCAGGCAGAAGTTACAAAAGAGCAAGTCTGTACAGTGCATTCTGCCTTCCTTTGCAGTACTGTGCCCTTGCCTGACTCCCACAGTTAGCCACAGCGTGGCTGTTCAGTAACTTTTGGTTTTTCATCCTTTACAGAGGGAGTTCATTCAGTTCTGCAAAACCTTGTACAGCATGTTTCATGAAGATCCCGAGGAGAACGATTTGTATCAAGCCATTGCCACTGTGACCACGCTGTTACTTCAGATTGGAGAAGTAGGACAAAGAAGCATCAGCCTGGGGAGTGGATCAGACGAGTTCACTGAAGACTTGCAGCCCGAGGCCTCTGCTTCAGACCAGGACGCTGTTTTTACTGACACTGTGAAGACCCCTCACAAAGACTCTCAACCTTCACCTGTGACTGAAGGGGACTGGACTGTCTCTTTTGAACATATTTTAGCATCCCTCTTGACTGAGCAGTCGTTAGTTAACTTCTTTGAAAAACCCTTAGAACTGAAGCCAAAACTTGAGAATGCAAAACTAAATCAATACAGTCTCAAAACAAATGGAATAAGCTGCCAGTCCCGGGGTGAACAGACAAAACTGAACACACAGTGGTAGCAAACCTGTCAAAAATCAAATGCACTGAAATTATGCCAAAGCACATACTGTAAAAGGCTTTCAGTTAGCAGTGGACTTCTGATAAAAAAGAAAAAAAATCATTGGTCTGTGGTTTTCAGTTGAAGAGCTTTAAAAGCTAAAGGGTGTGTAGGTTTCTTTTGTGCGATTGATTTATTAGTTATGTTATTGTTTTGAATGTAAAAGGAAACATCTGTCTACAACATGAACACTGAAGTCTTCTTCCGCACCGGGAGAGTAGAGGCTGGCTCCAGTTGTCCTTTTTTTTTTTTAAACAGGGGAAAAACGCTTCTCAGCTACTGTCCGCAGTTTGTTTGGGTTGCCTTTTTTGCACTAATACTGAAAACTGTTTCAATGCTGGCAATTGAAACTATTTTAATATATTTGATTGTATTCCAATTTGTATGTCTTGCTGAAACGTTAAGTGTACATGGACTGTGCTTCTGATGTTGGTCTGTGAAACCATGCACTTTTCAATAAACCTTTTTTGTACTAGACTTGAATTGACAGTATTTATTGATTTATGGAAGGTAAGTGCCTTTAGTCCCTACTTCATTAAACAAATTCCCTGAGCTAGTAAGCTCACAATTAATTCACTGGTCAGAAAGCCATGTTTCACTGTAGTGCACAGACTTGCTTGAGAGGAGCCTACTCATCCTGCCTGAGACCAGCAGGGGACCAACTACAGGGAGTTTATCCACAAGAGATTACGTACAGGAAGTAGTGATCTAACAGTTTGGGGAGTTCATGGGTTTTGTTGCTGTTGTTTTTCAGGGGTGGGGGGGGTGGCTTGTTTTGTTTATTTAAAACAAACTTGGCCTTAACTTAAAATAACCTTTGTAGTGGCTCTTTATTCCAATAGGAACAAAACAAGAACACTAGGACTTTACCACCCACATAGGAACATTTGCATTGCCTCTTATTCCATTAGCATCGAACAGAAGTCCACAGTATCTTTAATTAAGAAAACTACACCATTATGTACAAGCCCAAAGAAAGCAAGATACTTTTAAGAGTTTGTCACCTGTTCAACTCAATGCTTCACGGATGAGAGCTTGAAGAGACTGGACAATAAAAAAAATTTAGGAGTAAAATTTCTTTTTATCCTTTTATTGTAATGAAAATCAGTTTAATTTTCATCCACATTGACTGTCTGTAGACCTGCAAAACAAGAAATTGTATCACCACTAAGACAATTCTCTTTATGTATATGTAGTACATGTACATTCACAAGGAAGTACACCTACAGTTTCAAAGCTAGTTTGCTGATCTACTTCTGGAAAAGCAAACTACATAGGCAAGTATTTCACCAAATGTTAAAACAAAAACTTCATGTTAAATCAATTCTGCAAATAAGATACTTCTCAGATGACAAGCAGAAAAGGCTCAACCTGCTTAAGCTTTTGACATCGGAGAACATACTTTATATAGGAAAACATAAACCTTAGAGTGCCATAACAACTAGGGCCAGTGTTGTTCATTTTCTCAAAAATAACAGGACTATTTCACTGAATTCTCTATTTGCTTCATAATGCTGATCAGGCAAACTAACAGTCTGCTTTCTACAGCAGAGCTAGTTTAAGCCAGCAGTTTGACACTTGCAGCAGGTTTTTAATCTGAATTTTGCATTGCAGGAGGAGCCATCCAACTTACGCTTACTTGTTCAGAAAAACACGGCATGGAGGAAGAGAGACAGTACGCAACCTTACCTTTGAATGTTGTGACTGGTACATAGGTAACCAGTGTATATAGCTTGTTTGGTGAATCTTCATCCTCATTGCGCTTTCTGGACAAACGCACACGGATACGGTAAGGAACATTCCTGAAATGAAGATGACAGATTAATTGTCAATAAAATATGTACTGAAACCTGTTAATTCATAGAAAATAAAAGTTGTCTGCTATATGGTTCCTTCTCCCCTGCCCGCCCCCCACTCCCCAATTCTTAAGCTTTGCCTGTTGGTGCAAAGACAGGGTGAGTCAATTCTGTTTCTATCTCACCATCATAACAAGCAAAATCCTGTACCTTAGAGGTTGTATTGTTTGCCTTAGGGGAGCCTTTTGTTTTGTTAAAAGAGAGCAGGCAAGATTTAACTGAGCCTTGAACAAGATGAATCCATAATCCAGTGGGAGCATGAAGTCAGAAGAGCATCATCAGTCCACGACTCATTCAGGAAATATACTATGAAGACGATCATGAAGCACAGCGCAAATATGATCACAAGCAGCTGTTACTAACAAGCATTTCTTACTTCAATAGAAAATAGTGAATAAAAAAACCACCCAACAATCTGTTCTGGAAGCCAGAAGCCCCTGTCAAGAGTCAGAGCACCTCCCCATCTGTATGCCAGAAGTCACATGGAAATTCTAGCGAGCATTAGACCTCAACCAAGATCTTGTTTATGGATATACAACTGATCAACATTTCTTCTTCATAAAACCCATGGAACCACAACAAAATTGCTTCGATTATTTTGTTCTTAACAGGCAAGTCACAACATAGCGTCCTCTCCTAATGCTGCCCAAAATATGCTGCTGAGGGAAGGCAAAAAATTCTTTGTCCACGCCATTTTTAAGTAACCTCCCACATGAAATGAACTCAGTATCTTGGGAAACTCCTGTTCAGAGGACTTTGTTCCATAGGATGTAAGAAGGAACATCCTCCTTGCTGTACATTCTCAGAGCATCTTTACTAAAATCACATGGATGCAGTTATTAAGACACAAGAACTTGCTTCAATTTACTCACTTAAAACAAGTCAAAAGCATTTTTCACTACTTAGATCACTATCGCACTAGCCAACACAGTGATTGTAGCCTCTCCTGATCTTTCCAAAGGAAAACATTTTACTTTGCATCCATTATCTACTCTAACTAGTGAAAACTGCAGTTAACCTCATGCTGGAAAGATGTGATGGCTCCACAGAATGCACTTCGACCAGCTAATGTAAGGAAGTCTTGATTAGTAGCCTCACTACTAAGCTCTGAAGTTATGCTGTCACCTGGCTCAATTGCTACTTCTTCATTGTCTATGAACTGGAAAAGCTCAACAGGAAGGACAGAGAACCCCAGAAGACGCAGTAAATTAGTCCCATCTTCCCACTCTGTTTTTGAAGGAAGGGTTGGCACACAACTCCAAGTAAAGGATTGTAAATACATCATAGGCCAGCCAGGAATCAAATTCCTAGCAGACATGGTTTAAAACAAGGGTTCATGCATATCCAGTGTTATCACTCACAGTATAGACCTTGTAACAGTTAACCTTTTATTATGGTTTAAGAGTGGGCTGGGATCAAGCGCACCCTCAGCAAGTTTGTGGATGACACCAAGCTGAGTGGTGCAATTGACACACCTGAAGGACAGAATGCCATCCAGAGGGACCTGGACAAGCTCAAGAAGTGGGCCCATGTGAACCTCATGAGGTTCAACATGCCAAGTGCAAGGTCCTGCACCTGGGTCAGGGCAACCCCTGGTATCAATACAGGCTGAGGGATGAAGGGATTGAGAGCAGCCCTGCTGAGAAGGACTTGGGGGTACTGTCGGGTGAAAAGCTGGACATGAGCCGGCAATTTGTGCTTGTTGATTGGAAGGCCAATTGTATCCTGGGCTGCATCAAAAAGAGCGTGGCCAGCAGGTCGAGGGAGGTGATTCTGCCCCTCTGCTCTGCTCTGGTGAGACCCCACCTGGAGTCTCGTGTCCAGCTCTGGAACCCTCAGTACAGGAAAGACATGGAGCTGTTGGAGGGGGGCCAGAGGAGGCCACAAAAATGATCATAGGGCTGGAACACCTCTGCTTTGAGGACAGGCTGAGAGAGTTGGGGTTGTTCAGCCTGGAGAAGAGAAGGCTCTGGGGACACCTTCATGGTGCCTTTCAGTACTTAAAAGTGGTCTATAAGAAAGATAGGGACAGAGTTTTTAGAAGGGCCTGTTGTAATAAGACAAGGGATGATGGTTTTAAACTAAAGGAGGGAAGATCCAGGCCAGACATGAGGAAGAAATTTTTTACAATGTGGCTGGTGAAACACTGGCCCAGGTTGCCCAGAGAGGTAGTAGATGACCCATCCCTGGAGACATTCCAGGCCAGGCTGGATGGGGCTCTGAGCAACCTGATCTAGTTGCAGATGTCTCTGATCATTGCAGGGGCTTGGACTAGATGACCTTTGAAGGTCCCTTCCAACACAAACTATTCTAAGACTCAATGATTCTAAGAGGTCTCACTTCTCACAGGAGTCCCTTTGAACCACATTCACACATGCCAAAAGCCAAATCAGCTGCCTGTGCACCAGCGTTTTAACAGAAGTTGTCACTTTTTGGCCCCCAAACTACTTGTACTTTTAAGACAAGATTAATGCCCCTATTTAAAACACACCTCATTATTTCTTTGTGCAGCGTTTATCAATTCAGCATGCTTCCAAACACCATCCTGTTTAGATACACTACACAAAACCCAAGTACTTAGCCTGAGACTATAAGTAGTACCAAAAAAGCCATGTTTCTAAAAACTGCCTGCTACAATATGGATTGGGGTATTACAGTATTACAATACCCCAGTCCTCCTTGCCAAATCTGCATTCCTTCTTTCGTTTACTTTATTCTTATTAGAGGTAGAATAAAGTTCTCTCAATTCCAGAGTTTACTGAAGCTTTGCTACAAGTACACTGAGAGCGCTGACCAGAACACAGAGGTGACAGAAAGATCGACCTGGTGTGCACACTGTAAGAAAGGAAGCATTTGCAAAGAAAATGCAAATACTGCAGGAAGGATACAAATTTTTCTACCCCTCCAAGTCCTGCACCTCCACATACGACAGTTAAAAGGTTCTTCATCACCCAGTAAGGGAAGTCGCAGAAACCTACCTTATTCCTTTAGCCCAGACTGCTTTGTTCAATCTGGTGTCAATGCGAACGTCAGGAGTACCCATTTCCTTCATCGCAAACTTGCGGATTTCCTTGAGAGCACGCGGTGCTCGTTTCTTGAAGCCCCTAGGACAAACACAAGAGCAATCTCTTTAGCTTCAGGAAACTGTCAGCATTGGACACTTGTTGCAGCACTCAACCACTGACATTCTCTAAACACGCAATAAAAGGACTGTGTTCAACAGCAGTTCAGTAGCTGCATCACACTTATGACCAGACCTTTACCCTGGTAGGCAACTGCTATTCTTCATGTCTATGCCTAATAGAAACCACATATAGCTATGTAAAAAAATTTCAGAAAAATTTTGCAACTACAAGAACTCCTGGATCTACATGAAAATTTCTAGTACTACTGAAGAGATCAGAGCCTTCACAGACACTCTAAATGAAAGGCCTATGAGAAAAGCATTGCAACGATACATTGAAATAAACAGCAGAACAGAACTGATGCTATTCTGAATAATAGCTCCTGCTAAACGATATTTGATGGTTACTTTTTTAATGTCATCATGACTGGACCGCCATAACTGTTTTTTTGCAAGTACAGCATTTCTCATGCCTATTACGGACAGATTCTGCATGACTGGGCTAAGTTAGAGCTGCACCTTGAGTACTCTGATGCAGATACTATGCCCACATGGTGTGACATGTGACTATAGTGACAGTAGGGTCAAATGTCCCACAGTGGGTTATATTTTATTATTTGTACCTTACTGTTGATATTTAGTACTAGAAATCGGGAGTGGGTGAGCGACAAGCATTAAACAAAAACTATTTCATACCTAGCACTTATTGCCTAAAGAGAAGAGAGGATGACCCCAAAAGAAAAAAGGATATCAGGATTGTCATCATTAAGAGTAGACTGAATTGCCATAAACACTCAACAGGTGAGGTCAGAACACCTCATTTCCATTTAAAAGTACCACTGCCTCCCATCCTCACCCATAGTTTTGTAATAGTCTACTGTCTCATTTCTCTCCTAAGTTAACTTAGCAATGTCACCAATCGTTTTGATTTGGATACAGTTTTCTGTCACATGACTGCAGCCATACACATACAGAAGGAATCCAAGAGAGACACAGTTTCTCAACAAGTCCTCTCAAGCACTTTACTACTACACGGTTGTATGAGGTTCAATGTTTTGTCAGGTAAAAAGTTACTCTGATCTACACACAACCAATACTGTTAAACTCAAACCATACCCCAATCTACACCTCACATGATTTAGTGACAAGCATGAGCCAATCATTTTATTACAACACTTATTTTCTAAACCTTACTAAAGTGGGCTAAACTTTAAACTTTGCTTGGGAAAGAATGGCGGTCTGTGCACAGAGGTAAATAGACCTAATTTCAAATTATGCCCAGGAACACTCACCAATTAAAGAAACAAGCTTGTTCCTAATGTCGGTAAGGATTGTCATTCTCTGCAGTTTGAAACTGACCGAACCCACTCCCAAATGCCGCTTTACCTGAGGCAAATTCTTTTTAGAACTTACACGCCATGGATCCGCTTGTGAATGTTGATGGTATATTCTCTCGTTACCACCTCATTGATGGCAGAGCGTCCCTTCTTCTTCTCGCCACCTTTCTTTGCAGGAGCCATCGGAGCAACGCTGAAAAGCATCCGTGCACCCGTCAAACGCAGACCCAACTTGCCTCAGACCTTTCCCCCGGCACCTTCCCTCCCCTCGTCCCCAGCTCCTTACAGGCCACACAACTGCCACATTCAGAAGCTTAAGTTAAATTCATCCCCTGGGGCCGCACCAGTTGCAGATTTTAAGCAGCAACTTTTCAGCATCACAAATGGTTTACTCCCTGACAGGAATATGAAATGCGTCTGAGACTCTTCGGACACTTCCCGAGATGAGTGGGCTCCTGGCCAGCCCCAAGCGCCCCTAAAGCCACACCGTCCTGCTTCTGTATGTCCAAGCCCCTTCCTTCTCCAACGCGACCCAGGAGGGCAGCTCAGCCCATCCTGGACAGGAGACGATGGTGCCAGAGAGGCTCTTTCCAGGGCCTGACTGCAGCCTACGGCTTCCTCCTCCCTCGCCAAGGCCCAGTACGGGCTGTAACCCCCTCCCCAATTGCCCCGCAGGCCTCCCCAGGGCTCCGCCCTGCCCGGCTCAAGACAGGCCTAAGGGGGCAGGGAGATAAGCGCCAGCTCCGCCGAACGCGGGCCCGCCGGGAGAAACCACCCGGTGCCCCCCGCGCCGGGCCGCCCCCCGCACCGGGCCAGACCAAGAACACCCCCCCGCCGCGGGGTCTGCAGGGCGGATGGAGGCGGATTCGGCAAACCGCCTCCCGGGTCCGCCACTCACCCTGCCCGGGCACAGGCCGGAAAAGAGCGCGCAAGGGACTGTGGGAGCGAGGAGCCCTTCCGGGATGCAGGTGGAGTGCCGACTGCGCAGGCGCAGGGACGGGGCTCAGTCAGGCGGTGGCGCGCATGCGCGCTACTTGCGCGCAGGGGGCGCGGGCTCGGGCTGGGGCTCGTCCGTTGGTGCGTTGTCTGTCAGCCGGTAGCGGGGAGGGGGCGGCGGGGCGGCCCGGAGCGGCGCTGCACAACCTGGGGGGAGCTGCTGATCCCGGAGGGAGCGGCCCCCGGCTCTTCCGCCGCGACCGCGGGTCTGCCGTTGAGTTGCGTCGGGCGCAGCCTGCAGCCGGAGCCCCGAGGGGTCGCCAAGGTGGGGAGAGCCCGGCCGTCCCTGAGGCGTCCACCTGCCTGCTCGCCCCGCATTCAGGAGTCTTCTATAGGTGGTGCGTTATGCGGGGACCTCGGCTCGGGAGTTGTGCTGCGAGGAAGGAAGAGTGCCTTGTTCGGGTCTGCAGCTCCTGTTCCTGAGGCACAAACTGAGTATCCCACCCCGTCTGGCCGCCCGCCCAGAAGAATGACCCGAGCTGAGTGATGGTGTTGGAACAAGCTGGATCTCAGCCGTAATGAACTAGAGCAACAGCCCAGCTCTGTGAAGCGGAGTGGTGTTGCCTTGTGTGTGCAACTTGGAACAAGTGCAATAACCAAAACTAGAATGAGTGTACAGGGGAGCAGTGAGAGCATGAGAAACCAGGTGTTGACATAAATCTGCTCTTGGAAGTGCTCTGTATCTTTTCAAACAATATAATAAGCCAGTTTATTGGAAGGCAACTTCACTGTATTTACAGCTTCTCCCTGTAAACAGAGTGCTGCTGATTTTAGAAAAGTGTTTGCTCCGAGGCCAGGCATGGTTTGGACAAAGCCACTGGCAATCAAGAGAGATGTGGGTGTATTACAACTATTCCTGAGAGTAAAACAAATTCTTAAAGGAATTTTCTCTTCCTGTGACTTCCGTCATAGTAGTTGAGATGCATCGAGTGGTGCTTCCACAGGTATTTCCTCTGAGGTGCACACCTTCCTTCAATGACCTCTTTCCTGCATGAATTTTCTGGCCTACAGACAGATTTCCCCTCCCCTTGCCTAGAGTAAGCCCTTACAGGAGTGGGTGGCATTTATGAAGTCAGCCGCTAACTTAGCTGACTGGCCTTTGCTGAGGTGTGTCTACAGTTGACAGAGAGAAGTTCCTTCACACATCAAGTGCAAGCATGTTAAGGTTTAGCTCTTTAATTTTCATCAGGTGGGGTCACTCTTGCTTCACTGAATGCAAGAATTTAAAGAGATGAGCAGGCTAACTCAGACCAGTACCTAAAGTCAGCAGTAAAAACACTTTCTAAGAGACCAGATCTGATCTCTAAAACATTTCTGAGACACCAAATACTTGATTCCCTCATCTTCCTTCAATGAAGTAAGACAAAGGGGTTGCATGGATTGAAATACACATGCATCAATCAGTCCTACCAGCCAGTCTTGCTGTGGAAGCAGCGGGGTCATTCTACCAGTGGTTTTTCTCCAGGAGATTTTTACTTTTAGGAGGTTTTTCAGAACTCAGGGCAAATAAACCTGTTTTTTTTTCTGAAAGTTTACTGTTAGCCTTTCCAGCTCCCAGCCCAATTTTCTCCATTGTTCCTCTACAGCATAGAAACCAGAGCTGAACACGTGGGCCCTGGCGACGTCATCCTTGGTACCAAAGGGAAGCATGGCCTACGCTCTCTTGAAGCTAACGCCGGCTTGGGCGGCTGCAAGCCCCTTCCAGACTCCCCCTGGTGAACGAAAACATTACCAAGCTCAGTTATCCACTTCATTCTGTGTTGGAGGAGCTTAAAGCAAACTGTCTTGGCTGGCAGCTAGTATAACTTCCTGAGCTACCATTCTCATTGTCTATGTCATGACAAAGATCCCGCAGGATAATACTTGTTTTTGCTAACTGGGAGCTAAACACCTTACCAGGCTACAGCTAATATTAACAGTCTAAAGCGAATCACGTAGTTGAACAGCCACAGGAAAATGTGTGCAAGTCCTGCAATAAAGCCTTTTGGCTATTTTATTTTATTCTACAAATAAAGACAACTATCCATCATTAAATGGAAAAAAAATAATAGTTTGAGTTGTATATAGCATGAAACAGTAGTTCACTTCACAAGACATTTCTAATTCATTAGTTTATTACAAAATATCCACTCACAAAAAAGCACAAGCACAATCTTTATACTTGTGAAATGAGTTGATATTTCATATACAAAATAATTTCCACATAATTCCATATAATTATATTTTATATAGAAATAGGTCATTATTACAACAGCTGTACAATACACTACTTTTCATTTAATAATTACATAAAATCTTTCTTAGAAACTTATCAACAGAAAACATACAAAAAAAGCGAAAAGTGCATTTCTTTTTTTCTCCCCAAAGGAAAATTCAATCCTAAATGTTATAATGAAAGAGATATGTAATAGTCTGCAGCATCCCAAGTCAGTGGGCCAAAACACAGTGCATATTTCTCAGAGACTTGCAGTGGGTGAGTTTAGTTTGAAGAAGGATCCATGTTGTACTATTGGAGAGTTGCATGATTGTGCTTACAATTTGAGTTCTCCTTTGCAATCACAATTCAAATAGAAAACAGTCCAGTGTGGGTTGTGGGGTTTCTTGTTTGGTTTTTAGTAATGAAGAACAGTTAGGGGAAGCTGCATAATACCTTTCAGATTCTAAATCAAGGGTTATGAGCTGTAGACCATCTTCACCAATGACTGGGCTTTCTCCTCCATTGGATGTGCTAATTTGGCCACAAGAATAAGGAAACAAACTTCTCTTTACAGAAAGTGCCTAGGTTTTGTCCTCTGTGCAGTTGTGCAAAATAATAACAATAATCATAATAAAAATAATCTCTTGTTCTCTCCGCAATAGACCTTTGACGCAGTGCTTTTCATACACAGAAGAAGAACTGAAACAGTGAAGGCCAAGTACCTCATGAGTCTGTCGACAGTCTTTTGGAATTGCCAGATAGCTTTCAGAGTGACACGCTGAGACTGAACACCTCCTCCCGTGCACCCATTGATGATGGAGGCTGCACAGGAGAGCGTTCCTTTTTGTTTTGCTCTGTCAGTACATACTGTGCTCACAAGACAGCACAAACTGAATCCAGCATGCCGTAAATGCACTGTCTGTGGCAGTCTGCACTCTGTGCCGTACTTCTGTCATAGAGCTTTGAAAGAAACGCTTGTGCAAAAGCCAAAACAGTAAGTACAAAGTCATTCTCTTCTGCCCCATGTGCCCATTGGTTAAAGCTAATCGTGCATTGATTGTGCTGGTGGGACTCTATTGCAGTGGCTGTGGTAAATTTGATGATTCTGATAAGCTATTGCTTCTTCTTGATGTTAGTTGCTGCTGCTGCTGCTGCTGTGTCTGATGATACCCCATATTTCCTTGCTGTGGCGAGTAAGATGGCAAGAGCAAAGAATTGGGTTGCTCATTGTGCAAAGAACTTGGTGTTTGCACCTACAGATAAAATAAAATTCATCGTGGTGTTCGATTCTTTCACATGTTAAAGCTCTTCGTCCTCAATGTACAGAGTGCTTAAAAATACTACTAGTTTGCTGGCTTTTATTTCTGGGGCTGTTGGCATGGGGTAAGCTTACCTAATGCTAGAAGGAATGGACATAAATTGCAACAAAGAACATTACAATTAGGCATTGAGAAGGGTTTTCTAACAAGAATGTACTGCCTAGCATTTGCAGTTTATCCTGAAAAGCCTGTTTAGGAACAGGGTGGGCGAATGTGTCAGAAATGACACAGATGGATGATAGAAATGAAACAGAAACAAAACAGGATCCTAGTGATCCTCATGCTGTCCCTTCCAGCCCTTCCTTTTTATGAGTTTGTGGTAGAGTGTGACCTTGCAGTGGTGAAGCTGATGTGAATTTTGCAGCTTTTTTTATTGGGAACAGTATCTGTTATAGTTTTTTCATTAATTCTCAGCTATGATAAAGATATCATTTCAATAACAAGAGTTTAATCATTTGAGGATGATGATACTCTTTCAATGATTCCAGTGGATATGTGATCAGGTTTTTACAGGCCGAGTTCAGCTCCTTTTTAGTTAATACTGAGACACCTCATTTTCCCCCTTGCTCTTTAATATCTATTGAATTAGGTCAAAAAATAAGTATCTTTACATCTTCAAATCACCTAGTTCTTCCAGGCAGTTTGCTCCAATTTATCTTCTTTGCCTTGTGGAGTTGAGGAAATATGTTAATTTACTGAAGAGATCCAGATATCTGATCCAGACCTCTTTTTATGTTGGTGCTGGTAATTAAAAGTCATCTTTTGACTTGTAAACTAAGGAAATTTTATACTGAACAAAGAGTACAGAATAAATCCTAGGGCAGTGATTTTCTTCATCTAGAAATACACATTAAATATATCCAGGATAATCTGATTATGTTTCTATGGTACAGAATTAGTAATTTCCTTTGAAATATTCTGACTGTTCTTACTGCTCCCTTGCTATATGGGAAAAGTACGCAACACTGTATCAGTGTCTTGCACATTTCAGTATCTCTAAAGTGGCCATTTCTGCCCTAAGCTGTCTCCCTCTGAAACCGGAGGCCCATTTGCACATTACTCTGTGTGTACATTTTATATATTGTCCTCTTTGTCCTATCCTACCTGCAGGTAGCGTTGTTGCTGATGCTGTTGGTGCTGGAGTTGCATAGGTGGCAGAGAGGATGCCTGGGAAGGAGGTGTAGTGGCGAACCCTTGGTTTAACACTGCTTGTCCCATCAGTACGATCGGAGAGCCGCTGCTGGAAGTCTGCACTTCCAAACTTTGAAACATTTGTTGTGTTTGAGAATACCTGTGGAAGAAAGAAGCAATCATGAACAAACTGTTGGAAGCAAAGGTCTTCTCTTAGGATAGGGGTAGAAGTCCCTAGTCTTTGTAAATAATTCCTAATAAAGATTTCTAGTGCATGTGACCTAATATGAGCGATAGCACTGCTGGCAGCACTGTTTCCCCTTTGTGCATGAGCTGGATTTGGAGGGCAGCGCACATTTCACCTCAAAATCCAGACCACATTTTAGATTCATTAAAGATACTGGTTTATGCATGTCTTCTCTTTGGCTGCAGCATTCACATCGCAGGCTCAAAACAAATGGTCTTTGATTCTCTATTAATATGCCGAGCTCTGAACTGCAGCGCAGCGAATTAAATGCACCTCCCATTCTGCTGCCTGTGGTCCCCTGCGACTGCCTGTGGGGGTGGTAATCTCTTGCAGAAGGATGGCCAGGGGTGATGACTTCCTAAGCTGCTCATGTTCATACTGCCAAATATGGGCAGCAGTTCCCATCACTGTGAACCACATGGTAGGAACAGAAGAAACCTCTAGAAGTCCTCTGGAATGAGGGATGGGCCAGAAACGAAATACTCAGCTCCTCTTGCCAGTCTGCTTTTGCTTAGCAAAACTTAAATATGTGTTGTTTTGTGGAAGGCTGTGGGCAAAACCACAACGGAGATATTGCCAACCCAGCCTAATTCTGTTTATTCTGTAATGGGTGATGAGATCATAGTGTGGTGTGTGTTCGCTCAACAGCTGCTCAACATTAGAGGTTAGTCAGAAATGCTACAGTTTGGGTACTTATTCTAGGATGTGAGCGCCTAAAAAAGAGTCCCATGAGTCAGGAAGTCTACATAAACTGGGAGATGTATTTTTGTGCATCAGGCCTCTATTATTTAGGTGCTTAAAAGCTGATCTAAAATGATGTATATTTAAAGTTGAAAATTTTAAATCAAGATAATCTTAAAAAGCAATAGTGATGTTTAAAAAAAAGAAGTACTGAATACCTGCATTGCTGAAATGACATACAGAATTACTTTTAAAGGAATTACATGCAAACAGCTGCCCTGTTATTTTAGACACTGACAATTAAGTACAGCGACAAAAAACAGCTAAGAAAAAAAAAGGTATTTTGTGACTGATGTTTTCTGCTTCCCTCATCTGAGTTTTGAGGAGACAAACAACTGAGGTAGTTTGTTCAGCAGTTTTTCTGAGACTGCTCAGATGCAAGGGCCTGTTGGTTCTTTCAGATCTGCTGGTGTAGATCAGGTGTAGCTCCACTGGTGTTACACCAGCATCCCACTGCCTAGAGGGCAGGGGCTTTCTTGGCACCCATCATTTCAACTAGGCCAGTGCTGACTTTCTCACATCTGCCTTGGTAGGCTGGGAGTTCCAGTGCTGAAGCAAGAGTCATGTGAGGGAGAAAAAATCCCTAAGCTTCTTAAAACACCACTGGCACATTGTGTTTCTCTCTGTTGTCCTTTCTGGTGTGACCAGGCAGGGTAAGGCTGACCCTGACACTGGAACGCAGGCTCAGCACAGTAACATGTTCCTGATATTTATAACTCCTTCGTCATCTTACTAAAGAAGGCTATATCCTCTCAAAAGCAACTTTGATGTTTTATCTTTGACAAGTCACATACTTAGCCTGGGATCCCACCATGCTGAGGTCTGAAGGGTGTCTTGCATGACAGGACGCAGGCATCATGGGCTGAATGGGCTGGCTGAGCAACAGTCTGGCACGTGGAGAAAAGACAAAGTGACATTGCTGTGACAGAAGGACCAGACAAACCCCACATTTTGAAAACAGAAACAGGAGGCTTTTATAGGCATGGCACAAGGCTGAGCGTTAGGAGAACTAACAGCAGCTCCAACATCCTGTGCACTGTGAGGTGGAGATTTGGGGCAGCGCATGCCCTCTGTGGTAACAATGTGGGCACCTTGCTGGCAGACTGGGCACTAGGATTTCGGGAGTGTGAAATTTCTTTTGCTCCTGCTGGTGGGAATGGCTTGTATTTGAGCTTTCTGAATATCAGAGTGTAATTTTTTTGGTTCGCATGTCTCGTTGGATGAAAAGGCCCTGGCCGTCCTCCACCGCCCACCCAGGAGAGCTTGGGACAGTGAAGTGAAAAGCAGAGACATCCCACCACCCCAGAGCTGGGCGGCCGGAGGAGGCGCGGCAGCCGTGACCGCGCACGCCGAATCCCAACCGAGTGCAGCCGGGGTCCTCATGCGCGGGGGCCGGGGCTGAAGGCGAGGCCGGGGCCGGGCCGTACCTGAGCTGCTGGTCGTGGCTGCAGCCGGGGGCGGGCGGGCCGGCAGGGGGAGCCGCGGTGCCGCCGGCGGGGGCCGCGGCGAAGGGCGGGGGCGCGGCGCGGGGGGAGCGGCCGCCGCCCGGCGTCAGCTCCGCGCTCCTCGGCGCCTTCGGGCCCTGGAAGACACAGAGAGGGGTGGGAGAGCGATAGCCGAGCGCTCCGTGACCGCTGCCTGGAGGCAGCCTAAAAGCGCGCACCGTGACAGCGCGACGGGGGCGCGGCGCCGCCAATAACTGGCGGTACGTTCCCCCCTCCGGCTGCTGTCGGACTCAAGAAACGACAGCGTCGCTATAACCTGCCGCGGCTTTCGGACCCGCTGCTGAGCCCCGCTTCGGTGTACCGGCCCGCAAAACCCTCGGGGCCAGAGCTCTGTGAACGCGAAGCAGCCCCGGTTGTGCTACCGAGCAGCTGAGAAAAACGACACCCCGTGAACACACGAGCAAAGTTGGGTGCGAATAGCACTGCTGTGAAAGCCCAGTGATGGGAATAAACCTTATCAAATAATTTTTTTCCCCCTGTTTATAATACAGATGCAGTTTTTGTTTTAATAGAGTCATTACAATACAGGTGTGTAGGAGGTTAAAAGCTACAGCTGAGGGGTCTGAAGATCACGGTGCGGCTATATTTGCTGCACATTCAGGTAGCAGAAACAGGAACTAAGTTGTCTGTCAAGGGAGGTACAACAGATGGGTGGAAGAGCAAACACTGGAAATGCCCAAAAACCTGCAATAAGAGAAAAAAAAAAAAAAGTCCCATGCCAAACCTACTCCTGGCTTTCATCTGCCTCAGTTACAACTCACTGAGGCAGAACTTTACTTCCCTGTGCAGGAATCTGTTACGCTCACAACCTGGGGGTCTGATACAAATCTGCATGTGTTCCGGCTGTGTGCCCCCACAGCAGACAGGAGGTCTCGCTGTGTTGGTGGCATCCAGCTGCATTCAGGTAGCAAGCACGGGTAAAGCTTATTTTGAGAGCTCATGCTGCTGACACCACTAGTGCTGGTTTCCAGTGTGGTTGGTCTAGTTTCTTTCAGGACCAGCTGAAGAACAGTAAGTCATCCACATCTTTTACCTGCCCAGTTTTCAAGTGGAAACAGCTGCTCAAGTAACTGTCCTGGCTGAGGTCTTAAAAAAGGGATTTAAGGTAAATGCTGCAGAGACAGCCCTTACAGAGACTGCCCTTATATAGGAGAATGGGGAAGGAAAGGCAAAGGCACACTTACAGGACTGACATGATTTTACTTGCTTGTGTAATAACAGCATCTTCTTTCCATATAAATGCTTCTCTGTTCAAAGAAATTATTACCTGGCTAGATATCACGCTTGCTTCTCTCAGCGCTTGCTGGTTTGCTGTTTGTGAAGACACAGTTTGCCCTTGAAGTTGAGGACTGGGGACAAGCTGCTGCTGAGAAATGGCCCCTGACCTCTGCTGTAGCTGTTGTGGCTCTGGCTGCTGAGTATTGCTAAAGCTCAGAGAAACCATCGGCTGCTGTAGGAACATCTGGAAAAGAAGGGGAAGGGTTTAATTTACATAGCCCAGCTGTCTTGGATAACGAAGGTGACAGAATTAAATCCAAAGATTTATTCTCAAACCAAGTTATCATGTTTCTGGATTCACTGTGCATTTACTGTTAGTTGGAAATCACCTCTTTCCTACATTAACAATGCTGTTGTCTCTAGTTTCTTGATTTCTTGTTCTGCAAGTGCACTCATTACTCACAAAATGTGTCCTGAAGGTACAAATCCTCTCTCTGTGGGGCAGGCACAGCCCTCCTAAGAGCAGTTCCCTGTACATTCACCATGTTCTGGGGCATCCTGACCAGAGAGAACAGAGTAACTCCGTGTCTTTTCAGTCCTTTACTTTTTTTCCTTTCAACAAAGTCAGTCTGCCTTTCAGACAGGGCCACTTTTGAATTTATCCCTGGAAATTCAACACCTTACAGAGAGTTGGGCTGTTGAATGTTTTTAATGAGGCCACAGTCGGGCCAGAGCTGTCCGTGTTGAATGGCTGTGTCCTTATCATTGAGAAGATGTGTAAACAGCCAGCCAGTGTCATTTATCTGATTTCCCATCAGGTAACTGTCACCTGGTGTTCTTCCTAACCGTGCCATGCATTTGACTTGTGCAAAAGAGCTAGCAGCTCCTCTGTTAGTGTTTCTGTAAACAATACCCTCTCCATGCCTGCACTGCAAGATGAGGTTTTCTTCTTTAAAAGTTGTAGGGCTTAGGAATTTTTGCTTTTCCAGGGGCCATTTCTTTTATTACAGCTGTACAGAGGAAAAAGGCATGTTTTAAAGCAATTAATTATTAATGCTACAAGCTATCTTTGCAATATTTCAAACCTAGTCCCTCACTACCAAGGACTGTATGGAGGTACGCACCCCAAGTAGTTGAAGACATTTTTGGATCTGATTCCGATTCCACACCACTACTACCTGTGTGGAACTCCATTAGTTTAAGTGGAGCTACTTAGTGTTTAAATGAAATCAGAATCACAATTATTCTCTTCATTATTCATCTATCAGTCTCATGCCTAACAGTACATCTGAGGTACGCCCAGTAATTAGTACACCTTTCGGCAGCTTATTGCTACATTAACAATTCTCTAAACTATCATGTCCCCTCTAATTTTTCTTGGAAAAAACCCCATACCTCTCTCCAACGGACTGGCACAATGCAGTGCTTTTCTTTGCATAAGTATGGGTTGATCCATCATATTTGTACTTACTTATCTAGCTTTTTAAACACAGATTTTATTTAAATATGATAATTTTTTAATGATTCGTGTGCCAAGATTTTACTCAGAAAAAAAGGTGCAAACAAAGCTTACATTAATCAGCTGGCAGAGGGGGGCAATTAATGAAAATGTTAATGGACCTAAAGCAACGGCTTGTTTCAGGTGCTGTAGGCTAACCACATCTCAAAGATGTCTGATAGAAATAAATGGGTCAAGTAACAGAGTTGGGGCTGCTCGCAGCAGATCTGAAACTAGCTCCGAGTGTTTTCTTCTAAAAACATTGCTCACTGAGTTTGGAGCTGTTACATATCAGAAAGGCAGATGGTCTCACAACTTCTGCCAAGTAAATAGGTCTTATTATGAATAAATCAAAGACAGAAATTATGAAAATTCATTTTCTTGTTTATTTTCTGTATATAGAAGCTAAGCTTTGGACAAGTTTAGTAAATGAACTCACTTGATTAGCTCTAGCAATGAAACTGGTCACCATTGATATAAAATTTGATATAAAACACTTGATATAAAATTCAGAACAGGTAAAGCAAATGGTGTGTTTCAAAACTGTGATGGGGAATGTGAGCCCACTACTACTGGCCAGATCACTGCAATTTAAGGCCTTAAGGAGGATTATCTTAAGTGTTCTCCCTGGATGTGGTGCACAGGGCTGGAGAAATACCAGGTTCATCCAATGCAAAGTCAACATCTATCCATGCAAATGTCAGGCAGGGTATGAACTCGTGGTGAAGGACTTACTCTGTAGGTCCCTGTGTGCGTGTCTTACTTCCAGATGAAGCCCAAGGAGCTTTTCCTTGAAAGAAAGCAGAGTAACCTACTTTGCAATTACCAGAGTGTGCCACTGGGTAGTAACGTGCACGGTTGATGGTTGGCAGCTAGCTAGTACACTATAAATTTACAACCAAGTCTATCCCAGTAAACCAATTTCATTTGTTCATGTGTTCATACCCTGAGAGGGCTGTGTTTCATACCTAGGGACTCTCTGTTGCATTCTAATGGCAAAAGCAGCATCATTACCATCTGAACATAAATGTCCTGGAAAAAACAAGCTCAGGGCAGGAAGCGATGGTGCCATTTAACCTGTGTCCCCATAGAACTGGGAGACTCAAGATGCCTCATCAAAACAAGAGTTAACCTGAGAGAGGATTGAAGCGTGGAATTTCTGCCTGCTGGTTAAGCCTAAAAGCAACAACATGCTTCATTTGTACACAACTTAATGGTGTTCTTTTTTATTATGTGCCTCTTTTGTGATAGTCCTGCCTGAACCCCCTGAAACACTGACATAGAGCAGCTTTAAATAACAACAGAAACCCCCTAATAAAGATCGAAATCTTTCCTGGTCTGAGCACATCCAAGTAGGTAAATTAGCAACCCCCTAACTTCACTGCTGCTAATGACATGTCTCGTGGCTTATTTTGTGGACTGCAAGGTCAGTGAAGCATTTTACAAATATTTTTTAATTGGCCAGCTTGTTAACGTATGCAGCAAAGCAGCGAGGGAGAGGAGGGACCCTCTGACACTGCTGCCCCCTCATTCCAAGATAGATGGTCCCTACAGCTAATGGATGAATCACATTGGCAAGACATCATGAGGAAAATGGCTCTTTGACTCTACCTGTCCTTTGGATAATCAGAGGATTATAGCCTCTGGGCTCATCATTACAGACATCAAGATTCTTTCTTTATGTAAAATACGGAAAGATGAGAAGCACAGCACCAGGGAGCTGAGATTCACTGACTTCGAAGGGAGACTGGTTTGCAAATGATGGGTGGCTTTGGGCAGCCTCATTTGTAGTTCTTGGAGGCTGGTGAGGCACAACCCTTCTGCCTTCCTCCCCATCTGCGATTCATTAGCCAGACTGTTCAAATCTGGAGCAGATACAGCATCCGTCAGACTTCTGAGGTTACTCTTGCTGCTCCTGTCCTTCACACTTTCCTTTGTCAGGAAAAGCAGTCACAGGGATTTAATGGAGTTTTGAACAATTTTGTTCAGGGCCCAGAACCCTCCTGCTAGTTTCATCTTTCATCGCACAAGGCTCTTGGAAATAGTTTCTAATGCAGACTACCATGCTCAACATCTGTCCGGTTGGGAAAGCATTTCTTGGTGGACTGCTGTACTGCAGTTTTGAAGATCTCTGAAGGAAATGGAAATCGAGCTTAATTCTCCGTAGAGCTACTTGTACACTTCTGTGTGGAAGGGAGTGAACCAGTGGGGAAGATATGCTAATAAATCAGCTAACGAGGGAAAATCGCAGAACACTTCCCCCCTTTCAGACAGCCTACGGCACTCCTCCATGCTTATAGCTCTGCTATGTGTAATATTAAAGGGACCAGAAATGTGCTTGATCGTAATGCTTGCCTATTTGCTACTATGCTTTGTAGCTCTGATAATAGACACAGATCAATGTCTGCAGACAACCAGCTCTCTGAAAGATGAAATCTCTGTGGCAAAGCACGTGGTTGGATTTCTGATTTAACAGTTTACTCCTAGCTGCTTGTGAGTCACAGAAGTGCTACATGCGAAAGTGTGAGGCTTGCTTTCAAGTTGCCCCTAGCCAAATAAATCAAAGGCAGTTCCTGGTCTCACTCTATCCCTGCAACAGCACAGTCATTTTTTTGGGTTTTTTTAACCTAGAGAAAGTGGAAGTAGGAAAATGACCTGTCCGTGGAGGAAAAGGACCAGGCCATGAGTCGACATGTCTGCTTGCATCTCATCTGCTTGTTTGATTGCTCTGAGGGGACTAAAGGCACTCAAACTACAGAGGATGATCCTCCCCATCCAGCATTGCCCCTTCAGGCAGATAGGGGACCCCTGCATCTCTGAGCTGCCCTCTATTTCCCCCCACTCTCAGTTCTGCATCTGCAGTAAGCTAGGAGATGGTCAGTACTGGCACTAGAGAATTTGTATTGGTCTGAAAACACTTGGTCTAACCTGGTACAGATTTCATGGGGGAGAGTACCACCCAAATAGCATAACTCAGAGCTACAAATTGGTATGAGTTGGGCAATACAGAACTACCTGCCATTTTCCCACTGGGCCTCTTCTCTCTGCTTGAGCTCCCTATGAGCATATCTGAGAATCTGTCCCTTGGTCTTTGGGTTATTAAATGTACCATAGCACATACGGGGGGACAACTATGTAAAAATAGAATCTGTTTCCTGTGTATAAGAAGGTGCTCTGATCTTCTATTTTTGCCTGAATTATTGAAAACATAAAAAAAAAAAAAAAGAAGGGATGAGTGTATGTGACTATTGAAGACTTTGCTAGGAGAGAGTAATGGTTTTCACCCAATTAAAAGAGAGGAAGTGAGAATATCATGTCTTTTGATATTCATAATAACAATAATAGCTTTCAGACATATGACATGATTCTGAACTGAAGGCCAGTTAATTGCAGAGAGATTTTCCCTTCCCATTAATCAAAGTCAGTGCAGAACCAATAGAAGAAATGCCCTGAAGTTAAACCTGGTCTACCTATGTGGTTCTATGTCACCAGGAACAGAGAGTCCTGGTTGTGGGACCCACCATTGCTGTGCTGTCTTACAGCAGTGCACATGCAGCAACTTAGGTGAGTGGAGTGTCCAGTTTGGCTTCACTAATCCCTTAATTGCCTAAACATACAATCCCAATTTGTTTTAATACGTGAAACTGCATTTCACAGATGCTGATGATGGGTGAGAGTCTATTTCTGTGGAAGTCGGGAGCAAAATTCCCGCTGTCTTCAGCAGGTCCCAGGTTTTCATCCTGTGCTTAAAATGTTCTTTGAGACATTCGTTTCTGTGATAGAACTTGTCTTCTAAAAAGATCTTGTTAGTGTAATACTCACAGTGGGTCCCTGATGCAACATTTCTAGCAAGGGTCATGTAACCTGAGATTTATAGTTAAATTATGACAAACACAGCAGTAATCACCCCACACTCAGAAAACTTCCATAAAACTGGATGATTTGTCCATTTGGCATTAAGTACAACCTGCGACATACTGAACTGCACTTGCTGTTATTTCTGAGCTTTGGTGGACATAAGGGGTAGTACAAAGCAGATACTGTTCTTGGTGAATTAAAAGCAGATACTGTATTTAGTGAATTCTAGCTCTGTGTAGGAGATATCAAAGGCAGAAGAAGAGCAGGCTCAGTCAGCTTCGCCCTAAAGGCTTAAGCTGATCCAGTGAGGAACAAATTCAGATACCTCCCAGGTGTGAACAAATGAACATCAGCAGAGGTTTGGGGTTTTTTTAATGTGACAAGGAAATTAATCTCTTGTGCTCTGTATCTGGGCTGGGGTAGGGTCAGGAAAACAGGGAGTGAATGAAGGAGATGAGCGCTGCCTGAAGGAGGGCTGTTGGCTAAGGAAGAGCTGGACAGACAAGATGCCGAGTGTGGGTGATGCCAACATGAAGCAAGCAGTGACTGGATGGAAGTTAATGAACTGGAGAGACAGAATCATTCGCAAGTCTGAACTTGAACATTTTCCTACTACAGCTGCTCCCTCTGAAGACTCAGTAGATAAAGTATTAAAATGCTACTGTAAATGACCCAAATTCTTCTCCTCCTACTAAGGTTGAGATATTTCTGCCTTCTCTTCTTCCAGAGAGCTCTTAAATCTTTCTGGTCATAGGTACTCAAGGAGCTTTCAGAGGGCAACATCCTCATTCTGATGAGCTGGTTTCCACATGTCCAGATTCCCTGGCCTCTGCAGCTAATTTTAATTTGCCAGCTCTATCAATGGCCACATGAGAGAGGATGCTTCGCTCTGCCCCTCCCAGCAGTAACACACCTGTATGCTGGAGTCCTGGACCAGGCAGAGCTGCTCCTGTATCTTCTGGAGCTCCTCCTGCTGCCACCGAATGTTGGCCTGCAGGATCCGGGTCCGCTGCTCTAGCTGGTCCTTGATGGTCTGGAACATGCTGAACTGTGCTGAGAACTGAAAAAAGGAGGGAAAAAAATCAGTCATTATAATGCAAACAGGTCTCAGTAGAACATTGTTCTGTAAGAAGTTATTGGTTTCTTAATTGTAAAGCACAGCCAAAGGAATAAAATATGTGTTTGTAATATACTAATGTCTGGGCAGAGATAAATCTTGTTCATGTTCAATTTTATGCACATATATTAAATTGCATCAGTTACAGTGATCTGCTTACAACTGACCCTGTTCTGTTAGCGAATTATCAGAAGGACTGTTTTTGAGAGTATGCCACTTTAAAATATCAAGAGCATCCTAACTGGATGGCAATTGAGTACATTATTTTTATTAGCCTGTAGTTTGGAGCCCTCAGTGTGGCATAACCATATATTCTGGACATGTTTTACTAATGCTTTCCTTTTTCTGCACAGATACAGCAGCATGCAATGGTTTATTCTGCTGATGAATTACTATATCATCACACAACAGCTGGCCACAATAAAGATTTACTAGATTTCTACAGCTGAGTAGTAGTGAAGCTACAAGAAATACTCATTAATTTATTTTTATACATGGCGTAAGAAGGGCTATTTTAAATAATAATATAAAATGGAGATCACTAATGAGCATCAAGAAGAAAGTGCAGTCTCCAGTAGCAGCAATACCTGGCACAAAGCGGAATCATTCATTAAGTGTGGAGGGGACTAACATGGCAATAAATTCCTAGTTTTATTTGATGTTTTCGGTTATGATTCAAAGTCCATCAAAGTTAACTTTAATAGGCTTTGGAATAGTTGCTTTGTATGAGCTTGCATTCCAAAAGTAAAAAACAGTCTTTGGAAAACAAAACAAAACAAAACTTCAAAAAATCAGTAAGCTTTTCTGTAACTGCAGCATCCAAAACATCACTGAAAACATGTGGTGCTGTGAGTGTCCAGGCAAATGAAAAATAATAATTTTGCTGTGACTTGAAAGTGATACCCTGTTCCTGTGGCTGTTCCAGGGGCTTTGTGCCAGTGGGTGAACTGAAGCACACTGCTGGAGCCCTCCGGCTCCACGGAGGTGCACTTGCTTACACCGTTTCTGGCTTTTTAATAGGAAAACAAAAATGATAACAAGAAGGGAATTAAGGAGAGCCCTGGTGCTACAAATACTGTACAGTTAAATGAAATTTCTGGCTACTTAGAGAAATCTAAATGCGACAGGTCTGATTTGTATCAGCTAACTGCTTTGCCTTAAACCAGCTAAATACATGAAGTATCTTCACATTCCCTCCAGCAAAGCTAAAATCTCCAAGTAAATGGCGTTTAGGTGAGAAAGGACAAGAACTTCAGAGGGTTTATTTCTGTTTATCGGGTGGTGGGTGGCTTTTCCGTGCAATGCGGGAGGTCACCGCTCCAAGAGAGGTGACAAGGTGGAGGGGAGTTCCATGGCCAGCGCTGTTTTTGGGAACGGAGGGCTGCTAAGGTGGCACGTGCTGTTGCTGGCAGAGGTCCCCCAAGTTTGCTTTGATGTGAGTGCTCGCAGCTTGCACCCTCTGCCTGAGGAGATGATGTGGGCACTTGCCCTCCGGTGCTTTTACCTTCAGACAGCAGCACTGTCATCTGCAACCCCGTTCCCTCCACAGACCAGAAAAATGGTGTCAAAGCTCCCAAAGGGGAGTTTGTGTTACTTCTAATCAGTGTTAGAGGGGAGAAGTCAGACTGGGGTCTCTCTCTTTTTCTATTCCATGTATAAAGTATTAACCCAAGGAATGGATGAGTGGAAATCTCTGATGTTTGGGAATAAGGACAAGCGACTCACAGGGTGTCTGGTGCTGCTTGTTGTAGCCCAGCTCCATGTTTCTGAAGATTGCAGGTACCCTTATTTTAGGAGGAGAATGATGCTATGGCTTGCTTAGATGAGATGCAGCTAAGTCCTGCTTTAACCTGGGTCTGTATGGGATTTTTTAAGAAGCCAATTCTTGCAACCTAACTCTCTCTATGTGAGCTCTGTTAGTGAGGACTACTCTTAAGTCTTTGAAAGTGTCCTTATCAGAAAGGAATTAAAAACACTTTTAGCCAAAAGCTGCCTGGCTTGCTGCTAGCAGTCTTTCACTCACATGTGAGCTCCTTGAAGACACTTTGGGAAAGGAACCCAATTTTCTTCAATTAATATATGTAAGGAATTTTATAACAGATAATTTTACAATCATTTTATACTACCATAAGACACAAAATCCATTTCCAGGCCTTAGTTTTGAATCTGAATTTGCTTTGCAAAGTTGCACGCAAAAATATGTTGCTGTTGATTTTAAATTATTATTCCTTATTTTTTTCCTGCACCTTCGTATATTTAGAATATGCACCTAGTATTGCCTTTTTCTTCTTTCATGTGCTTTTTTTTATTAACACACTTAACACCAATGATTAGCTGGTCTACTAGAGTGAGAGATATTGCAGAACAAGACAAGGAACTTTCTCTTTTGCTCTTTTCCCTTTCTCACTCTAATCCTCAAATTTGTTGATAACTCTAGCCATGACCCCTGTGATTACAAAGCTTCTATTGTTTTTGTACAATGAGACACTAACAGCAACTGACCTGCACCAGAGAGTATTTATCTCAAGATCATTAACCCCTCTACTAATTAAGGAAGAAAGCTGTAATTGTGTAACAAATTAAAAGAGCTTAACTCTTTTCTTTCCACAGAAAGCACTGCAGAGCTTTAACTCTGCCACTGTCATCAGATGAAGTTGCTCTTCATCTCACTTATTTACAAATTTCTATAGGATCCTTGGAAAAGTGCATGTCATACTTGTGCTGGCTTTCTAGATGCAGTCAAACGTGGAAGACTAAACCCGTGAAATATCTGTAATTGCAGAGGATCACCAATTTAATAAAGGATTGTTAACGCAGATAAAAAAACCCACAGCAAGAATTTTAGTTTGGTTTCTCAAAAGAAAAAAAAAAAGCGATGCTCTTGGGATCGTGTTGGCGGGTGTTGGGGCAGGGATGGGCACAATCCACTGGGCTCAATGCACCAGCGCTGGTGGTCCAGACGGGTTGTACAGCCCAGGGAGAGGGACCCGCACTTCTGGGCTGTGCCTCCTCCCCACCAGCATGGACACCTGAAACGGGCCAGCTGGACCATGCTCCAGGAGGAGCATTACTCTCCACTGGGTGCCACCCCAGGGTGCCAGGGTTAATGCCTCTCTCTAGGTGCTGGGGGGGGCTGCAGCCAGGGAAGGGCACCTATGGCCCTTGTGTCTATCAAGATGGTCTTCCTTTGCAGATAGATGAACAAGATATGATGAACAAGAAGATGGACACCTCAATGACATTCTCTTCCCACTGTTTTCATGGCAATAGGTAGCTAGGTAAAGAGAAGAGACCCTATTTATTTTTTAGCTTGGTTTTCTTTGAACCTTTCATTTCTGCCTACCTTCCACCTTTCCATCCTTCTGGCCAATGCTAGAGACATGGAGCAGAGTTGTAGGAGTCTCAAAAATACCAGGCTGCTGTAATTTCATGAAAACTATAGCTGAGCAAAGGAGAGAGGGATCCACTCGCCCCTCCTCCAGGAAAGGCTGGGTCCGTGCTCCAGCCCTGCAAGGAGCAGCCCCTGGGAAACCGGGTTTCATTAGTTTTGCAGCTCACTGAACAACTTGTTCCTTCTTTCTGTCTTCTGAATAACACCTGCGTAATCCCAAATGGATTATTAGTGCTAATTATTATTCAGTCATCAACATCCACTGTGTTGTAGGGGATTTTAATTTATTACAATAAGGAAGGCAAACAAACAAATATTCTAAATGGGAGCACTTGGTTCAAAGTAAACCATTTACATTCTGGTGACATCTACTGCAGCGCTGTCTGTTCATTCAGACAAGCAAGGCAGAAGCTAAAACCGCATTTTGGTGGAGACAAAACCACCGCAGCCTTTGCTCAAAATGAAACTAATCCAAGTTCAAGCAGATGGTGCCCGAGGCAGGAGCGAGTTGCGAGCTGCGGATGCAGTTGTGGCCACTTAAAATGTCCTTCCCCGCCACTGCCACCCCGTGGGCAAATGCTAGCCACAAGGATGCCCATCAGAGTGCTGGGGCCCTGGGTGGCCAGGCTGAGCGCACTGCCTTTGGGGTCCTGTCATCGGTCACCTTCAGCTGAGGACAAGCAGCAGGAAGGCAGCGGGGAGCAGCCTGTGCAGCTCCTCCTCCTGCACTGGCAGCAAGAAGCCCGGCCAGGAGATTTCTAAAAGCAATGAGCTGGTGTTCTGCTACCAAACTGCTGTGAAATGGTCAACTAGGAACCTGAAGAGATGTTCGTGGTGGGAAGCATGCGTATCTGGGTTTCACCATTCATTTGCTTAGCACTGCAGGCACCTTGTCTTTTAAATAATGGATTCTCTTGCTGTAGGCTGGCATGTTTATTTTAAGGTGGGAGGTAAGCAACTGAAGGAAGCAATTAATAGTTTATGAAAATCACCCAAGTCTGGGGACAATTGCTGCCTTTCCCAGGAGTATCTTTATGATGTGTGAGCCTCAACAACCTGAGCTGCAGCATCCTGATGCTATTTTCCTACTCCACATCAAGGGAAGCTCCATCTCGAGCTTCACCAGGAGCATTGCTGTGACTTTGCTGCCAGTCGAGAAGAGGGCTGCCTGTGTAAACAGACTCGAGTCAGCCCTCTTCCTTTCACCAAGATTTAGTCAGCCCAAAGGGGCTGAGCCAGCGGCCGTGTGACTGGACAGCACTCCGATTTGGTGGAGAAGAAATGGAGACGGGGTGGAGTAAGAGCGTTTTACTGGGAACAGGCAAGGCAGTGAGGCTCTTGATTAATGACTGGAAAGCATCTCTTCACAAACAGCTTTGATGGAGAAGAAAGTGAGGTAGAAAAAAGTCAAACAAAACACATGCAGGTTTATAATAAATAAACTAATTGATGCTTGGAAGCGCATTAATGAATAACAGAGAGAAATATCTGTAAAAGAAAATGAATGCTCAGAGCAGATAATTGATATGCTGTTTCTTTGCTGCATGGTGATGTGGAGTCGTGAAAAGAATATTAAACACAGAAGATAAATGAGAATTTGTTATTTAAAGCAGGGTTGCTCAGGACTTTATAGGTTTTATATGCTACAGGCAAAAACTCCAGGATCTTGTGAGGGAGTACAGGGTACCAGTAGAAGAAGCAGCCTAGTTTCAGGGCTACTCTGGACCTTTTAGGACATCCTAAGTTTGAGGATGATGGGGTGTATCATCACAGCATGACCACAGGGGAGAAACTATGTAATGGGAACATTGTACTCAAATTTGCTTCTTCAAAATCCACTGCAAATGAAACACTGAGGTGTTTTTTTCGGCCATCACCCACTTTTGAGATATGGGTTAATAGATTTCATTGGAATAATTTGTCTCCAGATGCATCCTCACCATTAATGGCACATGAAATGGGTTTTTTTGAACTTTCATGTCCTTTACTGCTGGTTAGTTCTGCCTCAGCACAGCCAAATGGGTGTTTTTAGGAGGACTGGGTGTCTTTGTTAGTTTTTGGTTTTAATTCTCATTGTGATCTTGATTGTGATGGGACTTAATCCTGTAGAATCAAATTTGAAAACTCTTTGTTCCATCTGTTTTTTGTCCTCCTGTGAAATAGATATGTGTACACACCTGAACCTACCTGCACCTGGGGTTCTGCTCTAACTGCCTGTATGCAGTTACATGTTTAAACACTCAAGTGGACAATTCAGATTACTTCCCCACAATATTTTAAGCCTTTGAGAGCTGAGATTCGGAGATATTAGCTACTAAGAAGATGATAACCTAAAAGACCCAAAAAAGCTGGACCCTATTGATTAATTTATTTACTAGATGAAAGGAGAAAATATCAGGAGATAGGCAAGTGACATATTCCACTTCCAAATCCCCAACTAACCTGTGCCAGAGGTGCAGGCTGAGTTTGCAGAGCTGCTTGAGGCAACAGCTGCTGTGAGAGAAGCTCACATGGAGGCTGAGAAGGCGAAGAAACCTAGGTTTAAAACAAAAAAGAACTTTTTTTGTAAGTTGGGCTCCTTTAAATTTTAGGTTTCTTCCAGTGCCATGGATTTAGTGTCATTTCTATTTGCTAAACTGCCTATGTGGCACATACTTTATACTGTCTGCCTATTTTGATGACTCTTTGTGAAGTTACCTGAAGAGTAGTAGGTTGACTGAGTCTATGCACGGATAAATCCTGCTGCGTGCTCGGTGTTCTTGGCAAGGGAGTGTTTGACTCTGCAATCAGCTTTGTTGGTGTAGCTGCAAGAGAAGTACTGGTGAGTTCTCACGCACTGGAAATCATCCCCGTTTGAAGTGGGAATTAAAAGACCTAGCTAGAAATGATTAGAGCCTGGCTAAATTCCAGCAGGAGTCAAGGCTGTTCTTGTTGACTTCAGTGGCAGTAAAATTAAACTGATAAGGAGGGCCTGGGCAAACATAAAAGTAAATGAGACAGATTATGATTCTGTGCTCCAATGAATGGAGCAAAAGGACCCAAGAGCTATTCCAAAACAGCTGGAACTCCCCTCATATGGGCAGAATAACTATAAGTTTAGGTTAGTTCATTGGCTTTTCTTCCAGATCAGAGAGCAGAAGGAGTGTGTAAGGTGTGCCCAAGTCTTGGCTTGAGCATCCTGAATCTTGGCCAGAAAAGAATCACCCACAGACTGTTATTACTCATGTAAGTCTAGAGGGCCCACGTATTGCTTATATTGATGCCCTCAAATCTGAAGAGGGCATCAATATAATGCGTCCCCATTTCCATAACAGATCGAAACAGCAGGTTTCACGGCTAGTCCTGCTGCCCATTTTTCCAAGGTATGGCTGGTTGCACTAGAACCTTTCCTCTTGTACATCACCATTTCAGATTATGCACTTCGTTGTCAGCGACAAACACATATCATCAATACCTCATAAATAAGCGTTAAATTAGCAGCTGTGGTATATAGACATGCATTCTGCAACTTGACTAAATTAAAAAGAATGCAGTAACCCAGAAATGCCACTCACATGCTGGGTCTGACTTGGGTGTATGGGAAGATTTTGGTGAGCTCCTGGATGATACTGAGGGTGTCCGACTAGCGCTGAGGACCGAGGCACCAATATCAAGTGCATTAAAGTGCTGTTCAGGATCCAAGCTGGTGCCACTTTCCTAAAACAAATGAAAAAAAGAGAATAGCTGTTACATGTATCAGGGTGAAAACATCTTGAAATGCATCTAGTAATGGTTGTGCACCCAATTCTTTGGCTGCCCTTAAAATGACTTGAGCAGAACTAATCCCAGGTAGGCCAGCAGAAGACCGGGGCATAGGTATCAGTGTCCCATCCAAAGAGCAGCTAACTAATCCATTTTACAAAGAGCTATCACTGAATTGGAAATAAAGAGCAAGCTACTGCCATAGTAATTTTGTGCCTTCAGTTGTTTTTCTGCATCTTTCTTTTGTGTTCGTTTGTATGTAACAGCAACTGCAACCTCTGTGAGACACTCAGACATGCACTGATGAGGAGCTTTTCTTTCTTCCCTCAGCAGGTCACTGAGATGAAGCCAGGACGGCTGATTGACAGAACATGTCCAAATTAATCTTTAAACTGTAGTACCTCATCAAGGAAAGGTGGAAATATCTCATAATGCCCCTGACCATGTTCAACTTAATGTGTGTCTGTTACTGATATCCAGGTTTATCCTTTCATGAGCTTATCTGATTTACTTCAAAATTATTCAAGTGAAAAGTGAATTCTGAAGTTGGGGCAATCCACCCTGAAAGACAATGCTGGAGTCTTCACTGATGTTAATGCAGCAACAAGTTGTGATTAATACATATATTAATGGAAAAAAGCTTTACTCATACCTTTAGTGCCGAGGATACAACCTCTGAGGACACTTCTTCCAAGCCCATCTCCTGTCTCCTCTCCACCCGAACATCTGCATAACTGAATGGAAAATATAATTCTAGGTATCAACATGGTATTGTTATATTTCATAAAATGTGCTTTAAGCAAGTGGAGGAACAAATTATTGTAACATTCTACACATTAAATGAACAGCTGAAAAATCACGTAAGTCAAATGCTAGTGAATAACATTTGAGAGACTGTTTTCATTTTGGTTTTGCTCTGTTCCTGTCTTCTTGAAGTCAAAATAGATATTAAGGAAGTGTACATATAAAGGTCAAGCTCCCACCCTATAACCACGTTATAAGTTCATTGGAAAGCTTCCACACATCTCTTTAAAAGTAATGTAAAATTTAGAGGAAGTGAATATTGAAGGGGTCTGTCTTTTCCCTATTTTTCCACAAAATGAAAAAATGCAACAGTTAATCTGCCCCGAAATTCATGATTGACAAATCAAACTTAGCATAAAGCATGGGTTAGTCTGATCATTTTTTTGTAATGTACATATTTCCTCCAGAGAGTTCAAGTTTCATTTTGGTTACATAAAAGACATCATGTTTCTAAGGGAAAATGTTGGCAGTCATGAGGATGCTCTTATCTTACTGGCCTTTATGTCCCACCGGTAGATATGACTTTCCGTACCTTACCACCATGTGTGTGCACACAATGAACTCTGGCTTGGAGTTCCACTGGTGGTAGGTGATATAGTAATGGGTCTGGAGCCAGATCCACTGCTGTCCTTTGGTCAGGAACCGATAGCAGCACGACTTCCCCTTGCCAAACTGCATCACTGTCAGCAGAAAACACACATGGCTAGTAGCACAATTTATGATGTGAAAATGACGTGACATGTGAAAAAAGCGATAAAAATATCTGTGGCCACCATCGATTCCCAAGGGAGACAGGAGGCTAAAAATCTTCCGAGTGAGCGGTCTTGTCAGTTGTATGATAGAGCAAATATCATTAAGGTCAGCAGGTGTCTTCTTCTGACACTTTGAATGGCACATTCCTACACAGTATAATTAACCTTAACTTTGGACACTAATGCATTAACGTCTGCTACAACTTAAACATAGATCTTAACCTGGTTTGTGTGCTGATCACATACTGCTTAATTAGGCATCCGAGATTAATTTTTAAGAGTGATCATCTTAATGTTCTATAGCAGAAAAGTACAGGATAAAAATGCTTGAAAAGATGAGTGTTCTCTGCAGAATGAAGTGATTATAGGAGATAACATCATGCAAAGACAAAAATAATTTTAAACTGAAAGAAAATTCCCAGACTGACAAGAATTCAAAGTGCAGTAAACTAGGGTATATTAAAGGTTTTAAAGAATCACCAACAAAATTAATCTCTTCTTTTTTCCCCAGTGATTTCAAGGGCTTCCTAAATATGCATATATTTAGCCTTTCTATATTTTAATGTCAACATATAAAAACTAATGTTGACAGGATATTTTCAGGACACCCAGAGGTGGTAAGCTGAGATGTTCCAGCCAGTTCTGTAAGCAAATATTTGAAAAACATTGCCGCATTTTCTTTACTTAGTGAAACAGTTTTTCAATTAAATCTTAACAGACTATATTTAAATAATCACAGGTAATCCCAAGCACATAGTGGGGGTACATTAGGGGAAATAATCTGCCAGAATTTTACAAAATAGGATCTCCTCTGAGATTGCCTGAACTATTCCTATATATTCTTTACTAGTGGAGCAGGTGTCCAATCTGGTGTATTTTATCCACTCAGTGAGTCTCACTGACTGCTTCTGGGAATACAGAAGGTAAAATTGCATTTTTCAGAGCTTGATAAGTCTGGCCCAGACGCCAATCAGCTGCGGTGACCCCAATCTGCTATAACACTGCTAAGACATACAGGCGTGAGGTAAGGGTCAAACCTCCCCGTACAAGTTTAAACCAATTTTAACTGCAGCTACATTTCAGTGAACAGAGGTGTCCCAGTGACTCCACAGGAGCCTGGGCTACGCGGTACTTACAGTGTTCATGGCACCTTGCTAGCAGCTCGAGGTCATCTATATGGTAATAGTCGTAGCCAGAAGTACCCAGCACTTCAAAAGGCAGGTATCCTATAATCGGCGGTGCTCTGCAGTTAGGCACAATGTAAGTGAATTCATAAACCACAAAAAAACGAGCAGTTTTGCATGTTGACGTGGATGTGTAAAAAGCCCAGATCTGCTCTCACTCACAGGCGTACGGTCACCCTTCAAAGGGGATCCCGACTCTTCCACCACCTTGTGCTCGGGATGCCTGCCTGGGCATGGCAGTGCTGGTGGGCACCTTCCCCCCAGGACAATCATCATAGAATCATAGAACGTCCTGAGCTGGAAAGGACCCACAAGGATCATCGAGTCCAACTCCTGTCCCTGCACAGGACAACCCCGCAGTTCACACCATGTGTCTGAGGGCCTTGTCCAGTCTCTGCTTGAACACTGTCAGGCTTGGGGCCGTGACACCTCCCTGGGGAGCCTGTTCCAGTGTCCACCACCCTCTGCGGGAAGAACCTTTTCCTAATGCCCAACCTAAACCTCCCCTGGCACATCTTCCTGCCGTTCCCTCGGGTTCTATCACTGGTTGCCAGAGAGATCAGCACCTGTCCCTCCTTCTCCCCTTGTGAGGCAGCTGTAGCCCCATGAGGTCTCCCCTCAGTGTCCTCTTCTCTAGGCCATAACATGACAAGGCCACCACAAGCCCATCTTTTCAGGGAACGTGTGGCTGTGGAAAGCAACTCAGCTTCTCAGGGACCTTCTCACAGGAACCTGCTGTGAGGGAGCCGCTCCCTGGCTGTTCCTTGGTCAGGGGCTTTGCTGCGGCTCCCGCACTCCCCACACTGGGGAAGACACGTGGCGAGGTGACAAGAAGCCATCATCTGCCGGGACTGGGGGGCTAGGAGGGGAGATCATCTGTCCTGCTTCCCTCTGGGTGCCTGCAGAGCTCATCCGTGGCGTGCTGAGGCAGGTGCTTTGTACCTTTGCCAGCACATTGCTGCAGGCCAGCGCAGACTTTCCCTCACTAACTCGGTGGGAATTGCACACACACAATCAATGGCTGGATTTAGAAAGAACAATTTCCGCATCTTTATCATAATTAGATCATTTTGCTGTGTGGACTTTGGCCCATTGATATTTTTAAAAGAAACAAGAACATGCTGATCACAAATTCGGCCCGAGAAACAGAGTAGTTTTGTTTTAGAAGACTAATAAAAATAAATTCAAAAATAAATGTAAAATAGTAAGCATTAGCTTTTTTAGGAATTTCAGTAGCAGCCCTCCTGTTCATGCAATTTAGATGTGAAACGGAGCACTATTTGAGAGAATTATACTTATAAAAATAGCCGTAGACAAACACTGAACACAACCAGGAGTGCTTCACTTGTCACTAACCTATGATCCAGGAATAAAAATTTCCACTCCAGACTGTGTCTTGATGTGAATTCCTCTAGAGGTTCCTCCACGATGCACATCTCCTGTATGGTGAAGAAAACTGACTTACTGAGTGTTGTGGCGTCATCCCTCTGCTTCATCTAGCTTTTATGAGCTATAAATACAGGGTGCATAAGAGGAGAAAATAGAGTATTCACATGTTTTCTGGCAATTCCAGAGAATGATCTATTGTATTTATCAGTGCCAACATTTTTGCAGGATGTTGGAGACAAGAACTTGTGATGCATGTGGACATGACTGTTCCTCCAGGTGTCAAGGTTTTTATGGCTTCGAAGCAGTGCCTGGAGTGTGAAAGCTGTGCCCCCCACAGCCCTGAGGAGCAATGCCCCTTCCCAGCATCCAGCCCCTGCTTGGTCCCACCTGGGTTTGCTATGCCTTTCCTCTTTGTGTTACTTAAGATACCCACGGCCCTTGCCTGGCCCTTTTGGACATCTGCCCCCCTGCTCCCTGGTGCCACCTCCCCGCACTGTGTATTGAGCTCAGTGACACTCCCCCATTGTCTCCACTTCTCTCTCTGTTGTCACTCTCCAGAAGAGAAGTCTTTCAGACCACCACTGTGTTAAACCCTCTTGGGACCAGAGGGCAAGCTGAGGTGCGCTGCCATCGAGCACTTCTTTGATACATATCAATACTCACAAATTTGCTTAAAGTTGCTGGCTGTAGAATGGCAAAAAGCTTTATGCATACCTTAAATTCCTTTCTTCCCCCCTCTCCAGTCTACACCAAAATCCATGCTAATGCCAAGAACATACCCTAAAATTCAAGGTGCAACATACAAACATTGCTGTGTGCAACCAAAATGCTGATTCTGCCTTCCTTAGCCAGTCAGATAAATATTTTTGCCTTCATTTTAGAGGTGGAAGTCAAGAAGAGGGATTAAATCAGTCATCCAGGTGTCCAGGATTTCATGGCCGCTTACAACTTTTCTGGGTTGTTCAGCAGCTGGTTCCCCCCGGCACTGGGCAGCTCATTGCCACGTGCAGCCCATTTAGTTTCCCTGTTTATTTTGAGATGTTAGCCACCCAAAGACAAGGGAATTTGCATTCAGGGTTCCTGGAGAACCTTAACTCAGCCCCTACTGCTAATATGATTACTGTGTTTAAGATTTATGGGAAGTGTCCTCACTTACCCAGAAGGGACTTTACATGCCTGTCAGGGCTGTCAATCAGTCTTGAGTACCCCGCAGGTCCCTGAGCAGTAATGGAGCCAGGCCAAGGGAGCAGTGATTTCATACCGGCTAGGTCTCAATTAGACTTTTTAATCTTTTAACCTCCCAGGACGAGACACTTGAGGCAGTAGCTCACATTTGTTAATTACAGAACCGCAGTGTCAGGCACAAGGTTGGGTGGTCTATTCTTATTTCCACAAGCAACTATCTAACTACCAGGATTTGGGAGGAAGGAAACTAGCAACAGTCACCTGAAGACACCAAGGGGCACAAATGAAAGCATCTGTACACTGCCCCATCGCAGGGACAGAAAGCAGTATCGAAGAACCAAATTTCAAAGTGACTTTGTAATCCCTAATGCAAGGGGAGCAGCAGTGACACTGCTTCTGCAGATCCTGGCTTGCACCGATAATCCTCTTCACTGGATTTTTTATGCCTGAAATGTGATATCTGTAATCCATTCAATTAGCAAAATTAAGAACTTTTCGTGTCATCCTGTCTGAAAGTGTTTTGAGAAGTTCTGAAATGAATGGGATCCAGGGTATGCACTTACCTTTAAAAACTGAGGCGTTGCCAAACGAACAGTTGCAACGAAACAGACCTGCTTTCCTGGGGATGTTCTGTAAACCCTTGGGACAGCCTCATCAAAGCCATTGCAAGTGGAGTTAGGCACTAGGTAGGGAAAAAACCAGAACCCAGAGTCATGCCTCACACAAGATTTGCTCCCCCTGAATATTTTGCACATTTGAAGCGTACTAATTCTAATTTTATTCAGAGTAGTGCTGTAAAAGCTTTTAAAGCTGATATGCATATATTTAAATCCAAGTCAGTCATGTCAGGCAGAAAGACATCAGAGCTTAACTTCAAGTATGAATCTTACAGGTTAATCCTGATAAAAAGAAGGCCAAACCTTATTACAGAGCATAAACCAGCTTTCTGGAAAGAAACCCCATGCATCCAATTGCTCTCTTTTTCACCACTCACAAGAAAAAATATATTGCTGCAGCATGCTTAGCGACCTAACTTCCATGAGGTAGTGAAAAAAAGCCTTGGCACAGGAGGTAGCTGAACGTTCATCAAGTCATCAGTGGCAAAACCCTGGGGGCCCACAGCCAGCGAGGCTTCATTGAGCCACCAAGAGGCTGCTTGCGATTCTCAGCTGCTTAATCGTGCTTTCCCCTTCTGCATCTAAGGAGAACTATCCCCAGGCATGCTCAAGTGCTGCTTGTTTGAAAGAAGAGCAAAGAGGACTCCACGTATGGCACTGGCTTCCAGAGCTGGGCATTTCTGGTGAGTCCGCAGATGGCCTGCTGTCTCCTGGGCAGAAGGAAAAACTGGATGTGATGTGGCTACAGATTCTGTGTATGGCTTTTTATCAGAATCTTACATAATTGCATGGATCTTATGTTGCTCTGAGGGCCCGCTAGCACCTCCTGCCTTAAAGATGTGATGCTGAAAGAATGCTTTGCCTTAAGCGAGCCCACAGTCCCATGTTAGAATGACACAATGCAAATTCTTCATCCAAACTGGAGCTGTTTAGAGGTGGTAATCCTGCTCCCACAGCAGTGAAAGAAAACTGCGTGCTAAGCTGCAGTGGGAACTGGGCTGGCCCCATGGGCTCTTGCCCTGCCCAGCCGTCTGTCTCCCATGGGGGCAGAGAAGGTCCCATCCAGCAGCCAGAATTCACGAGCATGAGGTTATTGAATGCTAATGGGGACCAGTGCTAACGTGAAACCCTCCTTACTATTAGGCCTCAATATCCAACTTTATGAAGCTTCCTACAGTTTGTCTCTTCTGCACAGGACAAAGCAAGGATAAGTGTGTCCATTTCTGTGAAAATGAAGACTTTTGTATCTGTCTGGGGAGGACATAACTAGCAATTTTTGTTCTGAGGTGCTTCTGCACTGGGCTTTAGTTCACTAGCATAAATTGTAGAGATGGAAGAAGTCTCAACTTATCACATGTGCTTTTGGAACCCAGATCAAAAGCCTTAGAATAACAATACATAGCCGATAACAAGGATAACAGGGTGTGAGACAAAAAGATAAGTACTCTGAGGAGAATTCACACCTGTGATTAACTGGTTTAGGCCACTGTGTGCACAATACATATTGCACCAAAAAGGGGAAGAAAGGTTCCTTATCCAAGAAGGCAACACAGACGTGAACATCCACAGAGATTACAGTCCTCCCTTGCAGTTGAGTCTGGAGGGCATGGCTGGCTGGATATTAAGGTAGAAAATGTGGGCAGAATTCTCCTCCTTTCACCAGCAAAGCACACTTGCTCTGGGGACTAGGAATATGTATTCATGTTCTGCTCCTGGGGTTATGTGCATATATGAGGGCTTCTATGGGATTATTAATACAAGAGGTGAAAAAAAAGAAGAAAGAGTTAGGAGCTACAGGAAACAGGAGAAGCCTGAGTAAAGAGTTGTTGGTTCTTTCCTGATATGATTATTTTGTGCAAGTCTATAGATTTCTGTAGTCAGTCCTGTTTAAAAACGGATGGGATTGCTATAAAACCACATTAAGGGCACTGTAAAAAGTTACTTTCAAGCTTATTACATAATACGTTGCCACATTTGAAGTCAATGGGGCCGTTTCTCTCTGTAATAGCCAAGTTCAGTAGCGAATGTTTGCACGCTGGGCTCTAAAATATGAAAATGAGATAAGCACATTCAGCCTCTGAAGTACTGGTATGATAAATTAACCTAGTTAGTGAAGCCATGGGCTTGCAGATGACATCAGATGCAGAAGAAAGTGGAGACGGAGTCACACCAAGGAGAGCGGATGGCTTTTTTACATCAGCTGTTTGATGTAAACAGCCATGAGCCTGAGACGTATTCCCAGAAGAGAGCAGAATACTTCCCTGAATGTGGCATTTGCCAAATAGGATTATATTTCCAAAAGGTAAATGCAATACTGAAAGGGTAATAATTATTGTATAGGACAGCTATGTTGTAAATTTGGGATTTCATCACAAGATTTGGGAATGTTGAACTTAAACAGCAGCAGTGGGTGAATAAGCCCAAGGAGATGAGACAGAGCTGGCCTGGTGGAAAGTCATCCTGTCTTCAGACAGCTGCTGTGCCATCTCCAAAGCTGCCTTTGACAAAGTCCAGAGCATTAAAAGCCTCGACGATGCAGGCAGGTAGCTACCACCTCACAGGGTACATCTCCATCTGAAAATAACGACTACAGTAGCTGAAAGAAAAAAAAAAAAAGCCCACATTTGTTTCTGAATTACTTTGCTGCCTGACTTATTTTGTTAGTATCTGTTCTTCCCGCAACTCCATCTGCACAGTCTGTTTTGCTCTGCTCTTGCAAATTTCAACTTTTTTTTTTTTTTAGGTGTAGTTAGAAAAAGAGATCATTACATGAGTTAAAATAAAATAAATCCTGGTATCATCTTTTAAGCATGTGTTCTGAAAAATCATACTTTAAAATTCTCCAAATCTCTTTAAAAGAAACAATATCTTGAAGTAGCAAAGTTCAGGAGCGAACTTTCTGAGAGCACCACAGAAGAATAGTGGAATGGAAAATATAGGATGAAGTCTGAGGCTATGATGATATTAACATTATAAGTCAAATACAGGTCTTGGAGTGCTTTTGTCAGAAGGTGCCTGATGAAAATGTTAAGCTGGCTTGGGTAAATGAGGGCATGTGTGTTTCACAGTTAAATGATCTAGGCAAAATATCCTGAGTAGGGAACTAGAAGCTTGTGTGACAAACCTAAATACATAATCAGAAAGGTGAAACAGTTGTCTCATATATATTGGTTAGCTGATGCTCTTTAGCATGAATTTTAATAGTTTTTGTGGTTACCTATCAGACTTGCTGCTCCTAGGGCTACCACAAAATTCTTTTGTAGAAGAAGTATTAAATTACCTGCAAATATCATATCAGAAGATAGAAAGAAACTGATTTGCCTATATACAGGATTGTTGTTGTTGTTTAGTTTTGTTTTCTTAAAAAAAGACCAGGACACTAAGGACAAGATGTTAAAAAAAAAGTACTATACATAAGGAACCAAGCCCTTAACTACCATAGACAAAAAGATGTTTATCCTTAGGGATACAAATCATGCCACATGAAATGAATGAAAATGTGTTTAAAACCCCTCAGATGCCACATTATTCAGTTAATAATAGTACAGCAGTCAGTTGCTCGGTCATCGTATTTTAACTTAAGATGTTTAAAATATATTCTTCCTATAACAGCAAACCTCTCATTTATGCCTTTTGAAAGAAGAAATCCCTCCTTCCTATTTTGTCAGTAGATGTTAACGTTTAAAGAACCAGTCTTAGTGACTGTCAAACAAACTGAACAGTGATTTCAAAAAACACAAGCCAAACAGACCTGAATAAAATCAAGACTGTTTCATATAAATAAATTCAGACCACAGATAAACAGTATATTCAGCAATTAGTAAATATCATGTAAGGTGCTAGTGGCAAGCCAGACTGCACTCAGTAGTTTCGGATGAGTAACAGTGATGGTGCCCAGACACCACTTGTCTGCTTTGACCTGCTCTCACCTTGCTCTTCCTCCTGTTTCTCCCCTCACCATCGTCTCTTGATATGAACCCCAAGTAAATTCTTTGGGACAGGAATGGTGCCTTTTTTCTGAAGTGCTCATAGAGTGCCCAGCATAAGCGCTGCAGATTGCTAGCTGCAGCTCCTATGATGTTGCTAATAGTAAATAATAATATGCGGCTGTCAGTTCTGATCAAAACATTCACTTCAGTTTGAGTTATTGTTGTTATCAGATGTTTCTGCATATGCTTATGGAGGCTCACGATCAATGTATCTTCTGTAGAAATCTGTTTATTTCCTTTAAAAGGGAATTCAGATTGAATTAATTGTTCTGGGACTGAAAATATTTTTTCTCTCCAGTGTAGTAATTTTTTTGATGGTTATTCTTATCTCTAAGAGATGTATCTGCTAACAGTAGAGTATCTGCTATTATTAGCATCCAGCAACCAGATACTTCCCAAGTATCCATGTAATTGGGAACAAAAATGCACAGTTTTGAATTCCACTATAATAATTAATTATATTTCTTGATCAGTAACTCTTCACGTAACAGTTATCTCCTCCTTTAAGAGGAAACTTCAGGCATTTAAGATTAAAGGATGGATCTGCCACTTGACAGATGCTGGTGGTTATTTTTTCTTTCGGTGAACATTTTGAAAAGCAAGACTTTGGCTTTGTCATTAACAGGAGTTTTTAAGCAAGTATGTCACCTCAGAAATAGGATACCAAAGCCAATATTTGGTTGTGTAATTGTGAGAGATCTTCTTCTGTTTACATATGTACAAAAAATTTTCACAGGAGGGACAAATCCAGCTCACCTTATCTTTTCTTATCAGAGTGAGCTATTAAGCGGCTTTGTAAAATAATTTATTCACATTTAATTTGACATTTTATACCGGGGGCTAAGCATTCCCTTGGATTTTTTTGAGAGTTATCTTTATTACTCGCCTCCCTCCTCATCCCTCAGGCAAAACTGGATGGGAGCCACTTTGTTATTCATTGGTGGTGCTAACTCGACTCTACCCCCTATCAGGTACCACTGGTCAACAGGTGCAGTGATGGCACTCGGCTCCCTCACATGTTTGCATATATTCATCCCTCTTGTTAAAATCTGGACTATATGACCAGAACCCAAAATACATAAAAATATTGGAACAAGTTCCTATTTGCAAATTAAAAAAAAAAAAAAAAAGTTTGCTTTGAGAACAAGTAGGCGTTTCTCATAGAAGTAAAGAGAGAACTCTGCCTTCCTCTTCTGCGTGGCCCATGGGCCACCTCCCCTCCTCTCAAGGGGCTACTGCATCTTCACATCAGGTTACAGTCCTGCTTTACTCATTGAAGCTTAATTAATGATGATTATATAATCCTCCCAAATGGAAAATCAAATCTCCCGTATTTGATTCAGCGCAGCCAGTGACTCATGCAGTCACTTGCATTGCCGTTGCGCTGGGCGGCCGCTCTCGCTTGGGCACAGCTGATTCAAGGGGTGGGTCACTCATGTGCAGGCGGCTCGTGTCACATCCCCGGTGTGGATCCAGCTGCAGGAATGTCCTTGCAGCAGGGGTGACAGTGTGTGGCTTCCCGCACACCATCCCTGGGACCAGCCCCAGCGTGGACCCTCCTGCTAACCCTGGCACCGGCCCGTTGCAGCTCCAAGAGCCTCCAGCCATAGCTGAGCCCAGGAGCTCTTGGGATGACGATCTTCTGAAAGACTGAGCACACACCGTGAGCTATGTGAACTTTCCCGGGCAATATCTGGGGCTTGCACATTCATCTCCCTGCCCCTTCTTGGCTAGGGGAAAGGTGCTGGTGACTGTTCCTCTCGGGGAGCAGCATGGGTTTGATGTAGGTTGTGTGTGACCTGGCTCCCTGACAGCAAACCTGGTGACAAGTCACCTTGGTAGATATCAGGCATTTGTTCTACTTTAGCAGAAAAAAAAAAATCTCTTTGGCATCTCAGTACAATGGCCTTTAAAGCTCCAGAGCTCCCACTAAAGTTAGGGAGAGCAGCTAAGCCCCTAACTGGCTTTCTAAGCCTCAGTCCTTCAAATTAATCCATTCAAACCCATCCCTGTATGATGTTCTCAGCCATAAGTCACAATGCGATTAACGGAGAAGGTATGAGGGAGGAGGGATGGGGGGGCAAAGTCACTGGGACCCCAGCAGGCATGACCTCTTCCACCAAGCACCATCATTATATGAGCAATGAACAATAATAAAATGAGCCTAAGAAGACAATAATTCAAGGGAGGTTACGTAAAAGGTTATGTGGAAGTAGAATAAAACTGGTGACATTTCTGTTAAAGAGGGAAAAAAAGGACCTACCAGTTCTTCAAAACATTAGCGAAGGTTAAGTGAGAGAAGGAAAGGTGAGACATTCACTAGGACTGTCACTGCCGTGACCCTACATTAATGAGAATGGAATAGTTAAGTATCCTGATGAGATCCTGATGGGGTACAGCCTGCCCAGGGATAAGAGAGCCTCCCCATCCAAAGATGCTCTGATGTCCCCGCAGCAGGAACACGCAGGCAGGCCAGACTCAGAGTACACGCAGCAAATCCTTGGAAACAAAGGTAGGATTTAGCATCGGGCAGCTAAAAAGCAACGGCAGAGATTTGTATTTAGAGAAGAACATCCTGTATCAGTCTCCCATGTGTAAAAACAAGCTCACACTTCCACTGCTGTGAAAAGCTACAGGGAAAAGCATTCTTGAATACATTCCTAAGGAACGTCTCCTGCTAATTAAGCTTAATTTGCAATTTCTGTCTTCCTCTCCCAACAGTATGCTCAGCTAACTCTTTCCTTATCTTTAGCTTAGCCTCCTTCCTCCACAAACACCTCCAAAACCCAGGATTTGGGGCCAGCTGATCCTACACACGTAGGATGAGCACTGCCCTGTGAGCCACCCGTCTCTGCTCCACCACCCTTCCCACCACTGTCTTTCTTGCCTGCTTGGCCTCACACCTGGAGATGGTGCTGCCTGGAGAACAGGCATTTATTTAATGGGAGGAAAAACAGAGCAACTATCGGCAGGGCCAGCAGCTGACAGCCCCAGCATGCGTGGCTTAGGGGACAGTGCCCATAACAGGGTGCCCTGGAGTGCGGAGGGCCAAGCAGAGGTGGGAACCCAGCCCACCACTGCACCCAGCAGATGCTCAAAGGTGTCCATGCCACAAGGCCCTGTGGCCAAGCACAGCTGCTTGTCCCCAGCCCCGGGGCTGGAAAGCTGCCCAAAGGGCAGCTGCATTCACACGGTGCTCGCTGGAGCTGATGTCCCCCATGCCTTGCTCAGGGTGCAGCCGCCTGATGCAAGAAGCAAGTATTTCCACTAGGCTCTGCACCGAACTAGGGAAACTGGTCAGGATGGGCAAGCTGCTGTCCTGCAACAGGGAGAAAAGGAGGTGCCTAGGAGGCACCATCTCAGACTGGGGGCAAGGGCCATCCCATCTTTATTGACCAGAGTGTCAGACTGCAGCAGAGATGGGAAGAAAGTGGAAGAGACAAAATAAAGTGAATGATTTAGAAAAAGGTAGCACAAGGAAAAAAAATAAGCAGAAAGCACATATCTTATTTGAAAGCTATAAGCTGGGGTCTTTGGAAAATGATTTGGTGTCTTCTGAAATCAATATTTTCCCATTTAGTTTATATGCATTAAGCTAGAGAAGTTATCTGTAATGCAAGTTTTATCTTTCTTCTGAGAAACAGCCACTGATACAAATGCTGGGATATGAAATCCTAATGGGTAAGAGGGCAGTATTGAAGTCATGCCAAAATAAAAGGCTGAAAATCCTTGGAAGAAATGGATCAGATATTCCCCTGGTAGAAATGTATCTTTATGAGTCAGCACCCCAAATCCGGTTTCTGCTCTAGAAAACAGAACAGTTTGGTCTGCGCGTCTGTCAGGCAGCCGCATTTCGCTTCATTCAAACTAGAAAGCATACAGGCAGTTTTATTTCTTTATACAAATAAAGTCTCAAATCAGATGGCACCAACAAGAAATACATCTCTCCATCCTGCACGTAGGTTTCTATTCTAGTCATGTGGAGCAAGAGCAGAAAGTTAAATGGGGACAGGGACATTTTTTTTTTCACAGTGTGGTGTGCGGTTTTTGGAAAGCACGGTGGGGAATTTTTTTGCTGAGGATGACCTATTTGGAACAATACCAGCAACTTTGGAAATGCCACTCTGGAGTTCAATCAGGCAAGTAACTAAAGCAAACTTGGGCAGGCAGGAGAAGGGAAAGTAATAAAAGAGTGTTTCATTTCTGACACTAATGGCCGTACAGCAATCTGGTTGTTACGGAATGGGCGAGGTGGAAATTTGCTCTTCCTCCCTTGAAAGATGGTTTCCCTAGACTGACTGTGGTGCATTAGTGATGATGCTGACTGTATTTCTTTCCTTTTTTTTTTTTTTTTTTTGGAGCTTGTTGGGTTCTGCAGTGCAGAAAAGGAATGTAAAATGGTATCTGGAGAGGGAGGCAGGTGGCAGCATCCTCAGCTGCTCCAATGCCTGTAGCAGGGGACCCCTCACCGTGGCAAGGGGCGGGGGGTGCAGGCATTCAAGTATGTGACACTGCCATTTTTTCCCAAAAAAATTTCCAGAGAAGGATGAGAGAGCAGATTTGGCAAATTATCAGTTCTCGCACAGAATTCATGATTAATGCAAGTCAGCAGATAAGGTAGCAAACTTATTATTTAGCTAATAGATAGAGTCTTAGAACACAGTATTAATGAGCACAAACAAACCCTCCTCTGAACCTGTCATTATTTGCAAACTTACCCCGAGTCCAGGATCACTGCTACCAAGCGAAGCGTAGTAACAAAAGCAACTGACAGTTTCACTTTTCATAGGTATACGTCCAGCTTTTGCAAATCAGCTGCGAGATCCATGTGAAGCAAATTTTACCCCATAGTGTTAAAAATTTTCCTTTCAGTTAAAAGCCTGTCTTGTTCAATGGAGCAATACTTTTATTTTACACAGCTAGAGTAACATTCATACAACAGTTAAAGCTTACCATTGCTGTAAGACCGAAAATTTCCTACAAACTTTATGTATTCATATGTTGGAAATTCCTTTGGGTTCAAACTTCCTCTCAGAAGATGACAATAAAACTCTAGTTCATTGTCAGCTGGATTGTTAAAAGAAGAAGAAGAAGAAATAAATATACTATTTAAACTAAACGCAACCAATGGTGTCTTCCAACCCCAATCTTGCTGCAACCGGCAACACGAGAGCGGCTTGTTACCACTCAGGGTCCTGCCCTCGAGACTCACTCACCCTTCTCTTACACCGCCTTCCTTGGAGGAGTTAAACTGACATTGCTTTGGTGGAGCCAAGGAGAGAATTGGATCCTTCGTTTATAGCTTTTTTTTTCTTTTCTATGTAGGCTTTTCATGACTCACAGCTGTTCTACATCTTGTGTTGGAAAACTATGCCTAATTACCTCAAAATATCTATTAAATTAACTTTGCCATATTAGCTACCAGCTGCAGGTTTTGTATATACAGTAGATTAAGCTGCTGTACATTTTATATTATTGTGTGTTTCCTTACCTTACCTCCTAGAGTGAATAAGGATGAGGCAAGTAAAAGGGTCTTTACAAAAAACAAAATTCAATTTGCAAAAGAATTACGATGATTTTACAGATACTTTTCAACTTTAATGCAAACCAAAGGTGAGTGACATTAACGGATCTCTGAACACCATTTTACTTGAACAGGTTGAAATATCAATTAAGATGTGATTTGTCTCAGGCGAACTCTCAGTTTCCATTTGCTAACCTATTTTCCTTAGCTGTCTCAAAAGATACAATATTTAATAATTAACATGACTGCAAGCAGTCTTAGCCTAGTAAAATAAAGGCCATGTGTTTCATTTAAAAATAGTACTGAAGGGTCATTCCAGGTGGCAAGATCTTTTTAAAAGGCTATACACTTGTTTTATATTGCACATCACAGAAAAAACTCTTTATGAGAGAACATTTTTATCCTGTCCATGCTTTTTCATTTACTGGGAAAGATAAAACTTACTTTTTAGGTAATCTGATGATGCAGAATCTGTCATAAGCATACAAGAAGATAACATCTTATAAATTTCTGAATGTTCTTGTTCTGGGAGGAAATTTAACAAATTCTGATCCAAGACATCACACTGCAAAGAAAAAGAACCTTTGAGAAAAATAGAAATATCACAATGAGCATGCAGAGATGTGCAGCAATGCGGACACGAAGCCTGTGGCAGTCAACAGGAGTTTTCCCACTAATTTCACAGAATCACAGAATGGTTGGGGTTGGCAGGGACCTCTGGAGATCATCTACTCCAACCCACCTGCTAAAGCAGGTTCACCCGGAGCAGATCACACAGGAATGTGTCCAGGTGGGTCTTGAATGTCTCCAGAGAAGGAGACTCCACAGCCTCTCTGGGCAGCCTGTTCCAGTGCTGCGGCACACTCAAAGAAGTTTCTCCTCATATTCAGATGGAACCTCCTATGCTTCAGTCTGTGCCTGTTGCCCCTCATCCTATCGTTGGGCACCACTGAAAGGAGTCTGGTCCCATCCTCTTGTCATCCACCCTTCAGATATTCATAAGCATCTCCAGGGAATCTTGACAAAATCTAAACCAGGGGGGATGACTGGGCAAACAGAGTGGCCACTTCTCTATGGGCTGGTTCTCAGCTTAATTCTTAGCACTCAGTGATGCTCGTCTAATATTTCTCAGAGACCATGGGGTGCAATGCGTATGTCCGCACACCTAGATGACAAGACCTGGGAGTGAGCTGGAAAACTGGTGCCTGGCTCCCTGTACCGCTCACCAGCTCCATGCATGGGGCTCTTGTGGATCATCCCAGCCTGGTGTCTCCCCAGCAAACCCCGACTGGCAGGAGCAGTGGGGCTGGATGCTGGGTCAGTCCTGAATCCAGCCCCCTCTCCCTCAGCTCCTGGGAAGTGCCCTCAGGGTGGCAGCCCTTGCTCCCCGCTTCCTGCATCCTGGCAGGTGGGAGCAGGGAGAAGGGGACTCCCCAGTCTGGACATCGTTGTGCAGCAGCAGTAGTTAGTTCCCAGGGAGGTGGACTTCATGGTGCCACCAGCACAAGCCCTCTGGCCAGCCATGGGCTGAATGTATGGGTGTCTCCAGCCCCAAGATCAGCTGGCACGAACCTGAAATCCATCCACAATCTAGGTACTGAGGTTGGGGAATGGAAAAAGGAGATGGATTTGTGCAAAAGGCCATGACTGGCCCGGGGTGAAGACAAGCGTTGAGGAAGGTCTCACTATGTTCACCATGGTGACAAACCCAACGCTAGAAAGGTGTATCTGAAAGGACATCCTGAGATGAGTGACCCTCCGATGGCATTGACTTGCATCCATCCCACTTGAGACTCCCTTGGGCAGCGCTGGCACACTGACACAGCTTTGTGTGTCCTCAGAGCAGCTGCTGTCAGACTGTATAGTCGTGCTGAAAATCTGTTAGCCCTGTATGAGACTGGAAAGTTATTGATCATCATCATTTATTTATGTATTTACTTAAGACTGTGCTTTGGTTTCCCTCTGCTTTCCACCCATGCCTGCTGTTCTGTGTGGAATTCCTGTTTAGAGTAGTGAAATGCACCAAGTACACTTTGAAAATCAGAGTGCTATGCTTTACACGCTTATCTTGATGCAACAATATATTACTTTAGGTTATGAAGTTATAAGTATTACGTGCTCATTACTTGAATATTCCTTTTGTGATGAATACTTCAAAATTACTTTTGTGACTTTAGTATATATCTTATTAATACGCATCCTACTGATACTGCATGTAATTCAGTTTTTTATGTATGTATATAAAGATTATATTTATATTTACACAAAATAGGGTACATCGTTCATGCAATTTTGGGCATATGAGGAAAGAACACCTGACAGGAAACTGCAGAGGTGAGTCCTTTTCAAGCCTTATGGTACAATCTCAGAAAAGTAGTTTTTCCTTCTCATTCCTTTTCTACCTGTAAATGGCAGATAATGACACTTATCCACCAGTTTCACATAAGTCTCATGGGGGTTAATTAATCTCCCGTTCACTCAGCAGTAGCTGCAGGAGGATTAGATGTGAGCCGTCACCACTCCTCAAACTCATTATGGCTTCTTCAGTGACCTGAGGATGTACCACCTTTTGTCACCCTGTTGTGACCAAGCTCAGATTCAAAACCTATTATCGGTTCTGCAGTGTCATTTCTGTTTAGGGTGATAGCTGTAGAGCCCTGCAACTATGTGTAAGGTAGGAGTTGCAAGAGACTTCTTTTCCATGCACCCGTCAGAGCAACTTCCATATCTGAGCATCAGCTATTCACTGATTTGCAAGTCTGGGCATTTATATTTTTTGCCACCATCATGTACCATATCCAGAATTTAATGTTTAGTTTCCATCTTTGCTGTTAGAAAATACCAACTTTTTTAAAAATGAGTTCTAAAAAGAAATAAAGTGTCTACTTCTTAATGTGTTTCACAGCTCTTGCCTCCTGCGGAGGTCAGGCACACCCCTAAAGCAGCACACGGAACAGAATTTCTGGATCTTGTATGTGTCAAGACTCTTGAATCAATATGTCAGCCAAGAATATATTGACAGGTCAAATAGAGAGAAGGAAGCAAATATTCCATGATCTCACTGGAGCTGTAGGAAATGCCAGGCAAGCTATTCCGTGCTAATTCTGCACCAGACCTGAAAGGCGGACATGTGGTGCCATAGCAGAAAGGTGACCAGAGAGACGGACAAAATTTGATCACCACAATCAAAAATGCATTGGTTGGAGGGGAATGGTTTGCACCTTTGTCTAATTATTCTAATTATTCTGCAGCAGGCAGTTCTGCCCTGCTGGCAGAGACAGCCACAAAGCATTGCCGAATGAGACAGGCAAAGCAGATAAAAGATAAATTGCAGTGGCTGCAGGTGAAGTGGTTAAATGAACTACATTAATGCATATTTACGCTGCTAAGCTTGGAATCTTCTCTGCACCTTTGAATCTATGGATCTCGCTGGAAGAAAATTCTGGGTATTTACTCCTCATAGCTATGGCAGGCGAAGAAACAAAACCTTTGCATCCATGGGTGCTGGTCCATTCTAAATACAATACACCAAGCTCTGCAATCATTCGATGCATAGCTGAAATCTCTGTGCAGTTTCAAGGAGACAGCTATACTCCAAAATGGAGCTCCTTCCTCACCTTTTCACTGCTCTTTGGTGCAGAGTGAGGAGGAAATATGAGTTATTCCTGCTGCAGGGAAAAAAACCCCAGGGGAACAGAGCAAACATGGTCACTACAGGAATGGGAAGGTGGATGGCTGCAAATGAGACAGGCTTCTTTCCCAGCAACCAAAAAAAAAATCAAGGTAGCTCTGTTCTGTGTGCTGGGATTTGGCCCCTGTGTCAATCTGTATATCCTGCAGTGATGCCCATTGCTACCCTGTAACAGCAACACTGCATGCAAAACTTTTGTACGCTATAAGGTGCTACGTGCTGAATTCTTCCACCCAGACATTTAACTAAAGCCCCCAAGCAGAGCAGAGCAGCTACCTGTGCTTCACCTGGGAGTCCCTGGGGAGAAAGAGCCCTCCAGGAGAAGCTCAGCCCTGCCAGGGACCTCCTACCTTTGCATAGCCACCTCCCCTACTGACCCTCAAGGCTATGGGACTAAAGCTGGGTGAGATGGACACCACCCTCCCAATCTGTGAGCAGGTGCAGCACCTTCTGTTGGAGGCTGTGGACAGACAACGTCCATGAGAAAGCTGCGTCTCCTCCTGTAGCTTGGAAATAGTCACTCTGCTGCCTGTGTTTAACTGTTTCACTCAGCAAAGCAGGCAAGAAGGGACAGGGAGGACACTCCTCCAGAGACCTGCGTAGTCATGAGGTCATAGTGTACCTGCTATGAGTTGTGACTGGACTTCCAGGAGTTCGCTTCAGCTGTAGTCAATCTTACCGTGTGAGATGAACTTCTTTTTACATCAACTGACCCTAGGCATAGCCTCTAGATCTTGTAAGAACAGACTATTTAGAATTACAACGGAGGAAGTCTGTGTTTGAAAATGCTCTATGGAACTTATAGAAGCTGTATTAAAGAGAATTGGATGTATTTGTTCTCAGCACCAGAGTCTTTCATGATTTTAATGAAAGAAAATACATCAGATTTCTTGATAGGGGCCCTCAGAGAGCCCTGCTCTGCATTCTGCCCAGTTTCGCTTTCCTTTCAGTGCTCAAAGCAGAAGATTTGCAGACTATTTTTTTTCCCCTGCAGTCACAGAGGGGAACGAATTGGTATTTCGTCCCTCAACAGTGACTGAATTGAGCTTACAAATAGATCCTGGAGGTAAACAACATAAGCCACGTAGATTTTCCAGATAGCACTCTGATCAGTCTTAAAACTTGAAATGACATATGGTAAGGGCAGCATGGGACTAAAATGCCCAGTGTGCACCAAACTGCGCACTCAGATGTGCCCCTGCCCATGGCCAGAGCCACTTGCCCATCTCCAGCAGGCAGAATCCCTTATAGCTTGCTCAGCTGTGGTCTCTGGGATGCAACCAGTCACTCCGCACACGTGGGCTGGTGTGGCAGTTGTTGACCATTATCACTCCATCAGCTCCAAGAAGGTCTGTGGGAGCTCCTGCTCCACCTCCAGCCCCAGCAGGTTGGTCCCTGGGTTGGGCTGCTATATGCTGCTTCTGTGGGAACGAAAAATAATGCCCATCTTTGTCCTCATTTTGGGCTGGATAACGTGCAAGATTCTCACACAAGGCATGACTATGGGAGGAAAAAACAATTCAGTCTCTGATGGTACAACTCAGGAATTATGAACCTGAATCCACTCGTGTTCAGCCAGGGCTTAAAGTTTCAGGCATAGGGTCTGAAATGTATCTTCCTAAAGATCAATACTTTCTTGCAGCAGATCTACTGTCTCTGCTAAGACTCAGTATTTGGAAGTGATAGCAATGAAACCCCCAAACCATGAAAGACAATGAAATTCCATGGAAATCAGTAAATGTATGAAGACCCAACAGCCTGCGTGAAGGACAGGGTTCTCTCTGCCTTTGAAACAAAGGCAAATGTCAGAAAACAGCCAACTACTGGTTTCCTCAACTGTTGAGGATTAAAGAAAACTGAAATAGATTGATTCAGTTCAATATGTTGTTGCATAGCAATATTCTTGCATTTACCAGGAGCTGCTGCCTTTCATCAAGTTCCTTTCGTCTCAGAAGAAAATAATTTTTGTTCATATTACAGCAAGGTAGTGTGTGTGAAATACATTTGTCTGTGTGGAAAACATAATGCATATTTAGTGAAAAAGTAAACGAGAGAAAAAGAATTGTAATTTTCCTAAGAACATGGCAGGGGAGGGTGGTACAATAATGATTTGGCAGCTATTCTTTTTCTCCTGGGCATGTATTTATTTGAAACCGAGCTACTAAAAATGAGTGTGAGGATTAATCCTTCATTATTGTGCCATTTCTCCTGGAGCAGCCTTAGCAACAGGAGCAGGGTTTGGAGCAGTCCCTCTCCCCTGCTCCTCCAGTCCACACCAGCAGACACAAGAGAGTCTCCCACACCAAGACGCAGCATCCTACAGATGAAACAAGCCCTTTGAGCCCCTGAGCACCAAGCATCAGCTCCACCAGCTCCTCCCAACAGCTTTCTTCTGGGGAAAGCAGAACTGAGCTGCAGGGACAGCTCAGCCACAACCACCAGCGAACTCACACTTCTCTGAATTCCATGGGGGTTTTGTCCTTTGCCTCCCTGGGAGCAGAATAAAGCCCTTAACAAGCTTCTTGCCGGGCTGCCAGTGGCACTGGTGCTATTATCTGCTAGCTTAGAAATCAGAGATGGAAAAGATCAGGCAGGTCACCCTGTGCCTCCCCTGGCCACAGTATTCCTGCAGAGCTTTTTCCATTCAAGCTGAAGTGCCTCATAGCAACAAAAACCTGAAGGGTATGAATCAGATGGAGAGAGAACAGAGCTGATCAACAGCAGCGCCCAGCATAACACAGGGACAAAACTCCTCACCACAGGAAAACACCACCCACTCACCACCCTTTTACATATGCTTCTAAAGATGCAGGGCCCGATCCTACGATGTATAGTGAAAGAGCCAATACCAGAATTACTCACCGGTAAATGCCCTAGAAGAGGTGTGATGCTGTCAGACACATAGATGATGCTTCCACCTGTGGTTACTGCTATAATGAAGCCATCTAATGCCTATGGAAAACAGAGAAGTGGAGAGCGCTTTAATACAGGAGCGAGGGGTGTAAACGGGGCGTCTCATCGTGTGTTGATCAAAACTGTTTTGACTTCAGCACCATATTGTTATCGAGTTGTAGGAACATTATCTCAAGTTGCAGAACAGTAATTCTCTGATTTCACAGTCTGATTTAACTTTTACAACATTCTTTGTAGTCTAGTAAAACCTACTATTGAAGCAACAAAGGGCTCACAGGAACATTTCATGTCTCGGTTTTTAAATTAATCACACATTTTAATAATGCAAAATGACTAAGACTGGATCCCTTGGAAGTTATTAAAATGAACATTTGAGCTCTGTGTAAATATCAAAGGACGATGAAAGGATGCGGTCCTATCTCAAAAAGGTAGTTCTCTGCAAACCCAATAAATCTCAGTTTGTATTAATGTAACATTGTGTATTACTGGGCTTTCATGTAAGTAAAAGCAATGCAAATGATCAAATACTCCTTAGCCTGAGTTTTAATTGAGTGATTTATTTCAAAGGTCATAGTATTAGATTACTCATTCCAAGCGAAATTTACCCTTCTGCAGAGTTTCTTCTTCACTTTGGTCCCACCTTGCGGAATGTCAGCCTTATCCCCATCTTCTGCACAGGAGCAATTTCTCCTACCAAATTAGTCTTGTCTTTAGTCTGAGCTGCAAAGTTTTGAGCTAAATCGTGTTCAAAGTTAAATATAGGTAGATGTCAAGATCTAAAGCAACCTACTCTAAACAATACCCCCCTAAAATTTAAGAATAAATAGCAGGTGCTCAGAGACTATGTTAAAACCTTCCCATTGTAATTAAGGAGTCATTGGTGAAGCTCCCAATGCCTGCAAGTGGAGCAGATCTGGATCATCCTCCTGTACTCAGCACTGGTGAGGCTGCACCTCGAATTCTGTGTTCAGTTTTGGGCCCCTCACTACAAGAAAGACATTGAGGTGCTGGAGCGAGTTCACAGAAGGACAATGAAGCTGGTGAGGGGTCTGGAGCACAAATCTGATGAAGAGCGGCTGAGGGAACTGGGGCTGTTGAGCCTGGAGAAAAGGAGGCTGAGGGGAGACCTGATCGCTGTCTGCAACCACCTGAAAGGAGGTTGTAGCATGGAGGGGCTTGGTCTCTTCTCCCAAGTAGCAAGTGACAGGATGAGAGGAAATGGCCTCAAGTTGTGCCAGGGGAGGTTTAGACTGGATATTAGGAACAATTTATTCCCTGAAAGGGTTGTCAGGCATTGGAACAGGCTGCCCAGGGAAGTGGTGGAGTCACCATCCCTGAAGGTGTTTAAAAGACGTGTAGATGAGGTTCTTAGTGGCATGGTTTAGTGGTGGACTTGACAGTGTTAGGTTAATGGTTTGACTCGATGATCTTAGAGGTCTTTTCCAGCCAAAATGATTCTATGATTCTGTCAGTTCACTGGTGATACGGAGTCGGTGTTGCCTGCAGTATTTGAGCAGTACAAGCACTGCAAGCATGACTGAATCAGAGCAGATTTTGACTATACTCTGGAGGCAATACCTGTTCAGGAGGCAGGTGTACAGCAAACAGCTCATGGTGGCACGGTGTTACAAAACCTTACTGCAAACCCCGGCATGCCTCCAAGCCAGACTAGCAGTTGATCCTGTGAGCTGCAGCACATCCTTCCCCCCTGCTGACTTCAATAAGGGAAAGAATTCTAAGAACACTGGAAAATGCTAATTGTTTTCAAAAAAAAAGGAAAACACAAAGCCTTGAATAAAGACACAAACATATGTTCCATTTTCCAGAGAATGCTGAGCACCCACAACTATTTAAGTCAATGGGAATCTGCTGGTGCTACAATCCTTTGAAAAGCAGGTCAATAACTTATACCCCAGTAGAAGAGTGTGTGTTTAGCATCTCTGAAAACCCTCCAGCTGCTATAGTTAGTTTGATTTTGTTAATCTAAGTGCAGAGAATATGTTTTTCTTTAGCGTAGTACATTCAAGCTGTTTTCTAAAAAAGCATGATAGCTGTTAACCCATAGAAGAGAGAAGTGGTTTTACAAGGCAGTTGGATTGTGCATGTTACTATGGTGAAGGTGGTGTTTTGGTTTTTTTTTTTGGTTGTTGTGTTGGTTTTTGGTTTTGGCTTTTGGTTTTGGTTTTTTTTTAATCAAGTCTTTATTTCATATCCAATGCAAATTAAACAAAGTGAGTCATATCAGACATTTGTGGTAAAATCAAGTTAATTTATGTATATGTAATTCTATTTTTATTTATGTGCAACTGGTCTTTCCAGCATTAAGAAGGCATATCCTTCTTCAAAGATTTCACTACTGCAACAGTACTAGATGGACAAACAGAGTCTAATACTCCTATGTAATCTGATGACAGCCTTTTCAATAGGGTAAGAAAAGGCCATTTTCAGGAAAGCTGATGTATTACTGCAGTCAATTATGCTCTGATTCTTTCAAATCAGCTCTTGAAAAAACCCTTCTCATATTTTAATAACAGGATGGGAAAAACTTCAAGCAGTCTTGTCCAAATGTTAATAAAATAAGATTAGTAGAAAGGCAAAAAAACAGAGAATGATGAACAGCTGGCTCAACAGGACATCCCAGTACCCAGTGTTATCTTGAAGGGCATGGAAAATCACAGTAGCAAGAAGGTGATTTATAAGCTGGGAAACTAAAAGCAATTGTTTTAGTCTAAAATTGTGTGACATACAAGCAGAATCAACAAAGACCCAGCCAGTCAAGCCAGCTGCCAATTTATTGCTATCTGAGGAAATATTTCAGTGCAGACCGAAGAAGTTATGTACATTAAGTTCCTGTGCACTGAGAAGGGTATTGGGGGTTGTCGGTGCAATGGGAGCAAAGCGCCTCTTCACACTCAACCAGGGGAGTCTCGACATAACCAACTGCAATGGCCAAGGGACCACCAGTCCCTGGGGGCCAGCAACATGCCCAGGCTTCATGCCACCCCTCAGTGGGTCAGGCTGCTCCTCAGAATCCATCCCTGCCCACAGCCAGAGCCTGGATCACGCCCCGTGTTTACGTCCTTTGTGGTAGGAGAAGCTTGTTCCCAAAGGACGCTGCAGGGCCACCCAACCTCCACATGTTTAGTATGGGAGAAGATCCTTGCTAAAGAAGGTTCCAGCTGTTACTGAGAGTGAAAAATACATTTTAGCAGCTCATTTGCATTTCATCTCGAACCTACATAAATGCCATTGAGTCACCTCCCTTCAAATCCCAGCTAGCATTAAAAGCACCCATGGTATAATTTAAAGGTAATTTAAAAACTATCATCGCAAAATAACCCTGCTCCCTGTTCGAGTAAAAGGTGTTTGATAAGGGCCTTGAAAATCTTTACAGTGGAAGTATTAACTGTATGAAACCAAGAGGAGCTGTCAGGTTTTATCTGCTTGTACAGCACCTAGCACTAGAGGGACGCAACACTGCTGCTTTTTAGGTGCTAGTTGTGCATAAATATTAAGTAATAATAACGCCTTCCAAGAACAGGAAAAAAACTGCTGCGTGCCCTTCTCCTCACCTCTGTTTGTAAAAATAAAATGTAACCTGTGATGTGAACCTCTCCCCTGGATTGCCTTTCTTGGGAGTCCCTGCCCAGCTTTGCAGGCATGGTCCAGGGTGAAAAGCAACGTGTGGGGAATCTAATCCCTTGTCTCAGGAACACCTCTGCTTGATGGTCAAATACAGCAGTACCTGAAACCTCCTCTTTTGGAACGGCAGGTGACATTTAATTCTAGACACATGGGCATTTCCATGATTGCTAGACAAAATTAGGAAAGGTATAAATGCATGTTCACCTCCAACATCAGCTGGGTGAATTCTTCATTGCTGAGAAATGAAGGCTTCCAGTCCTGCTGAATTTCAGAAATCTCCGTCTGTGCCGAGACTTCTAGAGAAATAAAACATTTCGCTTTTTAAAATTCAAAAAACCCTTGTATTTTGCAAGTCTGCTATGAAAAGGGTGAAATCACCTTTATGTTCAAAAATTGCAGTTTTCAAGCACGGGTTTTCCATACAGAGACAATAATGTCTATCTAAATTGGGCCCCATCCTGAAAAGTTTTCCTCATTTTTTACTCAGCTCAGCTTAAGTTGACTTCAGTGAGAGTCTGTTTTCATGTAGCCATTGGCCTCAATCAGCCTTACTTAAGGGTATTGATCAAAAGATAAAACCACTTTGCCTGAAATTAAAATCAAGGCAAGGATTAGCATGTGTCAAATTTATATTTACAATTCACAGCTTCAAAATTAGGATGCCAGGGAGCTAGGGTTCAGCCTATAGCTTCTGTGCCAAATAGAGGGGAGCAAATTCTTCAAAATGTGAGTGGAACATGAGCATTTGCACCAGCCTTGCACTGGAGCACTGGTGTCTCATGCCAAATCCTCCCTAGAGAGGGGAGTGTTCTGTGCTGTCATTATGCCGGGGCTGGTTTGCCCTGTTGTTGGCCAAGCCTGGCTAGCAGCAGCCTGAGGACACTGGGTCCCCAAAGGATTTCCGTGGAGAAGTGCAGGTGCACCGAGGTAACAAGTCATGGCTTCACACTGAAACTGGAGACCATACCACAGGTAGCTGGATGCTCCATGGTGACCTGTTTCCTTCAAAAAACAGCCACTCACATCAGCTCTGCCTGAGCCAGACAGGATTATGGGGGACGGATCTTATAATTCAGAGAGACTTGAGGTGATTTTGTTCACTGCTCGCTCCACTTGTCTAAAAGTGCTCCCTCATTCAGCACTAGCAGTGAGGGGATGCTGAGTGCAGCCTGCCTTCTCCTCTAATTAATCCTATTGATTAACACTTCTGGTGCATGTAATACCCAACACTCCCTATTCGGAGCATATAGGTAAACTGGCCAGGGAAATGCAAGTGGCTCAATGATAGATGGTAGATGCCCCATCCCTGGAGATGTTCCAGGCCAGGCTGGACGGGGCTCTGAGCAACCTGATCTAGTTGCAGATGTCCCTGCTCATTGCAGGGGAGTTGGACTAGGTGACCTTGGAAGGGCCCTTCCAACCCAAACTATTCTGTGATTCTTTGATATTAAAGACCGTAAATTTATACAAATGCCTGTGCATATTGTTGCCTATAAAGAAATCAAAGCCTCCGTTCAGGCTTTATTAGTGGAGATGCAGCCGTCTGCTTCTACCAGCTCATTCGACTTGCTTTCTGCTCTGCTGGGGGCTGTCAGTGGTAGTGTGGTGGCTTTCCACAGCCCCTGTAGTCTTATACAGAGATTTCAAAAACAGGTTAAGGAAAAAGAAAGACTAGGCATGATCAGAGTTTTATTATATAGTCTCAGAATCTAGGATACTTTCAGCAGATCCATAGCTTGGAAAAGCTGATATACATGAAACAGCAACTGCTCAGACAATTATTTGAGATTTGGGAAATTCTCTGGATTACAAAGAAGGAGGCTGTTTATGAAGCAAAAAGATCTGAAAATTGACATCCTCCTCCATTATAACTAAAATCTTGTTTTAGCCTATTAAATGAAAGGGAAATATGATTGAATAAACCAGATCCAAAGTACATTGAAGATAATCAACGTTTTAAAATGCTGATGCTTTGTACTATATTGTGTGACTAATAATCTAGTTTAAAAATAGATAACGTTTGCTTTTTTTAGCAAGTGCACAAAAACCAGTTGCGGTTTGACCCAATTGCTGTGGAAGGATTTGTGACTGTTAGCTTTCTTTTACCTAGTTGTTCTTCCAGAAGTGAAGTGCCTTTTGGAGTAAATTATTTGGGCTATCAGCTACACTTCTCTACACTTACTTAAATCTTGTGTGAATGTTCTTTGCTTGGCTTTATAATTGAGCATATTTGCATCCTCCTTTACTCTGCCTTGGGCAGATAAAAGAAAAAAAGAAATGTTATTACTGTCATTTTTAATAGGTATATGCGATTATTAAACTTTGAGATGTCCTAGTCATGCCCTTCTGTATGAAATCACAATGTCTGTGGCAAAAATTCATTTAAGGAGAAACTGCGCTCTAACAACAGAACTGCTATAACTATTTCCCCAGTAAGTTTGACATTTGTGACTCTGTTATGTTGGGAGTCATGATGTAAGAGTTTTTATGGTATTTTTTATTTCACCCAGAGCTCTCCAGGAAACAAGGACTGGAGGTGATGGATGAGTGAAGGCGAACCTAGTTATGCAGTGCATCAGCTTGTGAGAGCCCTTTCTGCTTTGTGGGACCAGGGACATTCCCCACAGTCACCTGCTGAAGCCTCTTCCTCACAAGAGAAAAGAAAGTCCCATTTTAAACCAGTGCCCTGATTTATAAGGGAAAAGCATTTCAATTATCTGCTACTGGTGCATGTCCAAGCATCAGGGAGCCCAGAGTGCACGTTCCTCTCATCAACTAGAAACTAGATCAACCCAGACAAGATCAGCAGGGTCAGAAATCTCCTCTGTCTTCTGTGAGGGTATATTTTTAAGGGACTTAACTGTCACTGCTGTATGCATTTTAAAAAACAAACGCCTGGTTTTCCAGGGTTGAACTTTTCTGTTGCAACTGCACACTGTGCAAATGTGACGTAGTTTCTGCTTCTGCAAATAGGGTGAAGCACGTCAGCTACCTGTGGATGCAATTTGCTGAAGCCGGCTTCAAAAACTGGGGCTTTTTCTGGTCTGTCTTTTCTGCTTACTGTGGAAAATTGAGTCCTACACAGTCCATTGAGGAGCAGGGGGGCTGAACAGATTGTTTCCCTGCATTTTTCTGCAGAAAAGCTGGGGCACATGCTTTGTTCTCTGCTCAGAATATTGCAAATTTCAAGGAACGGAATCTTCCCTCTGGTCCCAAAGCTCTCTTGTTCAAAGCATCTCTCTTCTTCACCTGTGCTGCAGGGCACTGCTGCCCTCCTTCCCTTGGTTCCTGTCATTCACCCCTTTCTCTAGCAGGCTGAGAGTCATCCTCAACTAAAGAGCAGCCAAGGAGATGGATTTGGGCAGCACAGTGCCTGCAAATGATCTTTTTTGATGAGAGAAAAAAAAATACCTAATGTTGGTAATTTTAGGCCCCTTGAGCCATTCTGATAATCACTGAGGGAAATAGGATACTGTAGTCACCATCTGGCAAGTGCATGAAGAGCTGCAGTAAATCTTACCATTGTGTTTCTGCAGAAAGCCGATGACTTTTTCCAGCACAGTAGTTTTGTCCATTTTGCGAGTGTTGCCTGGAAGCATGGAGCTGAGCTCTTTGATGAGAACATTGAACTGATCACGCCTCTTCTTCTCAGACTTGTTACGCGAAGCCCTGTAGAAGGGGATAAAAAAAGAAAGATGAGCAGACGGAGAGGAAAAATCATCGTGTACCTGCACTTTGCAGGGTATACACATGGAAATTAGCTTGCTGCGTGCCTCAGTATGTGAAGATCGACATCGGCCTCCAGCAAAGCTGCAGAGATAAGTAGGAAGTGACTGTTCCTACCTCCTGCTCTTGTCTTTGGGTCCCCTTTACAGTCCAGTGGAGAGATGGAGGCTCTGCTTGCCCCTTTGTGCTGTCTCTGGACACTCTGGTCAAGTCTATCAGGTTGGCATTAAGCCTGTAGGTGAAGCAGCTCTGTCCATCTCCTGGGTATGTGCAGGGTCTTGAAAGTTCACATAGACTCTGAGGAGGTACTCAGAGCAAGATGAAATAGAAATATGGTGACAACAGTAAAATCATCCATAAAGGAGAAGAGTGGGGACTGGTAAAACTTTTTTTAGACTGATAGACTAAAAAAACTATGGTTCATACTCATCTGTGCAGTATTAACAGGAGAGAGGGACCCTGGTCCTGCAGCTTGCCATTGCACTGGGGCTGGGTCCACCTAGAAGGACCTGCCCAGTTTGGTCCTCTGGCTACCTCCAAGCTGCTTACAGAGAGGAACTGAGCTGTCATCTTCCAGTCATTAAGATCAGGGACCTGACCAGACATTGCGGCAGCTGCCATCTAGGTCATATGCCACCTAGTTCAGTCTCCTTTACAAGGTGAAAAGGGCAAGCAGGGGAGAGAGCATCAGCACATCTCATCCCAGCATGGACCGGGTCTGAGGCCAGGATGTGCTCCCAGGCCTGGGGGCTCAGAAGTGCTAGCACGGGTCCCCTGCTTTGCCCCTAATCCCTGTATGCCTCTGGGCAAATCGCTTAATGTCACGGTGCCCCAAATCTTTAGGTGCAAAATGGGGACTCCACAGCTTTCATTGCCAGCCTTGTCTCTAGCTTGCAGGCTCCTCAGAGAGACCCTGCTTCTGCTGCTGTGCTTAAAGAGCTCATATGAAGAAAGGACTTGATTTCATTTGGGGTGTTTTGACACCATCATAATACTGTCATTAAGGCTGTTGATGATATTTTCAGCATGTGCACTTTATTTAAAATTAGATGTAAACCTATACACAAGCAAGTGTTTTCTGAATTCTTCCCATGAACATGACAATCATTCTACTTGGAGAGTATCACCCAGATTTCTGTAGCCATGTGAAAATAGAAAAAAAATATAACCCAGAAGGTTTGTTTGTTCTTCTGAAAGGTCTTTAAGCAGACAAGATTTGCCTTATTAATTACGTAAATATCTAAAAATCTAGTTACATGTAGACGGGGAAGAGAAGCCAAGAGGCCGGTTCTCACTCTGAGTTGTTCAGTCCCAGCCAACTCCGCTGTACCTCATAAAGCAGCTCTGGATGCACGCTGGTGAAAATCAGGGCAGAATTTAGCCCAGCATCTACATATCCCCCAAGGATCAGGATGGCAATAAACATTTTCAGCAGAGAAATCACTGCAGAGGCTTCTGGATGTTGCTACTGACAGAGGGGTAATTTTTGTTTGTCTTGTTCTCAACCCTGAACACACTTGGAGATACACTGGATAGAAGCCAACACTTGATTATTTTACAGCTTTGAACACAAGAGATTGGGTGGATACTGCCTGACTGATTTCAGCCTGTTCTTATTACAGTGCAAAAGGCTGTCAGAACAAGATGTGAAAAGCTCCAGCCTTATCCTATTTCTGTACAGTTCAAGGGGATGTTAGGAATATCAACATTTTCAACATTTTATGTCCTCGTAATTCAACCCTCAGTTCATTTTAAGCTCAAAGGGTCTTGATCTTCCTGAAAATAAAATAAAACACCAACTGTCTATAGGGAAAGTATTGCTTTAAAAAAAAATAAAGATGCCTTGATAGAAATTTAAAGTATCTATTTTTAACACATGACATTTTATTCACAAAGGAAATATAAAAATTCCTCTAGTGGAAATAACTCAACGAAGATCTGAATCGATGATCACAGTAAAATCTTAAAAAGAAAAAAAAAAAGAGAAACAACCCCACAATTAGGTCATCTAAACTATCCCTGCACTGTTGTAAATGCTTTGTTCAGTCCAGTTGTAAATGTCTTAAATATTGCAGTTTTCATCACTTCCCTTGGAAGATTATTCCCTAGCCTTGCTTACTTCACTGGTAGGGCATAACATTTACAGCAAACCAAAACAGTCTCTTTCTTAATTCCATGCTATTCATCCCAGTTCTCCACCCTCCTTGCTACTCCAAAAAAAAGGGCATATCCAAGGGGAAGAGACACAGTATGAATAAAACCTGGATTTTTTTGTGAACATAGCTAAAGGCAATACAGGACTGCTTGAATTCAGAATGATCAAAAACACTCATTTAAAATGTGTTTCAAATAGCCATTTTTATTCTCTTGTATATTTGCTGCTTGTTGCCTTAAAGAGAGACTGATACTTGCTGACTAGTAGCCATTACATCTCGACGATTTACAATGAAATGTGACTTTGCATAAGATTTCATACTTCTTTTTGCTCTCCAAGGGGATATGCTATACATGCATCAAAGCAAGTAACTGTACCACACACCTTCATTCAGATTTGTAAATTTACTTTTTATTGGAGTGAAAAATGGCAAGTGGTAGTCCTCATTTATTAAGTGTTTTCTCATGGTTCGTTTAAATGTAATTTTGTTTGGAATTCAGAATTCAACTGAATTGCAAAAGCATTATTTTAAAACAATTTACTATTAAAGCAAACTAAAAGAAAAGAAGATAGAGAAAAAAGTGGACAAAGCACAATTTTTGTTTAAAATTAATAAATCTAGAAAACAAAATAAACCTCGTCTTGCATCAAAGAACTGAAAATGAAATTATGGTTTCTCATCTCCAGAAGATCAGAAGACCTCAAAGAGGTCTTCGATGCTCCTGAGTGTGGAGCCATCATATCCACATTTTAGTCCTCTGGTTTTTGAAGTTTTGCCTTACGGAGTCAGATAATGCAGAATGGGGCTCAAAATAACCAGTGTCCTGAAGGAAGAGCTATGAGTTGTGGACATATATCAAACACTTGGCTCAGGGGTGGGAGTGCAGATGCCACTTGTCAGGAGAGGACAGACCTTCTCCTCCATGTAGGTGAAATGCAACCTGTATGTGCCTACTAAATTGCAGCAGGTAGTAAACGGTGTCCATGTGTGTGTGTGCTAATCACACTTCCAACTTGGGAAACTTAGCTCCTAACTTGGGTCCATCCCTGAAGAGTTAGGTCGAGAAATTTCCAGTCTTACCTACTCTTAACTCAGAAAGAAGAGAACAATCTTCTTGGGTTTTTTACCCCCTCTAGTGTTTCTCAGCACTGAGGGACCTGGTGCTTATACCAAATAGAAGAAAACAAAACAAGTGTTTTGCCTGCAGCATGGGACAAATGAGAGCGCTCAGTTTCCAAGACACAATAGTGAAATGTTCAGCCAATGGCTTCTCCCAAGTTTGACTCTCTTTAAAGCTTTGGAAGAAAAAATGTAGCTATTAATTGAGTTTGAATGGTTTTAGTACACTGTAGTAACTTTAGACCTTCATGAAGCTTCTCATGATTTCAAATTTAATTTCAAATTTAGATTTATAAAACACAAAATGTACTTAGATTACAATTTAAAGAAGCAATTTATTTTTTTTCATTTTCAAAGTTATCATTTTTCTATTCACCTGGATAGAGGCCTGCCGCAAGGTATGACAAAAATTCCCTCCAGGAACAAACAGCACAAAAACCATACCAGATGGTGACAACAATCACTGATAGAGAGGATGTGTGTTATCCTATTTTTTGTCTTAGATGGATTCATTTAATGCATTTTTTTTAAACAATTAGCACACAAATATCGTAACGATCATCAGGCCATAAGCATGTGGAGCAGCAATGCAAGGGGGGCTCCCCCTGCTCCTTTCTTCCCTGATCGGGGGGCTCTGGAGAAGTGTGACAGCTCCCGCTGTCCTACACCCTCTCCAAAGAGAATCATAGAATGTCCTGAGTTGGAAGGGACCCACAAGGATCATCGAGTCCAACTCCTGTCCCTGCACAGGACAACCCTGCAGTTCACACCATGTGTCCGAGGGCCTTGTCCAGTCTCTGCTTGAACACTGTCAGGTTGGGGCCGTGACACCTCCCTGGGGAGCCTGTTCCAGTGTCCACCACCCTCTGGGGGAAGAACCTTTTCCTAATGCCCAACCTAATCCTCCCCTGGCACATCTTCCTGCCATTCCCTCGGGTTCTGTCACTGGTCACTAAAGAGAAGAGCTCAGCGCCTGCCCTTCCTCCTCCCCTTGTGAGGCAGCTGGAGCCCCATGAGGTCTCCCCTCAGTCTCCTCCAGGCTCAACAAACCAAGTGACTTTAGCCGTTCCACATATGGCTTCCCCTCTTTGTTAAGTGGTGTGGTCTTGGGGGGCATCCCTTCCCTGAATGCACCTCCCACCCGTCCCCAGGTGCCTGCCTGGTTGACAGATGGTTGGGCAGAGCTGCACACAGAGCTGTACTCCATATCAGCCTTCTCCTGCCCATGAAGCCCCCCGTGGAGAGCAGCAGCCGGCTGGCCCCTGGCCTCAGCAGATAGTGCCTCACAGTTCTAAGGGAAGCTGGTTAGGTCAGGGCTTTGCTCCTAGTACCAGAGTCAGGCTGAGGGAGTTGGGGTTGTTCAGCCTGCAGAAGAGAAGGCTCCAGGGTGACCTTATTGCGGCCTTTCAGTGCTTAAAAGGGGCCTGTAAGAAAGATGGGAACAGACATTTTAGGAGGGCCTGTTGTGATAGGACAAGGGATAATGGTTTTAAACTAAAGGAGGAGAGATTCAGGCCAGACATGAGGAAGAAATTTTTTACAGTGAGAGTGGTGAAACACTGGCCCAGGTTGCCCAGAGAGGTGGTCGATGCCCCATCCCTGGAGACATTCCAGGCCAGGCTGGACGGGGCTCTGAGCAACCTGATCTAGTTACAGATGTCCCTGCTCATTGCAGGGGAGTTGGACTAGATGGCCTTTGAAGGTCCTTTCCAACCCAAACTATTCTATGATTCTATGAAAGTCAGGCCTTCTGCAGCCTGAGCATGCTCACATTAAGAGAAGGAAGCAAAGGGGAATGGTTGAGCTGGGTTGCAGCCCGTGCTGACCTATATTGGTGAGAAAAAGCTGCGGGGAAGAAAGAAGCAGAGAAGGAATCAAAAGAGATGAAACTGGATCAACTAGTTGTGCCTGGACTGGAAATATTCTCATTAGAGGGAACCATGGGGAAAAATGTGGGCAACCCATGGCTCCCTTTAAAGCAATGAAACTGTGGGCTGCAGTATTGATAACATGTCCAGAAAAAACCCCTTCAAATGCTTCCAAACAGCTTTTCTGCAGAGGCCAGTCAGATCTGACAGTTATTAAGAGTTTTATTGCCAAAGGTTGCCTGTCTTGAAACCCTTTTCCTCCCCACAAAGTGTTCATGACAATTTCCCACCAACCAGGACCTGATGATGGAGTGCACAATGTATCTGAGTCAAGGTTTGTGCCAGTTTAGGGCTGACACAGCACTTTCCCTGGTCTTTCTCTGCTCTGAATGTAACTTCTGGGTGTTTTCATTACTGTGAGACAGGCATTGCTGAATAAATGACCATCATAATTGGAGAAAAAAACCCCCACTGTTTCAGTTCTCTTTCTTTTGCAAAATGTTTTTTGTAAAAAGCCCACATTTTTATACACTTGGGAGGTTTGTATGATGTATTATAGCGGCAGGAGTATGTTGTTGATTCTTCAGTTCTCATGTTCTGCAGTAATGTGAAGAAAACGTTCAATGCCTTTGCTTTTTTGACATTTTCCACAGGAAACATTGCTATGTTATTTTCTTCTAACAGGGTAGCCAAGAATAGGAATCCGCGAGATGGCAGTTTTTCAAGTTGTGCTTGGCTGTATTTTACTCTCTCTCTCTTTGATTAATTGATTATGGATAAAACAGCTTCTGCAGCAACAAACAGTATCAAGCTCATCACAAGTTAAACAGAGAGTTATAAAAGAAAAAGTGCTCACCTCTTTGCCCTGTCTTTCTCATCTTCATCCATTAGATTGTCTATGCAGTTTTTTCTGTTGAAGGAATACGAGAATCATTATGAACTGTCATTTTGTTAGCACTGCTTTGCAGGTTAATCTCAGAGTTGCTCTATTTCATTTTAATAACACAGTGATGATATCCAGGTCAGATAAATGTGTCAGCAGTGCTTTATGCTACAGTCTTTGATTTTAGGATACATTCACTGTGGATAATGTTGTTCCTGAGCACCACACCAGCCTTAGGGGCTCAGCTGGAGATCAAGGCTCCCAGGCACAACATGGTGCACCAGCACAGTACAAAACCAGTTACTTCTTGGGGTTTTTTTCAGTGTGGAGGTTACTCTCTGCAAACTTGCAGGCTGGATGAACCCTGGGATCCGCTCAAGTCAAAAAGGCATTTTCAGCAACCCCATGTTTCCCCAAAAACCATCCCCAGTGCAAGTGCCTCTGACTCCTCAGGTGGCGCTTTTTACTGGGAGGCTGTTCATCATCCTTAGTGGGTCCCGACCCAAAGCCCAAAGTACAGTCGCAACTCTACTGAACTATGCCCCAAATTCAAAGAGTCCTCATAAATCCCACTGCCTAAGCCACACTGCAAAAAAACTCTCCCACGGCCAGCAGTGGCCAACAGATTGCCTGCCTGGCACTGCCGGCACCGAGCGTGGGGGCACATCATCCCCGTCACTCTTTTTGACGATCTTCACCAGGTTTATAGTCCAATTGCTCCAGCAGTTTGAGCTGCGAGGAGAAAGTACTCCAAGCACAAAACGTGTTCATAAAACCACAGAGTAAAAGGGGGTCAGCGGGGTAAACTAAGTAAATTCATGTAGGCAAGGTGAAGGGAAAAACACAAGACCAGCCCAGTTGAAGGCTGAGATCCTCAGAAACACTGGTCCTCAGCTCAGTGCCTTCCCCTCCTTTGCTCCATGGTCTTATGAGAAACTGACACTTCAGCCGTGACCACTTCATTCTGAGGAGGAAGCCCGGATCTGCTGCAGCTTCTCCAGGCACCTTGTGCCCAGGTCAGAGCACAAAAGCCCCTGCATCCCACACAAATATTCTCCGAACCGGCAGCACCATGCTGCTGCAAACCCTGAATATTGTCAAAGAGACGTTTTCAAAGTAGCGGTGTAACGACAGGCAATGATAACACTGTTTTTTCAAAAATCAATGTTTCTCATTTAATGAGTGCTCAACATGTAAGACATGAATAAAATCGGAGGAGGGGAGGAGGGAAGTTAATTGCTAGGCATTATTTAAGCCCATGGTATTTTCCACATATGAGTCACACATAAATTTGCCTGCTAAAGAACATTTTATGAAAAAAACAGGAGTGAAAACTTATTGATAGTAAGAACAGTGGATAAATTCCCTTCTTCTGCTACTAGTTCTCTTATAGCAATATTCCACCTGCTCATTACTCAACCGTTCTCTAAGAATATGAAACTACCTTGTAATTTTTTAACAAATATAAGAGTTACGAGGAATTAAAGCCACGGGTCACTGTTTGGAGGGTAAAGCTACTGCTTCAAGGCATTCAGCTCGCTGACGGAGGGGCATAAATTGGAAATATGAAGGCCGAGGAACCGGCTTTTTTAGTCATAACTGGCAAATTTAAGTGGCTGAACTCTATCATACACAACAAATTAACAAATAATACCATGTAGTTTTTAGATTTTTTTTTTCCAGATATTTATTTGGCCTTGCAAAACAGCCAGTCAGCCATATCACAACCCATATTTTAGACGAGGAGAATTTATAGACCAAATTAAATTTTACTTATCAGTGTTTTACAAATATTCTAGGTGTCTACTTGCCCGGTCCTAGAATCAGCCTGCTAGCCCAACAAGAGTGTTTTCAAATAATTCAGGCTAAAATGTAGTGACAACATTCGGTGTTTTTTGTTGTTATTTGCTCACTTACTGCAACCAAAATGTTCATCTATACTATTCAAGAATAAAGAAGGCATCAGTAATATGGGCAAGGGTTAGCATTTAGGATTTTGCTATCTTTCTTTGCTCAAAATGCTCTGTTGCAGGCACCCTTGTTGAATCTAGAGTATGACAAGCAAAATGGGGCAGCGGCAGCAGCAGAAGTCATTTCCTCTGAATCCCTGAAGGTCTTCCTCTGCTGAAGGCCTCCTCTGGTTGTAACAGATTCCCAGCAGAAAGGAGGAACATGGGGGTGAGAGCTCTGAGGAAGGATGGGGGTGCATGGGGCAATCAGCACCACTGCGGCTCAGCCCCAGCTGTTTTGGAGTGGCACAACATACCTAATGGAAGGGGGCTTCCTACAGCTGTGCCCTATAAACCATCAAGGAATCACACTGCTGGGAGGCCTCTACCCTCACAGGAGAGCAACAGGTCTAACTGGTCTGTTCTGCCAAGGATTTGGCAGGATCTGTAAAGCAATTTGTGGCCAGCTTCCAGTAAACAAGGCTTCTCACTGACTGACATGAAATTCTGGACCTGCTGTGCTGTTGCTAGTGTTAGACAAGATCTAATTGTCATTTTGCTTCTGTTTGCTCACACAGCAAAATCTCCAGAGCATCGTAAGAATTGCTAACAGCGTTTGCCAGTACATATGTACCATGCGAAATTAAAACTGTTCTCAATAAAATAGATATGGCAGAGTATACAACTGCTGTAAATTGGTACTGCCATCCATGTCCTGAGCTGCACCAGATGCTGGCTTACACCTGGAGGAGAAACCCATGGCATGGAGTTTTGGTACCTGCTTAGTGCAACCTGCTTGCTTTACATTATTTTCCCAGTCCTTGAGCTGGGAGAGTCCCAAATAGCAAGCTGGAAACCTACTCTTTCATTCCCATCAGTGCCTGGTTTAAGAGGCAACTCTGGCTCATTGCAATGAGGGAGGCAGGCAGTAAATGCCATGGCTCTGTGCCATGGTTCGCCTGCACAGAACTGACATAAAAGCCAAGCAGCACAAGGATTTATCAAAATTTGAACTATCCTTTCATGCTAACAAAGAGAATTTGGAAACCTACGAGTAACAACAGCACATGACGTAACACCTGTCAATGGAATATTTAACAGTGACAGCTACATTGGGAGCTTCATTAATTTAATCATTATCAACAAGGAGTGAAGAACCTATCACTCAGAAAGATGGGAACCACCTGGAATAAGGAGGGGAAAGCTCACGTACTCCCATCAGGGCAGTACACAGGCACACAAAGACACATATCCACAAGTGGGGAAGTGTGGCATCTTGGAAACAAAAGACTGGCTTAAACTGTTAACGGCGTACCCCCAGCTTAGTTATCATATAGAGAATTATAGCAGAAACATCCCCCCCCATTCATTCATACAGTGAATAGTTGCTTGGGAAAGAAGTAATTCGGGCAGAGTGCCAGCTCACTCCAGGGACTCTCCAGAAGAAAGGTTGCACATGTTTATTTTGACACAGTCTATTCCCAGTGGACACAGAGCTTGCACTATAAAATTCATCTGGCACTGATCACCTTATCCTGCAATTGAAACATGTTTTTTACCGAGTTAAACTACTACTCTTCTGTGTAGGTGAGGTTGGTTTCTCTCCTTCCTGTCCTACTGCTCATAAGGATATAAAATTACTGACACACAAACTTCTTTTAGTACTCAGCTGTTGATTTCCCACTAAGTTGCCATGTGGCCGGCTAATCTCAATTCCTACAAATCAGCCTGATATTTATCAGGAAATTTTAATAATATTCGCTTAACTCAGCTGAATTAAATCAGAGGTGTAAATCTCCTTTAGAGATCCTGGGATGTGCCTAGGGAAGCCTGGTGAGAAATCAGTGTTTGTGCTCCTCTGGTGGGCAGCTGGGAGGGGGCAGGCTGTGTTTTTCCTCCTGTTTGCTTTCCAGCATGGTGGGGTGTCTGCCTCCAGCACCCCACAGGCCTGCATGGGGTATTCAGCCCCTTGTCCTGGATAGGGCATGTTCAGCCCTGGGGAGAGAGGTGCTGCCTGCCATACCCTGGTGTTGCTTCTCACCCACTGCTGATACACCTGAGCCCTCGCCTGGACCTCACCCTCAGACCTCTTAGGATGCTGGTATAACACCACCATCCTAAGTAAAGATGATGATATTGCACTTGGAGAACAATCCTCTCACAGACAGGAGACGGGAAAGTGTTGTATGGAAAACTGGGACGAAACATCTTGAACTACCTTCTGGCTGCTGGGCAGACCCTACCTAACAACTGTTATCTTTTTGAGGAGGGAAGAAAAAGAGCAACAGGGTGGAAGGCAGACATGCTCCCATGCCTTCCAGACACATTGCTCAGTCTCCAGTGCCCATCTCTGCTGAGTGATGCTTCTGCAAGATGCTCAATGCTGCCTCAACGTCAAGTTACCCTCCAGTTCCCTCTTCCAAGGGGAAGAAAAAAGGCTCTTAAGGAAGAGCTCAGCATTTCAAAGGAGGCATGTGAGCGTGTTTGGGGCTTGAGGATTAAAAGGCTGGATCCACCCATGTGCCTGGGAAGGAAGAGCAAGTGGTGGCATCCTATGCACAGTGAGTAGGATCCAGGAGATAGGAAGAAGGATTTGAAGGTGAGTACAGGCTGTAGGGATGAGCCAAGGGGCACAGTTTCTGGCCACCCGCTAGCACAGGGGACAGTGTGGCTGGGTCGCTGTGCTGGCACTGCTGCTGAGTCTACTGCTTGGGGACAAAGGACAAGGTCTGGTGGGCACTGTGATGGGACAATGGTCTTGTCCTGTAGGTGCTCCACAGTGTAGGTTACATGGACTCGGCATTAGCAGCTGTTCCCTCTTCTTCTCAGCTAGGGCAGAGCTCCAAAATGAAGTAAAACATACTAATGAAGTATTTCCCTTCCAAACCTTGCTGGGGAACAAAGATTAGCAAATGGGAAGCAGCAGGAAAGGTCACGGAGACAGGCAAGAAGTGACCATCTGACCATTTTATACGCCTTGTGCCATGTTTCTCTGCTGTGCATGAAGCACTAGGATATCCCACCATGAGGGCTATGGTGTGAACACACACAGAGGAAGGATTCGTATAAACACAAATCAGAATAAATCAACAGATTTATAGACACGTAAAACTTAACTGCAACCCTCCATCCTTATTTTTCAGATGCAAACCTATGAACTGTTACAAGAACACACTGGAATCCGTAACTAAATGCAACTCAATCCTGCCCACAGCAATCAAAATTGATTTATCAAAAAGTAAACAGAGTAGCCTTAAGAAAAGATAGTAAAAAATCACTTTCCTGATGACATACATTGTTATTTGAGAAGAGACTGTGACTTTTCACTGGGAGAATGGCTGTCTGCAGTTACCATGGGTCATGTAATGCTGCAATTGTTATGGGAATTACTGTGTTTATGAGTAAAGGAAAATCCAGTAGCATGGTGTCTGACTTTATAGTTCTGACTATTTTTGCCTGACAATGTGCAGGTTAGTCTTCTTTCATTCAGTAGATTACTACATTTTGTTTACACTACAGAAGAGGTTATTTAGAGATTTCAAAAAAAAAAAAAAAGAGAAAGAAAACTTTTTGAGAAAATATTTGACTTCATGGGCTTCTCCATGTTTCATATGTAAGTGTACAATGAATCTTTAGATGGTAACATGCTTAAAGCAAAACAGATGTTAAAAAATAACCGAAATGTAGACAATGAAAATGATGAAATTTGACATAAATTAACGCTCCACTCTTCTGAACTGGGGATGGCAGGGAGATGCTTGCAGGTAATGCAGCTGAGTATTATGAGATTATAACGAAGAGAATAAAGGTTTGGGAAATATTCTGGGTATATTCTTTATATTATCCCCATTTAGTTGGAAGAGGCATTCCTTTCTGTAGGTCAGAAACGCTACTCCTATTGCTTTGTGCTATTTGACAGCTTCCCCACCCTACCCCGGTGCCGGTTGAATTTTAGGGTGAGTCGCCTGTGAACCCTCTATGGACGCGGTATAATTTGCATCATTTTAAGTCAGGAGTGAGACGGCCAATGTCAGCAGCACCGTGCTGGAGTGCAGCCAGGGCAAGTGAGAGGCGCCCTTTATCTCCAGCTTGTGAGCAACGTGGAAAGTTTGTGCGGCGCTTGGGATCTCCGATGAAGATCAGTACATACATGCTCGTTATGTTCCTTATTATTATTATTACTATTATTATTATGGGGTGACTAAAGCCATTCAGACTTCAGTGAACAGGCTAAAAGTGAATCCCTGGGTTCAGCCACTGCTCGGCTCTACCCTCGCAAGGCTGGAAACACAAAGACAAACAAATTAAACTAACACTAATCAGCAAAGACTGCCATCTGTATAACTGGGAGCACTTCTCCGCGTGCCTGTCCCCTTCCAGCAATGCTAAACAGGATTAGCCTTCCGTGGGCGGACGGGGAAAGTAGGTCAGTTCGGTAACATCGCTGCGTGCGATGAACGGAGGAGGATTTGACTGCAGTGGTCTGCTGGCAGCCCTCTCACCTTCCGTAGGAGCCATAGAGATGGAGCACCTGGCCTTGTCATGGGGCACACGAGGTGGCTCCAACCCCTCCGTCCCTGCATGATGACACCTGCCGGTGGTAGGAGCAGGGGTTTTGCAAAGCCTGGCTGGTGCTTTGGAGTTACTGGCTGTATTTCAACAAGGAAACTGAGGCACGGGGCAGCTAAAGGCTTAATTATTGCTAGTTTGTGCAAAGCCAAACATTTGTTAAAGCTTATGAATGAGAAAAGTGACAAGGGATGATGAATCATGCGCTGGAGGTATTGTCTTTCTGTATTGACTGCATTGGGTGTGTAGGGACGGTGGCAGGAAAGCCAATGCTCATCTAGAATTGACACTTGCAGAGTACGTCAAGGGCAGCAAGAAGAACTTCTGCTCCTACATCAGTGGTAAAAGGTTGAACAAGGGAAATGTGGGACTGCTGCAGTACTGGCGGTGGGTGGAGAGGTGAATTAGTGACAGCAAACACAGGTAAGGCTTCTGCCTTCTTTGCTGCAGTCTTCGCCAGCAAGGTCTCCCAGCTCTCCGTGTTGGAGGCAGGGCCAGGGAGGAGCAGAAGGACCAGCAGCAGGTGAGGGTCAACTGAAGGATCTTGAGGGAGTTTGAGGGAGGTTGACCCGTACAAGTCAATGGGGCCCAACCACCTGCCTAAATGGGTGCTAGGAGAGTTGGTGTCCTTGCTAGGCTGATCCCTCTCATCTTTGAGAGGTCATGGAGATGGGGGGAGGTGTCTGATAACTGGGGAAAGGCAAATATTGCCTTCAAAAAAGGCAGGACTGTTGTCATGCAGGGGGACTGAAGAGGCTGGAGGAAAGGGCTGACAGGAACCTCACAAAATTGAGTGGGGACAACTGCCAAGTCCTTGGAATATACCTATTCCTATACCTAGGAATATACCTATACCTATACCTATACCTAGGAATGACGAGCCTTGGGCTCTGATACAGGCTGGGGATGGACTGACCAGGGAGCAGCTCTGCAGGAAAGGCCCAGGGAGTCCTGGCAGGCAGAGTGCTGTGCATAAGCCAGCGCTATGCCCTGGTGCCAAGGACAGCCAGCAGCACCGTGGGCTGCATGGACTGCACACCCTGATCAAGGGAAGGCATTATCCCACTTGACTCAGCACTTGTTAGGCCACATCTAGGGTAGTGTGTCTGGTTTTGGGTCCCCCAGCACAGAAAAGCTATACATTAACTGGAGGGAGTTCAGCAGACACCCCCTCAAGGCACTGGGGGCTGGAGCACTCACCTGGTCAGGAGGTGCTGGGGGAGCTGGGCTGGTTTGGTCTGGACAAAAGACACCTTTGGGGCACTTTACAGCCACCCAGTGCCCACAAGGAATCAACGAGAAGCCAGAGCTGGGCTCCTCATGGTGGTGCAGGATGAGATATTCAGAAATAATGGGCATAAATGGAAAGAAGAGAGGAGAACCTTTTCCCCATGAGGACAGCCAGGCAGTGGAGCAGGCTGCCCAGTGAGGCTGTGCCAGCTCCATTCTTGCAGGATTTCAAGACCCGACTGGAAAAAGCCCTGAGCAGTCTTGTCTGACCTCAAAGCTGGCCCCACTTTGATCAGGAGGTTGGACTGGAGACCTCCTGAGGTCCCTTCCAACTGGAATTGCCCTGTGATTCTTGATCTTCTGAGTTGGCTACCACTGGGAACATCCTAAGCTTATCAGTCCCCTTGAATTAGTTCCTATATTATATATGTTCCTGAAATATATTTTATTATGCTTTTGCTCTTCTGTGCTACAAATAGCTTGTGCACTGTCTCCCCTACACTGACACCCCTCCTGCTTTATAAACCTGACATCTAGGAGAAAAGAATGCGAGATACACATCTTAACATTGTATGCCTGTATATCATGTGTCTGTCATGTCATTTTTAGATGATGATTTAAAAAAATATTCACTTTGTGGTAGAATTAGCAAAAAAAAGAAGAAGAAAAATACCTGGCATGAGAATGGCCCTTGACTGTTATTCTTTTATCTCTACTTCTCATGTTCTTAATCTGTTTTAGGTATTTATAAAACTTTAATCCTCATAGTCTCAGAAGTCCCAAATGTACAAAGACTTTAACATGTGCTTAACTCTATACTGCTATAAGAAGTCCCTCATGTATGTGTATCTTTGCAAAATCCAGGCCTAAATGTGGAGGTAGAGCTGCACAGATTATTTTGTAATTACTAGCTCTGAAATCTTCCCTTGAAAATAGTCTCAGTCATAAAGTATTCTCGGTTGTAAAAATCCATTACATTTTATTTGCTTCTGCAAATATTTAAATAAATAGAGTAATACAACATCTGATCTGTGATCTTCTGATGGTCAAATGCTCAGCCAGTACAGGCAAACTGGCAGAGTATGTGAGCATAACACTATAAAGATTTATTTGTCAAAAACTCAAGGATTTTTGTTTTGTTTGGCAAAAACTACCTGGGAAACACCAACACAAACAGAAAATCAGTTGTTTTCGGTGGAATTGTTGTCAAAGTCTCCATTTTTTTTTTTTTCTGGCAGCAGTAGCCTTGACAAGATCCTTTTAATCCTTTCCATCCAGTTAAACAGGCTACAGTGGCGCTAGAGCATAAAGCAAGATGCCCAGGAGTTGACATAGGTTGGTCTCATTCCTCCCACTCTTCTGTTTGTTTGTTTGGTAACCATTTATAGATGGCTCTCAAAGTACCCAGTTCTTCTTTTAAAAGCTCTGGGCCTGGGTGCTATTTCACTCACAGCAGAAAAATTTACTCCAGAAGGGAATTCTGAAATTTTGACAGTGCTGTCAAATTAATTGTCACGATTTACACCAGATGTGAAGCTGTCCCCTCCATTCATAAGATGCTGAAGTGAGAGGCCATGCATTTCTGTGGAGATTTCAGCAGGAAAGCAGAAACTAAACATGAAGTCGAATTTCCTTCTATTTTTAGGCACCTAAACCAATGTGGCAGCTCCTTCTCCATTGAGCAGGACCTGGGGTGAAGGACTGTCCTCTCTCAGTGTCCCTGCCTTCTCCTCATCCTGGTGGGACCTTCTTTGCTTTTTCAATCATTTAGAACCTGTGGGCCCAGCTCCAAGGAATGGACCAGGACTTGAGCAGGCAGTGAGTGCTGTCCTTGGCCTTTCCCATCCTCAGGGGTGGCCCAGCATGGTGACACTCATGGGGACTCAGCTGCTCTGAGGTGTGAGGGGAAACGCAACCGCTCCTGCACAGCGCCTGCAAGAAGCAACAGCTTCCCTGCCCTGTGCAAGAGGCAAAGCTGTGGCCTAAATCCGCTGCTGTACAGGGAGGAAAAAAAAATCCCTACAGAATATAAATAAATACAGATATCAACACCAATAATCCCATCACTTTTGTGTTAACAGCTTGATAACATATCTGCTTATAACTCACACACTGCACTACATTTTCTGCACTGTAGTAAGTATCATATCCCTGTCAGCAGAACTAAATACTTAATCATCTGGGGAGATGAATCATGAAAAGCTGTTTTGGGGAGATATTTTTAAATGGACAAATTGTTGTAATTTAATTTCGAGAACTTGCTGTCTCTCTCTTCTCTCAGGAGGAACTCTGCAAGCCTGTGACCATGCAGACTACTTCTCTGTATGGCTTGCTTCCCTTGCAGGTGAACTGTGTAACCTACACGGTTTTAAGGTAATTTCTGACAAGACCAAGGCAGGAGGGTGCAGTCAGCTCAGGGTTTGGCTGGGCACCACTAAGCCTAATGATGTAGGGAGGCCAGAGACACATAATCTGCCTGGTTGCATGGTACCTTCCAGCTGGATGCTCTCCAGCTGTGGTCCCCTAACTTTGTGTCTGAGTCCATAAACCTGCCAAGAGTTCAGGCATGGCATCAGACCAAGGGTACACCTGTATTTTGCACCATCTCAAATGTTTACGTCCTTAAGTCCCTCCTATCTCAGGCTGAGTCACAGTCCAGCTCTGGTGCCAGCACGTCCCCACTGATGTGAGAAGTGCCGCCATTCTCAGACTCTTCATGCTACCACTGGTTCCTATTTTTACAATGATAAAGTTTCTCCAGCGTGTTGTAAAATTCAAATCAGGTTTTATGAAATGAATCTCTAAGGAAAAAGGATAATTATTAAAGAGCTTCATTAGTGCTTTGCAATCTTAATTATGATAATTATATTTTTGTAGCTAATATAACTGAACTCCTGCTTTTAAATCCCATTAATGAGCATTTTTAATCCTTCTCCTACTGGGCTAACAAAACCATAATGTTGAACTTTATATTTACACAGGGTACTATTTTTAATAAAAACGATGCACTGTTTACTTAGGATTTCCATTCCCTTTTATCTGCACTTTGAAGGTGCATCTTCTCCCAAGATGCAGGAAATGAAGAAGAGCAAAGATGAATTCAGCAGCTTGGGCTTGATTTGTCTTCCTGGCAACAAAAGGGCACAGTCCCTGCATCAGGATCTCAGAATCATAGAATGTCCTGAGCTGGAAGGGACCCACCACAAGGATCATCGAGTCCAACTCCTGTTCCTGCATATGACAACCCCACAGTTCACACCATGTGTCTGAGGGCGTTGTCCGGTCTCTTCTTGAACACTGTCAGGCTTGGGGCCGTGACACCTCCCTGGGGAGCCTGTTCCTAGTGCTCCATCACCCTCTGGGAGAACGGCAACAGGATGGCAGCTGCCTGCGGATACTGGCTGCCATCAGGGAAGCCTGTTACACTGCTGCTCCCTTGGAAGCACAGATTTAAAACCCTTTTCCTGAACAGCCCAAGGACTCATCTTCACCTGCCCTGGGTCCTCCTGCGGACTTCAACAAGACCATGCACACCACGCGAATTGGCAGAGGATGCGACCCACCGCATGAAACGGAGACTTGCCCAGGGGGAGGAGATGGGGTGGTCGCACTGGACCACGCTGCTACACCATAGCGGTCCTGTGGGCAAGCAGGAGACCAAGGGGTTGCAGGAGCTGTGCTGTGGTGGCCAGATTCATGGCAGCAAAGAGATGTCAGAGCAGCTTGGCTGCCATGGGGGGCCCAGCAGCACCCTGCCAGCCACCACAGCCATCACACCCCACCGGCACTTTCCACGGCCCCACTGCAAGCAGCCTGCCCTGCATCACGTGTTGCAACCATCACGCTCTGAAATGTGTCACCTCTTCCCCCAGAGCAGCTGGCCCTGGCCAGCATCAGCCAGGTAGATGTACTGCAGGGGTGTGATCTAACACTGAGGTCTGATGCAACCTATTTCCTTCTTTTTTGGGTTGTAATCGATGGTCAGGGCCAGGGGGAAGTGTGGAAGCTGGGGGAAAAGGTCAAAAGAAATATAAAAAAAAAAGAAATGCCTAAGTTCACAAGCTGTTCACTCTATGTATGAGCAGGAAAAAGCACTTCCCCACCAGCTACTGGAAATCTTGAGAAGTGCCAGCAAGTGACACCAGCGTAAACGGTCTTAGTACAGTTTGCAATCCCTGATAGAGCAGAATTTGCCGCTGTGTCCTATATTATACACCACCCACCACCACCCAGATGCAATGGACTAGTGGAATTTTTTTTATGAGTCTCTTTGCAGCCACATATTTTACAATTACTAACACAGAGAGTAAAAGATCAAAGAGGGAAGAGCATACAAATTCAGATATCTCAATAAAGAAATGAAAACAATAAAGCATATATTGAATATTATCTGCCCATTAATCTCTGGAGTAAATTCAGAAAACTAATTAAAAGCTTCTACACAGATAAATGATAAGCTGCTTTATTCAATGAGCTCAACATATGAACAAACAGAGGTTTGTGTTGATATCGTTATTAGCAATTGCATTAAAGCAAATGATTTTTGCTTTGCTACTGGGAATACAGTGATTTGAAAAACAAAATGTTAAGAGATGAAAAATTCAAACCTTTACTGTACCGAGCATATCGCATTTCCTGTTCTTTTCTTTTTTAATTTATTTCAGGTAATGATAACTCCTATAGGTCAATACAACAAAAAAATAAGACATGAAGAAAACAAACCCAAAGCCTACACAGAAGTACGAAAAATCTCTGCGTAATCATCCTCCAGCGGAAGTCCAGCTTTAAAGGGCGATATGGCCTCCACACATGAGGATTTCTCTATTTCATCAGTGCTTCCTGCACCTTGTGTCCCTTTTTCTGCTATCAGCTTCACCACTTGCAGAGGATTTTGTCTGAATTTTACAGGGAGGTTTTGTCTCCTCAACCGTAATTGATAGATGTTCTATTTTTGTGGTGCAGCACCGCTGTCTTGCGTGACATGGCGTGGCGATGCTGCATGGGGAGCTTGCAAGGCAGCCAGCCTGGCTCTCCCTCGGTGCTCTGGGATTAGTCCCCATCCCAGGCACCCCTTTGGATGGGTGCCACTTGAAAAGGGGGATCCTGAAGAACACTTAAGACAACAAATTTTACAGCTTGAGCTGTGTGCTCAATCTATGTGCAGAGCCTGAAATAATTAATTTTAATATATAGTCAGTCCTGCATCTGAGGTTTTAGGATCAGTTAAAACTGACCTGGCTCCAGAATTCAGATACCCTCCTAAGGATCCTACACAAGAAAATAACTTGAAAAACTCATTTTTTAAATCCATGGTGCATTCCAGTGACCTAGGGCTGATTAGCATAAAACCAGCTTTAAACTGATGAAATGAGGGAATGAGAGAGAACTGTAACTGCTTTTGTTTATATTTTGTATTCATACACCAGTATCTTCCTACTTCATATTGTACGTTAAACTCTCACTATTGACCAAGATGAAGCAGAGACTTCAAAATGTCTCAGGCTAATGTCCTCTTCAACACATGCTAAATGCAGGATATAGTCCACAGAGTGTAAAGTGCTCTTAAATTTTAGCATATTCACTCAAATGCGGTGTTTCAGAAATAGAGAAATCATCAAAAGCCCCATAGCGAAATACCGAATTATGCCTCTGCCAGGTATTAACTTTGAAACGAAAGAATAGAGACACTCTGAAAACCACAGTGAAATACTGATGTGCTGATTCACTTCATGCTTATGTACTATGCAAGCTAGAACTACAAAATAATAGATCTCTTCTGTGCCGAAAGATATTGGTAGGAAAGCATCTTTTGGCTATGATGGGTGCTGCTTTCCATTCTGAATGTGCATTTTCCCTTTCCACTTGTAAGAAAATTTGCTGTCAGAATGTCAAGCTGACTTGCTATTTTATTTGCCATCTGTGTCAAATATTAATACAGACACACCAAGTATGTGTCTATGTCCCAAAAGGCCTGAGTTGTTGCACACTTACCTATCTTTCAAAATTACCAGGGTAAAAACTAGGAGGGAAAAATAAAAAAAAAACCCTGACATAACTTTAGAGCTCTACTCATGGTGAATCACATTTTATTTCAGAGTGCCATGGCCATTACTGGAGCACCACATCTACAAAAATAGGACTTGAACCCTCAGTGCACCATGAATTTTGCACATAATTTAAAAAAATAAAATCAGGATTAACTATCCTGCAGAAAGTAAAGTATTTTACATGCCATCTATTCTGTAGCCACTACTGTGACTTCAGCTCTTGCAGGCATATCTGATCTGGCTTTAAACAAGCACTGAAGCATCAGGGTGGCTCAGTGTAGGTCTGCTAGTTTACATATTCACCCAGTGTCACCAAAAAAAAGTTGTTTAGGGCACCTCATTTAGGTGAAAAAAAAAGGAGAAAGAGAAAGAGGAGGAAAGAAAGAGAAGTTGGCAGGCAGCTGAGGTTGGTGTCAGGTCAGGTCCTCTGGCTCACGGCCTGGTGTGGAGCAGACAGGAGAGGTAAATCGCAGGGTTGAGATGGGGAGAAAACACACCAAAAAAAGGGATCTTGAAGGCAGTTTTGGAGACCCCAGAAAAAAAAGCTGTTGTCACAGGATGGATTGGGATGTTTGGTCACGGAGATGCTATGGCTGCTCCTCATCTGGTGGGTTTAAAGCAGTCTCAAGGGGGGCTACAGAAACTGCAGTAACTTTAGTGTCTGCAGAAAAGACATTAATTTGTAGAAAATGTGCCAAAGGTAGCATAAAATTTGATATCACAGAACTTCACTTAGAATGACTTATACTTCATCCTACCGCCACACTATTTTGGCTCTATTTGGGTCTGGGGATTTTTGCTTTTAAGCAGAAAAAATATTTGCTTCCCCTTGGGTGTTATTTTCCCCCCTTGCCCTCCTTCCTTTAGATACTTCAAAAGGCAAGCTCCTGAGAAAACTTTTCTGCTGGTTTCCATTGTTTCCTACTTCAAGTGAAAAAAAGTACATGATGTTAAATCTGAACACCAAGACTTTGTGAATGTGTAAACTTCAGAACTCTAAACCTTTCAGTCTGTGCCAATGTAAACCACCTAAAGTGCAGAGAATTAAGTACACTTTATCCTCTCTGGCCGTGATTGAACATGTTCCAGTCCTAAAATCTGCAGCAGGGAGTCTCTCAAATCCCCCAAAGCAGAGCGGGGCTTTTACAAATGGGTATGAGAAAAACAGGGAGATCTTCATCCAAATCTCAGTCCCAGCCCTGTAGCTCTCTCCTTTGAAAATTCATGACTTGTTGTTGCTAATCACTTCACTCTCAAGGACACAGGGCAGGAAAAAATAAAACCTACCTTTACTAAGCAAAATGCATCACATTCCCCTAATTCCTGGCAAAAATTGCACAGAAATTTTAATAAGCATTTCTGCAGCACAGATTGGGGTCTGCCTATACGGCCTCAAGTTGCACCAGAGAAGGTTCAGACTGGATATGAGGACACATTTCTTCATGGAAAGGGTTGTCAGGCATTGGAACAGGCTGCCCAGGGAAGTGGTTGAGTCGCCATCCCTGGAGATGTTTAAAAGACATGTAGATGAGGCTCTTAGGGACATGGTTTAGTGTCAGAGTTAGGTTATGGTTGGACTCAATGACCTTTAAGGGTCTCTTCCAACCAAAATGATTCTGTGATTCTACGACTCTATACCACCCACACTTTTCAATGTTGCTCCATTAATGTCTAACTGACCTGTTTTCTAGAAAAATAGGTATCTTAGTCCAAACCCTAGAAGATGGAAGGGCTAAGATGTGCATTTTGAGAACCCAGTTATGGGCTCTTTGTCCCTCATGCAGGAATGGTTTCTCCCTGCCCTGCCTCTCCCCCTGCCCACGGCACCCCAGGCCAGCACCCTCTCCCCTCAACACAAAGGGTGGGCAAAAGGGTTTAAGCTGATGCCGGTCAAAGGAATTCGGAAGAGAAAGCAAATAAAAGACTGGAATTCCTGATATTTGCTCTTGTCTCTCATCACTCGGAAATATTTTACTGGAATGTACCGCAACGCAGTTGCAGCTGTGCTTCAGTTGGTCCACTGTCTAGTTCTAGGCTATTTTAAAACTGATATTATCCTGAGAAATAATGAGGAGTCTTAAACTACACTGTGAAGCACGCAGTAAATTTTTAGTTGGCTAAAGAGCAAGGAGTGAAATGCGAGAGTATGTTTTTCCTGATATATTTTCTCTCTCTCTCTCTTCATGGAAATATTGATGTGAAGGATAGTAATACTGCTACTGAATTCTGACCCATGTGGCTATAAAGATACATTACTTGCATCAGTCCAGGAGACAGTTCTCTCAATCTTGCTTCCTCTGCAAATGCAGTTATCTTGCTTTGGCACTTTGCAAAATCCTCTAAATTACTATTAAATTAAATACTTTTAATTTATGGAGAATTTTAGCTGAACTCATATTTCTGTGCCATTAATTATCAAGTATTTTACTGACTCTGGGAAAAACATTAATAAATCAATCTAAATGAACTCCCACCTTCCCCCATGAACTGGGAATGGGTGTCATCAGTCACACTCTAACCTGAGAAGGTCATATTTCTCTTGGATTCATCAGTAATCTCATTTTGAATCGTGTATTTCTGAGTGGGTGCAGGGCAGTGTTTTCAAATATGGGGTTTTTAAGCTAGTCATGGCAGTATATTTAGCTGCCTGAATACACAGATGGATTTTCAGAGGTCTTATGTGATTTAAAACAACTGCCCCCTTTTGTAATGTTAAGGTAGGTTTGTTGTTTTTTTGGTTTTTTGGTTTTGGGGGGTTTTTTTTGGTTGTGTGGGTTGTTTTTTTTTCGGTTGTTGTGGTTGTTGTTGTTGTTTCCCCAGATACAGTAAATACACTGGTGATCTTTTAGATAAAATATGGTTTCCAGTGTATCCTTAGACACAGTGGAGCTCTGGGGAAGTACTGGTGGAAACACGGGTAGTGATAAATCACTGCAATTGAAGGACATGTGGGTGCTTGGAAGGATGGTTAGCCAGATGAGTAAATATGGATTTAAGTGCTGGTAAGTCATGTCCCAAAACATAGTCTAAGGAGGACTGCAGTAGCAGAGAAGGCAGGTGAGATATTTCAGATGCTGACAACGCTACTGAAGACATTCTTATTACCACCTAAAAACAGTGTCATCCCAGAGTGAAAAAACAAATGTGTTATTTTACAGACCAGTCATCAAAAGTAGATGTTCCCATTTGATCAGGGTTTCATCCTCCATTGCCCAAACCCAACACAAATCTTGGCAAAGGAAGGTGTTTCATGAAGTTATGTGGACTCACTTAGTGTATTAATCTTCACTGTGACACAGATTATTAGAAACTCAATGATATGTGGAATGTTTTATGATGTGCTTTCATGCCGATAAATAGCTAATCACCATACAGTTGTGACAACAGAGCATTACAGAGAGCATTGATATGTGTTCTAAAAAACACCATCAGTCCTTTTACGCCTTCTGCATAATGCCCTATCATTTGCAGTTCTTTACGTTGCAGTTTTGCTTTCAAAAACACAAAAAAAATTCATCATGAGAATCCTAACATTTTTCAAAGCCTCCTTTCTGGTCTTTTGTGCTGTTTTTTTTCAGTAAAAGTGCATTACGTGCCATTTGACAGCCAGTAATTGTATGTGTATTGAATTAAAGCATTGATTTTAATTTTCAAAGTCAACTTCACTCTCTTTCAGCTGAATGAATTACTTTTTTCATCAGAAAAAACATTGGTACTGGACTTCGGATACAGAATCATAGCTTATGCAGCCTGACATCTGGGGTATATTCTGCTCTTCTCTTTTTGAAATATCGAAAGGTTCTAAACTTGCCCATTACCCAGAAAAAAAAAAAAAAAAATCTCTGAACGGCTAGCACAGCTCCTAAATTCATAGCTAGCTTTCAGCTATTTTGTGTTGTGTTCCAATTCCCTGCTGCTAGGATGATTTTCAATCATACAGATAAGCAATAACAGGCTGGGCAAAGCTTGGCTGAGAAACCTTGAAAGAAAATCCAGGTGCTGTTAGGAATTACACTGATTATGCCACGGACTGCTATCTATCTTCGAGTCAATGGTGAGGTATATTAAGGAGGCTCCCTGGGAAAGAGAGGCTCTCTGACCCTTTCTCCCGTATTATCCATTTCACAGACGCAGGCACTCTTCTTTCTCTAGTCTACTCCTGAGGAACTAAACTGCAAACTGAAGCAGTCACTCTCACATGGAAGCCATAGGAAGAAAAAAAAAATGGAAAAAATAATAAAAAAAAGAAGGATCATAGGCTGTCATACCAAAGAGATTAAAAAAAAAAAAAAAGACGGAAGCTTTGTGCCAAGTTTCAGAAGACACGCTTCTTCTCCTTCTCTCTCAAAACCTAATCACCACAAGCCAACTCTCTGACCTGGTGCTCTTATCATACAAGTAAAGATATCTGCTGTTTCCTTATTCTTAAACTATCAAGCCAATTATCTTGGGGTCAGTCTGGATTTTGTCCCTCTCTCGAGTGCAGGAAGCTATTCATCCTGCCCTCCTGACCACTCACGGCCCTGTCAAGAACGGCCTCCTACTGCAGCGTTAGGGAAGGACATAGGAAGGCACAGGAAAGACATGGAGCTGTTGGAGAGGGGCCAGAGGAGGCCACAAAAATGATCAGAGGGCTGGAACAGCTCTGCTGTGAGGACAGGCTGAGAGAGCTGGGGTTGTTCAGTCTGGAGAAGAGAAGGCTCCAGGGAGACCTTTTTGTGGCCTTTCAGTGCTTAAAAGGGGCCTATAAGAAAGATGGGGACAGACTTTTTAGCAGGGCCTGTTGCGATAGGACAAGGGATAACGGTTTTAAACTAAAGGAGGGGAGATTCAGGCCAGACATGAGGAAGAAATTTTTTACACTGAGGGTGGTGAAACACTGGCCCAGGTTGCCCAGAGAGGTGGTGGATGCCCCATCCCTGGAGACATTCCAGGCCAGGCTGGACGGGGCTCTGAGCAACCTGGTCTAGTTGCAGATGTCCCTGATCATTGCAGGGGAGTTGGACTAGATGACCCTGGAAGGTCCTTTCCAACCCCATCTATTCTGTGATTCAATGATTGCCCCACCCAGGCCTGGTACTGGGGAAATTCTAGTTGCCTACCATCATCCTACATCCAGCACTTCAGCTGGGACGGAGGAATGAGGCCAATCCCTGTTCTCACTCACATCAGTGAGAAATGAAAGTAAGTCCTTTGAAATGAGTGGAGCTAAAGCTCTGTAAAACCGACCCAGAGCTGCGACCCAGCACTATACACTGAGCCACTAAAGTGGAGCTGGGACGAGTGAGCGCAGCAGCTGCTCTGCTGTTTTTGCTACTAATATGGGGTCATGGTTTGGATGAGGAGTCTGCCCAGCTCCAGCCACGCTGCATGCTGTAGGTGGGACAAGGTCAGAATTTGCCTGAAGACTTCTTTTCGTCATATTTGTTGCATAGTATTCTGAATGAAGAAAGGCTCTGCAGAGTTTAAGAACTTATTCTCATACTGTTTTGATTCCTCCACACCTCACAGTTCTGTAGGCAGGCCCTAGCTTTCCCTTGTTTATCTAGCAATTCAGTACCTTCCAGACAGGCAGTAGTACAAAATCTGGCATTAGGACTCAACTCAATTCAAATCTACCATTGAAAAAAATAAAATAAAAATTCAGAAAGATGTGGCTTGTGTCCCATCTCATACATTTTTCCCTGTCCACATGGGTTACCGTGTAGCTCTTTTGCTCTCAGACCTGTGGTTCTTTTTGCAGCTGTGCATTAAAATGAGTTTTCTCCGAGGCATAATAAAAATATCACAGTAGAGACACACATCATCTTTTGGACGCCATGTTATGCGATGAAATTTTTCATGGTACACTTAGTTTGCATTTGTCCAAAGTAACTGAAAGTGAGAATGTGCACTGACCTGCTCCAGAGCAATCCTATTAGCCACCAAAAATGCAGAAGATCACATGCGTCAATTTGACTCTGTGCAGCAGAGTGTTTATTATTTCTGCAATAAACTGTAGAAAAAAATAAAGTGTGAGAGCATTTCATTCATGTCTGGCCACCTTATTGCCATGGTATTATTTAACAGGAGAAGTAAATACAGCGATATACATACAGGGCTTTTCTCCATCTGGCCATGATGTCTATATTACTGACCACTTTCTGGTTTTGATTCTTGTGTTAGCCAAACCCTCTACAGCTTTTACAAGTGGAGTATATTGATTTCTTGCTAATTCTTCCAGGCTTAGACTAGCTACTGTTACACTGCTTCCATTTCAACGTGATAAAGTGAGATACTGATTCAGGAGCTTGATGCATATTTGAGGGGTATCTGCTTTTCTACAAAGGAAGGGAGCAATTGATGCAACTTCTTTGCTTTATAGCTTTTGTTCATTAATAAGTTTATTCCTGTAAAAACTGAGGGTGGATGAAGGAAAGGGGATCGAGCACACTTTCATATATTCTTTGATACCAGAATTTGGGAACCCAATTCTAATTAGAGCCGTGGCTGTAATCAGGACTTTCTGAAAAGTGGACGCTCCTGAAAATGCAAAGGTGAACCTTAGAGTAAAGCTTAGGACTGGTATTATACTAGTAATAATAAGGCGATGGCAAATCTTCATGTGGGGTTGAAAGAATCATGATAATTACTGGCCTCTATCCAAGGACAATCATGAAGAATTTGGGGAATTAGCTCCCTCTTCAAGGAACAAATCACTGGCTGCCCTGGGATGATGTGGATTTTATACATGGTTCTTTTGTTGCTAAGATTACACAAGCTTTCCACCCTTGTCTTTGCAAAAATATTAAAAGATTTTAAATGGGCTTTGCCCTAGAGAGACAGAATTCAAAATGCCGTTACACAAATAAAGTGATGAATAGGATGCCTATATATCATTTATTTCCTCTTGGAATTGGTGACCTTCCATCAATCAGTAGTTTCCTTCACACTCCCTCACTTGTGAATTATAAGTTAATCAAGAGTACAATGGAAACAATGCATCCGCAGCCCGCTTGCTGCATTCATCTCTCTCCTCAGGGTGGATTACGGATGTTAAAGTTGTAATGAGCTTTCTTTTAGTCCAGTTTTGACCTCAATTCTGACTTTAGCAGCAAAAATTTCTCATGTGAATTTATGCAAGACATATTTGAGAGATACACTGCTATCTGGAAAAGGGGGTTGGGAAGCAGGAGTTAGTCTAAAAAAGTAAGAGTATCTCCTTGCTTTTAACTGCTCTATTTTAGGAGAATGGAACACATGGAAAATAATTTAGACTGAGAATCTCTAATTTTTTTTTTTAACTTGGCCTCAAAGGGATCAATGCCTAACTATTTCTAAAAGGTTATTTATTTCTAGAGATCCTCAGTCCCAGAATTTACAAGCCCATAATGGTGGCCACGTGTGGCTGATGGGACAAGAGGAGCAGTTATAGGAAAGAGAGGTCTCCTGCACCATGCTGTGATGCTACCTAGTCCTGGTTTTGCCACACTGAATGACTTTGATGTTGTTTCACACTTACCAGTGCAGAGGAATGAGTATTTTAGCATATTGCTCTGTTTTACTGAGCCTGAGCCTGAGCCTATTCCATGGGACTTCCCCTTGAAAGGGGGAATGCATCCATTGGAAGTATTTATTTTCAAAATATACAGATGCACAGTACCAGTGAATGGAATACTAGGAAAAATTATTCTCTCACAGCTGATAATACTAGTGGTAACAATGAAGGAATTATTCTCATTATGAAAAAGAGTTGATCTGAAAGGTAAAGAGAGGTGGTAATTAATTTCCTTTAATAGTCACACTGGGATCTCCTGTAGTGTGCGGTCTGATGTTAATAACATATTTTCCCCCCTATAATTAATGTTCATGTTCTGTTCCTGGGGGACTCTTCTCCACTATCCTAAGCGTTGTCATTACTTAAGCACACACAAGCAACTTTAGCACCTTGGTCGCTGCAATAACTAATGCAAGCGCTGCTTCCCTTGCTCATATCTTCTCTCCTTGCCAGGTGGGTGGCAAATGCTGGAACATGCAACCTCAGGAGGGCTGGGAAATAATAAGGTATTTCGTCCCACTTTGGAGGAATGCAAAGTTTTAAAGAAAACGGTCAGCACAGGGAGTGAGTGACCCCCACTCCACCTGTCCGGCTTTCTGAGGCTTGTGATTCAGGGATGGGGATGTGGAGACTGACTCCTCAGGGACCTTATGGAGATGGTGGAACCACTTGCCCACTCAGGGCTGTGCCGCAGCAGAGGGAGCAAGGAAGCCCTTGGATTTCAGAGCAGCCTGAGGCTCTCCTGCCAGCCACCAAGGGCAGGGGCAGAAGAAGCCAGGGCAGAAGCAGCGTGACCTGGGCTCCTTCCAGGTGTTCAGTCTCTGATGTAAATCCAAGCCTGTTTGATATAGCTCTCCTATGCACCAGAGACCAAACATCTCAATTACTCCAAGGTCCTCTGAGTAAGCTGAGCTGGATGCCCCTCAGCTACAAGCACGGATGTGATTCTGATTCTTCTTGGAAAGAAACAAATTTGAGAGATGACTTGTTCTTTGTCAGAAAGAGCAAAAGAGCAAAAAGCTCAGAAAAAGAGAAAAAAGCTCACTAGGAAACTGAGTGCTCTGATGTCATACTACTTCCCCCTGGCATTTTACACTTTTTTTTTTCTTTTTAACGTAGGGTTGCTGCAGGACAAAGATGCCACAGAGGCAATTCTTTTCCCTTTACCCCTAATTTTCCTTTAGCCTGCAATGTAATGCCAATGTCCATTCATCACGCTTTAGAAGATCAGGGAGAATGACTCTCAATAGACAAGCAAGAAAAGAGGGAACTCAACAAAAAGCTCAAACATATATGTTCTGTTTCTGCAGGATAGCAGAGATGCTTGCTTAGGAGAACATAGTATTGAATTAAGACCTAACTCATGTCACACAAATGCAAATGTCTTTTTTTTTTTTTAAGGTATGTTATCTTGGACAATTGTGCAAAAAGTTCCCAAATAAAGATGTTTCCACTTATTTCCCTCTGCTCTACCCTCCAGGGCTGCCCAGTCCAAATGAACCCTCCCACCCCAGCACGTTCAGCCTCACATGCACCCTTCCAGCTCTTCGCATCCACACGAGCAGGTTGGCCTTTATTTGGAAACTTTCACTTTGTCTCACTAAAAGGGGACATTTACATCACAGCAGCGACAGTACGCATCTGTGAGCACCTTTTAGGGTTGAGAAAGAGCCTGGGTGACTGGGGGTCTAGCTCTTTGCCGTAATCTGTGCTCTCTGGATTGCAAAGGCTTTTTCTGGAGCAGTGGAGAAAACTAAAGAAATCCCGAGACTCACTTTCTCCATCTCCTCCCTCTGACTTTCCTCATGTTTTTTTTATTCTCGGCACAAGGAAGAATGAACAAGTGAACACCAGAACCAACACTGCGTTCACAAACTTTCTTCCCTAATTCCATACTTACTTCACAGCTGCAGTCCTGAGTCAAGGATATTTCACTATTTGACTTCTGTTAAAAAAGTGTAACCTACCCAGAGAGCTATATTTTCTGGAAATATCTGTACCTATAAAATGTAACGTATTTTTTCTGGGCTTTTCTCCCCTTTAAGGGAAAACTAAAATATCTGCAACTTTCACTGTAGAACTACTTTTTATGAATAAGAACTCTATTACACCTAATTTTGTTAGCACATATAGACTCCTGCTAGATATAGCTCTGAGAAAAAGCAAAAAAATGCCTGAATTTTGAACACCATCAAAAATGCCCAATATTAAAGACATGGCTGTAATGCACACAAAGTACTTCTTGACATTTCTTGCTAGTTGACATATCTTTCAAGCAGTAAAATGACTAAGTAAATAAATAGAAAGATGGAAATTGAGAGTACCGCCATTACGAAACCATTAAGAAGAGGGTTCTGTAAGATTCGGAGATACGATGTAAGCAGACTTAAGTACATAATACACAGAGTCATTCAGTCCAAATCCATATTGCTAAAAGAAATGTTTGGAAAACAAACAACCATGTGCATGATACAGCTAACACAGCATAGTAACTTCATAATAACCTAACTGGAAATATTTTGTATGGAAAATACTTCAAGAGTGAAATTTCAGCATTTATTTTAAACATTACACATATTTCTGCTCATTCTGACAAAAGGTATTTCTCAAATACATTCAAATCAAGCTTTTCCCAACTTTTCCAATTTTGTATTTCCTACTTTGCACTAGGGAATAACTGAAAGAGGAGGAGGGAATAGAGAGTAGAGATGGAATTTTTTTGAAGGTTTCAGTACCTGCTTTCAGATCATCACATCTCTAGGCTTTGCACATTTAAACAAAGGTTAGTGTGGAATGCTATTTATGAAATATGAATTAAGAAGAGGGCTGCCAAACAGATCTGAAAATTTGTATATTTTGATTTTAAAAAACCTAACATCAGAGACACTTTGTGTATCTTTCGAAGAAATCTTCGGGACACTGGTTTTATGGAAAGCTGGAATACATCTTCTCTTTACTGGAATAATTCCAATTTTCTGACTTTTTCGGTAAAAAAGTAACTACCGGGAAGATACGTAAATGTTCCAGAATTTCGTATCAGAAGTGTCTCATCTGCACATAACTCGGAAGCTACTTGAAGGCAGTGTCCACTGCTGTACGTCCTAAACGACCTGCTGCTTCTTCCCCTATATTGCATAATCATCACCTTGAGACTCTGATCCAGGAGGTGATGTGGGCACGACACGAACTGCCCACGCAGGCTGCCAGTTCTGGGAGACCAGAGAAGGATCGTGGTCCTCTAAGAGGTGGCTCATGCCTTTCAATCGGAAAGCTTACGTGGACCTTCTCCCCCAAAATGGTAGGAGATGCTGAGGTGCCAACCAGACCCATAATTTCCAGTAAGAAAGCCATGGTAAAGCCTTATATCAGACTTAAATCCTCCATACCTGACCTCCCTGGTGTGACTGGAGACCCGCTAGTACCATACCCACGCATGCCAGGGCCCGGGTTTCAAGGACGAGGATGGTCCTGCCGAGTGAGAGCAGCAAGGCAGCTCTGAATACTGCTCTTAGAGAAACTGAGGAAAAAAATACCTTTAAATTTCCACTTAGCTTGGTAAAGCATCCCTTTCTCCTAAAAAAAACCAAACCAAAACAAACCAAGTGATGTCACGGTGCTATTTAAAATACACAGCAGCAGCACGGTGTGCAGCTGCACAACGATGTGATGCACCCATCCACAGGGGAGCCCGTGTCCTGAGATACGCACACTCTGCTCTTACTAAAGGTTTGCTTCTAATTAGGAAGTAACTGAAGCCCTTTTTAACACCTGTGTTGTATGGATTTAATATGCTAATGTGTAAACCTGTCTCGAGTATCTAATCCTAAAAAATATTTTACTTTCTTTTCCAGTGCTCTTAAGTAGTTAGTCCTGCTAATTTAACTCCATCAGGCTGAAAGGCATTAAATAAAATGGCTGGAAGGAATTAATTTAAGTGCTTATCAAAGACTGGTAATATCTGTTTCCACTGGTAAGTAAAATGAATGTATGTGAACCGGAATCAGATATTATACATTGATTCAGTTCTATTGTGAAAACATAGCTTGGAAATAAGTAGTACTACAATTATTCGCCCAGGAAAATGTGCATCATCCTGATGGAATGGTTCTAATTGACTTGACTAAACTTACTGCACTCCCACTTTCTCAAAAGCAGTGCACAAATACCACCGATAGCATGACGTATATGTCTTGTTTTCTGAGGTGTCCATTTTACAATGGGGCATTGAGAAAAAACAACCTTTATTCACAAACATTTATTGAGTCCTATGTGCAGTTACTGCTGTACTTCTGCATAAAGAAAAGCAGAAAATAACAGAGGCTACAGACAGGCTAACTGTCTTAGGCTACAGTTAAATGGCAAACTAAAACACACCTTGCCCGTGCTCTACTGGCATTTACAAAGGACCCGCAAAGCTGAGTATCGTTCTGTGCTAGGGGTTCACGTCTAAAAGGCAGCACGGGCTGTCCAGCGTGGCCACTAATACAAGTTTAGGAACTGCATCAGCTGGTGTCTGGCTTCGGAGAGGCTGGAGCTGAAGAGTTCTGGCTGGCTCCTCCAGACCGCAGGGCTGTGATTCAGTCCAGGTTGATATTTATTAATTTTGGAGACGGGAGTTGCGCAAGTCTGTTAATGATACGTCTGGAGCTGAGGTTGGGGCTGGGGACCACTGGGGATGCAAAGTAAGTGTTATTGCTGGGAAGAACAAAGCTTATAAAGCTCAGAAAAGTGTAAGCTCAGTAAAGCACGACGAGCTGCAGGGCCGGATGGGAATAATGTGGTTCAGGTTATGTTAGTCTGGGGTTTAATGGCTTGGGATAGAACTAGAGGTCGGATCCAAAGAGCTGAGTTAATTACTGGGTCTCACAGGACTTAACTGATGTTCCAGTTACAGACAACGGCAAAACCTTGCTGCAGGCTTCCCTGTGCAATCACAAGGCTATGCCTTAGCCTGGACCAACACGTAGGCTTCCTCATCACTCACCCTTGTGACCCTTAATTCCAATTTTCAGCAGTGGGGAGTCTTTTTGCTGATACATAGGGTTTTTCAAGGGCTATTATTAACTTACTGAAATGAAACTGCTGTTTATATGAAAAGCTTTGATACCAAACCAGGACAAAGTGACCTGAAAACAAGTGCGGCTTCACTGTCCTGCCAAATATACACGTTCTGGCAAGGCTGATCATGCACTGGCTGTGTGCGTGTAGACGCTGGCGAGGATTCGCATGCAGGTAGCTTAGGAATAATACTATTTAAGGCAGTAGGCCCACATTAAGAATGCAGAAAGAGGAACCACTTCTTGAGATTGTGTCTCAGCTGCTGAAGAGAAGAGTGTCTGGTCAGTAACTTGTTCCCTCTGAGTGAATGAGTAAGCGGGACCATCAATCACTGATGTGAGGTGTCAAGCAGTTTTCAGCTTTCTGTGTACTGTTATGTTTGTATACGACATATGCTCATCAGCAAAGATTTTTAGTGTTCTTGCCTCTACCTTCTGCTGTTGTCCCAACCCCACAAAACAACCGCTCTGGCTGGAACATCACAGGTGCTGAGACAAACCCCTTCTTGTCTTGGGTCCTGCACAAGTGTCAATATTTTGTGAGGAAGGGCTATGAGCACTGTTAGAAGGCCTTGTAGGCCCACTAAGCTGGATTGAGCACAACCGCCAGCAGAGCAAATGGCTTGTGAATAAACCTGGAGCAGATACGGGCTGCTAGAGTATAGGGAGGATGAGGGTTAGCATTAGAAGCAGGGTTAAAGGATGGGTCAGTGCGCAGCAGTGGCTGCAGAAGTGTTCATTAGTAGACCCTGCAAGTTCAGCAGGGCTGGATGATGGCAGCTGGTGTTGGGGCTGAAGAGCAGATAGCTATTTGTACTGTGAGTAAGGGCGTGTGAACTTCTTTTGATATGCTAGTTGAGTTTAGAGATATGACTGAGATAGGAGTCTCATATCTGACTGGATCTGTAGGGTCGGGACCAGGCCTAAGGAAGAATGAGACAATGACTGAGGGTCAGTTATGGCTGTAAATCTGGGGTGCTTCAGTGTCTGCAGTCCCCTCTAAACCCCAAATTAAAACTAATCTCTAAGTGCCTCGGGGAAACTTGCTACCATCCTACCACCCTGGACTTTACATAATCCAAAAATTAAATTCTTCAGATCCTCTTTCTCCTAATCTCAACCAAAAGTGAGTAAAACTCAGTAGCCCAACAGGCCCTGCTGGCTGTATCAGTAGACTGCATACCTCAGGCCTGCCTGGTTTTAACCCCGAACTCCATCCTAAACCTAATCCCATCTTTAATTCTCACCAGAAGACTCTATTAGTTAAAAAAAAAAAAAGTATAAACTGACTCTTTGCCTCTCCTCCTACAGATGTTGTAGGATCCAGCAGCAAACTGAACTGCCCATCCCTGTAGTCCTCACCACTCAGCCCCTCTCCACGTGTACCCCCAGCCTTCCTTACCTGTACCGCACCAGCTCTAATAGGGCCAAAATTTAGCTTAGAGCATTTGGTTCTGTCAGCTCTCCCTTCACACCAGCCTTCTAGCGTTGTGCAACCCAGGAATATTCCTCCTCCTCACTCAGAAATTCCACATCTAAAATTCAACCGTAACTCTTACCACAAACACTGTGTAAAAGTCGCCCGTTATCTCCTCCTTTCCCCCACAGCTGGCTCCCAGCCTCTGTACCTACAGTTCTAAGAGCTGGGCTTCAATTGGCAATAAACCTAGGTTTTCCTCTCATCATCTGGTATTAAAGTATACCCCAGTGATCTCTTGTAGCAATAAACTGAATTCTTCTGCTCCTATGATTGCTGGCAATAATCTGAATGTTAATCCTAGTTTTAATTTTCTCTACCCCACGGCCAAGCAGAAGTTGGTCTATGTGGAGTAGAGGGCTGAGAGCAGCTTTGAGCATGGTGTGCCTTATTGACTGGGGCTCATCTCACCATTAGCATTTGGGTCCAGAGGGTTATGTTCACTGATGGGTGCTGTAAGACGTGCATGGTGAGGATATTACAGTCTCAGCTGGGTGGGGGCCATATAGCTATATAGCCTACGGGTAGGCCTGTGGTCAGGATTAGGAAGAGCAGAGGCTGAAGAGCTGTATTTACCACCATGTCCTGCAAGTTCTTCTGATCCAGGATGATGTACTGTTGGCTGGTTATGGCTATGTATAGAATATAGAAGAGATCTCACGCTTTTTAATACAGCCCCTTTCTCTTCCTTCTCTACAAAAATATCAAATAAATGCCACTCAGCTTTTGACTCATCGGAGAATTCCTTTGAAAAGGCCCTGGCTCATATCCTTCAGGATGAGATGGCTGCCTGGTGCTGTCTGACTGCACTGCTATAAAGCAGTACTGCTCTGCTTCGGGAGGCTCCGATGGAGGTTCACTGCTGGTCCTACACCAACATTCCCCCTTCTCCCCCCCAGCCTCCCTAAAGGTAAAGCAGGTGGTACAACCAAAGACTGGTCTGAATACCAGCTTCTATATCTTGCTTGAGCCCTGTCTGCCACACTAACTAGCTTCCCAGCAGCGGGCTGGGTACTTTTAGAAGTGTAGGGATGGGAAAGAACAAAAACAACCTTCCTGCTTTGGAGCTGTGCAGGAATTCCCCAGCTGGGACATCCCACGTGAAAAGCAGCCTGCCCACGGGTCAGTGAAACTGAAGCTGTTTTAACTGCTGTATTGCACATTTGACTGAAACTTTTGGATCTGAAGAAGCTGTATTTTTCTGGCACTTTTTGAGGAAAGTAGATTCTCAGTTTGCTGCCAGGTAGGAGCGAAGAGTTGAGTTTTTAAGAGCACCGAGTGGCACATTAGCAAGTGTAAATGCATCCAAAAAATGAAAGAGGACTATATTTCTGCTTCTGATTTGCTATTCTGTGCCAAATAACACTTTCTCAGTCACCTTTTCTTCCTCAAAAAGAACAGGTTGCGACAGATTGAAGTCTTCTCCCCTGCTGTGTCAGGAGCCTTTATGTGACAATTACAACATCATTTTTGTTTTACAATCAGCTGAAGTCGGTTCAAAACAGCATGTCACCTCACACATGAAATAGCATGGCTTTAAGTGATAGGGACTGAAATTTGGCAGGAGCATTTCCCCATTTGCAGTCTGCTTTTTTCTGTCTCAATGTTTTATGCTTGATGCAGAGTAACTTGAGTTTTGAAGTCAGCCAGGCTTATCTAGAGGAGTGACTCATCTAGGGCAAGCTGAGTAGCCAGCTCCCGCTTGCTCTGAAATGTTAAGCAGTGGAGGAGGAGAAAAACTACAAATCCATGATGGGGAACACCTTGGACCTTCCAGATAAAATCTGTGATATTTATCTGCGGCTCTGTGAGCCGCGGGCTTGGCACTCAGCAGGCAGTTTCTTTATCTCCTCACTTTCCACGGCGTTTGCCTTTCTCTCCTGTTGTACCCAGCTCACGTGCCACAGACATGGCTGGCCTCAGAAAGTTCAAAAAGAAGGCAGCTGGCTGCATGTGAGTCCTCAGATCAGTGGATCCTACTGAGGTAATCAACAGCACCATGCTTCTAGGTTTTTGGTTTGGTTTTTTTGTTCTGTTTTGTTTTGTTTTGTTTTGTACACCTCTAGAGTGGCGATGAGCCAAGAGCAGGTCTAAGTGCTGCAGTACTCAGAATGGCTTTCCCTGACTATTCGCTTTTTCACATCATCTATTAGACCTATAAAAATAAAACAGCATTTCTCATTAGCAATCTCTTCGACTTGCAATTTCTTTTTTTTTACAGCCAGAGGAGATGAAGTGTGCAGTCACCACACAAAAACCTCTCCAGAGTGACCACTACTATAATACTTCATCTGCCAAAACTGCTACCGCCATGAATCCAAGAAACCTGGCTTGAAGCCCATCCACCTTTCCCAATTTCCGAACAGTTCCTACTTATTTTCTTTCCCAGTTGCTGACTTTTTCTTTTAAAAATGTTTATCTTCTAAAACCAAATGCACAAAACTATGGTGTCCCTAGGCACATCAGGACCCGTGTAAAGGATGGCTGTAGGCAGAGGCTGGCAGCTGCAGCTGGCTGTAAGCAAGCACTAGCAGCAAGCAGCAAAATGTCACTTTGCTCCTAAATCCTAAACTAAGAGCAATTCTGCAGGCGTGGAACAACTCACTGCAAATATGAGCCACTTAATCCTCCACCGAATCCAGATCCAGAAGGAAGCATTTGCAGATAATAAATTAAGATCTGTGAGCAGTGAAGCCAACACTAGCTGATGAGCTTACTGGTTTCTGTCAGAAAGCTCTGGTGTCTTCAGGGACAGATATCTATTGTCCCCAAATTTGAAGAAACTCAGTAGTTTCAAGATCTTTAACTTCTTCTCAAACTTAACAAATTGACCAGCAGGTTCAAAGGACAGCCAGATAGCCACACACAAAACACACACAACCAACCACACGCACTAAACATGACCAAATCATCCTAATTTCCCTAAGAAAAATCATTGTGGTTATCTCAATACCCAGACCAGGCAGGTTGCAAGGACTGGATCCTGTAAGGATTAAAAAAACCCAGTAAGTTGGAGGTAACAATGCCTAACTTTTATACATCTGGGCTGTGACTCATCTCACCCAACCACACGTCTTTACCGTAGAGATGCTGACAGCAGCGGCAACTGTCAAAACTGCCTTTGTAGCCAATGGAGAGAAACAGGAACGACTAACCCAATTTTAAGAGAGTTATCAAAACCAATCAAATACTTCATGCTTAAGACGTGCCAACTGATAGTAAAAATCCGGGCTCAGGCTCATCCCCTATTCCCTCTCTCGAGCTTCCCAGTATCTCTGGAAACCCCATTACCACCTTTTCACATGCACGCTTCCTCACCTTCCTAAATAAATTAAACCTTTCCTTTTCCAAGCCTCAGCCTCTTCAGCTAGTCTAGCAAGTCTTCTCTTCCCCTTCTTTCCCTCCAAAAATGTACAAGGACAGCCACCTGAAGGAAAATAAAGACATCTTTGTCTTTTTTTTAAAAAAAAACTTCACTTCGTTTATATGATGAACCTTTATTTTATTATTCCTTCATACATGTGGCTTGGCATTTAGCTTGCCCACTGTTTGGATGAGTCTGTTAGTCACAGAGAGAAAAACCTAACCAAAGAGCATTAACATTCTGCTGCTGTATTTTTACAGGATAAATTACAAATGAGAACGGTGAATGCATCTTTCCTTTGGATACTTGATATTCTATACAGCTAAGTGCTGCCTTAAGACTGACAAAAACTTCTACATGCTTGTTTTACAGTCTATTTAGAGGTAAAAAAGTGCATTTAATACTTTCATGTCTTTCTTCCCCCCACCACCTTTTTTTTTTTTTTTTTTTTTTTTTAATTAATCCAGGTTGCAGTCCAGGAAAAATGCAAGTTTTGTGGATATGTTTATCGACCCTTGCATTGTGATTTACTAATGTACATCATCTGGTACTTGCTTGCACATACTAAAAATCCAGTAAGGGAAGATGTTGAGCACATGTTCTAAAATAAGTATATGCTTTAAACATGCTATTACATTGTAGTAATTGTTTTCCTTCATTTTCTGGATTTTTTCATTTCCTTTCCTGGAGTTTTAAATCCTCTGGGGCATATCATAAAGTCCTTACTCAGACAAAACTACTTTTCTATTTACTCTGTTTAGGTTGAAAACTGCATGAGGCAGCAACATCCTCAAAACAAGCACTTTCATATCATTTAGGTCTGCAAAGTGAAATTAGCTTTTGACACAGTATCTATTGAATAAAATAATATTAAGTTCACTAGTCCTTTTCTGGCAGGGATTTTCTTAAAAATCCAGGGAAGGCTACAGATTAGTAGTCATGGTGTTTATATAGGTCTTATGCATGATGGCTCACATGCACTCAGTTTTTGTGCTGTTCATATTTAAATGATACAGTGAAAGCAGTCTTAATCCTGCATGGAGACCACCCTTGTGGTTTCCACACTCTCGTCAATTCTATTCAATCAGTCAAGCACTTTGGAAGTCAAACTCTTCTTTATTACTTTCCTTTTTGGTTTTATACTTTTGCATTTGAGTTCTCTCTTGTGTTTGCCCTTCCCTCCATATTTATGCCTTTACCTCAGGATGTTGGGCAATGTCCAGTGTCCAGGAAATAAGGCAGGAGAGTGCTCAGCATTTTATCATCACCACGTCGCGTGACATTTCACATCTTTTTTGTAATTGTAATTTCAATAGTCTCTTCAATACTGATGAAATTTATAACGTGCCAGGAGGGGGTCTTTCAGATTAACTTGTTTTCTTGTATATTAAAGGGCCGTCATGGAACATTAACCGTGAGACATCAACTAAATGGATTGAGACTTTGACACAAGGTTGATGACCTATAGCTGGAATTTGGTACTCCTTCTCCCAGGAGAGCTACTTTATTACTCTGCAAGTAGCTTCAGTTCATTCATTGGGACTATTTGTAAGATGAAGTCACTGTGATTAAAGAGGTCGGAATCTGTCCCTGTTGACAAAAGATTATTTTAACACTTAAGATTTCCTTTGTGCAGCTTTTGCTTTGACTAGTGAGCACTTCATCAGGTGAGTCATCCCCTTTCACTGGGACTAAAGCCTGCTCAGCTTGATCCATCAAGATTTATGGGCATGCATGCATATTCTCCATTAAGCTACACCACTGAAGTGAAGGACACAGCTTTGGAATAATGAGATATTCACTGTGAGCAAGTAATATTAGACTGGGGCTAGAAACACATTGTGAGCGTGTTGGCAAAGGGGCGATTCCTCTGAAGAGGAATCTGAGGTGGGTAATATCCTGTGCAGCCAGGCCTGATGTTAAGCAGCTCTTTCTAGAGTGGAAATCAGAAGCCTGAGCCGTGTATCCTGTGCAATATAACAGGGGAAGCAGGCCACCTGGGGGTAGGATTCACAACCCAGAGGGAAAGATTTGTTGCCTAAATGCAGAAAGGACTGGAGCTTTGTATTCCGATCTTACAGCTGGCCCTAACCACAACCCTTAGTACAGCACTGAAGCAGCACAGTAAAGTAGGGTTTCAAGCCACCTTTCTACCCTGCAGTTCCTCGGGGATGTGCATTTCACCTGCCTGGTGAACAAGCAGCTCAGGCTCTGCATCTTGAGTGCTCGAGGCCACAAACAGTGGGCCAGCCAAATGGCTCATGGCCACCAAGCAGAGGAGGTCTTTCTCCCTCCCCGCCGCTCCTCCTGCTCTGCTCATCTTTACTGCTGCTCCATGCTCCTTCTGTGAGTCAGTTCGATTCTGCAATTTGGCAAAAACATAGCCATCTTTTCCTTTTTTTATTATTTTATTTTCTGATGTAGAGAGCTGAAGGGACTTCTGGAGAAGCCTCACCAGGTCAGACAGCAGAAGGCACCTGGCAGGAGTGCACAGCTAGGAGCGGGGGACAGGGGCTGGCAGCGAGGGGTGCAAATGGGACCGGCTCTCCAACATTTAAGTGCATTCAGTGGTAAAGTGGACTTAAAAAACCTCTAGTTTGTTGTGAAACCTCACTTCACATCCATCAGTAGATCTGCCTGTGAATCTTCCCAATTGCTCACAGCTATTTCCCTGCACAGCTTCCCAAGGGGCCCAGTTGGGTCAATTTTGTCCTGAAAAACTAGAAATTGAGTTGGAGAAGAAAACCACCACCTTTCCCAGGCAACAATGACACCATTATTCTGAGTATGAACAATATCAGAATAGCTATACAAAATAACATAATTAAATTGAAATTGTTTCATTTGAAATTAAAATTCATAACATCTTTCTGGGAGGTTGCAAAATCAACTTAAACTAAAAGCTTATCAATTCTATTTGATTTCTTGTCAAGCCTTTCTTTCATTTCACACTATGAAGCATAGAAATGCCGGAGTTTTTCCCTCAGACTTTGATCATTGCATTACCATGACAACAACATATTTACTGTAGCTATAATAGATGGACTTCAGATGTTAACCGGGTCCCTCGAAAGTCCACAGGGGAGCTTTTGGTCTCCATGTACCAGGATAAATGAAAGAGTAACTCTCTTTACTGCAGAGCTATCTAACAGGTAACTTATGTTTGCTTTCAATTTCTGCCTGCTCTTTTAGCAAAGTCCACTGCCTTCCACCAGCTTTAAATCTACTGACTATTTTAATTATATGGAAAACCAGGTCAAATTCTTATTTACTTGCTTTGTTTTTTGCTGACTGAAGCCCGTAATCCAGCAAGTTAATGCATCAATCTGACAGGATGTGACGTATGGACACCATGAAGGTTTTTATTCTTACTCTATACATTATTCTTCTTTTCAGAGCTTTCCAACCTTGCACAGCGGAAGAAAAATGCATAAAGCTTTGTTCTTAAACAGCTCACAACTAAAGTATGATATTTTGCATACATATAGCCTTGGAGTGTAAAAATACATGATAGAAACAAGACCTATTACTCTCCTGAAGACATTGATGCATGAGAGTAATCAAGTCACTTCAACAATAAAAATAACTTCAAACTCAAGCACAAGTTTTAATACCTTGTTGAATTACAGATGTAATACAAAACAGCACATGCAACTCCAGCTCAGCAAGCAAAAAGCATCATTGTTACAGCAGGATTCTTAAAGTTTGTATTTCTTTAGCTTAAAGAGTGTATGAATAGATGATAAAATTCATTTTGCACAAGGTTTTGTAGACAGTAAATTATAAATATACATTAAAAGTTTCATTAATGCCTGTCAATTTGCTTCTAAAAGATGTAATTAGAAGATCAGAAAACTAATTAGAAAGTCTGTTTGATCTCAAGAGTTTGGTTACATACTGACAATCTTGAAATAATTCATATCAGAAAGCAACACTGTTGAAGCTTTATATAGTTCTGAATAGGAGCAACTGATATTTTTTCTAAGATATAAAAATAGTCCATAGTTCTTTAAAATGAAAATTATATCACTAAGGTAGTAATAAAAATTACTTTACTTATTAGTAAGAAAAAGCCTTTCTTACTCTAGTTAAACCAGCTGTAATTTTTAATTTAAAATCTCAAAAGGCTGATTTAAACATACCAAAACAGATATCATAGCAGCAGAAACACATGAAAACAAACAAGAAAGTAGCATTGTGGGTTCAATATTTATTATTTCTCAATTACATACATTTCGAAATACAAATTACCAATTTTATGTCAAACTTAATTTTTTAAACTGGCTTTTAAACTGTATAACTTGTTAGAAACAAAGATTCCAGGGAAATACTTTAACAAAACACATATTTTTTTCCCCTTTGACCTTCCTCAAGCTTGCTGAACCACAAAGCCTCCCTTTTTAAAACACATAAAGAGGCCAGAAATAATGTGTGTTGAGTCAAAGTAGCAGAAAGTGGTTAAAAGAACAGGGCTCATCAGGAAACAGCACCTAACGGCCTGAGTGCAGCCCCAAGCCTCTGGGTCATAAAGGCAAAATTTTGGTCACATTGAAGTTCAAAGGAGTCAGAATCTTATCCTAAACGTGTTTGTCACTGGTGCAAAGTAGATGTGAACCCAGTAGCCAGTCACTGGAAATGCCCTGGCCTGGAAAGCTCAGCCAGCCACCGTGTGCCGTCCCCCGGCCTGCTGCTGCACAGGGGTACAAGGGAACTGGCCATGACCCAGAAACATCTTTTTGTTGTGCTCATCCTGTTCTTCCAAATTATCTTTGGGCCTGTTAGCAGCTAAACTAGAATCATGTCCTGAGTTGGAAGGGACCCACAAGGTTCATCGAGTCCAACTCCTGCCCCTGCACAGGACAACCCCGCAGTTCACACCATGTGTCTGAGGGCCTTGTCCAGTCTCTGCTTGAACACTGTCAGGCTTGGGGCCGGGACACCTCCCTGGGGAGCCTGTTCCAGTGTCCACCACCCTCTGGGTGAAGAACCTTTTCCTAATGCCCAACCTAATCCTCCCCTGGCACATCTTCCTGACATTCCCTCAGGTTCTGTCATTGGTCACTAAAGAGAAGAGCTCAGCGCCTGCCCCTCCTCCTCCCCTTGTGAGGCAGCTGGAGCCCCATGAGGTCTCCCCTCAGTCTCCTCTTCTCCAGGCTGAACGAAACAAGTGACTTCAGCTGCTCCTCATACGGCTTCCCCACCAAACCCTTCACCAACTTCGTGTCCCTCCTCTGGACACTCTCCAGTAGCTTTATATCCTTTTTATCCTGTGTCTCCCAGAACTGCACACAGAGCTCCAGGTGAGGCCACACCAGTTCAGAGCAGAGCGGGACAATCCCCTCCCTGCCCGGCTGGCCATGGGGCTGGATGCACCCAGGACACGGGTGGCCCTCTTGGCCAACTAGGCAATGCTGTTAGTGGTGGCAACCATTGACCATGTTCACTCTCTACCTGTGGTAGGTACTCTGACACTGCCCTTCACGATTTGACTATGTTGTGCATAAAATACCACTCCTTAGCCCTGTTTTTGCACATGACCACTTGTAGCCAGTAGAGTTACAAATGAGCTTTATTCTTCCATTTTTCCTCTGTCCTAAAGTTACAGAGACAATAATTTTAAGAGAAAATGGAGGAGCTCCTCTAAGAAAGCTTTGCTCAGTAAATGCACCTACAGCTTTGCAGAATGATCAAGGAGAAAGTCTGAAGTCTTCAGGGTTTTATTAAGACTCAAGTATTTGCCTGCAGGAAATATGAATTTTATTTAGGGCTGGCCTCATCAGACCTCCCTCAGCTCTTGCCTTCTCTAGGGAGCGGTCCGGGGACAACACCTGCCAGGAAGCCTTGCCTGGTTCTTCCAGTTCACAGAATCACAGAATGTTAGGGACTGGAAGGGACCTCGAAAGATCATCTAGTCCAATCCAGCTACGAGAACCTTTCTTGGTCACACAGAACATTTCCATCATCAAACCATTTGGGTTGAAAATTTGCAGTCTGGTGTCTGCCTTGGAATTATAATTATTCCTGATTTCAACCAAAAGAGTTAAGAAGTAGAGATTATATGTTCTTGAGAAAAGTTAGTCCATGCTTTCTTTGCATGTGTGGGCTCTTTGCAACAAGGAAAACCCTATTTAAAAACCTGCCTGGATTTGCCGACCTTTAATAAAACTGAAGTCGTTACCCTACTATATGGAGATTAATGTTGTCATTTCAGACTTGGTTTAGGCCAGGCTAAGCTAGCATTGCTGGCACAAAAGTGGTGACATCCCTCCCCTGCCCACCCTGCTTATGCCAGGATTTGTGAAGTGACTCAGTGAACTGATTGGAAACTGCCAGAGAATTAAAATGACTTAAAATGACCTGCAACGACAAAACAAAAAAATTATTTGATCATAGTGTGATCATTAAATCATTAAGCACTGAATCATAATGAATATGCAGGAAGTGAATAAATTAAAATTACATAGGCAGACTTCATTATACTATTTCCTAATGTTTGAGTGCTTGACTGCATCCATAGCAGTTAGCATTTAACGCAGTTTCTGTGAGTGTGTGGCTTTGATAAGTCTTTTAAAAAGTGAAAAACCTCATTACTTGGCATTGTTGTGACATTTCCAAAATATCAGCAGCCTCCCCGTCACCTCAGCTAACGAGCTGTGGCAGCTGGAGTGGTCACAGCGTCCTGCTGTAGGTAGGGACAAGGGGGAGCAGGGAGAGACAGGAATGAGAAGCTCCTGCCTGTCCTCCCAACCTCCATCCTGACCACTCCTCCCACACCCCAGACTCCTCACTCCAGCCCCACGCTTTAAGGGCTCATCTTTATTTCTGGATTTCCGAGTCCCAGGCACTTCCCAAGTAACTCTGAGAGTCACGCCCTGCTTTCCAACCCCACTTTCAGTGTTTACTCAGCCCAAAGACCTCCTTGGCTTCTCCTCCAGCCTCTTTCTCCCTACTGCGCTGTTCCCATGTTGCCACCCTGATGTCCCTCTCCCAGGCTCAGCTCCATGCTCACTCCCTTCCCGACACTGTCTTTTTCCAGCTGCCCACAGCACCCCCTCCTTACCCAAGCTTGTACCAGGGGCTCTTTCTCCATCCCTCCTCTCTCCCCACTGCCATGGATTGCAGCTCACATTTCCTTGTCTCCCTTGCTCTCCATGCACTCTCCGTGTTCTTTCTTCTCCTGGTCATTATTTTCCGCTTCATCCACTCTCCATGTTCTCTCTCCTGATGCTCAATGTTTTCTACTCCATTTTTCTCCCCAGCTCACTGTCTCCTTGCCTGACCTGTGCAACTTCCCTTAGCCAGTCTCAGCCTTGCATCCATTTCTTCTCTCACAAGCTCTCATTAGGACAAACCCCATTCCCATTTCTCCTCCAGGACACTCCCATGGAAAATGTTCAGTGGACACTGTAAAGTGGCTTAAACCCACAGCAGCTCTAAAGGAAATCCCACTTTCCCCCTTTGACCTCCCCGCCACCACTTGTGTGCTGCACAGTGAACCAGCTTAGGAAAACACGACAGCTGAAAATTAATCCATCCACACACAGAAAAGGTTAAATTTCAGCAAGATTGGCTTCCTGCTCTGGCCCACCTCTCCAGGACAAGAGAAATAACAGAAATGAATGTCCAGAACTGGGAGTAAGGCAGGGTCATCCTTTGCAGTAGCCGCAAAGACTTAAGTGGATTAAAGCAGTCTTGCAACGATGGCTTTAGTACTAATGGGTAACATTTGACGAAGCAATGGAAAATCAGTCTTAAATAGAAGAACGTGCTATGAGGGCAGTGCTGCCTGAGTTCATGCCAGAAATGTCCCACAACTCCCCAGTTTTTGCTTTGTTCTTTAAGACAACTGTCTTGCAAGAGCTGTTGTGTTCTGGAAGGGTGAGAGGGGTTTCACATCAAATAAACTTCTCCAAAAGAAACCTGTAGACTAGGTGGGAAACAAGACTAGGGAGAAACATCCAGAAAAAGTTATTAACTCCAGATTAAAATGCAGAAAAAAAGGCTGTCCTAAGTAAGCCACTTCCTACGTAATAATCCCTGAAAAACATCCAACCTCCGAAGTAGCCACACTCCTGGTTAAAGTGAAAAAAAGAAATGCAACAAGTAAGGCTGTTCAGCAGATTAGGTTTTGGAACCCATTATCCATTTTCTACCTAGGTGTAGTCTGTATTTCGAATTTCAGGGGGCATTGTTAGTGAGGAATGTAGAAAAGGTGTGCCCTTGCATGTATTATTGTCAGCAAAGACCTTTACCAGCAGACAAGACCTGGCTCACCGAAATGACCTTCCCGCAGAAGTGTTTCTGAGCTCACTCTGAAGTGCCTTTCTCTTTCCTTCTCTGTGTTGCAAAACATTAATCTAGGTTCATAATTCAGATCCTCAAAAGAAGCAAAAAAGGTTACATCAGTACCTGAATCAATTTAAGTTTTGCAGGCAGAACTGTTAACCAACATTTTTCCTGAATAAAGTAACCAGAAAGAGCCAAAAGGTTTGGGTATGTGTCCACTGCTGACAAATACTTCATCATTTTCAGAAAGCTTCCATGGCTGATGTGCTCCGAGTAACCCTCAGAGGACTTAGCACACAGCACCACCTTTACATGCAGATCACCCAAAGTATTCTGCAAAAGAATGCTGTCCTGTTTTTTGGGGTGCCAGATGGGTAAATCTTAAAACTGACAAACACGAGGTTGCAGAACAACCAAACTAATTTTAATTATGAACCTACTGCAGATCATCCAAGCCCTATGCAGAGAAATTCAAAAGGAAGAGAAACGGGAGAACAAATGGGCAGATGAAAGTAGAAAGTCCGGGCCAACTCCTCTTCTTGGGGCCACATCCAGATGAAAAGCTGCCTCCCAGAAGAACAAGGCCCCTTTGTAGCATGCTGACGTTCAGACAAGACGTCCCACTTCTCGGCTGCTGTGCTACTGCGATGACTCTTCCCTTTCCACCCAATCCATCCTTGCCGCGCTATACGTGAGTCAGATTGAGGACCAACTCAGCCCTTAAATATGTGCTTAAGTCTTTCCATATTCAGGAGAAAAACTCAGATGCAATTCTGAGCAAATGTGTAATGAAAAGCATGTGCCTAAGTGTTTACCTGAATAAAGCTGCTTTGCTGAATCTGTGCTAAAATGTCAAGCACACGTCAGGCGAGCTCAGGATCTTCCGCAGCGCTCTTGCTCGCAGAGACTCTGCCGTGAAAAATGCTGCGTCCCCAAGGGGGAAAAGTTTTTCCACGAGAGCAGCCCAGAATGAAAGGAGCCATCAGATCAAAGATAGTCTTACCTCCCCCACTACACCCCTCACTTCCCCAAACAGCAGATCAATGTGGAGGAGGTCTAGAGAAAAAAAAAAAAATTCTAACAGAGAAATGAGAAGTTCCCCCATCTCCCACTTGGTTTCTCCAAGCCATGCATCTAGGAGCAGTCTGTTACTTGCTCAGAAGCTCCTAGACCGTGAGATGGGAAGTCACAGAGCGCAGGAGTCAAGTTATTTATTGACACCTCTCGCCTCCAAGCCGCTCCACAGCCTGGCAGTCACGGGAGGGTTTTCAGACTGACCACAGCAGACTGACTTCTCCTCCTCCATGGGCAGAACGGTGTCCAGCCCCCGCGATTCAAGAAGAACTTTTGTTTGTTGGCCATTATTCATTAGATTTGGGAGACCAAGCTGTTTAAGCCAAAACTTCTTAGGGTGAAGAAAAAAACCTTGCACATTTTACATTATCTCTTGCAAATATGAAAGCTTGCTGCAATCTTCAGATACAATATTTATGAATTGGTCTTTCAGCCAAATCCACTTTTGCATAAGGATACACAGCTGCCGGTACCCAAAAGTATGATACTTCCCAAATATATCTTTGCCATTTTTAAAATCATTCTAGAGGCTTGAAATTAATATTTCTTTCATTGTAAGTGAAATCTCTAGTTCTGATATTTCAAAGACAGTCTGAAATTAGTGGGGTTTTGTTTGTATTTGTTTGTTTGTGCACAAGAATAATTGATTAAATCAGCACAAGCGTAACTGATTATACACTCTAAGAAAAGTACTGAGGAATTCAGCTGCGAAACTAGCAGCATTGTGAAGAGCTGTACTCGATTTTTATGCTTCCATATCCTACATGGAATCCCCTCTTAATTATACAGTAGCAAATTTGAAATGTGTCATCACCTCCCACCACTGGATATCTAGATTTTGAATGAATGTAACCTGCATTTTTCAACACTTCTAAGGATTTTTTTTAAGATGTCTCTTTAAACTTTTTTTCATGAAAAGGCAAAATTTGCATAGAAAAATATTTAAATACTCACGACTTACAAAGAATGTCTGCCCTCTTTCATTAACCAGCACAATGACCCTCTAGTAGTTTCACACTGAGAAAAAATACGCAGAGAAATACGCCAAGTCTAATGCCAATTAAGACTTTGAAAAAATATATATTATAGACTGGGCAAACGAAATGTGAAATTCAAAGTTAAAAATTGAACTTATATCCTTCAGTCCTCTGAAAAATAATCTATTTTTAATGGAAGTTGAAAAGCTATCTTTATCAAATTTCTCATTCTGTCGACAACAATAAATCTATTGTTCAGATGTGGTTTAAATTGTTCTTTGGAAAAGAAGGGGGTTGAGAAAATCAAATAGAAATTGCATTAAAAAAGAAGAAATGCCCTTTTTAACTGGAATTACTCTCTCTATATAGCCTGTAGTTTTTGATACATTTTAGGTTTGCCAGAGTAACAGGCAATTGGACACCATGAAAAAGTATTTGTTACCATTACAACAAGAGAAAATGTGTTTACTTATTTAAGGGAGAATAAGCAAGTTCAGCGTTACGCCTTTTACTTTAAGAAGTATGTCTGCAGGGATCCAGATGGTAAGAAACAGTAGGTTGATGACATTCGTTTGAAATGCTACGCTATACATTAAGAAGCCATACACCTACTATTTATTTCAGAAGCACGAATTAGGTCTTCTGGAAAATAACCTGAATTTCAGTCAAACTTGCAAGAAAACAGCAATTACTTGGCACCTTCAAAATGCTTTGCATCGGAGAAAAGGCAAATAATTAGGAGGTAGGAGCGGGGAACCGAGCTTTTGTGAGGGCCAGGACATCCAAGGAAAGCCTCAATGCTGCCAGGTGTGGCACAGCTGGAAGCACAACACCTGCGGTGACACAGTACTGCCTGACGTACTCTAACCACCCAGGTGGATCAACACCCCAAAAAGCCTTCGCTTTGGCTCCTCTTTCTGTCAATGAGGTATTTAGCACCCCGGAGCCTGAAGCTTCGTGCCCCCCTCAAATACCTGGCTACAAATGGCACCCAGAATGGATCATAGCCCGCAATACTCCACAAAGCTGCCCTAGTTTGCAGATCAGAGAAGTGATGCACAAAGGCATTATATGTGTGGTCTAAGCTCGTAACATTGCACAGTAGAAGAATTATGAATAAAACCAATTTCTCTGGAGATTTCTAGTTTTGTTGCCCTCAACAAAACCCCTTTTACACAGACTTCAAAATCCTTAAGTATTTTTTTCTGACTACAATAGTACGCCAAATATTTATTTTATCAGTCCAAAACTCAATTTAGTGCTGAAACTCTGCATCAATATGTCAGAGGAACTTCTAAGATGCTGCCCAGAGAGGAGGAAAGATTACGAAGGTGAATATTGTTCAAATAAATCTCTGCCTAAAACACCTATCTTACAAACTGGTGCTTTGCCCTAAGGCAAGTACTTCAACATAGGCACCTGGACGTAGAAGGGGATACGTGCATGATGTATGTCAACTTTTTACAGTGCTGTAGACAGTGAAGGTGAGGATAGCAGAAGGAAAACTAAAAGAGAGAGCCAGATAGTAAGAGGAGAGAAGAAAAAAGGTGTGAAGTAGAATGGTCCTAAGGCTTGCCTGAAGTAAACATAAAAAAGATCCCATTGAAGTAAGCTAAAGATTCAAAAACGTAAATATAGAAGAAGGAGAGGGAACAGTTAAAATACAAGGTCAGATAAAAAAAATAAAATTAAATTAAAACAACAAACAAACAGCGACAGAGAAGGTTCAGGCCTTTCAGAAGCTCAAGTCTTTAATTCTTTGTCAGACAAACTCTCCCTGATTTCAGTGGGAGTTTTGCCTTAATGAGGACAGCAGGATAGGCACCAAATGCAGGTTTACTTCTTATACTTGAATAACAGCAAGACATAGCAAGATATTCTGTTGTTGAGAAAGAACATGCATTTTTGAAGAAGTACGGATATTAGGGGCCAGGCAGTATAAACGTAATTGCTACAACCAGCTGAGTTACACCAGTGTGCATCAGCTGACAATAAGGTCTTTTGTGCTGGAAAGAAAGGAAAAAAAGATTAAAAAACTGACTCATGCCACCTTGCAAATAATCAAATTAAAGGTCCAGAATTATTCCACCAAAGTTTCCATTGACTTCAGTGGCAGTCCAGAAAACAAGCAAGATTCTTTAGTCCTTCTTATAAAAAAATATAAATACAAAAGTGAATGAGCGACCTATTTATTTTTTATTAGTATTGCTCTTGCTGAAATGCACCCATCTGGTTCACAGAACTATTGTTTGGTTAGACTGTTTGTGAGAAAGTATCTTTCCCATAAGTTATATTAATACATTGAGAAGAATGCATAAGATAAGCACATTGGAGAATAAAATATTCTTCTCAGCTTGGTAAGCATCTTGCTCATCTGATGAACAAGATGAAGACTCTGTCTAAGTAAGTAGCGGCCTTAATGGTGCGTGTAGAAATCATATAGCTATTCTCCCCTTTATAAATCATAAATTAAAGGACCTCTCACTGAAAGAGTAATTGGAATGTGGGTAAGTCTAATGCAAAACCTCCAATTTAAAACCTTTTACTGTTTTATATGTCAGAACCAGGAAAAGACAAAATACCACAAGTAAAATCTGTAGAATTACCAATAAAAGCACCAAGGCAGATATTCTGTATGAGAACTAGGAAAAGCAGAAAATTATTCTGTCTCCAGCTGATCACATTGCACACAGTAATAATATTTATCATCAACAAGATTTTGCAAGCATACCATTCTTACACATAATACGGGAAATATCATGTCAATTCTCCATGACGTATTAATGAGAGGTGTCCCACCCAAACCAATAAGTCCAGGACATGCTCAAAGTTGGATTCATCCAGCCACTGACTCAATCAGATAACCAGCAATTCTCATATTTTGCACGGTTACATCCACCTGTTGATTTAGAGATTACAGGTGGGAGCTGCCTTATTAAAATTGCTCTCCAGCTTAAAAATTCAACACACCTAACAGAGGGAATCGAGAGAAAAACAGTCTGGTCTGCTCATCAATGACAAAATGATAATAAATAATCAAACACAATTATTATTGTTTGCAGGGCTAAAATTATGGTTAAAGAAATTCATTGCCATCTGTAAGCTTGTTAAAGTTGATTACAATTTTCTCATGCTGGTTTTCTTCCCAATGCTTGAACAATATTGTCTATTTTTAAATTTAAAAAAAAAGCTGCCTGAATAATAAATTGTTTATCCCAAGATAGAACAAACCATAGTGACGAACTTTAAGAATAGTTACTAAATTAGAGCCGAGAATGAAAAACAAGTATTTTCCTGTTCAAGGTTTTCTTTTTAATGTGTTTTTATTTTTAACTGGATTGAGTGCTGATTACAGAAAATTCAAGGCTACCCGGACATCAGACTGCTCAATTGACTGAAAAGTTTGATGACTTCTCTAAAAAGTGAGGTCTGTGCGTGAAATTAAATCAGTATCACTGCTCTGAGATAACATGGGGGGGGAGGGGGGAGGAGGGGGGGAAAGAAGGGAGAGGTTAATATAGCTTATTAAATAACGTTAAATGAGATCAAACACGACGTGCAGGATTCAGGAGGGCTCTGGGAGCTCCGGCTGTTTCCCCAGGCTGCTTATGCAACCTCGCTCGCGCAGGCAGTGCAAGGGCCTGCCATTTTATTACATAAAATAGCCCAAAAATACAGCCAGGCAGTCATGAGCTCCATTAAGCGCTGTGTTAGAGTTTCCGTACCAGTTAGCATCTAGAAATTTCAAGAAATGATCAGAAGGACTTACCAGTTAGCGTCTAGAAATTTCAAGAAACGATCAGAAGGACATTGCTGAGTTGGGGATTGTTGCTTTTGTTTTAATAGCAATGGATCTCACCTAAAAGCTCGCAAGTAACATCAGCATGAGCTATGTTTGAATACATTGTGCTTTGACCATCGCTTAAGAGAACAGCATTACAGGCTCTGGTTTAGCACAGCCATAGTAAGTATTATACAAGCTGTGGTAAGCATGACCTAGGGTTTTAAAATCTGCCTTTCAGATGATTAAGCAAATTGTCTGGTTTAGTAAACGGCAGTCAACACGACGTTATTGTTTTAAACAGTGCTGAAGTGCAGTGGATAGCTGAAGAAAATTAATTTCCAACACCTCCTCATGTTCTCCGTTCTGAATTCCAAAGCCTGGTCTCGTTCAGACCGATAAAACAGCGACTACAGCAACACCAGGCCAGGGAAGACGACCCCCTTGCCCCGAATCCTGTCCCTGACAGGGGCAGCAAAGGCTGGGGAAGCCCGCGCGAGCAGGGCAGGCCTGGAGCAATATTACAGTCTCCCAGTGGAGACTTCTTCAGCCAGGCGTCATATCTCGGTATTCAATGCCTCTTGGTGGGGTTGCTTCTGTGAATAACACCATTGCTTTCTGAACCTCCTTGAACCCAGGAAGATAAGGCTGCCTGGCCTGGCCACGCCTGCACAGCTCAGTAACGGGACACCAGGAAGCGAGCTTGAGCACCGTACCCTGCTTTTTGTGGCACCGCTGATGTTCTAGCTCATGCCCTGGCTTTGCTTTGGGGCACTTCAACTAGCTTCTTCCAGCTAGCTCTCTCCAGGGCAGGTGTGCTATAAGGGGGCCAGCCCTGGGCGGTGAAGGTGAAAGCCACCAGGAGCCCCTGGGCCTCGGGAGCCTAGAGGGAGCTGGACACGGACCCACTTCATTCAGCACAGCAGATACAGCCAGGGGGACCACCTGGCTCGGCACCTCCTCTCAGCCGTGGCCAGACAAGGTTGCTAAGGGGCAAGTATAGAGCACAAGGCAAACCAACCACGATATTTACTCAGGATACTCTGCGAGCTTCCAAGAATTTGCAGCTCAAAACTTCCTAAGCCAGAGGCAGTGGTTTTGTGTTTAATAGCCCTTGATGGATTTCTCTCCCATGAACTCATCCAGTCACCTCATTAGCTGATGTAACCTCTCAGCGTCCACATCCTGTGGCGAGGAGCTCGGCAGCCTGACCACGCCACGTGAAGAGCCACCTCCTTTTGTTCCCATCCCCACAACTGCCTGCTTCACCCAATGCCCGCTGCTGCTGTGATCACTCATTCCCACTTTGCCTTCTCCATGCTTTTGCTTAATTTCACCGATTTCTGTTGCATCGCTTTATCAGCATCGTCACTCCTCAGGCAGGAGCCGCTCTGTCCTCCGATGCCCTTTGCTACCTCCCTCTGAATCTCCTCCCTCACCATTATACACCTTTGAGATGGGGGGGATCAACAACACATGATACAGAAGATGTGGGCACGCCACAGTTTATACAGTGAAACAATGGGGTTCTTTTTTATTGTTTTCCATCCTTTTAAAAATAATCCCTAAGGTTCTATTCACCTTTTTTTTTTTAATTAACATCTGAACATTGCATTGATTTTTTTTTTCTGAGTTGTCTATGGAAGATTTTGTCTAAGCTTCTGCACCTTCAGTGACCCCTAGCAATGAATTACTATTATTATACATATGCTTACATATGATTATACATATCCTTTCTTCTATTAACTTTCAACCTGACATACATATTACACTCATCTGACATGAAGATACTCAAAGAGAAAGAGTGATTGAAATGTCCCAGTAGATGATGCTCAGCCATGCTAGCGCTTCTTATATGTTTTGAAATGACAAAGAGGTTTCATACCCAAAATTCCAAATTTCCATTCTGATCTCAAATGTACATACACATCCATTAGATTATTTTCCTATATCATCATTTCACTTGGCTAGACATCTTCTATGTTATGCACAGATCCCTAAGAACTGTGGTAAACCAGCTGAAAAACACCTTCTGTCATAATCGAGCCAGCAAAAGACCAGCTGTTTTACACAGACTTGTGCCCAAGCAGGAGAAGATGAGATAACCTCCTTGTTCTCACCATTTACATGGTCATTTTTGGAGTATCTTGGAGCTCTGGGAATGCTACCTGCTGCATAAGCACAGAAGAAAGAGGTGGCATTGCCTCAGAGAGCTTGCAGGCAGAGGAGAAGATAAGGAACAGCAGGCAGGTACTGACAGAGCGCGGAGCAATGCATGTGGCAATACTATTTCCCAGTGACAAAGGTCCAAGCTCACCAGCGACCTAACTTTTATGAGAGTTTCATTTTTACGAAGTAACGGGTGAATTTTCAGACTGAAGCAGGATTAAAACCAGCTTTGGGGGTGCAAAAGGCTATTCCTCCCAAACGTGGCAGGCAGCATGCAAGAAATACTGATCTTTGCCATGGTACTTGGAACAGAAATATCTTTACTGAAGTGTAATTAAACACAACATTTTGTTTGGACTGAGTTGTGCTCTATGGTTTGCCTTCAGGGGAAAGTGGCACAGAAAGAGAAGGGTAAAAAATAGTACTTACCCTTCCACCCCCCCAAAATGTACAATTGAATTTATGTGTACAAGTCCAAGAAAGCTGTACCCCCAAATCCCTCAGCCCGATCTCTGACATCCCTGAGCCACTGCAAGATAAATGCAAAGAGCGGAGACTAAACCATGTCTGCAGTTTCTTAGCTGCTTACTCAGAACACAAGTCCACAGGACCACATCCCTTCTCTCCTCCATGTCTTTCCTGTCTGTAACTCTTGTATTTCTGAATTCAGCTGGCAATATACTAATATATATATATACACACTGTTTGGCCCATAGCTGATCATGACAAAGAGTAATGGCTTTAGTCCCTCCCAAAAAGCTGTGAAATACCAAAAGCACTGCTACATAAACAAATCCACCAACAGCTATGCATTCTGCTAAATACTACTACATGGTGTTTCTCTTTCAGACTCCAGTAATCAGACTCATAAAGTCAGTCAATCAGCTGATGCTGATTTCTGACGAATTAAATTAGCTAAAATACAGATATTCGCACTGCCTTAGCCTAGTTTTTCAAAAACAAGTTTTAATAAGATCAAGGATCAACAGAAAGCTAAACCAAATCTAAGAAAATGACTGGTTTTTATTTAGATCCCGCTACAAACTCTGCAACTCAAGTGCATCTGCCCTAAGAGCCTGAAAGCAAAACTATAAACACGACTGAAAGTTACTTAAATTCTATAGTGTCCAGCTTAGAAAGAAAAGCAATGAACTGCACATAAAACACATATTTGGCTGTCATTTTCAACTGTATGATATTTACAGTCATCAGTTGTATAGTGATGTAAGTAATCTGATTGCTCAAAACTTATGGTTGAGCACAGGCAATGATTACTTAAATCGTTATGTTTGCTGTGCAAAATGTCCTATCCCTAAAAAACTGAGAGCTACGAATCAAAACCATCAGTTTTTGATCTTAATTTTCCTACTCTGTATGAATGTATTACAATGCAACATCAGTTACATGATTACATACTATTTTTTCCCACGGGGCTTCACTATTTTGATGTATTGTTAATATACCGAGCTACAAATTCTTCCTTCAGTTTAACAAGTGGAAAACTCAGCCTACCGCAGCAGTCACCAACTGTGTTGAGTCCTTTAGGTCCACAGCACAAAAAACTAGCGTGAGACTTCACTGCGGCAAAGTTACTATGCTGCCCATGGCAAACCTAGTGAGTGCTAGGGGAAGGTGGGCAGACACCACGGTGGAGGCCTGAGACTGGCCCTGGTGCCAGGTCCTGCTCCTTGCGGTGCTCTCTGATGGTGGTGTACAGGATAAGGAGGAGAACAAACACATGGGGTCAGCATGACTCCAAAGCCTGGGCTCTACAATGGAGATAGCTCCCCTCTAGGTCCAAGGTCTGTGACTGAAGCAACAACAGTTGGTCCTCATGGTGAGGGGACAGCAACAAGTTCTGTGAGGGGATCAGGGGAGGGGCAAAGAAGTAGAGGCAGGGGCTAAAGAACACAGTAGGTTGTGTAAAGAGGGAGATGAGAAGGATGAAAAAGCAGTAGTACCATTACCTAACCATTGAACGACTGGAAATCATTGCTTTTGTAGGCTCAGGTCTCCTGTCCCTCTCCATCACAACTCTCTCATTACCTTTTTCTGCTCACCACTCCTTCTTTTGGTCTGGGTTTCCCATTTCTACCTACAATTCCCTGCACCTTGTTCCCTAGATTTATCATCTACGACCCCATCAAGTCCTTCACCTTAATTCAAAGTTCCTTCTGTTCACTTTCCTCATGCCTCCACCACCAATACTTCTCCATTCTGGTCCCACCATTTCTTCTCACCATGCACATGAATTAAGCAGTTTCCTCCTCCTTCTCCACCCTGCCTCTACATCAGCAGGCACACCCTGCCACCGAAGACACAGCCGAGACAGTCTTCAGTGCTCCCTCCTTTTGGTGCTCACCATAGCAGTAGCATCTGGGAAGAATAACTGCGGGAGAAAATCCACTCAGTCCTTCAGCCACCAACTGAAGCGCTCTCATTCTTCCCAGGAAGACAAGAAGTGGCTCAGCTCCTAACAAGGCTGGGGTGTCCAGCGTGCTCCATGCTGAGAGCATCTTCAGTGAGTGAGTGCAATGGTCAAGCCCTCAACATTCCTCCACTGAGCACACACACAACCTGAGCATTGTGACAAAATGATAACGGAGACAAATTCTGGAAGCTTTTCATAGGCTCAACATAAGGCACACCCCCATGGCAAGACTGATCCCAAGCCAAGTGTCTTTTCCCTGCTCTAAACACGAAGCCACAAGAATTCAACAGCCTCCATGAAAGTGTTTCTCAACAAGGTCAAAAAACACAGATTCACAGAAAAAGAAACATCAAGGTCTCCTAATGCAGGGTGATGTACACCTAAACCATCTTCATCAGTTACGTGGCCAAATAATACATTTCCCTCTAACCACGTTCTTGTAAATAGCTGAACCATTTCATCTGAAACTTCCCAAAGAGAGCAAACACTCAACCTGGAAAACGTCAGCCTAGTTTTAAGCTTAGCAAACACACAAGCACCTGAAAGCAGAGCATTGTACTGGAAAGCACTAGATGATTTTAACTGTAGACAACATTACTGCCTATGATGAAATAACAACTCCTTCAAGTGCTCTCGCTTGCTCTAGGCTAGAAAACGGGGTAATAGTCGTAATTCTGCAAAGCGTAGTCTGTGGGTTCAATCCTGCACACGCGCAGGGTGGCACCTTTTATTCAGGAGGGAGAGCAATTTTAGGCAAATCTGCTGTCTCCAGGCGTCGATGCAGGGCACAGAAGTGGTGCCAGCTTGGGGAATCACCCTGGTCTCAGATACCCAGTTCTGGAAAACCTTTGTTCTCACATGTTCAGTAAGACAGTGTACGGTTTGGCAATTATGTTCTCCAAATATTCCTGTTTCCAGGCCATCCCTGCTGAGCACATCCGTGTTGAGATTAATCTACAGACATGTATGCAGGATTGGGCCCTCTGCCAGCCAACAGCTCTCAGAATCAGACACAGATCAGCTGGCTTGGTCTGGAAACTGTGACCACTAATTATTTGGTATCACCAAACAAACTAAACCCACGGTGGGATACAGATTAACATTTCACACCTGGGTAAGTAAGTGAGAATTTTCCACTTCAAGAGGCAACCACTTGTTGAGCTGCGGGTTTAGGTTAGCCGTGCCTGTCCAAGGGAACCCCGCAGCCCTTCTGGAGATTTAGCACCGTGAAAAGCTTCAAGTTCCTCTGCTGCCTGTAACGCTTATAAGCGCTAATTATTTCTGAGTCACCCGAGTGAAAGTAAACTGCCATCCTGAAGACAGTTAAGGAGTACGGAGGAAAGTTTCTGGATGAACGTGCTTGTTAATTGACAGATCAGGCTGGTGACCATCGAGGAGAAACACCACCGCACAACTCTTGGTGAATGCAGTCCTGTGCTGCCGCTCAGCCGTGGATTTAACGTGTCCCCCCCGCCGCCCCGTTCTGCACACTGAAGGAAGGCAAACACGCGGGAGCGCGGTGCGGGGCTGCAGCAGCAGCGCGGCTCCACGGCACATCACACACCCGCGGCTCCCACTCGGAACCCATGCCCATTCAAATATCCCACTGGTCGCACTGAAGTTTTCCTTGACCGGCCACGTCACTGCCCCTGTGCCAGTCTGAATCCTAAACGTCAGGAAACCGCCAACCATGCCGAAATGGGATGGGGACGGGGGATAGACCGGGGGGTATTTAATTTTTCCAAAGGGAGGGGCCAGCCCGGCCGGGGCAGACCCGCCGCACACGGCGCGATCCCCACGGAAACTTTCCCGCGGCAAGAGGGGATGCCACCCTGCACCGCCGGGCACCTTCGCCACCCCCGCGGGGCGTGGGAGCACCGGGTAGGGAGGGGAGCTGACCCCGATCGCCGCTGCCGCCCCCCCCCGGGGGGGGTCACGCGTGGGCGGGCGCCCTGCGTGGGCGGCGCGGGAGGGGAGGGGGGCCGCGAGCGGGCACCCCCCCGCGCAGGTTGCCGCGGGTGGGCGCCCCGCGGGGCGGAGGGAGGGCCGGGGCCGCAGGGCAGCGCGTTACCTGGGGAGCCGGTGCTGCGGGAGCGCGGCGGGGAAGCCCCAGCCGCCGCTGCTGCTGCTGTCCGCGGTGGCCACCTGGGCGCGGGAGCCGCCGCCGGTGCCGCTGCCGGCGGTGCCGCCGCCTGTGCCGCCGGGCTGGACGCCGCCGCTTTTCCGGTGCCTGCCGGTGCCGCTGCGGCAGCGGCCGCCGCTGCTCCAGCCGCGCAGAAGGCCGGCCTCGGGAACCGGCAAACTCTTCCTCGCCGACAAGGAGCCGGGGACGCTGCCCGCCTCCTGCCTGCCGCCGGTGCCGGTGTCGTGTCTCATGGTGCGCGGGGCCGCCGCATGCCGCGCTGCCGCCGCCCCGGGCGCCGCGGGACCCAGGCGCGCCGGGGCCAGGGGCTCCGCCGGCAGCGGGAGGCCGCCGGGAGCCCGGGCTGCTGCGGGGGGAGGAGGAGGCCGGGGGCCGGGGGGGCTGCTGGCTGGGGCTCCCGCTGGGGCATTAAGTTGGACGCGCGGCCGGGAGAGGCAGGGCGGGCGCGGGGGTTGCGTGGCTGATAGTTCTCCGCGAAGTTAGAGCCCGGCGGGCGAGGCGGGGGCATCCTCCTCTCCGCCGGCCCTTCATCGCCGGCCGCCGCCGCCGCCGCCTCCCCTCGCCTGCCCCCGCCGCCGGGCCGTCGCCCCGCGCCCTCAGCCGGCGGCGCTGGGGGGCTGCGCCCCGCGTCCCGCGCCCATGGGCGGCCGCGGCCCCGGCGGCTGGCGGCGGCTCGCCCGCGCCGGCTTCCTCCGCCGCTCGCTCGCCTTCCCCGGCAGGGACGGACGGGGGGGAGCCCAAACCGGAGCCCGGCGCGCAAAATGGGTCAGGGAGGAGGGAAAGAGAACCCGGTGCTCGCCTCCCCCCTCCCCGCGGTGGGCTGCGAGAGGGCCGGGCTGGGGCGGTCGGTAGCGAGAGGGCTGCGGAGGAGCTCTCCCTCCCCGACTCCCTGTGCACAAGTGCAGGGAATGTTCCACTGACCTACATATTTTTCCAAACATACGTGACCTTTTTTTTTCTCTCGTTCTGTGGGAGGAGACAGGCGAGGATCCAAGAAAAGGAGAAGCTGGAAAGAGAACGAAAGGGGGAGCAAGGAAAAATAAAATAATAAAAACCTCAACCAAAATGCCAGCCCCGCATCAAGGATGGATTCACAACGCCTCGAGCAAACCCCAGCGTGCCTGCGTTTACATATGTCTTTAGCGACATCCCAGCGCTGTACCGGCGGCCGCCCCTATAGCCTGACCCCGGGACCCGCCGCCACGCCACGTTATCCGGCCACGGTGCCACCGTCCCCGGCTGAGCCCAGGTGGCTGGCCGCCGGTTCCCGGGACGCCCCGGCGGGGCCACGGTTCGGCCCGGCTTCCCTCGGCGGGCTGGGGACACCCTCCCCGCACTGTCCCGGACCCGGGGGGTGACCCTGCCCGCTCCCACGGGCGGCGGTGGTGGCGGGGGCCGAGCGGGACACAGCATCGCGCTGCCTCGGGGCAGGTTCCCGGCCTCCCCGGGCACAGGCGGGAGCTCCCGATTTGGTTACGCAACGCGCACCGGCAATTAGAGCAAAACCTTGACAGAGAGCGCTTTTTTTTTTTTTTTCCTTGTTGCAAAGTAGGTCATTCTTTTTATTCCCCACTTTGGGTTGTTTTTTTTTTTTTTTCCTAATACTCCTCCTGCAAAGTGGCCAGTGAGAGATAAGGAAGTGTGCTGAAGCCTGGGAGGAGCTGTTGATTCGGAGGCTTGCTTTCGCCTCGCCGGGCATTCCTGCCGACTTCTGACGGCGGCAGCGAGTGGGTTTTGGTGTGTCCCTTCTCCGCCAAGAAGGGCAGGAATGGCCGAGGAGCGTGGGCACGTCTGGGGCGCAACTCCCTGGTACCCCCGCAGCCTCCCAATTTTCGCTTCCCCCACAGCGCTGCCCGCCGGCTATTGCCCCCCGCCCGCTGCCGGCCATGCACCGCCTTCGCCCCCGGGGCTGCGGGCCCTGCTGCTTCCACCCGGCCAGCCCCCCTCTGCCTAATGCTATGCCAAGGAAACACCTGGAGCGGGCACCTCTTCAACCCGCAAAAGGGGTCTCCTTCTGGGATGGTGTATTTGCTTTTTAGGATAGTTGCCTTTTTTTGCTCAGAGAAGGGATGTGCTGGGGAGGGAAAAGCCCCTTTAGCTGGTGCAAGCTCTGTCCCCACTCTATGCCGGCAGAGTTTGTGTCGTGTGGCACGGGCTGTTTCCCCATCTTCCCCGGTCCATTCTGCTCCGTTTTAAAGACGCATTAATCCTCGCAAAACACCAGCCAGCGGAGACCTCTCTGCCCACACGGGGTGTGCGTGTGTGGGCTGAAGGTTGCTCCAGCTACCTGGCTCCAGCAAGGAGCCGTGCTGCTTCTCCCACCACCCAGCTCACCCAGTCACCCCGCTGCCATGCACAGGTCCCCCCAGGCACCGCATCCAGCTGGGTTATTCGATCTGATTCAATCCCGAATGCAAATGTTAATAATTACAAAGTATGGAAAAACCTTGCGCTCTTTTGCTGAGTGTTTCACGCTGTACTTTATACAACGGGCATGACTAATGTTGAAAGGGTAAAGTTGTTTACTTTTAACAAAGATTAAACACAAAACTTTGAAAAGCTCCTCCCTTCCCTTGGATGAAACCCAGCATTTTTTCCCATTTGGAAATTGTCAAACAGTGGTTAAACAATCCTTTGGCAAACAAGAAGTGCCTGGGGGAATAAAGCATCAGATACATGGGGAGTGGAATAAAAGACATTTCTGTTCGTGAGGTATTTTTCTTGTGTTGCACAATGAAGTATAACGTAAAATCTTCAAGTCTTGTAAGGTTAGAGAAAAGGAACTTCCCAGGATTATATATACCACATGATTTGATATTCCAGTCCTTTTGAAAACCTACCAAAACCTACCAAAACCCTGCCCCCAAAACAACCCCACGCTTTCAAAAGCGGGAAACCAAGTAGCTAGAGGAAAATACCACATTGAGAAAGGCAATCAGCAAGACACAGGGGCGTATATACCAAATTACATCTCTGCCATGTTTTAACATTTTCCCTGTGAATTTATAAGGCCTCCATTGCACAAGTGAAGAAGTGAGACTGCTTAAGGTTTGTTTCTTAATTCATTCCCTAGGTTACCAGTGCAAACTTTAATTAGGGCAACAAACAGCAGATTGGCTGTGGGTCAGGCAGGCTTTTCCCAGCGCATACCTGAGCCCTGTTGTGAAACACCAACCGTTCCAAACACACAGCCTTTCTCTCAGGCCGGTGACACATGGAAAATAACCCAATACTCTCAATACTGTGTTTGGTTTGGAAATTAGACAATGGGTTACGCTAGATGCCACATGTAAAAAAACTTTAGGGCAGGATCCCAGTGTTCAATGTGAAAAAAAAATCATGAAATATCAGTAAGTACTTTTTCAGACACCCGGAGCCTGTGACCCAAAGCTGCAATCCCTTTTGTTTCAACTAGAATAGGCTGGCCAACCTTTGTGGCCCAGAAATGATGCTTCAGGGTTTTCAATGGGCCGTGAACCACAAGCTAGGTGCCTCCCAGTGTGGAGGGCCAAGGGGAAGAGCGGGAGAGGACAGCGGCTCCCCCGAGACCCCACTACTCCATTGTGGCAAGCCCGGGGGAGGGATGTGGGGTTGGGTGCGAGTTCAGCCTGGACATGCTGGGTTTAGCTCTGCTGGCTTGCTTTCTCTCGCTGCCAGGGATTCGGATCATGCGGTGCTGCCACTGCTGTGTGATGTAACCCTCAGCAAGGGAGCTCTCTTGGTGCGCTGGTTTGACTGAAAGTGCGTCAATTTTCTTCATGCAGTTAGAAACTTTTCTTTTTCATAGCTAGCATGGTTGTTGTTTGGATTTAGTTTGAGAACAAGAAGATAACACCCCAGGACAGAGTTAATGTTTATTAGTTGTTGTTGTCTGGGAGCCAAGGACCTTTCTGAGCTCTGCCCACAGGTGTGAGGCAGATGGGAAGTGGGGCAAAGAATGCACAGACCTTGACTGACATCCAGACTGATCAATAAGAATATTCCATGCCATTATCATCATTCATATTTAAGGAGAGATGGGATTTTCTGGCGAGGATGGAGATGGAGACCTGTTCTGGTTCTGCTCAGTTTCAGTGGAATTCTATTTGGGAGCTCTCTTTAGTTCAGCCTTTTGCCATCCTGCTCTTTTGCAGAGGCCTCCTGGGCCGTTCTGCCTTTTTCTCTCTTCCTCTGGGATTGAACAAGTATCAGATCCTCTGGTTCAGGACCAGGGTGCTCTCTCTCTTCCTGGGACTGGCTGCTCGGTGTGGATGGAGTTTGCGAGCAATTGCATTGAGTATCTTTTATTTTATATTCTATTTCCATTTTATACATATAGTAGTAGTAGTAGTAGTATATTAGTGTTATTTTGTTATTCTGTTAAACTGTGTTTATCTCAATCTATGAGTTTCTCCCTTCCCTTTGGATTCTCTCCCCTGTTTCGGGGTGGGAGGGGGAAGTGAGTGAGCAGATACAGTGGTTTTGAATTGCTAGCTCGTGTTAAACTGTGACATTTGGACATCACATGGGTCCAGAGCCAGAGCCTGGCTACCGCAACCTGGAAGCATAGGCATTACCTGTGCGAGATCAATGCTTTGAACCTTTAACAGACACAAGTACAGGTTGTGAGGAAATAAGATGCGATTTGCAGCCCTTAATTTAAATTGGATTAGTGTTTGTGCAGAAGTAAAAAGGGGTACCCCAAATAATCATCCTCTAATCAACATAAATGGCAACAATAGTGCAAAAGTCAGGAATGGCACTGTGGGAGAGAGGGGTGTGATGGAAAAGAAATAAGGACCAAATTGCAGATCAAATCACACTGAATAACAAGCTATTCTCTTAAGTTTTAGAGTGAGTAAGAAAGAAATGGACAGGAATTGATGTGATTATTAATTAGGGGGCAGGACAGACCTTGGGCCACTTGTTTCCTTACTGTCCCTACTGAAAGAGAGAGCAACAGGGACAAATACATGGCAAATAAATCTAGTGGCTCCTGTTAGTCCAAGGAGTCACACCAACCACGGTTGCTGGGAGCTCTGCACTGATTTCCAGATGGGCTGGCTGGGGGAGGTGAGCACGGGAGCATGGGGACAGATATGAGGAGCTCCTTCTTTGGGTAACACACTTCTGTAACCAATTTTGGCAGAAATTTCTGCAGAGAGGAGCAGTCTTCAGAGGATCAGCATTATTTTTCATTCCGCAGCTTACAGCTTCCTGAGGGAGATGTAGAGCATACTTATCAAGCAGCAGCTCAGCCTTTGTATCAGGGAATGGCAGACAGATGTCACAGAGAAATGGACTTGAGATGCATCCTACTGGTGCTGCCCCAAGCATTGGAGTAGGATATCTGATAGGTCTTCAGGATCTCTTTAGCTAGAAAACCAAGCTCCCTGTTTTTCTGCATAGTTACTACAATAGCAGAACAAATTTGCTGATTTGAACTTAGCTTAATCTGATCTATTTTAAAGCAAAAATGTATTAATTGCCAGGGTTTTAATGGAAGAACTTAGTCATGTGTACAACCTACCCAAAGGTTTGACTTCGCCAGCTTATTCAAAAAAGAGTTTGCAGGTTTTCTTTAAGTGGTTAGTGCACAGAGTAGGGAGGAAAAAGTCATGGGTTGCAAAATTAGTGGCTAAACACTAAATAGTCTTCATGTTTGGAAGGGCTGAAATGGCTGCTGGGTGCCCAGAAAGCCCTGAGGCCTACCACTGCCTGGCATCTTGTGGCTGAGCATTTACAGCCTTCCCCCGAAGCAGAACTGTTCTGCACCATGAGCTGTACGTATGTGCTCAATTGCCACGAAGTGTACTCTGTGTGTGTGTCAGCCTGGCGAGCTCAAGGCTGTGGAAATAATCCTTTCTCATGTGGGAAAGAGAAGGTAATCCACTTCTCCTCTGGTTGACAGTGGCCTTTGTGCCAGTGCACCTCTTGGCCCGTACAATACTTTTCCTTCTCTTGCAGCAGGATGGGAATACATCTTGTGGCAAAGTCCGGTTTCAGTGGGGCTGCACTGGTTAATTTGGATAAGGAATTATGGTGTGGCTGTACCTGAGAGAAAGGCTCTGGTCTGAAATCAGGCTGAGAGAGCTTGTTCAGCCTTGGAGCTGTTCAAGAAAATCAAGTTCAGACTTAAACCCAGGAGTAAAGGATCTGCTATTTTTCTCTGGAAGTCCCGATATAACACAAGATAATAATAGAATGGTTTGGGTTGGAAAGGGCCTTCAAAGGTCATCTAGTCCAATCCCCTGCAATGATCAGGGACATCTGCAACTAGATCAGGTTGCTCAGAGCCCCATCCAGCCTGGCCTGGAATGTCTGCAGGGATGGGGCATCAACCACCTCTCTGGGCAACCTGTTCCAGTAAATAATAAAGTACTGTAGTGTCACAACTGAATTAAGAATGGCTGGGAGAAGTCTGAAGGCAAATACAGCAACTTCAGCTTTACCTTGACTGAGAAAAACAACTGCAATAATGTTGGACTGCTGTAATTTTTTGTGGCAAGACATAATGCCTATGGATCTGTACAAATATATTGATTTCTGGCCCATTTCACAGAAACCTTCTACCTCTTTCAGAAACACTTGATGAGCAGCAGAAAAGTGTAGTGAACCATTGCCTCTCTCCTTACAACAGGCAGCCTGATCGCCCTCTCTGCTGACCACAGCAGGAGATGGGTTACACCTGGAGTTCATCTTTACTTTCAGGATTCTGCACAGGTTTCCAAATTATTTGCTAATTCTTTGCTAATTGCTCCATCTTGTCTTTTTTTTCCTGAGTAATGTTCTTGCACACAAACTTGGAGTTAGGCTACTTACCACCACACCCTCGCTCTTTCAAATTCTCGGCTTGCTGTCATTCTGCACAGCACTCCAGTCTTGCACCTACCTTAAGCTTGTTATGTTATTGTTACTAATAACATACTTTAGTAAAACTATGGAAAATTTAAATATGAAAGTAAATAACACAGGAAATATAAACAATCTTCAAACTCAGGCTTATATGGATCTGCCCTCACAAATATGGTTCTGCCATTTATTATTCAAAGCAGTAAGCAACCAAGACAATGTGTAAGCCTGAATTTAGCTGCTGCACTTTAAAAAATCAGCTCAGAAGATTTTGTTCCAGGATGTTTGCAGCATATGTGCTCAGATCTTTCTCATTATGTTCTCTTATACAGCTCTACATATGAGAAGGGGCTATGAGGACCATTGATTCTGACCTCCTGAACAAATTCAGGACACTGAATTTCCTCTTAGTGCATCTGGCCAGGTACCTTGTTGTCATATTTTAAAAAGACGTTGATCTTGACTTAAAAAAACAAAATGCAAGAAAACAAACCACCACCAACACATCAGGTTCATTTCTTCATTGTCTCTCAGTGTTTTGACTGGTGTTGCTTAAGCTGCAGCAGTCAGTAGGTACTAGATGTCAATGAAGCACTAGGAGTGTTCTGCAATGTGTTCACCCCTGTCCAAACAGACACTAAATTCTTGGTGACAATGAAAAAAAATACCCTACCGAGTTAAATCATGCATTTAAAAACAATTTGCTTTGCTGTTTTAAACTTAGTTTGAGCATAGTCATACAGTTAAAACGAAAAAAATCCAGAAAACATTTTTCCTTTGATATGGATCATTTCCATTCTATGTTGTCAATGAAAATGGGCTGCTTCACAGACTGTTCTTTGTTTTTTGTGGCTGTCAGCTTCTCTCCCTGATATTCATGCAAACGTGGTTCTGATTTCATTGTGAGCACCCCAGGAAGGCGTCGAAATACAAACAAACCCCTCAAATACAATTTCACTAATGCAAAATCAGGTGAGGTGTTCTGTTGCTTTTGCAAAGTCAGAGCTCTGGCTGTAAAAACTTGGAAGGTGTATTTGGCCTCCGTTGTTAGGGCAGGTTGCGTGCAGACACAGCTGCTAGCAGAGGCTGTGCTGTTCCGCTTGCACAGAGCATTGCAGGAGGGAAGGAAGAAGGGGAAGAGAAAGTCTTGAAAAGGTAAATATTGACTCAAAGAAAGGAGACATAAAGAAGAATGTGGGAGCGTTGTAAATGAGCCAGAAAGGATGGAGAAAAAATCTCCAGCAACTGTAATTAGGTTAGATTTCAGAAGTAATTGCAGTGTTCTGGCATCAGCAAATGCTGTAGGCAATATTTGCCCTCAGCTGCATTTGCAGAGGAGAAGGAAAGTTGTCTCAGCCCGTGGGGCCTGATCCTGATGTGGGTGCACTAATTGAGCACAGATGTGAACCCAATGGGGCAGTCGATGTCTTCCCTCTCCCTGCTGCTGGAAGCGGGGGCAGCATCCGACCAGGAGGTTTGCAGGGAGCGGGAGCATTGGGCATGGAGACACAAACACAGCAGCATGTGTGGGTGCAAACACAGGGACTGAGTGGAAGAAAATGGTGCAAATTCATGTTAGCAATTTAATACTGAATAAGAGGTGTTTAAATTACCACCAGTGCCTGCCTAATGCTGCCACCTTTGCAGAGGGCATGAGGAGGCTGGGCTGGTACTTACCTCCCTCACCACAGGTTGGAGCAGGAACTGGGATGCAGGAACTGCAGTCCCCTCCGCTTCTTTTAAGATATACTTCTCCTGTATAAAAACAGATTTTACAGACTTTCTGCAGGGAAAATAGATTTCACCTTTAAGTCTTCTGCAGAGCTTTTACATTAGCAGTTCGGGCACCATCAGAAAATCAATTAGCATTGGTATTACATGCAGATGAACGGCACAGAGTAATGGAGAATTCATTTTACACAATGCTTTTAATAAAATGCTAAATACAGCAAAATATTTTCCAAAGGGCTATTTATAGGCTCTATGTGGGAACTATGTCTCCGAGGGGAAGTCTGCACCTTTGTGATTTGGATGAAGAGTGAGTCTCAGTCTTCTTAATGCTAACATTTGTCAAGCACATATTTCTGCCAGGGTGGATTAAAGACTACAGCAGCCCATCGTCTGTATGGTGATGACTGTAACTTCACATGGAAAAACACTTTTTCTTTTAAAAACAAGAGTTCCATTGGCTGTGTTGTTGCAGTGCCAGTTGTTGCAAGACCCTAAAATAACTGAATCCCTCCCTCGCTCTTGACAGTCTTATAATCTTTTCCTGTTCTTAATGCCAAAGCAGTTTGCTGATTAGATTTGCTGTGTGTATTCCAGTAAATCATTGACATCAACACCTACAAACAGACCCATCTGCAATAAAAGCCCAGTTCCTACCTGAATTTGTGGTTGTAGCTGGGGAAAAGAAAGGGAGTCAGTTTTATCAGGAAGCAATTATGAAAATAAGAACAGCAACGCGGGGCCAGCCCAAAGCATGCTGCCCCTAACTGTGGCCAGCAAGAGTAGCCTGAGAAAGTGAGTAAGAACAGCACAGGCATGCACTTCACTGGAGTGCTCTCTGAGCCGTCAATAGTTTATGCTCAGGAGCTCCCCTGATGCCCATGTAACCACCAGGGGCAACATCTTCCTGCAGGGAACCCCACAGCTTAACTACAGACTTTGTGAAGAGCCATCTGGTTTCACTCATTCTGAACCTGCTAGCTTTCTTTGTCACCCTTTCATTCTTGTGTTGGAAGAGAAGAGGAACAATCAGTCCCTCTCCACCCCTTTATGCTACTATTCCTGCTTTTAAAGACATGTGCCATATCCCCGCTCAGATCCCCATCACTTTCCCAAGCTGAAGAGCCAAAGCCTGATTCTTCGTTCCCCCTATGCAAACTGCTCCATGGTTTTGATCATCCTTGCGGCTCTTCTCTGGATGTTTTCTGGGCTCAAGGTATAATTCCTTTAAGGTGAGGACGAGGACTGCACGTGGTATTTGATAGGCAATCCAAGTGCGCACACACTAAACCTTTCTAGGTGCATGATGGTGTCTCTTCTCCTCTTCTCCTCTTCCTTTCCCTTCCCTTCCCTTCCCTTCCCTTCCCTTCCCTTCCCTTCCCTTCCCTTCTGTCATTAAGATCTTCTCAGATTCATACTACATTTCAGTTACATAAGCTCCAGTTTTTTCCATTTTTTTTTTAATAGCCCTGCTGAATCCCACCCAAAATAATAGAAATTTGTCTTATCTACACATTTAGCTCTATTGGAAGAAAAGGATGGCTAGAGTATTGCTAAGGAGAAAACATATTCTTATTTGTTGTAACTTCCAAGACTTCTGGAGGGGCTATATTCAAGTTACGTACACAAAAAATAGCCATGCCGAAGGGAGAAGAGGGATCAATCACAGAAAACTTGAATAGCAAATGGAAATGTTCCAAAATGTTCTAAACTTGTGAAAATAAATGTACGATAGGCTAGAACGGATAATACAAAAAAAACCCCTTTTAAAATTTCCCTGCAATAGAATATAATCCCTTCTTTTAAATATTTTTGTTAGAGCTGAAATCCATGATACCACGAAAATAACTAAAATAACAGATGAATCCTTCTGCTAGTTGCTATTGCAATCTATTACTTGCAGGAAGGAAACATGTTTATTTAAAAATATCCCCCTTGTCCTTAAAGATGTAGTCAGATGTTTGTATTATTTGAAAAATGTTGTAAATATCATAACTACCCAGTGCTTTTTTTTTTTTTTTTTTGCAATCCTTGCTAGGTCTATTATTTTATGTCTTACAAATTTAATCAAATCTGTGCCGATGCTATCGAGTAAGACTGGTATAGTGCTATAGAAAACCAGCAGTGATGACCTAAGCTTCAATCTGACATTTCCTCCTTCCAGGGTGACTGATACATGTTTCCCACCATAGGCCCCAGCTGACGTTCACCCTCAGGTTTTCCACTGATTCTTCCTTCTGTGGTGGCCCCTGCTCCCTGCTGCCACCCCGGGATTAGTCTGATGACCTCAAGCCGAGTGCCATGGGATGCAAATATCAAATCTATGCCTTAAAACGTCTTTCCCAAGTTGTGCTTAAGTATCTCCAGCTGCTTTATGAGAGTGAGTGAAATGGTCTGAAAGCTTAGTTTCAATTAAAATAATCTCTGCCTTAGCTTTATGTGCCACAATCGACAGTGGCATTCAGCTTTCCAAAGCTGATGGCAGTGCTGCACTGGCAGGAGTGTACTGGCCTGTTCACTACTTCTGAGAAGAGCAAACAGCTCTGGTCTGCATCACACAAGCAGAACTTTTTATTTTTGAAACCTTTGATCTGCAAATTTCCTACCCCTACCACTCTGTCTTGGGTTAGATATTTGGTCTTCTGTGGAGTTGTAGACATTTCTTTGGGGCACGATGAGCTTTTGACTTTTCCCTTTCTTTGGTTATTTATTTTTAGTAAGACAGAAAGCAAAGATTTTTTCTGTGAGCACGCCTGCCCCAGGCAGCCACTATTCACAGCGGAAGCTGAGTAACAGTTTGCTATTCAAACAGAAAGCTGTGTTGTATAATTGCAACAATACAAGATGGACAAGGAAAAATGGCGTGAAGCCATTCCTTCCTGCCTGGTAGAGAACAAAGCTTTTGGAAAGGCAGGTAGGGTATTGACAATATATTGGCAAGGCATGAAGCAAGGGTGAAGAGGCCATTGGCAAATGTGGGAGGCACTGAAAGAAGGAGAGGACAACAAGGTGGGATGAGATGCACAGAGAGCTGGTGGGAGGTATGGACTAAGACTTGCAGGGATTCAGTGTGACTTAGCGATGTGAACACTTTGCTGAGACTCTGGAGACTCAAGCTTAAGTCTGAAGTTCGGCGAGCTGCATTATTGCCTCTGGCAAGTCACTTCACCTCCCCATGCCTCAGATTTCCCCCCCACGTCTTCCTGCTTGTCAAATCAGCATCAACAACAAATTGTCAAGAGATGTGAAAAGAAAGATAAATTGTGCTGGGACTTAAAGATGAGTAAACAGAGCCTGAGTCAAAAGGCAAGATGATTCTGTGTGGATTAGGGGAAAGGGATGAGACGACCTCCCTTCAGCTAGATCTTGAGCAGAAGATCTGACATCGTGATGTTCTCAGCTCTAAATGCAGAGAGAGTGATGCCGAGGATGAGGTACAGAACGTGCAGCACGCAGCCAGCATGACAAAGTCGTTGCCAGGTAGAGAAAAATGTAGGACAGCTGAATTACATAAAGCCCATATCTCTTTGGTTGCTAAAGAAGGATGGGGCGTTCAGAACCCCCCTCCCCCATGTGATGTGGCAGAGCACAATGAGCTAAACTGCTCCTTTAATAGCACTCAGGGAGAAACCCATGCTGGTACTGCTTTGTGTTTATTTTTCTTTTAATAATCAAAATCAGCAAGGCCGTGTCCTGGTGGATGTACTGAAGTTTTTTTTCAGTTCTCATGTATGTGATGGTGCGCCTTATCACGCACTGCTGGATTAGTTTGTTTACACAAGCTTGGCTTCAAAGGCCGAGCATCGTGTGAACACAGCACGGACACGCTGCAGCCCAAGCCTTGGGTCCCGACCACGTTCTCCATTCAGATGGCCCACAAACTAGCATGCCAGTCTTGCCTGCTGCATCCATGTCCCCTCAGAGCCAGATGTCAATGCCAGTATGCAAGTTTTAAGCAGTTTTAGAGACTTTCAGACAATGAGTCAAATCGATTTGGAAATTACAAGCTGTCTGTTTAGACATAGCCATGGTGTATCTCCTTTCAGAGAGGCAGTAACTGCTATTTAAAAAATCAGACTTACTTGCAACCTCAGGAACTCACTTGATTGTCAACTAGTACTCAGACTTCCAGATGCCAAGGTATCGTCCTTCTCTGTACCAGGCAGGGCTGGATTAACATAAGGTCCTAGCTGGTGTTGCAAAGGAAATCCAATAAACTGTACATGTCTTAAAGCACCAAGCTCTCTCAAAGCAGTTGTTCCTTCCATGGAAAGAGAAGCCATGGACTGGTGAGTGGGAGATCTGAGACTCCTGAATATACCAAATCCATCCAGCATAGGGTAATTATTTATAGCTCTATAGGTTTTAACTGAAATTATGAATGAGTCCAGCTCCCCCCATTCAACTCATTCAAATTCAGGTGTCTACAGGTCAGCTGGGTGTCTGAGCTTCTGCAATAGTCACTGGAGATCTAAAGATGACAGTCAGTGGAGCCAGGGGTAGTTCAACTAAGCAAATGATGGACCTTACCTTGTAACGCTATGAATTATCTCTTAACTCTTCCCTATTGATGAAATTTCCATTGACTCTAATGGAAGCTTAGACATCTACCTCACATACAGGTATCTATATTGCATTCATCTAAATTTAGGCATCTGTATCAGCAGCATTTAGCTCCTCTATGAGGTTTATTAGGTCGGACTCATCTGGGCAGGTGCGTGGCCTTCTGTTCTGTGTGCATTACTTCGGTGCAGAACTTCTCATATCATCAAGACTGAACACTGAAGTGACAGGTCTCAAAACAGAATAAATTGCTTCAAAATATGCTTTATATAGATGAAATGTATTTGAACTTTCAAATTCCTGAGAACTAAAATTAAATGTCTGAAAGAATACCTGAATGCATCATTGAAGAGTATGATCCTGAAATAGTCTTGTTTAAATAATGGAACTAAGTGCCAGTGACACTTACTGTAGAGGCTGAATTAGATCAGAGTCAAGGTCCGTCTAACCTCACAGCTGGTTTTCAATGCAGACAGTCAGGAGACAGTCCAAAAAGGAGTGATCCTTCCCCTTCTGTGCCATCGCAGCTTCAGCAATCAACAACCATTTGGGCACTTCGTTCACTGGAGAATGCATCCAGGCAAGTCTGCGTAGTGCCCCTATGGGCTCCCTCTTCCACAACATCATTCAGACTCTTTTGGAATCTGTTCATACCTTGGACTCCCTTGACATGCACTTCTTCAGGATGAGAAATTCAGGACCTGCTCCTGCGGCAGTGAGCTCCACAATCTGAAAATCAGCATTCCCTTGGTTTGCTTCAGATGTGTTTCTCAGAGGCATCCCCTTGTTCTAGTGTCAGCAGAAACAGTGAACTGTCATTCCCCACTCACCTTCTCCATCACTTTTCTCATTTTATAGGCATCTATAGTAGTCTGCCTCTGCCAGAACAGATGTCGTTTACGATGCGTGGCAAATGTTTGAAGAGACATAAGTTTGTATGAGAATCAGCTCCAGGAACCTGTGCAAGAGCTCACTGTAGGAAAACATCCCTAATGAATATAAAATACCCATGGGGAAACAAAATACCTTCAGAGATCTAATTTTGGACTTTCCCCCAACAAAGTCCTTTGATTTGGTCAGACATTCTCAGTAGATGAGCTGTCGATTCCTGTGAAACAAGAAGACAGAGGATGACTAGAGTCTCTTTCGCCATTTGTTTTAGTTCTCACATGAGATCCAAGTTATGAAATCCTCACCCATTCACAAAACCCCCTCAAGCTGAATGAATTACTAGTGGTTTTCCTTTCTAAGGAATAAGGAAATGAGAAATATTTGTAAATGGATATTGCAAACCTCCAGTTTAGATAAAACTTGTGTCTACGTAATTCACATTAACCTGAAGCCTTAATAAGTTCCAGTGATCAGAGGATATTATTCTTAACAGCAAGTTTTAATACAGCCATAATAAAATGCACAACCCTAATTGTCATTAACTTGCATTCTATATAGAGGATGTATATGTTTTGTTTTGTACGCTGAGGAAGGCCTAGTTTTTAGGTCGTTTTGGTAGGTAAATGTCCTGTTAAATGATAAAATAAGAAGATACTCTATTTTTGTTGTTTTATTGTTCACATGTAACTTAATGCAACCTGAGGAAATTACCTAGAAGAATTTCAGATTAATTTTGCAGTAAATATTTCTAATATATTTAATAGGTTGACTGAGCAGTACTTACACGAGATAATTTCAACAGTCAGCTGGAATATGGACTGAAAAAGTGAATGTAAATTACTGAGAGGAAGATTGGAAACTGATAGGTGAGCATGAGAAATTAGCATCAATAAACACGGCATAAATTACAGGTTACTCAGTTCACTGGAGAGCACAGATTCTTCATAATGTCTGAAGAAAAACTTGGGATCTCAAATTCTGGGTGCTGGTATAAACCCCCTGTTTTTCCCGCGTGACTTCTGGCTCTGTGCATATGTTCAGTCTATCACAGAATCACAGCTTTTCATTGAACCCTTTCTTTTGGGGCACACTAGATTATCCAATAAATTTTGAGTGGGATGGGGAAATGAGCCGTTTTAAAGAAATTAGCTTACTGAAGCACCTGCATTTCTTACAGTTTTTCTAACATGACCTGGTCTGTATAACGCTCCTGGTTTGACATCTCATATATAGAACTAAAATGCTTAGTTGTGCAGAGCATTAGTCAGTGCTGATCTCCTGAGGAAAGAGGAACTTTATGAATGATGTCTGCTTCCCACTGTGAGGAGTAAATTTACACTATTTAAAGAATCTATGTGTTAAGCACCTAAGGCTGGTTAGAGAAAACTCAGATCCCATAATACGCCATTATAGTATTGTGAAAAAGAAGTTTTGTGAAGGAAGGTATTTAGTTTGGAGGCTAAGAAGAAGAAATTGTAAAATAAAATTGGGTAAATTAAGAAGAGGGAGGTGATTGTCTTGAGCTATGCTGCTGAAAAAAACCTGGGAGTAAAAGCCTAGCTGTCATTTGGAGGGGAAGAAAATAAAACTAAATTTGCAAGAGCACCATGTGCATCTCAAAAACATGTCGACGAATGTCAGCCTGCGAACAACTCTCACTTATGGAGGTAGGCTACCAAGTAAAATACTAGCAATAAACTCATGGTGTGCTAGGCATATAATACTCCTACTTGTGTAAATATAGTCTGTAAATATTTTGTCAGTTTATTTTGTTTTACTCGTGGAGCATGCTTGGAAGGAGCAGGGGCAGTAGAAGAAGGAGGGAAGGAGATGGGCAAAATACCTGCAGTTTTCAAAAGAAATATCAAGAACTTTTCCATAAGGCAGTTTTAAGCTGAAAGTGCCTTGGCAAATCTGCACCGTGATTTTCCAAATGCTGTGCAAAATGTCATCTAATTTTAAATCTGTAATATTGCTTTAATCTCCAAAAAGGAAATAATAATGTTTGTCTTTACTATGGTTGATCCATTCTTGCACTTCTTTCCAGACTAAGCTCTTACTGACTGTAGTGATCTGGGCCCAGTAATACACTTATCAGTTTATTTACAGCTTGGATCTGCCATTGCCATTAGGTATCTAGGATACACATTTTGCACACATACAGCACATAGAGAACATGTACCTGTAGACATACTTTCATTGAATATGATAATGTAAGGATCATTATCCTACCTAAAGAAATGCATTTGAATTGCATACGTCTAAAGCTACCCTCCAAACACCAGATAAATACCTTCCAAAAATAGCATCACTCATTTTTCACAGCAGGTGTCATTCATCAGGTATGAGGCTGCATCTAAACGTGTTAGTAATAATAATTCAGTTTCGTATGTGACTCCAGCTCATTACCAGCAGCCCCAGGCACCAGAGGATAGTGAAGTCACTAAAGCAGCGCAGAAATATTTAATCCTATAGCAAATATTTAGTCCTACGACATGAATATTACACAAATATTGATCCTATACGTTAAAAAGACTCTGAAGAACCTGTTTTTACTCCTTCAGCTGTATGACCTGTCTTGCTGTTTGCTCGTCTCCATGGCGTTAATACTGCGTGCGGAGCTGGGCTGGCTCCAGTCTGCCCACCATACCTGGTCTGGGAGGGACTGGTGGGTGTGGGAAAGGGGGAGCCAAGGGAGGGGATCCTGCCCCTCCACGGGCAGCACCGATGGTTTGGGGAGCAGCGTCTGCACCTCTCCCTGTGAAGAAAGGTCATTGCAGGCGCAGGGCAGCCCGGTCCTCCACGCCGCTCCTGTCCACACCCAGCCTTGCCATGGGATCTGCTCCCAGGCGGCAGCACCAGAGTTATTTTGGAGGTGGGGATGATGCCCTGTCACTGCCTGTCATGCTTTCAGCGCCTTGCTGCGTTGCCATAAGACGCGCAGCCGTGTCACGGTTGCCGGTGCGCCAAGAGCATGGCGCTGGTTGTCCCCCGCCCGCCGTGGGCCGTGCCGCCGTGCCAGCCCTGCGACACGACTTTTTTGGCTCTCCCACCCCCACGGCGCTTCTGCCACAACTAGCAGATCTGCAGGTGAGAAATGCCACCGCTCCAAGGCTAATTAAGAGAGTCTGCAGGGACTCTTGTTGCATGTTTCTGCTTAATTTGTAATATTCACACTAGGCCTGACAGAAAGCCACCGAGGGGACAGGAGTATTTCCAGTGACTTTTAATGGGCTGTTTGGACTGGGACACAGATAATGACAGGCCGGTTTGCACAGGCAGGGAAAGGGCTCTCCTCGGGCCCCACCAGACACCAGAGCCTGTTGACCTTAATTAAATTTCATGGCACACTTGGCTCGGTCCTGCGATAATTGCTCAGCCTTACACACGTCAGCTGAATGGGAACGCTCTCCCAGGCAGCGGTTCGCAGGGAGCACGGGGTGTGATGAAACCCTTCTGCTGGTGCCCACACCGCTGGTCTCCTCTGTTGTGTCTCTTCTCCACAGCCTTGTCTCGTCTTCTACCCACCCCCCAGCTCTTCAATCCCTTCTGGCACTTTCAGTGAGATACGATAAAGATCAATTTATTTAGCAGAATGGTAGTGAGAAGTAATTACTTTTCTGTTTGTTAATACTTATTATTGTTACAGAAATGTTTCCAAAACTTGTTTATGTCCCGTGTGTTTGTGGGGCTGCACAACACGAACAGCAGGAGCCCCTTTTCCCAGGACCTTGCCATCCAGACACCTGCCAGTTTTATTTTGAAATCTCAGTTACAGAAACACAAGGCATTCTGAGGTGTCTTCCTCCATATCTCTGCCCTTAAGCCAGGATCTTGCCGGGCTGGAAATTCCTCTGTTCTTGGAAGAGGTCATTTGGAGCCAGCATCTCCGAGAGGATGTTTAGTGTGTGGGTTGAGGGGAAGTGAGGGCTTCCCTTGCACCAAGAGTCACAGAGCAAGTGGTGGACATGCTGCTCCCCCACCATATCTCACCATCTGGCCCCTCTGGCTTGGAATGATGGAGGAGATGGCCAGGGCAAGATCCCCATCTGGCTGGTAAAGAGGGATGGTTGCTAAGGCTACAGGGTGATCCCAAAGAAGCCTTTGCCCTTGCTCACACTTACCACAGACCTAGAGAAGAAACTTTCTCAGCAAGTTACAAGTTTCTATCCTGCCCCAGGGTCTTGGGCAACACAAAGAAGATCCCACCAGCTCTCCTGATACTCCTATTTTTTGGGTCTTCAGGAAACAGAGATAAATTCCCCAACAATCCCCGGGGAGTCAGAAAAGGAGTGCTCAGGCTTTAATCATCTCCATGAGTGGGAAAATAGTAGACAAATGGGCAGAAAAGTGTGTGCGATGCTGAAGAGACAAGAGGGGGATGAGAAGAGGAAGAGACTGTGGTGCAGAGAGAACAAGGAGAGGTGAAGAGTGGAAGGGATGGAAAGCAGAGAACAAAGGGGAGAAGCCCTGAGCATTTGAAAAAGCAGGTAAATGAGGGAGCAAGCCAAGATGGGAAAGAGAAGAGGAGCAGTATCTTAAGAGAGACATATCACAAAGGGAAGAAAAAGGGAGTCTTAGCAATGTATTAAATAAGAAAGAAATGGGGAACAACGAGCTAAAGAAAACCACAATCAGAAAGAGGAGACTTCCTTGCAGAGAAAGAGAGATGAGAGTAGGCTGTTTCTAAGCAGGGAAAGTACTGGAATCTGAAGAAACACGTTAAAGAAATATATTACAAGCTCGACACACAAAAGCAGAGGCATTAACTGCAATACAGCGCAAAAGAAAATGAAGTGGAAAAAGGAAGCAGGTGGGACAAAAGGAAAGAGGGCATGTAATAGTTTTGAAATATTATTAAACATAGAAGTTGGATTAAAAAACCCCTTATTACTGTGCTCATTTCTCGTTTTAGAATTGTACAGTATGAAGTGAAACATATGTACAGTCTGGCATTCCTGTTAATATCCCTTCCTTCAAGTCCGCTTTTAATGGGTGCAGATAATAAAGCTGGTAATCGTTTAAGAGCAAATGCCATTACTAATGATGACCTGTAATCCACTGTAAACTCTTACCCTCTGCTTACACAAACGGACCTGGGTGTTTGAAATAAGAAGAGACTTTTATTTTCTCTCTTTTTATGTGGAGATCTTCATTCTTCTTCACTTCCCAAAGGACCAATGGTTAAAACACTGGGCTGTAGGGTGTGTCTAAAAAGAAAAGAGTTTTATTCAATATCTCCACCATTAGGAGATGTAGTAGTCTATTCTGTTTCCTGCTGCTGAATGGCACATGGAGGATTACCGAACAATTTGTCAGAGAGTAGTTTATTTTTCAGGTGATAAACTGGCCTGGAAGAACTGCTTGTTCTCAGCACAGCCTCTAGGCAGTTTTCTGGAAGGCTTCTTGCCCCCCATTGCATGCACAGCACAGGAGCTGCACATTGTGCTGTACAGGGGAAGGAACAGGACAGGTGCTTCAAGATACCCAATTCTGCCTTATCTAGCACACATCTGAACACCCCGTGTGCAGACGATATGACTTACATACTCACACATTTACAAGAGAAGGGCACCGATACATGATAGTGACAATCCTGGTGAGCAGAGACTGCAGAGCCTTTGCTCCTGTGGGTGAGAAACTTGCCAGCCCCAAAAGGAGAAGCCAAGGCCATGGTCAAAGCAGTGTCCTGCCATGACCTGCAGAAAATGTCCCAGAAAAACAGCATGGATCACCCCTGCCCGAGTGCTGTGCTGAGCCATGGGCCTGGAGGTCAGCTGCACAGCTCAGCTCTTCAAACTTGTGCTAATGCACAGAAAATATAGTGCAAAACGTAGAATGCCTTTATACAGGTCGTGGGGTTTTTAACCACTCCTCTCAAGCTCACCAAACTGCTGCAGCTCCTTATGCAGCAACCAAATGTATGATCGCATTGCTTGGCAACATTGTCCTTCCAGAATAAATACTTCCACAGTCACCTCAGCCTCTTTCCTTCCCTGTTTCCCCCATTCAAAATCATCACCTACAGCCCGCTTCCCTGTTTCTTGTCAGAACAAAAGGCACGCGACCTCTCTGCCCTTCACCACGTGGGCCACAGAGAAGACCCCAATTAAAAGTCTGATTTTAATGTTGTTTTAATCATCACTGCACTTGTGAGGTGATGGCAAGAGATTGTAACAAGGATGGACAAAAGACATACAACCCCACAAGAAAAACTAATGATGAATCATTGTTTGAAGGGTGAGTCATGCCTGAGTGCATGCATATGTCAAGCATGAGACCGGCATAGCTTCACTTGATTAACCCAAATCTGCTTTGTTTAAGTCTTCTCTTACAGCTCTGCTTTTAAGGGAACAGTAACACAGCACAGTTATTTGTACAATGATTTTATTGCCTGTCTATATGAACATTTTTGTGGGCCCCAGCATAGAAGGCATGGCTGGAAGGGACAGCCAGTCTCCCTTCTAGTCCCAAGACGGGGTCAGTTCCACCCTAATCCTTCTTAATAAAGGTTTGTATGGTCTGCTCTGTAAATTTGCCAGAGATGGTGATTCACAGCATCCCCAGGCAGACCATCCTAGTCTACCCTTATAGCTCCAGGTCTCTCATGGTCATAATTAGATTTACAGTGGGAGCTGTAGCAGGGGCAATTTCATGACCACACACAGATGCACTGCGGCCGTCCTGCTTTTGCTGGCCACATGCTTTCTTTGGGCCCCCTCACCAGCAATGGGGGGCTACACAGCCAGTGGGGTGTGCTTCTGTGTGGGGGTCCCCACTGGCTGCCTGAGCGCTGGTGCTGACACAAGGGATGGGGCAGGGATGCACAGCCCCACCAGCAACAGCACAGGCTTGGGGCAGGGTGGAGCGATGGAGAAGCTGAACCACAGGTGACCACCCGTCGCGTAGCGTCTCCAGCTGCGGTTTGACAAACTGGTTCAGCTCACACAAGTTGGCAGTGACGCTGGGTGAGGTGATGGTGGGACTGCAGTCGTGGCCCGTGGGGCTGCCCAGCGTGCCCAAAGATGAGCCGTCCCCTTCAGGCACAGCTCTGCTCCATGTCGCACGGTGAGGCTGATCTGCTGTTCGCATCCCTGGTGTCAGCAGGGCTACCTTGGCTGGTGGCCGCGGGACGTGGGCTGAGCTCCCCGCGGTGTCCCTGCATTTGTGCGACACTGCGGTCAGGCAGCACAGGCGCATTGACGCCTGCATTGCTGTCCAGTTCAGCTGGCTGCTGGACTGCGGGCAGCGCCAAACCTCTTCCAGCATTTTTCTTGGATGCTACCAAAGCGCCCAGATGCCCTGTTATACTTATTTCTATGTATTTGCTGGTTAGTAGGAAGAAAGATCTGCTTCACAACAGCAGAAGCTGTGTAGCAGCTTTCCATGATAGGCACACAAAATTTTCTACCAAATAAAATTTATTCATTTATTCATTTATTATCTAGAAAAGCACTTGTGTATTAACACTTAAGGGTCCTGGGTCTTTTTCTTCACTAATGCAAAAGGATTTGGGTTTTGTAACACATTTAGAAAGGGATCTAATGCTGATAAATGCACTAAAATTTGCTAGGCAGCCAGGTGGTCTGGAGAAGCTGAGCTGAGATCCCCTGACTCCTAGTCAAGTGCTGAGCTGCACGAACACAGAGATAATACGGTGTAACTCTTGCAAGCATTTAGCCATTGGTGAACAGCTGCCTAGCAATCTCTTTATGAGATTTATTTCTCTCTTATGGTTTTGTCAAGGAAACAGTAGTTGCTGATAACATTCAGAAACACAGAGGTACTATTTAATAGTCAGGACAGTGAGCAAGCCAAAAATCCACTGTAAAAAATGAGCTTGTGTGATCATTTGACTTTTTTGTCATTTACAAATTATATGTGCCCAGGGCTTATCATTTAGGGAATATTTATTTGTAAATACATCAGGCTTTAGGAAAACTTTGTGCTTTATTTTATGCAAACAACTCTATTTTAACTGGCATTTCACATAGCATTCAGACCGTGGGTTGCAGCAACATCACTCATCTTCCTGCAGGCAAAACTCTGCCTTGTTTTGACAGTCATTCCTGATGCTTTTTCCTTTTGCAAAAAAAGACCTACTCAAGATGAGAGTTGGGACAGCCACAGGGGAGGAACCAAAATTGGAATGCATGTAGCAGTCCCAAAATTGATGAAACATTTGTGCTTTTCCTCTTTCCAAGTAGAGCAGGACCATCCCTCTGCACAGGGTCAAGCTGGGCATCCAGTGCCAAGGTCTCTGTAAAATCGAAGCACCTCTGTTTTTCTCAAAATGAAAGCTCTGCCTGCAATCCTGAGCCCGTAGGAAAACCCATCCTGACAGCTGAGCACAGCTGCAGCAAGCTGCAGCCCTGGTGCTTACTGATTCCTTTTGGAAGGGAGAAAGGGCAGACGGGGAAAATAACACTTGAAAATTTATTCTGGCACATCAGAGAAAGCTCGATCTCCCTCACCTGTGCAATTCCAGCAGATTCACCCTGCGAGATGCAGCTGGAGGCAGAGTACCAGGCAGGATCCGTGCTGCAGCATAACATTTTTCCTTTATTTTGGCTCACCGCCGTGTAGGCACCCCTATGATACCATCCCTACAGGCTCCACAGGCAGCACACTTCTTAATGCCATGTTAAATTACCTCTTTAATTCTGTGCAGCACAGCACAGCAGTATAGACAGAAAGAAGAAAACATGAAAGCATATCACAGGAGTTGAGGCAGATTTTGAACTGCAAACTTACCCTCTCTGTCGGGGTAGTACTATAAGGGCTCAGTGGGGAAAGATGGGGTTTGGCACTACAGTGCTCCCGTTATTCTCAATATGTCAAAAAACCCCACCCTGCTATGGACAGCTCTCACATTAGGGCTAGCATGGAGCTTACCTTAGAATTAGGAATCTGCATTTTTTTCCCCCATCTACTGTGAATGCTTCTTTGCTTCTTATATTTCCCTCTGTAGGGACGTGTTGCATTTGGGAATTTCCACATACACGTCTTTGTGGTGTGGACCAACCGATCCAATCCAGTTTCTGCTCAAGTTTATAGCAAGCTTTTCACTCCATCAAAAATAACCCAAATTTAATACCAAGAACATTATAGTCCCTCAGATGCATACTTTTTCCTCTGAGTCACTAGTGAAGAGCAGTCTTTAGGCGCATCCTAAGGACATGATCAAACAGCCCCAAATCTGACAGAACGGTGTCAGTTCAGCTGAGGGAACAGCCTGCTCTTGCTAAGCTCACAGCAGGAGAAGGAAGGGATTATGGCAGGTCATGGTTTTCACACCTAGGCAAAGATTTCTCGAGCAGTTTAGACTTCAGTTGCCTTCCCTGTGCACTTCCAATTCCTGGGTTAATTTCCCCAAACAAACACTGCCAAGCAAAGCTGGAAACATGCAGGAATGCAGACCTGCCTCTGCTCTGCTCACCGCCAGCCTGAGCAAACAAGGAGAGGAAGAAAGAGGAATTACCCTGGTGATCCCTCCTGTGATTCCCCAGCAGCTGCAGTCCTCAGCTGACCCTGGCAGGGAGAGACCGTGAGAGTGACACTGGATTACAGATCCCTGCTGCTCTTAATTCCGGGGGCAGCCACCAGTGACTCGGCCAACAGTGCAGCGGGAGCCGCCTGCATTCATGGTTTCATTGCACCCCTGTGGTTATGTATACAGTCTTCCTGATTTCCCTTTTGCCTTTTGTTTATCCCTGCAAATCCTCACTATATCGTTGTGTGGTAATGATATAATTGCCATTAAACTTGAGACAGTTCATTTCTTATGTTTTTAAATTCAGGCGGGTGGCTGGGATTGTCCCGGCAAGCCCTACAGCTCAGCAGGGCAAGGAGTTGGTGAGTGGGCCAGATGCTGCTGTGTTTGTATACTAATGGAAGTCCTTTTTCCTTTCCTTTCCTTTCCTTTCCTTTCCTTTCCTTTCCTTTCCTTTCCTTTCCTTTCCTTTCCTTTCCTTTCCTTTCCTTTCCTTTCCTTTCCTTTCCTTTCCTCTCTCCTCCTACTCTTCTCCTACTCTCCTCCCTTCAAAGGTCCTTCCTACATCTTTTGGTACAAAACGAGTGGTGGGGCATCCCCACCACAATCAGCCTGTCTGGTCACCTGTGTAGTTCCCAGTGAGGGAGAAACTGTCTCAAACAGCAGCACAACTGCACTGAGGTGAATTACCTGATGGCAGCTGGGACCTCATACTTCTTTTTTTTTTTGTATCTGCTTGGGAATTCACATCCCTTGTGCACAATGCATCCTCACTTCCTTTGTGGGGAAATGGGTGTATTTCTCCTGGCCAGCTTTGGAATCTTTTATATTTAGTGTTCAAGGAAAAAATATCTATACCACCTACATCACTTCTGTCCCAATAGCTTGTTGTTCTGTATATAGTTTTATTATATAGGGATACACAGCTGACTAAATCACCTACACCTGTAATTTTTACCCCTCGTAGCCCCACCGGCACTGCTGACACACATGCCCAGAGCTGACCTGTCAGGTCAAGGTGACACTGACAGGGTCCAGAGACAAGAGATCCCCTCTGCCCACTCTCCTGGGCCTGTCCTAAAGTAGCCCTGGTCATGCCTTCCATGCACATGGAACAGTCCAGGAGCTGGATCCGACCCACACGCTGTTGCAGGAGATACTCACACATGTTTTCTTTACAGCATAAGGGTGTCCCAGGCTTGAGGCAGCAGATTCACAACCTACATGGGGTTCCCTCCTCAACAGGAATTCTTGGGCTGTCTCTGGTGGGAGGCTCACACTCAAACTCTTCATGCTGGGGGGAAATGGAGAAACAATCAGAGCCTTCGTAACCACCAGGATTTGGTTGAAAACCTGGTTTTTGCCTCTTCTTCCAGAAGAAGTCTCTCAAGACAGCAAGGTGGCACTATTTTGGTTATTTTTGTGACAGTCCTAATAAAAATAAGTTAGTGGATTATATGTTTATTTGTTTATTTATTTGGTTGGTTGGTTTGTGTGTGTGTGTGTTTTGTTTTGTTTTGTTTTGTTTTCGATTGAACATCAAAGTGCATTTTGTTTTGCCCACACAGAGTCCATCTAAAAATTGAAAATTTCTATAATATATAGTTGTATTTGATCCTGTTATTATCCCATAGGTCTTCTCATAGATCTCTGTTGCTGATTTCATCACCACAGAGCTGAATCTGCTCCATATAAAATGAGCGGAAAATGTCCATTAAACCAGTTCCTAATTAAATTATTTTTTAAAGTTATCAATTACATTCTTAAAAAAAAATCTCTGAATTCTATGAGAGATCTAGGAATAAACACTGTTGTTTGACACAAATACTTTTTTGTAGAGGTTTACATCATATGAAAAAAAACCTAACAAGTTAAATGCTTTGTAGTTCTCCAATGGCCTCAGTTATCATCCTGCTTGTCTTCTGCAGATGCTTCTGACTGTATCTCACACTTGTCACTACACCGCAAGTTTGCTGGAAAGAACAGGAGAGGCCAAGTTTTCAAGGATGAGTTTTACTTTCCTTTCCTTAAGAAAGGCCTAATTCATACAATGTGCGTGACTAAGAATACAGCTGTTCAGTGCAGCATTTAAGCACGTGCTTGTCTTCAGGCGAGCAGAGATGAGCAAAGTTACAAGGTTTTGCTGCATCAGCCTAAATTATCCAGTGTACACTTTGCTCCTTTGCTTATCTACGTCATTCTAACCCTTAATGACTGATCAAAATCTGTATTGAATAAATGAGTTTTCGTTGCTAAAAGCGTAACATTAGAAGACACTAAGAAGGATGGTCAACATGGTCTTTAATGCACCAGAATATGGGCCAGGTCCATGTTCCAGCTGCAGGAATCCAGGAGCGCTGAGGTAGGGGCTGTGCAGACCTGGAACGCCAGGTGGCAAGCAGAGGAGAAGCTCTGTCTTGGCAAAGCACACATTCCCACTGCCATAAAATCTCCAGGTTTATTAGGTCAGAAGCTTTGAGCCGGTGAAAACAACTTCTGCCGACGCACGCGAGAGCAGTCTTACGCGCTAACACCCTTTTGTTACCAGCAGCAGATAGGAAAATACAAGCCATTTTCTCTCCGAAGGCAGTAGAGAGTCCTGTGAGCCTAGTTCCTCACAGAACCCATAAAAATGGGCCAGTTTCACAAATTTGGGGATTAAATTACCTGATGTCAGGAACTCCTACGTAATACCCTCATTGGTACCCACAGCACAGCAATGAATCTGCTATTTCAACGCTTTCTCTTAAATAAAATCAGTCCCTGCTTTGGTTAATACACTGGATATTTAAACTTATTATTCTTGATCTGCATTTGTGTGTTAGAGGAGTAGTAGCCAGCTCCAGATGACGGGACAGATGGAGTTTTACGGTGCATAAAAAATCGGGTTCTTGATAATAAGTCATATGTTACACTTGCACGTTCTTCTACACAATTAAGATATTTCCTTGAACAATTAGCAAAAATGGAAGAGAATTGGCACCACAGCGTTTTGATTGAGCTGTAATAAAACTGCAGAGCTGAGGCTGTGGATCTTGCATGTTCTTCCCACAGGAGTCTACCCAGAAAAACAGATTTAAAGAAGCACAGTGAGCTTATCAGGATATACTGCAGCAGAAATTGCTCCTCTTTCTGGGCTGGAAATAACTCTTTTGATAAAGAAGGCTACTCTAGCTCATGACTGCTCTTGCTTTGCAGGAGTTACTCAACTGCTTTGCAGCTTGCTCAGCTTCCTAAGGCAAGTCTCTCCAAAGAGGTGCTGTGGGGAAAAAAGAGAAAAAGTTTCTGATAACATGAATTCCCCACCTCTCAATCACCTCATAGCAGCCAGCACTGGACATTACCTTCATCTCATAGCCCTCTAGTCGTTCTCCCCAAAAAAATCGATAGTCAGTGCTGGGTAGGAAAGAGGAGGTTACCTGTTCTCAGAGGGCAGGAATCACCCCTTCCAGCACCTGAGGCTGTGAAATGTGACTTTCTTTAGCCTCAGACCTAGATAACAACTGGAACTGCTTACAAAGATTGCCTGGACGACTCTGGAAAAGAAGGTGGGTTGACAACCTCATCCAATGTAGGCCTGGTAGGCACCCCGCTAACCCACAAGCCAAAGAACACTTGTTCTGTAAATCTGCTCCTTTTCTTTTCAAGGAAGTTGTTTGTTTCATCAGCAGTCACCATGACCTGGAGATTGCACTTGTGCTTGCAAAAAAAAAAAAAAAGGAAAAAGAAGAAAAACTAGTATAGAGAGAAAAGTTTACTAGAATGGTTTTCATCTCCTTACTAACTACAGTGATTATTGAAAAAGTAAAGTTGTTACCTGCCTACTTTCTGGTCAAAGATTTTTTTATGTGATAGTTTTATTATCAGGAGTGTGATATTGTAGACACTGAAGTGAACGGGTGCTGCATTATTATCTGAAAGAGGAGCCAGGTCAGATCCCAAAACTGAACTCATGTCACTAGAATTCTAATTGCAAACACCCTTCTTGGCAAGACAGAGTGCAGCGTCTGTCAAGTACTTCAGTGAAGTGCTGCACTTCACATTTTTTGTCCCAGCCAGCCATTGCAGAACGAGCAGGAATGTTTGCTAGCTGTCAGCTCCCATGAACATGCAGCATGGCAAGCGAAATGCACCTCTTCTCCTCCACCCCGTCCTCACCGAGTCTTTGCTGAAACCGTCCTTTGGTCTGTGCCAGCCCCTTCCTTGCGAGTGTTTCCAAGAGCAGATGTGACAGTCCCAGGCCAACCCAGGGCAGCTTTTACTCTGTTTATTGGTGCAACTTCTGGTCCCTCAACAGCACTCACTGCGTGCATAAATCCCAGTGGGTGAAGTCTATACTCCAACATGAGTATTTCTGATTGCCCAGAGATAAATCCTCCCTTTCCCTTGGCAAAATATACTTGGTCTTATGATAGCCACAGGAGCAGAAAACTTTTGCTGGCAACTGTTCCTCTAACATGGCTCAGAGCTCAGAGCAATGCCACACCGGTCACTCTGCTGATGAGCTGGGAGCTGTCAAGCGCAGGAAGTCAAGGGCTCTCAGCTTCTCAGAGGAGACCTTCAGCATCGTGAAGGTCTGAGTCCTCTGCTCTTTCCAATAAGTCCATAACTAAGCAATGCCGGAGCATATGATCTTCTTACTGTTTACACTGGTATTTGAGGTTTAATCATTCCTTGTGATGACACTAGGTTAGGTAATTTCCTCCCTATTATACTTGCATAGAGTAACACATATTGAGTGTCTTCAGGCGCATCCCAGTATCAGTGGGTGGGGAACGAGCCCCACAAACACATCCACTGGTGTGAGCTGTAAAGGGGCCAGTAAGCTATGAAAAAGATGACTGGGGAGGAAAGCCAGGGACCCATGGAGAGAAAACAGCTCCTGGAGCACCCACAGTTCCTTCCCTGAGATCCCCCAATGCAATGGCTCTGTCCTGTGCCAGCCTTTTATTTTTTTAGTCTTCAAGAACTGTAAAGCACAACTCAGCCCTAAGGGCAATGTTCATACCTGTGTTTGAAGATAGTCTTATCTAATAAACTGCACTCAGGCAAGGAATGAGGCAGCTCTTACAATGTACCTTCTGTAGGGCTGAATACTGACTTTGAAGTAACCAGCTGCTTGGTCTAACACAATCTCAACAGACTGCAGCAGGAAAGTAAGAAAGCTTTTGAAAAAAAAGGATCTGTAATTTTTCTTGCATTTTTTCTCTTCAGAATTTGCTGAAAGAATCTTCTATCTGCGGTTCTGCAGTCTTGGCATTTTAAAAACACTTTTTTGGGGTGTTTTTGTTTTTGTTTTTGGTTTTTTTTTGTCTTATGAACTAGTATTTTAATTGCAATAATTTTTAGCTGAGGGCAGAGATCCTGTTCAGCTGCTATGGGTTACCAGGGGTAGGTTATTTGTGCTTCCCACCTTATCAAGCAGTTTTATGAGTCATTCTAGTGAATATCTGGTTTCCCATGGCCTTGACTGACTGCCTTATCTAACCGAATCATACTCAGACTTCCTGTCACCTCTGACTATGTCTATTTTGGTGATAAAATGCATGTGACTGTATTTACTTGTAGAAAATGTAGGTCAGGGTAAAAATCGTTGGGTGGACATTAGAAGCTGAGACACAGGAAGGACCTGTTGGTCCTTCTTACTATTATCCAGATTTTTTAACACTTCCAAATATTCTATCTGGCTGTAAGGATTTTTAATTTATATCTGCAATATCCTTACAAGTTTGTTATTTGTTTTCATTTGTTTCTTGCAGATCCATGAACACCTGAGGAAGAATGAAAACTAAAGATGAACCCTGAGCTAAATGACTACTCCTTTTGGGAACATATGAAATCTGTACATTATTGTTTGACCACATGTAAAAATGACAGAGGATCACGCTGACAGTAAACTGAACCTCAGAAGTATAAGCAGCCACATAATAGACCACTGTGGAAAGACCTACCATTAGGAAACTCTCTTTAGCGCCAGGGCATGGGTATTTATCTAATGTGATAAACTTTGAGGGTTTCTGTTCCTGGTATAGGAACACTTCCCATTTCACCAAAGACATTTGCATTGTCTATATGTGCTTTAAATCCCTTTTGAAATATCCCTGTTTATATTTCATGCTGGTTTTGTATCATGCCAGGTTCCCAGCGTCTGCCATAGTCTATGGTACTGGGCTCCTTGAGTTAATGGTGTGTTAACCAGGTGTCTCTCCTTTGACAAGCTGGCTTTACCCAAATGCTTCTGCCCCAGTAACCCTGTCTCCCTGGCAGCACCTCTCTAAGTTTATGACAAAGTCACAGGTTGGCTGAACTTTAACAGCATTCTGTGCCTTGCAAATGAGTTCTTAAGAAGTCATACACCAGCAGGGAGATAATCCTTCTGGGGAGAGCAAGTGAAAGCTGAATTATAGTTTGGTCCCAAGCCCTTTCTTCCAAAATGGACAAAAGGGTTTGAAACAAGAAAAAACCAACTGAAACTGATCTATATCAGAGGTCTTTCCAGCTTTCAGCAAGCTCTGAGGGGATGTCATGCCCTTATACTGAAACGGTCCCTCCCAGAGAGTTTCCAGGGATGCCTACCCCACCATATCTGACGTCAGTTGTCCTTTGACCATGTCCCAAAGGCAAACTCACTATGGCAGACTATGGAAACCAGATCATCCAGTCTTGGGATCTACTGATTTCCTCCTGAGGAACCTTTTTTTTTCATTATTTTTTAAATTTTTTTCCAGAAAACATACCTTTAAAGAAGCTCAGCGATTTCTGTTCTGATGGGAACATGGTGACAGATTTCATCCAGTTTCACTATTGCTGCTGTAGAGGTCCTCCTGGAAAATGTTAAAAGTTTCTGGACAATTTTCCTAGATTCTGTTGGCTAATTGCTGAAGAAGTGAGATTTGGTCGTCGTGTTGCTTGAAGCCCCAAAAGACAGTGATCTGATGAGAACAACTGGTACTGGTTGTTATATTTCTCTATATTAGTTTCTATAGTTCTTTTCTCACCACTTAGTGGGCAGGATGGTGAGAAATGAGTGACCCGCATCCAGCGTATTTTTCTGGTTGATTCATATTGAAGGACTGGATCCTTTAACAAGCCAAATGCTAGTTCGGAAATCAGTTATTTGGGTGCATAACACCTTGTGTAATGCACCACATATCTTAATCTGTAGCATCTGCCTACAGCCAGCCTTGAGCATTTTGCGCTGTAGTAAATGTGCCACCCTATAAATAAAGTTGTAGTGGATAGAAAAGGAATAAAGATGCAAGAGCTTTGCTGTAGTACCAAAGGGAATATCAACATGGCAGTAAAAAGACAAGATATTAATTTATCTTATACTTCCCTGACACTGATTCGCACATGCTTATACACACAGGAACATCGTCTCTGTGACCTCTGCTTGACAATAATAATACAGTAGTAATCGACTTTTCACTACTGTGTAGTTATGAGAACAAAAATGGACATACTTCAAGAAGCAACGTTACCATCAGTTATCGCTCCATCAGAAATTCTTCCAGATATTTTCTACATTAAGTCAGCTCTGGAGCCTAATTCTCTTCGTAATTAGCAATTATGGTACATATTGGAAAAAGCACATGGAGGAGGCAAATTGATGTGAAATTAATGTGTATCATTCACACCAAGTTCTTGAAACCTACTATTTCTGTTTTCCTTTTTCATAAAATGGACAAGCGAGTCTACTTTAAAGAAAATTACTCCTTGGCAACAGTGACCCAAGAGGTCTGCAAGTCTGCATAGCAAGTAGTCTTGACAGCTTGATTATTTGTTATAAGAACAGGTCTGAAACATTTAATCCATAGAGCATGTTATGATTTCAGCTGAGAAATTTCATCTTCAATATTCTTGAGGACTGAACTGAAGTGAGAGGTGGGCAACTGCAAGTCACTCATTAGTATCCACACCATGGTTTAATCCTTGTTAGAGGAGAATAACAAATGTAGAAGGGTTCATTTTTAGTCCTCGCATGGGAAATGTGATTTGAGAGTGTATTTTTTAGTCTGTTCAGAAGAAGCATGCAAAAATAATGTTCATTAACATTAGCGAAGATACAGATGCTGCGTGAGAAAAGGATATAGCAATGATCATTGATTCTGGCGGAAGACTTCAGGAGTTCTCTTTGAAGTCTGACAACAGGAATCTGTGCCCAGATTTGCCAGGCTTTAATCTGTGACAATTAAATTAGGGGATAATGAAGGAAGACAGTGCTATCTTTCCTCTTGGTTGAATTAATGATTTCTGAGTTGTGGGGAATGCTTACTTCTCTAGCTGGTCATTACAGAACTTTTGTTCCATCAAATGCTGATTGTCAGCCTGGATTTAAAGCCTTGAAAGTGCTTATAATTCTTCTTTCCTGTGGCTCCGCTGTTATTTCCAGAGACCGACAAGTTTATACTTGTTAATTCTATAGGCACGTTTATTAACATAGCTAAGCCAAGGATGCATGGAAGAGGTGCAAGTGCCAGTCATCCCCGAACAGGCAGAGGACCTTTCAGGCCAGGAGGTGCAGACAGATGTGGAGGGAGAAGCCTTTGGTTGTGGGGAGGGCGCTGCTGGTGGGATGCAAGCACCACAATTCCACCTCTCTCCACCCCCACACTGCCCCATGTCTTTCTCTGTCACGTTGCCACACGCTGAGCCTCAGTCCTGCCTAAAGCTACCCGTGGTCAGTGCCTGCACATCTACAACACGTCTGCACTTCTTCCGCGGCTGCACCAAGCTCATGTGACCTGTTATGAAACCGTGTTGTTGTCTGGCTTAAAAAGACATAGTTTAAAAATGCCCCAGAGCTGCTCAAAATTTTTTCTTCTGGAGAACTCTTCAAATAAGATTTACAACACTCATATTTAAAAAATCATGCAGTTTAATAAAAAGAAATGACTATCTTCTTCAGCTACAGACAGATAACATATCACCAGAGGTACAAAAATAATAGTAATTTGGAAATTATTAATATTTGTCCTCAATTTTTTACTTAGAATGTTTCATCATATCCCAAGGCCTCTCCTATGTCCCTCAGGCAATATTTACTTATCATTATAGCCAGTATTTAGAATGTGTTATGTGACAGTTAATATTTATATCAATGGTATAGTAAAATGTACTGCTTTGTCCCCTGATTGATCAAGCCATCTCTACCTAAAACAGAACATGATCCTTGAGATTCCTGGAAAGAAGGCGAATTTGCCAGCAGTCAGGCATTTTGTTTCCAAAAGCCCATCAGCTGCAAGGAAAAATATGCTTATTTTTCATAAATTCTTCTGGCTATGGAAGAAACCCAAGATGTTCCTCCCTGAATATAGAATGACAAGGTACGTAAACATGGAAAAGAAAGAATTGCATTACCTCAAGATGAATTGCTGCTCGGGGAGGGAAACACATGCCGTTGCAGCTTTTTAAGCTCCAAATTTGGAAATGCGTTAAACTTTATTAAGCTTCCAACATATTTTATATATTTCACTCCAGTCGTACCCTGTCTAGGCAGGATACATCTGTTGTAACTCAGGCATCTGAAAGTCAAACATCTAAGTCTGACTTAGTCACCCAAACTCCCTTTATAGTCAAAGGACAGAGGTAGGTACCAGCAGAGAAGACTTCATCTCATCCTCACGTTGGGGTCTAACGCAAGGTCAGACCAACTGCCCTGGGGGAGTGCCAGTGTCTCGCTACTGATTATAGAAAAAAGCCCCGAGCCACTCGGTCTGTCTTAGATCTTTCAGACATCCCAAGCTAAGCATGATGACTCTGTGCTTAAACAGAAACATCTCCGTAGCACTGTTGATGGCAGAATATCCACGTCCGTTTACAGAGTAAAAGGTTTCAGGCTGGTTCCTGTAAAAAAAGATGAGATATGTGACATGCCCCAGATGTATATGAGTGTCTTCTCTTGCCCAATCTATTGTATGATAATTGCCTGGGTCTCTGTGAGACTTCAAAGGGACTAATGGATGCCAAACTTCTTGAGGTCTGATTAGTTTCAGCCATGCAGAGCCTTTATGAGGATGCTGCAGATTCGCTCTGAGAAGAAAGCAAGGCAAAATTACTCTGTTTGCTGTGTTAATTAGTTAAAGCTCTCTGGGAAGGTAGGCTGCTTGCCTTTTTATTTTCAGCCCAGTTGCAACAAGAAGCCAAGACAAAAAGAAGGCAGAGAGTAAGCCTGAAAAAGCAGTTGTCATGGTGTAGGCAGGCATTTCAAGTACACATATTTGAGCAGCATAACAGTTATGAATTTGTTGCGCTTCGCATTGTAGCTGAAGTTATACGTGGCATGTTATAGTGCTTCCACTGATATTTGCCTTGTGCCCTAACAGAAAATGAGAACTATTGTCTTTGGTAACATGGAAGATAAATGTTTACAATATTTTTTCCACCTAATTTAATAGAACTATTCAATTATTTAACAAGATACGCTATTTTCAATCCTACTGCGTTCTTCTGTTTGGACTCTCTTGACAGCCTTTGTGGTTTTGGCTGTCTCTTGGCTGCCTGATAGCATGAGGCAGCCACCTGAATTCCACCTCAAGAGAAGCCTTTGCTGTTCTCTCCTCAACTGAGAGACTGTGTATTCTTGTCACCCTTCCGCAGCACTGGCAGAGCTTAGTGAGAGAATCAAACCCTGCATCACGCCATAGCCATCCCAGCCTAACAACGAGAAACCTGTCAGGATCCCAACAAGATGAACTACTGTTTGTGTCTGATCTCAGGTGAGAACCTGGAGTGAGAGGCATGCAGTTATCCAGTCTGGAGATTTGTGTCATGTGCTCTCGGTACAGTGCTATAGGACATAAGGGCCAGAGAAATGACAAGTGGCCAGCCAGGGAAGGGGACTCTGCTAACGGAGGGTTGTTCACCAGGCAGTTAAATGCAGGAGGTGATTCTCAGCCAGCAGGTAGACATTTCCATATCTAAGAAGGGAAAAAAACCTTTATTGTTTTTTTTACTTAAGAGAGTGGCCAGAATTCCTCCTGCTAAAGGAAGGAATAGTGTGAGCTTCAGGATGATAGATGAAACCTGTCTGGAACCCTGAAAGATCTCAAAGCGAAGCCTGACCACAACAGCTAATGTGATTCACAGAATCACAGAATCACAGAATGTTAGGGATTGGAAGGGACCTCGAAAGATCATCTAGTCCAATCCCCCTGCCAGAGCAGGAACACCTGGATGAGGTTACACAGGAAGGCGTCCAGGCGGGTTTTGAATGTCTCCAGAGAAGGAGACTCCACAGCCTCCCTGGGCAGCCTGTTCCAGTGCTCTGTCACCCTGACTGTGAAGAAGTTTCTTCTCATATTTAAGTGGAACCTCCCGTGTTTCGGTTTGTACCCATTGCCCCTTGTCCTATCATTGGTTGTCACTGCAAAGAGCCTGGCTCCATCCTCCTGACACTCACCCTTTACATATTTATAAACATTGATGAGGTCACCCCTCAGTCTCCTCTTCTCCAAGCAAAGAGACCCAGCTCCCTCAGCCTTTCCTCATAAGGGAGATGCTTCACTCCCTTCATCATCTTCGTGGCCCTGCGCTGGACTCTCTCCAGCAGTTCTCTGTCCTTCCTGAACTGAGGGGCCCAGAACTGGACACAATATTCCAGATGAGGTCTCACCAGGGCAGAGTAGAGGGGAAGGAGAACCTCTCTCGACCTGCTAACCACCCCCCTTCTAATACGCCCCAGGATGCCACTGGCCTTCTTGGCCACAAGGGCACAGTGCTGGCTCATGGTCATCCTGCTGTCCACCAGGACCCCCAGGTCCCTTTCCCCTACACTAATAGGTCATTCCCCAACCTATACTGGAACCTGGGGTTGTTCCTGCCCAGATGTAAGACTCTACACTTGCCCTTGTTATAGTTCATTAATTTTTTCCCCACCCAACTCTCCAGCCTGTCCAGATCTCTCTGGATGGCAGCACAGCCTTCTGGCGTGTCAGCCACTCCTCCCAGCTTGGTGTCATCAGCAAACTTGCTGATAGTACACTCAATTCCCTCATCCAAGTCGTTGATGAATATATTGAATAGTACTGGTCCCAGTACTGACCCTTGAGGCACTCCACTAGATACAGGCCTCCAACCAGACTCCGCCCTATTGACCACAACTCTCTGGCTTCTTTCCTTCAGCCAGTTCACAGTCCACCTCACTACCTGATCGTCCAGTCCACACTTCCTCAGTTTAGCCGTGAGGATGCTGTGGGAGACGGTGTCAAATGCTTTACTGAAATCAAGATAGACCACATCCACTGCTTTGCCATCATCTAGCCACCTGGTTATGTCCTCGTAAAAGGCTATGAGGTTGGTCAAGCATGACTTCCCCTTGATGAAGCCATGTTGACTGCCCCTAATGACCCTCTTATCCTTGATATGCCTTGAGATGGCACCAAGGATAAGGTGTTCCATCACTTTCCCAGGGATGGAGGTGAGGCTGACCCATCTATAGTTACCTGGGTCCTCCTTCTTGCCCTTTTTGAAGACTGGAGTGACATTTGCTTTCCTCCAGTCCTCAGGCACCTTTCCCATTTCCCAAGACTTAGCAAAAGATGATGGAGAGCGGCCTAGCAATGACTTCAGCCAGCTCCAAAGAGAAGAAAGAGAGGTGAGCTGATTGTGAAGGAGAGGTGATCTGAGGTGAAGAAAGGGAAAGCAGGCACTTGGAGCTGCTCTCTGGTGGGGTCCCTCAGAGAAGCTGTGCCCCCCAAGCAAGATCCCTTGGGGTCCCTCCAGCAGTTGCACCCCACGGTGCCACGCATGACGCGTGGAGCCCCAGCTGAACCTGCTGGGTGTGGTGGCTGAGGGACATCTACCCAATACAGCCACTTACCTTCCTATTTCATAGACTTGTAGAATCATTTTGGTTGGAAGACCACCCTCAGGATCATCAAGTCCAACCATTACCTGACTCTAGCACTAAAATAATTCTATTTCATGCATTGCCTCTTCTATATACATCTGTCACTGTGTTGCCTGATTTAGGTGCTATGAATAAATGACTGCATTTGCCTTTTAGCTTAACCTGGTTTAAGTGTGATTTCAGGTACCTGGATTACACGTCGTCATTCTTTCCCCAAGGATGTAGAGAATCTGTGAACGAGGGCCTGGTTTGGGTGACAGATTACCCCTGCTATCTTTTTCTCTGCCATCTCAAATGATGAGTGTCTGTGTGGGGGTATCGGTTCAAACTGTGGCGATGAACCATGTTGTAATCAATATGATGTTCTCAGGATGAAATTTCAGTCTTCTTTTGACTTTTTTATAAACTTAGGAAATTAAAAGCACAGACCTACACATGCTATACAGCAAGAATATTAGTAAGGTTCTGCATCAAGCAACCAAAAGTTAATACTAGAACAAAGGTCCCCTGCATGACCTTAATTTGGACTCTTTTTAAATATGTGTGGCAATAAAGTTTCTAATAATGTGATCAGCCACTGTTCTTTTTCACAGGGCCCTGCTTCATTCAGCACACGTTTAACCTGCTCCAGGGATGAGTCAGTGGTATAGAGAACATCAGCTCCCTCTCATTTGTGGGAAGGCATACAGTGAAAAAGACTGTCAATGAGACAGCCACTGCCTGGGACAGGGATTCTGCTCCTGCCCATTCTGTTCCTGGTCACTGAGTCCCTGACTTGGCACTCTGAGGTCTCACCTATGCTGAGCACTAGCATCATCTGGTGGCATCAAAGTTATGGGGCTGTGCTAAAGAAATTGAGCCCCCTTCAATTTAGTTGCTTGCCACTGTAACCTCTCTGTGTGTTGGCTGGTATGCCCTGTGTCTGTGATCTCTTCATTAGGACACTGTGCATATCAACTTACCAGTGCTAGAGATATTATATGAAGATCATCACAGAGTATCACAAACAAATTAGCCTTCCAAACTTCAAAACGGAGTTTGAAAAAAATGTGACTAAATAAGAAAAGGAGCTATCCACAAAACAAGAAGAAAACGAGGGTTCAGAATAGCTTCTGGTTACCTGAGCAAATGGTAACTGCTCAGTTACTTTGTGATCTATGGGAAAAAAAAGAGAAAAGATACACGAATATTTATAACACTATATCATATTTGGTATAGCCCAATGACTTTTAGTACACAACTTTGTCATATCACTTTTAAGAGAGATGTACTGAGATTGAACAGGCATTACCTAATTTTTGAGTGCTAGATTTTGCAAAGACAATAATGATAGTATGACATAAATACAGGTTGTGTAAAAAGTGCATTTATGTGCATATTTCTTATATCTACATCTACGGTGCATGTACACCACACAAACACACACATGTACATATGCTTTTGGGTGCCAAATTCAATGTCAAGAAAGGTTTAGTCTCTCTCCCAAAACTTTACAGCTTGTGTAAGATATAGTCAGCTCTGTACATACACATAACACTGACCAAAGATAAGACCCTTTCAAGTCTGTCTGTTGCCTCAAGGCATATACCATATATTTTTTTGGTTTATTACTAGTAGAAATATACCATGAAGAGGCCTTTCAGGACCTCTTCATACCACCTAATAATTCAAGAAAAACACACCCCTGTTTTATTGTTGATTCTGAGACAGTTACCTACAAACTTAAGACCAGATCCTCAGTGTATAGTAACCATGGATGTCAAGAGAGCAGAAGATGCTTGTGAATTTGTCATAGGAATCACAGGACAATTCCGGCTGGAAGGGACCTCAGGAGGTCTCTGGTCCAACCTCCTGCTCAAAGAAGGGCCAGCTCTGAGGTCAGACCAGGCTGCTCAGGGTTTTGCTTTGAAAACCTCCAAACAAGGAGACAGCACAGCCTCTTGGAACAACCAGCTCCATTGTCTGGCTGTCCTTATGGACAAAATCTTCTCCTTATATCCAGTCTGAACCTCTCTTTTCTCAGCTTATGCGTGTTATTTCTCACCCTTCTGCTGTGTGATGCTCTCAAGAGCCTGGCTCCATTCTTGGTGGTCCCTCCTAAATGCTGGCAGGTTGTTAGATCCCCTCAAAGCTGTCTCCCCTGCAGCCTAAGTCGAACACCCTCCTGCTTCTCCTGCTCGATGTGCTGGTGGACAGGTGTTGCATCTCTTTCTTCTTCAACCCCCAAGGGTGAGCAAGAGCACCTTGTGCCCGCCTTGGATGTGGGGAGCTCAGGATACTGCACATCCCACTGGTGTCAGGGACTTTGGAGAGGAAGATCTTGCAGCATCCACTGAGTGAATTTGGTTCCTATACTTGTGCTAACGATTCTGTACAGGCATTAGAAGTTGCTGTGATTTTTGGTCTTTTGGTTGTGGGTTTGTTTGTCATTGTTGTTTTTCTTGTTTTTAATAATAATGCTGTCTTTGTCTCCCCTTCATTTGAGAGTGAGAGAGATTGGCTGTGTTGTGTTATCTCTCATCCTCAGCTAGGTGCACTCTGCTGCCATGTCATTTTTCAGACAAAGCTGAAACACTTGCTCTGTCTGTGCAATTTTGATTTCTTACTTTACCCACTTCCATCTCCCTCCTCCCTGCAATGAGATGAAAACATCAATATCTGTTTTGGGCTCCCAAGGTATGACACAATGTCAATGGAATTTGTTTTTAATCTGGGTGACTAACAGTTATCTGACAATTCAAGTAATATTTCTCCACATCCATCCGTCAAACTCCAGTGAACTTACAGGGGGAGACAGCATCAGATTTAGCACCCAAGCAAGCCCGTTAACACCCTGGGATTGCAACTTCAACTCCTTGCGATATGATTTTCCTCCAGCCTGTCCTGCACTGCCCTTTTCATTTTTTATTTATGTAAAACCATAACTCTCGTGTTCGAAAGTCATCCTCTTTTATTTCTGAGGCTGTTCCCTACAGTGAGTCAGGTCAGGCAAACTATTATTAGGACCATGTTTATTTATAACGGGTAGTTTAGCATTAAGCAACGAGTTGTGACAGGCTGTGCGTTTCTGGAGGACGGCGGCAGGCCCGGGGTGCCCGCGCAGCCACGCTGCCCCAGGCGCAGGGCTCCTGTCACCCCCGCCAGCCTCCGGACACACTTTGCCACCGGCGACGCGCTCATGTTACGAAACGAAACGTGGAGAGCGAAACGAGGACAGGCTGTAGCCGGTGCCGGGGGACGCGGGCAGCCCATGGCTGCCCGGCTGTGCCATCCCTGTCCTGCTGGTTTTGTTCTATTCCATCTTCCCTGACAGCTCTGGATCCCCGGCAAAGGGCAGCTCGCAGGCAGGATTCACAAGGCTCGGAACAGTGATTCTGAGGCAGAGGCACACTGACTCAGTTTTTGGCGGGTACCCCTCTTTTTCACCCGCTGTGTGCTTCCCCTGACACTGCTGGTTTATTGCCCCCTCTCCACCATGCACACAGAGCAGCTGGCTCCGCTGTACTCCACAGCAGTTTTTGCCTCTGCAGCAACACTTTCAATGTAATTAAGTTGTTTCTTCATTTTTATTTTATTCCATCTTCCCTGACAGCTCTGGATCCCACAAGCCTGACTGGAGGGCCTGCCAGAGACTGCAGAAGGTGCAGGAGAGGGACACATTCCAGCAGTGATATCCAAACCGGAGCAGCAAAGAAGTCCAGGGACCACAGGGACCCCTTCCTGATAGCAGAAGGTGAAGTGGACAATACTGTGTGGTGGGGCAACCTGTGCAACCCACCTCAGCCCCTCCAGGAACAAGGTGCTTCTATTTTGCTGTCTTTACTTCTGTGATGGGGAGCTTGTGCTGGCTGAGTAACTCCTTGCAGAAATGTGACAGGTTCAGGCACACTGAGGTGCTGGAGACAGTTTAGAGAAGGGCAATGAAGCTGGTGAGGGGCCTGGAGCACAAGTCTGATGAGGAGCGGCTGAGGGAACTGGAGCTGTTGAGCCTGGAGAAAAGGAGGCTGAGGGGAGACCTGATCGCTGTCTGCAACCACCTGAAAGGAGGTTGTAGCATGGAGGGGGTTGGTCTCTTCCCCCAAGTAGCAAGTGACAGGATGAGAGGAAATGGCCTCAAGTTGCACCAAGGGAGGTTTAGAAAAATTTCTTCATGGAAAGGGTTGTCAGGCTTTGGAACAGGCTGCCCTGGGAAGTGGTGGAGTCACTATCCCTGGAGGTGTTTAAAAGATGCATAGATGAGGCTCTTAGGGACATGGTTTAGTGCCAGAGTTAGGTTAATGGTTGGACTCAATGATCTTTAGGGTCTCTTCCAACCAAAATGATTCTATGATCATTTTCCTCCTCTTCCCTCCCACAGACCTGAGTGTCCACCTGCAGCTGGTGTGGAGAGGCAGCTCCTTCAGCAGGACCAACCCTGCCAGGCAGACACATGCTGCTGAGTGTCTCCTTAGGAAGGATTTGACCCCCCTGTGCTGGCAAGGGTAGGATGCAGGTGTCAGGGTCCTGACCCACAGCTGGATAATTGCCAAAGTTGGGCCCACATGGCAGGCTTGCAGCTGTGGAGGTTTTCACCTTTCCTCTTAGCTGACTCCAGCACCTCCATTATCTCTCTGTGAATGTGAACAGCAGCAAGGAGCATGGTGCTAGGGATCGGCGAGGGGCTAATCTCCTGCTTCATTTCCTCCTCTGCTAAATCTCCACCTGCACTTTTCTTCTTACCTATCAGTTTGCATTTGGTTGACTTCTGTTTATGTTTTTTGAGGAGATAGGGGACCTACTTGCATGTTTATCATCCAGCAAACCCAAGATGACATCTGTGCTTTTGCATCCATCCCTCTAAGTGAGAAGTTGTGACCATGGTTGTCAGGAGACCGATGTCCAAATCAGCTACCACAGAGCTAAATCCAACAGCCCTTATTCAGTTCTTATCTTGGCAAAACCCCAATGAAGATAAGGAGATTTTTAACTGATTGGGGATGTCAGGTTCCAATAATGAGCATGGCTATGGTTCCTGAAATCTGTTTTCATGAATTTGCTCAAGAGTATATTGCGGAGGTGCTTCTGACATTTGGCAACATTAATATTTAAGCCTTCCTGTGTTATTTTTGCTAAAGGAATTAGAAATTAACATGTAAGGATCATAATACAGCAGCTGAAAATAAAGGGCCAGATTGTGCCCTCAATCCACACGCCCAATTCCCACGGATGTCATTGGAAATTGTGTGCATATGCCTCTGAGGGCAGAATTTGGCCCAGCGCGCCTCTTCTCTCTCTGCAATGCGTGTGTTACGCTCGCTACTGCTAACAGTACCTCTGTGCAACAAGAGAGGAGCATGTGCCTAAATTACTTAGCACCCTGATAACCTCCAGTATTTTTCCTCCCCTTTCCATGACTATTGAAACTGTAATTCTTCCTATAGCTAAAGCTGATGCCTTTGCAGACAAGTCCTGCAGACAAGTCTCTATTAGCAGAAAGGGAGTGAATTGCCTACAAGGCACGTCTCTGGCAGACAAGCATATTGGAGTCTGCACCAACGGGCTCGACCTGGTTCTGGCTGGAGTGACAGAGGTGTCACTGGGACTGCCTTGGGGCAGGGAAATGGGCTAGATGACCTCTTGTCATTCATACCAGCTCAGTGTGTGATAAATCTCTTCCGCCCTTGAGCTGGGACCTGATGGACTTGGCATGTGCTAAACGTTATCTTAATGAAGGATGCTTTCCTGAGCCAAAATTTTTATCCGTCAAGTTTTTTTTTGTACTCTACAAGACTCAGAAAAATGGCTAGTTAAATCACACTTATAATGACTATTAAAAAAAGCTCTGATGGAAGAACTGCTCAAAAGATAGGGTTGGGGATAGTTCGTTGAAAAATAGTTGACTTTTTACTTTGCTTTCCTCCTCCAAAATATTGAGAAGTAAACCAGTCCTGAAAACAGCTTGATTCATCAGCAACAGAGTACTCTCATTTAGCAAAATCAAAAAAAGGTGTCAGCTGTGACAAGACTATATGTACTATACATATGCTTTAAAAGTGAGTGGTAGCAGGCATTTTGAGGCACCATATTGTGATATAGCAAACTACATAAATACAAGTCTTCATCATTGAAACTAGGAATCTGACTCAAACCTTGATGAGGTCTGAACGACTGCTTTTCCATTGACTTTGTTGCTGTCTCTCCTGCTCCAGGTGCTCCAAAGGGCAACTTCTGAGTGGTGCTCCACCAGGTCACTGTTGTGAGCTGAGGAGAGCTGTGCTGGCCCATGCTCTCACTCCTTCACTTGCCTCCAGCTGCTAAATTAAAGTAAGAGAAATACACCAAATACTTTCTTAATACTATTTACCCATGAAAGTAGTGGCATAATAGTAGTTGCCACTGGGATCAGATGCTGTTGCAACTGGAAAGAGAAATAGTCCTTATGAGAGGAGATGGTCTGTTGTGTATCTTGCTTTTAATTTGACTCACCCTGTGAAAATATTTGGGAGGAGTCTCCCATGTGCTGGATTCTTGTAAGTGATTAGTTTTTCCTGTACTTCTGCTTCAAGACAGTGGATTTTCAGAAGATGAACATGCAGTATATAGCTCTTCCCAAACAAAGAACATGTAGACTTTAGCCCCTATCACAGCAAATCTACAGCCCACCACTAGGCACTTCTGAAAGTTTAGGATTTCAAGCACACAAAAGCACACTGGAAAAAAAATCCAACTTTTTTGGTCCACAAGTCATGCAATCAGTGAGACCAAAGACAAAGAGCACAAACAGCAGATTTATGCATCTGCTGCCATAAAAAGAAATAAGAATTAACTCTGAAAGTAGCAAAAAGAAAACTGTTACACAGGATTCTGTACACTGCACTTTAGGAGTTGATAAGAGGCTTTCAGAGCTCCGGGACAGCATTTCTGGCATTATTATTAAACATTTTGTGTCAAATAGTTATGGCAGATTTGGGGAGAGGGGGTCAGGGACTCCAAATCTTGCTGTCAATACTAAGGCCCTGCTCTGGCTCCCAGTGAAGGGAAGGGGACACCTCCTGAGGCACATCGGAGAAAATATATGAGTTGACACTTTAAAAATTAAGCCTCCTGGAATTGCTGTGTCGATTATTATCCCAGAGACAGCTTAAGTGATTTGCCCACAGTCACACAGTGAATTGGGGCTGAGCCAGGAATAGAAGATAGGACTCCCAGCTTCTGTTCTTGTTCTCTAACCAACTAGGCACATCCCCAGATGTACAGTGTAATCCACATGGGGATGAAAATCCAAAATCAAAGATTTATCTCACTTCCTAACACAGCTGTAGACAGCTCTGCAGCACAGACACAGAGGCAAATCTTACTGACCTGGTTAAACATAATAACCCACTGATTCCAAAGGAATTGCTCACCTGATGAATTTTGGCTTCACAACAGCAAACAACTCAAATCCCTACAACATCAATGCCTGTCGAGAGAAGAGGAGACTGCATGGCAGTCTGAACTGTGCACCTGGGATTAGTGGCTTGAGCAATTTCAGCTAAACTTATTATATAAACTTACAGTTGTGTGTTACTAGTGGGTGCTTCACTCATTGATGTGCAAAGGCAAATAATGTTGGTGGAGCTCTCGGTATCACCTGGCTATGCAGGGAGGAGGGGTTAAATACAGAACAGACCATACTTGTAAGAAGATTAATACACACAATAGGGATAGTATCAGGCTTCTGCTGGGTCTAATCTGGCATCTGACCGGGACAGAGAGAGAGAAGGAAACTCTAAGCCAGTTAAAGTAGTGGATTATTGATGACAGAGGATTCACAGCTGATAGGGGAGCTGGAAGGAGCAGGTAGTAGGGATGAAATGCAGGGCAGGGCAGAGCACATAGCAAAAAGGAGGTAGAAGATACTAGATTTTACAGGGAAAGTCTAACAAATGTGAGAGAAAACTTAGTGGGTAGGACAACAAAGATATGAGCTTTCCAAGACCACAGAATTGGGCTAAGCAAATAGAGGAGACTTCATATATATCTTAGCTTCCTTTCTAAAATTGTATCTTACACGCCAGGGAAAAAAAAAAATCATACCAAGCTACTGCTTTGAGATTTGAACTTGGACAAATAAATTATCTGAGAAGACTTGTTGGGAAAAAAGGCTTCCCTGTCATCCTCTGCGCAGACACACACTGGATGGAGAATAACATTGCAAATCACAAATAATTACAGAAAGTCTGGCTCAGACTTCAATGTAGATAGTGTTATCTTGGGTAAAAGGTGGCTGGGAGTGGGCTGAGGCAGTGGAGGCCTTATGCAGCACAGCTGGCTAATCAGGGTAACCCTTGACAGCCATTTTTTAGTGACTGATAATTTGAAAGAAAATGACTCCATAAAGTTCTGGAGCAATGTTCAACTTGTGGCTTGCTTCTTTTTATTTGCTTGCTTGTTTCTGAAGAAGGGTGGTTCAGGGACTGAGTAAAGCTCCAAGGTATCAGGAAGAGATGATGGCTTTGAGGGGAGAAGTGGAAACAAATTGCCTCCACCAGCAAGGAATTCGGGATAGCAGAATGGTAAATTTACAGTTGGGAAGCATTTATTAGAGTTTTGCTATTATAGCAGGCTGGGAGGAGTTATTAATAAAATTCCTTTAGTGTGCTTCTAGGCAATTGAATCAATTCACTTACAATGTTTCTGCCCCAGGACAAAGTTTGTTAAAGCCAGCACTACTGCTGCTTCTTAGCTTTGCAATTTCTTTCTGTACCTTCTTGCTTTCTGTGCCTTCTCTGTCCACCTCCTAGGTTCTGGCCAATTCTGACTGAGATGGCATATCTGCTCCAGATCGTTGGTATTTCAGTAAGGTTTTTTTCTTCATTTGGGGCATGAATCGGAAAACTTGCCTGTAGCAATGTGTTAAGAAATCACACTACAGTGTAGGTCATGATTAAGCTGCAGTAAAATTACAGACTGTCTAGAAGAAAATGAGCAATCTCAGCTGTGAATATTGCAGAATGCATTATCTCACAGATACATTTCTTTTAATACTGCCTGTTTAAAATTCTATGGGGTTCCTTGAGCTGTATACAGGCACTAATTTAAATCAGAAAGGAAAAAATATGTATGTTGAATTATATTTGGGCATAGAATTTGCAAAATGAGACAAGATTTTGATCCACTTAGTTTCATTGAGACAGTAGCTACTACAAATAATTGATACTTAAGAATAAGTTAAAGAAACTAAAATATAAATGGCTCGGAAACCTAATTTCCATTTCCATGTGTGCTGGTTTGACTGAAAATGACTTAATTTTCTTTATGCAGTTAGAAACCTTTCTTTTTCACAGCTAGCACAGTCATTATTTGAATTTAGTTTGAGAACAAGAGATAACACGCCAGCACAGAGTTAATGTTTTTAATTGCTCTGGTCTGAGAGCCAAGGACACTCTGAGTGCTCTGCCCACAGGTGTCAGGCAGCCAGGAAGGGGCAGAGCTTGACTGACATACAGACTGATCTATAAGAGTATTCCATCCCATTGGCATCACACTTCGTATTTAAGGAGAGTCAGGAGCTTCCAGTCTGTCTCTCTCTCTCTCTTGCTTCTTGGCCTTCTTTGCTCTTTTTGTGGGAGCGAGGGGAGTTTGGCTCGGAACGTTTAGTTCAGCCTTTTGCTGTTTTGCAGAGGCCTCTGGGCCTTTCTGACTTTTTTTCTTTTTTTCTCTCTCCAGGATCAGCTGTTCAGGACCAGGTGCTGCTTCCTGGGACTGGCTGCTCAGTGTGGTCAGAGTTCATGAGGAACTGCATTGAGTATTTTTTATTTTATATTCTATTTCTATTATATATATATATATTTACTAGTAGCGTGTTAGTATTTTGTTATTTTATTAAACTGTGTTTATCTCAATCCAAGTTTCTCCTTTCCCTTTTGATTCTCTTCCCTATTTTTTGGGGGGAGGGAGGCAGTGAATGAGCAACTGTTGTGGTTGTATTGCTAGCTCAGGTTAAACCAAGACACCATAACAGCTTTGTCAATGTACAACCCGTTACTGATTTTCTTACAGGAATGTATTATCTATGTAGATACTACAATGTAAAAGCAACTCATTTTCTTTTCTCTTAAATTAATTTCTAATCAATTTAGCAAAGCAGAAATAAACCAGGCTTAAGAGTTTAGGTGTTTCTTGAACATCCACATTTCTACTCATTGGCGTATACTGGTTTATACCGACACTTTTAGTTAAACTACCCAACAGATGTGTGTAGGTAAGTGCCTCTCGGCAGCAAGTGCAGGGAGGTGGGTCTGGTCTGTGTGTGCTGATAATTAAAATAGAGCCAGCAACTGACCGGGGCACTGGACCCCCCGTCACCGACACTTCTTGATGGCTGGCTTGCTCCCTTGGCATGATGCTGAGCTGTTGCACCTGGGGGACAGGTCAGCCCAAGGACTGCTACCCAAAATCAGTATGAATAAGATGGTACCAGGTTTTCACTCCTCTACCCTGCACAGCTCTGCTGGGGGCTCCTGCATGCCCCTGTGCCACTGTCTGTTGCCCTGTGGCCTCTCTTGGTCGGAAGTAGAGACATAGCCTTCATACAATCATAGAACAGTTTGGGTTGGAAGGGACCTTGAAAGGACATCTAGTCCAACCTGCTGCAAGGAGCAGGGACATCCGCAACTAGATCAGGTTGCTCAGAGACCCATCCAGCCTGGCCTGAAATGTCTCCAGGGATGGGGCATCTACCACCTCTCTGGACAACCTGTTCCAATATTTTACTGCCCTCATTGTAAAAAATTTCTTCTTCATGTCTAGCTTTCATGGCTGTCTCTTGAGCAATGGAGGACTGGGACCTCCAGGGGCAAGGTAACACAAAACAAATGATGGAAATAAAATAAAATCGAAATTCCCTCTGGACTTCTGATGCAAGTTCATTCAGCTGTGTGCATCAATGTAGTCTCCCTCTTGAACAGCCACAATCTGATGATACTTGCTGTGCATCTACACCGAGCGATTAATTGCCCTGTTTAGCTGATGCCTGTTGCCTTGTCGATCTTGTCTTTGTAGCAAGTCATCCCTGGCCTCCAGGCCAAGTGGCAGATCCTGGCTCTTCCTGCTGGGCTCAGAGGTAGCCCCCTTGGCTGCATGTTGCCTTGCAGGTTTAGGGAGGTACAAAACAGTTGGAGGGAACAAGGGAGCACCAATGCGGCCTGCACAGACAGGAAGGGGTTCAGACCCTGCACTCAGACCATGCCCCTCTTATTTAGCTGTACAGACTGGCGCTCTCTGAGTGCCAGAAGGGCTCAGAAGGTCCACAGCACCCTGGAAATCACCACGCTCCAGGTACCATACCCTGGCTGCCTGGAAAACATGCAAGCATGAACTGGGATGCATGTGGTTCACTGACAGTCTTTTGGCTGTTTATTCCTACAAATATTGATTCCCTGTCACCAGCAACAGGAATATTGGGAAAGGCTTAATCAATCTTCATCATCTTCACAGTCCTCAAGAAAGCAGAGAAGAAAAGTTAGTCAGTACAGCAGGAATTAAATAAAGTGTGTAAGAATCTGGACAGATATAACCAAAATACAGCCTTTCAAGCTTCAGCCATGATGCAAAGGATACAGTTCTACCTGGAAAATTCAAGTTAAAAGGCACTGAGACATCCTTACCATTTTCTCCTGGTCAAGTGTTGGAAATACCTACAAAAGGAAAAAAATCTCCCACCCCTGAGAGGAAGATGGAAACCAGGATGCCAAGCTTTCCATCCCCAGTTTGCTTGGTCACTGCTGAGTTTGGGTGGCATTTTGAATGCACCAGAGAGGTTGGCTTATACCTGAGACTGTAACTGTGTCCACACATCCTTGGGGAACAGAGTTAATGTCAGCCCAGTTACCATATGCTTTCAGTCTGCCCGGGCAATGATTGTATAATAATCCCTAACAGAAAACTGAAGACGAGATTGCAAGTGGCTGCCAGAAAAGAGTTTTTCACTTGGAGTGGCAACTCTGAATAAAGAAGCATCTGGCACATTTGATCAGACAAAGAAAATTAGGTCACTCAGAAAAATATTTGATGCTCTTCCTGAGGAACATAATACTAAAAATGCATCTGTCCAGAACGGCAGCAGTCTCCTCTTCAGCACTGTTTCTCATATTGTGATGTTTTGTATTGTTCTGTGTAACTGCACTACATTATATTTAGTATCTGTTAAATAGCAGAATATAGATTATATAACCGATCTTTTTCCTCCTGACAGTAAGAGGAGTTTAAGACCAAAGAGGGTTTTGTTGGTCATGGGTTTTAAAAAGGATTCAAGGACAATTGCTTTGATGTAATTGACTGCTGGATGTTTCCTATGAGGTTAAAAAAAAAAAATCACATTGAATGAAAGACGTAAATGATCTTTTGTTTAACATTTTTCTTCTTTTTGTTTTAAGCATGGCCCATTTTTTTATCATTCCTAGACAGTCAGTGGAGTGAGACTTCACCAAAAAGATCTCAAAGATGGAGGAGTACACTACTAAATGCCCCTTGTTAGGGGAAGAGAGGGGAAGAGGGATTGCAGGAGGGGGTCACGGCAGGAGCCGAGCCTTGCAGGAGGGACAGAGTAAGGGTCTGACCCTGCTAGGAGCAGAATAATATTTCTGCTGACTCTTCTGTCCTGGGAGCCACGTGCCTTCCCTGTTGCAGGGAAATAACTTCTTGGAGGTGTTCAAAGCAGTTGGGGGAATAAATACAAAATAACACTGGTATTAAGAGTGTTGAGATGCTCTTGACTGCTTCAGTGAAGGGAAAACCTAGAAGCTGAAAAGTCCAAGCAATCACATTCATAGAATCATAGAATCAGAGATTAGTCAGGGTTGGAAGGGACCTTCAAAGGCCATCTAGTCCAACCCCCCTGCAGTGAGCAGGGACATCTGCAACTAGATCAGGTTGCTCAGAGCCCCGTCCAGCCTGGCCTGGAATGTCTCCAGGGATGGGGCATCTACCACCTCCCTGGGCAACCTGGGCCAGTATTTTACTACCCTCATTGTAAAAAATTTCTGCTTTGTGTCTAGCCTGAATCTCCCCTTCTTTAATTTAAAACCATCACCCCTTGACCTATCACAACAGGCCCTTCTAAAAAGTCTGTCCCCAGCTTTCTTATAGGCCATTTTTAAGTACTGAAAAGCCACAATAAGGTCTCCCTGGAGCCTTCTCTTCTCCAGGCTGAACAACTCCAACTCTCAGCCTGTCCTCACAGCAGAGCTGTTCCAGCCCTCTGATCTTTTTTGTGGCCTCCTCTGGCCCCTCTCCAACAGCTCCATGTCTTTCCTGCACTGAGGGCTCCAGAGCTGGACACAGGACTCCAGATGGGGTCTCACCAGAGCAGAGCAGAGGGGCAGAATCATCTCCCTCGACCTGCTGGCCACATAACATAATATAAAGGTATGGAGTGAGAGAGGGACTCAGGCCATTGCTCGCTCCTGGGGCCTGGGTTACCTCTTGCATCAGCTGGCAGCTCAGTAGAACAGCCCAAGCATTTCAGGCAGCTGCCTAGAAGTGAGATTCTGCTGAATCTAACGCTATTAATTGGCACCCGCGTGGCATGGCTTGTCACCAGTACAGGCTGGTTTCTGCTCTGGGAGACTCAGGAAAAACAGGAGTCCCAAAGACAAGCCCTGGCTAGCTGGAGGTTCAGCCTCATGTGTGGCTTACAGTCTAATTTCTCACGAAAAACATCTCCAGCAATCTTTCTCCATTTAGGTTATTTCCAAGAATCTCTCGTCAAAGGAAGTTTGAAAGGGAAAATGTGGTTAGTTAATCTCAATTTTTCTAGCTTCCTAAAACCAGGAATAGAAGCAGTGACCACAAAGTTTTCAGACCCTACAAACTCCAATCTGATTTAATGCATAAAGACATTGCTGTTCCTACATTAATCCTTCCAGCTGGTAAATGAATCAGTTTGTGGTATTTCCATTTGATTGTGGAGACGTCAGGTAACCAAAAAGGAGTTCCAAGCTGCCTTCTTGGTTTAATTTATTATGGTGTGGTACTGTGATTGGTTTAGTCACATCAAATCCATGATTCTTCAAATACTACATAAAGAACTGAAGTTTTTACATGATATACATAAAAAGTGGTCTTGATTTTCAAAATATTTTAAACACCCATGTGAATGTGTCCTCACTTCCTGGCATATCTAGTGTTACAAATTATATCAGCAGATGAAAGTAAATTTAACAAGGTAAAAAGCTTGCCCAAGGTCAAGCGGCACATTAATTCGGAAGTGGAATTAGGCTTCAGGAGGTTTCTGGCACTTTTTCATAAACTTAGTTCATTGGTCCTGCCTCTTTCCACATTTTCTCATTTAGCCTTTAATTTTGTATAAAGTCTTAACTGCTCTCATAAATCATAAACGCAAAAGTTTTGAGAGCCTTGTTTACTTCAACAGCCTCAGAATGGGGTTTCAGCCTGAAAAGGTGCTTTTGAGAGTTTACAAATTTGAAGCATCTGGTGCAGAGTGGCTGAAGAAACGTGATGGTCTCAGTTTCCCAGCACCCATCCCCTCCTCCCCAGCCTGGAGGAGATGCTTCACCATGTGCTTCTTTTTTGCTTTCTTCCTTCAGGCTAACCACTAAATTTCCAATTCAGACGAGTTACTTCACTTTCTCATTCTGATTGTGAGGCTGCATAAGTGGGTAAACACCTACCTGCTTTAAGTCTGTTCTGGGGTCAGGTCTAGTTCACACCAGTGGTGTGCCAGAGTGGGTATGTCAGTGTACTGACATTTGGTACAAATTCTGTTGACAGAAACACATTTTTAACCCCAGGAATTGTAGATTGACTGGAAGTTTTATTGATATTTTATCACGAGGATGTCCCAAACTAGGACTTTATACCAACGGGCATTGTTGTTGCAACCTTTGGACAGCATCGTCTTATTTTGCTGCAAGTTCCAGAGAATAAATCACCAAAAGAAAATGCATTTTATTCCTTATTCATTGTTTCCTTAAGAAAAAAAAGACCCACACTTCTTTTGTTCCACAGAAATATTTTATTTCTTTCTGTTGACCAGAAACCTGCCAAAAAAGGTAAGTTCAGGGAGCAGATGTCCGCTAATCCCCAAGTCCCTTCTAAGAACATGATGGCAACTCATGGACAGTTCAACATAAGCTAAATGTCTTGCTGGTTTGGTACAATATTACGCCCCGAGCAGATAAGCCCCTGCTTTTTAACTTGGGAGCTCAAAAGGGATAAATAACATTTCTGAAGCCAGGCAGCCAACAAACAGAATTTCTTAGCACAATGCAATCTTGCTACGGGGGTTTTCTCAGGCATGTGTTTCCCATCAGGCGTTATCACACCGCTGTGTACGTGGGGCTTATCTCCCAGCAAAGATGGTAATACTCAGTCATTGATACCCTGTGACTTATTGAAGTTGTAAGACAGATGAGGAAGGATTAGTTGAGCCATTTGATTCATAGCCAATACTTATTTAATAAGTTTAAGGATGTGACATCACTATTTGTCATAAGTGTTCTTGTTGTGGTAGGGTGTGTACATGGCAAGAGGGGAGAGGAGCTGTCATCACGCCGATAAGCCAGAGAACTCCGAATCATTAGTAATGAATAATTCACTGTGCAGAAAAAATAACAGACAATGTCAGGCAATGGAATCATGCTAGTTCAGTTACATCTTATTTTTGTGTCTCTGATGAAGTGTTTTAACCCTGATTATATCCTGTCTTAACCGTGAGATTTGCTTTCTGTAAGGATATTCAGCTCCAGGCAAGATAGAAGGATGTTCCCAAATCCAGTAACTGGGTCAAATCTAATTATCATAGGTAATTTGCACATTTCATTTATGGTGATGGGAAATGTGTCTCAAGGTAGGTGAATCCAGTTTGGTTTGTCAAAGGCAGACTAAAATAGCTTCTAAACAGAAAGAAAAACAACTTTTGCTAGACCAAATCACTGGAGTGGGAACATAATATTAAAACCTTCACTCCAAACAAATTTCAGCAATAAAAGTAACCAAAGCTGTGACACATAGCAGACCCCACTGAATTTCCGGTGTCCAAAACCTGGAGTTCCCCTCTTGTCTGAAAAAGTCCACGTGCCTCAGAACTCAAGGGAAAATGGGAATTTCCTAATTTTTTATGCAGGACAATAATACAGGATATTCTATTACAAATTTAACCATCTACTCCACTTAGACGTAACCTTCAGTTAGGGCAAGATTAAAACACTGACAATGGGTCCTTTTGACATATAATCTGGTATAAACCTGTTGGAGAGGGGCCAGAGGAGGCCACAGAAATAATCAGAGGGCTGGAACAGCTCTGCTGTGAGGACAGGCTGAGAGAGCTGGGGTTGTTCAGTCTGGAGAAGAGAAGACTCTGGGGACACCTTATTGTGGCCTTTCAGTACTTAAATGGGGCCTGTAAGAAAGATGGGGACAGACTTTTTAGCAAGGTCTGTTGTGGTAGGACAAGGAATAACGGTTTTAAACTAAAGGAGGGGAGATTCAGGCTAGACATGAGGAAGAAATCTTTTACAATGCAGGTGGTAAAACACCAGAACAGGTTTCCCAGAGAGGTGGTAGATGCCCCAACCCTGGAGACATTCAAGGCCAGGCAGACAGGGCTCGGAGCAACCTGGTCTAGTTGCAGATGTCCCTGCTCATGATGGGGGGATGGACTAGATGACCTCTGAAGGTCCCTTCCAACCCAAACTATTCTATGAGTCTATGAGTCTATATTACTATTAATCAAAGTATTTTGATGTGTTCTGTTATTAAAAAAAAAAAAAAGTCAAAATGGTACTACTGAAATTGAATCATGTCTCATCGGGGGGGAAAAAAAATCAGCTATTATCCCTAAATAGATTTGAAAAATTAATACAACCCTATCTGGAAAACAGTTGTGCTGTATTTTAAAAGTTGTTTATATTACCTGAGGTTGGAGGTGGGATGACTGTTCATCAATGACTTCTTTGCACTCTCTCTACATTGTATAAAAGCAGCCCAGCCAGATGTGAAAATGCTATAGAAACTTTCAGTGAAGAAAATCGACTAAAACAGTGTTTTGGTTACAGTAGAAAGCTTATTTCTTTATATAATCAGTTTCTTTAAGTGGCTTTCCTAGAGTACGTGTTTGTTCCCTCTCTGTCTCCTTTTTTTCTCTGCTCGGGTAAATAATAAATTCAAAGCCTCTCATAAAAATGTATACGGCTGTAATGACTGGAAAATTTATAGCATTTTAGCAGTCAGTATCATCAAGCAGCTTTACAGAAAAATATCATGTGTTCTTGGATAAACAAAATCCAACATACATTCATAAATGTTCCTAAATTCAATATTCTGTGTATATATCAACTTTCTGAAAAATTACATGGTTCTGGCGTATTGGATGCAGAATTTGTTTATGTACAAAGTGCATACATTTAAGTACTTGGGCCCAGGTGCTTGGTGAAAGCAAACTCAATCAATATGCCTATGTGTTTTCCTCTGCTTCATTTTTCCACTGTAAAGTATTGGTTCTCTAACATACAGATGTGATGAAAGCATTGAAAAGGCAAGTGCAGCAATTCATAATAGAGGCTTTCTGAAGAGACAGAAAAAAGGAAAAAGAGGGAAGGGAAGGGAAGGGAAGGGAAGGGAAGGGAAGGGAAGGGAAGGGAAGGGAAGGGAAGGGAAGGGAAGGGAAATAAGCATTACATATTGTTCCATATGTGATCTCTGGAACTGCTGAAAAGTCAAAGCAATTGAGGGAAAAACTCCTTATGGATTTCTTTTGTTATTACAAAGAAGACTAATGCTAGAAGTGTATTTAATCTCTTTTACCATACAGTCCAAGGATGTTCAGATGCTCTACTTCAGCTTGAGTCCAATTTTAATACCTCAAGCTAATTTCTCTCTCCTAACTTCTTTCTCTATTCAGAAACAAGTGGAAAGGCAGCTGGGCATGCTGTCATGCCAGGAGTCTCAGAAGGTATCAGATCTTTCATTAATTACTTCTTTGCTCTCCCTCTGCTTTATGTTAAAAACAGCCTAGTTGAGTATGTAGAAGTTGCGTAGGCTTCTGTGAAAACGTACTTATGGGACCCTTTAAACTGTCAGGTTACATCACATAAACTGAGGGGATCATAGTCAAACAATTGTAAAACTATTTTCTTGCCCGAAAGAGCACACCATGATGCCATTTAGCTGGAACCTGAAGCTATGGGTATCCTGCTGTGGTATCATGTGCAGAGAGCGCATGTGATTGTTCTCCTGAGGCATTTGTTACATGTATCTTGTTAACCCTAGTTCAGTCAAAATAACTGCCTTCACTGCTGCTTGACCTATTTTAGCATAATTTAGCCCTCGATGCAGTGTATTTCAGTTGCAGTAAGTTATTCTGCTGGCATTAATACCATGAGAACTTAAAATGGAACCATAACAGTTTGAAAATATCATTCTTATTAACTCAACAGTTTGGTTTCAGTAATTTATGCATCCCTCAGAACTGACCTAATACTTAAACACACATAAAAGAGCAAGCAGTAATCAATCCCAGACTTTAAAAATGCTTTTCCTTGTAGCAAGCCAGGCTTTTCCCAGACTTTGGAAAAAGGAGTATATTTAAGAGTTCTCTAAGCCTTATTAATAGCTGCATCTACAGGACTTGTAAAAGTGCAAAAAGTGCAATGACGATTTACTACCATTTCTGCAATAGCAGGAATAGAGTTAGATTTGTTTAAGACTTGAGCACTAATGGCAAGATCCAGACCACTTCCTTACCATCTGTGTTGGGACTGAGGCACCATTCATACACCTGTTCAGAAAGCCCCAAAATTCCAGCAGGCACCTCCTAGCTGGCCTAGGACTGCTCTGGGCACAGCCTGCTGCTGTGACCCAGCTCTGCCACTGTAGATGGGGAAGCAACTGGTACCCAAGGGTGTCCAACTGGCATCCGAGCCCATGGCACATGCACAAAGTTCAGCATGAAGAGCTGCAGCACCGAGGGACACAAGAGTGGGGCCAGAGGAGGCCACAAAAAAGATCAGAGGGCTGGAACAGCTCTGCTGTGAGGACAGGCTGAGAGAGTTGGGGTTGTTCAGCCTGGAGAAGATAAGGCTCCGAGGAGACCTTATTGTGGCCTTTCAGAACTTCAAAGTGGCCTGTAAGAAAGAAGGGGACGGACTTTTTAGCAGGGCCTGTTACATTAGGACAAGGGGTGATGGTTTTAAATTAAAGGAGAGGAGATCCAGGCTAGAAAGGAGAAAGAAGTTTTTCACACTGAGGGTGGTGAAACGCTGGCCCAGGTTGCCCAGGGAGGTGGTCGATGCCCCATCCCTGGAGACATTCCAGGCCAGGCTGGACGGGGCTCTGAGCAACCTGATCTAGTTGCAGATGTCCCTGCTCATTGCAGGGGGTTGGACTAGATGGCCTTTGAAGGTCCCTTCCAACCCAAACTATTCTACGATTCTATGATCTGCATAAACATCCAGAGAAAATCCCAGGTTACAAACCTTCCCCATGATCAAGGTTTGAATCCACCAACTCCAGCTACATGGGCTTACCACCAGGGTCAAGAGGAAACAGAGCAAACATAGTAGGAAAGTGCCATGCTGGCTGACTCTCGTGTAAGGGCTGCTACATTAAAAGGGAACAGAAAGGAGGTCTCAGACTCTTAAGACTGTTTCTGATTTTCCCTGGTAACTGTTGCATGACAAACACGTGAAGCCTGAAAAGAGCAAAAACCTCCCAGCTGGCATCCATAACCAGTTGCACCTCCCCAGCTCCGAGAAGATGCACAAGGGAGAGCAGCTGTAGCTGAAAAGCCTGGCCCCTGTGTGCCTGTTCAGCTCACCCCACCAGCTCCTCAGGCTGGAAAAGGCAGGAAGCCTCAGCTTTCTCATGAGCACAAACTCACCGCTGTGCTGCTTATAGAATCGTAGAATGTCTTTAGTTGGAAGGGACCCACAAAGATCATCAAGTCCAACTCCTCCTCCTGCATATGACAACCCCGCAGTTCACACCATGTGTCTGAGGGTGTTGTCCAGTCTCTCCTTGACCACTGTCAGGCTTGGGGCCGTGACACCTCCCTGGGGAGCTAGTTACTGCCTCAGTTACCCTCCTCACTGAGAGAATCAAGTGCACTATTACCAAACCAGGCAGTCTAGGTACCTTTCCTGAGGCCAGGCAACGATTGCTGAGATATTGCAAAATCTCAGCCAGTTAAAGTCTGCATCATGCACTCAAATCTGGTTCAGGAAAGCGCTATTTAACTAGCAAAACTGCTATGAACCTTCTCCCTGTTAGCGCATCAATCGGGATAGCCTTCGGGGCTTTTCAGGGATTGCTGTGTGTTTAAGGTTAGACACATGCCTATAGACCTTGCTGAAATGGGGTCAGAGAACACAGTTCTCAGTCCTTGCTTCAGGAGGTGTTGTACACTAAGCTATCATGACCTAAATATTGTGGCCTCTGCTGACAGTTCATGTGATAAGGCAAGATCAATTTCAGAAGTTTCAAGGGTGACATAATCAGTGGTGGGGAGAGACAGGAGATAGAGTTAGTCAATACCGGGACTATTCCCTCAGGCATAAATTAGCATGACATAATTCAAGGTTCGGGCTTGCAGCCTTTTTGTAAGGGGTGTAAATTCCAGATTTTCACCTACAGTCTCCTGTGTGAGCTGTTTGACTGACAGAAACGCCTACAATTCACATTTCCAGGTGCAGCCGAGAGCTCGTGGTCCCAAATGCGCGTCCTCAGAAGCGAAGGTCCATCCCAGCACAGGTTTGGAGGAGGTAGAAGGAGCCGGAGTGATGCCCAACAAACCGCACAGCAGAAGAGCTCTGCAGGAACTTTATATGAAAGTCAAACTTGACTTCGCTTGTCAGCCGGCTCTGTGTGACTCACTGAAGGTGCTGAACAGACTAACGAGTGGGAGGAGGAAACAGGGGGGAAGGAAGAAAGGGAGACAGGCAGCTGAATGAAACTAGGAACACTGATTTATGACCAAAAAAAAAAAAAAAAAAAAGAGGCTGTTTTTTAGAAAGTTACTGTAGTCCTTTTCCAGCTCTAATGTGAGTGGCATACAAGCTTTCCCAGATTTGAGGAGGAAAAAAAAAAACAACAAGTATGAATCAGAACTTTTACCTAAAAAGAGATAATAACACTTTTAACCTGATGGTTAGGAAGGAACTCCAGGGGTTTGATTTATTCAGCTGTCACTTACTGCATATCCCAAGTGTAACAGAGGACATGTTGGAATTGCAACTTTTATTTAGGGTTTGTTGGCGTGATTTCATTTTGTACTGGCCTTCTGGGAGTTATTTTTCATCTTTAGGCAGTTACCACTGCTAAGAGGGAAAGGGAAAAACTTTTTTTTTTTTTTGTTCACTCCTAGTGTAGAGTGATTATTAAGAAAGTAGGAATTTGAGTTTGCTGGGGTGCGTGCTGGGATGTCTCCCAACCTGTGATGGGATGGAGATACCACATGGTGGTTCTTTTTAGAGCATCAGACCTGTGGGGCAGAAGTGACTCCTTTGGACACCTCTCCTTTGAAAATACTGCAAAAGAACAAGTAATACTTAACACCAAACCAGATTTTTTACTGGCATTGAAGAGAGGATATTTCCCTCAGGGAATCACAATTGGCACAGGGAGACACGGTGTCTCTAAAGCCCAAAAGTCACGTTTATTATTTTTCCTGGAGAGGCTCCCCACATCCTGACCTGGCTGTGTTCCCCTCGTCCTTCCCCCACCCCACCCCACCCCACTTTCAGTCTCCTGGGAGCCATTTCTCATCAGCGCCTCTCAGTTTGCCAGGCTCTGAAATGGTGTTGTGATGTACACAAAGAAGGATTTCATCTAGATAATTGTCTTCACTTGAGGACTAGGCTGACGTTTTTATCCTGGTGTCCGTAAACAAAAGGTCACAGAGTCTGTGGTTTGAACACAAATATCTCTGCCCACCCGATGCCCCCAGATGAACTTGTGGGGGGGCTGCTGCAAGGTTCCTCCAGTGAGACTCCCGCGAGGCAGTCAGTAAGTAATGTGAAGTGGCTTTTCCATCCAAAGGAGGGCTGACATGAAGGTACATCAAAAGAAAACAATGAATGCCTCCTGCTCTGACCTACATATTTCATTCTGAGAGACTCGACTACATCTGCTAGATCACTTGGAACAACTGTTATCCTTTAGAAAAAAAAAATCGTTTATTCAGGGAAGAAGGTGGGGTAGGGTGTGGGGGGGAACCCTGTCGTGGTTTGCTGGGGCACAGAACATTTAAACTCTGCTGTATTGATTATAGTTTATGATTGAATGCGATCATTACTGTGTCTATATTTTTCTGTTTCAATGAAGCCATCAGGCAGTGAGTCATGCTGTGCATGTAACCCGGAGGAAAGTGCAAAGAGGCTGCCGAGGAGTAGCAGTACAAAAATACCATTGGCATCTTTTCCCTAGGAGAGCAGGGCTCTGGACAATTTCCACGGTCTATTGCTGTTTTTCTATTACATGCATTCTCTGCTAAGATGTGTAATAGAATCGAGGACACAGTTTTGAGTAAAGAGTCTTCTCGCACATGCTGTTCCATAATTAAAGAACAGCTATAATAGAAATCCTACTTTTTTTTTTTGCATTAACAAGCTCAAATTCTTATAGGCATTAAAAGGGCATATTCTTTTCTTCTAATTTAGAGATTAAAAAAATCTCACAGCAGATCAAGAGGAAGGCTGCAGTTTGAACTCTTTAGTGAAAGAAGATGCACTGTCATTAGCAACAAAATAATTTTAATTAGCCCATTTCTGGATCTGTGGTGACACATGCCAAATGGATAGAAGTTTGGAGGAATGGAAGATATTACCCTCTTAGTTTATGAAGGGGTGTTCAGTTCCATAAGAAATGAACACCCTTCAAAATACTTTTATTTAAATTTTTTACTCACCTGGGGTTTATATATATATATATTTTTTTTTTTTTTTTTTTTTTTTTTTTCCCCACTGAAGGTACTAAAATCTAATTTGAGGATTCCCTCCTCCTCCTTTGAACTGGGCTTCTTTCAGTCCCATTTGTGGATGAGCATATTTTTATTAAGCTAAAGAGAAGAAAGTCATCCTAATTAGCAATGCCTCATTGTATCAGAAATCAAGGTCTGTGGCTACCAACCTGTGGAGACACAGTGGGAAGACATGATTGCAATTTGATTCAGCTGTACCAGGCACTGAGTAAAGATCACGCACTCACAGACGGGCACCCTGTCTCGGAGTACAAGTGAAGAACGCTGTCCTAACTGCACTGAGCAGGGTCGCAGCAGCGTGTGAGCAATGATAGCAGAGCCTTTCTTCTGTGGTTTGAAATCTCAGCTCTGTTGTGTTAAAAAAACACAGGATATTTAAGGGAGTTTCCCACAAACCTCATCTCTGGGACATGATAGATGCCAAAACCAGCCCAGCAGCTGCGTGCTGCAGATCCATGGCTTGCCTTCGGCCCCAGCAGAGACTGGAAGGATTTTAAAAAGAAAGGCTAATTGCAACACAGGGTAGCTGCATGCAGGAGCTGGCTAACATATGAGTCCCAATTTCTCATCCCCCTGCTTGCCAACTTATATCCGCCATGGTTAATGGGAAGCAGCTGTAGAGCTACTGTAGTGGTGCCCAGTGGCACAATTTCTGAGTTTCCCACCCCACAACTTCCCAGTTGAGGAGATGTGGTAGAATCAGGCTGGGAGAAGGAGGATGCGGCTCATGCGTCCCTTCATGGCCACGGTGTGTAACCTTCATGCTCCCCTCCCGCTGCTAAATCTCACTCTTGATGGCAAGACAGGGAAGCTTGTGTTTCTACCTTGGGACACGTTATGGGGTGGTTCATGGTGCGAGGGCACAACTGGGGAGCAGCTGTCTGCTGAGGTGTCTGGCATGCGGGGCCCTGCAGGCCAACACACCCCTTGTGTAGCTCTGTGTGGTGGCCCAGGCCACTGCCACCCCTCGTGGGCCTCCAGCCACCCCACGGCCCTGCCTGGCACCCAGCGCAGTGCTGCAAGTGGGGGCTGCACACCGGGGCCGTGGGGAACACATGAGGGGCACGAGTCGCGACAAGGCGACCCATGCTTTGACTTTGTGGCCAGGCCGGATTTTGATTTTCCCTGTTTCAAATAAAAGAGAAAAGAAGCTCCAGTCCCAGAGGCATCCTCAGGAGGAGCAGGCAGTGCTTGGTGCGCTCAGGAGCCTGCGCAGGTTGACACAGCCTCTTTAAATATTTAATATCTCTTGAGGTGTGATGTGTTTTTGTGTCTCTTTGGAGATTATATTTCTACCTTTTTTTCTTTTTTTTCTTCTGAGAGACACTTTAGTCTTGTGGCTTTTACGTCCATTTTTGTTGTCCTGGCACATATTTGTACGTACTCTGAAGAGACCTGGTCAGTTGGAGACCAAATGGACTCTGAAGGTCTAGCAGGGGTAGGACTGCTAGTATTTTGCACGATTTACTCTGATCGTAGAATCACAGAATGTTTTGGGTTGGAAGGGACCTCCAAAGGCCATCTAGTCCAACCCCCTGCAATGATCAGGGACATCTGCAACTAGATCAGGTTGCTCAGAGCCCCGTCCAGCCTGGCCTGGAATGTCTCCAGGGATGGGGCATCGACCACCTCTCTGGGCAACCGGGGCCAGAGTTTCGCCACTCTCAGTGTAAAAAATTTCTTCCTCATATCTAGCCCGAATCTCCCTACTTTGAGTTTAAAACCATTATCCCCTGTCCTATTGCAACAGGCCCTGCTAATGGGTGGGTCTTCTCCCTGTTATTGAGAAGGATACACTCCTACTCTCAGCAGAAGGCAGGTTTGGTTTTTCACTCTCTCTATTTTTTTTTTTAGCAGAGCAGTGCAAGGTGATGTTTTGGCTCATGGAGTGTGGTTAAACCAGATGATGTGACTTAGAAATAGAGGTAAGAATGAAGAAACTTTTTTTTTTTTTTTAAAAAAAGCTGTTTCTCACTAAATGCGAAGCAGCTCAGCAGAGAATGGAGATCCTTTTTTTGAAGTGTCTCCTTCTTCATGTCTGTAAAAAAACATAACCAGTCACGACTAGCTGAGCAAAAGACCTTGACTCAGTGGCTTTGCAGAAAAAGGGGCTGGAATTTCAATAGCAACATCTTTCTAGCTTGTTGAATCCTATGTTGCGTGGAAACAGCACCAAACAGAAATACAAGCACAGGAATCAGAGAAGTTGCTAAAAAAAATGCATGGAGAATTTTAGTTTCTTCCTTTATGCTGGGGTAAAATACATTTTACAGCTGTGACATGTGCTACTGACCCCAAGGGTGACCCAGGCAAGCTCCCACTGCCACCAGCTTCCTCCCTGTCCAGGCTGGCAGTCAGAAACCTTGTTCTTCTGCCAGTAAACAGGGAAGATCTGAGCTAGTTGACATTGTGATGGCAGAAACTCCAGCGTATCAACATAGAATTTTTTTTTTTGTCTGCAGAACTTTATTGTAAAGATATTTTTGAAACTTACTGGGAAAATACTTCCACCTTGAAGAAACAAATGAATGGTAATGGTAGGCTGCATACTTACATGTACAGCTGTTATCTATTTTCTTAGTGCTTGGATCTCAAAATCAAAATCTGAGATTCATCAACATTGGCAACACCCTACAGTGGTTTCACAAGAAATAAATACTTCTGACCATAAGCATTCTGAAGCAGCTTTGATATTTGCATTAAAGTCCTGTTCAGAATTATTTCTTTGGGAGCAGATTTCACAAAACTCCTTCCTTTGTTAAATGGCAATGTATCATATCAGAACACAAGCATTTGAATCTAATTCACAATAGCAAGATTTTTCTTCATGAAAAAAACAGACCACCGCCTCGGCCCACTCTGTGTTTCCTGCAGATGAGTTAGATGCTAGGAAATAATTTCTAGAATCTTCTCTTTGCTTTTTTATTTTGTGTACCCTTTCCTGGCAAAGGCAACATACTGTGATAGTCTTGAAGCCTTTTCAAAATACACGCAAATGCTCCTTTATTTTTCCTGAAGTTACATGCTAAATTATAACGAGGGGCTATTCCATTTTCCGCTCATCTGTCTCAGGGAAATAAACATAAAAAAATCAGAAGTCATTCATAATCTCCAGACAACTTTGTTATTTTTAATGTGAGGGAAAATATTTTCTTTCTATGTTGCTGCCACACAGCCCTCCCAAAGAGCACATGGTGAGTAACTGTGATATTACTCTAAAGCCTAACATGCAGGAAAACTGAGCTGATCAGGAAAATATTCTGGAAAGTATACTCATGAGCTCCAGAACGATCATTTTTCTATTAGAATAGCAAAATATGCACAAAGCTGGGATTTTCCAGCTATGCACCATCCACATGTGTCTGGTTTTGAGTGCATATACATAGGCAGTCTTTTTGTCCACCTTTAAAGCTGAATTTGCCTATGGGTGGGTAGATAATGACTGCTCCTGTCTTCAGATGCTTTGACACATAATTAAGTAAAGGAACTTATCTGCAGAAGCTCATTTTCAAACACCTCACACAAACTGTGAGTTTTTGCAAGTCTACTCAGTGTCCTCAGCTATGAGAAGAGTGGTTGAAAACTGAACGAGCTATGTGAACAAATCACCAATGAGCCTGTGAGCATGTCCTTCTGAAAGTACTTTCCTGCATCAAAAAAAAAAAATAAGGGCACCTGGGTCTTGCACCATTGTGCACCAGCATGTTAGTGATCATGTCAGTGATCAGCTGAGCTCCCCCTCCCCAGTCTTGGAAGCTCCCTGTCCAGAGAGAAGGAGTCATAGAATCATTTTGGTTGGAAAACATCTTCAAGGTGATTGAGTCCAACCATTAGCCTAACACTGGCATAAAACCACGTCCCTAAGAACCTCATCTATGTGTCTTTTAAACATGTCCAGGGATGATGGTTCTACCGCTTCTCTGGGCAGCCTGTTCCAATGACCGACAACCCTTTCCATGAACAAATTTTTCTGGATATCCAATCTAAACCTAACCTGGCACGACTTGAGGCCATTTCCTCTCATTCTGTCAATTCCTACTCAGGAGAAGAGACCAATACCCTCCATACTCCAACCTCCTTTCAGGTAGTTGTAGAGGGCGATAAGGTCTCCCCTCAGCCTCCTTTTTTCCTGTTGCATCTCTTCTCTGTGAGTGCAGCCCAGTGCCGGGTATTGCTGCCTTCAGCTGGCCACCACCTCCAGCCCCTCTGATCTGCTCCTGGGGTATCAGCTCTTCAAGTAGATGCATTTTTTCCTCGTATCAGTGACATTTTCTGCAGGTTTTCCATCCTTTAAATTTTCCTCAGTGTTCCTCTAAAATGCATATGCATTTTTCTTACCTTTTGAAAGGAAGGCTTGGTCCCTCTTCTTCATCACTTAGAAAGATTAAATTAGCTTCTCCACTGATAGTAGATAAGATATACTTCATATTCCAGAGGCAATCTGACTACAAGACCTGAACTGAGCAAGAGTAATTCAATTGACTTCACTGAAGCTGCACTAATTTACACCAACTATAAATTAATCTTTTCTTGTGAAATACGTCCTTGCGCAGTACCCAACAGACTGAATTAATTCTGGGTAGCATCTCACCCTCAAAATAATGCAGAAGTCAGGGAACTCATTTTTTAGGAAATTGAGTGAAACTTGGCGTTTTCACCTTCACAGAGGAAGCCAAAGGGCAGTACTCGAAAGAAAATGAGGGCAGAATTAGGTCAATGTCTTACATACTAACCACAACTTATCCATGATGCTCCTAAAATATAGATAAAGAAAACACATTATTTTCCCCAGTTTCATTCTTTTGTCACCTTGCCTATTCCCTTCTTTTCACAGTATTTTTTTTATTCTCTTCAAAGCTGGTTTGCTTTTGTACAAAACCCTACTCTGTATACTTTATTAGTATGAAATACCACAGAAGGTGAAAGATCCAGGGTTGCTACATCAAGACTGTGAAGCTGTAAGTGAGATCTTGGCAACCTTTTCTTAAGCCACTCGTGTTTTGTTCCTTTGTTCAGAGTCACAGCTCTTGGTGGGAGAGTCAGAGTGACCGCAGGGGGACCATCACGCCAGAGGACCAGGGAAGGCAGCAATGAGCACAGGCGGTTTTCTGGAAGGGGCACTCGATTTCACCCAGTGAACTAGGGCTCGGGCCAACCATGCCTGGCCATGCCATGCTGCTGGGGGTTTCTTTACCATCACTGTAGAAATCTATATGCATCAGCTCATTCAAACTGAACATTGCTGTGCTATTCAGGACTGCAATGGCAAAGGCCACAGTCAGCATGAAGTTTCTTTGTCTTCCTATGCCAACGTGAAAAGGCAGGAGCATTCAGGAGAACAAGGGAGAAGAATATACATGTTTTTCTATATCCATGCTGTGTGTTCTAAAAAAAAAGAAAACCGTTCAGCAAAACCTGACTCGACTTACTGTCCCTCTCTAATGAATAGCTGAACCAACATCCCATCTTGCCCCTTCTACCTGGCAGATGAAATCAGAGCTCTCTACTTAAAGTAAATAACTGAATACATTTGCCTTAAGCTACCCTAGCTCCTTTTTAATCAGGGAAAGAAAGCACTTACAGCAATTAAAGCAAAAATCAGTGTATAAAAATCAGCTTATAAATTAGTTTAACTGCGCTGTCAATTATTTTTTTTAAAAATTGACTGCTTAAATCAATTCCAATTTGAAGTCAAGACACATACTGCCACAGAGTGAAATTCAGGATACCATTTTTTTCTCACCACTACTAAGTTTTACAGTCGTATCTTTTCTATTTTTTTTTTCTGCATGTCCTGAGTCATCACTAATGAAAGGTCTAAATATAGGTATGACTAACAATGCAAACTTTAGAAACTGTATGTAAACTACCACAAGAAAAACAGATCAGAGAGTTATGCTCACCAGAAACTCAAACAACTGTTGCCAACCACTACACACAAGTAATGATTACTGCATTTTTCTCATTAGAAAGGCAGCTGTCACATAGCTTACGGTTTGGACAGAAAGAAATAAGTTAGCATATTGCTTACGAGCTGTCTGCTATATCCTTAAATGTGACTCTCTTACTGCATTTTGCCAAAAATATGCTAGAACACAAAATCCTTCATTCTGCAGAATAATAAATGTCATGTTTCCATTTCCCAGTGTCTTGTCAGATTGTTTAAGATAATCAGGATCAAATAAGACAAGTACAATGAGCTCAGGACCTCAGATTTCAGAGCAGTGGTTTTGACACTGTCAAAGACAAGTGACAAACTGAGCAAAGACTAAATGGCTAGTACTGTTGCTGAACCCATCACAAGGATACGGATTTTATCTTTTAGCCACAGCTTTTGACAAGAAGCTACCAATACAACCTGAGAACTCTGCCATCAGACAGAAACACTTAAAGACTGGCAGACATATGGCCAGGACCAAAAGTAATTAGCTCGCATGCCCAAGTAGAGGCATCTAAATCATGCTGGCAACCAAGCATCCATTATGTGTGTTGTGCTGGAGGGCCCAGGTCAACCACCAGTTTTGAGAATCTCTGTGAAATAGTAATAATAATAATAATAATAATAATAGTAATAATAGTAATAATAATAATACTGATTTTACTTGTGGATGGGTAATGCAAAAGGAAGTTCAACACTGAGCCCCTTTTCCTGAGTCATTGTTTACCACTAATTCTCCCCTAGTTAGTTCCATCTTCCCCAGTATCTGACAGCACAGATTATCTAAGTAATTCTTTTCAACGGTTTGTACATTTAAACACGTGTGAGTTGTCTACGGTGAAGGCCATTCCTGCATAATTGCAATACAGAGTTGGACAGAGAGACTCTGCGTTGATTATTTCTAGCATGTAGGGTAATTAAGTATTCTGTGTTATTAGGTGCAACTTATTATCACCAAATTGTGTGAAGAAGTAAAAACTAACGTGAAAATAACTTGACCAACATCTAATTAGTGCTGATGCTGGATTTAGTGGATTCAGTGATGCTGAATTTAGCAGAGTTCTGCCATCTCGTGTGGACTTTCACTGGGGCCCTCTGTTCTGTCCTCTAATTCTCACCATATTCAGCACTGTAATATCTGAGCCTACAAGGATATCTTTGAACAAATCTGTCAGCTTGAGACAAAATGCTCAGTGGGATTTTTCAAAAGAGCTTGTGCGGTTTTTTACCTTGGCGTTTATAAAACTGCCACATTGATGAGAACGGTTCCCCAAGTTTTGTTATACCATATGGTCCATGTGCTGTTAGGAGGCCATCTACTGTGCTTCCTTGTTAGTCATTCAACTACATATTGCGTCCATCTGCAACTCTCATATGTAGTTTCGCTGTAACTGCCCTTTTCAGAGTAATGCATTTCATTCTGCTTTGTGCTGGCGTGCAATAATGTTCTTTCCAAGACACACTTCACTGCACATTCTTTGAAAGGTGCAGTAGTGCCACGCTGAATGGCACTGTAGATGTGTATGCAGAGCACACCCGTGACGTTCCTTTTCTTGTTCTCCTCCCCCTGAACCTGACTTCAGCAAAGCATTTCAGCTATTCCAGAGATGCAAAGGATCTCCTCTGCCACTCCACCACACTTCAGAAGGTCTTGTCCCAGCTTGGTGCCTCCCGAGGAGCCTTTAACAAAACCTTCTTCTGCCACTACCTCACAGCATCTTCAAGACCCCTGAAAGGAGCCGTATGAGTGTCATCCATGAGAGGCTGGAGCTGTGAACGTATTATCATCCTGGAGCCAGACAACTCTGTGCTGTGATCACACCACGGGTTCCACCCTGGGCAGGAGCAACGGGTGTGGAGGTCGGACACTGCACTCTGGTGTCAGCAGCGTGAGCAAGAAGCACCTTCCCCTCCGCCGGCACTCTGCAAATCCTCCGGCACAGCACCGGCTTTCTGGAGAATTCCAGGCTGACACAATTTGTATTCCCTTAAAGACCTCATTACACATATTGCTCATTTAACCTTTAAAAAAAGCTGGAAGAAAGTGTGCCAGTGGATTCTGGCTGATAAATATCTAAATTAAGTAAATTTAATTAAAAACTGGTGTAAATGTCATCTAATCTGTGGATGCTGTGACAATTATGGTTGTAGCTTTGAACCAGTTTCAAAATGTGTGAGGATCTCCTTACACAATTTTGTACAGAATGATTTTTTCCTTCCTAGTTTCAGGAGAAGAGAGTGGTTGGACATTTATTCTCAATAAAAACATTGAACTAAAGTCTTGGAGAACTTTCTTGCATTTTATTACTGCCAAGTGACACTGGCTGGAGCAGCTGTTTCTCTCTAAAGACATTAAGCGTTTTTTTTTCAGGTAAAAGATGGGAATGGAAAGAAAGATATATGCTAAGTTTCATCTAGGGAATCCTCCTTCTCAGTACAAAGGAAATGAAAAGATCAATGCATTTTTTTTCAGCTTCTATTCTGGCCACGTTGTGCTGTTTGGGTGAAAACACCAGCAGCCCCTATGTTACTTTACTGCACACTGGTGGTATCTACTCAGTGGGGAGCGCAGTTTGATGAATTTAACAAAATCTTGTTGGCTGACCTTTCCGTGCTGGAGACATGATTTCATTTCTGCTGTCTGAAAATGAGCACCAGCAAGACAAGTTATTTCCATGTCCCAGCTGGAAGATCACATTGCTAATGTGTTTCCAAATATTTCTTTATCTGTACCACGCTATTACTTTCAGGTCTATCTAAGAACAATAACATTTATTTTCTTTCTGCTTTCTTCATGTACCAGCAAAACTCGGTTTATTTTGCTCTTTTTTTTCCAGTCACTCTGTATGCTGCAAATATCAAACAACAACAACAACCACAACAACAACAACAAAGTGCTTCTTCGAAGAGCAAGGCAGGAAAGGTCCTAGAGTTGTGTTCACAAACCGATGCTAAGGCAAATAGAGGAACTAGTTCACTAGTAGTATCCACAATACGCAAGATCCAGACAAGCTAATGACACGAGTTCAGTCATTATTTTACTCCAGTCACCCTCCAATATTGCTGCCAAATTAATTCTTCTGGTTTAAGCATTCCTCTGATGATGTCGTTAGCAATCAGGTTTAAAAGCCCCTTCCTACTATAAATGAGTTTTGTTTTGACTTTGATAAATTCAAAAGGGACCATTCAACAGAATGGGCTCAGAGAGCGGCCAGGCAAAGCCACACCAGCAGAGCTGAGGTGCTGCTCCTTGGGGGCGACAAGCGGCCAGGAGAGTAAAGGAGCAACAAACAGGTTCAGCGGGACAGAACGGGCAACCCACACCAGCAATAGGAACGGTTTATCAGACTGTGCTTTCAAGCTCACCGTTCTCCATGAAGGTGTCAAAAATAAGCGTCACTGGTCTGTTTCCCTAAGGGCTACATTGATGTAAGGTGGGTATCTCTGGTAAGATTTCCAGAGGTGGTAAGTGCCCAGGTGCCCTTGGTGCTTTTGCTAATATTCCCCTGCAATTGCACCCTTCAGCAAAATAGTTTATTAATCCCAAAGAAACTCAAGAAAGATGTAAAAAATGTTCAGATACAAATCACCATTCACAGTTTCACAGGTCAGCCTCTATAACAATTTGAAAAATGCTTTCATCTCATTTAATAATTCACCTTTTGAAGACTTTTGAAGCCTTTCTCTGCTGCCACAGAACAGATGTGGGTCTAAAGAACACTTATGGTTTTAATGCTTATTTTTCAGGTAGTCTGAGGCAGGGTACCAATCCTGCTCCCAGTAAAGCCAGTGACACCTCCACAACTGAACCTATGGAACAGATTCCACATAAGGTGAAATAATACAACTAATATGCAAATGGATGTATAAAACTTGTATTTGGGGCCAATCTTATTTTGTGACAAGGAAAGGGAACAAGAACAATGTTTCCCTTTCTAAGTCCAGCTCTCAGGTTTTCACGGATATGCCTATTTCAGAGGGAATTTCATTCTGCTTTTTTTCTGGCACCTCCTGTGCAGAGGTGGGCAATATTTTTTTCCAGTTTCAGTTAAGGATTACTATAGTAGATACAATATAGAAAATCATAGGTAAGGTAGATCGATTTCTATTTACAAACTTATTTTTCAGTTTTGCCCATGGCTTACTCTTGAGACCTTATTTATTTACTTTTATATCCTACTGCTATTCACATCCTCCAGCTAAAAATAGCCTTTGCCTGGAAAACAATCCTGCTAGCACTTCCAGATCTGGCTGGTGTACACAGCCAGCTGATCTCAGGAGCTCCTCAGACCACAGTTTTCTCTCTTCCTCTTGCTAACACTGCCTTTCTCACCTTTTCCCACAGTCTGGGCTTTTTCCTGGGAATATTATGTCCTTACATGAGGCCCTTCTGTCTACAACCACAGCCTTTCCCAGAACCTTTGCCTCAGGAAGGCACTTTCAGGCAGGGGCTCCTTCCACTTGGATCTGAGTCGCGGTGGTCTTCAATACACAGACAAGAATAGACTTCAATGACAAGACCAAGTGGGTCTGGCTCATGTCTTGGGGCAACAGCAGTAGGATCCCACCACTCAATGTCCTCCTCTGCCAAGCATCAGGCCAGCATAGCCCTCCTCTGGTTGGTGTTGCATGGGGGCAGGAGGGGAGAGAAAGAGGCATGAACCTGCAGAGACATCAGCCAGGATGCAAAATCTGCCCTGTGCTTGCTGGCACCTCCATGTGCTTCCTGGTGTTGTGAGTGCAACTCATTTCCTTCTTCAAAACCTGACTCCATGGAGAAGTCCCATAGAAACTGAAGGGCCAATTTATGAGAATAAGCTCTAACCATGTTAGCAACAGCTTTTAACACTGAGCTGTAATGAGGTCAACTCAAAATTGAATGCACGTAGCCTCAACTCTTAGTGTCTGAATTTCCATAGAGACCGTCTAGAATTCAACATATCAGAACATTCAAGTGAATTAGACTAAAAATCACCATTCTTTAACATTAATTTGCATACATTTTCTTGCAATGCCCTCCTCCTCTCTGGGGAAAAAAAAAAAAAAAGACCATTTCCCCCCTCAACATTTCACACAAAGTCACAGAGCTGATTCCTTCGCACGCACAGTCACCAACAGAAATGGCAGGTGATCCGCATATTCTCGTGCCTGAAAGATGCCTATAGTGTAGCTCCCTTATTGCCCGCGTGCTCTTCCGCTGAGCTGGACACCCAGCGTTGTCACTCCTAAAATATTTGTGAGTGCTACAGGATTTTCTAGGGAAAGATTTCCTGGGGCAAGATTTAGTCAAATTTAATCCAAGTCACTCGGTGCAGCTCCATTTGTTAAGAACAAGCTCCTGTGCTGAGAAGAGCCCATCGCTGTGTTTTGCCTCACGATGTTGCAGAACACAATAACAACAACATTAAACTCAATACCCTTAAGGGGCAGTTGTAGTCAAGGGTCACATTTTCCTTCATTCCAATTAACCTACTTGTCATATTGGATGGTAGATGCACTCCGCAAACTGCCCTCAAGTGCTTCTCATGCTCTTTTAGTAATAGGAAGTGGAGAGAAATAAAATAGTTCATGCTTTGCTGTTTGACTTGTCCTTGGTATTTTATCTTATTGGAAAACCCACAAGAAATGAATACTGTTGTAAAGATTTTAAGGGTCCGAAAGCACAATCTTCAGACTTGTGCTAGTGTACCTGGAATAGTGACACTGGCAACACCAGTCCTGGGGAGAAGAGGGACCAGGAACCTTGAGTTCCCCTCCAGATCTTGTTCAACCCATCTGCTCCCTTGCCAAATAAAGAGTGAATAAAAAATTGCCTAGACTGTGCCTTCCCGAGCTTAATGTTACGTACAGCAGCATAATGTTACATGAGAAGAAGGAGTCACTTAGGTGCTCCACTGAAGAGGTCTCTTGGACCAGTCCCTGTGGGTACCACCAGCCCTTCCTGGTCCTGCCCAGTTCCACAGGGCTACCCTACCCTACCCAGGGCCCAGGACCCCATGTCACTCCCCAGGGCCATCAGCTGCTGCAGAAATGCCACAGCTCCCCACAGCCCTGTCCTGCTCAGCCATGGGCCCTGCTGAGCCGGGCTCACCCACGGGCCCACGTCCCAGCCCAGCCTCAGACGGTCCCCAGCAAGGTGCCCAAAGCCTGAGGCTGGGGCTGCTCCAGTGCTGGCTGGAGGTGGGACAGGTCCTTGCTGACAAGCACTCTCTGGAGCCCCATAGGGACCCCACTGCCCCATTGCACCATGGCTGTACTAGAGGGTGTCACAGTGGGTGCATGTACCAGGCATCTTGTGTCCTTCCTATCTCCAAATTTGTGTCCCCTGCAGTTACTGTTCCCAACACCATATCTGCTGTATCCCACCTCCTGGCAATCACCAACACCATATGATTAACTTTTGAGGTGCTTTCCACATGAATCTTTGCGCCTCCCTTCAGACATGAATGGCTGAGGTCAGTCAATCCAGCACCCTGTCCTTACCCTGCCTCAAAAGGGCTCATGTGAGCCTTTAGGTAGAGGAACAGACCAAATGCCCTCTGAAGAGATCCTCTTCAAGAGAAGTCTTATCCATTGCTGTATGTCTCAGCAGGCTGGACAACTTCTCCAAACAGCCATGTCTCTGCAAATATTAGTTTCCATCCCCAGTTGCACTTGAACTTTTGTCCCCCCTTCCTTAGACGCCAAATCGTTATTTGCCTTGATTTGCTTTATCTGTATCTTCCTCTGACATGAATTTCTGGTATCACAGGCATTCTGATCCTCAGTGTTCTGTTAAACAAACCATCAGCTTGTGGTTGCACATGTTTTGCTGTCAACAGTCTCTAATTCTACTACACGAAGTATGGATCCATGTTTGAGTCCACCTTGTTTTACTTGGAGCTTTATTCTAACTGCCTTTCTGCCAGTCCCCTGGGTTGATGTGTTACAGATAGCAGGTTTCATGTCTGAACTTCTGCTTCACTGAAAACCACTTGAACTCATGCCATTAAATTGTTAAACAATACATCAGACACATTGACTGATAATGAACTTGACATGAACACAAGTCTTTTGGACTCTAATATCCATTAGTAAAATTATCTCAAGGGAATGAATAAAATAGCTTAGAATAACTGTATGTGCTTTTCCCAGACAATTAAAAAAAGTTATCTATGCTTACTTTTTTCCCAAGAGAGCAGTGGATTTCATAAGTGTTAATATCAACAGGACCTTCATCTTAGATTTTCAAATCTCTATATCAGCTCCTAGCATTTTTTTAAACATAATTTCTCGTGTTACCTAGGGCATTAGCAAAGCTCCGTCTAGAGCCAAGAGCTCTCCTTTGGATGACAAAGGAATCTCACAGACACCTGTTTTCCTGTCACGATGGGCAAGTACTTTATCTCTTTCTGCTTCCTCACAACAGTGTTGGCCTGTGCCTTTTCTGAGACTTCGTAGGTTATTTTTCACATTTGCAGGTTTTAATTCTGGACTCTGTTCCATGGCAACTTCATCAAATGCTCTATAATGGATGTCCCTGGAATGGGGCAAGTTGTTCCTTCAAGGTTCTCCAGGGTTGTTTCTAGGTAGGCAGGAAAGGCAATGTACAAATTTTAAGTGGCACATCCAAAAGTATGGAGAACACTGTTCTAGAGAGCATGTTTGCAGCTACTTCTTCCAGGTCTGCATTAAATTTCCAAATCCTGTGTTTATGCTGGAAAAAATATTCTCTACTTTCTGAACCTGGTTTCACGTGGTTTCCATTTAAGCCCTGTACCCATTTCAGCTAACCTGTCTCTTAAATAAAGACAGGACTTGTTTTGTGCACCTATTCCTCCTTCCTAAGCTGAGTCTATTGGGGAAGAGTCCAATGCATCTATTAGAGGGCTCTCATTTACTGCTTTATTTTACCAGCCTAGTGAAGCATATCTGAATGATGCAAGTGCCCTATCCAGTCAACACAGACAGGGAGGTGCCTATGGAGACCAAAGACCTCCCTTTCCTTGTTGCCCCAGTAAGCCGCATATTCACCAAACCACCAGCTTCACTGCTTTTCCTGAGAAACGGCACAGCTTGAGCTGAAAGACACATTGCCACTTCACCGCTGTCCCCATGACCAAAGGAGCAGCGGTGCATGCTGGCATCTCACGCCCCACTCGCCTCAAAGTTGTGCTCCAGCCTGCACCACGCTGCTGCCAGGAGTGCAGCCACAGCCCAAACCTGAGGAGTCCCAGCTTTGCTCTCGTTGCTACCTCAGGGCATCCCACGCTGTCATTGTGACACCTTTGGTATCTTGAAGTGCTTTTAACACCATGGTCCGTACCTGTTGGACACCTTCATGAAGATTTAAGCAATTAAATTATAAATAAATTTCACCTCTCCAGTTCAGTTTCAAGCAATGTTTGTGTCTCTTCTTCAGCTGGTTGGAACGAGCATGGCAGCAGGAACAGCAAGCTTTTGTGAGCTCCTCATATGCCCTGCTGTGTTAATTTCTCTCCTGCTCATTTGTGCATGGAGTTTGGCACTTTTAACATTTCCATGCTACAGTTTTATTGTTAACTTTCCCTGCTTGAGTTAACTGAAAGCTATAAAGCACCTGAAATGCCTCAGAGGCTTCCACTGTCAATAGTGAGATGAGCTTTCCGCACATCTTCATTTTCCTTGGAACACTTTGCTTGCAGATACAGAATAAACTGCAGTTTGAAATTGCTTTTTTTTTTCCTCTGTTTCCAACTAGGCTTGAGCTCAGGTGAAGCTCTTAACTGCTCCAATAAAACATAAAAAGCAAAAAAAACCCCAACAAAACAGCAAAATGAACCTTAATACTGTGAGAACTTGGGATATCTCTCTGAAAGCAATCTCTGTGCTGCAGCAGGAGATGCACTGATATACCCAGACAGAAGAGACTTGTGGTTTTTCACAACTGTGAAACACACCCTTCTCCTTGCTGGCTCTGCAAGAACTGGTAGCCCTGCAGGCCTGCCATGCTTTTTGCTTTTGCCCAAGCTGCAGTTGGACTCTTCTCCTCGCTCCCTGCCAGCATTTCTCTTTCACTGCATGCCTGTCCATCCTCTGTTCTTCTGTGCTCTCACTATTCTTGATCTTAAATCACGATGTGCAGCAAATTGGGTTTTGTCTTGACTGTAACCCAAGCCAGAAACACCCCTTTACAGAAGCAACCTAGCAGCTAATGAGCGAAAGCATAGAAGGTTCCATCTAAACATGCGGAGAAACTTCTTTACTTTGAGGGTGCCAGAGCACTGGAACAGGCTGCCCAAAGAGGTTGTGGAGTCTCCTTCTCTGGAGATATTCAAAACCTACCTGGACACATCCCTGTGTGATCTGCTGTAGGTGAATTTGCCTTAGCAAGTGGGTTGGACTAGATGATCTCCAGAGGTCACTTCCAAACCCAATCGTTCAATGATCTTCAGCCTACAGATGGCTGATGGGACCTTCTAAGCAGTGCAGAGCACTAGGCAGACATGAGGACAGCAGCCTGCTGGGACATCCATCTGCATGTGTCTTCTTCCCAGGTGGCTTGCAGGTGACCTGGCACCATACTGGGGCAGCAGCAGCGGTCTGCTCTCTGCAGCCATCTTCTTCCATCCTTCAACTGGGGATGGGCAGAATGACTGCCCTGCACCTTCTTCTCCCTCCTCATGGTATGAGGTAGGGTAGTGCCACATGTAACCATCCTCTAATGAATTGCCAGCTGGCTGAAAAGGCTACACATTTCCTTGGGGGAAAAAAAAAAAAAAAAAAAGGGTGTTTAGCAGTCCTGCAAGGTTGCCAGAAAAAGCAGAGAGCCCTGCTTTGTCACCAGTACTTTTTCCTCTGGGGCTTTGCCTGGAGCTCTGGGGCTCAGCTTCGCTTGAATGTGAGAGCTGTGCAAAGGCACCTTCATCTAGCAAAGCACTTAAATGCACAGAGCCATATACATGCTGAATTTTAAAAATACTTCACCGAACTGTGGCCTAATATCTATCCAGCCTGGCAGGGCTCCTCAGATGGCTAAGCTCCAAAAATGGCCACAGAGGAAAGGTCTGAGCTGGAAGCACTTCACCCTCCGAGAACTGGAATTTGAAACGACTAAATTATTGTATGATGATAGGAAACATCTTCCTCTTAGGCAGAAATCTGGGAGCAATCATTACGGGTCTGCCTCGTCAGTTGTTTCCGCAGAACACCGTGGTTTTGCTGTCTCCTTGTAAGGAGGGTGAGGGAAAGGGCCAAGGGGAGGCTCATGAGAAGGGGGGCTCCCACCAGCCCAATGTCAGCCAGCTGCTCTGCCCAGCCCGCTTCTGCAGGGAAAATCCTCCCGGCTGGGGGCTCAGCCACGAACGAGCAGTCTCCTTATCTGGCTCACTTCTAGAACCCATACAGCTTATGCTGACCCTTGATATTCGGCTCTGTTTGCTAAGGAAGCGTTATGTTGCCCGAGTTTGTACGAGCATAGAATCCGCAACATCTCCTTCATTACAGGGACCTATTGGGGAAGGCAAAGTGACACCCATACAGATAATTTATTTCTATCATCACTTCCCCAATTTTTTCTCCCCAGCAAAACTGTCTTGAGCATCCAATTATTCCCTGATGACTAGAGTGATAATAGGATTTTTGGTTTGGTGGGTTTTTTGTTTTGTTTTCGTTTGGTTTTTTTTTAACTACAGTGCTACTCAAAATCAGAAGACTTCACATCATAAAGCATCATTAAAGTGCGAATTCAAAGTTGGGAAAGATGAGGCCTTTACAAGACTAATGCAATTAATTCTGCTTGTTAACTACATCCTCGAAATATGTACACAGAGTCTGATCTCACTTCTGCTGTGGAAGGTTACATCCGAAAAATTATTCTTTTCCAGTGGATTTCCCAGTGATAAAGCAGCATGGAAAGCTTCTTGTATTACATACCAATGAACACAAAGTCATTGCAGGAGGTACCCTATACACTCCAAATCTTTTGGTGTGCAGTAACTTCTTCTCAAAGTAAGAAGCTTAGATAAATTAAGGTGCAACATTAATAATTTCAGTAATTGAAATGTGTTAGATTGAAAAACAGTTTCTTTGCCTTTTTTTTCTTTTTTTCTATTTTAAATGTAATCCTTCTCGCTCTGCCATTTGCCTCAGCACTTGAATTCTGGAAAGCCTCAGTTCTTTACAGTTTAGCAGAGCTAACCCCAGTCCTTCTTGCTTTCTTTTCGTGGAGGAATTCGCACAGTGGGACATTTTTAATATAAAGGAACTTGGATGCAAAAAAGCAATTATTTTGCTAGCAGCTTTCAATATTCCCTTTGCTATAGCCAAAGGTATAGCAATACCACTCTCATGATCAGCCTATTCTTTCTGTTTGGTCCTACAAGAAAGACCACGCTTGTGTTTGTCTGCAGTCATTAAATCAGTATGTTTGTGTGCATGTGAGGAAAGCAATAAACATCTGTCCTACCGATATACAGCCCTATTAGCCAGGCCCTGGGGAGCTTTCCTCTTCTCCCTTCCCCTTTGCACACATTCACACATCTTTCCTTCTCTCTACAGTGATTGCCCACATCAGGTTTCCATGTTCTGGCAGTGCCTTCAGGCAGGGATTTCACCCTGTATCCTGAAAAATATAACGTCACCACCATAAACTAGCCCTTCTGCAAGCAGCCAAAGTGATGAAGCTTACTCCCTTATGGACTTGAGGGGTAGGGTGAGAAGGGAAGGGAGGGAAGAGCAAATCAAGAAATTCTTATATCTGCCCTGCAATGGGGACAAGAAAGAAGAGTGGCTTTTGAAAAATGACTTCATAGAAAGATTTCAGAACTAAATCAGACTCGTAGCTAAATCTAAGGATCACCAGAAATTTGATCCACTGCAGTGTATTGGGTATTCTCCCTTGGTTGCACTGAAAATATTGCCTCAGTTTATTTTTTTTCCTCATATGAATGCCTCTCTTTAGTGCTTGTTTCATAGATTTTGTTTCCGTCCTATGGCCTTAATGCCTATTAGAAATACAGCCTTGAGGCAAACTTTCTCACAGTAGTGCCTTACTTTGTTGTGTGCTGCAGCACACGTAGTTGGCTCTGACAGTGTTAGTTCTGCACTGGTACACTGTCAAACTGGCTGCAAGAAATATCATGAAAAAAAAGAAAGAAACAACATGTACTAAGTGAAAAAAAAATCCTGATTTGGGTTTTTATTGACCGTTCGACTCCATTTTAATGTCCTTTTTCCCCACATCTGAGTTTTGAAACCAAAATCTTACACCAGCAGTCGAATTTGACCTGACTTTGCCAATCTGAGTCCAATTAGTACTATTTAATGTGCTTTTCAGACTCTGTCTTATATGTCCTCTGAACTGCTCAAAACTCAAAGTTGTGATCTGACTGGTTTCTCGGGTCATTCTTTAGTCAAAACTACCTGAGATAACCCATTTCATCTTGAAGATCAAACTCAGACAAATGTGAAAGTCTCTCCAGACCCAAGGGCTATTTTAGTAAACCTAGGCCAAATATTCATATTTAGTAATGACAGTAAGAATCAAGGAATTTTGCAATGAAAGTATAAGCATACACACTGCTTGCTTATACTGTATGGATAACTTAAATAGCTTCAACAGTGTCAAATTTTTGTCTGATTCAGCACGTACCCAAAGCTTTGGAGCCTAAATGGATCAGTCATAGAAGTGTTTCAGACTGGGGCACTGGGAGCATATCTCTGAAGGCAGGTGGGATACTCCTATGGCATGGGGAAGACCAAGTGATCTGTAGACTTCTTTCAAGCACAAAAATAAATGCAGAAGTTTTACCTGCTAGAGAAAATAGCATGAGAGGTGATACCCTGCTTGCACTCCACGGCTCTGAGGTGTTTGGGGATGACTTACAGGTCCTCCAAAGGTTAAAATGACTCACGGGATCCCACCACTTCCAGAGAAGGAGACAGACCACTCGAACACATGTTGTCAGGAGGCTAAAGGATTCTCGTTGCCTTCAGTCCATCTTTTTCATTTAACAAGCAATGAAGAGCATGATGTTGCTTAGAATCACCATGCCAGAGTGGCTCACAAGCAACAGGCAGCTGTGTATACAAAGGAGTCTTCACATTTCGGCTGTGGGGTCAGGGTAGGTATGTACAGAGTAATAACCTTGCTACCTTTTCTCTCTTCTCACTGGAAGGTGTGTATTTATGCAGCATGTATAGCAGGGAACGCTTTGCATTTCTCATATTCTCTTCTCTGGTCACTGTAATGTTGCTCATTATTTCTTCTCACTTGACTGAAATTCTCTGCTTGGCAGAAATGTAATGAGAAATTTACTCTCGTGAGGGAAGTAAGTAAGAAAAAAATGTTTTCAAAAGGATCTCATAGATGAGATCCTGAAACCATGTTTGCATAGCTTTTAATGTTTTGCCACATTGTTTATCCTTAGTGAAGTGTAAAACTGAAGCACATCAGTGTTGCCTAGGAATTCGTATGAGGCAGCTAAGGCAATTTGTTAGCATTCACTTCTCTTACAGAACTTGTGTGTATTTGTGTATGGAAAACTACAGCGAACTTCTCAAAACAGTGCAATTATTTAACTGTACTGACACCATGTTTTTCTTCTGGAAGAAGGAAAAGAGTCTCAAAACAAGACTGTCGCTCTTGTCCCTGCTTTTACTATAACTCATTGTGCTGTGGAACTGACAAAATCCTTATGCCTCTAAAGTTAATAAAAAATATAAGGAAAATAATGTCTCTGTATTGCTTTAGAGTTTCAAATGTCTAACTTAACAAAATACTATTTAACATGTCTCATATCAGAAGTATTTTTAGAAACATAACCAATAGCATTAGCTTAAAACTGCCGTTCCAATTTGTGGTCAGCTATTTTCTTGGCTAAACTCAGGTATGAAGTTGGTATCACAGCTATAATTACATACAACTGAACACAGAAATGCATAGCCAAGCCCTACTATGTTCTTGTAAGAATAAAATAAAGAAAACATGAAATAAATAAACATTTTTTGACATTTACGTTCATTTTATTGACTCTCTGCTTGCAGAAATGTAGAATTCTACCACAGTCTGGTTTCAGTTTTCAGTCCACTGCTTTACTTGGATCAAATAATAATGAAAAGCTTCAAGCTAACACTCCCAGACTCAGAAGGTTCAGATTCTAGCCTCACTAATACCACTCAGATAATAACTATGCTGTCTTTCCACCTGGTATCTTGCTTCCTTTCTGTCTTCCTCTCCATCAGCTGTTCTGGAAACCTTCAGGAACCCTTCCTGACCAAGGGCCTTGGCTACTCGCTCTCAGCAAGAGTTTTGCGCCTGGATGAAATACAGAAACATGCTTGGCTATGATCAGGAGACCAATCCACAAGTTCTTGCACTGAGTCCATAAATTAATTTCCAGTAACTTGTCTTAAAGACAGCCCACAGCTATGACTGTAAATCAAATCAAAGTTTAAATGGGCGCCAAGGTAGGAAAGTGTTTGTGGCTCCCGATACAACTTGTGAACATGGCAGAGCTCACACACAGTTTCAGCTTAAAAGCTGGGACATGTCCCTGCAGCAGCATGTCCTTCTGAGAGCATCCTGGCGGGCATCATGGGGATAGTATTGGCTTTTAGAGCAGCTGCAGCTGGGAATTACACTGAGGAATTTTTACAGCAGCTGCTTTTGGGTATTGAAATCAAGTGCTTGATCCTGGTGCTCCTTTACTTCTCTGTATGCCCAGAGACAGAAGCTGCACCTATGGTAAAAAGTAGTGCGGGCCCACACTTGTGGGCCTATAGAGCAAAACTGCCAGTGCTGAGGCCCACATCTCCACATTATACACATTTACTCTCAGTCTGGAGCTGGTTGGTCCCGAATGCCGAGCACGCACGCACTTGTGGCTGCAGCACTTGGGGCGCCCCCCTGCAGTGGCCTCCTCCAGCTTGGTTTCATCTGGAAGGGGAGTCAAGAGCTGCTGTGCCATGGAAACCGGTGTTGTAAGCGGGGACGATCAGGATGGTCCCTCCTAAAGTGCACTCCTGATCTGAACTGAAATATCAATGTAGTTCATCCAGAGGCTCTGCCAAAAAATGACTCACAGCGTCTGCTCCGAGCTGCTCTCTGCAAGTCCACTGGCTAAAGAGGAACGTAAGGGAAACTATGCCTAAATGTCAGCGGCCTGAGCTGGCATGGGCTGTCCTTCATCTCTTCCCTTCCTTCCCTGTCCTGCCATACCTCGCATCACTTAGATCATTCTTCCATTGCAGCTTTTTTTAAACAAAGAAACAGTTTTAGTTATTGGTTTGAAAGGCTCCTCCTGTCATCCGTAGTCTATATTTTGTGGTGCATATAGCTGGTGTCCAACTTTTCCAAATGACAGCAATATGCTGTGATTAGGATATATGGTAAAAGTTTGGGAATTTGGTTAAATAAAGCTCACTTTCAGCTCTAGATTTTTCTGGCAAAGTTAGAATGTGAAATCAAAGTTTCCATTTACCAATTTAGAAAAAAAAAAGGATAATCAAGAAAGAGCTCAGAAAAAGAGTTTCTTAATTCTTTTTTTTCTATTGAAAATAAGAGAAGGAGTTGGGTATTTGGGACTCAAGTACCAATTCATTGTGTACTGTCCTCATTTTCCCCATGCAAAGTGCAGTTGGGAAGAAAAGCTCTAGTGGGCTCACATGCTAATTTTTCTCACTGCCTCTTTAACTTGCACAGATTTTTCAAATATTGACTAGGCTTTGAACTTGACCTACTTACAACACTGGATATGGTTTTCACTTGAACAAACACCCCTTCAGATCATGTCAGTATTATAAAGGGGCCTTGCAGCTACTGTGAACATTGAGAATACCCGTACCTCTATACTCCGTTATACTGCCAGATGTAGTGTGTGGGAAGTCAGCTGCTGTTCTCTGTTTCTCGTGGCTTTCATGGCTTCCAATTTTCCTTGGGACCCATTGATTCTAATTGATATGGGATTGAATTTATTCTCCAGTCTGGACCTTCTGATCACCTGTATTTTGAATCTTCCAGATCAACCTTCACCTTGATTTGTGCCTGAAGTGGGAAGCTCTTTGTGAAGGCAGGGTTGGAGGCTGTGGAGGCCACAACTCCCCGCTGTGTCCTCTCCTCACCTGCCAACAGCAAACTCACAACTCATCTTCCTTCTGCACCTCATCTCTCCTCTCAGCTGCCTGACATTTGGCCTGCTTTAGATACTCCTCGTTGTTTAGGGAGGCATTTTGTGCTTTTCATGAAATCTCCCCAGGTTTCTGATTATGCTCCATGGGCAAAGAAGGAAAAATACAATTCAAAGTTAGCCTGGTGTGAAAAGTCAGAGACATCTGCTGACAGAAAGGAAGAAAGAAGGAAAGAAGGAAAAGAAAGAAGGAAAGAAGTAAAAGAAAGAAGGAAAGAAGGAAAAGAAAAAAGGAAAGAAGGTAGGAAAGAAAGAAGGAAAGAAGGAAAGAAAGAAAAAGAAGGAAAAGAAAGAAGGAAAGAAGGAAAGAAAGAAGGAAAGAAAGAAAAAAGAAAGAAGAAGGAAAGAAGGAAAGAAAGAAGGAAAGAAAGAAGGAAAGAAAGAAAAAAGAAAGAAGAAGGAAGGAAGGAAAGAAAGAAGGAAAGAAAGAAAAAAGAAGGAAGGAAAGAAAGAAAGAGAAAGAGAAAGAAGAAGGAAGGAAGCAAGGAAGGAAGGGAGGGAGGGAGGAAGGAAGGAAGATGATGCAATGTTGTGGCTTGCATGGAATTTTGAAATGGAGACTTGCATGGATTTTTTAATATATAAAATCCTTTTCCTTCTACACAGTTTCACAAGGAAAACTCTTGCTACCAAGAGTATTCTCGGCTCACCTGAGAATAACTAAGTAATAACCTTTGTAATCTAACTAAGCTTTATCCTCTGTGAGTGGGAGGGGCTGGCTTGTAGGCTGAGGGCTTGCGAAAGGAATGAGACCCAGGGATCTGATGAGAGCTGGACAAGCAGGACCTGTGCATCGGCTCCAGTGCTGAGGAAAGAGGGAGGTGGGTGAGCAGATTTGCTAATTTAGACAGGGAATGGGGCACACCGATGAGTGGCTGGCAGGTAAAAGGATGAGCAGCTCTGCAAGTGGGGATGGAGGTTTGTACCCCTATTTTCTGGGGCTCCCAGCTCCACCTCCCACCTGCTCAGCCCCCTCCAGGTCTCTGCCCCACCAGAAGGGCTGCGGGGTGCAGATCCTCACTGGTGCACCAAGGCACATCAGCAGCATCGGGCTCCCTCCCCACCCTGCCAGCAGGTGCCACGGGTGCTCTCAGGGATGCTGGTGTGCTGGCAGGGATGCTGGTGTGCTGCACAGCCCCCCGGGGTGTGTGACAGCACCGCCGCTGTGCTGCTGCAGCATGACCACCTGCCCCACGCCGCGACAGCTGATCTGTGCCAGCAAAGAGCCTTCACCCGTCAGCCGAGTGTTGTTTAATTCTCAAACTCATGTGTGCTTTAACCAGATTCTTTTATGCAGCCTGATGAAAAATATTCTGTTTGATGTTTTCACAGACAGCATCTTAAGGCGTTACTTCGACTTCTTCTCTAGCGCTGCCCTTTCCGAAGTCATTATTACTCATTAGGTATATTGTGCAGAAAGCAAAGTAGGTCACGGATGAAAAGCCCCATCTTAGTGAGAGGCACCAGTATTGCACAAAGCTATTTTCGACTTTCATGAGATAAAAAATGTTTTCTGTAGGATGAAAGCTGTCACTGCCAACTTACAAATGAATGCCAAGTATGTAAAAACTTTCATTTCAGATTCCCAGGCTTTCATATGTTAAGCGCATTGTTTTAGAAATCCATTTCAAAGATAATTCCCCCTGTATAACCCACACTTGCTGGCTCCCCAGTAGGGTATGCGCCGAGTTAAGGGACAGGTACTCAGCTGGTGTAAAGCACTGTCAGCTCCATCAGGACTGGGCCATTTTCACCCCATGAGGATCCATCCTCAAGAGTCCTCAAAGGCGGAGCCATAGAGGAGATGGTCTCCAGCTGGGTACCTCGGGGCAGGATGACAACCTGGAGCTTGGCTACCATAAAAATCCCTCACAGCCCCTGCCCACCTGTGCATGGCACTGTAAGAGAGGATTGGTATCTGCAGTCCAGCGTGACCTCTGAAGCCAAGACGACAACTTCAGCAGCAGCACCTCAGTGCAAATCATCCTTCCATCACTATTACTTTGCATCATGACCCATTTGTTAAAAAAAAGCATTAATTTTTGTTTGCTTGTTCCTTCAACTTTCATTCTCATGTTATTTGGAGATGTCAAATAAATACTTAGACTTTCTGGAGTGGTCCTTCATCTCTCTAAGTTGCTGGGCATCCCTCTTCTGCTCTCTATGTAACAAAACACTCAGCAAATGCTTCATTTTATTTGATTTCTACAAGGACTTAAACACAGGATTTGAGTAGAAATTAGACTGCACTCATAGTATGTCCCTTCATCAACAGAATATGTCTGAAGCACTTTCAACTGCTAGTGAGGTAATTAATAGAATTATGCTTTCAAGTTATTCCTGCTTAAAGTAATTTGACACATATGGTAACAGTAATGCTGCTAAATTTGTTTTGTTGGTGTCATCACCTTGCTCTGCTACTTAGAGGAAAGTCTGTTCACCTTTTCATTAAAAATCTGGATATTACAGATGAAATTAGTTCTTATTTTTCTCTTTTAATAAGTAGTTGTTTAAAACGAAAATGTAAAATATGACAACATAAGGGAAAGTCTAAATTTATTATTGTATATTAGAATAATATAAATTATGTTAAGAGCAACAAGCAGTATATATTTGCAGCCACAGTTTTAAAGAAAGTCATCCTACAACCATACAAGCAAAGGAAGTTATTCAGTAAACACTTGGAAGTAGGGTTTGCTACAATGACAAATCGTTTTTTTAAAATCAGATGTAACTTCTACTGTAAGTACAAATTAAACATTTTCTGCTTTATATTTTTTTCAAGTAGCTCTGTTCAAGGACTAGATCATTTAAATTGAAAGCTAAGACCTCACTTAAACAAAAAAAAAATAGTGTCTAAAAATAACACGAAATGAAGACTACTGGTTCTAAGATAATCAAAAGGCAGGTGAGCGTAGATAATCAATTTAATTAGACGAACAGAAATGTTACCTCCTTTGTTTAATAAAACTGTTTAGCTGCTGAAAGTGCTATGGCACATTCACTTTGTCACAGGCATACAACACATCTAAGTTAGCATTACTAAGATAATTCAAACAATAACAAAGTGCTGATTTCACATATTTTAATTAATTCCATTTTCATTCAAATTGTAAGTAAGGAGGGAGCATCATCTAATAAAAAAGAGATGCTTTGTCTGGCATTTCAAAATTAAATAACATACAAATTAAGGATCTGAATAAATGTTTGTAAACCATAACTCCACAGATGAATTCATGTGGATTTTGTTTACCTTCTAGTCTCGCAAAAATAAATATAAATTCACATCCATTATTGAGCACAGGCCTTTGTGTGGGAAAACATTCTAGAAGTACAAATTTAAAACAAGCTGCAAATAAGGATTAGCCATTCTCTGTTAATAACTGAAATCATAATTAGAAACCATTGCTTAATTCGCTTTGATTTAGATCAGTATCTACAAACTGTAAGGATCTGCTGGTTTATTATAAGCCCCTTATGCCCCTTTCAAGACACACAAGAACGATTACCTGCTGTGCAATGCAGGGGTGAGGACCACGCATGGGAACCAGGAGCTTGGTGTCCATTCCTCCTCCTGCTGTAGACCCACTGCCTGTGCCAGGTGAATTATTTCATCGTTCAAAGGATCACAAGCTGTCCTGGCCAGGACACAACATTCAGGTCCTTGATCTTACTAGACACCCAGTACCACCTTGGTATGGAGTGGAGATGTGCTACACTGCTTTAATGTAGGCGGTTATCTGCTGTTGCTGCACGCACCATTTGGTTGATTATCTTACTTGTCATTTCAGAAAAGTTTGAGCTAAACCTGGCAGGATAGTATATTGGACATGTCTGTCTTGTGGGTTTTTTTTTTTTATGATGCCACGTCTACATTCTGGTTTTCCAAGTGGCCCAGAAAAGATATAAGGCCAGCCAAAAAAACCCAACCAACCAAACAAACAAAACCCACAAAAAAACCCAAAACTAAAACAAACCAACAAACAAACAAACAAACAAACAAAAAATCAAACAAGAGCAAGGAAATTATTGAATGAATCTTAACTCCAAATTTCTGTCCTTGCTTACATGTATTTGTTTAATGACTCAACCCACCAAAGGACTATTTTGTTTGTCAGATGTTTTCTAGAACTAATGTATCATGAGGGATTTCCAAGTTGCAGCAGATTTCTTAACCACTGGCTCTGGATTTCCTGAAAGGTGCTTTTTAAGGTGGAAATCCAGAACTCTGAAGAAAATTAAAAAAGAGAGAGAGATGGAAAAACTTGGTGCCAAACTAAAATAGCAGAAAACAAGAAATTCTAATTAAATCAACAATGGGGGAAAAAAGCACCCAAGTGCTTGGTTCCTTGATCAGAAGAGAAAAATGTGTAAAAAACCTAGATTTGCTTGACTTAGTCTTATGACAACAACAAAACAACTAAGCAGGTCTATACCAAGAGAGGAAAGCTAAGCAAAAAGAAGATTCAGAAAGCCAGAAGGTGAAGGCTGCCGGTGGTGGCCCAGAAGGGGACAGGTGTGAGAGCGGAGGGGACCCCATGTTGTGGGGTTGCAGGGGGGGCTCTGCCACAGGAGGTGCCCACGGGGCAGCAGGGAGCTGGGGATGGCGTCCACTCCCCCAAATGCCCAAGGCAACTGGGCTTGTGTTCCTTCCCCCTCAATGTCCCTCGCCATGTATGAGCGTAAGGCTGCAAAACAGCTAAAGGTACAAGGTGACAGGTGGAAATTCCCAACATTGCCTCTATCATGTCTTCTTGGAAAATGAAATGTCAAAAATAGTTCGGGATTTTAGGAGGACATAGGAAGATGACAAACATTTTAAGGGTTGAGTACCTTGGTCAGCAATAGAAGTAAGGCGCTATAGGTTTCTGAAAATGATTTGCAGTGTACTCAGGCACACAGAAATTGTAATATATGTTGCTCTTTGAGTGTAAAAAACCCACCGTCTATGTAATGCAATTCGTGAGGTTCACACAATACGCGAGGATGAAGGTATTTCAGCGTCTGAGATGCCTTCAGATCTGCGTTCTGGCTTGCAGGACTTGAACTGCAATGCCTATTGAGAGGAAATGATATGCACGGAGTGTGTCGAATGGACAAACGTGCTAAACCTCTTCCTTTTCAGCGGGTCAGGGTTTCTTTGCCATCAGGTTTGCATTAATGACCCACTGACCTACTTTTCCGATCCACCTAGCAGAGCTCTGCATCCCTGAAACCTGAGACTTTGTCTGCTTCACAGATTTGTTTTGTTTAGCTTTCGTGACAGAAACCATTAGGAGAGTGACACTGCGGATAAAAATGAAATGTGCTCTGCTCTTTGGTATTGCAAGTGTATTTTTATTTAATTGTGTAAGTGTTATCCATCATGATAGAATTGTCTGTTTCTTTCTTTTTTTTAATGGCTCTGTGTTTTGTAAGGTTTTTTTCCTCCCTCTCTCATATTACAAAGAAAAATGAGCTGTGTACGTTTATGCAGTGATTTCTAACCAGTGCTGCTTCTTCGCCTGCTGCAGACCAGGAGTAAAGGGAAAAGGCAGACATAATGGATCAGTGAGGAAAAGGCATCTTCTGCCTGTCTTAAATCATCTACTTTACAGAGAAGCTTAAATTGCTAGAAATAAAAAAAGCTCCTTGGCAGCTCAACAACTGCGTATAAAACAAATCATGTTTTTCAGTGAATCATAAATGTCACTGTCTCAGATAACGTTTATGCTTTCATAGAAATAGGAACTTAATTTTCCTCAGTTATATTATTAACTCACTTTGGTGAATCAGATCACCTACATTAAAACAGAAGCAGCCAGTGACTCAGAACAATGATACGTTTAAAGATCAAGTGCAGTGTTTGCTTCACACAGATGGAACTGCTTCTTTGAACCACCAGATAAAGATTGATCTGTTAAAATCCTGCTAAAAATGGGCACCAAATGCTTGTTGTCAGAAGTGACTGACAGCCCATGTCCCAAGCTGAAATGAGGTTGGGTTTGCCTATTCATTCAGTGGGTGCACAGTGACAGCACAGGAGAGGAGGAGGGCTGTGATGTGACGAGCTGGTTGCCATCGCTTTGCTGTCCTTTTAGAAATTCTTCTAGTTCGAAAAAGTAAATAAAAACCAATGTTATTGCCATATATTATTTAACATTTCAGCTTCTCTGGTTTGCTCCCTCTGGCTCAGTACTTGTCTGGCCTCTCATCACCCAAACGTATCATGACTGTTTATGAAGTCATCCTTGTACTAATTAAAAGTCTGTACCTTTATCCCAATTTTTCAGCTGAGGAATTAAGATGAGGCTGTGCAGAAAAATGCAGATTCAGTCCAGCACCATGACCACAACTCTCCAAAGACTTCATCTCCAACCATGTCCACTTCAACTGTTTAAGAGCTGGGAGATGTTGACTAGGAGCTTTGCAGGCAGAAGCAGTCTTGCTTTGCCCATGGTCTAGAGCAGCCAGATGTGTGTTGTTCTGAACCAAAACCAGAGGGGCCATAGCCAGCTTAGCACCAAGTATGAACCCTTCAGCTCTGCCATGTCTTGGGATATATTGAATTAAACACTAGACTGATGCAGCTCCAGGGATGCTCACAGCACCATCAGGACTTGCTTGCTTTCTCCTATAGACATATCCTTAGCAAGAATATGGCATGTGGGACAAGGACTGGTCTTTCAGGGGACAGGAATTTTCCCTTACAAAACACAGCAAGCTTATTTCCCGTATTATGAGCTCAAACACTTAATGTTCAAAACACTGAAAAAAGTACTTCTCTACCTCAGTTTCATGTAAGATAGATATTACTTGATTATAATTTAATTTCTGCTTGACTCATCTCCACTTCAGAGAAAAGAAATGGTGCCGGTGACACTGCCAATCTTTTTCATGCAGTTATATATCTAATTTAAAGCAAAAGAGCCCAGAGACTGACACAAATACATTGAAAATATGAACTGCAAGTCGAACTCACACAAAAATACATGTGTGAATGATGATAGCAAATCCTGCATGCCAGCAGAAGACTGGCTGATGGCAGTATTTCAGAATTATACCTAAATGAAAGGTTCTCTGTTAGTTTAGGGGTTGTGGCATCTAACCTGCATTTCTATGAATTAGTCGTTTTCACCACATGACAGAATCCTTTTTATATATTAATGGAAGCAATTAAAAACGTGTGTCACTGTCAGATTCCAAGCTGAAAAAAGTTATTATATTTTCTCACCATGTATATTCCAACCATTCCAGATACATGTATATTCCATTTCATCCTAGCATCCCTTACTCATGAAAGCAAAATGAATCACAGGGTAGACTGTACAGCTATTTGATACAGTCCCTGCAGATTGCATTGATTTTTGTAACACAATAAACATTCTTTTCAGCAGTATGTTTTGCTCAAAAGATGTTTATATTGCATTTATTAGACTTCAGAGCTGCTGAGTTTGGAGCTATCTTTTTCAGGAAAGTCTGTAGGGGTTTATTTTTATGTTTCTGATTTTAAAGGCTGTCTTGACATGTGGCAGATTTAAGTCTTTTTTTAGGGTGCCAATTTCGAGGCAAAACAAATTTTCAGGTATCCCTGGATTCAATCATGGCTTTTTCAGAAACCTCAAAGGTCCCAGAGTGCCCACAATTGACCTCAGAAACACGGAGACACAAATGATGGCCTGATTTATTTAACTGTGCAGTGTTAGACTCTGTGACTCAAGAAGCAGCCATAGAGGAAAGATGTGAAGTTGTTGAATGCTTGTGAGCTGACCCAGTTTGAGTGTTTATCTCTATTCGAGTGTCCTATGGCTTAAAAAAATGCAGCCTAATACAAATTTCAGGCATCTCAGATTCTTTTCGGCAATTTCTATTTGTTCCATCCATCTCAGTCTTCATTACTTGCCTTCATGATCTCTGGGTCAGTAATGGCTTATTTTTCAAACTAAGCCTGTGCTGAGCCAAATCCTCAAACACACACTATCAAACACTTGTTCACAGATGTTACTTCATGAAAAATAGAAAAGCACTTGAAAAGTAACAAATTCAAAGGTTGGACTTGGTTTAATGTGCTTTGAACCGCAGAAAATGATATCTGCAAAGAAATAAATGTTTACTTCCCAAATGAGAGCTCCAACCTGCACTCCTCTGAGGGGCTCAGTACCTTTCTTTCACAGCCCTTGAGTGGAAATGGTGGCACTTGGCACATCACAGCCTGGCTTGGCATTTTGCAGGAGCAAGCCCCTGGGCCCCTCTCTTTCCTCCATGCCTTTTTTTTGGTGTCTTCAACCCAAGAGCTACCTATCATTTTTATCACTTTCATTTCCAGTATGTCACCATGGATTACGACTATTGTGATTATGGATTATTATTCACCTCAAATATTATGTTCAGTTTTGGGCCCCCCACTACAAGAAAGACACTGAGGTGCTGGAGCGAGTTCAGAGAAGGGCAACAAAGCTGGTGAGGGGCCTGGAGCACAAGTCTGATGAGGAGCGGCTGAGGGAACTGGGGCTGTTGAGCCTGGAGAAAAGGAGGCTGAGGGGAGACCTGATCGCTGTCTGCAACCACCTGAAAGGAGGTTGTAGCATGGAGGGGGTTGGTCTGTTCTCCCAAGTAACGAGCGATAGGACAAGAGGAAATGGCCTCAAGTTGCACCAGGGGAGGTTTAGATTGGATAACTAGGAAAAATTTATTCACATAAAGGGTCGTCAAGCATTAGAACAGGCTGCCTGGGGCAGAGTCACCATCCATTGAAGTATTTAAAAGATGTGTAGATGTGGTGCTTAAGGACACGGCTTAGTGGTGGACAGCAGTGCTAGATTAATGGTGGGCCTTGATGATCTTAAAAGTCTTTTCCAGCCTAAATGATTCTACTCTATGATTCTATGAGAAGTAAACCACCATCTGCCCATTTAATGGAGCGCATCACTGCAGACAATAGCCCCAGAATGTAAATCAGTTTATTGTTACCTGGTTACTGCTGGTGCATGCACAAAATGGAGAGGAGATGGCTCTAGTGGGCTGTAGGTTTAATGTATGGTGGTGAATATCTATCAGACTCCCCTTATTTTAATAGCTGTGCTCAGAACAATGAAGCAGTGTGATGCATTTGTCTGCATGCACAGGAACATTACTGCCTGTATTTACAATATCATGCTGACAGGAAGCATTCCTACAAGCAGGCTTTAAATGGAAGTTGCCTATCGCATCCATTTTTCTTCCAGAAAAGTGGTTCATGGTCTTTCTGGGAGGTGGCAGAGTAGACTGGATGCTGGGGAGGAGAGGACCTCACATCAGCTGGGAGGAAGGCCAGCCTGGGTCACACACTCCCTTTCCTAACACGGGGTCCAGCTCCAATGGTCTGAAGGAGCTCATGGCAAACAGCCTCGAGAGGCATGGCATAGTCTTTCTCATCCCTGCACATCACCTCTAAATTGAAGCAAAACACTGGAGAAAGGAGCAATATCCAACCTGAGCCCACCTAGCAGCTATGGGGGCAGGAGGTGTGTGGCTTAGGAGAGCACGAGAAGGCAAGCCAAAGCAAAGGTGCTGCAAGCTGTGGGCACAGAAAACCCATGCTAACTCATGGGACAACTGCTGTACAGTGGTGGTAAACCAAGCAGTTCAGGGAAACTGCTTCTAAATTGCCATGCAGTGCAGGGAACGCGGGGCAATTATATTCTCCTGTGATCAGGACAGGTCACTTAAAGGAGCGACATGAGATTGGCATCACATTTGTTGCCACTTGCTCATCTGACAATGCCGCTGCTGCTGTAGCTTTAAGCTGGTTGTCGTTGAAGGATCCAACATCCTTTCAATCAGTTTTTCTCTTACAGGCAGACTTTCTCGCATGTATTGTGAGAAAAGCTTTCTCCTTGAACTAGAGCCATTTTTCTGGCAGTATTCAATGGAAAATGCCGGATGGATTACAGTATTGATGCAGGTTTGCCTTGCTTTTGTCCCCACAAAGTTCTTAAGTTAGACACAGAGATAGAGGTGTCCAGTTTCCATAGTAAAGGCTTGTGAAAAAGCAGACACATGCATGTGCATATGTGAATACACACAGACATGGCCACAAAGATACTGGCACAAAAAGATACTGCACCTCTTAATGGACATGTCAAAATGAAATTCTTTGTATTCAAAAAAGCTGGTGGTGTTTTAATGGCAGCATTCAACACACACCGCTACCCATGTAGAGAGGTGCTTACTACCAGGAGCAAGGGCATTTCCAAGCAACAAATGTACTGCATGTTGTTTATTATATAGAATAGTTTGGGTTGGAAGGGACCTTCAAAGGTCATCTAATCCAACTGCCTCCTGCAATGATCAGGGACATCTTCAACTAGATCAGGTTGCTCAGAGCCCCGTCCAGCCTGGCCTGGAATGTCTCCAGGGATGGAGCATCTCCCACCTCTCTGGGCAACCTGGGCCAGTGTTTCACCACCCTCAGTGTAAAAAAATTCTTCAGTATATCTGGCCTGAATCTCTCCTCCTTTAGTTTAAAACCATCACCCCTTGTCCTACTGTAACAGGCCCTGCTAAAAAGTCTGTCCCTATCTTTCTTGTAATCCCCTTTAAGTACTGAAAGACCACAATAAGGTCTCCCTGGAGTCTTCTCCAGGCTGAACAACCCCAGCTTTCTCAGCCTTTCCTCATAGGAGAGGTGTTCCAGCCCTTCTTGTGGCCTCCTCTGGCCCCTCTCCAACAGGTCCATGTCTTTCCTGTACTGAGGGCTCCAGAGCTGGACACAGGACTCCAGGTGGGGTCTCACCAGAGCAGAGCAGAGGGGCAGAATCACCTCCCTTGACCTGCTGGTCACACTTCTTTTGATGCAGCCCAGGATACAATTGGCCTTCTAGGCTGCAAGCGCATGTTGCCGGCTCATGTCCAGCTTTTCATCCACCAGTGCCCCCAAGTCCTTCTCAGCAGGGCTGCTCTCAATCCCTTCATCCCCCAGCCTGTGTTGGTACCGGAGGTTGCCCCGACCTGGGTGCAGGACCTTGCACTTGGCCTGTGTTTTAGCACAGAACCATACAAGCCTTACAGGAGTGACCAGCACTGCCTGATGTGACCAACTTGTGTCTGGGTGCACAGTGACAACCATGAGGCTGAGCCCTAATAACACTGAGCAAAATCATTTCTTATTCTTGCAAGGTGCCCCTTCTTCAGAAGGTTATTTATTCACCATGCCTAAGCTGTCATTTTGAATCACAGAACGGTTGGGGCTGGAAGGGACCTTTGGAGAACATCTAGTCCAACCCACCTGCTAAAGCAGGTTCACCTAGAGCAAATTGCACAGGAATGTGTTCAGGCGGGTTTTGAATGTCTCCAGAGAAGGAGACTCCACAACCTCTCTGGGCAGCCTGTTCCAGGGCTCTGGCACCCTCAAAGTAAAGAAGTTTCTCCGCATGTTTAGATGGAACCTCCTGTGCTTCCGTCTATGCCTGTTGCCCCTCATCCTGTTGCTGGGCACCACTGAAGAGAGCCTGGTCTGGTTGCATGCCTAGATATGGTCTTCAAAGCCTGCCAGGAGGGAGAAATCCCCATGGGTAGGGAAGTCCCAGGGAGGAGGGTGAGAGTAGGGGGAGGAGGCAGAACAAGGCTGTAAAGGTGAAGTTTTCCTTCACTGCTTTGGGGAGAATTCAAAGGTTATCTCACAAAGAAACTGATTTGTCCTGATCTCTGCATAGCAGTGTCCTGGACTGGTGATTTAATGGACATAAGCCAGGTTGAGGGGTGGTCTAACTGGTATCTAACCAGACCTCTGATTATTTGCCAAAGTTTTTAAAATATGAAGTCCTATCTTCATACTGTATCCTTACCTTTTATTGTGAGCCTTTATCTCGTGCCATTGACTGATGACTGATTAGTGGAATTTTTTTCCTCAAATGGGAAAATATTTTTCTTCCCCCCCCTGCCAAGTTTTTAAATTTCCCCTTTTTCTGCCAACAAAATCACTCTCCAATAGTTCTGATTTTACTGCCGACATGAAAGAATTTAGAGACACTTTTCTGAATTATATTTGACAACTCATTCGAGTAGCCTCTTGAGCCCACAGAGGTATCTTTTACGTTATTTGTTGGCACAGACACTTTTCCTACAATTGTACCTAAAGTTTGTGCGTATTCCTTTCAGGTTGCTTTCCTTGAAATGCATAAAGTTAAAAGAAGAAACATTCTTGACAGCTTATTGTGTAAATCCTTCTGACACAGTTTCCACATTTCTATAGGAGATGAGACCTGATCAGCACAAAGTAGGTCAAGAACTCCTAAGAGACACAGTGACTGCCTTTGATTTTTCTACCTTGAAGTTCAAAGAGCATGAGTAAGTTCATTGAAAGAGGAAGATATGAGTTATTTAAAGAAATAAGGATTCCACTTTGCATGAAGTGCCCAGAGAACTTAAGAAAGAGCAGATCATGAACCAGGTGGTGTGTGCATAATCTGTATATACTTTCCAAATACTGTTTTGAGACAACACTATCATTAATCAACAATGAACATTTCCTAGCATTGAAAGCTGTTCTTTTAGTAACAAGTTCAATGAGAAGTTTGATATTATATGCTACACCTATACACTATGCCTCCTACCCACCTGAGTAGAGCAACTCTTTCTTCAAACAATGTACTTAGGCTAAGGATCACGTGGACAAAAATTTAGAAAAGTCAGCAGCTACCCTCTCCTTCAGCTTGTGTGAACTGAAGATAAGGTGACTTTCAGGATGAGAACTGTGTATTTGTATAGGAGCTGTACTCAATGAGCCATTTGTCTTTAGGACCGGGCATCAGTATTTAATCCTTTTTTGTTTGTAGCACAGACATTACCTACATGATCATGGTGTAGAGCAAAAGAAATGTTAAAGAAAGTGATGATAAACACTGGTGAGGAGTTACAGGACCAGGACTTAGATCAGCTGTGAGAGGACTACATCCATCGAGAAAAATGACTGTTTTTACTGTTCTTCTATTCAAGGGACAGATTAATTGGGGACACTCTCAGGGGCTTCAGTCTCAGCTGCCACATGAGCGTTGCCTGGTGCTCATGTGCCAAGTCAGGTAATGAGGAAAGAGCTGCAGTACCGCAAAGCCCTCCTGGCCACGTTGTTGGTCCCTCTGGCCCTGGTTAGCTGGCATTTAGAAAAGACAAATCAGAGGAATGTTAATGTGACAGATGGAGACAAATGCGAGAAATGATGGAGATCTTATCCCAGAAACACTAGCGTGGTCAGTTTAAAAGCTGTTACTTGGATAAATTCCTCTTATGAGCAGAGAAAGATGTTCTGATTAAAGCTGTGTAGGTGGCTAAATTCTGTTATGTATGGCTGTATCAATGTTAGAGACGTTCTCCTTGTTTCATACCAGAGAGTATGAAACCTATCTGCTGAATTAGAGGTAACATGAGTGAAAATTGGGAGTAAATAGTTCCAATTTACCTTGGCTTTACTTTATATATTTTTATTAAACACTGTGCATTGCTGCTACATGGAAAGCAGGTTTTTCATGCACCACACAACTGGAAAGATGTGCTGTAACATCACAGTGTGCTCCTCCTCATGCGTGTTTTCACTGGCCCACTCTGACAATAGTTGTAAGACATCAGGTGGACATGCCACTGGGGCTGTTCATGAAAGAACCCCAGCTGTGTTCCAAGGGCAATGAGAGCAGTCCACCTCTCACTTATGTCTCTTCTCCAACCCTGAGACTAGGTGGCCCAAGCGAGACTCCTGCTTGCATTTGGCCAGAAAGGGGTGGCCTTTGGAGCAGTTAGGTGATGGAGAAGCTGCATATAGGCAGGAACAGGAACATTAGGGGATGGTCTGTCCCTCCTGTACCTCAAAGTGGTGGTGTCTTCCCTCAGTGAGTCCCGGCTCTGCTTCAGGGAATCCCTCTTGTCCTTCTGCTTTGTGCTGTGTCAGTCCCCCACCAGGCAGGTGTGTTTGCTGTGTGGTAGCAAGCAAGGAAAGGAGCTTCAGCCCACAGGGTGCTCTTCACAGCTTCTCAAGACAGAGGAATGATGGGAAAAGGTTTCTCTGGGATATAGGACTGCTTTTCCTCTGTAAAACATCACTTATGGGCCATACCGGGACCTGTTGGAGTGTCCAGCTCTCCCTGAGCCCAGCACAGGGCAGCTGGGCTTTCCTGGTGACCTGAGAGCACAACCCGTCCCCACGGCACCAGCAGCCCTAGAGTTAACAGGGAGCACCAGTAAAACTAAAACAGACAAAGCTGTTTACAACACAGAGGCACCACACATCACGAGGATATTTTCAAAGTGACCTAAGCCATGCAATTGTTGAATAGCAATAGGAGTTAAGAGCAACGTTGCAGTAGCTGCGATTTTCAGAGATGGAAGTAAGTAACGATTTATGGTGAGGTGATGTTTCTTCCTAGACTGGCTGATGTAGCTGAAAGAAAAGCCCAGATGAGCCCCTGGGAGCAGAAGCCCTTCTTCTGGTTGCCAGGTTCTGTTTCAGACCTTGCTCACAGCCCAACATCAAGTCTATTCTTTCCTAACTGGATCAGCTGATGTAAGGAAAGATGCTACTTCTGCTAATGACCCTCGTCTGGCTAAAGTGGAGAAATCAGATTTTGCAGCTCTGGAATAGGCTGTTCATGAATAGCGCTGATTTTTTTTTTTTTTCTGCTGTGCAGTGACCTCAGCCAACATGAAGTATATAGCTCCGGCTTGCTAACCTGTGAGTCTAATTGGTATTCTGTAAAAGTCCTCACGATGCCTTTCAGTTAAAGCAAATGTCAGAAAACACAAGGTCCTTTTTTCTTTGTGAAAATTCCTCCAAAGGGAATTGCATGAACCCCAACTGTACAAACGCTACCTCTCAGCACAGGCTGCACATCCAAGCACTTATTTGGGGCTTTTGAAAGCAGGGCTATGCAATACAAGCTTTGAGATGTTTACTTTCCTAAGTCTCTTTCTGGCCAAGAAGAATGACTTAATTCACAGGGTGGTCCAAGCTTTGTTTTGTGTTCCTGGAGCCCAGATGCCCATTTGGAGACTCCCCTAGCGAGCCATGTGGACGCGGCACCTCCCTGGGCTGAGGGTTTGGCTGTGTGCAAGCACGGTAGGAGGCATTAGGAACTGCTGGACTTCACCCATGTTGCTAACAGCTGCTCCCCATCACCTCCCATCTTACCATGTAGCCACGGCAGAAGCAGAGCTAAGCCAGATGGAATCAGCCCACAGGCTGGATTTGGCCTCCAGCTGGAACTGTCTGACTTCATAGCTTGGAGCTAATTAGGCTAATGATTGATTATTAGCTGGCATTTTTTTTCTCTAGTGCCATTTACATCATCTGTGAAAAGCATTGCAGTTCTACTCTGATGGCTGCTGGGAATCTCACCTAACTTTGGATTCCTGTAAGTCAGATGTTAGAGCCTGAAGTGGTCACCCGAGACTCCTTGTATAGATGATGCAGGGAAATGGGCATCTCCAGAAGGTGAGCAGTCTGATCTCCCTTCGCCATGTCTTTTGTTTTTCCTACCAATTATAATACAAAGGGAGTAAAAGGCTGGCTGGCTCAGGTTTGGACATTTTTACCTTTAGATACCTAACTTAAGGCAGATGAATCTCCCACTTGGTAAGGCAGGTTACCAAATTAACTAAAAGCTCTCACTAGCCCCTTTCTCCAAAAACTACCCCCTAAGAAAGCCCATAAATAAGTAGGATCCTCACTCAAAAAAATCCTTCTGCCCTATATGTGCAAAAATAAAGATGAGTGTCTCTGGAGTACAGTGATTTTCTGGCCCGTTTCTGGGGCAGCCTAATTTGCTGTGCTCAAGAGCTTTCCTTTTATAAGAAAGGGTAGCAAGCCTCCACCAGATTCTCCTTTTCCACCCTCTTTAAATAAGGAAATCCACACCTTCGTTGAGCGTGGGGATCTCTGTGGCCCCCTCTCCCATGGTCGTCCATCACTCGCACAGCAGATCCGCAGCGTATCCCAGCTGTGGGACCCACTCCTCTCAAGGCTCCCACCTCAGCTGTGCCTGTCGCGGAGCCCCCCAAACCCAGCTGCACCTCAAAGCTGAACCCTTTGCCTGGGAGCTTCTGTCCAGCAATTTCAACAGAAAAATTGGAGAGGAACCCCGCTCACCTTGGTACTTCTATTTCTTCTTCCTTGACAAGACAGCTTGCAGATAGTGGACAGGTATTGAATTTCTGTGCGCCTGAGCCATGTGTGGTGCAAAGCGAGGTTAATGGATTTTTACGGCAGGAGGGAGAATCCTGATCGCCTCATCTGACCTCTGGCATCACAGAGGCCAGAGACAGGAGCTGTAATTACACCTAGTTTCCAGCAGAAATGAAAGAACGCAACCTGCGCCTAATTGTCCTGCCAATCAGATCATTCTGCAAGTCCCCAAATTCCTTGACCCTCAGTAATTTTGCTGAGAAGAGCTTATAATCACAAGGTGGCTCAACATGCGGCTTGCGTCTTGTGCAAAAGAAGACTGATGTCTTTGGCTTTAGAAGAGGAAGAGAAGTAATACGCGTGTAGCTTGCTGCGAGTTGATTTTTTTTTTCCAGGCAATGTAAAAAACAAGAGGTAGGTGTAGCTTTCTCCTTCCCTGATGGATCTTTACAGCTGTTTACAGCTGTGCTATGCTCTCTCTGTCTGAGTGAGGCCGAAGGGTAGCGTTTCGGCTCCTGCCTAGCTGCAAAGTAATTAATAGTGGCTGTTGGCCCTCTGACCTCTTGACTGGTGATGTGTCTCCAAATGCATTTCCATGTAGTTCCAGGCCACAAATACCCTGCAAGACAAACTCACAGACCTTCTTTTAAAAATACCTAAAGGGTGGAGAGACAGTTCGCGGACAGACTTCTCATTTTTTCTGTCAAATATGTTAATAAAACAGCATTCTAGCGTAAGGAAACTTGGACCAGAGAGCATTTAGACACTGTTGAAATTATTCCTTGGAGCTGGTCTCATGTAAGCTTCTGCATTAATGAGGGATCATCTCTATTTGCACCAGTTCGCCAGCAGCACAATCAGCAAGCAATTAAATTCTAACAAGCACGAGGCTTGTGAAAGGACTCCCTGCACACAGACAGAGGTTGCTTGGGCTTAAAACCAACAAAACAGGGGGTGTAACTTTCTTTTTCCCGCCCAGCCAGCTGCCCTGTCCCTAATATATATGGATTTTTTCCAGTAAATACTGTGGCAGGTCCTTACTAATTACTATTTCATCAAGCCCTATGGAATGTGTAAATTCTCCCTCTGCCAGAGTGTAATCCTATTTGGCAAAAGCATTACAAGGGCTGTACCAAGGGTGATTGAGAGGTCGCAGCAGAGAGGCAGGGGAGGAAGCTTGCCAGTGTGTTTGCAGCTCTGCAGTGGCCAACTTGGCAATCTTCTTATCGTCTCTTCCCATTTCCATCCTCTTATGTACCCAGCTCGGTGCCCAGACACCATTTAGAGCAGGTAAAATTCTCCTTCCTGGGTTTCCCCGATAATACTCACCGAACCACCTTTGGCAGCGCCCTGAGGAAGGCAGGAGGGAAATCTGCCTTCCTCACTTGAACAATCTGGAAGGAGATGAGCTTTCCAGAGAGCAATACTGCTCCAAGTGCCTCTGGGTAAGTCAGTGGCTCAGAGCTGCCAAGTGCAGTCCAGTACTGAAACCTATAAACATCTCCCCTTTACATTTTGTTATTTTTGTGTCGGCTTCTAATGTTTTATTACTGACGTACTTAGTAAATCTTAGGAGGCTTGAAAGGGTGGGGCTTAAAGTTTACAAGATGTAGAAAAGCATTAATAAAAACTTTATTCATTTTTTTTCAACTTTCCTCTTTACCAGTAGCTGAATTTCCAGGTGAATTACTTTCTTCTAAAATGGCATAACAGTCCCTGTAACTCCCAAGGTCATCTGTTCCTTTCCTTTGCTCAAGAGGAACAGTTGCTTAATTTGGTTTTAGACTTCCAGTGAGGTCTGTAATGTGTCTCTTCAGACAATCCTGTCCAGTGCTTTTTTTCTTCATTGTTAGAAAGCTTTTTCATAACGCCTACTTAAATTATCCTTGCTGCAATTTGAACCCATTATTTCCTTTGCTTTCCACCAGGGAGAAGATTTTTTTCCTCCTCTCTCAGCAGCAGTATTTGCATATTTGAGGAATATTATCATTCTCCTTTCTCCCATCTTAATCTTCTTTCCTGTAAGCAAAGCAACCCCACTGCAGTAATTCTTCCTGGTAGGTCGTGATTTCCAGCCCTGTGATCCTTCCTGCAGCTTCTTTCTGGATTCACTCCAGCTGGTCCGTATCTCTCCGGTAACACAGCGTCCAACACTACATAAAGTACTCCAGCTGAGACATTATCTCTGCTGAGTAAAGCAGACAGATATTTGTTCAAGATGGTGTATGGGTTTTCTGTGCTACATTCAGTAATTTCCAAAGGTAAAAGATAAACTGCTCTTCTACAAAGAGCAATAAACCATTCCTTAGATCCCGATCCAAATAGGTTTTCTTACTTAAAAAAAACTAGGAGGAAAATAAAATAATAGAATTCAAAACTTATTTTTAATGTGTCCAAGAAAATAATACATTCTTAATCCTGTGCATGCTGCACTACCTACTCCTGCGTAAATACACATTTGCTGAAACATACTGGCAGAACAAGTTTAGGCAGTGAAAATAAGGAGGTTTTGCTGCTACTGGGAAAAAAGGTCTTGCATTTTCCCAGTGATCTTGGGTAGAGAGAAGTCTTCAGTCTCCGTTTTTGTGGCTCCCAGAATCACCACTGTTTTGTGGAACCCTGGAAATATAACACACAGTACCAAACTAAGCAGTTCATCTAAGGTAGCAGTTGCTTTTTTATTTGAAAAAGACTAGCCTAGGATCTCGCTTTTCTTCCCCCTGTGCTTGTGTGCGTCTAACGATCCTCACCAACAATAGCAGTCTACACATCCAAACCTTAAACAACAGTATTTAAAAATGGATGAGGTTCCACCGGGGACCCTTGGATAGCAGCGCAGCAAGGCGTTTCAGCAGGGGTGTAGTGAGGATGAAGTCCACCCCACTTGCCCAGTGCTCCAGAGTCCTGACGTAAATTCTGCATATCACCAGCCTCCTTTCCCATGGATGCAACGCTGCCATGGTATCACTGCTGCTGTTCCAGTAGCTCAGCCCCACTCACACATCAGAGCTGCTGGGCCCTGGGTGGCCCAAGCCCACATCTGTCCCACCATCCCTTTCCCTGCAGCAGGGAGCGCTGGCGCCCGCAGCCAGATGCAGCTTTTCGGCTGGCAGGCTCCTGACGTAGCCAGCCCAGAGCCCCATGTGTCCCTCTGCTGTGTGCGAATGTCACCTTCTAGCAGAGATTATTAGTGGGCTTTGTCTGACTGACGAGCACTTGTGTTTCGCCTCACATCTTCGAAGGCAGGCAGGCGAGGTGGCAAAGAGCACTAATAGAATTCTTCAATGTCATTTTAATAGGATCGCTGTTTTGTGATGGTTATTTTTTCCCCCTCTTTATCCATCTCTGTCCTCTGCTAGGCTCTGTGTTAATGCTCTCTGGTGACACTGAATTCTTCCCAAGTTTCTCAAAAAAAAAAAAATCCCACCAGCATTAATTATTGTTCCAGGAGGACATCTACCCTTAAAGATGCAAGATTTCTCTGAAGCTATCTATCTGGATTTTCTACCCTCAGGAGAGAAAGAACAGTTAATAACTCAGTATTTCCAAAAGGAAACTTGCAGCACCTGTAGATAATATGAATGACCCAGTTGCCCTGGGAAGGGAAGTGCCATTTTGTGTGCAGTGCATTCCATATGCTGTCCATCCACCTTCCTCAGTTAATGAGGCTCAGACTTCTTCACGCTGGTCAAGATAAATATAAAGCTCCCTAGCCCTGAAATCACCATAGTGACGTTGCCATGGTAAAAAAGAAAAGAAAAAAAAAAGTTCAGTCCATCACAGATTAGGCTAAAACCTGATACAAAGAGAGACACTAGCATTGCACTGAGACACAGAAACATGCCTGTGATGTTCTCCAAATTACCATGATCTAGGTACCATTAAGATTTTTTAAAACATGCTGTTCTATTCATTTTTCTAACAAGATACATTAGGGTCCTGTCTTATGGGTACATGTCCTGAGAACAGGGCTGGGAAATTGGAGCTTCCTGAACATCTAACTCAAGTACTGATGCTGAGCCATGATAAAAGCAGAAATCCTGGTCCACACCACTTGTATTAACGCTTTGCGACCTGGCCTTCAAAAGAAAAGGATATCTCATCCAAAATCTAAATCCTAACTCCACATTTCAATTCCACTGTTGATAACTGGGCGGCTTAATTACCTCCCAGAGTGATTATGAGGCTGGGTTATTTAAGGTTTGAAAAGCTCTATGGAGGTTCTAATAACAGAATGTCAGTCATGTACAGGAATAGAGATGTACGGGGTGCTCTGCTCATAGGCACTGGCAGCAGCCTCGTATGGGCACTGCGTGTACCTGAACCCAGAAATTTCCTGGCCCACTGTGCACACCCATGCCATGCACATGCCCTTGGAGAGCCCTTCCACTCCCACAAATTGTGGATTGTGCCCACTGGAGATTAGAAAACTAAGCTGAGAAAACTAAACTGCAGAATCCCACCTGGGCAGGGCTCTGAAGGAGAGGGCGAACTGCCCAGTGGCCAGTCCATCTCATACTCCTTGGTAAAATATTTTTTTGTTCTGCTCTGAGTGACTGTCCATGTTCCAAGCAATAAGCAGTCCACCAAGACACAGGATCCTGAAATCTCACAGAACAGCACTACAGCTTTGCAAAGCAGAGCATTAGAACCTAAGACTTAAGCAACCACGCATCCTCCTTGAATGTAGGCGGAGACGTCCACCCTGCCCTTCTCATTATTACCGAATGCTCCAGTAGTTCCAGGCATGTCCTCTTTGCCCATTTCTCAGTGCGTCCATCCAGAGTCCAGCTCTGATTTGTAAACTATCCAGACTGATATTGTTTTCCTCATGATCATACCTGATGGTGAGGTTGAGGGGGGTTTGGCCATAAAAAGTGAGGGTCAACCTGAACAGTTTATTCCTCTGCAAACAAAGTATCAAAGCAATACCATCATACACAAATGTGTCTTCTGGAAGAACAGAGGAAGGTGAACCCACAAAGATGAGCTGGGTCACTGCCCGTAGCAGGGACTTGAGACAAGAGCCTTATAAGAAGTATTGCACTAGGGCTAAAATCTCTCCTAGTCCACTCAGTGAGTGATGGACACTGAAAAGCTCATCAGCTGATTATGCACCACTGTCCATTCAGATGGGGGATGCCTGACTCTCAGTTACTGACCAACACACAGGACTATGCCTAGATGTGCCGTCACCAAGTCTAGAAACTAGTTTTTGCTAGTGGAGATGGCAAGTTCTGTTGCTGTCCCAAAGAGCCCTCTCAGGTGCCCCTGCACAGCTGGACAAGGGAGCAGAGCTGCAGCGGGGAGAGGCAGCGGTGGCAGCCGTGTGGTGACATCCTGGTGTGTGGCTCAGCTATGAGGAGGCTGGCTGGGTGCTCCTGCTCTGCAGCAGCCGCTGCCGAAGGGTTGGACGTCTGCAGGGACTGAGAAGAGGCTCTCAGGCCTTTTCCCAGGCCGGCTGGCTGCTGGTGTGGCTGCCACCCATCCAGACTGGTACCTGCGATGTCAAGCCAGAGACTTTCCTGCAGCTGATCAGAAAGTCGAAGATCTGTGAAGGGATTCTCACATATTTGCATAATCAATTTGGATGAATACTTTATCAATATTCTTATTTCAAACCAATACAGTATCCAGTACAAACTTCTTGGTTTGTAAGATTTTAGGTCTTTTTTAACACCACTGACAGATATCAGCCCTCAGCTTCTTCACTCCTTATTCCTGGTCCAGGGTGTTCTCTACACTCTAAGTCACAGGAGTCCTAATGCTTAGCCCACATAGCTCATCCAGTAAAACCCGTCTATTTATGCAGGTGTTTCTCCAAAAGAGTAGACCACCCTAGAGAAAGGCACGGAAATGACCTTACCTCAGACACGGATGACAATGAGGAACTGGCACACTTCAGTCCTGTGAAGACTTTCACATATCTCACACACTCAGATGAGACTGTTCTGCCACAGACAGGCCGAGTCTTTGCTGGATTTGGACCCAAGCTCTTTCTGGAGATTGATTCAGATGTGATCTTTTTGCGGACACGATGCCTGGAACCGTGGTGATGGGTGAATCAGAAGCGTGTATGGCCAGCTAAGCGTGACCAACATGGTGACAGGTGTGTTCTTCCTGCAAAACAGTCTTGCAAACTTAGTGCTATAGACACCGTGTTCATGTGCAGTCATAGTCAGGTCAGAACACAGGAAAAACAAGCTGCTGTCTGGTGTGTTAGCTAAAGCTGTTAGAAACCTGTGGGACAGATTTGCACATGGCTGCTGTGAGATGTATTTGAATATACAGCTGGCGTGCACATCTCACTGTATGAATTCACAGAGACTTCAGTTCCGCACACAGCAGAACTGAGCATCTCAAGTGCTGCCATTGACATTTCACTGAAACCAGCATTATGGCTAAAAGTACACAGGCAGGCTGTAGCAAGGAAGGAATGGAAGGTCCTTTTAGTGGAGAACATTGCCATCTTGTGCACAATTGCATTTACTTTGTGCCTGGCGTGCTTGTGAGAGGTGATACTGCAGAAGTTTCTCATACTTTCTGCCTCTCCTGAAAACTCCAGGATGCCTGAAGCAGCGTTCAAGTCCTTGAATGGAGAGGTCTCCTTAAAGAGCATCAGCTTGTTCCAGTCCTCAAGCAATGATAACAAGATCTGAACAGCTTTCTGGGCTAGCAAATTTTTCCTTTTTATCTTGCAAAATGCTTCATTAAGTATATTTAATGAAAAAAAGCCAGGTGTATCACAATTAAATCAATAAAGTAGTGGAAAATCAGGACTAACAAAGTTCTACAAAAGTTTGGAAGTGGAATAGCAGCATTTACTCACAGACTGTCTGCAAGTGCCTGCAGCCATGCAGACACGTGGTAAGTACAACCAAAGCAGAGAATTCCTGCACAGGAAAATCTGGCATAGATGGACAAATAGGCAAAACAACAACTACCCTAGTGTAGCAATTTCCCTCATAGTGTTTCATAGCTCACTGCAGATATAAGTTACAAAACCCCTGAAACATCAATATATGGTCAGTAAACAAAAATATGAATTTTCCTGGTGAGGAATAAGAGGCCTAGGAAGCCATGTTGTTTATGTAAGGAAAAGCTGCCACAGCCATAGAGGGCGCAGCTGACCCCACTTCCATACCTCGTCCATAAGCTTCCTCCCTACAGCACAGAGCAACATATACCACAGCAGCCTGGGAATCCTCCCAGAGGGGTCTAGGAAAGACCTGGCCCCATGAAATCCAGACTATTTCCAGTGCTGCCTCCTCCCATACTTTTTTTAATCATCACCTGCAGGTGGGCAGCTCTGCCCCAGATAAGTTTTCGTCTTGCTGCCAGCAAAACTGGGGAGTGATCTGGTGGCTCCAAGCATCCGTCCTGTGTAGCCCCACCAGCTGCTTGCCCTCAGCCAGGATCCCGTCTGCACCGACCGCCACACCATCACCAGGGCACGACGTGCTCTGGTTTGCACGTGTTCCCTGTTTGATGGGGTAATGGGGTAAAAACCACGAGCACTGACAGGGACTTCTGTGTCACTGCATGGGTGTGCCCTGCTGCAAGGGGTCCTTTGCACCAGGGGGGTGATTGCTTGGCCTTTTGAGGTGGCCTCTATGGTGGCAATCTGAGTCTGCAGAAAACTCCCAATTTCCCCTCTGCCTGCTTTCCAAGCAAGGTTATGTCTGTATCCAGCTGAGTACCTGGATCTCCAGGGCCCTGTCTGCATTTCAGACCAAGATGCACAACCCAGGGGACAGGGCAGGGCTCGGTTTCTTGCATGACTTCCTACGGCAATCCCACATGCTCCATGCAGGCTCAGAGTGACAGTTACAACTGATGTGGATTTGATGTTAAAGGTTTTCCCCTGGTTGAAGCCCAGAGCAATGAAAACATACCAGTGTTTTAGCCGGGAAGATGTTCACGTGTTTGCTGGTTATCCTGCCACTGGGAGAGGAGATGGACAGGTGTTTGTGTGTTTCGTAGAGATGCCATCAATCTCTCGGTCACCATTTTCTCACCAGGAGAACCCTGAGGTTGTAAGGCCTGAAGTATCAGCCACTAATCAGCAAAAGGACAAAGAGATGTTTTCTCTCTCTTCTTCCTTTTTCTATACCTGCATTAAAAGTGGGACTGCTACTGATAAATCAGCAATGGCATTGTTACTGAACTGCTTTTAAAATTGCCCTGATACCTCACCTATAATATTACAGAAATGCACAGGGCAGTAGCTCAGTTTGAAAATGACAGTGTAGTGCTGTTAAATTGACAGTAACATTTGACTTCTTAATGTAGAGAAAAAGCCCCTCTTACCCACTGGGCTGGATCTGTAACATATGCCAGATGACACAAGGCCAATAGTGCTTAATGTGTCTTGTAAAACTGGATACAAGCAGCTCCTCTCACCTCAAAGGTTCATAACTTTGCTGCGCTTCTGCTAAAGACAGCTTATTAGTATGCAAATAATACAGCAGTATCTTTTCCTGCCTTGAATTACGCATTATTTTTTTTACCAATTGATTTTATTTATTGCAAACCTGCCTGATTACTGCTCTCATTAGTAGTGGCACTTACTTGCAGCCTACCCTGTAACATTTCTCTATGGATCAGAGCATCCACATTTATCTGACTTTTTTCTTCCTATACGCTGAAGTCAGGGATGAAACTTTCATGGGTCTGCACCAAAATTCTCATCTTGGTCTGTGATTTAATGCTCTCATCCACTCCGCTATCCTAAGTGCACAGTCTCCAGCTATACACACGAAGCCCATCCTTTTAGAAAAACAGTGCTTCTCCTAGTGTATCCCAACACCAAATATCCCTGGACCTTCATCATAATGTGAGCTCTCAAATTTTTATTATTTTCTTCACGTCTACCCTTCTTCTCTAGCAATGGACAGAGTTCTCGTTTAAGACTCTCACCGGAGCCCCTTTTTACATGCCTGTGCCTGTTGCCCTTCGTATTTTCCACTGTCTTGAGGGTTCTCCCCCTCTCTTCTCGGGGGAGGAAGGAAGACAAGAAGAAACTTATTCAAACATTCCAGGATCAGCCCTTTGATCTGGACTTGGTTCACTTTGCAGGATCCAGTTCACATCCCATTCCCCAGCACCATTAAATTCGTTAGCTAGATGTAATCAGAGGGACTGCACCTCAGCTGAAGAAGTCCGGGGATGTTACCAGATGGGAAACCCATCCTCACATTTTGCATATTCTCCTGGTTTTGCTTCATCCCACCAAACATTTTGCACCTTTTTACTAACAGCACTTTCTTGCTAAATAAAATAGTTGATGCCTTAGTGCTGTGGCAGAGATCAATCTTTGCGAGCACCTGTTGCTGATTTTTTTCCTGCCATGGAGGTGGCCCTCACAATTGCTCCTCTAATCACCTGAGGCCGGGAACAACTAAACCACAGAAAGTGCTGGTCAGCTTGAAGGATCCAGGACATCCCTGCTTTCAGCTTTACATAACAGAAATCATCTGCATATGGGCAGATAATTAACAAAGTTTCCCAACACCCCCAGACAATCTGTACTGTGTCACAGAAGGATAAGCTGCAATCAGGCAAGAAGAAAAGTTCAGTAGCTGGCTCTGCTGCCCTACTTGTAAATGAAAATATTCCCATGGATATTTAGGGGAGTGGGATGAGGATGACACATGCCATAGCAGGAGTCAGTGTCACTTTGTGGGTAGGCAACAGCTGTCTGGAAAATCAAGACTCGCTCTCACTAGTAAATGCTGTAACTTTTGCCACTGCAAGAAGCATATTTGAGTTTAAGCTGTTCAATATACTGGAAGAAATATGACTTCTTATAGTAGATGTATGGAACCAGAGGCTTACACATATGCACAATTACATTCATCTCATTAATTGTTACATTCATCTCATTAATTGTCCATTAACATCTGTTACATGGACTGTTCTGCCTTAGATCATATAATTCCTTGCTTATTTAACATCTGAAGTGGTTAACAGAAACAACCTCAGAATTACTTGATATTTTTCCTTCCATTTTTTATCAGACCTCAATTCCTTCAGTCAGCTTTGTAAATTAAAATTAATTTGGTGAAGTCCTGAAAAATTCAGCAGTGTCAAGAGATGAAAGTTTTAACACATTACATGAAAACAAGTCAGATCATCGACCTCCCACACAAGCCTGCAGAGTCTCTTGCTGCTTGGATTTTATTTTTTAATGGTTCCACGGCAGGGAACGAAGCCTTTCCCTGCATCACAAGAGCCATCTGCAAATAGATAGACCTAAGAAGTTCAATACTTTTTATAATTCTGTGAAGAGCTAAATGCATCAATAAAATACTTTATGCCTCCTGCAATCCTTTGATGACTGAATTAGCTAAATTAGATTGAAATGAGGAGTGATTTATAATGGGCTGTAATGAGAAATGAGTTCAACTGCCTTCCAAACAATTGGCATGGAATAGATTAGTTTTACCAATGTAGTGATTTAAAAGAATGGCGAAGGGAAAACATTCCCCTTTGATCTCAGTGACAGCAAAGTTTCTTTAGACATTATCCAATCCCAACAAATATGCAGCAAAAAGTTCATATAATGGTACTTCTTTTACCCCTTCATGAAACAGGAACTAAGTCAACGAGGTTTCTATTAGAAGTCTCGTTTCCCATTGCTACACAGCCCGTGAAATAGGAAACTTCCCTAGATTTCCAGAAAATAACGACAAATTATTGTGAACTTGAGCTTATAGTACAAGAAGAAAAAGTACACCTTAACTTTTACAGGAATTGCTGTAGAACAGAGCTACTTTCTTCATGAACTCTACAACGACAAATACTTGTGTTCAGATGCCATGCTAACTTATGGCTTAACATCACGTGCTTATTTGGTACCCTGATCCCACAGAGCTGGAAGCACATACCCAGCTTTCTCATAGTGAATCATCTCACCCAGGTGAAACTACTCCTGGCAGTGAGATCAACCAAATACCCACCTGAGCATGTTTGGGAAGGGAGGTGATGGGCCAGACCTGAAGAGGGGGCAGGTGAGGCTGAGCTGAGCCCTGGGAAAGGAGAACCTGACCCAAACAGGTACAGCACAGCACAGGCATCCGAAGGACACTTCTTAATTTCACCTCCTGTGACTGCAGTCCTGCAGACACTTCTGCCTACATGCAGGTCCCTGACCACGGTTGGATTTGGTACCTGGAGAACTGGCAGGTTAACTTGCCCTTCCATGGCCTTGCTCTGCTTGCACAACACCTGGCTCTCCCTCTGCAGGTGAAGTGGATGTAAAACGTTACCCTCCAGGTTTGGCAGGGTTTGGTGAGCACAGATCGTGAATGCAAGTAGGTCTGGGTAAAGGAAAATCAGAGTGGTGACTTATCCAGATCAAGGCAACCTACTGTGAACCTAATGTGGCTGCTCACATAACCCGGTTAAGCAGTAGACTTCAGACCTGTACCATAAAGAAAACCATTTTTATTACTAGTGGTTCACTTATATTTCACACAAAAAAACGCTAGGGTGACTGTCCACTGACAGCAAGTCTTTTGCCCCTCTCTATGGCCCAGGGTTACTTTGTTTCCCTCCCCACCTGCTGGCACCACTGCCGTGTGGGATGAGTCAGGGAAGCTTCCACAGCAGTAACCCAGGACGGCAACTCGTATGAGTTTCAGCACTGTTTACAGGATCGCTGCCTCCAACTTCTCCCATGACAGCTGGCAGAAAAGAACCTTCTCGCACTGGTGAGAAGTGAGCATTGATCTGACACCAGCTGTTGACAGGCTGCAAAAATATTGATAGTGCATTTAGCAGCAGTGCCCCAAATCCTGGCAAATGGGAGTTCACGCTCTCTAATTATTTTCTCCCACTATATTGCCTCATTCTGCTATGTATATTAATTGGCTGTTTTGGTTTGCTATTTAGCAGCCGGCTTCCTTTAAAGCTTAAGCTTGTTCCCCTTAACTGTGTGCTTCCATAGCTTCTGCTCTGCTGAAAGGTTAAACAGATCTCATTATCCATTTCCTGCAGAGACCTAATTTCTACAAAAGGCCTTGAGCAGGGTGATATGATTGGCAAGAAAGAGAATAAGATTACAAGAAGCTGTTTTCACACTTAGCCAAATACCAAGAAGCACAGAGACTATTTGAAATGATGCTCTGTGTGGGTCTCAGCAGCTGGGCAGAACATTCAGCCTCTTCTGGTTTGTGATTATTCTCGCATCTGCCCCTTTCAGCAGGGCATCCTCAAATGGCATCCCCCAACATGAAAACACATTAAGTAGCTCAGGATAAAAGATGGTACAAGTCAAACGGTCTCCATTTCTCCTGAATTGCTATATATATATATATATATATACATTGCTCAATACCACCTACTAAATGGCAAGACAGCCTCTGCTGTAGTCCTGACAGGAGTAAGCAGGCTAGAAGAACAGGTAATCTCCCCCTCCTCTACCTTGTCTCCTGGATAAAGCTCCTAGGTAGGCCTGGTTCACTTCTTATAGAGGAAAGATGTAGCTACTACATGGGGATGCCATAAATGTCATTAATGGGCACAGGGTATGTGGCTCACCACAGCTGAGCAGCTTGAGGCAACCAGATGCCCATACACAGCCCTGGTTCTCCTCAGGAGCTCAGTCCTCTTGGTGGTCCCAGAGCCCACAAAACCTATTAGACCCCATACAAAAGGGGAGGGGCAGCTGTGTTTCTCCTTTAAGACCCTCCTGGAGATGACAACTATGGTGGAAATAGCCCAAAGTCCTACCTCCCTCTTTTACTTATCCAAGGGTTTATTATACTACATGCCAAGGGCACCAGCAATTCAGTTCAGTTCTCACTTCTGCCTGAGGGGTTCAAACCTGCAGTGAGGTAGTGCCTCCTTCACCAGGCATCTGACCTCCTGGTGAGGGGACACAAGCCCATCTAAGATGGCTTACTTTGCAGATTAGAGAACAAGAACTACTGTGCCAGTGTGGATACGAGCAAGCAGGAAGCTTTTGAGGAAGACTTGCAGAGTTTTTGGCATAGAGGGCTTGAGCATCCCCCTTCCAGAAGGGGGTTCAAGCCACATACTCTAAGCTGGGAGCCACTGGCTAGGGCCCTTGCAAGCTGGTATGGTTTGGTCACAAGATTCACTCTGTCCCTCAGCTCTCTTTGTCTATTAGCTCTAATAGGTCTATGGTTAGTATCCTTAGGGATGTCTGTCCATCTTTGAAACACCAATTCCTGTGATGGAACAACAAGCTTTGGACCAAGCTTTGGGCAGTCTTCTCTGTCTCTGGTTATTCCTGCTCAAGGCCCTGCTGCCTGTGCAGGTTGTAAAGAATAGAGGGCTGCCCTGGAGCCCACCAAGCACTGGGACAATTTGAGGAGTCTTCATCTTCAGATGTTTCCAAGATCCCACAGGACAGAGCTCTCAGCAACCCCATCTGAATGCAGTGGTCATCTTGCTTTGAGCTCCTCTCCTGCTGTGGTCCATGAAGCATCAATAGTCTAGAAGGCAGTGAAAGGGCAGCTACAACATTATTGCTACTCTGCCTGAAGTGGAAAACAATAAGAGAGGAAATAATAGAAGTAAAAAAAGTATCCAAAGTATCACTTAGTTTTTAAATTAGATTTCAAATTGAAGTTGTCAGAGCAACAATATAAGATGGATTGCAGATTCCATCTCCCCTTCCTAGAAGGCTTGATAAACCTTAAATTAAAAACAAGTGAGAAGAGTACAGCAGCTGTGCCTGCATCAGCCATCCAGATAGCTCAACTGCAGCAGATGTGGAGGGAGAGGCTGAGGATGGGACATCCACTCTATGCACATTTTGGAGGGCGCTGTTTCAGGTTAGCTTTAGCCTAGCTCATCAGACCAAAATTGTGGGGGCTGGTCCTTTAGATGGTTTCCTCCAAAACGAACCCAGTCCACGTCCTCAGAGGTTACTCCAAAGCACTTAAAGGAGGACAAGCAAAAGATAATCAAAACATACAGTACAGGCTCCTCAGGAAAAAAAAAAAAAAGTGTTGTCCTCTTCCTAGATAGTAAGAAGTTGTAGGTAAGGACAGAAAAGCATCAGGTCTGATAACAGGTAAGTGTGGTGCTATGTACAATAATAATATCCAGGATTTTTCAGCTTGTATTCTGCTGCATTTGGCTCACTTGCACAATGTTAATGTTTTAGCTCTTTTACAAAAGAACACAAAAGAGAAAAGAAAGACTTAAGTGACACTCAAAACACCGTTCAGATTTAAGAGGAAGCTCTCCATCAGGATCTTACAACTTCTCCCGAAGTTTAAGGAACAGTTATTTGTTGTTTGAACTTCACACTGGTTGACTAGGGAGACAGAAGGCAAGAAACACGCTTAAAAGTCACTATGAACTAACAAAACTATAGAATTGCTGCTTGAGTGTTGCATTCTGTACCACCCACAGAATCCATCAGCAATATAACAAAGTGTTCTTGGGACAGCCTTGTTAGCAAAAGCTCTTGGAGCTTGTTAGACCAAGTGTAGACAAATTGAAAGTGTAGGTAGACATTAAATCCAACCCAAAATAAGCAAGCAGCTCTGAATGTCAGCAGATCTATAATTAAGGTGGTATTTCAGTTCATTCTCTTTTAAGGCCTCATTTATTATTACTGTACCTAGAAGATGGAAGGCTTTAATATAAAAAGGTGTCAGGTCTCCAAACATCAATTTCCCTCCCATTTGGCAATGGCACTGCTGAAGTAATGTATCGGACTTCTGATTCTGTGGAAGAAGTCAGCAGTTTCACACTCGAGCACCACCATCTTGAATTTTCTTTCCCAATCAGGAGATAAGATGGTGCAGGAAGCTCAGCCCCTGTGAAAGGCAAAATACTGCTGCTAAATGAAAGGAGGTTCTGGAGTCAGCAGGTCCCAGGAGATGCTGGCCGTCACCAGGGCCTCTCTCAAGATGTCTGGGGTCCCAGCCCATGGCCTTGTGCTGCCCACACACCTCTACAAAGGACTGCCAGCCACCTTCAGTGGCACCTACATCAAGGGTCACCTCCCCTGGCTCTCCACACAGTCCATGCTGTCAGACATCTACACACGACGGGCTAAGAGAAGGTCCAACTAAGTGCTATAACCAATTGTTTAAGAGCAGCTATTTAGATTTGATTTACACAAGTTAAGCTTGTCAAAAACAGTGCACTTAAGGCCACTTCATATTTCAGATTTTCTTAAAGAAGTCAGCAATTTATTAAGAAAATAATAACAAGAGGCCTCTGTTTATACTGATGCCTATATTTTAAAGGTTTGAGTAAGATTTACTCAGGCTTCATAATACAAAATGTCTTTCAGGATCTTAAGTGAAGCTGTAATAACTTAAAAAAAAATTTAGTTTCTAGAAGTTTCTAGATAAATGGCCTTCTTGAAATACTACCCTTCTGGGGCTCAGCGAGATCTTGATGAGCATCTCCAGTGCTCTAGGTGGGAACACTGGCTGCAAGTGTACTGTATCAATCTTGATGCTGTCGCAGGAGTTAGTCATCCTCTGAGTCACTCTCCCCTCTGGCTGGGACACATGTCCTGACTGAGGACATGAGCTGGTCCTGGATCTGCTTCCTGGGGTTCTCCTCAAGGTCTGTCTTGATGGCACCCGACTCTGAAATCTTCCACTCCAGTTCTGTGCAGAGCAAAACAGAGCCATGAATATAGGGAAGCAAACTGGAAAAAGTTCACCCTTGCTTCCCCAGCTGACTTATCACCCTGCCATCACCACCACCAAAACCAGGGCCCTGCTCTATTCCTCCTCCTTTTCCACCCCCAGGTCCCAGCCCCTGCCCCATCTCCTGAACCCGCTCTAGCCGAGCTGGTGAAGGAATACTGCTCATATGTTACAGCTGTTTCCATCATATACTGATTTTATCACAATCAGAAGAGGGAAGGAATAGATATGCAGAGGGGCAAAAAAAAAAAAAAAAAAAATCATGACAATTCCATTTACACATCTGAATTATAGGTATTTTTCAGGGATGTATTGTGTTTGTAAGTGCAATTCACCCCTTTCCCACTACACCATGCACTGACTCTTAGTTTCTTAGCAAGACAGTAAGGGAGACTCCACCATCAGTAGTAGGCCTATTACTACATAGACCCAAATTGGATTGCATCCTAGAAGTGGTAGAAAGTCAATACAACACATTCAGTTGAAACCTTTCTCCTAGTCCTGCTGGCAACCCTACCATTAAATCTAATTTCCTTCAGACATTACAGAGTAATGAATACAACCTCGCACTTTCTTTCATCTCTAGTGGAAATCACTTGGGCTTAGGGGAGAAGGAAGAAATAAAAGAAAGTGCAGAATTTCAGCGCCCAGCTTTCTGTGATGACTGAACTAAGCTGGCTCAGACACCTTGGGACCCCCCTAAAATCAATTATTTATGTGCTAAAAATGGGAGAAAGCTATCTGCAGGTTCTGCTACTGCTGCTCACTTCAGTGCATAATTAGGAAACTGCTGTAGTTAAGATTTAGCTGTTCTCAAATCAGTGATCTTGTTTGTGAGTTTTTTCCCCTTCCGACAGTTCAAAGCAGGAGAGCGTTTTCTACAGCACACGCTCAAGATATCCTGTAAACTTCAGGGTTTTAGCAAAAAAACAACCAAAACTCTTTGCATCCTATTCCAGTATAGGCAGTGACATCATTCAGCAGGGACCTTGAAATGCTGCTGAAATGTGGTTCACTTCAGACAAAGAGGCCCCTTAAAGTCTGACCTTGAAAAACCTTGAAGGCACCTGTACCAACATGCCTACACAGAAAGCAGATGAGCATGCTTTTAATTAAAGTAAAATCCACTAGGTTACATCCAAGCTGTATTTGCTTTCTAAGCAGAGCCTCTTCCACTGCTGACCTCTGTCTTCAAGCACTGCTGTAGGACATCATCCCCAAGCACCCATCTCCAAAGCAGCAGCTTCTACTGAAGAGCCACAGTGCTCTGCGAGACCTGTACCACCACCCTCATCTCCCGAAGCACGTCACACTGACGAGGCTGCACAACCCAGCCTGCCTCCAGGCTGCTGAGACGAGCAAGGAGAAACAGGTCTAGGGAAAACAGTGACCTCCAGAAAAGGTAACAGCCTCTCCCCATGGTGCCTTGTGTCCCCTGAACTACTCAGGCAGGAGTTAAACTCCTGCCTATCTCCAGGAGGTGGCAAGAGGAAAAGGAAGCAGCCAAATTTCAGGCTGGCAGCCCCATTTGGACAAATAGACAGGATCTCTTTAAAGCTTCATGAAGAGTGGAGCCTGCATGCCTGGAAGGTGCAACGGACAAATGTGAGCCATTGGCCTGAAACTGAAATGAGAAGCCCTACAATGTAACGGGCAGCACCAGTTATCCAGTGCATAGATTACCAAGTAGCTGGGGGCAAGGTCAGTCTTTCAGGTACGAGAGCCCCAAAGAATGTGCACGGGTACTATTTACCCTTTAATACATTCAGGAAAATTTATTTCACCCATCACGGGGTGTGAATACTTGCATGCACGTTAAGATAAATATTTATATGTTGTCCTACTCAGCCACTCACTGCTTTTACAGGATAGCCTTAATTACATGATGTTGAGCCACAAGGGTGCATTAAAATAAAAAAAAAAAAATTCCAGTATAATTTTTAGTATCTCCCTTCTCCTCCTAAGCCTCACTTCTCTCATTGCCAGCAAAGCAGCTTTGCTTTTCCTTTGGAAGACCAGAGATGCAGACACTCACCGTCCCTTGTCAGGTTCATGCCACCAAACACCAAAGGCCCAATGAACTGAGCTTTGATGTCTCCCTCCAGGTAGACAAATATCGTAGGCAGGTTCTTATCAGGGTAGTTGGGAATGCAGGTGGTAGAGATAGCTTTGATGAATTTCACATCTCTGAACTTTCTTGCAAGCCCACTCATATGTTGGTTTATTAAGGCACAGAGTGGAATTCTGCAGAGAACAGCAACAGGCACACACAAAGAAAAAATAAAAGACAAATTAGACAGTAATGTGCTCCAGAAGGAAGTTTGGAAGTATCAGCTCAATGAGAAGCATTTATGGAAAGACAAATGTACCAGAAGTGACTTCTGAATACTATTGTTGTCCAATATTCCAGCAAAGGAAACCAGCATCACTGGACATTTTGATGTGTGGTGGGGGTTTTTTTGTTGTTTTTAAAAATTAGCAATACAGCCTTCCCCTTTATCATATAGAGAAATTGGTTTAAGAAGATAGGATATTTAGAAATTGCATGAGCAAGGGCAAAATAGAAAGCAGGTCCTGAAAGAAAGTATGCAAATGATGATGAACACTTGTGAGGCAATTCAAGACAATGATGAAAATCAAGTATTTCTATCCCTGTCTAGAAAGAAAAAAACCTAGCAACTTATCAGACCTATTTGACAAGTTTTTCCACCATGCTGACAGGACTGGAAACCCTGTTCACTCCATTTTTATGCCGCTAGAAACCAGGCTAAAGACATACAGTGATCCTTCTAATGCACAGCCCCTTGCACTTTATTCAGAAGAATTTCCAAAGTTTGGATATTTCAGTGGCAGCAGCTCCCTCTATGGTAGCTGTACGGTACAAGTCATGCTGTGCTGTACAGATGTGTAAGAAAAGCCATTTCACAGTAACATCATTTTAGAGCTAAATTCAGCAGTATTGAGTCAACAGTAATGAAATTACTAAATCAATTTTTTATTTCTTAAAACTCCAGAATCAGCTTCTTATTTTCCACAATAACTACACATTTCTCTAGACTATTTCAGCTATTGACAGTGAAAGGATTAAAGGTTAAAAACAAATTCTTACCCTTGTTTGTAGAGGTGCAGGACTACCCATATACCTTTTCCAGCTTTCGTAACCTCCTGAACATAATCTTTTCCCGAAATTTCCATAACTTCCCCAAATTTATTCTTCATTTGAGCTGCTTTCATTTCTGCTAACCTTTGCTGCCTGAACAGCGAAAAATGAGAGAGATCTTGAGAATGGATGCATTTTTGACAGAAGACGTAAAAGGAGCTGATTGAAACATAGACTTCAGAGGTACATTACAAACTCCTTCAAACCTCAGAGCAACAAAAGCAAGTCAACATAGTCAATGGACGCTCTCCTGCATCAGAAGTTAAAGGCATCGACTTGCAAGAAGTACAACTATATTTCAATGTGGGTTTTTCCCCCGCTCCCCCATTTCCACCCTCTGCAGACACTACACTACCAAACTAAATGGAAAAACCCACAAGAGGTGGAAAAATTAAAGAGATAATGGAAAACCAACACTGTAATTATGTAAATCTGCAGCACCTTAATCTCATTCATGCAAAAACTGAGAAATCTTGGAGGTGATTTTCAAAGTACTCAGAATCCCCAGCCATGCACTCAGCGGGTGCACATTATCTCTGCAAAACTAGTCTGTAGATAAAGGACATTGAATTTAAATCCAGTTATCCTATTAAAGACACTTAAAAGCTCTACCAGAAACACAACCCACTTTTTCTATCATCAGATCTAACAACATCTTTCCTCTCTTCAACAATATCTAACAGCATATAAAAGAAAAAAACCTCCAATTTTCATTAAAGCCAAATTCTGCATGCTGCTCTGACCTGTACATTTCAATAGCTTTCTCGTCTTCCTCATTAAATTCATCTTCATTCTCTTCTAGCTCTTCCAGAGTCATGTCCTCATAAGTTTTCACTAGAATGGAAGAAACATCAATACAGCAAAACACCTCTTTCCAAGATTAAAACTCATCAGCTTTTATCAGCCCAACAGAATTTATTTACTTTAAGGACAGATTAATTATGGAAAAAGATAGCTTTTTTGAGGTATTATTGTTACTGGATTTTTAGAAATTCTGTACTTTAGACTTATAAATGGAAAGACAATGATGTGAGGGACTCTGAGCTGAAGGCTACTTAAGACTAGCACATGAGTACCTGCACTAGCTCTCAAGTTTGGTGGCTGCAGCAGTGACGCACCTAACAATCACACAACACAGCAGGGATGCTGAATGACAGAGGAAGGAGGCAGCATACAACAGGTAACATCATGAGATATTTTTACTTGCACATTCACACGGCAGACTCCTTTTTCACTGTTCTTATTTCAATTTTCAAACATTTACTTCTGTAAAAATAGGGAGCTGACATCAAGAACAAAGCTCTCCTCTGCTGGAAGAATCCACAAGTTCAGGAACATATTCGTTTGATACTGTTAACAGATGACCACCCTATATGAGAAGCAGCTTTGGTATCCCTTGTACACTTGGGAAAGGGCACATTGCTTTATAGGCATATAAACATTACTGCTGGCCATTTCTTTGTATGAGCTTCCCCTGGGAGCCATTCCAAGACTTGTCCTGCTGCTGGCTGAGTCAGCCTGGTCACTCACCAAGAGACTTCTGAAGGATGACGAGCTGCTCCTCTTCCTTTGCACGCTCCTGTTCCTCCAGGTTTTCCTTTGGAGGAAGGATACCTTTCTTGCGCAGGACGTCATTCCACTCTGTGTCTTCATTTGGGTCCTAGAACAGAACAAGAAATGGATGACGTGCACTAAAGAACAACTTCGTCACCTCCAGAAGTTAACACAGGCAAGTTTTTCAAGAGACACAGCACAGTGCTGAAGTGGTAACTGTCTGGATGGCACCAGAAAGTCAGTGTGCATCCTCCTGATGCTGAGGCTTCTTTGTGGCCCCAGACCGGTACCCTGAAGAGTGACTTTATTTTATTCCATCCCATTTACAGCATGCGCAGGTCTTAGTAGGGTACAAAGGTTTGAAGCATTGTAATCATCGTTGCAGCTCTCACAAGTTGAAAGGAAAGGGGAGGAAAACAGGTGGGTGACAGGGAAGCACGCCGGCCACAGCGCTCACGTACTGAGCCTCAGCAGAACAACAGACCACGAAATCAGCGGTCATTCTGGTGAAATGACACAGAGGCACCGGCCACATGGACTTAACTCTGGATATACGGGAAGTCTCCTTGGTGGATTCAAGTCGGCATGACTATACAAGTGCTTAGAGAGAAGCAAGCACAGCCTCTGCCAGACATGGCCATTGCAAGGGAGTCAGATCTAGATCTACACCTAGGCTGCACCTGAAAGTTTAAGAACAGACAAACCAACCCACTACACTTTGAAATGGTTGCAATAACCCTGAAAAACAAGGCCAACAGCCACCCATGGACTGCTGAGAAGCTCAGCCTAAGTTCTTTTAAGTTCGACAGTGATGTTCGTGGGGTTTTTTAAATACCTGAAAATTCAGTGGTAAACACTCATGGGCTGCTTTTATTTCCTTATTATCTTGACCTAAGTTCACTTTGAAAACTGAATGCAATGCTTTGCTGCAGCTTGTGTCAATGCACCTTACGCTACATCTGTTCAAGACCACATCTCTTCTCTAGACCAAAATACAGTGCCTCTGGACTACCCCCCCAAAAAAACCCACACACAGACACAGGCAAAACCCAACCAACTGAAGGGAATAAATAAAATAAAAATTTTTTTAAAAAAAACCAAACACCAAAACAAACAAAAATACCACACACACACACAAAAAATTCACAGCATCTACTGGTGAAGCGCTTAAAACAACCTTCTGCTTACTACAGCAGCAAAATAAATGTCGTACTTGGAAGAGAGTAACAAAGAAACGAACAAACAAACAAAAAACCACCACAAAACCAGGCCACGGAGCTTCACAACAAGACAGCCACACGACAGACACCTTCGCGCCGGGAAGGGGGAGGACACCGGGCTGCCCCAGGGCGCTCCGCCGGGGAGCGCGGCCCGCGGCTGCCGCGGGGCCCGGGGCCGCCAGCCCGGAGACCTGTGCCAAACACGCCGCCCAGCCACAGCGCGCTCCCCCACGCAGCACCGGCCGCACACGGGCCGGGCGAGCCGCGGCCCCCGGCTGCTCACCTGCATCCTGCCGGCGGCGCCGGGGCCCGGTCAGCGGCGGCGGCGGGGCTGTGCTGAGCCGGGCTGGGCTGGGCCAGGCGGGGCCGGTCCCGGCGTGCGCGGCGCGGCCGGAGGAGGCGGCGCTCCCCAGCGGGGCGGGCACGGCGGCGCTGCCGCTTCCCGTACCGCCTAATAAGGCCCGTCCCGGCGGCGCGGTGGGGGCTTGGGGGAGGTGCCACCATGGGAAGCGCGCAGCTCTGGAGCCCGTAGTACAGAGGGGCGTGGAGCTGTTGGAGAGGGGCCAGAGGAGGCCACAGAAATGATCAGAGGGCTGGGACAGCTCTGCTGTGAGGACAGGCTGAGAGATTGGGGTTGTTCAGCCTGGAGAAGAGAAGGCTCCAGGGAGACCTTTTTGTGGCCTTTCAGTGCTTAAAAGGGGCCTGTAAGAATGGTGCAGACAGGCTCTTTAGCAGGTCCTGGTGCAATAGGACAAGGGGTAATGGTTTTAAACTGAAAGAGGGGAGATTCAGGCCAGACATGAGGAAGAAATTTTTTACACTGAGGGTGGTGAAACACTGGCCCAGGTTGCCCAGAGAGGTGGTCAATGCCCCGTCCCTGGAGACATTCCAGGCCAGGCTGGATGGGGCTCTGAGCAACCTGATCTATTTGAAGATGTCCCTGCTCATTGCAGGGGGTTGGACTAGATGGCCTTTGGAGGTCCCTTCCAGCCCAAACTATTCTGTGATTCTTTGCAATCAGTGGGGCTGGAGTGCTCTGGCTAAATGAGTTCATGGGTTTCAACTCTTGCCACGGGGCTCTTTCTTCCCTCTTCCCTTGTCAGCATTTCCCAGAGTTGCTACAGTGCCAGTTTTTAAAAGGTCTGGGTGCCCCCACTGGGCCTGACCCCTGCACCCAGTGGGGACCCTGCTTTGTTTCCCAGGCAGAGAGCCCCGACATGAACACTATGAAGAGCAGCATGACGTAGAAACACTCAGTCCCTGCCTGTCAGGCCTCCCCCTGCCAGGGTCCTCGCTGCTCCCTGTCCCCTGTCTGCAAGCGGAGAGGTGTGGGTGCTTCAGGGGGCAACCTGGGGCTAGCTGGCACCAGTCCCACCTGCAAGCAGCTGTGCTGGGTGCCCATTTACCCCCGGGGCCTGTAAGCAGCTGCCCCTGCGTGTCACCCCACGAGTGCTTCTGGAGGGGTTTTGTACAAAGGTTTTTCACCTAAGCCATGAATCTGCATGAATCCAACAGGGCTCTGTGTGAGCCTCAGCCCTCCCAAAACCCACCTCAGCAGGGCTTTAACCCCAAGCACCATTTTGTCGCGGTTGAGACGGACAAACGACATAGACCAGGTTCTTCCAGGATGAAAGTAGTAGATGCCATTTATTGCTACAAGTGCCTTTTTTTACAGTTTTACCAACTCATGTGTTTCTTCACTATTGGTTACAAGTTACAGCAGTAACATCTCATTGGCTAATTTTGCTATCATCAATGTTACTCTTCCACTCCCTTCTCTCTCATGGGTACATCCCTTCTCTCTCATGGGTACACCTTAATATCCCTGGATACTCCTTTACTCCCATCGTTCTCATGGGTAGGCCTTAATATCTTCAAGGCTGATCTCTGTTCCCATGCCCTCCAGCAGTGAATCCACAGACCCACCATAGTCGCCCACACCATTTGCCTGGAGAGATGTCCACACGTTCTTTTTATACCCCTCAAACGAGCATTAGCTCAGAAAGGGTGCAGGATGGAAGGTATGGAGGGCAGAGGAATTCCTGCCTGTTTTCCAGGTGTTGCAGCCTCACAGCTGGCACAACATAAGGAACTTCTCCTCATGCCCACGCTCTATATCCCTCACCATTGGAGTCAGCCAGGTTTGCAGTGCAGCTCTGCTCTTGCCTTGCCCCTTTTGTCATTGTTTCAGCAGCACAGCGAGGGATACAACATCATGTCCTCTAAAAGCAGCCCACTAAACGCACCCTGGAAAAGAGTTACACAGTGGGGAGCAAAACAAGGCATTAGATATCAGACTAAAAAACCTGCGGAGCTACTTCCTAACACCTCCCAGCATTATTTTCTCACCTGAGAGAATTTGCTTCTGGTCATCTATAATGTATTTCTTCCTTTTCCCCCAAATTAGGGCTTAGAAGGAAGATGAAGCACAGGTGAGGATGACTCATTAATTGCTCAGGTGACTCACTGATGAGGAGAAAAAGTTGCTATTAAAGGTTCAGCCTCAGAGGTAAAGGGAACCATGTTCTGTAGCTTGTTTTTCTTGGAGTGTGGGCTATAGGAAAGAAATTCTGAAGGTAATGGGATATATTTTTCATTTATAATACACAGTGAAAGATTTGGGGTGATTGTGGGCTTTGTGGGGTTTTTTTGTAAGTTAGCTGTATTTGTAGCACAGTATGTCTCTTATGGGAATAACTGGAATATGAAAATTATTGTCTGATAGTAGGGATAAAGAGTTATGGTTTGGTTTGCTTGGAGTTTATCACGGACTGAGATCTTATTTGTTCTTCTACATTTTATTCTGCTTTTTCTTAAATGTTTATATCTCTCTCTAAAAACAAAACCAACCAAACAAAAGCCCTCACGTGTTAATCTGGTGATGGATGTTCTTGTGTATTGGAAACATCTGTGCTGGAAGCTAACTGTCTAATTTACTCATAGATTAGAGATGTTATTTAAATGAGTATTTTTGTTACTCCAACTGTAAGAGTGCTCTAACTGGACTGAATTTCCTAAATCTTGAGTAAATAGACAGTAACTTCTATTCTTTAGTCTGCATTGTGCTGTCCAAGTCAATTCTTCCTTTTTCTGGTGCAGAACACATCCAGTTCTTTCGTAGCAGGCAGAGATTATCCCTTGGGGAATTAGTTTAGAACTTTGTGTGAAAACCTCTTGGAGTTTGATTTGGTTTTTGTTTTTTGTATAAGATGCTGTGGGCTGCAGGAATTTTTCAGTTGTTAGATTTAAAATGAAAGGAAGATCTAACTTGATAATGGTAGAAGTTAGAATACAGATTTCTCTTGGAAGAAGAGGCAGGCTTGGCCTCAAGTGAGCTTTGAGGTAACAGTTATGGAGTTTAAGCAAAATATTATTGAAGACACAGTGGGTCGTCTATCTCAAATACATTCCAGGTAGCAGGGAAAATCCTCTTATTTTGGGCTCTTCATATCTATTTCAATGAGCCTTTCTTGACAGGTGATCAGATCATGGTGGTTTTACAAGGCCTCTCTTATGAAAGGTAGGCTGTAATAGGTTAGTAGTTAAAATTTGAGTTCTGCTCTTAATGAACTGTGGTCTGTAGCTCTCTGTTACCTCAAGAGAAGAACAAGCTTTCTCCTTTATGTGGAGGAGCCAAAAGTGTAATTCACCTTTCTGTTGTCTCCTCTTGCCATCAGCTATCTGTACCCCAAGCACTTGGTTAACTTGAAGATCTCCGACCCTTTGTGTATCCTCACTTGTCAGAATGTCTGGACGTGGCAAGAAACATGCAGCAGCTGGCAAACCCGGAGCTGCACCAAAGCAAAACAAATCGGCCAGGGCTGGTCTGCAGTTCCCTGTGGGCCGTATCTACGGGCTCCTCAAAAGGGGCAACTACTCTGAGAGGATCAGTCCTGGTGCTGCCATCTACCTGACTGCAGTGCTGGAGTATCTGACCGCAGAGATCATAGAGCTGGCGGGGAATGCTGCATGGGAAAACAAGAAAAAAAGGATCACACCCAGGCACATCCAGCTGGCCGTGAGAAATGATGATGAGCTGAACAAGATCTTCTGCTGTGTGACCATTGCTGAAGGAGGGGTGTTGCCGAATATCCTTTCCCAGCTCCTTCCCAAGAAAACTGCCAGAGATTCTGTTTCTTCTCAGGAACTAGGGGATCAGAAGTGAAATTTGCTTTTCCTGGTCTGTGCACTTATAGATGATGGGACTCAGTAGCACTTATTTATGTGTTTACTTCTTTGTCATGTATTTTTCATGCTAGTTTTAATGCATTTTTGAAGCTTGTAATAAAGTTCCTAGAAAGCAATGCTGCTTTTTTCTTTCTTTTCTCAGCTCCCCTTCCAGGGATGGAATAACACAGAAAATGCCAAAAAGCATCTAGCGTACCACCCAAATAGCTTTTTAAAAAAGTCAAGTTCATGTTTACTTTTGAAAATGTGTTACAGGTAGGTGTTGTGGAGCAGCTAGAGGAGTCAAGATGCATGCTGCCATTCATGTGAACTCTTCCTCCACCACAGATTCATAGTGCAATTTGTTCAGTGTCTTGGAGGTTGTTTAACTCTGCTTTCAAAGTTAGTAACTCTGTGCTCAAAAGTCTTTTCACTTATGAAGCTGAAAGCGGTACTGAACAACTACCTCTCTGTAGACTGCTCCAACATGACACTAAACCTCTATCCTCTCCATCTTGTTGTAACAACCACAGGTAGTTTATTTTAAATCTGGTGCAATATTTTTGCTGTTGGTAGAGGTCACTGTCTTGCTTCTGTCTATAAGTGCAGGAAAACCAGAAGTTTCTATATCCAAACAAACCCCCAGGCTTTTCCTGACTTGGTTATTGAAAGTCTTCCTTCAGGAAAGTGCCCAGGGTTTCTCTGTTCATAGTGGGTGCTGAGGCATGTTGTTGAACTGGAAACTGGGGTCTGCTGCAGCTGCATTAGGATCAGTCTACCCCTAAGGCCATGCCTGACAGATTTCATAGCATCTCACAGAGAGAAGAGCTGGTTAGAACCAGCTTCCTAAACTGTAGCTGGAGCATGAACTTCTTATTTGAAAATAAATCTGCCTGTCCTGTTGAGTTTGACTTAGCTCCTTCACCTCCTCAAAGCATGATGGTGTCAGAGCCTACTGGCTGGGTTTTAGGATGCTGATGGATGTCAGATCTGCATGCAGCTGAGGTAATGACTCACTCCAAGCTGTGCTTACACAGAAATGGGAAGAGAGGATATCTGACTGAGTGGACACTGATTTCAAGGTGGTGGGCAGCTGGAACAGTCATTGTATGCTGCCTTGTTTTCAAAAGCAACTATATGAGATCTTGGGTGGCCTGCAATTAACTCAGTGAAGTGAGGAAAAAGTGGAGGATGCAGTAGCAATGAGAAGTAAATAAACATCTGAGAGCAGATCTTAAGCTTTGTGCATATAGTGAAGATGTGCTATGTGTAACTAGCCTTGTGCTGAGTGTTTACACCTGTGAATGGGGAAAAAAGCTTTAAAAAAAGTAAATGAGAAATGAACACATGAAACTCAAATTATTTCCTCCATTTGACCATGGCAAGGTAAAGAAGGCTTTAGAAATATAATTTCTTCGGACTAAGCAAAATTCTAAAGGTTTGAAATAATGGTAGAAGACTCAAGCAAGGTACTAATTTTGTGCCATTTTAAACATAGCACTTACAGCACCTTTTGCTAATCTGGAGAACAGTGTGTCAGTCATCATGCTGCTCCTTGATGCAAGATGCTCCTGTGAACCTGCTCTGCACCACACCAAACAGACCCTGCAAGGCATGGCCAGTGCTCAAGTAGCTTCTAGAAATGCCTTCACCTGCCACTTTCTGTGTAATAAAGAACACTGAGCTCTGTGACCCTACCTCTACTTACAGCCAAAGGCAGAGTTTGTGGTGAAGTACCAGTCCAATTCAAAAGTGAATTCTTTTTAAGCATTTCTTTGATCAAGAGCAATCTCGTTTGCTTTCTTCTAGCCAGTAGTTCAACCCATTTGTAAATTAATCAGATAGCATAGTGATCTGAAAACTCACCTCTCTGGCTTCACAGTAACAGAGGGTAAACATCTCCTAACCCAGATGCTCAGCAAAAGTTTATTTTGGGCCAGGGCTCAACTTTCTAGCACTCGTATATTAAAGAAAAAAATATTCAGCTGTCACCACACCCTTGACCCTAGAAAAGACATATTATACCTTGCAACACAGCTGTGCATGACTTTGGAATAAAACCAGACTGTGTGACAGATGGGGACAACTCCTAGATGAGAGAGGACCTGATGTCAGAGATCCTGAGCTTTGCCTAGGCTCTGCAGCACAGTCACAAAGCAGCTTGGCTACTACTGGCAGCACAAAGAACAGTGGTACAGGTTGCCAGTTTTAATCCTTGATGACTGCAGCAAGGTGAGCTGTGCCCACTTCCAGCTGTAAGAAATTAACTGCCAATCAGAGAAACTGCAGTTCCCTGGGGCAGTAAATATTAGGCTTGGTTCCAGAGAAGATCAGTTAACAAGGTGCTAAGCAGCTCTGCAAGGAGTAGTGACAAATTCTGGTGCTCTCAGGGACTGTACTGAATTGCTCTTGTGTTGGGACCTTGATTGTTTTTTTATTTCGAGTGGCTGAATCATTGCTCCCCCAGGAGGTATTAAGTGGTGCAAGAGCTGGTAGTGATATGGCTATCACTGTGGAGTTTAAAAGGGGGCAGTGCTTGCCAGAAGTTGTGGTTTTGGGGGATTTGGGTAGTGGTATTGTTGGAAAAGAGACTAAGTCAATAGCTTCTTTGGGTGAGAGTTTGTTATTAAAAAATGACAGCATGCTTTCTTTGTGTTAGATAAACTCCTGCATTTGTAGTATCCTGATGTGCAGTGTGCTGAGTGGAGCAATTTAAGCATCTGGTGTAAAACAAAGCTTCCCTTCTTCCCATAAGTCTTATTCCTGATTGTGGCCTGCTATCTTGCAGCAATAGGTCCCCTCACTTCTGGAAAGCAAGATCAATTTGAAGTGATATCCAGTAGATGAAGTTCTTTTCTGTTCTTATTTCAGACAAAGAGATGGATTTCTAGCTCTGACTCTCCCAAGTTGATGATTGAAGAAGCTACATAGGTTCTTACCGGGGTAAGTTCAATGATGCTTCCCTGCGTGGTTTCTGAATGCTTGTAAGTATCCTGAAGCATAGTTTGTTTAACCTTTCTCCTTAACAGAAGTTCTCCTTTGACACTGGGTCAGAAGACCTTGCTCCTAAGTTCTACCTTACTTTCTTGAAGACTTTTTGGAAATCTAGCAGACGGCTGACCTGCTGCTCTGACTTTGTAGATTTCTTTTGGCTAGGAACTTGTTAGACTCTCCTAGAGCAGAGCCTGACGCATCTGCTCTTTTAGACAAAAGTATGAACAACTAGCAAAGCTTCTGAGTGGGGAAAACTGACTTGTAAGGTTCTTTGGAAAGCAGTGAAATGAGGAGGAAGAAAGGACTTAAATGCTTGTTTTCTGTGTCTGCTTGTTGTGGGGTTTTTTTGGTTTTTTGTTTAATTCTTGCTCTTTTTATAATAGATTGATATTAGAATGTCTGAACATGGGAAGAAAACCACAGACCTCCTCCTTGTACTAAAGAAAACCAAATCAGCCAAGGCTGGTCTGCAGTTCCCTGTGGGTTGTGTCTACAAGCTCCTTAAAAGAGGCAACTACGCGGACAGCATCAGTCCTGGCGCTGCCATCTACCTGGCTGCAGTGCTGGAGTATCTGACCGTAGAGATCATGGAGCTGGTGGGGAACGCTGCACGGGAAAACAAGAAAGCCAGGGTCATGCCCAGGCACATCCAGCTGGCCGTGAGAAATGATGATGAGCTGAATGAGGTCTTCTCCCTTGTGACCATTGCTGAAGGAGGGGTGTTACCTAATGTTATTCCTGAACTTCTTCCTAAGAAGACTGCCTCACTTAAATGACCCCACAGATATGTCCAGTCACAGGAGTTCTATCTGCCACCAGGCTCCTGACCTTGTGGTATTGTTAGCACTGGCTTTCTTCACAGCTCAGAGTTTTTTCATGCTGCTTGGCATTTTTAATCTAAATTGGTGTGTGTTAAACTGTGCACACATCTGGAAAGCTGCTAAAGATGGGGTTGCTAGTTAAGTTTTCCTAGGTATGTCCTTCAAAAGCAAAAAGTCAGCCGATGACTACTATGAATAAATAAGTGCTCAAAGGACTCATGTCCTCCTTGTTCCCTTCTATAAAATATTTGTTGCACCAAACAGAAGATTTTTCTTTGACAGTGCTGCTATCTAAGGAAACCTGCTCTAGGATCTTTAAAGCTTGTGTCTCCATGTGCATGGCTGGAATCTCCTTATTCAGTATGAGTAGAAGTCTGCTTCACGTGACCACTTCAGACTTTATCATGGGCACAGTTAACTACTCAGGGTAAGTAGATGCACTTGGAAAACTTAGGCTGGACTGCCTTATAATGATGGTAAAGCTGATGAATTACCTTCTCTAACATTTGGATACAGAGGTAGAGCTGTACTGTAACTTGAGAGTCCAAAGATTTTGTTGGAATTGTCCTTAGTTTCTGTATTGATGGAGTACAATCCAAGGAGTCTTCTACAGACAGTATATAAACCTTGTCAGTGCTTGAGCCTTAAAGATCTTCTAGAAACTGTTCTTAAGAATGAGTCCAAATATAACTTCTCTCTCTCTGGTACTGAGAATCCCCTTTACTACTTTGAGGCTTGTTCTGTTAGGATCCAGATCAAGGAAACCTGTGTGTTAAAAGGCATTTCAGGGAGTAACCTTCTCCAGGACCCTCCAAAACACTTGTCTTCCACCGAAGCAGTTTGAAAGGCTACTTAAGCACTATTAGATTTGCCCTCAGGATTGCAATGTTATGGTGGACTCACACTAGTACTAATCCATTTGTTGTGCTGTGGAAAATTTTGTTTAACAGCTTCACCAGCAGGATGCCACTCAAGAGCTTTATAAGTGCATTACTAGGTGTTTTAATTATCCTATTCATAACACAGAACAGGAAAGAATAGGAATGCCCTGGTGTCCACTAGCTTCAGATGTAGTAATCCAGCCAGGTATAAAGGCTATTTAGAGAACTCCATTAAGACTGACTCTACCAGCCCAAGGTCTGGAAGATGCTGTTTCCCATATCTGCTCTATAGTAACCCATAGTATGCTGCTGCTTTCTCCAGTAACTCAGATATCACAGAATCACACAGAATGTTAGGGATTGGAAGGGACATTGAAAGATCATCTAGTCCAATCCCCCTGCCAGGGCAGGAACACCTAGGTGAGGTTACACAGGAAGGTGTCCAGGCGGGTTTTGAATGTCTCCAGAGAAGGAGAATCCACAACCCCCCTGGGCAGCCTGTTCCAGTGTTCCGTCACCCTCACTGAGAAGAAGTTTCTTCTCAAATTTAAGTGGAACTTCTTGTGTTCCAGCTTGAACCCATTACCCCTTGTCTTACTTTTGGTTGTCATCAAGAAGAGCCTGGCTCCATCCTTGTGACACCCATCCTTTATATATTTATAAACACTGATGAGGTCACCCCTCAGTCTCCTCTTCTCCAAGCTAAAGAGACCCAGCTCCCTCAGCCTTTCCTCATAAGGGAGATGCTCCACTCCCTTCATCATCTTTGTGGCCCTGCGCTGGACTCTCTCCAGCAGTTCCCTGTCCTTCTTGAACTGAGGGGCCCAGAACTGGACACAATATTCCAGATGAGGTCTCACCAGGGCAGAATAGAGGGGAAGGAGAACCTCTCTTGACCTACTAACCACCCCCCTTCTAATACACCCCAGGATGCCTGTTTTTCTGGTCTTGTGAGAACTGGGACCTTTTGAAGAATGGGCTGCAGAGTTCACCTCTTTGTATAGGCAGGCTAGGGAATTTAAACAAAGGGCAAGAAGCCAGGAATGAGGTTTTGTGGGACTGCAGCCAGAGGACTTTCTGTATGAGAAACCTCTAGCATGCGTGTAAGCTGCAAACACCTACTAGAGGTCATGCTATGAGAAGGCAAAGAGAGGAGAGTGTTGGTATTGGGTCAGCCCCAGTATGAGTGGCTGCTGTGGGCACTGCAGATAAGTGATTTATAGTGTGTATAGTAGACAAATGCAGTTCTGAGGGCAGCCACAAGATCAGCTGTTGCTGTCTGTGGCAACTTTTGGCTACAGATCTAGAGGGCGAAATGATGCTGAAGTGCTGACCTGCACCATAAACCAAACCCTCCAGCCGGTGTCTTGGAAAGCAAGAACAGCTCCTTAGGGGGCTGCTGCATGTTTTTTTTTTCTACAGCAGTTTTGATCAACACTGGCCATATGAGCTGCATTTGAAGAAAAACAGTCCCATTTCTCTGTCAGGCTGACAGATTTTTGCGCTGTGCTGTCTCAGAGGCCTGCTCCTGGCCTGTCCAAGCCAGCCAGACACCCACAGCATGGGTGCCCAGCAGCAGCATGGGCTCCTGGAGCTCCTGCCACGCTGTACTGTTCCCTCTACTGTGCCAACACAGCTGCTTATGGCACCTGCTGCAAACCAGGCTGCTGCTGGGCTCAGGTGTTAAACCTTTTCTTCTTTTCAAAAAGCAGAACTCGTGTCAAACCACTTGTGTGTGCCTTTCACAATGGTTCTGGCACAACTCCAGGGATTGCATGTTGGCAGAAAGGAGAGACCGAGGGTGGGATGATGGCTGGAGCTGCTGAGGCAAAGATTGCCTCCAATGCCTCCACGGCATGGTCTCTGACTGTGAAGTTCCGTGGGAATTTCAAAGGCCTCTGCCTGGAGAGAAACTATATCACACCAGGTACATGAGTTGAGATGACCCATGGAATGGAAGGTTTCAGCAAACCCCTGTGCCTGTAGAAAAAATACCAAAAAAAAGGTAAAATTAATGGAGACCTTTCCCCAAGTCTCTGCTCCTCTGCAGAGGAAGCGAAGTTTGACCCAGCTTCTGTAAGGGGTTGCCCCCCATCTTGAGAAGCTGTATGGCCTGTGCTGGGACAAGCTGGCCAAGAGGTGCTGCTGCCCAGGGTACAGGACTCAGCCTGAGACCCAGTCAGGGGTAAAGCAGCTATTGGGGTGGTGCTGGCTGGTGTCTCTGTCTTTGTTGCCAAATAACTAATTTAGTATATCTTATCTTAAACTGATCTAGCTTTACCAGAAAGTTTATGTAGGTTTAAGCATGACTGCAGGGTGGCTGGCAAGCTCAAGGCATCCTGTTGCTCCAGAAGCAGCAAGCTTGTGAAGATGCGGTCTGTCACGGCTGAGTGCCCAATAGATGCTCTGGGGTCTGCAGCTCACATCTGCGAAACTGCAAGGAGGGGAGAGGCATCACCTTCACTTCAGAGGCTCACCCTCACTTTCTTGGTAAAACTCAACAGATGAGAACAAAATGGAGGAATACTGGCATGGGGAAGGGGTGTGGGGCATGGGGCGTTGACAAGTCCAGGGAGAACCACAGGGAAAGAGCATCCCTGGAGTGCACAGGAGTCCCAGCAGCCATCCGACATCTCTGCTTTGTCTTTAGCAATTGGAGCTGACCTACAGATATACTGGTTCCTGAAACATGTCTCGCTGTGGCTCTCCTGGTCCCTGTGCTCACTACTACAGCTTTTACGTTGCACTTCTAAATGTAGAGCCACCAGTGCATTTGTTCCTGCCTTTTTTTTTTTTTTTTGATGAAGTTTCAAGACAATTGAAAAGATAATGCCCAATGCTAAGACATTAATTTTGAGGAACTCATCCTCCCAGTTCTGTTTCTCTCCTGCAGCTGTGAAGCCTACTTTGTCTTTCTTTTGGAGATACATATGCTTACAAAATTATGCATGCTTCAATAGGGTGCTTTTAATCTTTGATTGAAAAAATTGTCAGTTTAAATACACAATAAAACATATTCAGTTTTCTTGTGTATCCTTAGACCTATTCATTACCAGGTCGTGCACTGCTCTACTCCAAATAAATACATTCATTAATACGTGCAGCACATGGTTTGGGAAGGCTGTCCTAGCGGCTGGGTCAGACTGCTCCTGTTTCCACCACTGCTGCCAGCTTCACTTGGGACATTGGACCAGATGACTGAATGACCTTTGAAGGTCCCTTCCAACCCAAACTACTCTATGATTCACTTCTTTCTCAGTCTCTCTTCATCAGCTCTCCTTGCTGTCACCACTTACATACTTTCTTGACTTCAGGGAGCAAATTGCTCATTAACTAGCTAATGTTCATTGACTATTTTGAGGCTGTTGAGTATTATAATTACTGGAAATTATTGTTTTGTTTATACAAGCAGCTCATTAGGCTTCCAAACAAGGGGTTATATGAAAAGAATGCAAGAAGGAGAAAGGCACATCCATTTCCAGCATTGCAATGAAAAGTATATTCTTTCCAGCTTGCTCCAGCTATCCATGCAGCTTTCTTTGCGGTACTGTGCATGGCATCTGTGAGAATATTTTTGCCGGCAGCATTGTGGTGAGATTTCTTAATCATTCTACCCGTAAAACAGACAAGTTCACTTAAACTCAGCTAGTAACCATTTTAACTTTTAGACGCCTGTAACAGCTTGGCAGCTGGGGAGAGGAGTCAGTTGTGCTCTTAGAAATGAGTGAACAATGAATCCGCAAAATGTGCAAATTGACCCTGTGTTCTCTCTGTGCTCTGATATTCCTTGAAAACAGTGAATGAAGGACATGGTCATTAGGCTGAGTTAGATTTTAAACGCATTTGTCAAAGTGGCAGACCCAGAAAGAGCATTCACGGCATAAACTTGCTAGCTGCACCCTGTGTCAGAGTGCAAGCTCCAAAGCTTCCAAACCAAGGAAGATGTATGCATGTTTTCAAACATCACCAGGTTTGGGTGTACCTCTCTTCTTCCAAAGCGCCACAGTTTAGGTGCCTTTCTACTCATGCCTCTGATCCAGAAGGTTTTCATGAAGCTGCCTAAGGTTCAGTTTGGCTGCTGTTCTTTCTGTTAGCCCAAGGCATTAGTAATTTCTGTTGCTAACAGCCTGCCCTGGAGCTATGTTAGCTCCTTGCCGCATATCACTTGTTGAATCCAGGGCTCTGAACTGCCATAAAGTTATTTTTCCTTTTTTTTTTTTTTTTTTTCTCTCCAATGTCTAGTCCAGATGTGATCTGAGCTCATAAGTACGCTTCTAGGTATCATGTCACGTAGAGATAAAAGGCAGAGTTGACAGGCCTACCTTGCATAATGCAGAACACAAGAGATGTGAAAGTTAGTAACATGAAAATAGCTGGTTTTCATCTATGTCAGAGGAGAAACTTGGGTCTGTCTCCTTGTAGCAGGCACTGAATCCAAGGCACTGGTTAAGTTGGAATTAATGACACAAAGGAGGAAACAGTGAGGCACTGTGTCAAGCCATCACAGCACTTCGCCAGGTTTTTCTTTTGAAACTCAGATATAGCTGAGTCTTTCAGACATACCCAGAAAACAGTGAAGATTGCTGCTTGAACTAGGAAACAGAATTTTTTATGAGCTTCTCTATTCATTCAAACATCACGCTGTTGTTTGATGAGGCTTAAATCATACTTTGCTAGCTAAATTCACCAAGGAAGGTGCCCACTGCTGTAAGGGAACTCAAACATAGCTCATCATGCATCTGTTGGGAAAACATTAAGCATCTGTCACATATTCCAGTCCCTCCTACTTCCCAAGTTTTAACATTCTTACTTATTTCAGATTTACTTTTCCCTTATTGATCTCTCCTATCAGGGTCATTGTAATACAGCAGATAACGTACCTGGGAAACAACCTGTCCAGGGTATCCTAAACATATACCCTGCCCACTGGGACGCCATCCAGCAGTAGGCCCGGGAAGCTTGTCTCAATGTGCTTCGTATTTACCAGTATGGGAGCTTCTTTCTACATATTATCACGCAGGCCTGATTCTCACAATGACTTAGGTTTCAATCTATCTGGATTGATGGAGACACGCTGGTGTGAAACTGGTTTGAGATGTGGATCATGGCCTGCTTCTGGCTGAGCGCTTCCCTTGTGCACTCCCGATGGGCTTAAGGGGCTGTCTTCCAGGAGAAGACAATGGCAGCAATATTAAATCCCAGTAAAATAATATCCTTGTAAACAACTGAATGCTTCACCATCACTTAATATTGCTAAGTGAAGCATTCTTCTGAGAAATTCAATGATGTGCGCATTAGGACTCCTCCTGTCTTTAAACTGTTTCTCTTTGAAGGTCACTCCCTCTTCAGATAGACCTAGTCTTCCTTCCTTTGAAATCCTGGCAAAAGATCCAGAAACTGGTGAAGCGCTGTCTTCTTTTTTAACACAGATTGCAAATTCAGTACTGGTCCATGGCAGAAATGAGTATGCAAGTTATTAAGAACCTTAAGAAGGGGTCTACTCTTCCTTCTACCTCCTGTAATCCATCTCTTCCTCCACAGATCCAAAAAAAATTTTAATAGTAATTTTTGGGATTTTTTTTTTTAAAGTAAAATTACTCTTCCACATCCAGGGGGTTTTAACTTCCTTTCACTACATTAATGATCTACAGTTCCTCTCAAAGGAACCTTGCTCTGGTACCTGCTTCACAGCATGTTCCTCCACAGAGCGTATCCTTTGCCACCTTTGTCTAGACCAGGACACTCCATGTCAGAGCAAACAGAGGAGGAAGGGCTGAGACAGAAGTTGTTGGGGGAAATGGTGCTGGCGTGGTAAGAAACTACTAAATGGGACAACTGAGAAGAAAATGTTGTAAAAATAGAAACGCAGACAGTGAAGGAAAGAACAGCGTAGATGTCAGCAGGAAGGGAACGTAAAATTTGTTGGTGAAGTAGCATTTCATCATAGAATAAAGCAAAACAAAGAATAATTCCCTTGGTGGAAGGAATTACTGGGTGATGTTCTTTCATTTATGCTATAAAGGTTGTCAAGCAAGATGAATGTCAGGGCACTTTCCATCCGTTCTGGCAGTGTATTTGTACCTGCTGTCCCATTACTCACGAGGACCACTGATATTTTCCAGACATATCGTTCCTGCCACAGCACTTGTTAAAAGTGAATGCAACTCATTAAGCTTCATACCAGCCCTGGCAAGGGCCACCAAGAGATCAAACATCTGCTGCTGAAGAAGAGACAAACACAGTTATGACATTTCACTGCTACCTTACAACACATCAGCAGAGAAATGAGAGATACTCAGAAACCTTGGTATAGAACAAGAAAAGTTTTTTTTCATTAGACTTGTTACTGGTCTGAACAGGATGAATGCAGAACTGGGCTTTGACAAGTGGTTTCACAAAATGTACAGTGAGGAGTACTTAAACATTTACTGAAGAAGGGCTAATTACACTGGTGAATAATGATGCATTAAGGTAATGACTGCTTTTATTTGAGGGTAATCTAAATGTAAGGATAAATTCTCTCATTTGATTAGAAGGTCAACTCTGAATTACTCTGTCTGTTACAGGAATTAATATCATTATTTATTCTAGATATAGTGATTGGGAACAAATTCAGACAAATATCCAGATCATCAACATTTGGCTTCCTTGGAAGGTCGGGGGTTTGTCCATGTTGATTAACAGGCACTCTTGAGGATTTTGAAGCTATTTCTGAACAGAAATAAGGTAGGTATCGTAGCAAAACTTTGAGGCTAAGTGACCATACCCTTGTTTCACAAAGGGGGAAGCTGAGTCAGGTGGGAGGGTGCCATTTCGGTAGTGCCTGTGCTTTACTTCATACCCACCGGTAAGCCTCTGTTCAACAAAGAGTTTTATAAGTACGGAGATCACTCCCTTAATTGGTTCAGTGAAATGTAGGGTTACTATTATATAGCAAGAGAGCCAGAACTAGAGTTCAGACATCTAATTTGCCATTTTATACACTCCCTACTCAGCTGCCTTACTGCCTTCATTTTTTGGCCTTCCTGCTAAGAAAACAACGTTTAAGGGAGCACACCATTTGCTTGCTAATCCATCTGTCCTCATCTATTGACTTCTGAATCTGCTGAACAGTTCTTGGCAAATATGATGGAGACCTGAAACCACAAGCTGATTCCTAGCAGTTACATGGAAATAAGTAGCTCTGTAAAAGAAAGAGCTCCAGTGTATGCCCTGACAGAAATAAAGGCCACAGCATGAAATTATACTAATGAAATGGTAATTAAAAATATCTTTCATTAGGTACAATATACGTGATCCTTCTTGAAATAAAAATATGATAGAAATAACTTTGCTAGTCCTGTTGATCACGGAAGTATGCTCATTTATTTTGGTAAAACAAGACATTAGTTGCATGGTAGTTTGCACATGACTAGTTCTCTCATATCCCACGCTACAGATTTCAGCTTAGGTCTAGTCACCGGCAGCCGAGGCTGGTACGTGTCTTCGTTGTAAAGCAAAACAATGAAAAATTTCACAACGCATCTCCTCTGCCACCTCTCTTGTTACCAGTGCTGCAAAACGCATTTATCTTCATGTAGCATCGCTTTCCTAACTCAATTGTGGTATGGTGCGATTTTCTTTCAAGGAAAATGGATGTTTTCAATAACATACGTTAGAAAATGTGTGTACATGGTACTCCACAATTCAATGAAGCTGTGGGCAGATGGAAGCATGGAAATGAAATGATGCCTGGAAAAGCTCTTCTTTTTACCTGCCTAGAGGACTGATGTTGCTTATGGATGTCTCAGTTGTGCACAGTGCCTGCAGTTCACTCTGCACTGAGATTTGTGTGTGTTTACAAGCTTGCTTTCTTCTGTCACCTTCGCTTTCTTTGTAAGGAGAGGAAACATCCCAAGTTATGGCCTCGGAGAGCTTTGTCCAGGTGTGTACAAGGGCTGTGTAAAGTCTGAACTCATTTGTTACTGGAGTCAGGAGCAGATCAAGCACAAAGCACCAGCAGCCACTGCTCAGCAGAGCAGGGTAGGGCCCAGCGTGCCTCTGCTTTGAGCATCATAAATTTGATATTTAGCGTTGCCCTCTGCTGACCAGTCCCAGTATTGCAATGCTAAACATCCTGGTCCTGTTGGGAGTCAAGTACATGCTGTACTGCAAGTCACAAAACAGTGACTTTGGGTTATCTTAGATTATGCATAGTCTGTGAAACTATACACAACCATGGTAATGAAGGAAAAGGTGTGCTATAAGACTCCCAAGTTATAATCAAAAGCTTTTTTTGTGTGTTTTTTTACATAGCAGAGACTCCAGTCTAGTCCCCAGAGAGGCCACGCTGCCCAGGAGGGTGGGTGGCTGTGGCACATCCTTCCACTTTGAGGTCTTGGGAGGGAACATGAGCTCAGTCCTACACTGAATGAGGCTCTGGATTTTGTTACTTTTCTGATGGCTCACACGTGATTGCAAGTGCTTTGTAATCTGTTCATGTGTAGGTTCTAGCCCGTATTTAGGTGGTTTTGCCTGGTTAATGTTTAGAAAGCTATACTCCAGAAGGGTGTATTTATATGCATGCATACCCCCATGCAGTAATTCAGCAGGCGTTATCTGAACTGCTGTATAGAAACCCCTGGGTGCAAAGGCTTTGTGGTAAAGCCATTCAAAACTTCCTTCCTTCTTTTCTATCTGTTGTCCTTCAGACTTTCTCTATTGATCTCTCAGCAAGTTTAAGGCTAATAGATAGATGATATTTGGTGTACAATGTTCTTTGTCCCAGAGAAATGTCAACATTTTAGGTGGTGAATCACAACCAGCTATGAGATCAGTCAAACTTTTGTTTCTCCACTGTGAAGTAGAAGGAGAGATTACCAGAGGAGGAAATGTGGCAGCCACTTCTAGTTCAGTGCAGAAATCTATCAGAGTGATAGATGTTTAGATTAAGACAGTTTATGCAGGCCAGCCCTGTCAAACATATGCCTTTACCCTGTTTTATAAGGTAGAAGGGTGGCAATTGCAATGCGTGAGTTGTCTGGAACAGATGAGTAAGACAAGTCTTCAGAGCGATCTCCACATAAACATCCCTCTCAGCTGCCAGTAGAGATCCTGCAGTCACTGTTTGACTCTAATATCCCAGCAAAGAAATAAACAGTTTGTTGCTGTATTTAGAATAATAAGCATATCCACCTTATCGCTGGAGTTCATTCGGCCGCCTCACGTGCACTTAAAAAAGCTGGAACGGGACGCTGGCAGCTTTTGGCCAGCCTGTCAAGCAGCTGCATATTATCTGCCAAACTGGCTATGTTAAGCAAATGGTTTTAAATCTCCAGCAGGTAGATTTGCAATTTTTGCACCTACTTCTGTTTCATTACCTGCCAAACTGTGAAGATGAGAAAAGCAGTCAGCTGATGTCGTTTTAGTTCCTAGATGATATTTCATGCCATGCATACATGGCATTTATCTCACTTGGCATTGGTCAGTCCTCATTGCCATTCATCTGAATCCACTCTGCATTTTCAAAGGACTCCAGTTTGTGTGCAGTCCCAGTTTGCAGGTCACGAATGGGCTTTTCCTCTTTTCCTTTTTTTTTTTTTTGTGATCCATATGCTTCTTTTTTCCGGGCCAGGATGTTTTCTCCCATTTTACACAATCATTCCAGAAGCGAAGACAATGTCCTTCCCAGGGCTGCCCTGCAGCTCCAGGTACATAAAGCTCTGGGCATCAGATGCTACTTGTCACATGTGTTAGTAACATGAGGTAAAAAGTATGTAAAGTGCTGGAATCTCTAAGATTGAATCTTCCACTTCTCCAGAAGCAGCCAGAGCAACTTCTATCTGAATTATGGTAAATATTCTAAAAAAAAATGGTGTTTATCTTCTATTAAATGAAACATAGTTAGGAATAAATGTTGCACCACGATGTACCACTGAAGAGAGAAAATGCTGCTGCAGTTTTTCAAAGCTGGAACTTTTGTAACTTGGAACCCAAGTGAGGTGTCACTTCCCCTGGAGAATTTTTATGACTAAGAAAAAGTAACTCTGCGTATCAATCAGTGTTCTTTCCCCTGATTGTCAGATTTAATGTGAATCTGTCTTCATTTTAAGCTTACCCCTCCCGGCTGTATCCATCTATGGGCATGGTGGCTGCTGCCAGGAGTGGTAAGCTTAAAATGAAGCATTTTATCTTTCCCTCTTGCAAACCAGCCTCACTTCATTCAGGGTACTGACTTTGCTTAACCTCTGCCTTTACTCTCTGCTGGGGTCTCTCCTGTTGGTCCCTCCCTTTCTTCTCCAGTGCTACTCCGTACATGAAGTCCCGACAGTCAGCAGTGCTATACCTTCCAGTGCTACACCTTCCATGTCAGTCTCTACAGCTTCTTCTTCATTCCACATCGTATTTTTGTGTTCTCCCCAACACCGTGATACTTGACTGTCTACAGTTACCCATCCCCTTTGCTGCAAAGCTGCAGCTGATTATTCTTCAGTGTGTATAATACCTTCCTTTCATCCGCAGTGAGCCATACATATTTTTTTCCAGATGCATCTTTGCCAAGACCACTCTGAACGCTGACTCTGTCCTCCAGCACTTGCTGTCCCTCACAGCTTGCCACCACCTGGAGATTTAGTAAGTGTGCTCTTCCCTGTGGGAGCCGAGAATAGAGCGAGGCTGCCCGAGAAGTAAAGCATCAAGAGATTTTTCCTCTCCAGCTTCGCGGTCTGGCTCTCTGTTGAGCAGCAGGTCATGAGACAGGGCAGCACTCGCTCCCCCACCGGCGAACACATTTCCAGGTCCCTCACTGTGTGCTCTGCCGAGTAATGCCTTGTTGAGCCCAGCTTGAGCAAGCCAGGCTTTTAACACAGGAGGTTCTAGGCCAGCCTGAAGTGATTTTTGAGGCAAGTTAGGCATCATGGAGGTACGTGCTCCTGACTGTGCCTGCCTTCCCAAGAACTGGCAGAGCTGTCTCTTACTGCACAATCTAAGCTATGGCAACCACTTTTGAGAGTTGATTAAGTCTTAGAAAAAGCATTCCCCTTTGTGGCTTAAATGTATTGCTTCTCAGTGTAATTGAGTCTCCCTCTTTGCTCCTTTTTATTACAAGAGGATAGATAAGCATCAGATTTACTCTCCTAAACACACTCATTACTTTGTATACCTTGTCATGTTGCTCTCAATTTGTCTCTTTTCTTCCTGACAATGGGAACCAGGCTTTCACTTCTTTTTCTTGCAGAAATTTTTCTGTTATTGTCACCTGTGTTTGTGGTCCTCAATTTCTGCTATGGGTTTTGCAGTGGGATGTTCAGAAAGAGTTTCAGGCCAGTGATGACCTTTACATTTCAATATTATTAATCTGATGTTTGCATTGCTCCAAGGAGCAAAGGCTTCCACTGAGCAGTGAACATGAGCTCTCCTGTGTGCTCTACAAAGGAGCCACTGTCACTACAGAAATACAGCTGAGGAGCCTAAGCTAGTTCCTTACCTGCAAATTACCACCTATTTGTCAGTTTTATTTAACCACTTTTAAGGCCCAAGTATATGTTATAATTGAAACCTGTTGGAGGTGGAGGAAGACACTGCTGATGGTGAGAGAACAGCATGAGTTGCCTATGGTACAGTATTGCTGTGGTTTAACTCCAGCCAGCAGCTCAGCCCTGTGCAGCTGCTCATTCACTATCCCCTGGTGGGATGGGGGAGAGAACTGGAATGGTAAAAGTGAGAAAACTTGTGGTTTGAGATAATAACAGTTTAACAGGTAAAGCAAAAGCCGCTCATGCAAGCAAGGCAAAATAGGGAATTCATTCACCATTTCCCATGGGCAGGCAGGTGTTCAGCCATCTCCAGGAAAGCCACACTCCATCACGCGTGACAGTTACCTGGGAAGATGAACATCCTCATTCCAAATGTCCCCCCATTCCTTCTTCTTCTCTCGGCTTTATATACTGAGCATGACGTCTTGTGGTGTGGAATATCCCTTTGGTCAGTTGGGGTCAGCTGTCCCGGTCATGTTCCCTCCCATAAATGTCTCCACCTCCTGAAACACATCACCCCACTCCATACAGTGCAAGCACAATTGGCTGCACCACAGGTTTAAACGCATTATTTCAGTGAAAAAGGGCAGATGCTCAGGCCATCTCTCTCATAAGTGACTCATTTGTGCTTTATGACAGCCAGTGAGGTGAGGCTGAAAAAATACAACTGATCAAACGGTGCCTGTGTGTAACAGCAGTACTTGTTCCCCTTCTTTCTAAGTGCTTTGGAGTCATCAGTTATCGCACTCAACGCCTTAGTTATTCAAACTAAGAATTAAATCGTTAACATGTCCATGATGTTTTTAATATCTTATCATACTGTTTGGAATGCATGTTCTGAAATGCTGGTGAAATATTTTCTTGTCAAAATGGCAAGCTTACAATTCATGACCATATTAACGATGTTATTAATATAAAATGTACTATGGGATTTGAAAATTGTCAATATTCAGATGATCGATTTCCTTTGGATACAGTTGGAACCAGGCAATGCTACATTACAACCCAATGAAATCTAGTACCTGCTTCAATAAAAAAGGACAACAAGAAGAACTAATGATTGCAAATTTATTACATGGAACAGCAAATTCCAGACAACTGAGTCACATAATAGACAACCAGTGCAATGGGGAGTCTCTTTTCTATATGTAAACCAAGTCATCAAGCTGGTAATTCGACCCAGGAACTTCATATTCCATGGTGTTCTGAAACAAATTAACACAGTGTCATATTTTATGTTGAAATGTTGAAATAATATGACTTAGTATTCAGTTCTATACATCTTATCCTTCTCAAAAGTTAGGAAGGAAATAGCTTCAAATTCTAGCACCAGAAGATTAAGATGAATGAAAGTTTGTATAAGGGTTCAGATCTGTTATTTATACTCAAACACAAATCCTCCTTCACACAGTTCTCCTCTCTCCACCATGTCCTAACTCCACTGTCCTCCCTTTAGAGGTATGGAGGCATGGAGTGCATCGTCTAGCCAGGCTGGCTCAGGGAGCTGAGCTGGGGATAAAATTTGCTGCTGTATGTAAAGCCAGGGCATGATTATAGAGTAGCGGCTTCTACACCAGCACTTTCACAAGAACTGGTCAATAGCCCAGCAATGCTGCTAACACTGGAGTACTCTGCATAGGGTGCTTTGATGCAAGGTTATTGTAATTGGTTTTGAACTGTTTTGCCCAAAATCTATAGGGACTTTATACCCATTTGGCTTATCTCAGCGATTATCAGCTCATGCTTCCAGTTACTCTGAACAAATCTGGACAGCACTACCTGTTCCTATATGCAAAACATCTCCCACGCACATGTACACTTAACAACACAAGAACAGCTGCACTGGCTCAAACCAAAGACCCATATAGTTCGTTATCTTCTTTCATCCATGACAAATAATGTATTCCCAGAGCAGTGATGCTGCCCTGCACCACTCTCCCAAGTCTTTGGTTCCTTTCTTCCTGAAATTGTTTAATCCTGAATATACAGCAAAGTACAACAAAGGTATTCTTTCTGTGTATTTTCTTTGCAGTTTTCCTTACCTATCTTCCTGGCCTGTTCCAAAACAAAACAAGTCAAATAAAACACAACCCTTCCAGAGAACAGTTGGGAATAATTCTTACATCGCAAACAGAAAATGGTGATCTTTTATTCTGAGGTAAAAGACTGGAAAAAGGAGGGGACACATGTACATTTACTGTCTTGTCCATTTCCCATTGAACCTCACTAAGATCTTTAATAGACACTTTGAAAGATGGATCTCTAAGTGCTAGGTGATATTATTAGACTTCTCTGTCTTCCGTCCTTACATCCCCCACCCCTGCTCTTCCTGTTTAATGTTTACCCCAAGAGAGGTCCCTAGTTCTAGTGTAAGATTGACTCCCACCTGCATGCAGAGATCTGTCTCAGTGGGCTTTCACATGACATTAGGTGACTGAAGGTCTCTCAGAGGAGAGAGGAGTTCATGTGAAGGACCAGGCTAGCTTTTGTGTTCCAAGTGCAACTTACACCCTCTGTTTTTAAACTTTGTCATTTCTGTACCACCTCCATCATTTTGCAGAGGATGAAAGCTCCTCCTTACTGAACCTTAAAGAGGGAAGAAAACAATCCTTTCATCAAAAAAGTATGAAGCAAGTCTTTCAGACCGAAGAAAAGCATTTCTGCCCAGACATCTCCCGGTGACCATATGAAACATCCACGTCGGTATTTAGGTTTGTACTACGTTTGCAATACTTCTCGGTAACTCCTTCTGTTATGAGGATCATCATTATTGAAAAAACAGAACAAATTCTTGGCACTTTTGGATGCCTACTTACCACCATTTTCAATAGTTCTTCCATTTCGAGGCTGAAAAACATAATAATTAGATGGTTGTACAGAAGTATTAGATGCCAAATTTATAAGCACACCTAAATACATCTCCCATCTTGCAGGCAGAGTACATAAGAAGGCTGCAGTAAGATTTCTTTTGAAGGGACAACGTATCAAATACCAGGGGATCCATAGAGGGTGCGGTTCGCCTTTGAATCTGAGAAACATTCACTCAGCCTCTGTCCAAACAGCTAAACAGTCTGGCTTTAATTACTCTCATTATGGGCCTTGGTCCCAATTCATTGAGGTACTAAGTAGATGCCTAAGAAAGAGCAGATAAATACCAGCACCGAAAGTACCTGGCTGGACACACTTGAAGTAAGCTAAAATGTAAACGACAGTTGAATTTGGACTCTGGTTAGTTGCCATGACCTACTTTATAACTTTTTTTTTTTTAATGTGTTGAAGATATTCCCAAAAACTACTTTGGTGTTAATCATAGAGTGTGTCTAAACCAGCATATTCCACATTAGACCATGCCATAGTTCAGCAAGCCAGTGAGTGAAAAAAAAATATGTAAGAAATGATGATGTCCATAATTTTGCTTTGGCTTTTCACCCCATTATGCAGTGTGCTATGCCTTAGTTGTCTGACCTATCAGACTAAGTGGACATTCAGCTCATGAACATGTTTTATCTGATGAATTTAGCATCAGTGCACCTTGGCAGTCTCAAAGATACAAGCCATGTGCTACTTTGGTCTTTGGAGAATCTGGCTCAAGATAAAACATTTGCAGAGTCACCTCTTCAAATAAAAAATGTTTAATTACATTACTACCCCAGATCTCATTATCTTGTGGTCTTTTAGTTGAACCAGAGTTTTTAAGCAAATAACTCCCTAAGCTTTCAAGCAAGAGATATTTGGCCTTTACTCAAAACAAGTGCAGCAAGAATTTGTAAAGGCAAACAGTTGCCTGTCTGTGGATATATAATATTGTTTGTGATTCAGAATCTTTAAAAAGTAAAAGATTCAGATACCCTGAAAAGGAAGAAAGGCCGTCCCAGAGTCCCCTGTCTATCCTGTAAAATAAAACACAAAGCATTAACAACACACTTTAAATCAGTTCCATAGATCTGTTGACAAGTTTCAATGTCATTCCATCAGAATATCAATAATTCAAGGCCTTTTTCAGCAGCATGCGAACAACGAGATGTTGATAGTCCCCAATGCCCATTCATCTAGAATGCTGATTAAAATTAATACCCACAGGGCATTGTCAAGAACTGCCATTCTGTCTAGTGTAAATATACTAAATCACCATAATTAAAGATTCAAAGGCTTTAGAAAACATATAAAAGAAAGCTTTACACACGGTGGATTACTTTGCAGAAGCAGGGTCAGCACAGCTCTCTTTCCAACCATTGAAAAAAACATGGTGACTTTAAAAAAGAAGCAAAAGAAACAGGGAAAGGGTGATACTTCCCTGTCCATTGCTACTTGTTTGACTTCACATTTACATACCTTCTTTGTAAACTTTGCAGTAGCAATCTGTGATTCCTGCAAGTGGACAGGGTAAGTTAATCAAGATGCTGTCATTTCTTTGGTTTGTTACAGTAACCCTCCATCACTAATGAGGTTACTCCACTCCATGTGGGAAGGGAGAGAATGTTACACATATCACAGACAGACACAAGAACAGCAGCAAACAGATCTTTTCAAAGATTGATTTTAAATCTTGCCTAAACCAATGTTACTGCATTCATAACCATCACTCAACACGTGTCCCTCGCTGTACAGTGAATCACAGCTCTGCTCTGGGAGGTGAAACTGAGCTCCACCTGGACTGAATGTAGCAGCTCCATTCCTCAGGCTTGAATTAGAATCATAGATTCATTTTGGCTGGAAGGGACCCTCAAGATTATCGAGTCCAACCGTTAACCTAACACTGGCACTAAACCATGTCCCTAAGAACCTCATCTACATGTCTTTAACACCTCCAGGGATGGTGACTCCACCACTTCCCTGGGCAGCCTGTTCCAACGCCTGACAACACTTTCCGGGAAGAAATTTCTCCTAATACCCGATCTAAACCTCCCCTGGTGCAACTTGAAGCCATTTCCTCTCATACCAGCACTTGCTACTTGGGAGAAGAGACCAACCCCCTCCATGCTACAACCTCCTTTCAGGTGGTTGCAGACAGCGATCAGGTCTCCCCTCAGCCTCCTTTTCTCCAGGCTTAACAGCCCCAGTTCCCTCAGCCGCTCCTCATCAGACTTGTGCTCCAGACCCCTCACCAGCTTTGTTGCCCTTCTCTGCTCTCTCTCGAGCACCTTAATGTCTTTCTTGCAGTGAGGGGCCCAAAACTGAACACAGGATTCAAGGTGGGGCCTCACCAGTGCTGAATACAGGCGGTCGATAACTTCCCTAGTCCTGCTGGCCACACTATTCCTGATACAAGCCAGGATGCTGTTGGCCTTCTTGGCCACCTGGGCACACTGCTGGCTCATGTTCAGCCAGCTGTCAATGAACTCCCCCAGGTCCTTTTCCTCCAAGCAGCTTTCCAGCCACTCTTCCCTGAGCCTGTAGCGCTGCCTGGGGTTGTTGTGACCCAACTGCAGAACCCAGCCCTTGGCCTTCTTGAAATTGTAACTGCAGAATTGTTGAATTGTACCGATAGCTCTTACCTTGTTAAAATGTAGCTGCTTTCCACCTTTCAGAATGCCCTTGATTTTTACCCAGACATTATCGCTGGTTTTAAGCACCCTTTATTCTTCAGAAAAATTCCTCATTTTTCTACTCAAAGCCCTGAACCTGCAGTCTGGTACATCTCATTTGGGAGCTCTCCTGCCTACGGCATGGCTGCCTGGCTGCACGATCCCGGCTGTGACAGCCACAGTCACATCAGTGAAAGGGTTTAGTTACCTGGGGTGGGCTTGAAAAACCAGCACATATAATGAGCAAGGATGTGAAGGCAGGGGAGGAGAACACAGGAGAAGTATGTGGATGGGAAACAGGAGAGAAAGATTTTTTTAAAAAACCAAAATATACAAGAAAGAAGGAGGGCATCAGGATTCAGGATGAGGATTTCCTCTTGTGAAACTGTTCTTGGTTCAAGCCTCAAGGCAATGATTCATAGAGCAACTGACATCAACTTACAGAGCTATGAAATTCTATGGAAGAAAAAAGCGCTTGCTTAGTCAAGGTACTTTAAAGGACGCAAAGGAAGAGACTGCAAGAAGATACTGTGAATGCTAGTTTTGTTCCAAGATGATTATTACATACCAATCATGTACAGACTGACTCAAATATCCTAGCTAATTTATAGCAGATGAGAGTTTACTATGTGAAAAACTGAGCTTCTAAACAGTGTGTTGGCTTGACTTTAGGGTGGAAATTTCAGACTCATGGAGGTGGTTGCAATGTAGCTGGGTTTAGATATTCAGCTCTTTTTGATAACTTTGAAAGTGCCATATGCAAGATTTACCCAAAGATTAGACATTAAAACAAAAGTCTGTTAGCTCTCCCAAAAGATTTTAAGTTCCCCAGATGGAGTTCAAGTCCCATTAATGCTACAACTGCCACTGACTTTGCCTTTCATAGTGCTGAGGCATCACTCCTTCTCTTGAAATACCACCTACCTTCTCTATGTAATCCACAACTCTGACTGAATTATTTTTTTTTTAATCCACACAAATATGGGTTCATGCAGCAAGGTGAAGTCCCGCTGAACTCAGTATGATTTTGTAAGTGTTTCATTGGGTGCACTACACAAAGATTCATGTGTGTAGTGTCTTCTCAAGATTCCTCGTGGGCTGAGAAAGTACAACTTCATGTTGTAAGAGATTTGACCAGCTGGGTAAAAATCTGTACTTCTTGCGTAGCTCTTTTTTCCATATCTCACATTAAGATTTGATCTACCACTTAATGAGACCACACCAAGAAATATTATAGATGTGTAGCTGATATTAGTCACATTTCTTGAAAGGATTCTGTATGAGATCCAGCTCCCAAGCTCAAGGATGCATAACAGAGGGTGAATTTTTTTAAAAGTTAGTAACTAAAATAGTAACCAGGAATAGGGCTCCATTCAAAGTTACGTGATGATTCTGGATGTCCCCTTATTAGCTAAGCTGTAGAAGTATAAGAGTCAATACATTAAACATTTAAGACTGAAATACTAGAATTTTTATACAATCATCTTCTGTATTGTAGAATTTTATGGCTGCTTTTGGAAAGTATGCTTGGAATTATAATAAGCTAAAGACACTAACAAGAATAGGTATTGAAATACATGTCAGAATGCTTTCTATTATTGTCCTGAAGGCTCTACTCACTATTTGAAAAAACAGAGGACTCAAAACCTCCACATTTTTAACATACCCAGAGGCTGAGTGAATTTTATGGGAAAGGCTCTTAATAAACTGGTGATAATTAAAAAGTGATATAAGTCAGAACTGGCGTTGAGCTAGGTCCTAATATGACTGCACCAATGAGCAAGAGCTATAATCAACTTAATCTTTTGGACCTGACTCAGAAATACAAAAAAAACCCAAGCTCAAGTAGAGTATTAAAACCAGTAAATCAACTAATAATGCCTTCATGTTTAGCATTAAGTATGCTCTTGACCCAAAGTTGCATATATTTTTAGCATATTTAACGCTGCATTATTCAAAAGTGAGGGTCAAGTTAAGACATTGACCCCAGGTGTAAGTGGATGTTTTGGTTCTTGAGCTCCAAACTGGTGAAAAACAACAAATTCATGTATAATTTAATGGAGTTAAGAATTACATGCAAGCTACTAAGGAGAAGAAAAAAATTGTTTTGCATACTCTCTTAGATTTCCTAAACCATGATGATATTAGATTACATATTGTTTGGAGAAAAATGTCAAGAAGTTGGTTCTGGAGAGATTGCTTTTTAAGTTTAGGGAGGGAGGGGAGGTTTTGAAGTAAAAGAAGCAATTACACCTTACCTCATTTGTATGCATGCTGTTGAATATGGAATAACAAAGATCCAAAACAGTACTGGAGATCTGCAATACCAAACAATACTTCAATACATTTACTGAGACTATGTGTTATACATGGTTTGACAGAGAACAGGCTTGATCTTGATCCGAGCACAAGGTAAATTGAACACGGTTCCACTAAAACCACTCAGAGCAAGGCAAGACTTACTGAAGTTATTATGAGTTGAAAAACTAGGATTTTGTATGAGCAGAATACACACAGTACTACTAATGACTACAATATAGTCTTGTGCTCTAAAGAGACCTAAAGCAGCTGCTTACATTTAAAATACGTTTTCCTGTACTAAGTGTTCTACAAATACGTTTGGGTTTTGGCATATTTAATCTACATTCAATTTCATCTACAAGCATTTCAGTCCATCACTACCATAATCTTCAACCATATGCTGAAATACACTGTCGCATACTCCCTGCCACAGGACAGAGATTTGCTGACGCATGCAATCACATTAGACAAGAAACATCCACGGCTCCAAAGGAAGTAAAATGTAAGACATCTGAACAACTAGCTCTGGGAAGTATTTTCCACCAGTCTTGGTTTACAAAACTGAAAGATCTTTAAAAAACGAACAAAAAAACAACCAACCAAACAACAACAACAAAACAACCAACTAACCAACAAAAACAAAACAACACCCCCCCTAAAAAAACACAAAATAAAACAAAACCACAAAACAAAAATCCACAAACAAAAAAACCCCCCACACCAGCACAAAATGCTGAAAATTTCCAGATAACTGGTGATCCTACAAAGGTTTTTCTCTCCCCTTTGAAAATGAAAATGACACCTGGGCTCAGTATCAAATGCAGTGGGGCTGCTCTTCCGAAGTTACTCAGTAGTCTGAAGTGTTTGCAAGCCCTGGGGCAGAGACACAACAGCAGAAATGAGCTGTGAAACCTCCCTCTCACTCCCCTCTCCTCTGAGCACCATCCACCCACCACTGCAGAGCGGGGACCAGGCAGCAGCCTGCCTGTAGCTCCTACGCTTCTTGCTTCAGTGCTCGCTACCACTGCGATGGGAAGAAAAGCGCATTTTTTTTCTTTCTCTAGGTCTGAATTACCTCTGCAGAGAGGAGAGCGCACACACCAGCAAACTTGCTCTGCTCTCCAGAGCCACTGGCTCTCTGGAGGCGGCTCTGCTGCCTGTAGCCACTGATGCTGAGGGTTACATGAGGCAATTAGTACGTCTGAAAGAGAGCCCCAGCATATCAAACAGATTATCAAAGTCAGTTTACCTGGGGTTGATTAGATAGTTCCATCCACTGACTGAAACACAGCGCCAATTGCTTTGAAAAGTAAAGATTAGACATTAACAGTGGGGCTTTCATACCTTGAGAGCTGCCTTTTAGCTCAGGGGGTCAGGCTGGTTATTAGCCCACCCGGCTTTTGCTGACCCAGGTACCCTGTTGTGCACCCAGCTGCACATCACACCTCTGCCCCTACCCGTCCCACCTACCTCCCCGGGCAGCACAGGGCTTCAGCCTCCCTACTCTCTTGACCACCCACCCCAGGGATTTCAGGACGTATTTCCAGTCGGTTGCCAATTTCCTACCGCAATTCCCCGCCACGAGTGAGGCTCGTTTCCCAAGTCCCTCGGCCAGCCCGGGCTGGACCGGCTCTCCCCAGCACCTCCATCGCATCGGACGGGCTGGCGGGGAAGGCAAAGAGGGACGGACGAAGGCGACAACGGACGTACCTGGCTTTTGGGCAGGTCCACGCCGTCCCTGGAGCGCGAGAAAGGCTGAGGGAACCCTGCGGGGACAAGGCCGGGGGGAAGGGGGACACGGCTGTGCGGAGCTGCCGCGGAGTCCAGCCCCGACGGCGCTCCTCGATGGGAGACGACCCTTTGCAAAGTTCGGAGGTTTCGCTCGTGTCCCGTCCCCCCCCGCACCACACACACAGGGGGCGGGACGTACCTGAGCCCCGCGGGAGGGCGCAGAGGCAGCAGGCGGCGAGCAGCCAGGGCAGGGCGGGCCGGGGCATGGCGGGCTGGCGGCGGGCGGACAGACGGACGGACGGGCTGACCGGAGCCGCCTTTATGGAGCCGCGCCGAGCCCGGGCCGCCGCCGAGCCAATGGGCGCCGGGACGGCCCCGCCGCCGCTCCCGCTGCCGGGTACGGCGCCCCCCGCCGCCCGGCCCGGCGTGACCGAGAACCCCCGGCTGGCGGGAGAGCCCGCGGGAGGCTCCCGGGGTCCTGCATACAATGTCCTGAGTTGGAAGGGACCCACAAGGGTCATCGAGTCCAACTCCTGTCCCTGCACACGACCATATCACAGTTCACACCATGTGCCTGAGGGCTTTAGGCACCTCGTCCTCTCCGTCCTTTGGGAACCTCTGTCGAAGCTGGTTCTCTAGAAGAGGTGGTGGAAAAGAAGGAGGGAAGGAAGAAGGAAAGAAGAGGCTTTGCAAGAAGGGACGGAGCTGCTGGGATTTTCATTTTAAACAGAAAGTTCCATTTTGTTGTAGGGCTTACTGAGTCTTTGGGAAATATTTCTCCTCGTGGCAGCTTGGGAAATAAAAGTTTACCTTCTAATTAGAAGGAATGTGAAGTTTCATATCGAACAAGTCCCGGCTCATCTTACTACATTTGCCTTCATGTGAAATAAGGAAAGCCATCCATCTCTTGTTTCATTTCATAGTAGGTGTGGTTGTAGACAAGATGTAGATCTGGCCATAACAGAAAGGTGATTCTCTATTCTTCCTAATTTAATAGTTGGGTTTGACTTTGGAAAATCCTTCCCATTTTTCTCTGTGCTAGTTCTAAGGGCAGTGCTTTCTAATCACATCTGAGACAGAGAAAGGGAGAGTCCCTTTAACCTCTTTTTATAGGCTTTGGGCTTGCTGAAGCAAATACACATCCAGTTGTCCAACTTCTCACATATGTAGTAGAGATTTTTCAGCAGGAATGGCTCCAGGTGGGATATAAGACATAAAGAGATGCAGAAGGCATGACTGTCACAGCAGCCCACCTCATCTCATAATGTCCCTCGATGGCTGCACTGTGCACTAAAAGGATGACGGCAGGACTGTTCCTGATGGGAGCATCTCAGAGCAGCCAGAGAGGAGACACACCAGCTTTCTCGCAGAGAAGAAAAGGGGAGCCAGACTTCATGTGTGACTTCGTCAGCCCCGCAGCTGTGTGTCCTGAGCACGTAAAGAGGCATAGGAGTGGCTGAGTGACCCCAGCACCATTAGTTCACCCTTTGTTCCTTCCCCTGGGAGAGGGGGCCGGCTTCACCTCATCACATCCCTTTGGGTGCAATAATCTGAGTAGGGGCTGTCAGGAGAGGTCAGACGCTGCTGTAGCAGACACCCAGCTGTCAGCTGCTCACCCGTCTTGACTGGAAATGGGAGTTTCGAGACAGGGTAGTATTCAAAGAGATGATTCTCTCTGACTGCAGAATTTTTACCCTTTGTGGGAGCTAAAGCAGATTGCAGTGAGGTTTGTGATGATGGTTTCTCACAGCAAACCCTCCCAGGCTTTGAGTAATGAGGAGATGCAGGGTTCCGGGAAGCCTACACCCCTTTTCTGCAGTGATCCTGCTTTCTGTCCAAGCCCATGCAATCCTGGAGTGAAGGGACTCCCTGTGTTTGCTAAATTTTCTCAGAAAAGAAGGGTGAGTTTTTATTTTTGAGGGCAGCAAAAAACAGGTGTCTACTTGGTGTAATGTCATTTATGCCAATGTGGTCACAGAAATGTGAAAACAGAGCCCCACTAGTGTGAGCTGGGCCCTTCAGAGGCAGACAGGTAAAGACACTCTGAAGGATTATGCAATTTCATATGAACTATCTTCTTTCTGTCTTCTGACACTTTAACCAAACTGAAAATTATTGTCCATCAACATTGTTTCTGTTGCTATGCTTATCGCAGATTTTGTATCCAAATCTCTCCCATGCTACAGAAACATGGGATCTTAGAGAGCCGTTCTAGATTCAGCATTACTATATTTTGAATAGTAGCATATTCGATACTACTACTTTTAAATACTAATTATTCGCTACGTTTTAGAGTAGAATACTATTAAATGCCTACCCAGTTGTAATGGGACATGGTTCTCAGGTTTTCCCTCTCTGGTAAGGAAGGCAGAGTCTACTGCATCCTTCCTCAGTCTACTCATTATCAGCCTAAAATCCCACTTCTGTCCCACACAGCCTCTTAAATAATAGCCCCTTTCAAAGTATTTACCTATGTCTGAGTTTAGGAGAGTGAATTTTTTGCAATAGCATAGGGAAAGGGGTGTGTGACCACACCGGGTGGGTAAAACCTACCCATTATGAAGTAAAACAGAGCATGGTGTCTGAACCTTTCTTTCCTCTTTCTCATGCCAATGCAGGATCTGCTGCTTTATTGCACCCTTTCCCTCTGAGTACCCCAAATGTACCCTGTGCCTTCCTTCAGCAAATTTAGCCTACATCTTTGTCTCATGAAGCCTGTGGAGTTATTAATTTGCTTCAAGTGAGGCTTATACTTAAAGATGAACTAAAAATTGTCATACAGGTTCCTTTAAAAATATCAGTACAACTTATTACCAAACTGAAAATAGTATTTTAACATTGACTGTGCAGTATGAGGGAAGAAAGGGGGAAAGCGTTTAAAAGTAAAATTTTAAATAGCCCAATGTGTCATATCATGAACACATCCTCCTTCCTTAAATCCGAATTTTCTTCTGCTGCTGTACATTTCATTTCATAGGTGTTAGATAACATGCAGCTCTGCCAATGGATCTATCAGCACCAAGCCACATTAATAAGCCATACTTTTGCTGCACAAGTGAAATTTCTGCTTTAAGTCCTGTATGCAGAGAGAGAAACATGTTAAGAGTTTCAGGGCCCATAGTTATTCACAAATGACTTAAAAATGAAGCTTTGGTGGGGGGTCAATGAGAAACAAGAGGATTTTTTATTGTGAGTCAGGAGGCTTGGCTTATATTTAGCAACAGCAATATTATGGCACCCATAATTTTAGATTAAAACATGCTGTGATTGCTAAACGAAGAATAAGAAGAAAAAAAAAATGGGTTCAACGGGCATAAGGGTGAAGGGTTGGCTTCCTTTTTGTAAATGATCCCTGCAATGAAATCAGTGGGTAATCACAGGCAGCAAGGACAAAGTCGGCAAAATGTCACCACTGTGCAGTCCCTGAGCGCATCCCAACCGGCTGCTTCTGCTCCTGCACGCCCCTTACCGTCTGCAGCTCCGCAGTGCTGGGTGTAAAGCCTTACCCTGCTCTGAGGGCTTTCTGTACCTAACTCACCATCCCTTTGGAAGGATGAGAAAAGCTGCCGAAGTTGGAGAGTTTTTATGAGGCAAACCTGCCATAAATTCTGCTCATCTTGTATTAAATATGGCAGTGCCTGTTTATGCTGAATCCTAGGCTGATTCACCGTGGTTTTGGTTAACGTGCATTTACCTTTCCAGTCCAAATGATGAAAGCTCGCTTCATTTTTTGTTTCTACATGGGCAAGGATCCACTCAGCACTCAGAGCTGTGGGCTCAGGCTTTGCTCTCACCAGCACACACTGGCCATTGTATTTCTGGTGTTAAAAAAGACTGCAGGGAAAAAAAAAATCACACTTTTGTAAAATAGACTTCTAGTCTATTTTTAGTATAGGTGTTGATTTGGTTGTCAGAATGTCAAATAAGTACAGAAGAGTTAATTTTTTTTTCTGTTTGTGGTTGGATGGCTACGCTTTACAGATATAAGGCTATTGCCTTAAAGTTCGATAGGGCAGCAAGTAAATATGTAAAGGGGATTGGTAAAAGCATGCCTCATCTGGCTGGAGTTCAAAGAGGCTAACCAAGAGCATTCAAATGGAGGAGAGGTGCTAATGAAGAAGTTGTGGAAGTAGATCAGGAATCTGGACATTTCCATTCTTTTAGATAGTTTCTTGGCTAATTTCTTGGATAAATGTGATTTTATGTCTCCTGAGTTCAGACAGAGAAGTGGAAATTCCTCTGAAATGAAGCAATTTACACTTGTCTGTTTGTACTGTATGGAAACAGTACGGTGGCAATGGGCTATATTGGGCTATACTGAGCTGAAAGATCATCACAATTAGTATGCTTTGAGGTATTGGAAAAGATCTTCAATACGGAGGTTTCACTTGGCTTGATTTTATTTTTTGCTTCTGCAGTCAGACAGGGAAGCAGGATGCTGTTCTGCTTAGGCAACCTGTGGGATAACTCAATCAGTTTCCGTGGCTGAGCTTTCATCAAGGATTTATCCTGAATGATTTGTTCCTGACTCCTTAGCTTGTGCCTTATCAGAAATTTCCAGGTGGTGCCCCAGTCAAATACTGGAGTGGCTGACATATACTTAGCATCAATAGCTGAACAGATCTGATTTTAATAGCCGAATTATCATGCTGACACTCATTCATGCTCCTAGATCTGAATGATTTCATTTGTAGCTTTAATTTTCTTTGAGTATAGTTATAGGTAAATCGTAATTTTGTGGTTATAGAGGGATTACCACAGTCTATGGTAATGGATACCTTACACCGATTACTAGAGTAAAGGATGTAGGCTAATATATATACCATACATCTCAGATTTCTGGCAAGTACTCAGATCCTGAGTCTCCATTAGTGTATGTGAAGAGAATATGGAAGAATACGTTAAAAGAAATGTTTGTCTCACCAAGAGCTGGCTACAGGGAGAACCGATACCAGACTACTTTTACTAACTGACCAGGTTTCCTCAGCCACCACTCACTCTAAACCCACAAGCCAGAGAGAAGGAACTGCCAGACAACATTAATCCACTTCAATATCATATAAGCCAGCAACCCTCTGTTGGTGATATTGCTCATCGTCTGCCTGAGTTTAAGATCATCCACAGAAATAACCTATCTAGGAAGCTGCGTGTGTAAATAACCGGGAACTCAGGCCTCCGGATACTCCAGGTTATGCATCTGTCACCATGTGAGGAGCAAGGAGTTTAACACAAAGCTTTGCTTCCCCTAGCCATATTTAGCAGCACTTACTCCTGTCAGAGATCTGAGTTGAGTGCCATTCAAAATTAGTAAGTACTCAAACGCTGTCACAATTATTCCTGAAGATATCTGTATTTTTACCGTGAAATAATTTGACTAATTTAATACAAAAGCAGTAAATTTTCTCACTCTGTTTAAGGTCAAATGTATTTAGACAGAATTTTACTGGCATTGAAAATGAACTGATTGCTTCCCTGACATGTTACATTTTATTTGAATGAACTCTTCTGTGTCTTCTGACTCCTGACATCTGTAAAACTTGCACTAACTTTCATTATTCTCCCCTTTGGCTTAAGTGGTTATGCCTAGACATTCATTGGCCTGAGTATTTTCTTCTCTCATTAGGTTACGTTACTCTGCAAATGCTTTACTGTAGCAAAAAGCAAAAACTTTTCAGCTTCTAAAGGATATTATTGGCCTGAAAATACTGGAACTATACTTTTCATGGAAATGGCCACTCCTGAGTCTAGCTATCAGACCAGACTGGCAAACAACAATAAACCAAGAGCCATTAATACTAAGTCTGTTTATACTACTTGGATTAGGGTCCAAAATAGCCTGTAAGTAGTGATGCCTCCCCTACAGCCTCTATTGAGAAATGCATTTCACCCCAGAGGGGCATTTCTGGACACACCTGAGTCCCAGAGTCCTTCGTGCCCAGAGTATATCTGACCCATTCCCTAAGGCAGATCGCAAAAGATCTGCCAGGTTTGTCTGTGAGCAGCTGGCCAGAAGAGTCACTGGCAAACAAAAGGCAGGCTTTCCTTCCAAGGGGACTCTCCATTTCACAGCTGAATGTCTTTCTAAAGCTTTTAATCTCCACAAATAAATTTGAGTGCCATTTTTTAAATTGTCCTTTCCCAAAGGTCTGTTTGCAGAAGCACAGGAGCATTTTTAGACATAGAATTAAGGACTCTGTCCTACAGACTTTGGCTCCATTAACACCCTATTTACTCATTATTTTCTTGAGTTTCATTGCTTCATGTAGGCCAAACCTCTAATTGAGAGGGCTCTCCCTGCTCAGGGGAGGACTCCGTGCCTCCAGGAACTCCAGACCACCTGAACAAGCCCTTCTGCTCACTTTGGTCTCTGCTCTGGAGACAGTGTGTTGCTGAGCCACTGTTGAGCTCAACAGGGACCAAAGTTTCCAGACAAACATCCAAAGCCAGTGTTGGAAATAAATGTCTAGAAAATGAGCTCCTCTAACATGATGCAGCACCTAGACAAGCGAGGGAGAATGATAGTGTGGTGACAGGAATACAGTCATTTTGTAAGCTCCTACTCCCCATCTGCATTTACTTTGTCTTCTTTATAAGTATTTAGTGACAGGAAAATGTTGTGTGTGGGATTGCTCTTGTGGATCACCCTTGGCAAAATGGCCTGGTAAGACAGGAAAGTGAGTGTCAACAACGTATATGAGAGAGACTGTCTGAGAGGACATTTGCCCAAACTGGTCCTGCTGATGAGGAAGATGACCATCAGCAGGATTTAACAGCAACCAGGGAACTGGAGTCTTTTGAAACAAAGGAGGAGTGACCTTGAAAAGAAGTACAAAAGATGCACCAAAACTTGTAACAGAAGGACAGGAGCAGAGCAGAGTTTGGCAGCGCCAGGCCTGGCCCCACAGCACCACGGCCCCTGCCCAGCACGGCGGGGGCAGCACCCACACAGGATGGGGGACACGGACAGCATCCAGAGGGGGTGACCCGGTGGGTGCAGTACAGGGGGACCCTGCACCTGTGTCCCCATGGGGCTTGCTTGCCAGCATGGGTGGGATCAGGGGGTGTCGGGAGCAGTGGAGGGTCACATAGAGCCAGAGCAGATACATCCCCCAAAGGAGAGGCGGGCAAGGTGGGGAGCCCCACATCCAGGGGAAGAGGTGGGCACTTGTCTCTCCTCCCTGTGTGGGATTGGAACTTTGGGGAATTAGTTGTAGAAGAGTGTTCTAAAATGTGTAGTTCAATAACAGTTTTTGAGTGTCTAGTGTTGTGGTCTTTAATATATTATTCACCAGTTGCTGATTAATTATATGCTGTTAATAAATCGATAAACCTCTTCAACCCTGATTTGGTTTAAACTCTGAGTGGGTTTTCCCTGTGATATTTATGCACCTGGATGTCCCTCAATGCTAGCAACACTGTGCATGAAAATGCAATAAAATGAGCGGGTTTTTTCCCTTTTATAGTAACGTATCTTGAGAATGCATCTTGTCTGGCTTAAACGGCAACTGCTGCACTTTCTGCTGGCTCTGAAGTCTCTGAAATAAAGAAGGATTTATTCCAAAGCCAAGAAAGAAAGGGAAAAATTTGAGAGAGAAAAAGCATGAGGTGAGGGAAATAACGACACAGGAGGGAACAGAGAGCTAGATTTCTCAGAGTGACTATCCACAGAGAAAACCAAGTTCTGACTCAGTAGAGGAGGGCTCTAACCCTCATATTCTGTCAAATGCGGTACCTGCCGGTCTCAGCCCTACTACCAGAAACAAGCAGAGGCTGGAACCTCTCTGGCATTCTTGTCTGTATGCAACTGGAGAAGACAGACTTTCCTCCACTGTATAATTTGCTGTGAGACACCACACTTAAAAACAAGCAGAGTGCTTAGAGTTTTTACCTGGAAAGACTTAATTGCTAAAGGAGGAAAAGGCAAAACTCAAAAAGAAAACAAGCAGCCACAACAATGGTAATGTCAGCCACCTTCTCCTAAGTACATCTCACTGCGGAGAGGTTTTAGCAGAGATGACATGTTGGGACTGCATCACATCACTTGTCAATATGAAAAGATACGGTGCAACAATTGGTGAATCCTGTTCGGTTTATCACTGTTAACCTCAAAGACTTGAGATGGCTAGAGGTATGTGACTCTCATGAAGTTATATGTAACTGGAGATCATGTTGTGTTTATTTAGTTGGATGAATAGACCTGGGACAGAAGAATCAATTGCATGCAATTTAAATTTTCTTTCTGTTGACAAAGTTGTCATATTCCTGGACAGCAATACAGTGTCTAAAGAAGACTGTTTAATCACAGAATCATAGAATAACAATGGAAGAGTGAGAAGAGCTGTGTTAGGAAACAGACAGCCTTAGCTTATTGAATCATTTGGTATACTGGTTCTTATAGAACTTGTTTAGAAAATGCTTATGTAGAACTCACTTAGCATAAATAAGTTTGCTTAGCATAACTTCTGCAAGCTGTGAACTTTTGAACTTTCTGCTTGGTAAGTATAATAAAAAAGGCCTCAGAGTCTTCAAGCTACTAGACAAGGGAAGCTGCATCCCTGGAGATAAGAAACGGAATGGTCTCTAAAAGAACACCAGAAAGAGAAGAATGTTTTGGTTATTGCCAGAACTTATTTTTCTTCAGCTGCAGATGCAAAATGGCAACTGAAGGTCAGGACTTTGATTGATGGCCCACCTGATTAAAATGAAGAGATCCAATGAAGAAAAGGGAGACCCCCAACTCTAATTTTGCAATTGGCCTGGAGAGAGGCGTGGGGCATGGGGGATTGGATTGCAGGGGTGTAATTGTCCAAGGTTTTTTTCTCCCTTTTCAGGAGGTACGCAGCTCAAGCTGCTCTGTGCTATACCTTCCAAATAAATTATTTATTCAGGAAGAATTTCTGGAATCCATGCCTGAGTCTCTGCATAGGGAAACCTAGGGAAAAGAAACTTCCTTAACAGCTGTAAAATTAAAAACCAATTCGTCTATGATGAAATGCAGTGAGATATATGAGTACAACATTAAATAACCCAATTAAGGCTATATTAAAGCTTCATGATGCATCATAAAATTTCAAAAACAACTATTGGATATAGTTCCAAAATCCAAGCTATCGGTCGAAACATATTTTTAAATGTCCTGTGTTCTACCCAAGAAACATATTTGTATATACTATTTCAGCTGGGTTTACATTAAAAAAATTACGTTTCACTTTACAGGGTAGCCTGGCAGGTTCTAGTCATTTGCTGAGTTTTTGGCACATAACCATGATGCTGCTACAGTCCATGATCTTCCCTGCAACTCTGAAAGGCAGTGCTGAAGTAACTTCGATATCAAACTACTATTAATAAGCATTTTTTTAAGCACTTAAAAATAGGCATTTTCACCACTCAATCAATAATGTGCTTCACTTGTCCAGTCGTAAAATCCTAGTGAAGAAAAGGGATTTTTCCTGAGGGAAGAAGGAGATGGATAAGATGAAATCTGCATGTGGTGGCTTAAGGTTAACCTCACACTGACTGCAGTGTGACAATAAAACAAAGAAAGAAGCAATTGAGCAGACCTCCCCACCTCCTGTTTGGAGAAAACAGCCAGAATGAATTTTCCCTATTCTAACTCAGGCAATATCATTGAGACAACAGCAGAATTGACATGAGCCAATAACTTCTGTAACAGGCACGCGCTTAGACAACAACAGCCATAGGCACAATCTACCACCATGAGTTATTCAAGAGAATGAAGCCCAGTCTATTGCTGTTGTTATCACTCCTGGAGAAAAAAATAATCTGTTTTATTTTTAATATGATATAATATAATCGCCTGGATCAACGAGTCACTTCTCAGTTAAATGGTTTCCTTAATGAAGTGAGTGCTTGAGAAAGCTGCATGTAAATTAGGAAATAAGGATGTTGCAATAAAGCACGTGCTGACTGTTCTGACGCTTTTTTCAAACCGGGGAAAGCTTACTAGTTAAATGATGTCAGAAATAAAAGGATCAAATGTCTAGAGGGAATCGTAAGTAGGTGGATGCATGGCAGCCTCCTTCTTTTCTGGAGATGCAACTTAAAATAAAGACAGTGTTGCTGGGGAAACATGCCTAAATGGTGCAATGCTTCCAAATGCAGGGCTGGGGTGTCCCTCATGCTAAAAAAAGAAATAGTTGTGATTCTGAAAGATTCTTGTGAGAAGGGCTTGAAGATGAACAGAGGACCTAGTGCCCTGCACCAAGAGCTGATAGTCTAAGAAAGGGAAAGGTTTGGCTCCGAATGATCAAAAAATATTATATTCAATAAGAATTTATGATATTAGATTGCAAGAGGAGGAATGCTTAGTTCAGCTGATCTGGGCTATCTATAATATTTATAAAGGAACTAAGAACAGAGTCAATGTCAGTAGGATCTGTGCTCTGAGATGGCATCCTGGACCACTAAAATATCCACTTTTCATGGTAATACTTAGCTCACATTTGAAAACCACGTCTTTGCTTGGCTTGGTCATTTTTTCTCTCATTTCATAATTTTGAGCTCAGCTGTACATTTTGCAACTTAGAGAAACATCAGCTGAAAAAAACAGATCCTGATACTTTTTTTGACACTGCCGTGATGGATATAAAGTATAGTCTGATACATTAAACAACGACTATTTGTTTGAAGTATAAAACTGGCACCTTCCATATTGCTATTTATCAAATACCAATTGCAATAGCAACAGTGACTTCTTCATTTAACTGTGTGCTTTGTAACTGAGTATATTCTAATACTTGTGAGAGATTGTGAACAGATATTTCATCTCATTGACCCTCTTTCATTTAAGTTGAATACACAGCAAGAAGATGTAAAATCATTCTCACTCTTTGTGAGTGAAGAAATTCCTGGGGATAAGCCATGATGCTTCTCATGGTTGATCTATCATGACTGGTCCTGATACAAGGTTTGATGAATGGTTGGTGGTCACGCAATTCCAAAACATCAGCTGCTGTTATGGTGAGCTGAATAAATGGAGAATTTGGTCGATGACCATCAGTTATACTTGAAGAGGTGTCAAAGCTTTATATTAAATGTTGAAATCATACTCTCAAGCCTTTTCCTTGTAGTGAGGCTGAAAGGTGTGTCATAAAACTTTCTATATTTACCCAGCCCCTCATATTTTCAGGGCTCTCCTTGGTGGTGGTTGCCATAACTGGTTAAAATACCTTCATTTTAAAAATGGGACCTTTCAAATAGACAATCTCACATGTGTTCTCACCTTAGTGAGAACAAGATTTTATTGTTTCAGCCCAAGACTGGATATGCACTAATACTGTGGGGAACATTAAGCTGAAGGAAATAAAAATTGACCACAGAAAATCACGGTAAAACTAGAATATCTTGTGGGCCTGATGTCTGGGTTTTTCAACAGCAAGAAACTTCGACATAAGTTTCAGTGGCTAAAGAATTCTCTTGACCTCTAAGTTGCAACTCTGAAAGCCACCTTCTTTGAAGCAATTCAACTTCTTCCTCTTCACATTTCTTTCTATGCCTATTTCTGTCTATATGTTGACTGGGGAAGTTCCTTGTCCCTTTTTTTTCTTTTAATATTTTAGCATGTGAACATGCATGGTCAGTCCAAGCACACATGGTAACATCATTAACAGCTCACATTTGAGAAGGCAGCAGAATAATCCCCTGAAAACACGAGAAATTTCTACCTTGTGTTTCTCTTTTCCTTTTTTTAAATAAAGAATCAAGGAAACTATAGGCTAAGCTCCAGATTCAGAAAAAAAAAAAAAAAAAGAGGCTTTCAATTCCCATTTAAAACAGACATAAATATTAAATTACTCTTGGTTGAGGACCATGCACCGAGGTAAGGTGAAGGGGCTGCACTGTGCAGGAGGCGTGGGGCCATAGGCAGTGACTCCTGTGGCCGGAGCACAGCTGCCCTTGCCCTGCCTTGGATGGGAGGACGTGCCAAGAATGGCTGTGAAGTTAAGTCCCAACTCTCACAGACTTGCCTTCCTGAAGTTTGCAGTGCAGAGTGATGCCTGTCATTTTAGGATACCCTTCTAGACTTACATCCCCAAGAACTTCTGGCATATACATTTTTTTTCTTGCCTTCACAAGAGTGGTGCTGTTCCTAGTTAATTATTGGGCTTCTGCGATATGGGAAAAAATGTTCAAATTCCTCCTGATAGATACCACATCTGCCACCTCCCAAGAGTCAACCGCAACCAGCATATTATAAATTATTTGAATCACTCAAGGTCCACTTAATGTAAACCACTCTGATCCTACCCACATTCATTAGCAAATGGGACCCGGGTTCTGTGCCTGTGCCTCCCTCCACCTCTCTTTTTCTCTTCTCACACTCCCATGACCCAAGTCACCCCTCAATAGTCCCTCAGGTGTTTCTGTTTGCCCCAAAACTGGTCAGTTTTCTAACAGGGTGATAATCAAGCAGAAGACAACAGCTCTCCCAACCCTTGATGGTATCAGATCAGTCAGGAATTGTGTCTTCTGCTTAGCACTGTCCTTATGTATTTCTTTAACATCTGAGAGCGTGATCTCAGACACTGTCAAGGTAAAGTATTGGCTCAGCTGCCTCCATCCAATACTCCCTTTTGAGAAACAATGACAAAAAAAGCCTTTAAAACCTGCCTTGCTTCTTTATCTGTGCCCAGAGCAGGTCTGGTGCTCTGCGTCTGCGTGTTGCCGATATTGCACAGCACAGCAAGGGCACATGCAGGTTGCCCTCATTGGAGCCTAAGTCACAGATGCAATGAGGAGCACTGTATGTGCAGTGTCACAGCAACTTTGTCACCCGGAAATAGCATGAAATTAATTTGTCCTTTGGTGGATGAAACAGCAGAATTTAAGACTCAGCTGCTTGCCAGTTTGACTCTGCCAGCCACAGAGAGAAATGAAAGTTGGTAAATCTGGCTGTATGATTCAGGCCATGGGGAAAGGGGATGGTTAAAAGAGGGTAGCACATTACTTTGAAGTAAAGTAACTTGTTTTGGATACTAATTGATTCAGTCAATTGTCTTAATTTCACTACTTCGGACAATATCTATAACTGGGTCTTAAAACTCAATTGTTATTTCTGATTTTTGTTTAAAGAATTGACTTATCTTTCTACATTGACATGATAATTTGCTTGTTGGCTGCACTCATTTCATGACTTATATAAATAATTTTGAATTATTTGGTTCAATTTTAATTGACACTGCTTTGATAACTAAATGTAGTTCTTAGCTACTCTAGCCCAGTACTGGCAAAGTGTTCAGCTCATTGCTGTTAATAAACCCCAGAAACCTGTTTTCTCTTTCAAACTTCCAGTTCAGACTGTCTTAAGAATATAAGGTAAACCTTATGGTTCAGCTAATGACCTGCTTACCTCAGTCTAAACTTTGTCTCCTGCTCAGAAGGCAACCAAATGGTGTAATGATGTAAAAAGATTTAACAATTTCCAAGGCACTTATCATGAGATAAAACTTGCTTCAATCCTGAAATAAAAAGTGGACTTAATTTTCAAATGAAAACAAGTCTCATATGCTGCTTATGGATCTGATCTTTCCCCTACTACAGCCAGTCTGATTTAGCAGCAGATATCAGCCCTAAGCCCATCCTCAAACCCTCCACACACCTCAGTCTTTCCTATACATCAGTTATTTTAAACACGCACCTTACAGGCCGCTCCTTGCTCAAGTTATTTTATATTAAAAATAATTTGAGAATTAATATTAATACTTTAGTGTATTATATTACAGGTAACACTTCATAGGAATTAATATTTACACCATATTAGTAAATCCTGCATCTGTATGAGGTCGTACATCCCTGTTGGTATTGCGGTATTCTTCAGCCTGATTTTTGTGATTGCTGCAGTGCCTCTTAATGACTGTAGAGGCCAAAAGGTATTCTATATGTTCTATCTTATATCAACCAGATCCATATTTAAACTAGCTTGCTCAAGTTCCAGAAAGAGACAGAATCTGGTGATAAAGATCATGCCTGAAAAAACGCATTACATGCCAGAGGTACCTTGTCTGACCAGTTGCAAAGCAAGGTATTTGCCCACAAGAGATCTCCTTTGGTCATCAGTCATGTCTCAGAAATGCAGCCATGAAGCAGGTCGGTGATTTAACTAATAATGGCACTGCACTAGGAAAAGCGTGTGTTCCTGCTGATTTAAATAAGATTTATTCTTCCCAAGTACTTGATGCTGAACAGGTGACTTGTCTTAAGGTCAGCTCTTATGGAGGAAAAGCATGACAAAAAGCGCTACCAAGACTAATCCCAGTAATTGGCATTGGATTAAAGCCTGAAATAACAGCAAAAAGGAAAAAAAAATAGCATAAGTTTAACAATATGGGCAAGCCTATGCTTCTGCTGAATAGGATGAGCTTGGAAGGTCAAGGAAAATGAGGGTGTCTTCAGTGTGATTAGGCTGGATGTGTTCAAATGCAAACTGCAGTATGGATGATTACTTGCCCAAGACAGAGGCTCATTTCAACATTCTGGTATGCTTAAATGCTATTTAGAATTAGTTCATACCAAGGGCAGTCAAGACAGCCTGCCACTGACAGACGATAATTTTTTTAAATGTTCCAATGTGCTTTTGCAGCTCATGTGTCCAGTGCCACACTTGGTCCTCCTGACTGGCCAAGCTGCTCTTCCAGGAGAAATGTCAAACCTGAAATCAAGATTTACAAGAGTTATTAGGACATAAAATCTTTATTAATGGTACAAATATTGCACGTGTTTTGAAGATGAAATTTTCCAGTTTAGGCCCATGTCCCTACAGAAAAATGGGTGCGTCACTTCCTTTGGATTCAGTGGCATATCTCTGAGGAAGCCACTGTTACTCTAGAACGTCTCAGAGAGAGAGGAGGGTGACTTTTCACCACCACAATTGTCCTTTATATTGCTCTGGCACTGTAAAAATTCTCTGGTATTAAAAAGAACCCAGACTCAAACGCTGATTTTGCTGCCTATTTAAAGCACTAAACCCCACTACAGTTTAGCATTTTTACTTGCAAGAATCCTGTTGGCCTGAACTAGCAGCTGTATAATCCAACTGTACAGTTGCCTATGCGACACGTTCTTCAACTTCATCAGACACTTTCAGGTCCAATTACTGACAACAAAGCTTATTAACTGTGCTTAGTTTGGAAAATTGGTTCCTTTTATACTGGATTAATTATTATACATGTCAGTAACAACGTACTTGAAAGGTTAAAATATTTGGGCTGAACCTGATAATCTGGCAGAAATTGGTTCCACAGCCAGAGACCACTTATTAATAAATCTGTGTGTGGCTGCAATTGCAGTCATCCACTCCAAAGCATGAAGAGAAAAAATAAATTTCTAGCCCGCGCAAGACTCAAACCAGAGAGAGTCACAGATTTCCTGTGTGCTTTGCCAACAAAGTAACTATCGCTATCACCATTTCTACTTCACAGGTAGAGGAAGGGAGGCACAAGGATGCGGTGTCCCAAGGTGCTGGAACAAAAAGCAGAGAGAGTCAGGCAGAGAACCTGGGTTTCTGATTACTCTGTTTTGATCACTGGTTCACATTGAGGTCTACGTATCTGCTGGTCCACCGGTGGCTACCGGCCACCAGCGTAGCACTGAAGGCGCCATCATTAATGCATTTGGATGAGCCTGCTCCACTCCGCAGGTGGGCCACAGCATCCATACCAACCGCAGCGTCCTTGGGCTTCCTCAGGTTCCCTTGGTCAGGCTCCAGCATAGCTCACTGTGGTAATCAAGTTTGGAAAGGCACAGATCAGAGGCACTAAATCCCCCTCTAACAGGGAGGGGTGCAGCCTCTTGGTCATTCAATAAGGCATCTGATGTTGCACACACAGAGTCCGACCACCTGCAACTCAGGATTGCAAACCATGCACGTTCCATGCGCCCGTGTGTCAGTGAGCCTCAGGCTCCGGCTCCACACAGTGATGCAGACTATAAAATGAGAGGCTGGGAAGTACATGAGGCGAGGATTTAAGTTAAGGTTGCCTCTTCTAACCCATGTTTCTTCTCCCTTGTTCTAGAACAGGCACTAATTTAAACTTGCTTGTATCAGTTTTGATTTGGACTCTAGTAAATTTACAATATATTTTTTAGCTGTGAAAGCATTTTAAACTCTTCTTCCATCAGATTATCTTCCTTAATTGGTAACCAGACACACAGAGACAGAAACTTCTACTACAATTCTGTCTCTTCTGAATTTGTCCTGCCTTGAACTGTTGGCCCTCCTCCTGCAGCAAGCTTCCCTGCACTCCTCACAGACTTCATTAGGGTTTAGGGCATGACATTATTACTGTTCAACTCTTCTGTGGCAAATCAACTTCGATTGGATGTTGTGTAGGTATTTACTTTATTCACACAATCCCATTAACGGGCAATTTTACCTTATGTTTTCCACAAAAGACCTCACAAGGAGAACCAGGGTGAAGCGCTGTGCAGCATGAGCTGCAAGCCTGCTGCAGAGGAGGCCCACCCTGTGCAGTGTGGACACCCGAGCACCTGGCCTGGGATTCAGGGATCACTCCCCAAACCTAAAAACGCACTTTGATTTCTCAGTCATGTTTTCTTCCAGGTGTGGATTTTGGGATTCCCATCTCTCCCATCACTGAGCTCAAAATTATAATGTTTGTGTGGGTCTTTCCAAGGACAGAACATGTGCAGAGATGGAAGAAGACATGAAGGCTGGAAGCAAGGGCTTCTCATGCAGCATGCCTGTGTGACTGCTTTGGACTGATCAACAAGACTGTCTGTTGGATGCTGTTTATTCTGATTCTTTGCTTGACAGACGGGATTTTCCTGTGCTCCCCACCCAGTTTACCAGTTCCCAACAGGCAAATCAATTCTGGTGACCAGACACAAGAGGACACACTACAGGACAGTTTTTGTGCTGGGTCGGGTAACAGGAGCACATATTTCGGGGTCAGGTGACAAAGCCCATCCTTTGTGTTACACCACCTGATTTCATACTGGAAGATGTGGCCCCAGCACCTCAGTGTTCAGTGAGCTGTAAAATGGGGTGGCTTTGCTCTGGCGTCACCCCTTCGTCCAGGCACCGTGCAGAGGTCCCTGCTCCGCCGTCCTGAGCTTCATCTCTGCAGAGTTTATGAAGCACCACCTCAGCCTGTAACACGTCCCTACAGCCACACACTGCGATACGTCCCCAAAAGGAGTTGTTTAAATAACTGTTAAAAATAGACCCAGCACCTGGTACGGGTGCGATTTGTGGGTATTGGAATCCTGCAGGTGCAGAAAAGTTGCATTTTCAGCCTTTTTTTTTTTTTTTTTTTGGAAACACGAGTGTTAAAGATCTAGTAAGGTTATTTTAACAGTTAAAACAAAACAAACTAAAAAAGAAAAACCCACAACCGAACAAAAAATAAACAAACAAAACCAAAAAACCCCACGAAACAAACAAAAACCCGTTTACACGTGTAGACAGGCGAGTCCAGCCGAGCGCTGGCTGCGAGCCCCGCCGAAAAGCACCGGCCGCCCTGGGAGAACTGGAAGCCACCGCGGACCGGCGGGGCCGCACGGCGGGGATGCGGGGTCCGGGGCCGCGGCTTGCGGGGGCCGGGGCCGGGGCCTGCGGCGGGGCCGGGCTACAAGGTGACGGCCGAGGCCGAGCAGCAGCACTGCCGCCCTCCTGGCCGGGGGTCGTGCCCGGCCCGCCGGCTGAGGCGCCCCGCTCCCGCCGGGGCGAGGCGGGGCTAAGCGGAGAGCGCAGCCCGCCCTCCATCCATCCATCCATCCATCCATCCTTCCCTCCCGCCTCCAGGCGCCGCGTCTCCTCGGAGCCGAGCCGTCCCCGCGGCGGCCTTCGCCTTCCTCTCCTTCCCGGCGGCGGGGCTGGGGGTGCGGCCGAGGCCTGCCCGCGGCGGGAGGAAATGGAGACGGCGGCGGCAGGGCCGGGCGGCGGCAGCAGCGGCAGCAGGAGCAGCAGGGGCTGAGCGGGGGCGGGGAAGTGCCGCCGTTGCCGCTGCCGCCGCCCGCAGCCGGGCGGGGAAGGATGCAGCAGCAGCAGCAGCTGCCGCCGCGGCCGCCCGAGCGGGCCGGCTGCGCCGCGGAGTGAGGCGGGCCCCCGGCGGGAGCGGCGCCCCGCCGCGGGGGGCCGAGGCTGCGGGGAGCGGCGCTGGAGGGCCGGTAAGCCGGGGAGGGGGCGCTGCGAGGGAGGCCCGGTACCCCGGGGCGGGGCCGGGGCTGGGGCTGCGGGGGGAGGCCTGGCGGCCGGCAGCCGCGGGGAGAGGCGGCTCCGGGCGGTCGGGCGGGGAAGCCAGCTGGGCGCTGCAGACGTCTTGTTGTCTCTGCCCGCCGGGGGTCAGGGGCAGCCCGCCCTCCTCCTCCTCCTCCTCCGGAGCGGGGAAAGTTGACGCCGGTTCAGCCCGGGCCCGTGCGGCTTGGGGATGGGCTGTTCCTCGGCTCATCCCGTGCTGCTCACACCACGGCCGCGTCCCGCCTCCCTGGCGGGGACCCCTCTGTTTTTATCCCCCCGCTTTGGGCAATGCATGGAGCCCCGATGCTGGGGAAGGAGGAGCCGCTGCCATTCCCAGCTGTGAAGAGCGTGGGGTGCCCTGTGCAGTCGGACCCGGCACCTGCTTGACAGGGGGCGGGGGTGGGGAGGCAGGGTCCGCTTCCCGGCCTGGGGTGGGTTCCGCAGCTGCTGCAGGGGCTGCTGCCCCGGTTCCTTGGTTTTCTTCCCGCTGGCAGGTGAGTTGTGCGTGCTCAGGGGACGCTCCGCTCTACAGCGGCGGCCGGACGAGCAGAGGCGGTAGGCCCGTTAACGCTGTCGGGGTGGAGGAAAGCCTTCGGAAAGAACCAGCTTTCAGAAATTACTGTTACAACGTCTGTTGTAACATTTAGCAGCAGCGCATGACTTGCCAAAGGAGTGTGTGATAGATTTTAGTCCAACTTTTTTTTTTTCTTTTTTTTTTTTAAGTGTAATAAGTTGTCCGGGTCTCTCAACTTTTCAGATAACACAAAGGAGGCCTTGATGAAAATGGATTAGGTGTCCCAGCTAGCTGTTGTTTGGCTTTGTTACCAGTTCCATTTCAAATTACATCATTAGTCATGTGCTGATGGGCAAGCAGTTGGTAGTTTGAGACTACGGATGTGCTGCTGTTATTCACGATGCGTGCAGGGACTATCCTGCCAAGGAGACCCTGTCCGAAAAGCATAGGCTGCAGAACAGGGGCTGTGCACTGAGTTTTAATGTTGTTTAAATCGTGTACGTTTTGTCCTGTCATTTGCGTGAAGAACAGCAGTCTTCCCCAAAGTGCAAGTGTTTTTTCCAGATAGCATGTTACTTGCAGGCTATGGGTCAAGCCTGCCAAGCTTTGTGTCCTGATCTTTGGTTCGCGTGTGTGTGATCACATTTTTGCTCATGCAAAATTGTCCTTTCGCTGATCTGAGGGTTATGTGACTGTTTGTCTTTGGGGTAAGTAGCCTAGGGAGGGAAGGACAGAGGAATGGATGGTGAGACGTGTTTGGGGGATCTTTTACTCCTAAAAAGTGTAGAATTGCAATAAGAGGGAAAAGGAGCACCCTGAAAAACCTCTGCATATTTCATTGTGAGAAAATGGGAATAAACCTTCAACAGCTTTCTTGTTTTTTCTACTTGTAAAGAAAAAATGTTTTAAGCAAGGAGAAGTAAAAGACACATTTGGAAGCTGAAAGAAACTATGAAAGAGAAAAATCAGAAGCTAGTACATGTATTCACAAAAAAATAAGTAATAGAAGAGGCAACAGAAATGCAGTAAGATCAGAGAGATAACAGTAAGTACGACTAACCTATGTGAAAATAATAAAAATATTAAAGAAGCTAGAGAAAGGGAAACAACATAAGCATGTTACTTTTAAAATATTACTGGTCATTGTATTTGAGTCAGTACAATGGTTGAGTTACTCCTGTATATAATTTTGAACAGTCCTGCTTCTTGAGATAGGTAATGTGCTGCTGATAAAAGTGTAGTTTTGCTTAGGATGCTAGAAGTGAGTAACAGTGCCAAACATTGTAATTACATTATGACAAATACTCTGACAGGACCCTTGCATCGATGACTACGGTTGCAGACTTGCTGTGCGCATGAAAAAATGGAGTAGACAAAACTGCTTAATATTTTCCTCTCGGCTGCAACATACCGAAGGGCAATAGTGGTTTTTTTTTAGGGATGTGACTGCAATTCTGTCCCCTTTCTAGTCTCAGAATCCAGTCCTTGAGGTCAGTAGTGTACTGCTCCTAGGTGTCTTTGGCTGAAACATTGTTTTCCTGTCCCTAGAGCGCAGGATCCTGTGTGAAATAACTGCTTTTCAGGTCAGAGCACATGGAAACTGCTTTGCCTGTGTCATTTAACACAACTTCTTAGAAATCCAATGCATAAATTACATAAGGGGATATAGATCAATAATCCTTACTGAATGGTGTGCACCCATCACCATTATAAAAGCGGGCAGACTAGCAGGGATGGTACGAATGTTGGAGGCCATTTCTATCATTCTTTCTGTAGAACAAATGTGCTGGGTAAGACAGAAGGGTCTGGTCCAGACCATTTGTCATGTCTCTGAAAAGCCTTTAGCTGATGGTCAGAAAGAGGTTTTCCTCATGCAGAATGTTCTCTGCAAGCTTCTGGCAGTCTGCTGCCTTGAAGACAGGTTAAATTTTATTTTGAATGGTTCTCATGGTTTTAGCAGAGCTACCTAAAAAGTAAAAATATTGTTGCTATGGTTTGTGTCCTGACATCTATTTTGCATTTTTCTCATTTGAGAGAGTTTGAAAATTTTCCAAGTTATTGTGATGTCTGAAAGCAGAGGTGGTAAATTTTCGTGCTCTAAATGGGAGATGATGGATATTGTGGCAGACTGAAAAATGAGGACCTTTGAGACCTGGTGTTCAGCATGAACCTTAGGGCAAGTTTTGCAGGAGTGCAATGGTAGGATGACAAAAACTTCTGAACTACTGAGGTGGAAAGAGGCCAGTGCTCTAGAATTCACGCTGTATTATTTGCCCTTCTTGGCCAACAGTTTTTGATGTTGAAGAACAATGTGTCTTGGACATTGCATGCTCAGCGGGCAGCTAGCGAATTGCAGTAAAAAATGGGAAACAATGAACATAATCTTTATGGAGGTCACAGCACCTGCAATTATCTGAAAGACAGTTGATGCATCTTTTTACCTAAATGCAGCGTTTTCAGGAGAAATTCTTAAAAATGAAATAATAAAAGAAGGAAAAAGAGGACGTCTCAGAAGCCAAACCGAAAAATACTGCACTGAGAAAATAAAAATAGGCCTGAACATGCCATCCCAGCTAAAAATTATGAATTCTGTTTTTCTAATTGGAGATACTTTGTTCTTTTCCTCCTCTCACCCATTTCACATACATCCCTAAGGTCCCAAATCTGTTTTGAACTGCGTGTCTGCCAGCACAGGCTTTTGACATACCCCAAAGACGTTTCACTTCTGTCAGCTACAGTGAGAACCCGTCCTGGAAACATTTGCATTGCTGGAAGGCAAAAGCTGGTTGGAAAAGTGATCAGCGTCTGTAGCAATAGTACTGATGTCGCAGATGGACACGCTGAAGTAACATCAAAACCAGGCTCACTTCTGTTATTGAAGCTTTGTGGGAATGAAAAAGGTGGAATACTGGTATAAGACTGAAAAACTTAACACAAAGTTTGCTTAGAAGTATTAACTAGCATGTTTTTGGCATCTTAGCTGGGAATACGTGCATCTCTTATTCCCTGACAATTTGCTCAAGTGGCTCTATAGAAAGTGTGATCACAAACCATGCAGATGTGACTCATTGAAGTTCCATGTGACCACTTTAGGACTGAGCTTGATCTTATTGCTAGTTATGTGGGTGATTTTGGTGTTTTATTCTTCTTGAGGCTACAAGCACAAACCTCACAGGATTGTTGAGAGGATCTCATTGTATGAGATTTTTGTGTTATAGCCACTTTGGTTAAGTGTTCCCAAGTTATGTTATATATATCCTCAAGAGGAAGCACTGGCTTATGTTTGAACTTTCCAGCACTTGAGTTCAGGCCCTCAAGTGTCTTATCTCTCCAGCAACACGTGAGGCAATGGCGCTTTGTATTTTTGCAAGATAAATATCCAAGCCTGAGGAGTCTCAGGTTCTGGTAAGTAGGCCATGACATTTGCTGTTAGGTTTTAGTTGTTTTATTTTTAAGTTATGGAAGCTTAAATTTTGCAGTGTGGCTTTTACAGATCCTTAGTGTCTGCCTCAGTGCTCCCCTGGGTGTCTTGCCCATCAGAAGCTGGAAATTCAGCGAAAGATGTAGCTTAAAATCATATGTTTCTTTTAATGGCTGGGGACTTAAATTTATTTTGTAATTGGTTTCCTTATATTGCATTGTAACTTTTAACCATAAAAATAATTTATTAGGATTACAATTTTTAAAATCAAGCTAAGAAGTGCTCAGAGCACTCCAGCAAACTTGCCAGCTATGTGAGGTAGTGCAGACACCATGTGTTGGTAATACTGTGCGGTATCCTCATCCTCACTCTGCTTGGATTCAGTCGGTACCTGTGGTTTCTTTGCACATTTAGCCTGTGATCTCAGCTTTTTGGGTAACCCTTCCTGCATTCCTGGGTTAGTCCTGTTTTTAAGGCTTACCTGCAGGGATGCAGCTACAGGTAGTAGACACTACTGTAAGGGAACTCCTTTTTACTATTTATGTGAATAGTGCTTAGCATGATGGAAATAAAAAACTTTTCTAGAACCTATGGTTGATACTTTGGTGACAATAAAAGTGACAAGATAAGAAGAGACATTAATATATTTCAGTATTTTGTCAGTTTAAGCTCAGTGTTCTGGCTCGGTAACTTCCAGCCCATAATTCACGTAGGCTGGGCAGGGGATGAGTCCATGTTACATGTCATGAGCTGACTTGGGATAACTAGGAACATTAGTTTATGTTACAGCTTGGTTGATCTGACTAGCTACCACCGAGAGCGCAGCTTTCTTCATTCTCCCTTTCCTACAATGAGCCGGCTCGCAAAGTTAAATCAAAAAATAAACTACACTTCAAAAAAATTGTGGATTTTGCTGATCTGTCTCCATGAGCAGCTAGACCAGCAGTGCTATTACCAGCGCAAGGAGGGGACTGGGAACGTGTACGTAGGGGTGAAGGAGGAGTGAAGCCTCCCTTTGATAGCAGCTGGTGGTTACGTTGCCTCAGCCTTAAGATTGATTAAAAATCCAGCCAAAAGGACCAGAAAGCAAGAAGTGAAATCTACTGCTATGTTTTATGACACGCATGCATATTAGAGTTTTGTCATTTTGGTTATGGAAAGTATTTTTCTAAACTGGAACAAAATTAATGTGTCAATCTTTCCTCTTTCAAACAGGAAGCAACAACTTTATATGGCTCATGCCTGACAACATGCACCACCAGTGGCTGCTGCTAGCTGCGTGCTTTTGGGTGATATTCATGTTCATGGTTGCTAGCAAGTTTATCACATTGACTTTTAAAGACCCAGATGGTAAGTCCAATATTTGATGTGAAACAGAAAATTGAATACACACAATACACGCAAATTGAATATGCACAAATACTCTTTCTGTGCAAAGTAGTTCTGGTCATGTTACCACTTCTTCAGTAGGATTGAGAACAGAACAATTAATTTCTAGAAGTGACAGTGCTGATAGTCAGTTTCTGCTTTTCTTGGTAGAAGTCTGCAAAATTAACATAATGGATTTTTTTTAAGAAAAAGGTTAAGAACAGAGGGGATCATGTTTTGCAGTAGTGTTTTGTGAGGTCCACTTTCTCAAATACACTCAGTTACAGTATCTTGATCTACTAGAAAACATGTGCAAAACAACAGAGCACAATTACCTGTTTAAAGACAAAGGAGATTCACAAGGAATTAAAGATTTAATTTCACATGATACTACCTTTTGTCCTCGTGTGACTGCTTGTCCCGTGGCTGCAGTATTATGTAAAACTTGTGGAAAGTTTTATTTCATTTGCAATGCACTTAGCCTAGCCACCTCTGCCCTGCTTTTTGCATTCAGTTTTATCCTCTGCTCTTTGACTGACAAACAGCTTATAGGCTTTTGCTTAGCTTAAGTAGCCCAGATGGTATTAAGCTGATGAGGAATTTAAGCCATTTGATGACACCACACAGCCTGTTACAGTTTTCTGTCTGCGGAGGAGCTGCTGTCACAAAGCCATCCTACACGAGTTTAGGTTGAAGGTGATGACATGACTTACAGTCCCCAGAGACGTGTATTTCTGCATCTTCTTAATATATGCAAAAAATGTGTTACTTTTGAAGTGCTGACATCACTAGTGCCATTTGTTTCAAGGACTCGATAGTGGATAAATATATTAGGTATACCTTTATAAATAGCATACCTCTGTGTGAGGATCTATTCAGCAAGTCCAACAGATGAGAACTCTAGGCTAACTCAGCTTTCCTTGGTCCCAGCTGGTTTTGGGCCCTAGTACATCTGCAAATAAGCTGATCTTATGTTAGGTAGTTTAATCTTCCAGTATTTCATTCTAGGCCAACTCTCGTTTCCCAGCTCAGGTATTGTTTGAGTGGTTCTTTCCACCAGAATTTGTCAGGAGGATGAAAATGTAGGGTTTTTTTTAAAAAATACACTAGACTACACCCTTTGCATATACTTGCTTTTTATTATCTTGGCTTTCCAATTTTTCTCTTTTTTTTTTTTCTATGGTGAATCTTCCCCTTTGAATAGTTCTCTAAGCAGAAGATTTTGTCATTTCTTAAGCTCCAGTCCTGCAAAGGCATGACTATGGTTAAGTGTATGTACGTGCTGGAGATACCAGTGTTTGTACTGGGACTAATGAAAGGAAATAATGCGAACATACCAACAGAATTTTGGAGAAAGCCCCAACAGGATGGCCAGTCCTGGAGGAGCTCTTCTAGACTTAATAAAATATGGCTTGTCAGAAGTTTTCGTTATTTGGATATGTCTACTTAGCAGCTAGAACAAAACCAGCAGATGCTCAATGAATCAGTGTTCTTTTGTTTAAGCATTTTACTGATGTCTCGGATGCTTGAGCAATAGGAGCTTCTTAATGAGAAGGAACAAATTTCTGTCCATCATCTCTAGTAGTACCTGCAGGCTTGCTTTTAGCCAGTGATATTGAAAGATAGTTTAGCTGCTTTTGCACTGAGTCAGCTTAATTTGATTTTACAGAAGGTTACTATGAGGTAAGTCTGTGCACAACAATATTTACTGTAGCTGATTGTTTGGATGCTTACATTGTTTTTGGTTTTAACTTGCTTCAGTTTTTAGTTGCCCTTTGCTAAAGTCCAGGGTAGGCAGAGTACTCCCTTAAGAAAAGGACATGGCAGGACACACATTTTCTGGACCATAAACCAGTCAGCCACTGTGGATGCAGATGAAGAAAGATTATTCATAGAAGAAACTCTATGAAGGGAAAAGTAGTCCGATATGGATGGAAGTAAATTTTCAAGGAGAAATCATGTTATTTTTGTGCTGTGGTCAAGGGAAGCTGCATCAAATTATTTTTGATCATTCCGTGCCATGTAAAATAAAGTTACAGCCTTGTGTTATTTTTCAGTTTTCCTGTAGCATACCAATAGCAAAAGATGCAAAGGGTTCTTTCCTTACATACTTTAATTTGGTCTCAAACTATTAGCTGCCCTAAAATCCTTAAGAAAGAAAAAGAGTATCAGCTGAGTTTGTTTTTTAGTTTTGGGAGTCTCTCAGGAAGTCCATCAGTCCAGCAATAACAGAGGAGGCAATTTTGTATTTATTGTTGGTTAGTGGTGTTTACTTAGAGCACTAAATAAATAAAAGATGGTCCTTAATTACACTTTTCTTCTGGTAATGTCGAAGAGTTTACAACAGAGGAAACCCGTCTACTAATATGAGGGTAGTTTTATATTTGCACATGCTTTGGGAAGTTAATTGAAAACTAAAAGTCTCCTGCTGTCAGGTCCATGTACCTATACTCAATTGTCTACCAGTCATGATATTTGGATTTATGATTTCTGTGTCTCTTTGCACAGTTTTATTTTTAAAAAAAAGACCAAAATAAAAGATAATGGACATGTTTCTTTGATAAAACTCAACTGAAGGTGCAACCAAAATCCTTACCGAGTACATCCTTTAAAATACTCGTGGTCTGCCTCATGTCTTGTCTAGTTCCTCCCCGTTTGAAATAAATCCTAATGTTTTGTAAGCTTAATACAGAAAGTGATGTTCAGTTGTGTTAGTTGTAAAGCAAAAATAGTTGCCTTCCCCCCACCTTGTGTAATTCTCTTATCTCTCTCCCTGCTTTAGGCTATGGTGCCAAGCAAGAGCCATTGGTACTGACAGCTGTGACTAAAGTGGAGGAGGTACATGTGCCAGAGGAAAAACGTTGGCCTGAAGAATTCCAGGTGCATACTGTTGAGATAAGGCTTACATGTATTAAAGAGTGGGAGAAAATAAGAGACTAAGTAAGAGCTTCCTGTTGTTAAAAGAAATTGCTAGATGGGAATTATTTATTCAGACTGCTCTATTTAGATAGAGCCAACAGAATTCATTTTAGCTTCACAAAGCTAGTTCGTTACGGTAACCTGCTGTCTTGTTTCATCTGAATGATAGAACTTAATGTGTTCCCATTTCTAAGAGAAAATTGTTGCAGTGTTGCTTTATCAAGTCAAGACAGTCATTTTTGCTAGCCTTTTTAATATAATGGCCCAGTTTTGATTACTTGTATTCTGCCTTGTCGTAGCCATCAGGTTCATGGCTCTTGGGGGCAAGCCTGTGTCTTGTCTATTCTTTTAGTTCTCAGCCCAATCTCTCTGATTCTTTTTATCAGTCTCCGTTTCTTTTTCACGTTTTGTGCTCTTTGTGCTTCTCATCTCACTATTTTTCCTAAGTAGAACATAAACACAATAGTACTCAATACCAGTTGATACTTTAGGTGCATCGTTCTGTGCTTTCAGCAATAAAGCAGAACAAATGTGGTACCTGCTAATTTACAGGGAAACTCTGAAAATAGCTAATGCAAATGTAAATTTGAGACTAGTTGCACAGTGGGCTAAGGGCAATTTTTTTCCATTGGTTACATAAGTCACCTTATGTATTTTTGTGATGCAGCATGGAAGTTTCTGTAGCTTTCTGTATAAACATGATGCTTCTTGTTTTCATATGTAAAAAACCTGAAATTTAAGTTATCATCAGAATACTTGAGAGAAACACTTCATTTAGTGGAAGACTGGCAGATCTATGTAGTGAGTTTCAGATCTTCCTTTACTTATATGGAAGAGGATAGTAAGTTTTCTGGATCTAAAACTATTCCCTTTTGACTTCCCAACAGCATGAAATGCAGAACAATAATATTAATCCTGGTTGCATGCAAAAGGAAGTGTCTTGACAGATAAGCAATCCGTCAGGCTGTTCAGATTACATTCTGACCAGGGGATATTGGAGGAGAGCAACAAAAAGAAAAAGCAGAATGAGATTTTTTTTCCTTATGGACGATTGGGATGAAAAGTAAAATCATTGCTTTTTTCATGTGTAGCTTGGACATTGTACCTAAAATCATAGGATCACAGAATGGTTTGGTTGGAAGGGACCGTTGAAGATCATCAAGCTCACCCCCGCTGCCACGGGTAGAGTCATTATTCACTAGACCAGGTTGCTCAAAGCCCCATCCAACTTGTCTGTGAACACTTCCAGTGATGGGGCATCCACAGCTTGTCTGGGCAACCTGTTCCTGTGCCTCACCAACCTCATACTGAAGAATTTATTCCTCATGTCAAATCTAAACCCACCCTCTTTTAGTTTAAAACCATTACCCTTTGTCCTGTCACTACAGGCCCCAGTAAAGTCTTTCTCTGTCTTATAAGCCTCCTGTAAGCATTGAAAGCCCACAATAAGGTCTCTCTGGAGTCTTCTCCAGGCTGAACAACCCCAACTCTCTCAGCCTGTCCTCACAGCAGAGCTGTCCCAGCCCTCTGATAATTTTCATGGCCTCCTCTGGCCCCTCTCCAACAGGTCCATGTCTTTCCTGTGCTGAGGGTTCCAGAGCTGGACACAGGACTCCAGGTGGCATCTCAGCAGAGCAGAGGGGCAGAATCACCTCCCTTGACCTGCTGGCCATGCTCCTTTTGATGCAGCCCAGGATATGATCAGCTTTCTGGGCTATGAGTGCACGTTGCTGGCACATATCCAGTTTTGCATTCATCTATATCCCCAAGTCCTTCTCTGCAGCGCCGATCTCAATCAGTACATCCGTTAGTCTGTATTGATATTGGGGATTGCCAACTGTGCAAATCATTAGTCGAAGGGGGGAGATTTGTCACTAGAAATTTTAAATTTCCCATCGCAAGATCCTTTTTCCTTTCTCCCTACTAATTATGAGGCAGAGGTGGTCATGATTCTTGCCGTAGTCTCAGGAAAATGAGACATGTCGAAGAGGTCATGCATTTTTGAGAAGAATCCTGCCTCCTTTTTTCATTTGCCACAGTAAGTGCTGATACTCGTTGTGTGAATTTTTGTCCACTTAATTTTGTTCTAGCTTGGATAAATGGAGACACTGAATGCCTGCAGGTGTTGCAAAAGAACACAACTTTTATCCTAAATTCTTCTTTGCCAGCCAGGTGGGGCCAGCATCCCTCACAACCATATTCTCAGACATCAGAGCTTAATTTCTGTTGAAATTCCTGTCCCAGTCCCTCAGAAGCTTTCTTACTTGCTGTTGAAGCTTTGTGGGAGTTCCAGTATTTGTTCAAGGCATGTTGCATCCACACAGATAAGACCCTGATGCTCTGCACCAAACTTAAATTGATTTATGGAAAAACTCTTACTACTGTCTACTACTACGTAATGACTTAAGAGTTGGACCAACCTGTACAGCAGCAGCCCAGGAAGGAAACTGTGTGCTACTCTTTTAGTTAATATATAGCAATGTTTTAATAGTGAATCTGAGAGTAATTAGGATGCACAGTTTGGGAGTAATTAGGATGCACAGTTTGGGAATTTTTATACTTTAGAATTTGATCTGAAAACTAAATTCTTGCACTTTTTTTTTTCTTTCCCCTCTGCATTTCATGAAGCCAACTGGAAAAGCTTTTTCTGGAAATCTGATCCGCCAACCTCTGGTTCATATGGAAAGACTTGAGCTTCTCAGGAATGTCTGCAGAGACACTGCATTGAGAAATCTCTCTCACACTGCAGTTTCCAAATTCGTCTTGGACCGAATATTTGTGTGTGACAAGCACAAGATCCTGTTTTGTCAGACGCCAAAAGTGGGCAACACTCAGTGGAAAAAAGTCTTGATCGTTTTAAATGGTATCTACTCTATTGTGGGTGCATGGGTTTCTTTGATGAGGAGGAAAGAACAGAATTGGTCCAACAGGGACAACACTAAAATTGATTCTTTCTGCTTTTTTGCACACTGATACTAAATTTCAGCCTTTCGTTCTTTACAGTTGCTTCTAGTCTTTCCAAAACATCTCTTTTAAAGAAAATGCACCTGTTCTTTCTGTGAAAATAGATCTTAATATTACTTGGCTCGAAAGTTATTTGAGTCATGAAAGCGTACCCATATGCATGTGGTAGGTAGATTTGTTACCTTTGAAGGGGTGGCACTAATTTGTAGAATTTTAAACAAGTAAATTACAAGGTATCACAATTCGCTAAGAAACAATAATGTAAAATTTCTGACTGGAGGCCGCTGACTTTTATCTAGGGTTGTTTAGCCATGGATAAAGCTAGTTAAAACGTGGCAGGTGCCGTTGGTCTATACTGCCGAAATTTTGTGTATGTGCTATCAGTGAGCCATCAAAGGAGTTATGAAGGTTTTGAGGTGCTCAAGGCAATAGCTTGGTCAACAAAGGTATGTTATAAAAGACTGTAAAAGAAGGAGGAGTAAAAGGACTAGTGTGTTTGAATAACAGTCTGCAAGGTAAACACTGCCTGTCTATCTGTAGCATACCATCCTCTTCTAGTAGCCTTGTATGCCAAGAAAAATAACTCATTTTCTCAGGGTTTTCTATTGTACCGCTACCTGCACTACATAAACTTGGCTTGATCATATTTAACATAACACACCTTTGTTTGACATGAGATGATCTTGCCTGTCTGTGCTCCAGGACTGTGAATTTGCTACATCTAGTCAAGCCAGTTGAGGTCCTTCTGGGGTTTTGCAGGTGGTGTAGCTCACAAAGACGTGGGCAAAACCTGGACATTGTAAGCCCAGCTTTCTGTTACAAGCACCCTGCAAACAGCCAGTGCTGCACTTGTGCTTTTATGTTTTCTTCACCCTGCGTGAGCTAGTTTGCACGCCCAGAAGGAAACAGTCACAAATTGGCAAAGGAACTGTGTCTTTCAGCAAAACTGTTGTATCAAGGAGTATGTCTTTAAAAACTTCAATATTAGTTTCAACTTTGATAGATGGATAGGAGCAGGAAAGATATGCATACATATAGGTATTGGCATGTGTCTTAAATACCTATGAAAGCTGCACTCCAAGAAAGCACTAAATATGCAACTATGTAAGTGCATTAGAAGTACTTGCTCTTATCAGAATTTAACAGAGAAAACATGCAAAGAATAGCTCAGGACAGGCAGGGATGTATTGGTTGTGTTGAGTGGAGGATAACTTGTGTCTTACCAGCCTTTTACCTTGAGCTTCCTAGTTCTGGCATGTTGGGAAATGATAGAAAATTGTTGCCGTATAAACATCGGTCTCTTCTGCCCTGAGCTGCCAGTGTACTAGTATCTGCTGATGAAGACTACTGCTGCAGTTGACCTAACTTTTCCCTCTTCGGGTAGTTTGAGCAGGCAGGACTGATACTTGAGGCTGACTACTTTACATCCAAGCACCTAAGTGGTATTTGGAGGTTCAGAATGGAGAAATGCAGCTGTGGGACTGTGGAGGAGCTGACTCTGCTGCCGCTTGTACTGAACCTCTGCTCTGGATGAATGCAAGGTTTCAGTTTCTGAGGCAGTCTAATCTGACATCCGTCATCCACATGGAATTCACCTAGAGTACCAAAAAAATAAATTAGAAAACTTAGAAGCTGAGTGGTGTGGATTATTCACTGCAGTTCTGGAACAGAGAAGGCTGTAGAGGCCTACACCTTAAAAACTTGTTTTGTAGCACCCTGTTCTTGTTGCAGGTTGGTAGCTGTTGTGTGAAGCCTTACTCCTAATGTCCAAGGGGTCCACATGAGATATTTCTTAAGGTCATAAAAACTTCCAGGATCAGGATGTTAAATGCATCAGAATTTAATGACATTATTTTTCTTGTCAGCTTATGTGCTTGCAAAAATGAATATCTGGAGGGTTTCTGTTGTTAATTTTAGTGCTTTTCAATCTGTGTAGTATTGTATGATTGGAATTTTTGTTTCATCACAGCATAGTCATTAAAATAACTTCATGGATCCAGACAGCAAAGTGCTTTTGTGTTGAAGCAATTCCAAAAGCAGCCCACAGCATTTATTTTTTGGTGGTGGTAGAAACTCAGCCAGAAAGCTGGTCCCTTCTTTGGAGTTAATCCTCAGTCTTCCTCTATTTGTATGTGTGGGCAGAGGGAAAGAGAATGGGGACACTGAGGTGGGGAGTTATAGGCTTAGATGTAATTGCTGATGAAATTTGCATAATGTGCTTTTCTGAGAGTTTTGAATCCATTTGATTTTTGGACCTTGATGTCACATATCCTGAAGAATTGTAACCGTTTTCAGCTTTGCAGTCAGAATCTCTCATCATTTAACAGTTTTAAACACAGTAACTGTAAATGCTAAAAATACAGAAAAGAGAAAGATAAAACAAAAAGCTGTCAGCCAAAGGCACACGTACTTGCTTGTGCTCACTTTTTTTCCCCCTTGAAAGGTTCACTTGCTCTGTCTTTTTTATTTTTTTTTTTTCTAGGAGCATTTTCTTCCATAGAAGAGATCCCAGAAAATATTGTACATGATCATGAGAAGAATGGCCTTCCACGCTTGTCCTCCTTCAGTGACTCTGAAATTAAAAAACGGTAAGAGATGCCTTCCCAGCGGTGTGGGAGGCATTTGGAGTCAGTTGTGTTAGGGACAATCAAGAGTACGGTTGAAGTCTACATCTGGAACTGAGGACAATGGAGTTTCTGCTCCAGCAAGTGTATTCTGGCACTGTTCTGCAATCCTCACAGATGTTGCTGTGACTACCTCCCTGCTGGCTTCGAAGGAGAGCACCAGTGCAATTGCTGATATAGTTAGGTGAGCCAACCAACTCCCTCTGGATATAGGGTTTCTGTAGTTCAGTGCATACCTGGTTCTTACATAGTTGACCTTCAGAAGAGAAGATTTAATTGCAAGGTGCCTTGCCTACACGAAAGATTGTCATTGCAGGCAGATTTGGTTTTTGGGATTGAACTGGGTAAGTTTAGAACATGAGTGCTTCTTAGCCTGAGAGCGTTGTCCTTTCAACTGAACCACTTTATCTTCCTGTTTGGGTGCTTCTGGTTCTTCCTAGAGCAGAAAACATACTTCTCTGCAGTAGAGTCCTCTAAATTCCTTTGGCTAGAAAATTTTCCTGTGTCTGCTCTCATATCTGCTAGGGCCTATGCCATATGTAATCCCTGTAAGGGGTGGCAACATGGAGAGAAAAGGGCATAAGATGACAGCTGACACTAGTAAGCTTGTGCTTGTATGGTTTTTGTGTGTATTCAGCCCTTGGGAAGAGTCAGCCCTTATACATGGGCTATCAGCTATCAGCAGAGCTCAGCCCGAGGTTTGTTGCATTTGGCAGTACAAATACATTAATCACAGCTGTGCCTGTGGAAATGGGGTCACTTGATTGTGTGCAAGAGAAAGTACTGTCACCACATTCTTGAGACTGTGGATCCATTCTCCCTCACCGTGAACATAGCCCTGCATAGAAAGTAGCTGTTCATGTGGGAGATGAGCCGTAGCTGGGGTATTAGAAGTTGAATGCCATTATGATTTGGGTTGTTGCGGTCTGCCCACCACAGAAGTTGTGCTGGAGATGCACAACTCTTGTGCTCCAGCACAGCTCTTACTAGGAGTAAGTCAGGAGAAGCTGAAGACTGATCCAAGTGCCTGTTGAGGCTGGAAAGAGTCCATCCCCCTATTTCAGTGAGGACTGGGCTCTAAATCTCCTTTCTCAGCTGTTTACTGAAATAAACTTGGGTTTCAGTTTACTCCTCCTATAGATAATCTCTGACTACAGGATATTATGGTTCAGTGGTGTCACAAAAAATTGTGAAATTTGTTGAAAACTGTGGTCTCATAAAAATGATGTTCTCGACCATTATTGAAAGCATGACAGAACATCAAATAAAGTACCAGAATATTTTTTTTTACTTAAGCAGTGATTTGTCTTAACTACTTGCCAGTGAAAAACACAGCCCTCTCTATGCATTTAGCTGCACCAAGCCACTTTTTTCATGCCTTTGTGTATTTTGCTTCTTGAGCTTGATCGCATGGCATTAAACATATCTTTGACTTGGAGCTTTCAGCATCTTTTGTCTCCTGTTTATATGGATTGAGATAAACTGAGCTCTTCCAGTTTGAATAAAATGTGAAAACTAGGACGAACTATTTCCACTTTGTACTGTATACAAAGCTGTTAGTAAAAAGACAGAAATTGTTTCTAGTCCTATTGATTATAATATAGATAGACTAAAAAAGTGGTGTAAGATTTATATTGCTGTGGCTGTAGTCAGAGTTCATGTACATTTTGTAAGTCTTTGCTAAACACACTTTAAACACTTTGCTTAGCACTTTAATTATTTAAATTTCTTTTTTTTTTCCTTCCTCTGTTTAGACTGAATTTATACTTCAAGTTTTTTATTGTTAGAGATCCATTTGAAAGACTTATTTCTGCATTTAAAGACAAGTTTGTGCACAATCCCCGTTTTGAACCGTGGTACCGGCATGAAATTGCTCCTGGCATCATTCGTAAATACAGAAAGAACCGCACAGAGACCAAAGGGCTTCAGTTTGAGGATTTTGTGCGCTATCTGGGTGACCCTAACCACCGATGGCTGGATGTTCAGTTTGGTGACCACATCATTCATTGGGTCACGTACGTGGAACTTTGCGCCCCGTGTGAAATCACGTACAGCGTGATCGGACACCACGAAACCCTGGAGGACGATGCTCCGTATATCTTGAAAGCAGCCGGCATAGACCATCTGGTATCATACCCCACAATTCCACCAGGCATAACGGTGTACAACAAAACAAAAGTAGAACGGTATTTTTCTGGAATTAGCAAGAGAGACATAAGACGCCTTTATGCGCGATTTGAAGGTGATTTTAAACTCTTTGGTTATCGGGAGCCAGATTTCTTGCTTAACTGACGCTTAGGATAAGCTCTGAAGAAGCCTCTCATGGATTAATGTAAACCTGCGTGAATACCAGCTACAACACTGACAGAGCTGAGAATGACCATTTGTTTTCTAGCTTTTTGATGTTGCTCCACTTTTCAGTGAAATATTTGTCATATGAACAAGCAGGTTGTTTACTGATCATGTTTTCAATATGTGACATTGCAATCTGTTAGGAATGAAGTCCTTGTTATCTGAAATACAGGTTTTCACTTCTCCCCTCTTCCATCCAGGAAAAAAGAGGGAGAAGGAATGGGCTATGATCTTCCCCTCCCTCTTGCAGACAGAATGCCATTTTAAAAATGTTGTGAAGTATTTATAAAGATGGCAACTTCACTGTAGGTTAACTCTAGTATGTGGGTAAACTTGATGATTCATGCTCGTGAGAAAAGCATGTAGTCTCCCCTGAGCTTTGAAAATGAGAGGCCAGAACAGGACTAAAAATTGGTTAAATGCTTGACAAGTAAAATCATCTAGTTTCTGTCATGTGGCTGCTATAATAACAGTAATGCTGATCTAATCCCATTTTTATTTGTCACAAAATGAACCTAATCAGGCAGAAGCTTTAGAGGTATTAAAAAAGGGACAGGTTCCAGAGCCTCGGTTGTCTTTGTATTTTTGTCAAGTGTTTGCTTACTACTGGTCTGTTGAGCCTCATAATTCTATTTTTCATTTCAAAATATTATTTCACTCCTGGCTATGTAAGTTATCTGATAACACCAGGTGCAACTGGAACATAGAAGAAATGTGAAACTGCTAGGGAAACTTTAAGGAGAATTAATTTAAAGTATTAATTGTATTTCCAGGAGCACATGTAGAAGTCACAAGATGCTCTTTAAATATCACACAATTTAACTTGTTTTGTCTTCTAACAGTTAAGATTAATAAAGAAGCCACAAAAGCAGGATGTCATATAAAAGAGCTGCTAGAGTTACTGGGTTTAATGATCTACCTTTTTCCTTATATCCAGCCTTGCTCAATATTCAGTACCTCAGAAAACAGAAAATTTAACCCCTTTTTAAAAAGTCATCTCCCTGCTGCTAAAGGAGACAGAATGAATCCCTGAATTTTCCGGGATAGTGTCCCATAGTGTCCCAACTCAAAAATGGCCAACATTGTGTTACCAGTGGGGTGAACTGGCAACTTGTCAGGAGTTTGAATGTCACTTAAATTTGTGTACCCATTTCACACATTAAAAAAAAAAAAACAACCAAAAAACAGAACTGAATGGATATGGGCATCATGTTTGCCTGTGCTTGCAGGCTCATAAGGTCTCATAAAGAGCAATCTCTTGTTTTGAGTTCACCAGCAATAAAAATCAGCGCACTGCCACCTCATCCCACCGGCAATGGGAAAGGGAGACTATATATCTGAAATACAGGAATTGCTCTGTCACAGTCATCGTGTGAACTGTGTTTTTTTTAAATCTTAGTCCTGAAAGATTAATTTTCAGGGCAGCATAATGTTGCTGGCTAGAAATGCTGATGATGGCCAGTGCTATGGAATCTGCTCTTAAATCCAGCCACAGTAGGTTTTTGATAGCTTCCTGGATCAACACAAGGAAGCATCTTGCACTTGTGAAAAAGAAAAGCTGTGCCAAGATGACATGTGCTGCTGCCCACAAAAAGGAAGCCCTGTTGTAGCTGGAAATGATTTCAGAAAGATCTCAACACACTAAATGAAATAAGGGAGAATCATTAACTGGGCATCGTTATCAAGAGAATAGTCCAAGGTGGCAAAACTGGAAGGTGGGATTTTTTTTCATTTTTTTTCCTCTTTTTTTTTCTTTTTTTTAAAGCCAACAATTACAATGCCCTAACTTGTTAGTTCTTAGCCAACCACAAAAAGATGTTAACAGCTCCAGGTTTTTCTGAGGTTTTCTTAATATGGGAGCTTAGCAAAATATACTGTTAAATGCATTTTGGAGCTGTTGAGTGAGTGATTACCTCTCTGCTGATTTGAAATGTAACAGTGAATAATGTATAGTAAATTCAGGCCTTTAAGTTTAATTCTAATAAAGTAAAATTGTTTTCTTCTGAAAGCATAAGCTACTGATCACACAAAACACCAATGTATGTTTTTATTTTTCTTGGTAAATGACTTACTGTATTGATTTCTGAAAAGTTGCCAGGTAGAAAATGCTACATAAATATTAAGTAATAATTTTTTTTTCTAATAGCTTTCCCTCCTTTGTGTTCTCTCAAGCATCTGACAGCACATGTGGACAGAACTATGGATTGGCATGGGCAGAGGTTTGTACTGCTCTCCCTGCTCCCATGCTTTTCAGGCTGGGACTGGAACACTCCTTATCATTTCTTCAATTCAAACGCCGAGTTGCTCTTTTCAATGCTACCCTCCTGAGCTATATTTTCTTTCTAGGAGTGCGGTTTTTCTCCTCACATGGCTGAAGTAATGATGGCGGAGTTTTGGCATGGCACTTGCAGAAACTTGGAGAACATGAAAGCTCTCGGTGAGGTATGGTGTGGTTCTCCTCATCTTGGTCCGAGGCAGATAGGGTGGCCACAGCACACTCTGTCAGGAAGGAGGGTCTTGCCCTGCTAATTATGATTAATTAAATGCTTGTGTTTTGTCTTAGCTTAATTGTACTCTATACAAGCTATTTACAAATCTAGTCCCAGTGGTGTGCATTAACGTAATTTGGCTGTTGTCATTTGCTTTCGAACTGCAGGTATTATTCTTGTCATATTTTGGGTACTACTGATTGTTACTTCTCTTTTATTGTTGTTATAGCTTCAGAAAACAAAATCACATCCTTTATGCATATCTGTTTCTTTTTTTGTTCCTCCTCAGCAGCTTTTGAATCCTTTGACCCATTTTAACCACATTTTAGAGAGGAAAGTTGACTTTTTAGGGATAGTGAGTTGCAGTAGTCTTTCTGAAAACAGGAGAGGAGAGAACCATTCTTTGTACATCAGAGAGCCTGTGCTGTATGTTAGCTTTAGGAAAGTACAGACAGGAAACCCAGTTTTACTGCTTCTGCTCATAGTGGAGCTCCTTGATTCTCATGGACTCCCTTCCCTAGTGCTCCAAGTCTTCCCTCTGATCTCAGCTAACAAAGACAGAAATCATGAATTACAAGGCTTACCATGGGTCTGTTATCTTCATGTTTCGTATAAAATTAAGGACACTTCTAGAGGTCAGCCAGCTGAGGGGCTTTTGAGGTCTTGGGGTTGTTTTTGTCTTCTTTGTGGTGAAAATGCATCCAGAATTCACTTGCTCGTGAGCCAACTTTAAGAGCAATGCCTGTCCCCTTTTCTATTAACTTCAGCACGCAGCGCATTATTGAGAGTGTGCTTTCAGATCATGTGCCGTGAAAATGCTTTTCTCTAGTTAAAACTGTATGTGGAGTTTTTTATTTCGGGAAGTATTCCTTCATAGAAGTAGCAATTCAAAAATGTCCTGAAAATACATATTTTTCACAGATAATCACATTCTTCTCCTATTCATGCTCAGATGCTGCCCTGTTTGTACTGAGGGTAACAGCCCCCTGCTGCTACCGCTTGTCTCTCTGTCCTCAGATCAAGGAAGCCATCAGACAGCTCTGTCTTTTGTGTAATATTACTTTTTCCTTGAAGTGTTAATAACTTTGTTGGCTGGGAAAGCCACCTTTGATCTTATCTGTGCTCCAGAAAGTTTGCTGAGAAAGGAGTGATTATATAGGGATTGCTTAAGCTTATTTCCTCAGATGAAAAAGGATGTCTCATCAGTGTATCTGCCTGTATCTGATATCGCTTAATTGACAGAGAGAGGGTGAATGATTCTTCTGCTTAATGGCCTTATCGTGGTTTACACTAAACCTCCGTCCGATTATTACGGCAATGTGAAGGGACCTGGAAGGAGGTGTAAACTCAATGTGTGCTTATTTTAAATGTGAGGGTGTAAAGGAAACATGACCCAGGAGTTGGGCCCTGAAGATTTATCTTGGCCAGTAGCTTGTTACATGTCATCTGCAGAGACTGACACAGTTTCTTTGTGGCCTGCGCTTGAGAAGATTTATGCAAGTTAGAAAGAGACTTGTGGGTGGTGGAAAATTCCCTCTCAACCTCACTTAGCTGTGCGTGTTCCTGGGCCACTGCAGCAGGGAAGGTTTTAGAGGGAAATTATCATATTAGGAGCAGAGCCTGCAGTGCTTGGGCAGGCAAAGGCAGAGTGCCTCCCTCCTGGCAGAGGAGTTCGGCTCGCGCTGATGTGCGCAGCCGATGCTGGTGCTGCCTTGTATAAATCTCTATTTTTGTGCTTTTAATGCAATTGTGTGCAGCTGAGCTGTCATCTTCCTTCCCTGCGTGTGGCAGTAGCCTGAGGTGCCTCAGCTTATCACCACCAGAGCAGTTTTGAAAGGCCGGCAGCCTATTTTGCTGTGCAGTAGGAGACGTTTCCCTTATGAAGGTTAGCAGAATTAGGCCTGCAGCCATGCAGCTGGTGGCAACAGGCTGGCGTAAGCATGGAAATGGTGCTGTTAGGGCTTGCTACTGTAAAATTGTAGAAGAGAATCACAGAATAGTTTGGGTTGGAAGGGGCCTTCAAAGGCCATCTAGTCCAACCCCCCTGCAATGATCAGGGACATCTGCAACTAGATCAGGTTGCTCAGAGCCCCGTCCAGCCTGGCCTGGAATGTCTCCAGGGACGGGGCATCTACCACCTCTCTGGGCAACCGGGGCCAGAGTTTCACCACCCTCATTGTAAAAACTTTCTTCCTCACATCTAGGCTGAGTCTCCCCTCCTTTAGTTTAAAACCATCACCCCTTGTCCTATTGCAACAGGCCCTGCTAAAAAGTCTATTCCCATCTTTCTTATAGACCGCTTTTAAGTACTGAAAGGCCACATGAAGGTGTCCCCGGAGCTTTCTCTTCTCCAGGCTGAACAACCCCAATCTCTCAGCCTGTCCTCACAGCAGAGCTGTTCCAGCCCTCTGATCAGTTCTATGGCCTCCTGTGGCCCCTCTCCAACAGGTCCATGTCTCTCTGTACTAAGGGCTCCAGAGCCGGACACGAGACTCCAGGTGGGGTCTCAGCAGAGCAGAGGGGCAGAATCACCTCCCTTGACCTGCTGGCCACGCTCCTTTTGATGCAGCCCAGGATACAATTGGCCTTCTAGGCTGCAAGCGCAAATTGCCAGCTCATGTCCAATCTTTAATCCACCAGTGCCCCCAAGTCCTTCTCTGCAGGGCTGCTCTCAATCCCTTCATCCCCCAGCCTGTATTGGTACCGGAGGTTGCCCCAACCCAGGTGCAGGACCTTCCACTTGCCCCAGTGAACCTCATAACATTTGCATGGGCCCACTTCTTAAGCTTGTCCAGATCCCTCTGGATGGCATCCTGTCCCTCAGGTGTGTCAGCTGCACCGCTCAGCTCGGTGTCATCTGCAAACTTGCTGAGGGTGCACTTTATCCCACTGTCTATGTCATTTTTCCATTTTAATCCAGGCAGGAGAGAAAGGTGAAAAAGATGAGTGTTTGCTTTGAGTCATAAAAAGGAACTATGCTGTTAGAAATTCCAGGCTGGTAAACCCAGGCAAGGCAATGTCTGGGAGAACAGTGCTGAAAAAAGCCATGGGTGATCACTTTAAAGCCCCTGGAGATGCTGGATTCCATGTTGAAGGAAGCTGAAGTTTTATGGGATCTGTTAGAGGAGCAAGCGTGCTCCCCTGTATGCTCTGTGCATGCCAGAGGAGCAGCTGCAGATGGGACAGCAGGCACATGGTGGGCTGAAAGCATGAAGGATCTGCTGAGCATGTCTGTTTGAAATCAAAGAAAGGAAAAAAAATAGTAAAGTGCAAAGGAAGTAATTAAAAAATAATCCTAAAGGTTGCACACCTGGAAATGCAGTACCCATCCTAACTGCCAGAAGTATGTTGACCACCCTGGTTGTGTACAAGTAATTTCTGAGCGGTTTGTTGGACAAAAGCAAATTTGCAAATAGGAGGGTAAACGAGGACCACGGGGTATCTGTACATGCTCTGGAAAGTGATTTAATACTGAGAACCTAGCCAAGGCTCTCAATCGTGCCTAAGTAAATGGATCTCATCTAGGAAAAATGTATAGCTATGCTGGAAGCATACAAGGAGAAGAAAAAAGCTCTTGTAGTATAACTGGCTCTTTCAACAACTGTATGTTGTGCACCTACTGTGATTTAAGAAGTAGGAACATTTAGCCTTGTAGAGCTTTTTTTCCTCCTGTCTACAGCCTTTTTGTTTTATTCAGTTTTCTTTCCCGTCTCCTGAGAGGTCTTTGGATGATACATCACAGTATGACCCGTCATTCTTCTCTTGTCAGAAGTGCGGAAGAGGCTGTAGGAAATACAAAATGTTCTCCGTAATTTTGAGGAACACAAAGAGAACATTCAGGGAGTTGTTATCAGTCATGAATGACTTGTGGTGACTGTGAAACATCAAGATTGCACGAGCCACTTCCTAGATGTTTCGTGTGTTGGTCAGGAATTCACTTACGGAAAAATCATCACTCTTCTGTATTTGACATCTTTGTTGTTCTTATGTTTTGAATGGCTTCTAGTGAGGTTTTACAGCAAGTAGAATTTGAAATCTGCCATACTGCAAAGCTTCACTTGGGATCCACCTATTTTACACTCATTCTACTTTAGGTATTTTGTAGGGTAAGAGTTGACTCTTCGCACTTGGTTTCTGGCTGTTCTTTGCAATGTTGTACCATTTGTACTTGTGAAAAAGCAGTGAGCAAGAACGCTTAGCAAACACTCTGGAGAGAACAGGACCCCAAAGTGGACCTTTATTTGTATGCCTCTGTCCACTCCACAAGCTTCTTTCATCTGCCAGCATATGTTTTCCTTTCATTGCCTTTCCAGTCTAGCTCTTTGCTGCAAAAAAATCAGGGTATATATTTATTATTAAAATTATGGATTAGAAACATGTGAGAGGAAAGGGATTAGGAACGGAGCTGCAACAAGAAAGAAAGAAAGAAGCATCATGAGGAACGGGCTTCCACGCCCCCTTTCTCAATTCCACACAAATTGCTCTGTCTTGTATACTCTTGCTTTTAGGACCTAAGGTCTCGGCCTTTTGGCTAAAGTCAGGTATAGTGTGTAGAGTAGATGGGTTTCCCGTTGGTGTCTGGGTTGCATACATGCACTTGCTGTTCTCTGGTGAAATCAAGGTAGCTTCTTGTAGGCTAGACCTGTGTCCCATCAAGCATTACAGAGCTGCATAGCAAAGATGGAGAAAAGGTGTTATTTCCTTGCTTTCTAAGCAGTGGCAGTGTGTTGCTTTACTTCTCCTGACTGCTAGGCAGTATAAACATAATTTCATTTTTCTGGAAGCTCACCAGTGATAGCAACGGTGTTTTAATCAGGTTTTAATCTCAGCACACCATTTAAGTAAATTTCTGAGAGCAAGGTACTGCAGTAAATTGTAATTGGTTTTTTGTGGCTGACTTAACAGGTTATTGGAAGTGGCATTCTGATGGAAAACAACTTATGCACACTGCTGCTATCTCCATGTAAGGGTCTGTCATATGATTGCTTGCCAGTCAGAGAAAAATCACTTCATTAGATAGTGATACTTTTTTATTGTAATCCTCTTACTGGTGGATTTGGGGCTTAAAATACAGCATGGTAGATTTGCTTTGTGCACTCCTCTCCTGTTCTGAAGTAGTATTGGCAGAGTTTTCATACCTCTGTTACTTTGGGGCCTCTTTTCTGCAGCTTCTTGTTGGAACCATTTCAGGTTTAAACGCTTTGCGTTGGAAAGTATGTAACTGGGCTATGGGCAGACCAGAAGGACAATTGTGGAGGCTTTCATAAAGAGTTATGAGTCAGCAGCATCACATGGCTGTGAGGAAGCTACCACCTGATTTTCACAGAATCACAGAGTGTTAGGGATTGGAAGGGACCTCAAAAGATCATCTAGTCCAATCCCCCGGCAGAGCAGCAACGCCTAGATGAGGTTACACAGGAAGGCATCCAGGCGGGTTTTGAATGCCTTCAGAGAAGGAGACTCCACAACCTCCCTGGGCAGCCTGTTCCAGTGTTCCGTCACCCTGACTGTGAAGAAGTTTCTTCTCATATTTAAGTGGAACCTCCCGTGTTCCAGTTTGTACCCATTACCCCTTGTCTTATCATTGGTTGTCACCGAGAAGAGCCTGGCTCCATCCTCCTGACACTCACCCTTTATATATTAATAAACATTGATGAGGTCACCCCTCAGTCTCCTCTTCTCCAAGCTAAAGAGACCCAGCTCCCTCAGCCTTTCCTCATAAGGGAGATGCTCCACTCCCTTTCTTTGTTGCCCTACACTGGACTCTCTCCAGCAGTTCCCTGTCCTTCTTGAACTGAGGGGCCCAGAACTGGACACAATATTCCAGATGAGGTCTCACCAGGGCAGAGCAGAGGGGGAGGAGAACCTGCATGCATCCAGCTAAATATTTCCAATAATAGCCAATAGATATGAATATGGTGACTGCGGCTGTGGAGAGCCCTCGCCTGTTTCCAGTTCTCATCAGCTGTGGTCGGGGGATCTAGCAGAGATACAGAGGAGCACTGCTGGCGCTGGAGTGGAACAAAGAGCCCACCTCCCAGGCAGTGAGGAGAACGTGCTCAGCCTAAGAAAGGAGAAGGGGTATAACTGCTGTCTGAACCTGTAATGGGGGAAATGAAGGAGTGGGAGAAGCTTATATCCAGAGAAGGAGGGGAGCCAGAAGATGATGCCGTCACTAACGCAAACCAGTCTGAGTTGGCCAGGAGCCAGCTGAGGCTGAAAGCTGGGAGGAGGTTTCCAACCTTGAGGCACTGTCATAATTTTGGTCTATATAAAGGAAGCAGAATAAGACTAGGTTGCTATGCCACTGTCTGTTAAAGCAGCTGAGGCCTTGACTTCATGTCCTGGCTGATCTTCAGGTCCCATCTCTCCTCTCAGACCAGTGAGCCTTGGCTGTGAGCACAGCGGAGCAGGGCTGGTGTGTGAGCACTGGGTGATCTGACTGGGAGAAGAAGGATCAGCAGAGGTAGGTGGGGCCAATCTCACACGGCCACAAACATCCAACCCAGTCTTGTATCCCAAAAGATGGGCTATAGCAGGGGAGCTGTTGTTATCTCCTGCCTCCTTATCTTCTTTAGGATCATATTTGGAGATGATGGCAGAAATGTCAAATTTTCAAGGACCCAGGAGTGCAGAGTTAATTCCCTGACTATGTTTCTTCAGTGCAACACGTACGGTGCTTCTCCCTGTCCATGTTTGAGTTGGATGTCTGACACAAACAGAAGTGACGTGGAAAAGACTATCATGGAGTAACTTCTTAATTTAAAGTTTCTGGGATTCCCTGGCCCCCATCCCTTCCTAATCCAAGGGAGAGGTTGGGCAGCACACTGAAAGTAGATTTCTGCTCCAAGTCCAGATATCCCATCCCTACCTGGCCAAACTGCCAGCATGGCCCAGTGCACACAGAGGTCCATGCAGTGTCATTGCTCAGGAGGACCTCTGCAAGGCGTTGCCATGGCAGGCTCTGCCAATCCTGCTCAAACAGGTATCGTCTTCTGAAAATGAATAGCAAAGTTTCAATCCACCTCTTCTTCCCCATCCCTGAAGGGAAGAATAATGAGTACTTTCTGCAGAGGGGAACTGCTGTTGTCAGACATGAAGAAGCTGTTGCTGGGAGGGCAACATGCCAAATAAGCTTTATTGATGACCACTCCTTGTAAAATAAAACTTTCCCTGTGAGGCTGGGAGTATTGAAGATATTGTAACATGTTTAGAGAAGGTGAAAAGTTCCTGTAGGAGACAGAGCAGGAATAAAATATTAATGGCTCTACTATCAGCAGGTATCTTTAAAAGGCAATTGTAACCTCTGGGTTCAGTCATGCTGAGTGAACTTAGTATGTAGGCTGCCAGTGCTTACAGCTAATACAGGTTACATGAAATACTGTCAGGAGCTTAATTTGATGCATTATTTAAATTTTGTCCTGGCACTTGAACAACCGGAGGTGTATGTGTTTGCAGTCAGTGCAGCAACCTAATGCTCCAGACTGCAAGCAATGCTTGCATCAGCCACCTGAAACTTTAACGTGTAGTTGAGGGCTTTCTTTGTAATGTATTATTCTGAAACACAACAAGTCTGCTAAACACTTACTAGAGCTAAAGGCACGGAAGGCTTTAGTGTATTCTCTGCTCTACCTGATCAGGGAACTTGGGGTTTTTTTGGGGGTTACTTGATTTTGCTTTGTTTAATGCCTGTGTTATTTGAGGTGAGTTCTGCAAGTGGGATTGGATCCTCCAGCGCCTTGGCTTCAACTTTGAGGAGCTTACAGGTGATTTAGGGCATTTGGCTGAGGTAGTTTCTTTTACAGGATGCAGAGCTGATAGTGCCAGCTGCAATTAGGTTTCCTAAATGCTTTCTTTATAAACCCCTGCCTTTGATTACTTCTAATTTTGTTGACTGTTTCTAAGAGCTAAAATGATTATGCCATTTCTGGGAATACCCTGTAGGAAAATTACTTAGGTTTTTTGTGCCCTTGATGGGACAAAAAATCTTGATGTGCTACACTGACCTCTTGCAAGGGATGAAGGACTTAAAACTCGGTGAGAAGGGGAAGTCACTCTGTTGTTTGAAATGTGCCTTTTGCTATTTGTGTGGTAAAACCACTGGGGAAATGACAAATCTTTGAAGAATTCAGGCCACACGAACTGGAAGAAGCCCTAGAGCTTGGTGGCTATATTCTTCATAGAGGGTATGACCTGTCCCAACCTACAAGTGGTGAAGAGGGCTCTTCCATCCATCAGTGCTCCTCACTGCAGCAGCCTGCTGAAGCCTCAGGTGTTACACCTGAGTGGCAAGCTACTGGGGACTAGAGGGATAAGGATCATCTCGGGGGGAATCTGGGATATAAGCATGGATAAGGAGACTGAACGCTTCAGGGATGCTTGGGAGGGAAAACCATGAAGACTTGCCCTAAGAACCTCTGAAGGATGTTGGAGTTGACTTTTTTTGCCTTTTTTTTTTTTTGGCCTATGTCTAGAATTTTGCATTCAGAAAGTACTGAGTTTGCAACAGCTGATACCAAAGGCTGGAAAATGCCAAAATTGGGGCTTCCCCTTGTCCTTCTCTCCCACGTAAGTTATTCTCATTACATTGGCGTGTGCTATTTTTTCACAGAATTCATGTTTCATTCATTGTACTGGAGAGATGGGTGCTCCTGGCTTGAGCAGGATCTTAAAGAGTAAGATGCCTCTGGTTCTGCTTTGTTATCTCATGCAGAAGGTAAAAGGTGGGTACTGAGAGAGGGGAGAACTGCATGAAGAAAAAAGGTAATCTGACAATCTTCCAGCAGTTGCCAGAAAGTTTTGCATAATACTAATTATGTCATCTAACCCCGACTTCTCAGAAGTGGTCACTGGTGACAGGTTCCTCATTCTCTGACCACAAGCCTTGAGATATGACTTGCATGAGCCCTCTTTGTTCACAGCTGCAACTGAAGTCAGTCAAAGCTGTAGTCTGAAAGTAATATTAAGTAAGCCTTTAGGTGTCTCAGCTGGTATTCCAAAATGGGTGAGTATTTTTTTCCTTAGGCTTTCCATATACCTGATCTCCACTTATAAAGCGGGGTCAATACATGTTCCTTCACCTTACAGGCATTTTGGGAAAATAATTACTGGCTAGAGAACTCTACAGGAATTGAATTTTTTTTTTTTTTTTTTCTCAATCATGCTCTGGGCAGGGTCATATAAACAGGACCTGAAGGACAAAATGAAGCATGGAAAAGCTGAACAGCCATGGAGGAGGAGAGCCAAGCGTAATGCGTAGATGTGAGGGGACAAGTTAGGGAGCCAGGACTAGCAGGCACATTTCCCTAGAGGATGTAGCGGCTGGTAGTAATGCTGGCTGTGAGGCTATGAAATCACAGACTGTCTCGTTCAAGTTACAGTGTGGGTCAGGGCACGCCTTTGAAATGAAGCTCAGGGCTGACCCATCCCTTGGATTTTGTGGTTCATGTGCCTTGATGCTGGGGCGTGAGAACTGGGCCCCTGAGCTGAACCTGAGTCCCTGACGTGTCATCTCTTGAGCAACGCCAGGCTACGGCCAGTCTGAAGGGAAACCCTCAAGAGGAAATGTAGCCTTCTTAGTGCCCTTGACTCTGCAGATTGGCTCCGGTTGGGCACCGTCACTTGCCAGCATGAATAAAGCCCTAGGATCTCTCTTTATAAATTCACACCTGTTTAGACCACTTTAATGCTACTGGACTTTTGACTGTGACTTTGCAACCTTGATGTTCAAGGTTGGTTTTGGGGAGACGGAGGTTGATATGGATTAGGATGCGTACAAATGGTCTTGGTGTGTTTGTTCAGGGACAGTCACACTAGTTCACTCTGGTGGTAAATATGTGGAGAGCATGTGTCAAAAACCAGCCACATCACAGAAATCCGTTCACCTCAACCTTAATTCCAGGAAGAGTTTGTGTAATTCTGCTCTGGTACATGTACTAATGCAGATACTGCACACATTTTTCTCACAAACGCTTGTGGCTGGAGGATGTTCATGCAGAGGGTGATGGGAGTGCAAGGCTTCTGCTGATCATCAGTAGAAAATCACAGAGACCTCCTTGATGATGGGAAGGAGCCTCACACTAATGAACAAAGATCTCGTGAGCACCAGGGCAGTCAGCCTCCTCTCCGTCCTCTGGGCAGCAAAGATTGCACAGCACATGCCCTGGGGATCCATTTTCAGGCTCGTGAAGTACCAGGTCACTATCAGGATTGGTCAGCACGGCTTCACTGTGGGCACATCACACCTGGGCAGCTTGGCTACCTTCTCTCTGGAGACAAGGGGTCAGCAACAGGTATTGTTTATCTTGTCTCTAAAACTACTTTTGAAATGGTCTCTCACAGGACTCTCATTTTAAAGCTGGGGAAACACAGGCTGGGTGAGGGAACTGGGAGATGGGCTGGAAGTTGGCTGAACTGCTGGACTGAAGGGTAAGTCGTCAATGGCTCAATGTCCAGGTGGCCACAGCATTAGCAAACAGAGCATCTCAAGGTCAATACAAGAGGTCAGTATTGTTTGATACCTTCATCGCTGATCTTGGATGATGAGCCAGAGTGCACCTTCAGCCATTTTATAGATGACATTAAATTGCATGTTGGGCAAGGAAAGGTTTGCTATGCTGGATGGTAGAGCAGCATTGAAAAACCTGAAGGCTGGGCCAGTGGAAGCTTCATGAAGCTCAACAGGAAGTGCAGGGTGCAGCACCTGGGGCAGAAAAATCCCAGGCATCAGCATAGGGTAGGGACCAATCTGCTGGGGAGCACGTAGTGTGTTAACCTACCTCCTCCTGTCCATTTTATATACAGCATCTACCTCAGCTGTATAGACTTATGTTCTTCAACCACCTATGGGTTGCTGGCTATAGAAAAGATGGGATATTCTTGGAGCTGCAAGGATGACACACAATGGTCACCAAGTTTTGCAAATTCTGGATATAAGAAAAGACTCTCTTTACAGTGTGGGTCAGTGCTGGAGCAGGTGTCCAGGGCAGCTGAGGAATCACCATCTTTGGAGGTGTGTGAAACCCAGCTGTACAGAGCAACCTTCTTGAGTAAGCACCTTTATCTAACTTTGAGTTTGACCCTGTGTTGAGCAAGTTTTGGAATAGATGATCTCCAGAGATCCTTTCCAACTCACATTTTACGATTATTATGGTCTGGGTAGGCAGTAAGCATAGTTTTCCTCAACTTCTTAACTTTATCTTTCTGTCCTTTTTCTCTTGAAAACAGAAATTATATGGAGTAGGAGAAGCCCATGGAGTATGCCTGTTGTAGTTCCATGAAGTGACCCATGCAGACGGTGAAATGCTGGCCGAATGCCATTCACTGCAAGTGTGCTAGAAAGAGACACTTATGTGATCCTGTCTGCTGCTTTTTCTCTCCATCTGATTAACATTACTCTGTCCAGCCCCCTTGGCATGCAAGCAAGGCCCGTTGTAGAATTCCTGGCACTCAAAATCCCCTCGTTGAGACACAAACAAAGCAACACTTGCTCAGCTGTACTCTTGACCTCCTTACCTTGTTTTCCACCAGTACCTTCCTACCCAGGCAATGTGATCTCCTGCTCACACGCTGTTTTCCAAGTAACGTGTACTGGGTGTGACGTGCTGAGCAACACACAAACAGCAATTTCACTTGTCAGGAAGTTCCTCTGGCTTGACAGCTTGCTCACACTGTTGACTCACTGATACGTTTTTAACCTGGGAGCACCACTGCCGTGGACCCAGTTTTGCCAGAGGACACTGCCTCTGGCACACCTGAACGGCACCGTGTGTGTGCTGTGCCTTTCGGAGACATACACTAAGTGTTCGATGGTTGCTATGCCTTGCCTTGATTGAAGCTTGACACCCACATATAGCAACAGGGGTACACACACAGTGTGTGGTAGGAATGCAAACCACTGTTAATAATCCTTTTGCAGTTGCAGAAACCATAAAGTGTTTGCGTGAAGGTAACGAAATGTGCACGGAGAAAATGCTTGTAAGCAGGTAATGGTTAGTTTCCATCATTATTGCTTATTTGGCCTATCATGGCGGGGGGGGTTTGTCTGGTTTATGGGTTGGGAGGAGGGCCAGGTTGGACTCTGGAAACAGAGTATTTTTTGTTAATTAAGAAAAATTATGTTTGAATTCTATATTAAATCAGAATACCCTTAAGCTGTCCCGCTGTGAATGCCTTTACGCAGATCTTCTGGCAGCAAGTCAGGCATTGTCACCACTCCTGTTCCTGGCATGTGTTATTTAGGCACGTACTGAGGGATTTCTGGTGAAGACAGGGCAATATTAATGCCTCTGTGCAAGCCCTGAGTGAAACTTCACCCAAACATGGGCACACAACTCCAAGAGAGACTTTCCAACCAGAACGAGCACAGAGAGGCTAGAAAAAGGTTGCGTTAGGGATCTGCGTCTTAGACTGGTTCACAGACTCCGTAATCATCTCTTCTGAACTTCTGCATCACACAGCCATTAAACAATGCTCTTAATTGACTCTGTTTTGACCACGGGTGCACATTTGGGAAAGGGGAGGAGGAAGGAATCTGACGTGAATTTAAAAAGGCCCATTAATGGAGAAGTCATCACAGCACTTAGTAAAATGTCTTAATTACCTTCACAGGTAATTACCTTCCATTATCATCACAGTTAAATATTTATTATTTATTTCTAGTCTAAACTTTCTTCAAGCTTTGTCTGTCGAAACTTGGGATGCTTCAGTTCACTGCAGCCAGGAGATTAGATGTGATGTCTGTTCTGGCATAGATGCCAGTGGAGGATCCCGCACCTTATCACGTAACACTCATTAGAGGTGGGAAGAGCGGGGACTGACTTGTAGCAGTGGGGTTTCTACCTTTCCTAATGTTCCCACATATGTCGCTACTGCTGTAACCCTCCATGAAATAAGGCTCTGTTCCTGGCAGGCGCTGCAAAAGCACTGTCAGCTTTTCAACTTCTTTGATTTTTTTTTTTTATGCCTCTCCCATGACAGGTGGGCTCAAGAGAAATGGAAAGGGATAAATGAAACAAACAAACAAAAAAATTGCACTGCTTTGTTTCTCAATCTGTTTCCAGAAATTTGCTTTAAGAATCAAATAGAGATAACCAAGCCTGAAATAAAAGAGAGGAATTAGAAGCTCTTTTATTCCCTTGTGGTGTAAGCCTAAACCACTGGCATGGCATCCAGAAGACCTTTAATTTTGCAGCTGTGTAGCAGCAGTCTGTATCTTTCTGTAAATCACCCGCAGCTATTCACACTTAGCAGCACTGTTGTTTATTCTCCTTGACCTGACAAACAAGAGATGTGAGGATTAAGTTTCCAGACACTGTGAGTCTTTTTCATAGCGACCAGTTAGAATTTCAGTCTGAAGGGAGCCAGTTGACCGCCTAGTGAGGTATGGCACACCTTGGAACTAATGAGTCTTGGGTGTAGTTGCAAGTCATCAGTGACACCTGCTTGCGCTACTCTGCCCAGTTAGCTGGCATTGACTCCGTGCTACGTGAAATATGCTGACTCCATTGAAGGGCTGGGCTTGCCACTCCACCTAAAAAAAAAAAAAAAAAAGTTGAAAGACACTGTCTAAATAATGTTTGTAGAGGATCTGAGCCAAGTAGTCTGGGGAGAAGAGACTGCTGGAAGTGATGAGAGTGCTGTGGAGTCTGCTGATTACTAGTTCAGTAAAACCAGAAAATAGGTGTGTGTATGCAGGCGGAATAAAGGTAGACTATGTATCCTGCACAGGTTGCTTGAGAGTAGTCTTGATAAGGGGCTAATTTGTGTGATAACATGTAAATTATTGGTCAGCTTGAGCAGTAAGCTGTGGCTATTCCATATCAGGACTTTACAGGGACAACCATTAAAAATGCATCTCCCTATACCTCCTAAAAGTAAGTACTGTGTGTTTCTGTGACTGAGAAACTACAAAATTTGCACTTGTGTGGTTGCCTGAGTATAAGAATGAGCTTTTTGTATGAGCTTCGTACACATTTGAAAGCCGTATCTGGTTCTGCACGGCCCCGCGAGCTGTTCAGGGTAAAATTCACTGGAAAGCTTAATGGCTTTAAGAGATCTCGTTCTAAATATCTTGACAGAAGAGATTCTTAATGTATCTTTACTCATTCTAATCACTGCTTCATTCATTAAGAATTACTTTGGTTCAAAATGGCTGCAAACTCCCTACCACTGTTTTTGCACTCTTTCAATTTCCGAAAGGTTCGCTTGTATACTAACTAGCACGGTTCAGTCAGAATTAATCACAGAGGTGTTTTTCCATTCTTGTCTTGCTTCTTTCCAAATCATTAGTTTTAATTGGGAAGATGGTGATTGTTGTACTGACATTCACTTTTCAGTGCTGTTGTTTATCTCCCAGAGTGATTCACAAAATATCAATCCATTTGTTTATGATAGAGCAAATGCCTACATTTTGCTTGCACGGTTCTTTTGATAGACAGAGTTGCTTTCAGATATTTCATTAAGGGGGTTGATCTAATCCTTTGAAGTTTTACTATTGGCTTCCTTAAAATCTGGATCAGTCTTAAAACTGATCAGTTGTTGGCTGGATAACACCCAAAGAATCTGAATGAAGATGTTGAATAAACCAGCAGCAAAGATTATCTTTGCATCTGAGCCAACCTACACGCACATAACCTTATCTTTGGCTGCCATCTCCCTTAAGTGATTCTGCTTTTCTTCAGTAATTAATGCATGCATCCCGTGGAGGTAGGTTAACTAAATAAATAAATCCAAGAAAGTAAGCATTTTACTTTCCTATTCTTCCATCTTTCTGGTCTTGCAGCTGAATTCAGGGTTTTTTTCTCAAAATCTTCTCCACTCAGAATCTTGCTCATTTCTTCAAAGCAAAAAGACATTTCAGAAGAAATTCCAGCTGTTTGAAAGAGCCTATTGTGGTTCATCCCTCCGTGACACTGCTGCTGTGGAAGCTTAAAACTGCTTGCCGTCTTCAGCCTTTCCTTCCCCAGTGACTGCAGCCTTGCACCTCCTGCCTTTACCTCATTCTTCCCCTCAGCTTCCCACCAGCCTAAATGGAAAACATCACTTCTTGCAGCCATCACACAACAGTGCTGCCCTTCCTCCTTCCTTGCTCCTTTGCCTCCCAATGCTGTCAACATGCTACCCAGAGACACTGACTTTTATTTTCTTCTAATTCTCCGTTAGGTCTCCTCCAATCTGTTTTTGTCCCCTACGCAATGTGTTTTGCTATTGCATCCCACCATCCATGGAAGCTTTGTGACCATCGCCTCCTGATTCCCCTTTCTTTCAGGTCATGAGCCTTCCTGTCCTGGGGTAGAAGGATGCTATCCCTCAGAGTTTTCCTCTCCAGTGCCCCTCTGAGCAATGTCAGCCCCAAACACAGCTTCAGCTCTTATCTTCTCTCTCCCTGCAGCTAAAATAAGTCATGATGTGTTCTCCTAACAGCATTCAGTGGGTACCTAGCCATGGCCAAAAGACTGGATCTTTTCACACTTGATCACAACCATCCGTGTCACTGTACTTCTTGTGACTCAGCCCTGTAATCTTGGTTTCCTTTGGTTTGGCCCTAACGTTCAGGCTTTGTCCAAATATTTCTATTCCTGCCTGCATTGTGTTTTCCAGATGAGATCTTATGTCTGTTCACACTCCAGCTCTGGTCTCTCTTCTGATGGTGCCCGTTCACTGATCATTTGTTCAAGCCTTCTGCCCTTCCTGTTCCTTACTCTCTTATTCCTCCTTCGGGTTCCCTTACCACCTCACCTCTTCTGTGTAAGCAGAAACCTCCCTCAGTCTCCTCCATAGCTTTCTCCAGCCCTGCTTCCCTGGATTTCTGGTTTCTGAGGTCATGGACACTCCCTTGATATTTTTTTTCTTCAGTGGAGAAGGCGGCTGCGGTGCTGCCGCCCTCCCCAGTCCCCAGTGATGGAGGCAGGTGGTCCTGCCTGTGTCCTGTTGGCTGAGCGTGGGGAGATGTGTGCAACCACACCTCCTGGCTGGGTGACACCATCATCCCTCCTGACCCCGTCACATAACCTCATCTTGGCTTGGTGTCTTCTGCCTCCTCCCACTGCAGGAGAGTCCTGGCACACAGATTTTCATTCCTGGAGCAGCAAACATCCAGTTTACCTTCTCGGCTGAGATGTTTGGAGCCAGCTCCCTCTCCAAGTCCCCCCAGTGACCACCCAGTGATCTTCCCTGAGCACACGTTTCCATGGCACGGCCCGCTGAGCAGAAAAACTGAAGACTCTGACTCAGAAATAGAGATGCCCTGATTTGGATGGGCTGACGAAATTCACACTCTCAGCTGTACCCCGCAGAACAGGATGGCTGACCTTTCTTCTGAAGAAAATATGAAAAAAACCCACTACACTCTTATTCTAATATATGCTTCTGCCAAAAAGAGAAAGAAAAAAAAAAAGAAAAAAAGATGACAAACAGTCATTGTTTGGGAGATGGAAAGTTGCCTTGTGCCTGGTCCTGTCTGCTCTTGACTGGCAAAGAACAACAGACATATTATTTTGCTGTGTACTCTCCAAATTTTATCTTCCAACCTGCCTATGTGTTTCGTAGGCTGCAAGACTTTTAGGGCCAGGGATGTCATCGGGAGGTTTCTAATGACTGAGCTGATGACAGCAATGATGTTCAAGGTGGTGGGTGCTCTGTGAGGGGCCCATGGTGAACACCTTACCAGGAATTACTTTATAATTAAAATCAGGTTGCTGCAGCATGGGTTCCCGGAGTATTCTTTGTGTGGGATCGTGAAGAGAGCAACCAGTAGTTTCCAGGGGAACAAGACCTTGTGCTGCTCTCCACCTGTAGGAACACGATCTCTTTGCAGCCTTGACGCTGTCAGTGTCATGTTTTTTCCATTTGACCCACATTTAATTTTGTAAGCATAATGTCTGGGAGTTTCGTGAAAATGTGTCATAGGCTGACTCACAGTAATGAAGTGATCAAAACAGGACAAGAAAGTTTCTTGCAGGCAAAAGAGTATCTCATGTGTGTGTCTAACTGACGTTATATGCCTTTCTCATGCTGATTGCAACCAACCAAGAATTTTAAAGCAGGAAAAGAAATTAATGCTTGAGGTCCAGCTTTGCCTTTGGTGAATCCCAGACAGCACTCCTGAAACAAGAGCCCCTGTGCTGCTATTAATGAGGGCCGTATCTCAGCACGTGAACCGTGGGAAGCCGTGACCACAGGTAGGACACAGAAACACAACACCAGGGTGTCCTTCAGGCTCCTAGAAACTCTGTTCCAGAGCACGGTCTCAGAGAAAACTTGTTGGTGTGCGATATCAACACTGTCAAACTATAAGGGAATCTCTTCTGCAACGGGACAAAGTCCTACATTTTGATGGGTCCTTTTTCAGCTAATAGTAGTAGTCAGGAAACAAGGTGTCTCCCTCTGAAAATATGCCATGTGAGAAGAGAGGTGTAAGGTTATATGTGCTCAAAAGTCAATCATGGCAAGTGTGAGATAAAACATCTGAGAAGATAACGATGTCCTAGCAAGACTGGGAGAGAGCATACCTTGAGAAATGCTGATCCCCATCTGTATCTCCAAGGCTGCCCATCTCCCTGAAAAAATGTTTGTGCAGCGCTGCAGAAATGGGAGAGGTCCCTAGATACCAATAGATGTCTCCTGTGCCCACAGAGATGCCACCTACTGTGCCCACTATCCAGTTGGACAACCACCCAGGTGGGCAGCTGGCATCAGAAAGGATTTTGGATGCCACCAGCTGCAGTGTGCTATCCTGCTTTTGGAAATAAGCTCAATGCCAGATGGCAGAATGGTCCCTTACCATGGTGTGTGTCATCTCACTAAACTTCAGGATGCCCTGGCGCGATGTGAGCCTGGGCAACAGCACTCTTCACCCATGCTGGGTAAATGCTTGGGCCACTCAGCCTGATCCAGGTCCTGCTGCACTTAAGCATGTGCAGTGGTCTGGAGGACTTTGAGTGGAGCTTTGCTAAGCCACAGTTTAAACAGGGACTGCAACACAGGCGTAACTTGACAGATTATCACCAGGGATATGCTTGTAGGACCCCCTCCTGCTCAGTGGGCCAACTGACCCCGGGTATCCAGAGGTGGATGGAAATCAGTGCCCAACAAGAGGACATCTCACTCCAACACTCTGCCTGCAAAAAGCCCTGATGGTGCCAGCAACAGAGCAAAACTGAGGTCTTGCTCTTTCTTCAGGCATGTGAACCAGCACAATGGAAAATATTTGTGATATTCTGAAAATCCAAGCTGATGCTTACCAAACAAGACTGAAAAATTCCCCAACTCCATGCTAGGACATAGGAAAGCAACTCGTGGAAAAAGGCATCCTTCAGATGAACTAACCCCACCCACAGCTGTGTGTGCCAGGGCAGCAGCAGCTCCCCAGCTCACCAAGAGCTACTGGTGGCATCACCCTCCCTGTAACCCTCCAAATGGGAAATAGGTGCTGTTGTGAAAATTCACAACTGGCTTGTGCTCGCCGAGGAGAGAGGCTCGGGTGCAAAGTGGAGAATTACAAGAGTAAATATTTATTCACATGCGGGAGATGTCCCAGCCAAATTGGAGCACCCTGAATGTGGTTTTACACAGGGTTCTTACATCCTTCAAATATTCAGGTACAACACTATTTGACCAAACACTAACACCCACACTACTGATTACTAATCATAGTCAAACTTTAGTCAAACATTTGCAGCATTCTTGCTGCTTGTCTATCAATCCAGATGTCACTGGAGTCAGTCTGGCTATAGTTACATATCTGTGAGGCCAGCCAGTGCTGGGAGGGTTTCAAAGATGTTGTCAGAGGGGATAGGATGCTGGTGGTATCTTGGTTGTCCCAGGGTATCCTTTATCCTTCAAGGTCACTTCTAAACTTCTAAGATGCAAAGTCCTTACTTCCAGGGCTGGGCTGTCCTTTAGTTTGTTTTACTTAAGCGTGAACAATACCAAAGTCTCCAGTAAAATGCCACTGCTTCATTACAGTGTATAATGTGAACTAATACATATTAACAAAGGGAATACACTTTCATACTATAAAGAATGATTGACATAACAATTACACAAGAAGATTTTCTTGACAGTGGTTATCTCAGAATGAGGAGATGCTTCCTCTGCATGACAGCTATTGGAAGGAAATCCAGTAGTACACTTTAATTGGCTCCTTTTGCATCATAGGACATGTTAGTGATTTGCTGGACAATTATTAAGCTCTTTAATCTTCCAGTCAGCCCATGCAGGATATAGTTAAGTATAATATCTTTTATACATGATACATGTGTGTCACGCTGAAAGGACAAGATCCATCTCCCTGTCTGGGATGTTGCAAGGAAGTGATTCACAGCAGCTGGATTAACATATTGGACATCTTCTGGGGGGAAAAAAAAAAAATCTTCATTATGTTTACATTAATATATTTTAGCCAGCACCTTTTTCATCACTGGCAGTACTGTGTAACTTTCTTACAAAAATGATACTTCTGAAAAAAAGGCTTTATTGAAAACAAACAAACAAACAACTAAAAAATTATATTTCTGCTATTTCAGCTGGGGCAAATTCATTAAACTGACACAGACTTCAGTAGTAATAATTATACAGTGACCTTTTCTTTTGAAAGCTGTACAGCCTGTAAGAAATGATGCAGTGACTAGGGAAATAGAAAAGCAGTTGAGAAAATGTGTGCTTATTTCTGAAATATTCCAATGCTGTAGCCCTGAATTTTATAGAAAAGCACACGAGGAAATGTATAATTCTGCTACTGCAGCAAAGTACAACTAATACAAATTAAAAGGTACAGGGCATGGCACAGTGACCGGTGAGAAAGTTATTGTGTGGATGCCCATTAACTGAGTAGCTGCTCTCCTAGGCACTGAAAAAGGCATGCATCCTGTAGAGAAAATGGTGTGTGATTAATGCAAATTGCATCAGGTTAAGGCATGAAGGAGACGAGTTAAATAAGCATACACAGCCTTAAATTATGCTGTATCCTAATTTTTATGTCTTTGACTTTACAACTTCAGCAACATTTTGGTCTTGGATGTGTGTGTCTGTGCACTGATTATATCTTATCATTCTTTTCTAATTAACTTATTTTGAAACAATAAAAGACAGATTTCCTCCATAAGGTCATCAAAACAAACAGGAGTTTAACACTTCAAACTACCTTGGAATAGAAGTGTGTTAGAGGAATTAAAATGCCCTCCAAATATGTAAATGCTGTCATTTTAAAGTCGCTTCATCTCCTTCTTTCCCCTTCAAACTTCAAGTAAAATTCTAGCCTGGAGCAAATGCTGGGAAAGCTGGGCCTGGGGCAGAAGCTGAAAATTAGGCTACAATCTTACAGTTGACTCAGTGGAGTAAGCGCCTGTAATTCTCCCCTTGCAAAGCGGATGGACTTCTGCAACTGCATGTTGCTCGAGAGAGCGTGATGAGGCCACTCCTAAGTGGAAGCATACTATTAACAGGAAAAATAATGACTGCTAACGGGCAGCACCTCCAACAACCTGCCACACAGTGGCTAATTTTAGGCGATGGGGGAGGGGGTTTTAAGGTGATGAACTCAGCCCAAGTTTTGCCTTGGTTTTGGTGAGTACAAGAGGAGGTCCTTCAGCTCCTACAGCAGGCAACATTTCAGTCCTATGCAGTAGCTACAGCTTTTCTTCTAATAAAAGTTATAAATCAACTTTGGTGTTTCGGTTGGATTTCAGATGCTTTATGAAAACTCCATGTTGCTTTGTGGCTGTTGCAATCAGTTGCTTGTAGTTTTGTTGTCGCTAATTGTGAGTTTGCTCCCAGAGTGCAAAGCCAATCTCACGCTCAGAGACGATGTACTGATTTTATTACAGACCATGTACAAGTTTGGATGCTAGATCAAACTAGCATACCAGTAATACGAAGACTCAGTCATTTCTACGAAGTCTTATCACTATATGCACACCCTCAGGGGAGTCCTGTAGGGCTGATTGGTTCCGATATTTGCATACATTATTCTTACTATGCATGCTCCCTGAGGAAGGATCCTGGATGGGCTAGGTGTCTTTCCCTCAGGGGTTGTGTTTTTTAGCATTATAATGACATTATAGTGAGCAAAGTTTACTTTAGGTCAGGGGTGTCAAACTCATTTTCACCAGGGGCCACATCAGCCTCGCGGTTGCCTTCAAAGGGCTGAATGTCATTTTAGGACTGTATAAATGTAGGAGTAGTTACACCTCTGCTTTAGGTTAAGCACATCCACAACATTTGGCAGTAATCACCAAGTACTAAATCAACTGTTCATGGTTGACTTCTCAGTTCTGAGATAGGCTTTATTGTACAATTGAAAGTTAATTACCACTAGACATCTCATTTATTATTCGTATTAAACTTAACCTATATGAGACATCTCATCTATTATTCATCTAAAACTAACTTTCTAGTAGACTTCATGGTCAGGTCTTTTGGCCTATCTGGCAACAGTTTGTCCAACAAGAAGCCATAAACCACATGACGACATCGTAGGCCACTTGTTCCACTGGAGCTTCTTGGCAGGAATCTCCTATGTCATGTTCGCTGAGGCAGGCATACTACCAATAATTTCAGTGAGAAACGTGAGCTTCCTAAGTACAGATCATTAACAATTTTACTTTCATTTCTTTTCCTCTGTTTCTTGCTGTTTCTTAGGCTAGTATTCTTTCCTGCGAAGTATTAATATTTTGGGGTGGGTCAAGTGGGGATTCTACATTTTCATTGTCCATCCAAGATCCATGGTTTGGTGAATTCTTATCAATGTTGCAAATGGCAGCTATATCAAAGTGGCTTTGTTGCCCAGATAGGGAAACAGAAGATACAAGTGCGAGGTAATGCCACAGTGAGACATACAAATTAACTGTGTTCTGGAGCAAGATGACTTGTGAAAGAACATGGACCCCAAAATAGGCATCGCGGAGAAGAGCGACGCAGGTGTGCTCAGATGCTGGCGTCAAGTAATTTTGTACACAGCAAGAACGGAGAAGATGCCACATTGAGTCAGTTTGAACAGCAGCAAGGCAGTTTTGTTCCCTCAGAAACAGATGTCTCAAAAAAAATAGAGGCTGCATGCCAAGAGGCTATTGATTCCATTGCTAAATAAAGTGGTAGCCTCACTCAGCAGCAGGTTCTTCTAGAAGTACCTGCTGAGCGTTGATGAGGAACGGACCACAGCCATCCCAGCACGCTGGCACAGCACGGCACAAGCACAGCAGCAAATGGAGGGGCTGACTGACCATGTTCAATACCACCACCTGAGCTGGTGGCCCCCCAAGGTGCCCGTCAGAAGAGATGACTGGAGACGAAGGGCTGTCACGCAGCAATCCCAAGTCACGTGCGGAAAAGTGGTGTGGCAGGACGGGCTCGCCTGCTAGCTCCTTACACAGGAAAGCAAGCAGGGGGGGCAGGGCGGCGGGACAGGAGCAACCAGCAAAAATGCTACTGCTCCTTGTCAGGGTCCCGGGAGCCAGCCAGTAATGTGGTATTGCTCAGGTGGCAAGTCCACGTTTTTATATTTTCGTCCTCTCTCTAAGATCCCCTCGCTTGTCCTTGATACAGCAGAGCAGAACTAGCCGCACTGCTTCTGTCTGCGTGATGACTTTGATAAAGATGGTAATGGGATTCAATCCCATCCTAATTGCAAGTAAAAATGTCAAGAATGATTAAATAGGGATGGGATGCTGAGGCCGGCTTCTGGATAGAAACTTTGGGCCTAGGAGGGTGGTGCAGGTGGTGAACCAGTGAGCATCACTCAAAGAACCACTGTTAGAAACATTAATAGTGCAAAACAGTAAGTTGTGGAACAACTTAATGCACACACATGCTACTGTTTTGCAAAGCAACTATAGTTCCATGGCATCATCATCCACCAGCTTCTTTATTGACCTAGACATCCCTGGAGTCAGTCATGCTACAGTTGCTTATAGAATCATATAATAGAATCACAGAATAGTTTGGGTTGGAAGGGACCTTCAAGGGTCGTCTAGTCCAACCTCCCCTGCAATGAGCAGGGGCATCTTCAACCAGATCAGGTTGCTCAGAGCCCCGTCCAGCCTGGCCTGGAATGTCTCCTTGAATGTTATCTATGATGCCAGATTAGGGGATGGTTTCACAGAGGTGTCGGAGGGGCTAGGATGCTGGCGTTACCTTGGTAGTCCAGGGGAAACCTTTATATTTTGTGGACAGGTTTCTGATTCTGAGAAACAAAGGTCCTTACCTTCCAGGTGGGGGCTGTCCTTCTTGCCATGACCTGCGGTGCTTTGGTCATGATTATTCACACTTACTTAAGCATGACCACGCAGTATATGATGTAAACTATATATATATATCTTAAGAAAGGTAGTAAAATTTCATACTATTAAGAAAGTTGATACAATTTCATACTATAAACATTAATCAGTAGAATAGTTAAGGAACATGATTTTCCTAACTCTGGCTAAGAGGCTTAAGGCCTAGCAGGAGAGAGGCAAAGACCAAAACACCCTCCACTGTCCAGCTGCAATCCAAGGAGCTGGCAGTGGGCACCTCCTGGTCCGACTGACAGGCTCTCCGCTCCTCCGAACAGTTTGTTTACAGCTGTGTCTAAAATAAACGTTCCCTGTTTTTTTTTTTTTTTTTTTTTTTACTCCTGTTATTCCTGCGGAGCAAGTTGGATTCCTCTCTGACTCACGCATGATTAACTAACTTCCAGCTGCATTAGTTTTATTGTTGCTGCCGATGCACAAGCCAACGCTCAGCACGACTCGCAGATCCCAAGCTGAGCTGGCGAGGCTGCCGCTGACAGAAAATGATTTTTTTTTTTTTTTTCTGAGAGTTGTGGGATTTCAGATTTTTTTTTTTTTTTTTTTTTATTTAAGGGAGAACACGTGCTCGCTTTCTCTGCGACCGAGGAAATACAACCAAACAATGACGGGTAACGCAACCCGGCCCACTCCGCGCCGTGCTGCTCGCCCCAAGCGCAGGGGCGCGCCCGGCAGCCGGGCGGCACGGAGGAGAGTCCCGGCGCCCAGGGGCTCCCGGCGGCGGCTGCGGCACCGCGCCCGTGCCCGGCGGGACGAGATGGGGGGGGGCGTGTCGGGCAGCCCCGGCGACGGAGCGGTTAATGCCGGGCACCAGGAAGCGGGAAGGCAGAGGCCGAGCTCAGCGGGAGCCGCACAGCGGTCCCACCCCCCCCGGCCCCGCTCCACCAAGGAGCCGCCGCCGCCAGCGGGCGAGGCGCACGTGCGGGCGCGGGAGCACGTGCGGCACCGGCACCTGGCGGCGGCCGCCGGGCGGGCCCGCAGGGAGTGAGGCACCGAGCGCTCCCGCGGCCGCGCCGCCCCGGGGGAGGGCGGCCGGAGGCGGCTTACACAACCCGCCGCCCCTTACATAAGCCGGGAGCCGGGCCCGCGGGGGCGGTGCCAACCGCCCCCCATCTCCCCCCCGCCTCGCCCGGGAGCCGCCCCCCTGCTGCAGCGATGTGACCCGCCCCCTCCCTCCTCCCTGCCTTCCGTCCTCCCTTCCGTCGCCGTCCCCTCCCAGGAAGGAACCGGGAGTCGGCAGCGCCGCGGACCCGGCATGGAGTAGGGGCGGCCCAGGGCCGGCGGCGCTGCGCGGGCATGGAGCTGGGCCCGGGGCCCTGCGCGCTGCCCCCCGCCGCCGGGACCGCGGCCGGGTCCGCTGTTCCGGCGGCGGCGGGGGGGCCGTGCGCCGAGATGCTGCAGGTGGCGGAGGAGGCCTTCCGCGGCGGCAACTTCGAGCTGGCGGCCGAGATCTACGGCTCGGAGCTGGCGGGGCTGCCGCAGCCCGAGCGGGGCCTGTGCCTCCGCCGCGCCGACGCGCTAGCGCGGGCCGGCCGCATGGCCGAGGCGCTGGACGCCTACGGCGCGGCGGCGCGGCTGGGGCGGCTGCGGCCCGAGGAGCTGCGGGAGCTGGCCGAGAGCTTCGCCCTCAGCATCCGCGACAAGGAGCTGCACCTCCCGCCCTGGGGCAGCGGCGGATCCGGCGGCGGCGGGGCGGAGGGCGAGGGGCTGGGCGACCCGGCGTGCTGCCGCCCGCCGGAGCTCTTCGCCTGCCCGCTGTGCCGGCGGCTGCTGTGCGAGCCGGTGACCCTGCACTGCGGGCACACCCACTGCCGCCGCTGCGCCGAGCCCGGCGACTGCGGCCGCTGCCACCGCCCGCGCCGGCCCGCCGACACGACCCCCGCCGCCGCCGCTCCGCCGCCGCCCGCCGCCCGCCTGCGGGTCAACGTGGTGCTGGGCAACCTGCTGCACAAGTGGTTCGGCGCCGAGAGCCGGGCGCGGCGGCTCCGCGCCGAGGGCGACGCGCTGCGGGAGCGCCAGGAGCTGCCGGCCGCCCTGGAGAAGTACAACCAGGCCCTGGAGATGGGTGAGCGGCGGCGGGGGGCGCGGGAGGGGCGGAGGAGGAGGGGGCAGCGCTGCCCCCCACCCCCGCAGCAGCGGGCCGGGAGGGGGGATTTGTGGTGAGTGGTGGGACAGGGTACCCGGGGGAAGCTTTGAGAATGAATTCTCCTCCGCGGGTGTCCTCCCCCCGCCACCCAAATGAATGGCTATTTTTGTTCCGCTGTTATTTTTGTCCTTGCTCAGAAGGTGCCGGGCGTTTTAGCTGCCTGCAGTCGATGACTCATTATGCAGTATTTCTAGAAAACCCGCTTTCCTATTTGTGGGGAAACCATCTTTCAGTAAACGGTGGGCAGTAGTGGTCGCGTTAAGCCACGCTGCGGCTTTGTGGAAGAAATTAGTGTGCGGATGGGATTCATTCAGCTACGTGCAGTTGCATCTTCAGCAAAGCAGAGCCTTTGAAAACACTGATTGAAATATCAGTAGGCATAAAGGCTCAGAAAATTTCCTTTATCTTACACTGTGCAAAACATTCAAGAGAAACCTGCCTTTTGACTTGTGGAGATCATCCACCCGTGTTTTGAGTGTAACCTCTTTATAGACGTGTGGAAAGTATTCTCTGAAGAGCCTGGGTTTTAAATAAAAATGGCACGGTCTGCCTTCCTCCCCTGCCAAAACCGACGGCAGCCTTAGTTTATTAAAACTAGGTTGTTTTCAGGCTCTGTGCCGAGTAGTAGGTGGATCCTGCTCGCTCGGTTGTAGCCTTATAGTAATGCTTGTGTGCGTGCGTGCTCCCGGCTTGTTTGCTCTGCAAGTGGAGGGGGTGGTACAGCACAGTGAGTATCTACAACGCATGGGAAGAGGCACGGAGCTGGGAAGAGCTGGGATCTCAGCAAATCCCTCAGGATGTGCCACTCCTCCAGTCTGAGCGTGATGGATGTCTCATTTAACTGGGGAGGAAGGGGAGAGAAAGCCTTAGTTGTGTTAACAAAGGCGAAATCCAGTGGGCAAATCTCTTTGGAAGACAAATACAGAGAAAACTGTGTCTCTGTGGAAGAGCTCATTCCCTGCTTGGGAGTAAAATTGCTTTCCTTGTTCCTAAGTTTACATCTAGGGGCACATTACTGTGAATTTTTACCTTCTTATTGTTTTGCTGGCTGCTGTGGAGAGAAACACACCATTATGCTCATCTCTGACTCCAGTTTTTTTGCCATGGCTGCATGATAGGCATCCGAAATAAAGAGTTTGGGATAGCATAGCATGCCATGCTGGCTGTGGAAACCATTAATTATGCTTTTATTCTACTTTTCCAGCTAGATGTGACAAATTTTCAGCCCTAGCCCAGTCTCCCTGTAAAACTGTTACGTGGTTTAGCTGAAGTAATCTGTATTAAAGTAGGGCAGGATGGAGTGCCCAAGAAGGGAGGTAAAGCAGAGGGAGGGGAGAGGTTTGATGTAGGTCACTGATGGAGGCAGTGAGCTTTCAGCATTGGAGCCTTTCGAAGTTTTGGGTTCAGGGTTCCGCTGCTGGGCAAGATAGCATCTCATTAATGAAGTACTGATGTGGTGGTTTTTAAAGAACTGTCTCTCGCTGTCACGTGTGCCTTTTGCCGTGTCTGGATGGGGCGAAAGGAGAGGGCAGAGCGTAGTGTGCTGGTAGTGCTTTTGCACAGCCTGTCCTTCCCCCTCCTGTCCCTGCAGCACACATCTCCAGCCGTGGCTGCTGTGTGTCACGGTCTTGAGATAACTCCGTTGCAGTGTTCTTATTTCTGTCTGCGATTTCCCAAGCACGCTGGGAATCTGTTCAGAAATTCCTCACTCTGTCAGTGACACCAAGATTGCTTAATAAGATAAAAAAAAATCCAATTAAAAATAATAGCAGGTATTTTGCTGGATTTTGAAATCCTCAAACCATAGGCTGACATGTTGTAACTTCTCGATAGTGGATGCAAAACCCTGTTGCTGAAGGGCAGCCCTCTCCCCAGCCCTTCACCTTCTTTCATGTTTAGTGTGTACCGATGCCATTTCTCATAGGTCGAACTCCCATCTGAGCCTTGTGTTCTGAAGTTCTTACCACGTGCTCGTCAGGTACTGTTTTTGGCTGACTGGAGTTGCCTGCTTGCTTTCCAGCCAAATATTGCAGTAAATAAGAGGGGAAAAAAAAAAAAAAGGAAAACACGGCTGTTTTCTAACTGGTCAAGACCTATTAAGTGTTAGCATATGGGCAACTTGAAATGCTTACGAGCCACTGTCAGGTATTCAAGATTTTCAGTGTGTGAAAGTAAATGCTTTTTTTAACCTCCGGATGCTTATGTATTGCTATTGAGGGTCAGGGGCATGAAGCATCCTTTTAATTTATTTTTAGAGACTAAAGGCACATGAACACATTGATTATACAGCAACTGTATAAAGTTAGGTAAAACTCCAGGCTTCTTGGCAGGACGCATGGTTCTGTGGGATTTTTTTTTACTGGTGTTTCTTATGGAGTACTTTCCTGCTCCATCTGCAACAACTGGCCGTTTGTATTAAAGCAAGTTTTTCAATTACCAATCACTTCTCTTATTCTGGTTGTGACACTCTGTCTTCTGATTTGCATTTTAGTTCTCTAGGAGCTTCAAGTCTAAACTGTAAAAGGCCTCTGCCATGTAGCCAGTACACTTATTTCCAGCACAATCTGGAATATCTGCTCCTAATTTCAGGCCTCAGAAGAGGTCTGTGTGCCTTAAGTTCTCAGCATTTTCCAGTTGGACTAGTTAGTCTTGCAAAAGCTTACTCTTAGCAAGTATGTTCATATTTTGTCCTTAACTATCACATCTACAGTGCCACCGCTGCTCCTGCATTTGCTCTGATAGTCTGCTGTGGATTTGAGTGTGGTTTTTTTGGGGTTTTTTTGTTGTATTTTTAAGAAAATCAGCTTTATTATTTGATATTTCTCGTCCTCTTGAGATCCCCACGGCTTGGTGATCTCTGCTGTTTTAAACGAAGTCACCAGCTTTTTCACTGCCATAAACATTGGAATAGATCCCTCATTATTGCAAGGTATCTAATTACCACAGCTTCAAAGCAAGCACATGTCAGGCTGCTTAAAAGGAAGCATTTGTTTCCAGCTGGATTGCTCTTTCTGCCAAGCTTTCTGCTGTTCAGCAGTCATAATATCAACTATTCTCCAAATCTTGCTCTCAGGGCTGTTCCCCACTCAGATGAAAGTCAGAGGGCAGGGGTATTGGGGGTGGGCTTCCTCTCTTCCATGCCTTTTCTTTGAACTGGTCTTCTGATTGTATGAACTCTTACGTCAATTAAACTGAAATATGTTCTCATATAGACATGCAGAGTTTGTTTGGTTTTTTGTTTGTTTGGGGCTTTTTTTGTGCAGTAGGTGCTTTCTGCACTGTTTTTCCTTTCACCTGCTGCTTTCTGACGGAGATGCTCTCTGGAGAGACTGTGCCTGGGAGGAGCAGAGTTGTTTTTGTGTGTCCAAACTTACAGAACCTTTAAGCTGTGTGCCTGAAACTAAAGGAAGCTAGATTTCAGTGAGAAATGTATGTAGGTATTTTGAGGATGTGCTTTTGGGAGTGCGGTTCTTTTGGTTGTGGATTTTTTGTTTGTTTGTGTGTGTGTTTTTTTCTTTCTAGAAAGCAATTCCCAGTTACAGAGGCAGCAGGGGGCTGTTACTTCACAGGGAAGATAATGACTAGGGCTTTTCCCAAGTACCATGTGTAACTAAGGCCACAGACTGTATCATGGCAAGAGTGGGAGCACTACAGCAAAGTTCGCTTTTAGGGAACAGTATTTACCAAAAAAATGCTATCTTGTGCAGGGCAAGTAGGAGCATGTTGTACACTTTGTGCTAGTTAAAATTAGGTGCTTTTTGGCTCTGAAGGAGACCAAGCTCTTCATGGGGCGAGGGTGCACTCATAAGCAGACACTTGAAGTGTGTAAGGGGGTTTGGGTGACAGTGGCTTGTGCCTTCAGCTGCGATTTTTCCATGCCTGTCTTCACACTGAGCCTGTCAGCATCCTGCGCCTTCCCTGTAAATAAGCCTGAAGATGCCTGCTTGCAGATAAAAAGCCCAACGGCACTTGCTGCTGCAGTTGTTTTTGCAACAGCAGTGGCTGCTGAGGTGTGCCAGCAGTTGCAGATTTTCGGTGGGCCCTCAAGCCTGCGCGCAGGGTTGTGGCTCTGCTGGGAAGGGCTGTTACCCTGCTGTGGGTGCCTGACCCTAATCCTGAGTGAGCTGCTTCGAGTGGACATGGATGACCATGCCTCGGCCAGGTGCTCGCTTGCCCGCTGTGCAGTGCTTGCTGTCTGGCTCCCAGTGCAGGGGCACGCTTCGTATCTAGACACCGGCATGCCAGGACACCTTGTTTCTGCGTGAGGCATGTTGGCTCTGGTGTGTAGTTACTTGCCACTGCAAAGTGTCCCTTTGGAGTCTGCCAAGCTTGAGAAGAATCGCTGTCTCCGGAGAGCAGTAAAAGCTGCAGTGATTCCTTGGAGTGGTTGTGTTTACTTCTGGTGTGATGGACTCTTTCTGAGCAGAAATAGGTTTCTCCAGGGGGAGAGGAAAAGCTGATGCATGTAGCTGCTCAAATTGCCCAGCATCTTAATTTCTTCCCCCTCCAAGAGGTTCCTAAAAAGTTTGTAGGAGAGAAAGCTCAGCTCTATCAGAATTCTAAAAACACGATGGAGTTAAGGATGGATATATGTGCAAAATGTGTAGGCTTTTCTTCCCAAGCACTCTACATGGATCTTGATTTCCAATGAGTAAAGAGCAGTGCAGAAAAGGCCAAAGAGAGAGGGCAAGTTTGTATCAGGCCTGACCTAGTGTCAGAGGTAACATGCTGCAGGGCAAGGGAGATGCTCAGTCTCGCATCTCCTGGGGTGGAGAGCCATGTGCTGACTCCCAGCCCACAGGGTGGTGTGTGGCACATTGCTAGGATCAAAATGTAGGAGCTTTCCTGAGCTTTGGTGGAAAGAAGAGGATCTGCCTCTCTTGGCAAGACTTTAGGGGAGAGAGGTTTCTCCGTTCTTATCCTAGTGGACATTCACCATAGATTGGCCTGATCCAAAAGAAAACTGAATGTGATCACTCAGCACTAATTTATTTTGTGGTCAAGCAGTTAATGAGAATTTATCTGACGCCTTCTAAATTCTTCCTTCCTAAGAATTGAATTAAGGGGGCAGAGCAGGCCAGGAGGCAGTAGAAAACAACCACAAAGAGAGCATCATCAGGCCTGTGAGGAAAAGGTCTCAAGCCAAAATACACCTGTTCACAAGCAGTTGGAGCCTCTTGAGATACTAGTGCAGTGCTGGTTCCTGTTCCCCAGCCTTGCTCACTGGGTCATTTTAGGTAGTGTGCTGGGGTTTGCCTGCTTGGGGTCACTGTACCTCCATTGCCATCCCCTGCCAAGCATTGAGTTTGCATGGTGAGGTACTTGGTGCTGCCTCCGTGGTCCTGAGCTTGGGGCCACTGCTTTGCTTGAGTAACAAGTGGGGTGGTTTGACCTCAGTGTAGAGTATCTGCAAACTGTCATGGCCTTCTTGTCCTCTCCTGTCTGCTCTGGTCAGTTGTTCATGTCAGTGTCTTTGGCAACAAATTCAATTATGCCTCTCTTGGTGTACTGACTAGGTAGGTGGGCAGTTGATGTGTATCTTTGGCTTTTCCTTCCTTTCCCCTTTACACTGGTAACTCTCAAATAGGTAAAAAAAACCCCTATCAGTGTTGCACACAAAAAATTAGTGTCTTACTATGTCTCTGGACTTTCCATACTGGCGCTCAAGGTGTTAAAGCTGCAGACCTTCAGTGCAAGTTGATTCAAGAGCAACTGCCGTGGATTTTCCTGCTAGGTAAAATGCCAGTTTGTGTGGTTGCTTCCTGGAGAGCACAGCATAGGTGAACTTCCAACCAAGCGTTCCTGGGAGTTGAGCTGAGTACTTACAGCCATGAGTAAGATAGCAAGCGATTTGCCATGCCCCCAAAATTATTTTCTGGAGCATTTTCCTTCCAAGCTTTCTTCTGAGTTGTTTTAGATAAGGGGGAAAAAGATGATCAGAATTTGTTGATGGAGTGGGGGGACATCGTCTTGGTGCTGTACTACTGCAGACCTGGTGGTTGAAGGATTTCTGTGTTAGTCTTGGGTTAAGGTTAGAAGCAGTAAAGAAGAGTTCCTGTCTGCAAAGGGAAGCTGCTGGACTCTCTTTAGAAATCCATGCTTAGATTTTTACAAAGGTCTCTGATGCCATAGTATGTGTTTCATTAATTCTGTTGTTATTTTGTAAGGACTTGTGCTCCTTAGTGATGCACTTGCACCGAAGTCACATTGTTGAGAGAAAACTGCTAGAGAGCATCCACGCGTACCTATGTACGAGTTATGTGTATTAAGTACACTTTAGTGGTCTCTTCTTTTGTACACTATTTCTAGAAGGTTGCTGTTTGGAGATAAGGTCACTTTTCTCCTTCTGATGTGGTAAAAAAGAGGTTAAACAAATCTTTCTTCCTCACAGAGAATGCTCTCTGGTGTCCAGTAGTAAGGTCTTTGATGTTGTACTAGCCAAAACAAAAGGCAAAAGAACCCCCCACACAATGATAGACAGCTGTCATGACTCCTGGAACAGCAAATGGTTCAGTAGTTTTAATAATTGATCAGAAGAATATTTTTGTAGCTTCTGAAAGTGACTTCTAAGTGAAGAATCAGAGGTAGTCTTTCTGAAATTGCATGCTGCAGAAAATAGTAGATGCTTACTGCTTAGAGGATTTGTGCTAAAAAAGGAACTTTCCCATCCCTCTGTGAAAGCGTCTCTTGGAATCTGCTTAAAACGTGTCCCTAAAACCTGTTTGTTCTGTTTTACAGGAGCAGAAAAATGTGTAGAAGTAGGAGTCAAGGTTACCTAGAGACTGTTGCAGTAGTCTGAGTGTTATTTTTAAACTTCAAATATTTTGCAGACTTCTGTCCCTCAGCTCCCCTTTTTTTACTGAGGGTAGTGCTTGAAAAATAGTAGTAAATACTTAGTATATGACACAATTGGAAATGTGTCAAGTATTTTGGAACCGGAGCTTGTGTTGTTCCTGATTTGTAAAGAGCTGGCGGTGGAAAGCTCAGATCCTGTAGCTGGGTTTCTGGAAGTTTTGCCTGCTTGCAGAGGGTCTGCTGCAGGCAGGGCCTTTGCAGGGCTGCAGGAATGGACTGAACGGAGCCGAATCCAGCTGGTGGCTGGTCACGAGTGGTGTTCCCCAGGCCTCAGTATTGGGGCCAGTTCTGTTTAATCTCTTTATCAATGATCTGGACAAGAGAATCGAGTGCATCCTCCATAAGTTTGCAGACACCCAGTTGGGTGGGAGTGTTGATCTGCTGGAGGGTAGGGTGGCCAGCAGGACTAGAGAAGTGATTGTGCCCCTGTGTACTCAGCACTGGTGAGGCCCCACCTCAAATTCTGTGTTCAGTTTTGGGCCCCTCACTGCAAGAAAGACATTGAGGTGCTGGAGAGAGAGCAGAGAAGGGCAACAAAGCTGGTGAGGGGTCTGGAGCACAAGTCTGATGAAGAGCGGCTGAGGGAACTGGGGCTGTTCAGCCTGGAGAAAAGGAGGCTGAGGGGAGACCTGATCGCTGTCTGCAGCCACCTGAAAGGAGGTTGTAGCATGGAGGGGGTTGGTCTCCCAAACAGCAAGTGATAGGACAAGAGGAAATGACCTCAAGTTGCACCAGGGGAGGTTTAGATTGGATATTAGGAAAAATTTCTTCATGGAAAGGGTTGTCAGGCATTGGAACAGGCTGCCCAGGGAAGTGGTGGAGTCACCGTCCCTGGAGGGGTTTAAAAGATGCATAGATGAGATTCTTAGGGATGTGTTTTAGAGGTGGACATGACAGTGTTAGGTTAACAGTAGGACTTGATGATTTTAAAGGTCTTTTCCAACCAAAATGGTTCTATGATTCTAAGACTAGGACTGTGGTAGAGAGGTGGCTTATCAATTACATGTGGGAAGGGGAGGAGGCATCTTGTTGTACAGTCTTTAGGGATGTTATTTTTTTAGGTAGTTAAAATTGCTCATGTAACTTACAGTTATGTACCACTTAAATAGGATGAATATTTCCCCCATGTATGTAACCCAGATGTAATTTCCTATAAATAATTGAACTACTTCAGCAATCCTAGAGAACAAAATGTACCTACGTATCAGAAAGTCTGAAGAATTTTTGAAGTCTCTTCAAACAGCATATTCTCTCTTTCTTTTGCTGTGAAAAAGTATAACAGGATGTCTTTTGCTTTTGGAAGAAGACATTTATAGAACTGACTTGTGCTTCCTAATCTTAAAATTAGTAGGATACTGCACCACTCCTTTTCTCTTTTAAAAATGTATTAAGTGATTCGTTCTATTTGAGGGCAGATGCAGTGAGGTAATATCTGAGAAACAAGAAGGTCGTTTTTGTAACTTGCGGAGAGTCAGAAATTCTGGGCTGAAATAAGCTTTAACTGGAAAAAATAAAAGGTTATAGAGACCTGGAGAAGAACTGGTAGAAATGTAGCTTAGATACTGATCATGACGAAGAGGGCAACTAGGTTATCACCAGTGAAGTCATACTATAGTAGAACATCTGGCTGTAAACTGATCTTCTTAACTATGATTGTGGCAGACCTATGTGGCTGGTCCTGCCTGGTTGTGAAGCACGTGTCTTTGGAGTCTGCTTGCAATTACAGGTTCATGTGTGTCTAGCACAGCTCCACGTTTTAAGGGGAAGCAGGGGGGTCGGGACTTTCCCTTGAGTGCTTTGGAGATCAAGTAGTAGATTGACTTCTTGGGGTGTTCCGGTTTTGAAGGTTCCTTGTTGTGTCTTCATACTTGAATCCATAGGCAACTTGCTTTGGGACAGTCTCTGTACCTGCTGTTGGAGAGGATATCTCAGTTCTGACTGAGACTTTGGTAAGAAACCTTACCTGAACCCCAGACTAAATGCTGGAAGAAGTAGTAAACACTGAAAATGAGTCACGTTTGTGTACTTAATGGTTTTATTATACTACTGCCAAGCAGCCATGGGTGGACTTAGGGGATGTCACCTGAAGCAGTGCCCAAATGTCCAAAGGGTAGAGTGGGAACTGAAAATGTAGGAAGGTGTTGATTCATGCTGTTTTATCTGGAAGGAGTAGCATACATCTAGCCGTGTTCAAAGATTAGGATTTGGATAGGAGGGAGCAATAATCTAATATATTACACCTAGCTCTACATTGGGGCATTTTTGAATTGAGGACTTTTGCTGTACCATGCAATTTATCAGTTAACGGGTTTATAAAGAAGGTTGTCACTGGCTTTGCAACTGTGGAAATGCAGACTAAACCATAGATTAATGGAATTGGCCTGGCATGCTTCTGCCTCATGAGGCTAGAGGTACAACACGAAAGCAAGGTTGCAAAGTTAGCTGCGTCTTCTTTGTAGCAGCTCTTTTTCCTGGTCGCATATAACTTTCCTTACAGTGTTTCTCCTGAGTAATGATGGGAGGAGTGATTATCTGTGCTTAGCAGCGATGACAGTCCGGCTTTACATAATATATGGAGTGTCCTAACTGAGGACTTACTCACTGAGCCTGAAATAAAACCATTGGAAATCCGAAGCATTTTGTCCAGCACAGAGAGAAACCTGTGTTCTTAAGTCTGGATTTCTGAACAGCAAAATACAGAGGCCTAGAAAGAAGATAATTGTCTTAAATTGTATGTTCTTCAGAGTAATCCAGCTTATCTGTTGCCAGTGTCCTTTCATTCAGTCAAAGTGATAATACCAGGGAGTTTCTTGACATCTCCTTGTCCCCCAGACCAGAGAGCACCTAGGTAAGCATGCTGCAGGGCAAAGAATTGAGTGGGTCCATGTCCTCTATTTTTGGGTGGGACAGCAAGGGGGAAAGGGTTGCAACTTCAACTCTGCAAATGAAGTAGTGGCTGTAATTTGTCCACCCTGGTTTAAATAGGTATCCTCTGCTTTTTCATCTCAGTGCACTTAGGTTGTGTGTAGAGACAAAACCCCAGTCAGGCATGGACCAGCTCAGTAGCTATGTAGTGCAAATGAGCCATACTGGAGCTTTCTGGTGGCAGCTGGATTGGCTTCTCTGTGGAAATAGTTGTTAGGTTTGCCTGTAGAGTACTGCTGACAAGCATGCAGAGCGTCCTAATTGCAGTTGAAGCATCCCTGGTTGCAAGAGTGGGCTTACAGAGGAAGAAGTTTTTCTTTGCGTCCTCTGCACCGAAACGTCTTGCACGCTTCCTCTGGATCTTCAGTTACTTCACCTCCTGAAGGCTGCCAGTGATGTGAATGCAGGGAGGAAAAGCTGTGATGTTCGGAAAATGTATTTTTTTTAAAATGCAGTTATAGATCCAGTTAAGGTGGGCTGATAACTGAGAAAACATGGGCTTACTGATTGCCAGTATGCATCATGTACATTGTCCTTCTTAATCAGCTTTGGGAAGCTGACCTTGTTTCTCGTCTTTGCTGTAGAATGAAGTTTTATTTGAACGTCCTGAATGTCTTTACTGCTTCTGTTAATTATTTTATCAAGTATGCTCCTTCACCTGCCCCCCAACCAAACAACCCTGCTGTATCTATTTTTTTATTAGTGGACTTCTCTGATGCTTGCATGAAGTCTGGAAGAGAAAAACTAGCTTGCTGTTCAGTTAATTACCAAATCTTGCTGATTTCTCACTGAAATGAAAATAAATGTTTCGTATTATTTTTCGAGCTTATGAAGAGGCTTTCAATACTGAATTGTTCAGAATTGAATGCATAACATAACAAAGCAAGCCAAATTTCTTCCTCTCTCCAGGGGTAGAAGTTTCTTTAAAATGTGGGAAAAATTTCCCCTGAAGTCCTGTGCAGGCTGACTCTTGCTAGCAAGACTGAAAGATTTAGGAGGTATGCTGAGGATTGAAATAGATTTGAATAAAATGTGCTTTCCTAGGAAGAAACGTCAGATAAGGAGGATTAGGGAGTTTTAGCCACTTTAAACTTGTTCTTTCTGTGCTGAGTTCCTGGAAGAAAACTCAGCGGTAATTTATTACAGTAAAACTTCTGTTGTCATCAACAGTCAGTTTGGTGAATCCTCTAATTCATCTATTCTAATTCATTAATTAGTCCTCTAATTCATTTATTCTAATTCATTAATTAATTAGAATTCTAGTAATTTAGAGCCCGTAAAGCTCTAAATGCCTTCCTGGCACAAAGAGATTTTGAGGAGTCCTTTTCTCCTGTCAGCCTCCCTATATGAAGCAGTGTCGAGAGGTGTTTGGGTTTTTTTTTGTTTGTGTTTGGTTGGTTGGTGGTATTTTTTTTTGTTTGGTTTGGTTTTTTAAAACTTGACTGCTTGGGCATATCTGGAAAACTAATTTGGGGTGTTAGCTTCTGCCTAAGTAAAAGCACAGTCTAATGGACATCTGCAGAGGTGGTGTGAGCGGAAAGTTAACAACGTTTTTTGGAAAATCCGAGCTGGCAGCCACACTTGGGGTCGGCAATCCTTGGCAGTCCCATGGAGGATCCAGGATGCGTAGAGGCACCAAACCCCGCAGCTCGTGGCGCTGCTGGGGCCAAGGTTCGTGTGGTGCCGTGGGATCAGGGCTGTGGGGAAGGCTCCCAGGACCTACAGCTCTGAGGAAGTCTCTGTGTCCCAGCCGCCTGGAGCTGCAGATCCTGGGAGCCTCAGCAGTGGATCCCTGATGCTGACAAGGACATAAATTTTGTTGTGCAGCTGCAGGCTCCCAGAAGAGTTTGATTCAGGAAGTGCCATCTGCTGGTATTGTGGAAACAGTAAAATTTTCTATGCTTTTCTTCTTTAATTTGACCTGAAATAATAAGTCATTTCATAAAAGAAATCTTTTCTCTAATGTCCAGAAGCAATAATGCATTATTTCAAAACAAACTATCGGCTATTGTGCGACTTTTTGTTTCTTTCTCAATAATCTTCACAGTTATTATAGTATACTGGCATCTAGCAATGTTCACAAACTCTTAATGTCCTCTCCATGGCCGTGGGCCCTCCTGGGATGTTCCCGCCAGCAGCAGGAGACTGGAGACAAGGGGACCTGTCGGTCAGGCACAGAGCCTGTGGGTTTTTGAGCTGTGCCGCTGCGTCTTCGAGTGGGGTGAGCTTGAGTGGAGGCAGCTGGGCACCGCTCCAGCTACGGCATCTTGTCTGGCTGCTTCATCTCCCTATACAAAACCTGTTATATTCGAGTCTCTTAAACACCGCTCTCCTTAGCAAAGCTCTGTGTGATTTTTTTTTTTTTTTAATTTTATTTATTTTATTTTATTTTATTTTAACCCATCTTTCTCAGTTAACTAAACATTCCTGGCCAGTTACTCATTAAGATGGGTCACACTTTACTCCAATTGAGACTCGGTGAACAAGAGGTACAACCCTGAATACATGTAGCTTTTTCTTGTTTGCCTTGAGGTTGTGTTTTTTTCAGTACTTTGTTATTTTCCCTTTCATGTTGTGAGAGCCTTTGGACTCTGTTTTGGGAGGGCTCGCAGCCTTTGCCACACCACTGTGGCTTTTTTTTTTTTTCGGTGGAGACAAGATCCCAAAAAAGCGCTGATGAAGCTATTCTCTCTCTCAGCCTGCTGAATGTGTGAACCGTGCTGAACCGTGTGCTGAACCGTGTGCTGAAAAGCGCCTGGAAGCGTCAGCATGGCTGAAACGTGCAGTAGTGAGCAGAAGAAGCAGCGAGCTGGTTTGCCTGTCCCCTAATCTCACGCTCCTTCCTTTCCCCTGCAAAAAAATACCCCCGACCAGTGCTCTGCCTGCCTGCTGAGGCACCTACCTCTGCTTACTGCACCTACCCCCATCAGCATACTGTGCACAAACACCCTACAGCAGATACCATGGCAGAAATATGGAGTATGCATTTATATTTAATGCACACAGAAGACACCAGTTGTTTAAATGGTGGCTAAATTAAATAATTGTATATTTGAGCATGTACTAAAAAAAAAAGCTGGCTTCTGAAGATCTTACGTTAATTATTTTCAATTTCATTCAACTTGCGGACTTTAAGAATTATCAGCTAAAAGTGTGGATCACTGCAGCAGGCTGCATGTTTAATACTTAACCCCCCACCCCCCAAAACTAAAACAAAACAGAAAACCCCCCAAAACAACAAAAAAACCCACCCCACAGTGTGAACTAGCTTTTGCAGAGCTCCTTATTTTAGGTGTAGTCTCTAGCCATCACTGGGACTATTGAGGCTGCATCAACCCTGGTATGTTATTCCGCAATTGGCAGAATTCTGCAAATCTGGCATCTGTCCACACCGCAGCCAAGATGACAGCAGTCCTCTCTGCTGCTTGCGTTCTTGTCCCTTGTCCTGGCACTTGTCTTGGCATGGCTGTGCGGTGAACCAGTTGAGAGGAAGCTGATCCTCTTAAAACTATTTGTTTGTTTTTATTTGTTTAGCTTCTAGTCAATTGATTCCTTGCTCTGGTTCTGTGTGCAACCAGGCCAACCTGGTTTGCTGCATGAGTGCTAGCGTCAGCTTAAGGGAGGGCAGGAGGTGGGAGAGGGATGTAGGCTTATGCCATCCCTCCGGGTAGGTGCTTGAGCTTAATGAACAGTGGCACCTGAAGCAGGTATAAGCTTATTTTGTGTGTCCACGCAGACTTGGGTGTGTGCCCAGGCTTTCTGTGGGCAATGTGCTCTTACCGAGGGTGTGTTTAGGATGCTTGTGTTGAATTGAGGTGCAAACAGTGAAACCAAAGCAGGCTGGAGAGAGCAGGAGCGGTACGGAGACAAGAGCCCTGCATAAGAACGTATAGGAGGTGACACTTGCAGGAGAAGTCTTGAGAGAGCTAGCTTGGAAATGAAGTCTAAAATTTGTCGGAATAACACAGTACTGTCTCTTTGCACACCTTGGAACCTTTTTAAAGTTTAATCCCAGCTATGACAGTTTTAACCAGCTCACGTTTGGGTAAGGGTTACCGCACTTAGCTGCCACCATCCGGTAGCCAGCTTCCAGTCTTCTGGAGCCCTGTCCTAGCACGCGAAGGACAAGAGTGACCAAGAGCAAATTGTGCCTAAATCTCATCTCCTAAGATGAGATAACTGCTTTGGTGGACAAAGAGAAGAGCGTCGATTTGGGCACTGTGTTTCTTTTCAAGGCTGCTGGTGCAGCCTGCCATAAGGTCCTCCTGGCCAGGCCGGTGAAGTAGAGGTGGGGTGGGTAGAGAACTGGCTGGACCATTGAGGGAGTGGGGAAAGAGTGGTGGTGGTGAATTGTTGAGGGCTGCTTGGTGGATGGCTACCAGTGGCCTTGCTTGGGTGTTGGTGATGGGGCTGACACAGTTCAACACCTTATAAACAGCCTTCATGAGCGGGCAGAGCTCACTGTCACCTGGTTTCTGTGACACCAAACTGGGGGAGGAAGAAGCGGTTGATGTGCTGGAGGGCACGGCTGCTGTTCAGAGCAACAGCCTGGGGCATGGACTAGCCAGACTTGCTTAACTTCAAAGGCAAGTGTGCCTGGGACAGAATAACCCTGTGCAACAGAACGGGCTGGGCTAGGCAGCAGCTCTGCAGAAAAGACCTGGGAGTTCCTGGTGGACAAGCCGAGCATGGATCTATGGTTCTGTGAAATTTTCTGTTGGAGCTAGATTTTCATCTTAAAATGTGTTATAGAGACCTTAGGAAAGAACAAAGTAATGATGCTTTTGAGATGTTCATAATCCATGCAAACTGAACGGTTCATGAATGTGTTGGTACTGAGGTGGTGTGTGTGATCAGGAGAGGTTTGCCTGCCCTGAGGGTGGCAAATGGATGTGAAATATGAAGGCTGCACGCATTTTTCTTAATGAGCGGCTTACAGGAATGTTTTAGCTGAAGTCCTGCATTGGTGATTTTTTCAAGCAAAGCCATGTTGCAGGGAGAAACACTTGGGGCTTTTTTTTTTTTTTTTTTTTTTTTAATTTTTGCTTTCTTAAGTGTCCTGTAAGCAAGGTGGGGGAAGGAGCAGGTGGCATCCTGTATGTGAATGTGAAATCTGTCCTGCTAGATAAAATGCAGAGGTTGCTTCCAGGCTGAGAGGAGTATATTTTGGGAAGGAAAGAAGGAAGGAATTGCCTTTTTTCAGTTACAGAAGAATATAAATGTAACCTTTGTGCAGCAGTGCTTTTTAGGTTACTCTGGCTGGAATTTAGGTTACTGTATTTAACACGTGCTAATGCTTTTTGTAATGGAGCTCCTTGTAACATTTTTTGTTTTCCAGCCTCCTGCAAGTGTTCACTCATAGCACAGCGAGCAGAACTCTGTACGTCGATGAAAAACTACCAGCAAGCTCTCCATGACGCAGAGGTCCTCTGCCGAAGCAAACCCCACTGGCCTGCGGTATGGTGCTTGCACATTATAAAGACCAAAATGGAAACTGCTTGTTCTCAGGGCTTCTCTCTGTGATGGGGATAGGGCTGCTGCGGGCATTCTTGGAAGAATGTTGTGGCTGGAAATACCTACTGAAAGCTAAGTTCTTCGTGGGACGAGTCTTGGAAAGTCCTTAGCATGTTTCCAGACAGTGGGATTTCAGTGGTGGGCAGCCGGTGATGTGGTTTTGTTTGTGCTTGTGTTAGGGCTAGTGCTGCAGCTTGGTGGAAGAACCAGGTCCCTAAGGCTCCAGCAGCCTGGGATGGCGCTGTGGTTCCCTTTGTGGAATGGTGTGTCCCAGGCAGTGGGTAGCTTTGCTGGCCTGCTGTCCACCGTGTCTTCTCATGAGTAGCTAAGATTGTATTTCAGTATTTCCCTCCCCTTTAATACTAAGAGTTCATATCTCTGATGCCTACCTGCATCATGGTGATTCACAGAGGGGGTTGGGATTTATTTTTATTACGAAAAGAGGTGCTACAAGGAGCACTGGTTGTGGGTAGTCTGAAGCAAGCACCAGAAATGATGTTATGAGAGAGAAAGGGAAGAAGCGTGTGGTGCCTGTTGTTGCTGCCGGCTGCTTGAGGGTAGACTGGGTGTCTGAAGGTTCACCTCACCTTGGGTTACACCTTCAGTCAGTCCCTCACCCTTAAGGGGTGAAACTGCAGCACAGTTTTGGCCAGATAAAGCCCCTGTGTGCCACCTGGAGAAGGCAGACTAAGGAGGGGTTGCATGAACCCCTTATCTGCCTTGCCTCTGCACAGGGGCTGCAACTAGCTGTCTGTTTCCAGCTGGGGAAAGGTGAGCAGAGAGGTGCTGCCTGAAGCATCTAGTTTTTGGCAAGTTACGTGCTTGTTTCTGAAGGCTGTCGTGTCACCCATTAAAACAGTTCTTATTTGAAGGCGGTTCATAACCTTCCCCCTGCCTCCAGTTTGCCTTTCTGTCTGGAATAATTTCTCCTCAAGTAAGGAATCCATCTCGGGTGGCGTTGGCTGGCTTTCCGTGCAGAAGGAGAAAGATGAATTACGCACGTTCAGATGTTTTCTTGAAGTGTCTTCTCTGTTTGCCTTGATTCCATGGAAATGTGATGCACGTCAGTCGTAGGCGGATAAAGATTTCGTTAATCACATCTCTGAAGAATGCTAATTGAAAATGAAATTTGTCATTGCGGCATAACCAGCAGTGTCACAGAAGACGCATTTCACTTGTGCTTGCATGTGTGTTTGAGAACTTCCACGTAAGCTGTGCTGATCCAGAATCCATGTTCTCCAGGAATTCTGGGCATCTGATTTTTGTATCTTGCAGCATCTCATCCAGTGGCTGAGATTAGCTCAAACGTGTGCTGTGTAGTTAAAAAAAAAAAAAAAAAAAGAAGTTAAAAAATAGACCATAAAGTTAAGCTCATTCTGGGAGTAACTCCTGAGAGGCAAGTGTTCACCTACCAGTACCTTTTGTCTTATTGATAACTGAAAGGTAGTGGCTTGCTGAGTTAACTGGTGAAGCCCTTGGGTTCCTTGTAGTCATTAGAGCAATAGATAAGTTTGTTTCTTTTCGGTTGCTATGAAATCCCAGGTCCTTGGACTCTCTGGGGTAGGGGGAAGTTTCCAGTTGTACTTTCATGTGGCAGATAGGAACAGATGCCCTCCTGCCTGGATCCTGCCTGCTGCACAAGATCCTGCCTACTGCACAAGATCCTGCCTGGACCTCACCCTTCAGTCTGATGCCTGTCAGGGCTGTTTGAAAATAGGAAAGGGAAAGTGGCAGCAGTGGTCTCTGACATGTAGGGGCCTCTGGTCCCTGGGCTGAAGTTCTCTTTTGGATCTGCAGGTATTTTGTCCATAGGAAGCTCAGCTCAGTCCTCCCTTGCAGCTTGGATGAGGAAACTGCTTTTGTGGATGAGGCCAAACAACCTTGTAGCCTCCCCAGTGCAGTGGAGTAGTCTTGACAGTGATGTCAGGCTTGTCAGGACCTCTCTAAAAAGGTTTTACAGAGGCTGTGCAAGCGTCAAGATAAGAAGGTCAGGGTCAGGCCTCACAGTTCCTATCTTCTTACTGTAATCAGGAAAAGAAAAATGTATTTCACCTTGACAAATTGGTATGTACTGAGACTTCTCGTTCAGGTCACCAAATGACATATGTTAATTAACCTGTCCTACACAGTGCCCATTACTTGCTTTTGATACAAGCCTCCTTCTTCCCAGTAGTAGAAAGGTGAAGATCATAGTGTGCCTCAGCTTGAAGGGCTATATTGAAAGAGTGAGGGAGGTACCTGCTCAGGAAGATTATGTGATAATGGATTTTTTGGCATTAGTGTGAAGAATAGAAAAGTATATCTGCTTATATAACCTACACTAGTCTCTCGTACTAGGGAAATTGTACTTTCAGCGCAGCCTAGGGGCATTCGTGTGGCTCAGAGGTGGACTTGCAGAACACACTTCTGTCTAATAAGCAAGAGGCAGATGTTTAAATGTACACTTAGTTTCTTTTCATCGTTTAGGAAGTAATTTCCATAGCCAGATTTGAACTGCAAATTGAAATCCATGGGGAAATTCAGAGGTGAGGCATTCCTCCCTTGCTACTAGTAACAAGTAAGGTAGGACTTGTCCCCAAGCTGACTGCCATACCTGTTGGCCATGGATGTGTTACTCTAGGATGCGGGAGAGGTAGGATAGGCTAAAAGGTTTCAGGTTAAGTATTGGCAAGTTGCTCTAAATTCATAATGTTGTTGGTCTTATCTAGCCAAATTAGGTGAAAAATCATCTCTGTCCTTGTAAGACACTCAGCAGAAGTGAGTGTGCCCTGAAACTAAAATCTTTTGTTCCCTCAGCTGCCACCTCCAGCCTGCCCCATGCCACTGCCTTTCCCATGCAGCTTCGTTACTGGTATGTGAAACTGTTCTCTGGGGTATCGAGCCCTGTGGGATACGTAGTAGTCTCAGTCACTGGGGAGACAAATACCCCTCCTCATTCTGCATCAAGTTGCCTGTGAGGAAAGGAGCAGTGGCTTTGGCCAGGGCTGATGTAGCAGTGGGTTCCTGGGGGATCATCTTTCAGCGAAAGGGACTGACTTTCCTTTAGTGTTGTGGATTAAAAAGTTTATTGTCCCAAAAGCATGTTATTCTTCACCTGCAGAAGTTTGTTTGCTGGTGTCTTGCTGCTGCTCCAGAAATGATCTCTAGGTTTGTACGTTTCCTTTGTGTGAACAGGGCCACTATGTGAAAGCAAAAGCTCTTTCTGGATTGGAAAGGACTGAGGAAGCATTGAAGGAGTTTCTCTATTGTGTTGCCTTAAATCCTGAATGGAGCTCAATGAAGAAAGAAGCCCAAAAGGTATAAAATGTATTTCCTGACTGCTTCTTGGCCATCATGCTGCTCTTGCCCCTCCAGCTAAGTAAAATTCTTGTTATTTCAGGTGACAGTAAACAACCAAAGGATAATTTGATTCAGTAGATTCTCCAATAAACCAATTAGTATTATGCTGTGTGAGGCACCTCTGGGGTTTTGTTGATGCCTCAGCCAGAGTGATTATATATTTTTGGATTCTACTGCAAATCTACAGGTCTGGCCACTGCTATTTGTAGATTATACTTGCATTATGTCAGCTGGATTTGAATACACCTGGACTTTGTAGACTTGAGGCCCCTAATTTCAGAGCCCATCGGAAAACTACTTTTACATGGGAAATGGTGGAAGGTTGGGATGGGGAGATGTGTACTGCCCTGTCCTGGAAACATCCTGTCTCTGTAGCAGTTTGTATAACTTCCCATAAGGAGACACACTGCTAACCAGCCATTGTCAGGTTCTCTGTGACAGTCCATACAGGCGGCTTTTACAGAAAAGAAATGGGCATTCGGCAAGGTGCTTGATGGAGACTGGTGAAAGGGGGAACAGGTTTTAACACAGCTTTTAGCTAGGGGTCAGTTCTGCTTGAGGGTAGAGCAGGTGGATGCAGAGCACGAGGAGAGCTGAAACACATCTCCGTTAACTGATTTTGGTTGGAGAGCATGGTCTGAAGACTTCTGGAGGTAGGGGTCTGAGAGTCAGAGTGGAGACAGGAGAAGGATGGAACAGATTGCCAGCCCTGGTGCTCCTGGGGAGCAGAGGCCTTTGGGGAGGGAGGTGGACATCAGAAGAGCACCCTGGGATGTGTCTGTGATTGTGGTGGGGCTGTCAGCCAGGTTTCCTGTGGACGCTGGGGAATGCAGGGTGTACTGATCATTGCAAGCTTCTTGGCATCCAGAAGCTGTGAAGTTTGTGTATCTGTGTTCATACAAACATAATTATCTCTGTTGTAATTACTATTTTTCTTTTTTTTTTCTCTTTCTAATTGACTAGATAATGTGTGAGATGTTTTTCCCAGCCTTTGAAAATGTGCATGATAGTCTAACTGCACCTTTCTCTAGTCGAACATCCCATACAAGATTGAAACCTGCATTTCTGAGTAGCATAAACACACAGTCAGCTGTGGAAGATAGCTCTGTTGCTGGGTCCTCAAAGGTAAAGTCAAAAGCTTTCAACATAAAAATACCAAAAAGTAACAGGAGGATCTGTCTGATTTGTGTGACGTTGTCTTTGTCTGCACTCATGTGGGCACTTACTTTCATGGTAAGCCTGTTTTCTCTGTTGCTGTTTGATCTCTTGTTGGTATGTACTCCCTCAGAAAAATAATAGAATAGTTTTGGTTGGAAGGGACCTTCAAAGGTCATCTAGTCCAACCCCCTGCAATGAGCAGGGACATCTGCAACTAGATCAGGTTGCTCAGAGCCCCGTCCAGCCTGGCCTGGAATGTCTGCAGGGATGGGGCATCGACCACCTCTCTGGGCAACCTGGCCCAGTGTTTCACCATGCTCATTGTAAAAAAATGGCTTCCTCATGTCTGGCCTGAATCTCCCCTCATTTAGTTTATAAACTGTTACCTCTTGTCCTGTTGCAACAGGCCCTGCTAAAAAGTCTGTCCCCATCTTTCTTATAGGCCCCTTTTAAGTACTAAAAGGCCACAGAGAATGAAACTTTTTCTTCAGAAAACAATTTGTACCTTAAAGTGAGGATCAGTTATATTTGTGGACATTTTTTTTTCCACTCGGAATTTTAGTGTGACAGGAACATAATTTCTAGGGACAGGAGCAGTAAGGAGGGAAGTGGCCCTGTTTCATGCAACCAGGGAGTGGCCTTGTTTGATGTGGACCTTTCTCCCTTATTAAGCTCATTGATCTATTGCTGATGTGTACAACTAATAGGAAAGAAACGAAGCAAAATTGTTTCATGCTGCATATAACTGTTCTTAATTTTTTTTAGGATACTGTGTTCAGGTTAACAAAAACCCCGTCCCAAGAATCTGATGTATTTAGAAGCACTGATTCTCCTGTTTCCCATCATGTTCTGGATCTGTATTTTGAAGATAACAAGAAGTCTTTGGGAGCTATTCTCTCCAGTTTACCTGGGGTTGGCTTAAAAAGAAAGCTGTCCAATGATATGAGGGATTTACAAAGCTTGGATGTCCCCAATAAGATTCCTAAAAAAGGTTTGTGTTGTGGCTTAAAAAGGGGTTTTTTCTTGCACATACCTAAAAATGATAAACCACTTTTTTCCTCCTCCCTTTTCATAGGTGTCAGTGATACATTCCGTACAAGGATTGGAATAATATTTTGTTTTCTGGTGTGTCTGTTTCTGCTGTAACAGCCTATCTACCTTATTCCAGAGCAGTTTTGACTCATTTGGTGAATGCTGTATTTTATTTTCTCAAATGAGCTGTTTCTAAAGTCTAATCCACTAACAGTTTAGTCTTTGTGTTGCTGGTGCCATTTCCATTTTCTAGGTTTCAGCAGTATAGCTGAACTTAATTGTCTTTCTATATGAAGGAAAGATGGCGGTAAGCCTGGAAACTAATCTTTAACTGGCAGCAGAAACAGTCACGTGCAACTTTGCATGAAATTTTCCAAGCAAACAAAGAAGCCTTTTGAAGGGTAATAAGCCCCCCCAGTCCTCCGTTACTTGATAGCTGTGCTTACAATTGGTATGCTTCTCAAGCTTCTAACAAAGACCTCCAAAGCGGTTTTAGTACCCTGGGTTAAGAATGCTGAAGGCAATATATTGCACTGAGTAGTGAAATAATTAGTCAAAAGGGACTTTGAAGATGCTGCTGTACTCGTGTGCATTTTTTCCCTTAAGAGAAAAAAAACCGCACATACCACCTTGACAAATCTGACTTTTGCCTTGAAATATTAAAAGTCAAGTGCTGCTGTCTGTCTGCCGCCTCTGCAAATGTTCAGTGTGTGGCCAGTTCCTGATCACGTTGCTGTGAAGGGAAAAAGCCCTGTACTGGTCTGTGAACTGCAGACTTAGTAAATAGATTGTGAAATCTGACCTGCCTGTATCTTCACAGCGGAGGCCAGGGACCGCATTTTACCCCTAACCATTAATTTCTGGTCTGTGCTAGATCCCGGTGCCGTGTTACTGTTTGCAGAATTAACACAGGTTCTGGCTGTTAGTAAACACTAACATGTGAGATGTAGGTTGAAGATAACGCTGTTTTTCTTCGTAGGCCCCACAACACCCGTGTGCTCTCCCCTGTCCCATCTGTGCTCGAGATAAACCAGATGCTGAGCATAAGTTGTCCTTTAACAAAACATCCTAGTGTTTTAACATAAAAAGCTGAGCGTTTGTTTTTTTAACAGTCAAGAATTTGGTTAATGAAAAGGACATGGAGGCAGCATTTGTGGCTCTTTTGCAACTCTCACTGAGTAACAAAGATGCAGATTGTAAAAAAAGTTGCGGAATCAGCTTGTAGAAATGTCAGAAGCAGCTCAGGCTGATAGCTCTTGAGCTTAAATGCTGGTGCTGTGAAGTTTGCTGCTGTTGAAGCCTGTGCCCTCTAAGCGTGTTAACTACAGGGATACGTACGAGCCCCAGAAAATGAGAGTGGGCAGAATTTTAAATGGGGTGTTTTGTCTCTGTTTGCAGGGCGCTGAGCTAGTGAAATCAGTATTAGCTAATGCAACTCCCATACTCCTTAAACTTCAAGCTGTCTGAAACATGGGATTTCCACAGCAGTGTATTCTAGAAGAGTATAAGCTTTTTTAATACTTGTAAGAAAAATTACTCCTGCTGAGAAATCTGTAATAAACACTGATGAAATAGTTTGACTGTAAACAAATTCAATTCTGGACTTAATGTACTTTAAACATCTGGCCTGGCTGATGTGGGAGTGGTGATGGTGGTGGGAAAGCAATAACAGAGTATTGTAAAAACTAGACTTAAAAAAACCCAAAAAAAACCCCAAAAAACCAACAACAACAACAACAACAAACCAACAAAAAAACCCCAGCCATTTTTGGAAAAGCAAATAATGGGTATTCAGCTCTAAAGTGCTTTCTCTGGCTGTAGATGTCATGCTCTGCTCTCCAAAAGATGTCCTGCCAGAAACTGTAAAATTTAAAAGGAAAGTATGTTTATTTGGAACAAAACTTCAAAAAAGAAAAGAGAGAAATTAGATTTTTTTATGGAAAAACAACTTGAACAGCATCTTAAACTGCAGTAATGCTTAAATATTTACTGTAATCATCTTCTTAACTCTACTTAGATGCAGATGTTTTACCTGAAAATGCCATCATCACTTCAGGGGAGGTACCAACAACTCTGGTGGATGCATCGGACTTTGAGTGTTCCCTCTGCATGAGGTACGACTACATTGACCTGGGATTAAGATTGGAAAGCCTTTCTAGCTTCTGAAAAAGAGTTTTCATGGTGTCAGAAGGCAAACCTGCCAAAGAATGTCTAAATCTTTACTCCGTTCCTTTCTCCTGAACCTTGCATCTCGTGAATCTTTACAGATGTTGTTTTGTCCATTGTTTACCACTTCTAGAAATGGAAACCTTTTTCATATCCTTAGATAAAACTGTCGCCTGTGATTTACCCAAAAGCAGGAAAGGAAGAGGTGACTAGATCTAGTTACTCCTTTCCACAGTTTGGGAATCTGCATTGTTTATGCTGGCAGCTTAGCTTTTCTGCTCTGTGTTCTCATGTTCAGGTTGTTCTACGAACCTGTTACCACTCCCTGTGGACACACCTTTTGCCTCAAATGCCTTGAGCGTTGCCTTGACCATAATCCGCATTGCCCACTCTGCAAAGAAAAGCTGTCAGAAGTAAGTATGTCCTTGCCCTAAATAACAAAAATACAAAGCTGTGTTCTTCTGAAAGCACGTATGTGGGGGGTTTCTGTGCTCTACTTGCAGACCAGAACAACACAGTACTACCCACAGCATCAGGCTGTGCACAAACCTCGTTTTTTCCAGGATATATTTGTGTCATTCCTTGGAAGACAAGTGGGGTTGTTTGGTGCTTAAAGGAACAGAGGCTTCCAGTATCACAATCAGACTTCTGCCTGGGGACTCCCGTCCATACTCCTGTTCCTACCACCTCTTCAGTCTGTGTCTCTACCTGCGGTGAATGAGGAATGGTTGCTCCTTGGTCAAAACTTCTGCTCCAGCAGACGTGACATGTCTTGGAGTACTTTTTGGGGAGCCGTAACCTCGTAGCTCTAGGTGAAAATAATGGATGAATCTTCTGCAAAAGCTAGGAGGAGACCGCCTTTTCTTAGTGGTAGTACACCTTCTGCCAAAAAAAGGGCCATAGTTGAAAGGGCGCTGGAGCGAACCTTGTATCCTAAAGTGGAAGTTTTGATACCGGAAGGCTGGAAAGGAGGAGGGATCAGTACGGTCCTGAGCTAATGTGCTGTTTAGCCTTAGGAAAGGGGATGGATTGGGAGGAAGAGATGCTCAATGACTTCTCGTCATCAGACTTAGGAGTTGACTCTTCCTTGCAGTTTCTGGCAAGCAGAACTTACAAGAAGACCGTCCTTACTGAAGAACTGATAGTCCGTTACTTGCCAGAGGAATTATCTGAAAGGAAGAAAGTTTATGAGGAAGAAATGAAGGAATTATCAAAGTAGGCTCTCATTTTACTACTGACAGCTGTTACAAAAATGTATTTTTAATCTAAATTACTTGAAGAAGCTTTATTTGCTTGTGAAAATGCACAAAAGGAATGAATTTCTAAATGAATGTAGCAGATGTTTTGTATTTTTGACATGTTTGCAGACAAACAAACAATATGCTCAGATGGTGGAGAGGCACAACAATATTCTTAAAATAAAGATAATTGCTTTTTCCTCTGAAACAATGTAATAGCTTTAAAAGTTATAATGGGGGTTTTCTGGGAGTCGAAGCCTAATTATAAATGGGTTATACTTCAGGTCAGGAAAAGTTCAAGGGCTCACTGTTGTCAGTGACTTTTGGATCTTGCACTACAACTTGGCTAAAATGAAAAATAAAACATGCAGTTAAGCCTGAAAAAATACTATGAGGATTAGTGATCTTCAAAATGTAATGGCTTTACTGTGCTTTGGAATTCTGTACCACCTTGCTTTGGACATGGTTGGTTCTTAGGTACTATATTACTATAAAAAGTTATCACCAAAATCTTAGTACTTGTATTTAACTATTGATGTACACACATTTGAAAAATTGGCTATTTTTTCTTGACTTTTCCTCTACGAAAGTAAATTAGAGGGATTGTTTCTTTAATGTACTAACAGAAGGAGTCCTGAAATATGTTTATCTTACAAAAATGACAAACTTTGACCAGATGTATGTTAGCAAAGAATGAGTCTAAAGAAACCACTGGACTCAGTGTCATGTTAAGGGCTTATGCTGAATAAAGCAGTACCCAGAAAAAAGCTGATTTTTTTTTTTTTTTAACAATTATCTTACAGTTTGAATAAAGATGTTCCCATCTTCGTATGTACCATGGCCTTCCCTACCATCCCTTGCCCACTCCATGTCTTCGAGCCTCGTTATCGTCTAATGATAAGAAGATGCATGGAAACTGGTACCAAGCAGTTTGGCATGTGCTTAGCTGACGAATTAAAAGGGTAAGGAGATGAGCTGAGGGTGTTTTGTTGTTGCAGAAGTTGTTGTGATGCTAGTGGAGTAGTACAGCACAGTATATTTGTCTCCCCAAACCACTGTGGTTCCTTCCAAGTCCTGTACAAACCAATAAAGAAATGTCTGGCTTTTTTGTTCCATATATTAAACATTCCTTTTGACACAAAGTTGTAACTTTTATTGCTCCCCTGTTGGATGGATAGCAAGAATACAACTCATCCTGCTACTCCAGGCTCCAAAAATAGCATTTAATTGTCTGCGTGGTTGAAAAGCTTTCTGGCCTGTTTGTTCTTGTGAAAGCTGACTGTCTGTATGAGGCTGCTCCTCTGTCTGCTCAGTTATAAAAGACAAAAATAATATCAAAAAAAATTCAAACCTTGCATAGTTTTCCTGCATAGGTAATATAATTTGAAAGAGATAGAGTATACCCTTGTCTGAGAAGCCTGTTCTGCTGCTGAACGCTTAATTTTGATGTTTGTCTTTACTGCTGTGTTGCAATGTCTAAACTATCTGCAGTGAGTGTGTTACTTTGTCTTTGTACTTGATGTTACCTTTAATTCATTTTCGTGAATTCTGACACTGGCGTGTTTCTGCCTGCCTTTGTGGTGACTGAACACTAATCATTAGATTAAAACCTTCAGAGTTTGAACTCCTGTATAGATAACAGTTTCTTAGGTGAAGGGGATAAGAAGATGCTTGTGGGGGAAAAAATGAGGTGATCTTAAGAAAGGTCTACCTTACAAGGTGTAATAGGTAGTTACTGACTTCAGAAGATGCGTTGGAGTGATGCAGACTGTAGCATGGGTGACCAGTGTAGATATTTGTAAGGACACATTAGACAGGTATCCTCAGGAGCAGCGTTTTTGTAGGTGATTATCACTGGAGCTGAGAGGAGGGCATTCATACTGGGACTTGGCAGCCTGTCCTTGTCCAGTTCAGTGTTTATTTTATTTTATTTTTTTTTCCTCCCAGGCTGGATGGTAAGGTGGCAGTAAGAATAAAGGAGATGCTACAGCATCCATTTGACCTGCTGTCAGTGCTGCACTTGGTGCAGTTCAGGCTCCCAACAGCAGCTGATGGGTCCACAGTCCCTTCCAGGCCTTGTTACCAATTTTCTGGAAGCACATACTTGTAAGAGTGAGGAAAAAATGACCCTAGGACATGAGTGATAACTCCCCTTATATCTATCAAAGCTTATGGAAGAGCCAAACGTATTTGTACTCAGGTCTAATACAGAGGGCCAAGGGCCTACAATTCCAAAACCATAAGAACTGATTTATTAAGTATTGTCATAAAGGATATTTTAAAATACAGCTAGTACGGTTAGATTTTGTCTTGTCTGGTTTGAGTTACTGAAATAATTAAACTTTTTAAGCATGGTATTATAACTTAAAGACTGATGTGCAGGAGGCCCTCATCTGTAGACATCTGGCAGGCTGTTGCAGCTTCTTCCACAAGTAATGAACTTCTGTTGATTCCAAATTGCGAAATCAAGTGGGAATAGAAAAAGTGGGGAAACTTGTTTTGCCTCTTCTACTAAGACATGAATGTGGAAGGCTGAGATTCGTACCTCCTTTGAAAAACACTGACAAGACATGTTCAGTTTATTACCTTGCTCTGTTTTATTTCTCCTCTGTAAATTAAAACTGGGAGAAGAACTGTTTATAAACAGTACATTTTATACCCATCTCTAGGTGCTTTCTTGTCCCTTTTCGATTAAAGTCACTTTCTATCCAAGAGACTTTTCAAAGAATGACAAAAAACCTCCATCGCTTATACATTAGTCTCTAAACTTGGTATGAATGTCACTAAAATGCTTAATGTAAATAATTGTTGGGTAGCAGTTTAAATAGTGTTTAGTCTAATATTGCTATAATAAACTTGCTTATAATCCCATTGTAGAGCATGAGGGTTTAGCTGTGTGCAGCTGTTCTCTTCTTGCTCTTCCTCAGGTGGTTTTGTACAATGAATATGAGAGAATGGTTGTTCACAGTGGTTGGCTTTTTTTTTTTTTTCTCCCCCTCCCAAAACCATGTTTCTGGTAGAGTAGAAACAGAACTCATTTCCCCACAGTGTCTCTGTTTCTTCATCACTCTGATGTAAGAAATGGCCAAGCCCTGGTAAAACAAGGATTTCCTTGATGAAACATTTATCAGACCGTGCAGGGATTTGGTATCTTGAGACTGGCTTGAGACAGGCATTGTCCTGGTTAGCGGTAGGCTGAGGTACAGAGCTGCAGGTGAGCACATCCTGGTGAAGAGTCCTTTTGACTCACTACTGCACAAATGTTGAGTAGGTGAGCCTGATAACATTGAGTAAAATATTGCATGCTCGTTTGCAGGATGTGATTAAACTCCGTACGTACTTTAAATGTAACAGATACAACAGTGCTTTTATAGAAGTTTTTCGCTTTTTTGGATTTTGTGGGGTTTTTTTAACTTAAAGGGTACAAGTGCAAGAAGAATCTTGCTGTATAGAAGCCTTTTCCTTCTAAAGCCTGTAATCCTCTGTTTACACCTTGGAGCAGGGAGATAGTCCTCCTAGCCCTGCATTTGTTCCTCAGTTTCTAGATTTCCTTATGGTATCTTTACCCATCTTGTGTTCTTTGCAAACCAGGTGAATTTGCCGCCAGCACCTGGCAACTCCCAGCATGAAATGTGTTCCAGTTTAGTCTCTTGTCTCTTCCCAACCCTCCCTCCCCACCCCCCCGAATATTTACAGTCTGAAAAATGCTGCTGCCCTGGACCTCTGAGGGAAGGCAGAAAGGGTGGGGGTTGTGTGGCTTATGTGAATACGCAGAAATGTATTGTCACCAAAGCAGGATCTTCTTTCAAATAAAAAGTGGTGAATTAGGCCCAGTATTTGTCCTGATGTGTATAAACACTTGTTGATGACTTCCACTTTTATGCCCTTCTGTCATTTCAGATTTGCAGATCATGGCTGTATATTAGAGATCAGGGACGTAAAGTTTTTTCCTGATGGGCGCTCAGTTGTTGATACAGTTGGTGTCCGTCGTTTTAGGGTCTTAAGCCATGGCCAGCGAGATGGATATAACACAGCAAACATCGAGTATCTTGAAGATAAAAAGGTGATCTATGGTGCAAAGTTATTCATACCCATGTATTGCTGGATTCACTTAAATAGCCTTTCCTTGTTGCATTTCAAGCTAGATGTGCCTTATTTTTAAACCAGTATCATTATAAATACTGAAGCTCTATTTTGAAAACCATGGAACAAACTTTGTCTTTTCCTTCCCTCTCTTCCTTTCTGCCCTTCTAATTATCTCTGCTTGAAGTGTTGCACTCCCTTCATGGATCTCAAAGTAGCTTCCGAGACTCAGGTGCTGGAGGTCTGTCATGGTGTGTAGGTGAGGTCAGGGTAATGTTTTAAAACTGGTACGGACTTGAAACCCTTGTAGGAACACATGGCCCTGTTGTTAGAGAACTGACTATTCTCTTTCTGACACTGAACAGGCAGTTGCCAGACTTCATATGAGCTCCAGGCTCTGGTTTACAGAACAGGTCCTCAAACACATATGGGAGTCTGCTCTTAAAATGAGATCTTAGTGAGATGTAGTCAACCATGCCTGCACACGCATCCATCAGAGCTGGCTGAGAGCTGAGAAATGCAGAGAGCGGAGCAGTTTTTAAAAACAGGTTCTCTTACAAAAGTGAGGTGCTTGTGATGGGTATTGGCCAAGGGGTGGATTTTTGGTCATGCTTAATGATGGCTTCCTGGATCATCTTTAGAGCATGTCTATAAAACCCTGCTCCCTCTAAACACTGAGTTTAGCAGTAATCTCATGCCAATTGATGAAGTCCAGTCTGGTCATATAGCTCTTCAGCGTGCTCTCACAGTTGAAGCACAAGTCTGTAAAGTCTTTCCTGACCTGTGCAGGATGATGCAATTGTTTGCCGGGGCAGGAAAAGCACAATGTGTGGAGGTGCCTGCCCCTGCAAAGGGTCAGAGTGGGCAGTCTGCTCAGAGTGAGGGCTCTGCCACGTTTAAATCCCCAGTGAGAGGTGGTGGGTTGCAGGTATCCAGGCATTGTTTGTATGTGGTGCCAGAGACCCACCTCTTCATAATTAGGGTGAGATTTACTTTGCCTCACTTGAGAGGCTGATGCCTGTGTTCAGCACCCTATGTTCATGTTATATCTGATGGTGAGAAATCTTAGTCTAAAGCTGTCTATTTTATCTGCTCTTAGATACATACCTTAAGATGAGATTAATTGCCCTCTAGAGCTGTTTCTTCTCAGCTCTGAATGTCATCCAGAACAGCTACCTCAGATGTGCATCTGAGTAGCACAGATGAATCATTGGTGTGTACAGATTACAGGAGGAAAAACCCAACCCCAACTCCCCAAAAAACAAAACAAAACCAAAATAAAAACAAAAACACCCCCCACAAAACAAAAAACCACACACACACATTAAAAAAACACCAAAAAAAACCCTCACCAAAACCCCCAACCAACCAACCAAGTAAAAAATTAAGGGGGGGGAAAAAAAACACCAAACACAATCCACCAAACAAAAACCAAAATCACCAATTTGTAATGGGTTTTGCTTATGCTTTTTCTTTTCCCTAATGACTGATAGTCTGCCCTGTGCAACTAAAGCACGCTTTGCTTCAGTGAGGGTCTTTTTTCATGGCCATTCCTGATATTGGGAAAGTATCTGCTTTCCCTGCTTCCTCTGTGCTCAGGTGTCTGCCCTCCTCCTCTTCCTCCTTGGCTGTCCTACCATGGCCTTAACAGTTCTATAAAATTCTGCTGAGCTCTAAATGCCATAGACCCCCTGTCTCTGTGCTTGGTGGCAGTAGTGTTTCTTTGTCAGACGATATACCAATGTTCAGAGATTCTTCTGCGACAGGGGCTTGAGGTTGTAGATTTGAGATTATTAATGTCCTGGGATTAGAGAGCAGATTCTTCTGTTGTGCCAGCATTTAGGGATGGATATTAACAAGGCAGTAGCTGCTCCAAGAAATGTCGCTTCAGAACACCTAGGGGAGGGTAAAAAGACTCCAGCATCACAAGTTTGAAATCTGAGAGTTTGGTACAGTTTGCTTAGATAAGGACATTTGAACAGCGGTAGTCACTGCGTTATTTTGCTTCGCTTGCTTCTGGGGAAGCATATGGACTCCACGATATCAAACCTGTTTTGTTCCTTCTCCCTTCTTTTAACAATAAGGTTGAAGGACCGGAATATGAAGAACTCGTCCGCCTTCATGACTCAGTTTATGATCAAGCTGTTGCCTGGTTTACTTCTCTTAAAGACAATATGAAAGTACAGATTCTGAATCATTTTGGGTCCATGCCAGGAAAAGAGCCAGAGCCACAGGTAATAAAACCTTCCTACTTATTCATCCTTTTTCTGTATGCAATTTTTACACAAGACTCTTTTCTGACAGGTTTTTGCTATGTATTTGTGCATTCTAAGCTCTTCTACTGACCCAATGTTAAGGAAGTTTCTTTTCCCTAGGTTTTCTGCAGCAGAAACTCAGGCATAGGTTCCAGGAATTCTTCTTAAATAATTTATTCACAAGGTACAGCATAGAGCAGCTCAAGCTGGGTGCCTCCTGAAGAGGGATCTTGGATAAAGATAACCTCAGGCAATTACAACCCCCCAATCCAAGCCTGCCAGCCCCCTCACATCACTCAGGGCCAATTGCAGAATTAGAGTCTTGGGTCTCCCCGTTCTTCATTGGATCTTTTCATCAGGCGGGCTGTCAATCAAAGTCCTGACCTTTGGTTGCTATTTTGCATCTGCAGCTGGAGAACAATAAGTTCTGGCAATAACCAAAACATTCTTCTCTTTCTGGTCTTCTTTTAGAGACCATTCTGTTCATTTACTTATCTCCAGGGACACAGCTCCCCTTATCTTCTAGCTTGAACCTTTGTGAGACCTTTTTTGCTTAACAAAGCAGAAAGTTCAAAAGTTCACAGCTTGCAGAAGTTATGCTAAGCAAACTTACTTATGCTGAGCAAATTCTACACAAGCAATTTCTAAACAAGTTCTATGAGAAGCAGTATACCAAATAATTCAATAAGCTAAGGCAGTCTATTCCCTGGCACCCAATTTTGATCTATTAGCCTGAAGCATGGAAAACAATCAATGGAAAACACTATATCAGTGTAAGCTGATACCTGAAGAGATCAGTCTTAATGGTGCATATAGACAAGGAGAGCACCTGAAATAAAGTGTTTAGTTGCTGTGTGAACTGTTTGTTTTATGGTGATTTTCTCAGCAAATGGGAGTTGGGAAGGAAGGTGGTGTTCTTCATGGAGCAGTGCTGGTGAATACATGATTGCATGTCTTTTCCATCCTTTTTCAGAGCAACCCCAGTGGTCCTGCCTGGTACTGGTGGCTCTTGGCAGTGTTGCCTCTGGAAAACAGAGCTCAGCTGGCTATATTGGCTATGACCTCCCTTAAAGATCGTCTTATCGCCATCAGACGCGTATTGATATTTGTGACTCGCAAAAGACCCAGATAACATGGACTTCAGTTGTGAGTGGGCACCAAAAACAACTCACAACAGGTTGTTCTGGGGAGGGCAGAGGGGGAGGGGTTGTTTATTTTTTTTTAAAGATTTCTTCAAAAAGGAACAGCCCTTTCTGACTGCGTCCAGCGTCCGTCGATTGCATCAGTTTGTTATCCTGGGTATTCACCAAACCTTGCACTCTCTCCTGTTTTCCTGATGAAATCTGAGCCTCTACAAAGCTGTGCTACAGTTGGAGCATAGCTGATAGACGTGGATAGTTGCTTCAAAGTACTACAATAGAGTTGATGTTTTAGCCTGCAAGAGAGTTAAGTACTAGAGTAGCACCATTGGCCTGCATGTGATTTGGATTTCCACTTAGTAGGAAAAGGAAACTGGACAGCGGATTGAAAAGGTGTTTCCTAGACTTTCTTGAAGGTAGTGAACAGAAGAGGAGTCACGCTGCCCGGCAGAAGTATGCATGAAGACTAAGACCAACAGTACGCTCTGTTAGTGAATGGGTAGGCAGTCTGTCATACACCCACATCTCTCTCTTTTCAGGAAATAGCAGTCTGTGAGGAAAAAAAAAAAAAAAAGCCATTTGTGGTCAAGGCATCTGAGGATGTTTATCTGAAAGAATAATAGCTACTGAATAAGTACACTATTTAGTAGCCTTAGGTAATCCCTCGTGTTGTGATTTATGTGTTGTAGCAGATTGAATATGTACAAAATGTTTGGAAAAGTGTACTTTGGTTTATTTGGAAAGAAAAAGTAATCCTAGCTGATCTTATCACTGAAGTCAAATCAGACCAGCTCCCTAAAGTATGATAAACTCTGCTGTGAAATACCGATTTTACCCCACATCTGAGGGCGGTGTGCTGCGGTTTGCTCCGAACGCCTGTTCTGCACTTGGAACCGGTGAGGATGAAACGTGGAGAGGTTTCCATCTCCCTCCTGCCTGCAGCGTCTTGCCAACCTGTCATTACATTGGAGGGATCTCTACTGAACGTCTTTCAAACCAAAAGTATTGTAGATTAGTACCAGTTCCTGTATGGGATGGAATGGAGTCCACAATAACACCATGAAAGGAGGCACAAACTGAACCTTCAAAGGCAAGTCTCAATGCAAGCTTAATTCAGGTGTTAACCTTCATTTGTCTTTTTGATTATTTTTTATGTAACATTTTTGTTAATATCTAACTTTGATAGCTTTTAAATTGATTGCTTGTCAGTCAAATGATCAATATTTGCTCACCTGCCAATGAAATAACTAACAGTGTTACCAACTCAATTGGCATAGTTTCCTTTAAGTAGAACTGATACTACAACAGGAAAAAAATGTTGACTTGAATCTCCACATGCTGCAAGCATAGCAAGACCAATGTAAAGACTTGTTCCTGTGCAGAAGTCTGGTAAGAAGAAATGGCTGTTTACCTAAATGGTCAAAGTGCCTGGTTTCTTTTTTTAGTTCTTTCGTCCTTATTTGTCAATGAAGATGTATTTAAACTTTTTTTTTTTCCAATTTGCACATGAGTTCTGGAAGAAGACTGCGTTAAAATGCAGTGATTAAGATATATTACCTGCTCTTCTTTGGGTATTATAGTCATAACCTGTGTGGTCTGGGAAACAAAAATACGGAGGTTTTTCCTTTCAGCAAACGGCTACCACAAATGGTTTCTGTAACATACCCTGAATGTACTGTAACTGCCTCTACCTTGAACACGCCTTTTCTATTTAAATAGTTTGTAAGTATATTCCCTGAATTGTGAAGTGCATAACTTACAACCAATGATGTCATAACCTCTACAGTAGCCTTCTGCAAGTTCTGCTACCATCACCAAAATACTCAAAATTCAAGTTGAATGCATTTCCTCCAGGATTTGAAGATGGAGTCACCGAAGGATAAAAAGGAATTGTGCTATACCTGGGGGAGGAAATGTCAGAAGTCAGTAGTCTTCAGCCCACTGTCAGCAGAGCCACCCAAGGGTGGTTCCCAAACTAATTCTCAGACCAGAAGATGGACTGTTTGGTCTCGCAATCCTATCTGTTCAGCTTCCTGTTCTTCCCGCCCCTTTTCACACTGTGTATTTCTTCTAGACTCATCTCGCTCCTTCGTGTGTCTGGTGTAGTTCTGAGTATTACTAGTTTAGCTGCAAGGGGACGTCGATGCTATTTGTATATTGCTGGTCCCTGATCTTATGTGTGCTTAATTTTACATAGAGGAATGTGTTTAAGAAAAAAAAAAAAATCAAGGTGCTAGTTAGTGTCTTCTTGGCTTTGCCTCAGTAACCAATGTGAATATTATTTGCAAAAGTGATTTTTCAAGATACCTACTTTTGAGGTACTTCTGAGAGGAAACCCTACAGAACAAGAGAGGTTGTTTCCTACTGTTCTGTAATGTGTAAAGACACATTTTACATGAAAGTGTTCATGAAGGCCTGCATAATTAATAGAGTGATAGTTACCTAAAAGAAAGCTGAACTGTAGAGGGATTTTTTTTTAGTCAAGGTTTAAAGCAGTTCGTGAATATTTCAGTGACTGATGTTTTGGATTAATGATAACAACACAGGAATTGTCCGTGTATGGATGCAAATAATCATATGAGCAGCCCAAAGCGGACATTTCTTCCAAAACGTTGAATGCTGATCGAATAGCAGAGCTTTAATAAATAAATAAAAAATCACCACTGCCCTGTGGTACTTGCTTTCTAAGGGAAAGTACCGATTTCATTGTTACCAAATTATCTCTGCCATATAATCTCTACGGCATCCAGTAGTACCTCACGGGAAAAGCTAGCTATCTCATTTCTCTCTAGAGGAAATGTCCACGTTACAGCTATTCTACGCTTAGGTGTAACTTGTTGTCAAGGTACATGTGGAAGCATTGGAGCTGAGCTCCTGGAAGAGACAGACAGGATTTGTTGCCTTTCTAGCTCATTACACTTCTCTTGCTTGCCGTCCAAGCAAGGATGCTGGGATATATGATGAGTCTTTTCACTGTGGTGAATGTGGCCCTTCTTTATACATCATAAAGAGGCCAAAATTTAAAAAATAAAAAAAAAAAAAAAATCCCTCTACCTCTACACCTGTTGTTCACCTGTAAAGCTTCAAGCTACAAAATGATATATATTTTAACCTTTTTTTGTCTTTCAGAAGCATACTAATTGTTTGCCACTGAGGCCTTTTATCTACTGTATTTTAATATGTTCATTTGATAGTCATTGAGATATCTTTGTACTTCTAACCTGTAGATCTTGTCATGTTTCTTACTGCTCCTTTTTCCTCATTCTCCAGTCCACTTTTAAATTGATAAATAGAAAGCTGTACACTCTCTATTCCTATTACATTTTACACTAGTGGAACTGGTATTTCGGTAGCGCCTTAATTTTGCAGTTGTGAAATGATTGTATCAACTCTTATCTGGGGCTTCTGACCAGATTTAAACGAGTATGTTTAATGTAGATAAACTTGAAACCATTTTTTACTGTTTTAAAGTTAGTTATGAAATGGAGTGTGTACATATGTATAAATATAAATTATTAATCTGCACCTTTTTGTATCTAGTAAATACAGAAGTTCATGTTCTAACCACATTTGGCACTTCTTGTTGCATAAGCAAAGCCAAAACTTTTTTTAAAATTGCAATGTTCATTTCATGTATATTTGCAATATTCATGGAAAATGTATTTAATTTATGTGATATTTGGAATAAAACAGGTTGAATTTATAAGAGCGTGAGTTTATGGGAAAGCTTTATCATTCTGTGAGGGCTGAGAGCTGGAGCTGTGGTAAACAATATGAATAGAAACAAGCTGCTCATGGGCTGTTGGAAGGGGGATGATCATTTGGTTTCCCTGACAGGAGCCCAGGGGATGAGAACTGACCCTCACAAATTTTTAAGAAGCAAATATAATAATGTTTATAAATATGTAAAGGGTGAGTGTCAGGAGGATGGAGCCAGGCTCTTCTCGGTGACAACCAATAATAGGACAAGGGGCAATGGATACAAACTGGAACACAGGAGGTTCCACTTAAATATTACAAGAAACTTCTCCGTGAGGTGCCAGAGCACTGGAACAGGCTGCCCAGGGAGGTTGTGGAGTCTCCTTCTCTGGAGACATTCAAAACCCGCCTGGACACCTTCCTGTGTAGCCTCATCTGGGTGTTCCTGCTCTGGCGGGGGGATTGGACTAGATGATCTTCTGAGGTCCCTTCCAATCCTTAACATTTTGTGACTCTGTGAAATATCCCAGGAGCAGTGGTTAGATGTTGGGGTTCATAGGTTGCATGGCAAAGGTTTTGCCCCCAGTGTGAGAGAAGCATGGGAGGCTGCAGAGGACACAGCACGGTGGGACTTGCTGGGGCCCCAGGGCTGCTGGTTGTGAAGCTGAGAGGTGGATTTGTAGGGATGGGAGGTTAGGAGCACTGGGCAGAGGTGGAATGGGAAGATAAACCCTTAACTCCCCCAGGAGTGGGATGCGACGAAGATGGGAGAGGATCGCGCAGTGTGCTCTTCCTCCCATAGCTTCTTGGATATTGAGTATTTTCTAGCCATAAGTGTGACCCGACTTTTCCCACAGAATAAACTCTGAAAAAAATATGGTTACAGTTAAGAACACAAAATGCTTTAATAAGCCTGGTGAAATAAAGTACCTTCAGAGTGCTGCAAGGCAAAGACGATGTTCCACGCCGAGGCACTGGGCAGGGCTGGCGCTGGTGTGGGAGGTGGTGGGACACCGGCCAGGCTGCGGCAGCAGCAAAATGCAGTTGTGGGAGGGCAAAGCTGAGCCAGATGGCAGAGAGCATATCCCATCCCTCAGCTGTGTCTCGCTGCCAGCTGAGCAAAACTACTCTGACGGCATTTTTTGTAAATACTAGCCTTTTTTTTTTTTTAATTATTTTTTTCTTCTGGTGTTGGATTGATTTTGGCCTTTGTGCCCGTATTCACTGGATGTTTGAGCAAACATCCGTTACAGCACTGCTCTTTTAAAAGAAGTGCAAGTGTGTGTTGGAGTACGTGTGTAAATTGCTTGAGCTGCTTTGATGTGCCAGACAACAGCGTTCTTGAAACATCAGTCTTTTCAGGAAAGGAAGGAGGTGAGGAAAGGCAACCAATTTAGCTTTCATTTTTATTATGTACATCCTTGTGCACCTCAGACTTTGAAAGCAATAGAAGCAGAATGACTGCATGAAGTTAGAAAAAAATCCTATTAATGTTTCCTTACCCTGCATATCCTTTGCTATGAGATGTCGAGCCCTGGAAAAGCAGCAGGTCAGATTGTGCCCATTTCCCAAAGCCATAGACTGATGCCATTCCTGAAGAGTGGAAACCCTAGTGGTCTGTTGTCCTCCTTGCGTTGCCCTCTGCTTCGTCAAACCAGGGACCCAAAATAATGCTGCTTAATGCTGTCCAGCAGCACTTATATTTGGAAGGCTGAGGACTTGCTGGAAGTTGTTGGCTATTGAGCCATAGAATAAGAAAAATGAGTAATCTGGACTAAAAAATCTGAGAGTATCGATGGGGTGGAAAAAAAAATGTGAATCCATGCCAGCACTTTTCCTTAGTTCCTCTAATGAATGTGTCTGCTACACTTACAGCTAAAAGACAGGCATGTTTTCCATCGCATTTACGTTACATAGTAGGAACAAGTTGTTTCTAAGTTGAGATGAATATCACTTGCTGACAACTTTTATAGCTCTGTGCTGCCATATGTGGGGTTCGGCCTTGTCTGCTAAATTTGGGACTTCGTGCATCCATGGAAGAAATGTCTTCACTTTTAAATGTCACTTATGTTTTATTCTCATAAATATCTGCTGCTCTTTTTGTGCAACAGCTACATTGGAGCCCTGCTCCTGGGAGGACCTGGATTCTGAACACAGAAGCTGGGCCTAGGGACCAGTCCAGTTGACTTCAGCATAGACCAAGTTAGAGAAACAGCTCTGGTCCCTTTTTCCCTACTCAAGTATATTCCAGAGACAGAGCTGAAACTTCTCAAGTTATACTCCCAGTGTCCATGCAGACCTGAGGATGGTATCTGGAGGATGGCAAACTACAAGTGCTCGAGAGCATAATTTTCTTTAACCATAACAAAAGCCACAAGAGAAACACCTCCATGTAGCCCCTTCAGCCCACCAAACCATTCATGGCATTAAATCCTCCCACCTTCAGTTCAGCTCATGAAGCCCATAGGAGACCCACTGCTCATCGTGACTTGGGTCTTTCCTGTGATTCCCAGCCCCTTCTCCTCACGAGACCTTGATCTTCCCTTGCTCATCCACTGTTTTCAAGGGAAAAAGAGAGAAAAGGTAAGAATTAAACTAAATGCCCAGGAAGGTTTCACTGGCCAGTGGCTCTAGTTGCCAGTGTTTTGGCCAAAGCTGCAGCTGGAGAGCAGGTTCAGGCAGCAGGACCACCGTGGCACGTCAGAGCAGATCTGACCAGGAAATGACAGTTCTAAAGCAGAAAGAGGGAGCAACATGTAATGTGGTGTCCTTCATCATAAGAGGAGATATGCAACTTTGAGCCTAGGCTTAGCCTTGCCCTGGAGCAAACACCTCATGTTTTCTGCTGGTGGCTGAGGCACCTGACAGTGCTGGCTGGCTGCCCTTGTTGGCTAGCAGAAGATGGTTTCCAGCCGATGGACTTGTAGTCACAGTATCAGAAAATGCCTAAGTGCTCCATGCTGGTTTCACTTACTTTTATCTGAAATTATTTGTCTTGGACAAAAGAAAGTGAGATCATCCACTGCCAGAACGGAAGTCCACCCAGCAAGGACCCTTGTCCAGCGCTAACATGATTTCCCCGTTCCCTCCCTGTGAATGTTTTGCAGTGTTCAGGTAAGACCTCTCCCCATGAGGCTGCATGGGGATCTGAACCTGCCACCAACATGTCTTTTAGCTGTTCCAGTTAAACCACTAATGATGTTCAGTGTTACAGATAATGGGTCCTATATCAAGATATGTAACAAGGCTGTCAAGGTAAAATTGGTTTCTGCAACTCAAGTACACGCCACCAGAGCCCAAGCTGCATCAGGGCTTTGCTGAAGGCTGACTCCATCATGACATCTTTAGGCAGCTGCCTAGAGCCCTGCCTGTACTTCCAGTAAACACTGTGCTGGAGCACCTGGAAATGATGCTGATCTCTACAGGCGTATCAACACCTGGTTCTTCACGTGGAGCACTCTGAGATCAACTTCTATTTAAGTAAATCTGTGAGGTCTTGTGTAGTAGGACCCAAATGATGTAGACCCAAAGCTTAATTGCCAATGGAGACTGATGTTCAAATAGAGTTATTCAAATAAAGCAGAAATTACATACCCAGAGCCAGATTTCATTAATATGTGCGCCATGTGTGTTTCCATTTCAGCCACCTCCTCCCTTCTCTCGGTTGTTTCTTTGGTCTCTGCTGGAAATGGGATGGAGAAGGACACGTGAGTGAGCACCCAAACCCCAAGAGCTGTGCTCCATGGTGGGACCAGAGTAATTCCAGAGGAATGGCTAATATATATATAATGGCTAGTATCCTGACTGGTTTGCTTAAGATGCACCATTCCCAAAGCTTAAGTGTATGTGAGGGAAAACTATCTGGAATACATGAAGTTACTTCAGACTAAGTTTTTATTCTCATTCACTGTTGTTAAGAATCAGCTCTCTGTTCCCACGCCAGGTGTGACTATGAAGCTCAGGATAAAGCACATTCGGTCCCTGTAGCAGAGTAAATCCTCCATTAGAATTGGATGATGTTCCAAGTGGCCTATTGTCCTTTCTTAACACTGACTAGTACCAGACATTTGACAAGTACAAGAAATGCTTAAATGGGAAAAATGAAAAGAATCTGGAAAGATACTTTTCCCAAATCCCTCAATTAGAGGCTTCTGTATGTCCTGGAAAGCTTTTGCTTTTCCTCTTCCAAACTTGTGGTATATAGAATTAGAGGGAGGCTATAACCTTTGGCAAGTAATGCTGTATAGTCATGGCATTCATAAAGCTGTCCATTCCTTTTTCTGCAATATTGTGACCTCGGTACCACAGTGTATCAACCAATTCCTCAAATTAATTGCTCACAGAGATATTTTTATTTCTCCTCTTTTTGTTTTGTTTTGTCCAGTCTCAGAAATTCTGTTATTTCTGGTATGTTTTCTTTTGCTAGAGAAGCCCAAATCAATCACACTTTCCTAAATGAAGGAATTGTAAAAAAATGCACCTCCCACTCTTCACACATTTGAGTATGTTGTTTGCTGTGTTGATAGTTATGGGATTGCACTCAGAAGCTGTGTGTCTGAACTGCAGGCTCTCCGCATTTTGCAGAGGTGCCTCCTTACCAGATGGTGCTTTCAAGCAAGTAATTTTCTTGTTTACTTTGCAGCAATCAACTCTGCTTGCCAGATTTGGCTGGACTTTTTCAAATGTTGTCAGTACATGCTAATTCTACAGTGCAGAGGCTTCTTGATTTTATCTTTAATGGGTAGTAACAGGTAATTCCTCTCAGAGGATGCATACTGAGACATGGGTAAGAGTTGATGTCCTTCCAGTTGTAAGACAGCCTGGGCACACCTTTTTTTTTTTTTTTTGGGAGGGGGGAGGGAGGATAGATATCTCGTCCCCTTTAGAGAGCCAGGTGCTGATTGCAGTTTGCCTTTCTCTCAGCACTCTGTTCCTTCCGTGCTTAGTGCTGGAAAAGCTGTTGGCACAGAGGAGTTAAATATTTCTGAGTCCTGGCTTGAGTCATCTGTCCCCGTGTTGGAGTGGGTTTGCTTGAAAGCACGTATGGGGTTGGAACCAGTCCTGGAACAGGAGCGTGCGGCTCATGTCTGACATGCACCCGCTTGGGCAGAAACCAAGGAACAGCCACTGCACATAAAAACACACCGACAGGGGAAAGGACACACAGGACTTTGGGAGGATTAACTAAGGATGCTTCGTCGCTTTGCCTCTCTTCATTTCAGGTGAAAGAAGGAATACAGGGAAAGTGGGGATGTTTTTGGCTGTGCCTCTATTCATAAACTGGACGTGAGACCGTTCTCTGGCACAAGCACTGCTTGGCACAGAACAGCTGTGCGTGTCCACAGTGTTAAATCCTGTTTCCCACCCAAAATGTTCAGCTTCACACAAGCTACCTCTTGGGAACGGTCCCTGCGTTGTGCTGACTCCTCAGCTGTGACTGCAAATTTGAGGGGGCGGGTGGGGGTGGTGGTAACATTGTCTGGCAGGAGCCTAAAGCTTTCCTCAGCTCTTCTTAATTTGCTTGTGTAGACATAGCCTTGATGCTTTTTTTTTAAGTAATGAGAAGTTTCACAACAAGGAACCCTGGGTGTGTGTGGGGTGAACGCAGGCGGGAGTGGGGCTGTGAGGGCAGCAGTTTGGCTCTGGCTGGCTTCTGATACAATGCTCATGACTGTCACAGGAGATCCTAGCAGGCATCTCCTGGACAAGCACATCCACAAGGCTTTACAGTGTTCTGGCTTGATCTCCCCAAATGGTGTATAAGGTCTTGGTCTGCTAAGCGTGTGGGAACGTGAAGGAGTGGAGGATTGGAGAAGTGGAGATAAAGTTTGGACAAAGTCACAGGGAAGTGTCCTAAGGGGGTTGCCTGTTTGTCACGTTTCCTCTTGAAGTAGGACAGGATACGGGCCCAGGCTTATGCATCCCAGGGCTGGTGATGACCAAAGAGCCCAGAGTATGCTGCACCAAAACAGAGCGTAAGGCTACCAGGCTGGACGGGAATACAAGCCTGTCTGGCCCTGTGCTCTGTTTCCAGCAATAGCCAAGAATCATAGAATCATAGAACGTCCTGAGTTGGAAGGGACCCACAAGGATCGTCGAGTCCAACTCCTGTCCCTGCACAGGACAACCCCGCAGGTCACACCATGTGTCTGAGGGCCTTGTCCAGTCTCTGCTTGAACACTGTCAGGCTTGGGGCCGTGACACCTCCCTGGGGAGCCTGTTCCAGTGTCCACCACCCTCTGGGGGAAGAACCTTTTCCTCATGTCCAGCCTAAACCTAGAAACCCAGAGAAGAACAGGGCAATACTAACACTTCATCTCTCAGCCTCCAGCACTGGAGAGAGTTCCTGAGTCAGACATGATGTCTGTGTGTTTCGGAGCCCTCAGTACACCTCGCTTCCATATTTTTTATGGCGCCTTTTTGAACCTGTGGGAACTTTCAGCATCCACTGCCTTGTCTAGTGAGGATGCCCACTGGCTGGCTGGAGGGTATGTGAAGGACTACTTTCCATTTTGGACTAGGACCTTACTAACTTTCCTTTGTGCTCCCTAGCTCTTGTATTGGAAGATCAAAGCATAGGGGCTTGGCCTGTTTAGGGCTCAGATGGGGGAGGATCGACTAGTGAGGGTAGATTTTTTGGAAGAAGTCATGGGAAGATGGTCTTAGAAGCTCACCATTTCTCTCTTCAGATACAGGAACTAAGAGGCACCAACAGGAGGCATCAGGAGCTGAACTAGGGAAGGAATTCTTCCTCCAAGCCTATAATCTATTTTTTTTCCACTTCTGTTGCACTGCTAGTGCTGGATAGAGCTTTAGCAAACCAGAGAGTCCAGGTTCAGTCACTCCCTCTCTTAGACCCCTCCTGTAATTCCTCATAACCAGCCTTCACCCGTATAACCCTGAATGACTCAGCATTATCAAGAGAAAAGAGGCACCTCCATGCACAAGGTCTGTGGTGGGTTCATGGAGGCCCAAGTGAGCCAAGCAGCCAGGCAAACCCAAAGGTGGCTGGATTGATGGTCTTTGCCAGAGTAAGTCAGAGATGTTTCTGCTGGCAGCAGAGTTTGCATGATGTGATAGAACCATATTCTTAGCCATTTTTTTTTTCTATTCAACAGGTGATTTTGCCATTTCCTCTGCCCACAGTTTTAGAAAGTCAAACAGCTAGCAGCGCAGAACAGATGGTAGAGAGAAATCTGCCTGCAGCACCTGAACAAAGTACATGATGTTTCTGCTATCTGTGAGGGAAGTGGCCACAAAATACAGATGTTAATCAGACTAAAATCATGCATTTCAATCCCCTTCAATTTGCCGTTAGAAGGTGGCAGTGGAGAGGTCACCTCTGAGCTTTAGGAGCATCAGTTGACAGTAGACCATGCCAGTGTTGTCAAGTTAGGCACTGTAGAAATTTGTCACTGTTACCTAGTATTTGGGAGAGTCAGGGATGCTCCCAGATCTCACTCTGTTCAGTCTGGCTTTGTTCTGGCCAAGAGCTGGGCCCATCTTGCCTGCTGGCTGCTTCTTCTGCCCTTCCTCTGGATCCCATGTTTCCAGCACCACTTGCAGACTAACACCTTTCTTCCCCTCTCTCCCAGCCTACCCAAAGCGCAGTAGTGAGACACAGCTATTCACAAGACAAGGAAAAGATAATTGATGCTGGACACTTCCCAGCGTAGTTTGATTGCTGTAAGTAGTGCTGATTCTGCTGCGAGCTGGATGCGATCCCAGCTGGGTGGGAGGGCTGGCAGGAGACACTTGGGTGACCACACCATGCCAGAGGAAGTATGTGCCTTCCAGCTGGGGCTGGTCCTGTGGTTCTTCCTTGGGTACAGCCATGCCTTTGGTGAAGAGAGGGAATGCTCAGCAGAACAAGGTCTAGTCAAAGTATTCTTCATCAGCTGGACTAACCCGGTATCCTTCTATGACAAGGTGACCTGCTTAGTGGATGAGGGAAAGACTGTGGATGTTGTTTACTTCAGTGAGGACTTTGACATCATTTACCACAGCATTCTCCTGGAGAAGCTCGCAGCTCATGGCTTAAACAGGTGTATGCTTAACTGGATAAAGAGCTGGCTGGGTGGCTGGGCCCAAAGAGTTGTGGTGAATGAAGTCAAATCCAGCTGGTGGCTGGTCACGAGTGGTGTTCCCCAGGGCTCAGTATTGGGGCCAGTTCTGTTTCATCTCTTTATCAATGATCTGGATGAGGGTATTGAGTGCACCCTCAGTAAGTTTGCAGATGACACCAAATTGGGTGGGAGTGTCGATCTGCTGGAGGGTATGATGGCCATACAGAGGGATCTGGACCAGCTGGATTGTTGGGCTGAGGCCAATTGTATGAGGTTTAACACGGCCAAGTGCCGGGTCCTGCACTTGGGTCACAACCCCCAGGCAGCGCTGCAGGCTCATGGAAGAGTGGCTGGAAAGCTGCTTGGAGGAAAAGGACCTGGGGGAGTTGATTGACAGCTGGCTGAACATGAGCCAGCAGTGTGCCCAGGTGGCCAAGAAGGCCAACAGCATCCTGGCTTGTATCAGGAATAGTGTGGCCAGCAGGACTAGAGAGTGATTGTGCCGCTGTACTCAGCACTGGTGAGGCTGCACCTTGAATACTGTGTTCAGTTTTGGGTCCTTCACTATGAGAAAGACATTGAGGTGCTGGAGTGAGTTTAGAGAAAGGCAACAAAGCTGGTGAGGGGTCTGGAGCACAAGTCTGATGAGGAGCGGCTGAGGGAACTGGGGCTGTTGAGCCTGGAGAAAAGGAGGCTGAGGGGAGACCTGATCACTGTCTGCAACCACCTGAAAGGAGGTTGTAGCATGGAGGGGGTTGGTCTCTTCTCTCAAACAGCAAGTGATAGGACAAGAGGAAATGGCCTCAAGTTGCACCAGGGGAGGTTTAGATTGGATATTAGGAAAAACTTCTTCATGGAAAGGGTTGTCAGGTATTGAAATAGGCTGCCCAGGGAAGTGCTTAAATCACCACCCCTGGAGGTGTTTAAAAGATGTGTAGATGTGGCACTTAGGGACATGGTTTAGTGGTGGACTTGGCAGTGTTTAGTTTGACTCAATGATCTTAGAGGTCTTTTCCAACCTAAATGATTGATTCTATGATTCATTAAAGAGCTTGGCTTCTGAAATCTTCTAAATCTAGCAGTTATCTGCCAAGTTTCCCTGCTGTTCTTCCCCTACACCTTTTCTGTCTCTCTCTTTCCTGCATTGGCAGGCAGAGGAGTTGGAAGGAGGAGGGAGGGGAGCAGGAAAAGAAGTCAGAACTTGGGTGGTTTTGCTGAGCCACTTCACTGCCATTGCAACCTGACTGACCACCCTCCTCCACTCGCTCCAGCCCCTCCTGAACAGCACAGGAGGTGCAGAGCTGTGCGTAGCAGAGCTGTGTGTAGCAGAGCTGTGTGTAGCTGCCATTATGGCCAGCACATTAAGCCTTTATTTTGGTTACCACTGGTTACCCAGCTCCCCTCATTGCATATCATCTAACAGGAGCACCACGCTGCCTTGTCACCCCGTCTTCTCTCACCTCGCCTTACCTCTCGGCTCTTGCATGGGCAAAAAGCCTGATGCCTGTGCTGCACCGAGCCAGCCCAAGGGCTTCACCTTGACCCTACCCCTTACTTGCTCCCAGGCACCAGGGAACAGAGCTCTACAACAATCCTTCACACTGTGCCGCATCCCACCAACTCTGTTTCTATCGATAACTTTACGCCTTCAAGGGCAAGTATTTTTCCTAGGCACATTCGTACAGACAGTTATTGCTCATATCTTTTGTGTCACTCTGGGAGTTTTAGTACAATATTCGTACTTTGGGAAAATTTGGCCCTTTTCTCCTTGGAGCCAGGAGTTCCCTGAAGCAGCTTGGGAACAGCCCTGCAAACCTGCCTGCATACTGCTCAGCAGGCAATGGAGAAACTTGATCCCGGATTGCTTCTGGAAAGAGACACTGAGGCTCCTTTTAATGCTTCGCTTCTCTTGCTAGATTTTTAGATAGGAAACCACGCCTGGGTGCAAGGCTGTGCCTCAGCTGTCAGCCACACCAGAAAGTACCCAGTGACAGATGACTGGAACCAGCTTCCTCTCCCAACAGCTACTGGGAGGTAAATACATTACCCTGCCCTTTACTGTAGACTGACGGGGCTGAACCATGACCAGCCGCTGACAAACACTGTGTTATGTCACAATCGCTACTTATTATTGTGGTTAAAACATACCCAGACCGTGCATGTAAAACATGAAATGTCACGGCTCCAAGCCTGTCAGTATTCAAGAAGTGATTGGACAACATCCTCAGACACATGGTGTGAACTGTGGGGTTGTCATATGCAGGGACAGGAGTTGGACTCAGTGATCCTTGTGGGTCCCTTCCAATTCAGGACATTCTATGATTCTATGAAATAATCCCTCCTGTCTTTCTAGAGGGCTCCGAGTGTCGCTACCAGCAAAGACAGCAACAGTGGGACTCTGTAAGATCTTGCGGCCGGAGGAACAATCCTTCCCACCACAAAATTTTAAGCTGCTTGGTGATTTCAGCAAGATGTCCCAGTAGTACAGTAGTCTTGGTTCTTGTAAATTTGATGAAAATTGGTTGCCAAGCAGAGGAGATAGATGCACTTAATTCCAATCCCATTTCCCACTAAGGAAAAAATCTGCATTTTTAGATACTATTGATCAACCAGAAGAAACAAATATTGACACAACTAGGCTCGGATTGTTCTGGGAGCCCTGAGAACTACTTGTCTTAGTAGTAAATCTGCCTTGTTACATTGTTCCCTCGGGGCATGACTAATCCCTCTGGTACACAGCAAGGGCCTGGCTGTTGCTCCAACCCAGTGCCAGCTGTAGCAGGCAGTCCTGCAGCAAGTCTGGGCTTTTGGCACTTTTGTCTTGTGCTCAGGCCACTCAGCAAGGAGCTCAGAGCTCCTCTCCAATGCTATGTCGCCTGTGCCTGCTTTCTCTCTCGTTAGCAAAGATTGCACTGCACTTTTGAAGCTAAATAGGAGAGCAACAAAGAGCACCATGGACCTTGTCACTGCTGGCAGCATCACTTTTTTTTGCTTCAGTACCTATGAATAAGCCTTCCCTTCTTGTCTCTTAGCAGTTGGACAGACTTCTCTTCCTCCTCTTCTCTTCTCTTCTCTTCTCTTCTCTTCTCTTCTCTTCTCTTCTCTCTTCTCTTCTCTTCTCTTCTCTTCTCTTCTCTTCTCTTCTCTTCTCTTCTCTTCTCTTCTCTTCTCTTCTCTTCCTTCTTCTTCTCTTCTCTTCTCTTCTCTTCTCTCTCTTCTCTCTCTTCTCTTCCTTCCCTTCCCTTCCCTTCCCTT